>NW_027507903.1:340284902-341525281 GCF_037356315.1 Lithobates pipiens
TATGTTCACCTTACTGGGTTTAGCCAGTATCTGATCTTTTTGGCTTCTTTTCACACGATACCATCATGTTTACCAGGTAACTTGTTTTCACTTAACACTTTATTTTGATTTATTCTAACTCACTGGTTTCTAGTTTCACACTTGTACAATTTCATTCCCCTTCTGCACACCATTATGCTTTACCCACCACCTACATATCCTTCACTTCTTCTCTCCTTTCCCCCCCCCCCCTTTTTCTTTCCTTCCTCCCCCCCTTTTTATATCTTTGTACATATTCGTGTAATTTTTCTATTTGGGTCTTCTTTAATCCCTCCTCCCTTTCCCTCCTTCCCTCTTTGCCCCCCCCTCCCCTTCCCCCCCCTTCTACCTTCTCTTACCCCATTTCCTTCCTTTCCCTTCAGAATGTCCCTGCGAGTCACTCACCCTGGGCTATCGCCCATATCGGTGCTGGGTGTGTTTGGTCCACCTCAGCTCCCGGTTGGAGCTGTTTTTCCGGGCGCGTCTTTTTTCCAGTACACTACCGCATCGGCTACATAAGCGAATTCTAGTAAGTTAGCTTTGGTTGGGATTATCTATTCAACCTTGCTTCTCTAGTCATTTATATATATAACTTATTTATTTATTTATTTATTTTATTTTTAATTTTTTTTTATATATATTTAATTAATTTCTCTATTTTCATATAAAAATTTCTTTTCTTAGATCCCATATATGCTCGCTCCTGATGAGTGGCGGTTTTAGTCACGAAACGCGTAGAGCTACCGGTTTCTATGTATTTACCAAATTGTTGTGTTAAGACCTCTATGTCAATATAGAATTCTTACTCCCCCTTCAGCTTTAGTGAGGTCATAGGTCCTGCGGATTTTACCTTTAAAGTATTGTCAATATACCATGTCCTTTAGAGACGAATGAGAAAAGCTTTATTGTTTACATCATATGAATTCATTATTTATTTTATATTTATTTATTATTTATTGTTTGTTTACTTTATATTATAAATGCACTTAATTGTAGTGTATTTTTAATGGATTTATTATCATATGTATATTATATGTATGTTATTTGGCATTATCAATTTTGTATTTATTTATTTGTATTATTATTATGTATTTTTGTATATCTAGATGGATGTATCAATAAAACTCCTTCACATTCGCCCTTTTATTGTTTTGCCTTCCATGTGCTGCATTTAAAGTCCCCCCCCCCCCCCCCCTTTGTAAATTATTTCCCCCCCCTTGATGGTTAATGTAATTGGGATGGATATTCACGACCTTACCAGGCCGTGTTATCATTTAAAGTCCCTAGGGATGGAATCATTGGGCCTTACCAGACCTTGTTTTCCTTAAAGTCCCTATCTCTTATAAAATGTTTTCAGTAAATCGGGATGGCAGCACATGGTTTAGCTCTTCCTAGTTTAGCTATATTACTCTGCCTGCACATTTGACCTATGTTGATCCTCCCCTGATTTAATTATCTATCTAATTTATCCTTATCCTTGATATATTATAAATCTTTTTACTCTCATCAATTTTTACTATTTTGTTAGTTGCTTCTTTATATTATATTTTTTATCAATTTTCCTTTTTCATTTTCCCCTTTTATTTTGACTGGTATTGTGTCAAGTTCGCGCTGTGTTGGAGGATGTGGGTTTGGGCTGCATTGTGGTCTGGTTTTGCTCCTGTTCCGGGTGCTGCGACACGTCTTGCGGGCCTCCTCCCCCTCCTTTAACTTTTGTGTACGGGGCGGCTGGAGGCGTCGTATACACGTGTCGACGTCACGCATTGCACGTTGTGGGCGTGGCGTCTTTTTTGACGTCATCGCGCAGGGCCTGTATATATCACGCTCATTGGCGATGGGTGTCTGGGGCTGTGCGCCGAGGACCGGAGGTTCCGGTTCCCGGCGCGCGCGCCTTCCCCTTCGTCAAATGGCGTGGCGTTGGTGGACTCCCCTGTGACCGATGTTTTTTTCTGGGCTGTCCCCCGGGTGTCCCTGGCAGGCAGGGCGTTCCTTATGTTCACCTTTACTGGGTTTAGCCAGTATCTGATCTTTTTGGCTTCTTTTCACCGATACCATCATGTTTACCAGGTAACTTGTTTTCACTTAACACTTTATTTTGATTATTCTAACTCACTGGTTTCTAGTTTCACACTTGTACAAATTTCATTCCCCCTTCTGCACACCATTATGCTTTACCCACCACTTACATATCCTTCACTTCTTCTCTCCTTTCCCCCCCCCCCCTTTTTTCTTTCCTCTTTTTATATCTTTGTACATATTCGTGTAATTTTTCTATTTGGGTCTTCTTTAATCCCTCCTCCCTTTCCCTCCTTCCCTTCTTTGCCCCCCCCTCCCCTTCCCCCCCCTCTACCTTCTCTTACCCCATTTCCTTCCTTTCCCTTCAGAATGTCCCTGCGAGTCACTCACCCTGGCTATCGCCCATATCGGTGCTGGGTGTTTGTCCACCTCAGCTCCCGGTTGGAGCTGTTTTCCGGGCCGCTTTTTCAGTCCCACTACCGCATCGGCTACATAGCGAATTCTAGTAAGTTAGCTTTGGTTGGGATTATCTATTCAACCTTGCTTCTCTAGTCATTTATATATATAACTTATTTATTTATTTATTTATTTATTTTTATTTTTTTTTTTATATATATTTAATTAATTTCTCTATTTTCATATAAAAATTTCTTTTCTTAGATCCCATATATGCTCGCTCCTGATGAGTGGCGGTTAAGTCACGAAACGCGTAGAGCTACCGGTTTCTATGTATTTACCAAATTGTGTTAAGACCTCTATGTCAATATAGAATTCTTACTCCCCCTTCAGCTTTAGTGAGGTCATAGGTCCTGCGGATTTTACCTTTAAAGTATTGTCATATACCATGTCCTTTAGAGACGAATGAGGAAAAGCTTTATTGTTTACATCATATGAATTCATTATTTATTTTTATATTTATTCTTATATTGTTTTGTTTACTTTATATTATAAATGCACTTAATTGTAGTGTATTTTTAATGGATTTATTATCATATGTATCATTATATGTATGTTATTTGGCATTATCAATTTGTATTTATTTATTTGTATTATTATTATGTATTTTTGTATATCTAGATGGATGTATCAATAAAACTCCTTCACATTCGCCCTTTTATTGTTTTGCTTCCATGTGCTGCATTTAAAGTCCCACCCCCCCCCCCCCCTTTGTAAATTATTTCCCCCCCTTGATGGTTAATGTAATTGGGATGGATATTCACGACCTTACCAGGCCGTGTTATCATTTAAAGTCCCTAGGGATGGAATCATTGGGCCTTACCAGACCTTGTTTTCCTTAAAGTCCCTATCTCTTATAAAATGTTTTCAGCACACTAAATCAGAAAAAAAATTACAGTACCTTATCATGGATGTTTCCAGCTGGGTTCATTAAATTTCCAGTTGAGAATTATCATTCTTTAAGCTGGGAAAGCAAGAGGTAAATGGAATCAAAGAACATTTGAACATATTACAGCTTCCAAAGGTGTCCCTGCTGGTATAGCAGAGGTCCTTAAAAACTTTTTTTAGATCTCTGAAACCCTCCCCTGGAGTGTGAACTCTCCTTAGGCTTGAATGGCATGCATGGGTCTGATAGAAAAGATTTTGAAAATAGGCAGTGTAGCCCACGGGGATGATCACAATGCATCATCTGCCTTTGTGTCAGAGACAAGACAGGATCAGCAGCGATGGAGCGATCCTTCAATCTTTGTCCAAGCAGCCTGGAATGCAGCTTCTCACACACAGAAACCATGGTGTGGCACCGGAACTCACAGTCAGCCGATCTACTCTGCCCTTTAGTCACTAGTAATTTCTAATCTGACATGCAACCAGACTTCTAACTACCTAAAGTGGCTTTTAGATGCCTAGCCTAGGCTGGTTATCGAGGCTTAAGCTAAAAGGAATCACAGACCAGAAGAGACAGATTTAACTAAAATAACAGAAGCTGCATATAGACTTTTTTGAAATAAACAAGCTTATCTACTAAAATACTGAAAGGTGACCACTACACACTTATGCCGCGTACACACGATTGCACATTCTGACAACAAAATCCATGATTTTTTTTTTTCCCGACGTATGTTGGCTTAAACTTGTCTTGCATACACACGGTCACACAAAGTTGGTCAGAACTTGCGAACGTCAAGAATGCAGTGACGTACAACGGCACTAGAAAGAGGAAGTTCAATACCATGTGCGTCACCCTTTGGGCTCCTTCCGCTAATCTTGTGTTATTATAAGTTTGGTGACAGATGATTCGTACTTTTCAGCCTCATGCTTTTCCGATCGTTACTGCTTTTCAGTTTGGGCTTGTGGGTTCATATTTCTATTACGTGTTTGATGACCATTGTGTTCTTGTGCGCTTGTTTCTGATTTTCAGCTCCAGCCTTTCTGTTTTTCAGTGCTTTCTGTTAATTCATTCTGACCAGCTGACCATTTTGAAGCCATGAGGACCCTCACCCCGGAACAGAGGGTTTATACCTACCGTCTGGCCAGAGCCAGAAGAGTGGTGAAGAACGCTTTTGGGATAATGGCCTAGTCTTTATGCCAAATCAACATAGCGGAATATAAACGTAACCAGATAATCCTTGCATGCTGCATTCTACACAACTCTTTAAGGAGAAAATCAATTAACTATGTGGCCTCAGTTGGGCCTGATGTCAGAATTCAACAACAAACCCTAACGGCACTTGAAGCTGGCCATCCTGGCTTGTACCCCCTCCCCCCAAAGCGTCCGCGAAGTAAGACAGAAGTATGTCAAGTACATTGCGGGTAAGGGGGCCATTGACATGCCAGAAATTGTTTAAGAAACATTTTATCAGCAATTTTTAACTTAAACTGAAAGAAGGTTTTCTTTGATTTACTGCCTGGGTTTCTTTTAGCTGTCTCCTAGGTTCTCCAATGGGCTTTTCTTTTTGGACATTTTCTGCAATAGTGCAAATGTAATTACATTTGATACATGAGGTGACAATCTCTTCTTCAGCTAACTATTATTATGTTGTGGGTCTGCTACACACACTTTGTTTTTGTTGTTAATGTATGTAATGTATTACTGCAGAAATATTCATAATATTCAACACCATTAATTAATTTTGTGGAATCATGAAAATGGAGTGATTGTGGCAAATTAGAAAGTAGTGATGGCCGAACGGTTCGCCCGGCGGTCGTTTCGCGGCGAATTTCCGACTTTCGCCGTCCGCGGGTTCGAACGCCTTTTTCCGTCGTTCGCCCCCGGCGGACTTACGTGTTTAATGTATACAAGAACTTTAACCTTTCGTGACACGTTTATCATGTGTTACAGGACAACCAATTGAGACATGACAGCTCATGGACACTTGGACATTCCCCTAACCTATAAATACACCCGATCCGGTGGCCATTTTACATTCTTTCTTCTGTCACTGTAGGGAAAGGATCCTGTGTGGAGTAGGGACAGAGAAAACGCTAGCTATTTGGTACACAAAAGTTCTTTTCAGGACTGGTATAGGTGTTAGGTCAGCAGCCTGAGTTTCTTTTGTCAGTTTAGATAAAGGGACAGAGCGCTGTATGCTGCTATTTTAGGGACAGCTCAGCCAGATTAGTCTTTCTTCATCATCATCATCATCATCATCATTAGCTGTTACTATCAGGTCCACAAAAGAGCTGTTCCAGCTAATCGTTCCAGCCTACTCTTTTTTGCCAATTTGTATAGGGACAGGCAGGAAGCAGTGTGTCAGGCAGTGAGGATAATTTTAAAGACTTGCTGTTACTATTAGTTCCACAAAGGTTCTTTTCAGGACTGGTATCAGTGGTACGGTAATAGGCTTGTACACGTATAATATTCTTTCTTCCAAATATAGAAAGAATATTATACTTGACTGCTGCCCTTCTGCTGCAGTCTGCTAATCATTCACAACTCACTTGTTCCACAAAGCTCTTTATCAGGACTGGTAACTTGGTCTGTCTAGGGTGCTACGGTACATAGGCTTGGGTGCGGTACAGTCTGCTGTTCTGTAAGGACCGCTATCGGTCCACAATACATAGGGTTGCCGTGCACTACTGCTGACCGCTGCCCTATACTGCAGCAGTCCTTCAGCGGTATAGGGACTGACGCACAGTCTGCTAAACACTAATACACAACCTGCTTGGTCCACAAAAGTTCTTATAAGGACTGGTAACTTGGTATAGGGTGCTACGGTACATAGGCCTGAGTGCAGTACAGTCTGCTGTTCTGTAAGGACCGCTATCGGTCCACAATACATAGGGTTGCCGTGCACTACTGCTGACCGCTGCCCTATACTGCAGCAGTCCTTCATTGGTATAGGGACTGACGTACAGTCTGCTAATCACTAACACACAACCTGCTTGGTCCACAAAAGTTCTTATAAGGACTGGTAACTTGGTATAGGGTGCTACGGTACATAGGCCTGAGTGCAGTACAGTCTGCTGTTCTGTAAGGACCGCTATCGGTCCACAATACATAGGGTTGCCGTGCACTACTGCTGACCGCTGCCCTATACTGCAGCAGTCCTTCATTGGTATAGGGACTGACGTACAGTCTGCTAATCACTAACACACAACCTGCTTGGTCCACAAAAGTTCTTATAAGGACTGGTAACTTGGTATAGGGTGCTACGGTACATAGGCCTGAGTGCGTTACAGTCTGCTGTTCTGTAAGGACCGCTATCGGTCCACAATACATAGGGTTGCCGTGCACTACTGCTGACCGCTGCCCTATACTGCAGCAGTCCTTCAGCGGTATAGGGACTGACGCACAGTCTGCTAAACACTAACACACAACCTGCTTGGTCCACAAAAGTTTTTATAAGGACTGGTAACTTGGTATAGGGTGCTACGGTACATAGGCCTGAGTGCAGTACAGTCTGCTGTTCTGTAAGGACCGCTATCGGTCCACAATACATAGGGTTGCCGTGCACTACTGCTGACCGCTGCCCTATACTGCAGCAGTCCTTCATTGGTATAGGGACTGACGTACAGTCTGCTAATCACTAACACACAACCTGCTTGGTCCACAAAAGTTCTTATAAGGACTGGTAACTTGGTATAGGGTGCTACGGTACATAGGCCTGAGTGCGTTACAGTCTGCTGTTCTGTAAGGACCGCTATCGGTCCACAATACATAGGGTTGCCGTGCACTACTGCTGACCGCTGCCCTATACTGCAGCAGTCCTTCATTGGTATAGGGACTGACGTACAGTCTGCTAATCACTAACACACAACCTGCTTGTTCCACAAAAGTTCTTATAAGGACTGGTAACTTGGTATAGGGTGCTACGGTACATAGGCTTGAGTGCGGTACAGTCTGCTGTTCTGTAAGGACCGCTATCGGTCCACAATAGATAGGGTTGACGTGCACCACTGCTGACCGCTGCCCTATACTGCAGCAGTCCTTCAGCGGTATAGGGACTGACGTACAGTCTGCTAAACACTAATACACAACCTGCTTGGTCCACAAAAGTTCTTATAAGGACTGGTAACTTGGTATAGGGTGCTACGGTACATAGGCTTGAGTGCGGTACAGTCTGCTGTTCTGTAAGGACCGCTATCGGTCCACAATAGATAGGGTTGACGTGCACCACTGCTGACCGCTGCCCTATACTGCAGCAGTCCTTCAGCGGTATAGGGACTGACGTACAGTCTGCTAAACACTAATACACAACCTGCTTGGTCCACAAAAGTTCTTATAAGGACTGGTAACTTGGTATAGGGTGCTACGGTACATAGGCTTGAGTGCGGTACAGTCTGCTGTTCTGTAAGGACCGCTATCGGTCCACAATAGATAGGGTTGACGTGCACCACTGCTGACCGCTGCCCTATACTGCAGCAGTCCTTCAGCGGTATAGGGACTGACGTACAGTCTGCTAAACACTAATACACAACCTGCTTGGTCCACAAAAGTTCTTATAAGGACTGGTAACTTGGTATAGGGTGCTACGGTACATAGGCTTGAGTGCGGTACAGTCTGCTGTTCTGTAAGGACCGCTATCGGTCCACAATAGATAGGGTTGACGTGCACCACTGCTGACCGCTCACCTATACTGCAGCAGTCCTTCAGCGGTATAGGGACTGACGTACAGTCTGCTAATCACTAACACACAACCTGCTTGTTCCACAAAAGTTCTTATAAGGACTGGTAACTTGGTATAGGGTGCTACGGTACATAGGCTTGAGTGCGGTACAGTCTGCTGTTCTGTAAGGACCGCTATCGGTCCACAATAGATAGGGTTGACGTGCACCACTGCTGACCGCTGCCCTATACTGCAGCAGTCCTTCAGCGGTATAGGGACTGACGTACAGTCTGCTAAACACTAATACACAACCTGCTTGGTCCACAAAAGTTCTTATAAGGACTGGTAACTTGGTATAGGGTGCTACGGTACATAGGCTTGAGTGCGGTACAGTCTGCTGTTCTGTAAGGACCGCTATCGGTCCACAATAGATAGGGTTGACGTGCACCACTGCTGACCGCTGCCCTATACTGCAGCAGTCCTTCAGCGGTATAGGGACTGACGTACAGTCTGCTAAACACTAATACACAACCTGCTTGGTCCACAAAAGTTCTTATAAGGACTGGTAACTTGGTATAGGGTGCTACGGTACATAGGCTTGAGTGCGGTACAGTCTGCTGTTCTGTAAGGACCGCTATCGGTCCACAATAGATAGGGTTGACGTGCACCACTGCTGACCGCTCACCTATACTGCAGCAGTCCTTCAGCGGTATAGGGACTAAGAGTTTTGTCACAGGGTCATTTAAAAAATGACATGCAGAGGAAGAGGCAGGCCCTTCCGCAGGGGTGGTAGGGGTAGGGCAGGAGCAACAGGCTTGAGCCAAAGTGGGAAGTTGCAGAAGGTGCGTTCAATTACTTTAAAGGATGCACCAGACTTGGTTGAGTGGCTCGCTCAGCCTTACTCTTCTGCACCCTCCTCATCCTCTCGATCTGCACCCTCTTCTTCACTCTCTGCTATGTGCACCCCCAAAGACACTACCACCAACAACACGACCACCACCACCACCACCACATACCTTCCGCTTGAGTCACTGGAATTATTTTCCGATCCATATCAAGAGGACATTTCTGATGCGCAGCCACTCTTGGTATTGGATCAGGAAGAGGAGGTAGCAACAAGCGCTACTCAGCAGTCTGACGCCAGTACCCAGATCAGCCCAAGGAGGAGGTTGGTCCCCGGTGTTGCTGCCTACTCTACTTATAGCGGTGGGGAAGGTGACGTTGATGATGACGTGTCTAGTGATGTCACGTGGGTGCCCACAAGAGAGGAAGAGGAGGGGAGTTCAGAGGGAGATATGGACCAGCAGATAGGGAGGAGAAGCAGCAATGACTTACATTGCACAGCAGGGACAAAGCAGACTGCAAATGTATCAGGAGCGAGTCATCGACCATGTACGGTCACATCTGGCGCTCCCAGGACACCGGCACATGGCTCCGCAGTGTGGGCTTTTTTTAACGTGTCCGCTGCTGACAATAGCGTTGCCATCTGCAATCTTTGCAGTCAACGCGTTAGTCGCGGTAAGCCCAATACTCACCTAGGGACGACCGCCTTAAGAAGGCACATGAGCAGCCATCACCGAGCCCAGTGGGAGCAACGGAACACACAAAGCCACACTGCAGGCTCTCACCGTCCAGCCTCGTCTTCTACTTCTCCTTCTCCTCTCTCCTCACAATTGTCCTCCACTCCACCTTCCATCACGCCAAGCTCACATTTTTCTGCAAAAAGGCAGGCTTCCGTGGGCCTAATGTTTGAGCGTAAAAAAATGATGACGCCGGATAACCCTCTTGCCCAACGGTTGGCGGCTGGCTTGTCAGAACTCATAGCCCGCCAACTACTGCCATATAAACTGGTGGACTCGGAGGCCTTTCGCAAATTTGTGGCCATTGGAACACCACAATGGAAGGTCCCAGGAAGGAAGTATTTCTCAGAGAAGGGCATCCCAGAGCTATATGGCCATGTTCAGCGGCAAGTGAATGTATCTCTGGCACACAGTGTCGGTGCCAAGATACATCTGACCACAGACACGTGGTCTAGCAAACACGGGCAGGGAAGGTATATCAGTTTTACTGCCCACTGGGTGAACCTTCTGACGGCCGTCAAGCATGTAACCCGTGGCACCCGTGTAGATTTGGTTTTACCGCCACGGATTGCATGCAGGCCTGACTCTTCTTCTCCTCCTCCTACTCCATCCTCCTCCCTCTCCTCCTCAGCTGCCTCCTCCTTTTCCGCTGCTAGCGTCTCTTCCACTGCACCGCCCAAGCTCCCCAGAACCTATTCCACATGCCAGGTGAGACGTTGCCATGCCGTGCTGCGTCTGTTGTGCCTGGAAGCAAAGAGCCACACTGGCCCGGCACTCCTTTCAGCTTTGCGTTCACAGGCAGATGAGTGGCTAACACCGCTCAATTTGACAGTTGGTAAAGTGGTGTGTGACAACGGTGCCAATCTGCTTAGCGCATTGAAACAGGGCAAAATCACGCACGTGCCGTGCATGGCACACGTCTTAAACTTGGTCGTGCAGCGATTCCTTGTCAAATACCCTGGGGTCCAGGACATCTTGCGGCAGGCAAGGAAAATCTCGGCCCATTTCAGAAGATCTTACACGGCCATGGCTCGCCTTGCTGACATTCAGCGGCGACACCATCTGCCGGTCAGACGTCTTATTTGCGATTGCCCGACGCGATGGAACTCAACCTTCTATATGCTTGATAGGCTGCTCCAGCAGAAACGTGCAGTTAACGTCTACCTGTATGAACTCTGCGAAAGAAACGGTTCTGGGGAGCTGGGTTTTTTTTCACCGCGCCAGTGGCTGCTCATGCGCGACACATGCAGACTTCTGCGGCCATTTGAGGAGATCACCAAACTGGTCAGTCGCAGCCATGGCGCCATCAGTGACATGGTACCTTATGCCTTCTTTCTGGAGCGTGCATTGCGTCGTGTCATTGATCAGGCTGTGGAGGAGCAGGAGCGGGAAGATGAGGAAGTCGCAATGCTGGATGAATTCCCAGGGGGGGCTACTCTATCTGAGACAAGTCAACAACAGGAGTCTGATGAGGAGTCAGAGGAGGATGGTGCCGGGGCGGATGAGCAGGAGCAAGAAGAGCATGCTTTAAACCTTTCTGGGATCCCTGTTGTGCGAGGATGGGGAGAGGAGAATGAAGAGGACGACATTATCCTGGATGATGAGCAGGAGCCAGGCCACCACACCGCTTCCACTTTAGTGCAAATGGGGGCCTTCATGCTCCAGTGTTTTAATAGGGACCCCCGTATAAAAAGCATGAGGGTCAAGGACCAGTACTGGGTGGCAACGTACTTAGACCCCCGGTACAAACACAAAATGGCGGAAATGTTACCGCCGTCGCAGAGGGCTGTCAGAATGCAGCACTTCCAGGCCTTGCTTCGAGAAATGCTGCATTCTGCTTTTGCGTGCGCTGGCAGAGGAGCAATTCCCACTCCCAGAGAAGGATTTGCGGGTACCAATCCAACAGCGCCTGCAAGAAGAGGCCGGTTTGAAGATGTGTTGGTGACTTCGGATATGAGGTCATTCTTTCAGCCGACCCATCGACAGGTGTCATCCGGATCCAGCATCAGGGAACGCCTAGACCGTCAGGTGTCCGACTACATTGGGTTAACGGCCGATGTGGACGCTCTGAGGAGTGATGAACCCCTAGACTACTGGGTGGGCAGGCTTGACCTCTGGCCAGAGCTTGCCCAATTTGCAATCGAACTGTTGGCTTGCCCCTCATCCAGTGTCCTGTCCGAAAGGACGTTCAGCGCAGCAGGGGGGATTGTGACCGATAAGCGTACTCGCCTAGCTCACCACAGTGTTAACTACCTCACATTTCTAAAAATGAATGAGGCATGGATCTCGGAGGAATTCAACACATGTGATCAGTAGACCATGTATATGTCTATAAACAATTTTTGGAATCAAGCACACAGACCTTCTTAATTCATTTGGCTCACTTCCCTGACCCAAAAAAGCACACCGTACTATATGCCCCTACCCTCCTCTTTGAAGAGGTTGAGCGGTGTCATATTTCTACTGGGGCTGCTTATTATGAGGGGTTCCCACCATCCCTGTGCTGTGCTGACTTCCTCCTGGGTGTTCTTATTATGAGGGGCTCCCACCATCCCTGTGCTGTGCTGACTTCCTCCTGGGGGTTCTTATTATGAGGGGATCACACCATCCCTGTGCTGTGCTGACTTCCTCCTGGGGCTGCTTACGGTGCTGCTGTCAGCGCTGTATGTCACGGAGCTGCTGTCAGCGCTGTATGTCACGGAGCTGCTGTCAGCGCTGTATGTCACGGAGCTGCTGTCAGCGCTGTATGTCACGGAGCTGCTGTCAGCGCTGTATGTCACGGAGCTGCTGTCAGCGCTGTATGTCACGGAGCTGCTGTCAGCGCTGTATGTCACGGAGCTGCTGTCAGCGCTGTATGTCACGGAGCTGCTGTCAGCGCTGTATGTCACGGAGCTGCTGTCAGCGCTGTATGTCACGGAGCTGCTGTCAGCGCTGTATGTCACGGTGCTGCTGTCAGCGCTGTATGTCACGGAGCTGCTGTCAGCGCTGTATGTCACGGAGCTGCTGTCAGTGCTGTATGTCACGGAGCTGCTGTCAGCGCTGTATGTCACGGAGCTGCTGTCAGCGCTGTATGTCACGGAGCTGCTGTCAGCGCTGTATGTCACGGTGCTGCTGTCAGCGCTGTATGTCACGGAGCTGCTGTCAGCGCTGTATGTCACGGAGCTGCTGTCAGCGCTGTATGTCACGGAGCTGCTGTCAGCGCTGTATGTCACGGAGCTGCTGTCAGCGCTGTATGTCACGGAGCTGCTGTCAGCGCTGTATGTCACGGTGCTGATGTCAGTGCTCTGTATTACGGTGCTGCTGTCAGTGCTCTGTATCTCCTGCACCCTCTTGTTTGCCTACCCTGGTCCCTGACCTTCCCTCTCCTCCATTGCCTTCATTAGCTCCATAGTCCTGAATTGTCAGAACAATTTCCCAAATAAAAAAAAAATGCTTGTAGTTATCGATCCCAAATTCACCTCATACATGTATTATGCTATTGTCCAGGTGGTGGGACTACGTGCTACCCCCTAATAATTACCCCGTGGCCGCAAATTCGACCTAAAGGTTTGCGAAATTCGCCTCCCATTGAAGTCAATGGAGCCCGCGGCGAACGGTCGTTTTCGCGAACGTTTGTGTCCGTTCGCGTTTCGCGTTCGCGAAACGTCCCGTCGGAAGTTCGTCCATCACTATTAGAAAGCACTAACTCCACTTTGCACTCCAAGTGCACTGCAAAAGTGCACTTGAAACTGCACTGAAACTGCACTTGTAGTGCAAAGTGGATTTTCCTTTAGTAAATAACCCCCATTGTCACTGTAAAAACCAACTTACTACAAAAATTGCTATTGAGCATTGAAAGAAGAAGCCACACATTGTTGAGTAGAAAACATTTTACTCATAGCACATTCACATGTGCGTTAGAAAAGGATTTTTGAACAAACCAACATCTTTGGTATATAATTTTTTTTTCACATTGTAAAGATCCTTTTTTTGGTTAAACAGGCATGTTTCAAAGCATAACATACACAACTCAGGAACATTCAAAGTTCAACTTTGATAAATTGAAGGCAATATCAGACATTAGTATGTCCAAACTGTGTTGATATTGCCTTCATCAGATGGGGTGATGTAACCCATGTAAAGGCCAAATTTGCCTAATGTCAACATGTGCTAGCTCCCATCATGGGGGATCAATGGACAAGTTTTGGGGTGCAACCCCTTCCTCTCACCTAATTGATTTGCGACGAAGGGGTTGCACCACAAAAACGTGTACATTGATATCCCATGATGGCAGAGAGCACATGTTGACACATTGTGTGCATCTTCAAAATTTGGCTTTCAAAAAATTTTGAATTTTTTTTTAAAAGCAAAAATACATGAGAAAACTGTACATTTTTTGTGTGTTTTATATTCTGCCTAAAACATCAATGATGTTCTTCATTTTTTGTTGAACATCATTGATGTTTTCCTTTATATTTTCTAAATCCCAATTGCACCCCATTTTCTTCCACAACATCCACATCATCTAAAAGAAAAAAAAAACACTATGTATTATAAATATGCAGGCATCCATCTATTACCTGAAGCTGTGGTCTCAGACACTCACCTGTTGTGGTGACAATTTCATAAATGTCTCCCTCCACATCCTCTGCTTGTTGTTTTGGGATTTCCCCCTCTTTAGGAGGTGGGGGGTCCTTGGTGTCCTCAGATGTCCCGAGTATTTTCTCCCCTATTAGAATAGAAATATCAGTATACTTAACACACAGATATTTGAGGGCAGAAATAGAAATATGAAACATTACAGTTGAACGTTTTGGCAGAGTTCCAAGCTGAAGAACATTTTATTTCCTTTCTAAAGCTGGAATACTTCCCTTTTTTTGTTAAAGTATTACACATGTAGAGACCCCTAGTATCCACTGGAGCACCTCTGTGGGACACCCTAAAAAAAGTTTGTTCTGGTGTCCCACACTAGTGCTCCTGCGTCCAGATGTGTAAACAGCTACTGAGTGTCCTCTCCTTACACTGAATCAAGTTTGCATTTCATTCTAGTTACAAACCCAACTAGACAACAAACGTATTTTAATCGCTTGCTGATCGCTTCACGCCGATATACATTGGCAGAAGGGCTCGTACAGGCAGAATCACGTACCTGTACGTTGCCCTTTAAAAGGCGGTCAGCGAGTGCGCGCGTGCCCGCGGCAAGCTGCGTGAGTCGGGTCGTAGGTCCCGTGGACTCGATCGCCGTGGGGATACCCGCGATCGCCTCACAGGGAGGAAGAACGGGGAGATGCTAATGTTTACAAGCATCTTCCCGTTCTGCCTAGTGACAGTGTCACTGATCTCTGCTCCCTGTGATCGGAGCAGAGATCAGTCACATACATCCATGCCCCACACAGTTAGAAACACGACCCAGGACACACGTAACCCCTACATTGCCACCTAATGGTTAACCCCTTCACTGCCAGTGCCATTTACACAGGAATCAGTGCATTTGTATAGCAAAAATGTGTCAAAAATGTACGAAGTGTCTGCCATAATGTCGCAGTCACGATAAAAATTGCTGATCCCCCCATTTAACAAAAAAATTATTAATAAATATAAATATTTTGTAAATGCTATGACTTTTGCACAAACCAATCAATAATCGCTTATTGGGATTTTTTTAACCAAAAATATGTAGAAGAATACATATTGACCTAAACTGAATAAAAAAATGTTTTTTTATATATTTTTGGGGGATATTTATTATAGCAAAATGTAAAAAATAATGTGTTTTTTCAAAATTGCCGCTCTTTTTTTGTTTATAGCGCAAAAAATAAAAACCGCAGGGGTGATCAAATACCATGAAAAGAAAGCTCTATTTGTGGGAAAAAAGGATGTCAATTTTGTTTGGGAGCCATGTTGCAATGTCAGTTAAAGCGATGCAGTGGCAAATCGCAAAAAGTACTCTGGTCAGGAAGGGGGTAAATTCTTTCGGGCTGAAGTGGTTAATACAAATAGGCCTGAACAAATGTAGTTAACCTGTATCTGCCAAAAACATCTTATAAGTGGGCGAAAGAAACTATGTTTCTCATGACCGATTATTGTGCCCATGAACATGAAAGTTGCCATTTTGAACTGTACAACAGTAAAGAAAAGCACATGGAACAGCATGCAAGTAGTAATAATAATACATAATAATAATAATAATGCACAATAAGTACTTACTTTTTAGAAGCAGTTTCCTGATCTTTCTGTACTGATCCTGCTCCTCAATTTGAGGTCTGACCATTTCCTCAATTGCTCCTTGGATCGCCTTACCCCAAAATTCCTGTGCAGACTCTTCACAACTTTAGTCATGATCTTGGCCTCTCTCACATTTGGGTTGGGGTAAGGTCCATGCTTCCGGTCATAGTCAGCACTTGTCAAGATGTCCACCATCTCTATAAAGGACATATTTGGGGCCTTCCCTCTCCTCCGGGATCGTGATGTTTGTGGCTCCGGCCTTTCGTCGTTGCTGCTCTCCTTTGCATGCACCTGTTGTCTCTCTGCCATGTGCCCTCCCACTGCGCTGAAAGAGAAGGGTCGGGGAATATATTAGAAAGAATGTCAGGGACGGGCGGAACGTGCGTGCGACATACGTAAGATCTGTGAGTGGAGGACGGAGTAGCGGAAGCGACGATCGTTATAACGAAGGTACAATTTTAACTTGGTGCATCAGTGGCCTATCGGAATTTACACAAACGGGTTTTGTTGTCTGAAAATTTGAGATCCAGATCCCAAATTTTGTGTGACGGAAATTCCGATGGAAAATGTCCGATGGAGCCTACACATGGTCAGATTTTCTGATGGAAAATGTTTGGTGGGAGCTTTTTGTCAGAAATTCCGACCATGTGTACGGGCATTAGAGTAGCAAAGATATTTGGTGCTGTGCATCATGTGAGATAATAAAAACAGACAGAGCTACTCTGTCAGAAGGATTTAGCTACAAACTGAAGAAGCTATGGGCAGCTGCAGTTAAATTATCAGAGCATAGGAATACCTTTATAATAGTCCTTTCTGGCTTAGGTTTAGCAGAATGGACAGGGCATGTGCCTTAGGCTTTCTCCACTTCCACCTTCTGCAATTTTTAAAGTCAGTCTCCTAGTGTCAGAAAGTGCTAATATTTAAAGTGACTGTAAAGTCTCTTTAAAAAAAAAAAATATGTTATACTTACCTGCTCTATTGCAATGTATTTTCACAGAGCAGCCAATGGCACTGCTGTTGTATCTCAGCCAATCAAGAAAGGAGAATCTCAGACGGCTGGACATTGCTGGACAGAGATGGGTCTCGGGTAAGTATTAGGGGGTGCTGGGGAGGCTGCTGCACACAGAAGGCTTTTTATCTTAATGCATAGAATGCATTAAGATAAAAAACCTTCTATCTTTACAGCCACTTTAATTATACATAACACTGTAATATTAGCAGCTAACAGTAGAGGGGAGCAGATACCTACACAGTATATGCACTACAGAGCCCTAGTACCTTTACTACAGTCTATTCAATACATAGCCCCAGTACCTTTCCTTTCCTAGAGTCTATCCAATATAGACCTAAAAGCAGAACTAAACTTGTTAATTTAACTGTTTTTCAAAACAATTATAATCAATTCATGTGTAGCACTGCCCCTGTAGGGATTGCTGTGTGTAGACTTCCCTGGGACTTCCCCTTATTATCTTGCAGCCAGATACTATGGGTTTTCACACGACCACTCATACTCTCATTCTCTCGTTATCCAATAATCAATCCAGGGTTTTTTTGTTTTTTTGGTATTTATTGTTGGAACTTGGATGGGAGAAGGGAACAGTGGGATACTCCAACTGGAACTATTTACAGATTAGGACAACAATCACTTGGCCTCACCAGGTTAACTGGGCTAGCAGATTGTTTGCTAAACCATGCAACACTTGTATGGAAGAAATAAGTCCTTTGCTTGCTCTGGCAGCAAACTTGATGAAGCTGTTCTATCTTCAGGACACTCACTAGCATCCCCTTTGGATGACCCCATCCACTGACTCTACTAGCTGAAGGGATTGCCCTAACTGGACAAGCCCTATGGCACAGATCCAAGCTTACTGTAGGCAGAAACAGATCCTTCCTGGTGTGTCTCCCTTCTAGTCAGCTCTGCGGGACATCTGGGTTGCAGCTTTACTTGCACTCTGGCCCTCCTGAGGATGCATGGCAGCTGCCCCCTCCCCCTTGGAACTCTGCTCTCCAGCCAAAGACCCTGAGCATATGTGCCCTTGGCATATATACAGCCACACAGCATGCACTGAGGCACTTTCCTTGCCAATGGCCAGGGCTGTAACTATGCCTGTGCTCTCATTTGAATGAATTAATGAATGAATGAATGAAATATTTGTATAGCACACAACGCGAACTGAATCGCCTCAAGGCGCTTTATCAGGTCTCCTCCCACTGTCCAATATGCCCTGTCCTATTGGATCAGTCTGAAAGACTCAGACAACATGAGCAGCACCTGAGCACCATGAGCAGACCCTATCAAAGAAACCATGCTTCCTGGAAGGCAGAGAGCATCAACATTTACCTGGCAGCTTCCTGGTAAGCAGAAAACCCCCAAAACGATACTCTCTTCTAGCACCTACCTAGGAGGGTGCTACACATGCTTTGAATGATAACTGCTCCAGTGGCTTGTGCTCTCAACTGAAATGTCAAATTGTCAAATGGCTGTCGTCATAACTGATCACATGTGCAGCACCGTGGCAACTGCAAATAAAACAGAGGCTAAAATGACAGCTTCCTTAGCTTTGGATATCTAGTTTGAGTGGTAGACAGCGCTGGACTGGTACCATTTGTGGCTGCCTAGCAGCAGGTTACTGTGTGGAAGGTGGAGAGGGGATTGCTTCCAATGGGTTGTATGCCAATTGTAGGTGGCAAGTGATAGACTCCATTGATACATTTTATAGTTATTTAATGGAGATAAAAGTAAACAAGTAGAGCATAAACAGTAGTTCTCTGTATGAGATGATAAACCTCAAGTGACCCACCAGGGGTAAACAAACAGCAGGGCAGACTATGTCCCTTGGGAGCTCTCAAACAAAGGGGCTAGGTTTAGGTCTTCAAACTTAAACTACATAGTTAAACATAGTTCTGCCCTCAGGATAGAGTAACTTGGACAAATCTTTGTGATGAATCAGTCTTCTGCTGGCTATGTTGGGGCCCTTTAAAACTGTTGGCAAGCAAGGTGATGAGTATAAGTCAGCACTCTGGAGTACAGAACAGACTCCTAAACTATATAGGGCCCTGCCTAGGGCAGCTTGGAGATGCATACAGTAGCAGGGGTAAAAGGGGTTTCTGATTATGAATTGTAAACAAGTGGATGCTAGCAGGTGGTAACAACTTAATAATGTGGCCCTCTCACTAACCCCCTTCTCAACAGTCCTGCAATGGTGATGAATTAATTGCACAGTGGGGAGCCTCCTTATCCTGCTGTACAGTGATGGTGGCAATCTGTGTGATGGCGACCCTCTCAGTGGCTCTACTGCAGATGACAATGTACAGCATGCTCCCCAACTGCCCTGGCTTTCCTTATATCTGACCCCTCCTGCTCTCAGATGTCCATAGGCATTGTAGTTGCTGCCTGGGGATAGTTATGGTTTGAATCCTCTTCCAAACAACATCTCCCAGACTGCTCCTGTATAAAGCCAGCCATAGCTAAATAATGCATAGCTAACATTGCATCTTGTGTTTCAAAAGAGATCTGCAATCAGTAACATTGCCAAGTGTTACACAGTACAGAGTCACGTTACCTTTCCTTCTGTTTAATCTTTCCATTATAGAGTCACAGTTCCTATTCTTTTCCTAGAGCCTTTCCAATATGAAATCAAATTACCTTTCATTTCTAACTACCTATATAAAACAGAGCACCAGTGTCTAGTCCTTTTTACAGTTTCTAATGCAGAGCCCCAATACACTTCTATTCCTACAGTCTACACCATGCTCAGTCCCACTGCCCTTCCAGTCCTAGAACTGACATTTCCAACATAGTTATAATGGAGCATGTTTATGTTTTGTACATGTGCACATTATGCATGCAAGGTGGGAAAAAACACAAGCATAGCTGTTACACGGGTTGTCATGGCGAGCTGTGAGAAATTATGTAAAATCTATGCATGCCTCAATTGCTTGCTATCCGGACCTGCTGCAGTGTTTCTACCTGGTGAAGCGACCTTTTGAATGTGCATATTACCAAGATAGTGTTCCATGAATAATGGAAAACAACTAGGGAGTAATCACAGGCATATTCTGACATAATGGAAAATACTTTTGAGCCATAATGTGCACTTTTAAGTTCTTGTTATCTCAACGTAGTTTACCCCTGCAGAGCCTGATTATTATAACAATGGCTCTAAATGTTTGCATTGCTTGCAAGTTTTAGGCTTTGAGTGTCCATGATCACGATGGACCATTGAAGCTTAAAGTGTTACTAAACCCACAACAGTAAAATCAGTCTGTGTATGCGGTAAAGCATGCTTGTTATACTCACTGCTGAATCTAAGGGGTTAATTCTCTGCATTGTGTTTGATCCTGTCTCCTCTGGTCCTCCCCTACTTCCACTGTCCCCAATATATTTCCTGATAATACAGAGCCAGGGGACAGGCTGCACAAGCTCAGTTTGGTGTGTATTGCTAGAGTTTTTTTTTCTTGGGAGAGTGCATGTGATCAGCACAGGGCCAATCAGCACTATACAGGCTATAGTGTCAAGAGTCCTGCAGTCTCATAAGACAGTCAAAGGAGAATGAAAACTCCTCCTATAAGCTTTAATCACTTCCGGACCGCCCACTGTCATTATATATCGGTAATTTGAAGAGCAATATCGTTGTTATGGCAGCAGCTAGCTGCCATAACCCCGGTGTCCTCTTCTTCAGTGAGCGGTCCGGTTTCAAAACGTCCCTTCTGCCAATAGCTCTTAAAGGGACATTTTTTTTAATATATTTTTTTAAATGACAATTTTTTTTATTGCATTTTAGTGTAAATATGAGATCTGAGGTCTTTTTGACCCCAGAACTCATATTTAGGAGGTCCTGTCATGCTTTTTTTCTATTACAAGGGGTGTTTACATTCCTTGCAATAGAAATAAAAGTGACACTTTTTTAAAAACAGTGTAAAAATAAAAGGTAAAATAAATAAGATTTTTTTTTTTTTTTAAAGCTCCCCGTCCCAATGAGCTTGCGTGCAGAAGCAAACACATAAGTGAGTAGCGTCTGCATATGAAAACTGTGTTCAAACCACACATATGAGATATAGCCGCGATCGGTAGAGCAAGAGCAATAATTCTAGGTTGTTGCCATTCCACGAGAGGGCACAATTTTGAAGCATGACATGATGGGTATCAATTTACTCAGCGTAACATTATCTTTCACTACTTAAAAAAAAACTGGGCTAACTTTACTTTTGTCCTATTTTTTTAATAAAAAAAGTGTATTTTTTCCCAAAAAAGTAAGACTGCTTCGCAAATACATTGTGACAGAAAGTATTGCAACAACCGCCATTTTATTCTCTAGTGTGTTTGAAAAAAAAAAAGTATAATGGGGGTAAAAGTATTTGGGGGTTCTAAGTAATTTTATAGCAAAAACAATTGACACTGATAAGTCACTGAGAAGTCACAAAACTGCTATAAACTGCTGATGAGAAAATGTATTTAGCAGTTTATATTTTCTAAAGTAATAGCATTTTCATGTTCTGTGTACTGTGAGAGACCAGATATATTGAATGCAGGGTCCTGGGTTTAGCAACACTTTAATGCCGCAATATACATGACCGGTTTTCCCACTGGAATAAACTCTGAAGGTTTTTCCGGAGTTCCGCTGAAACTGTCTTGCGTACACACACACCAAAGTCCGATCGTCAAGAACTTGGTGACGTACAACAAGTATGATGGGACTAGAAAAAGGAAGCTCAATAGCCAGTAGCCAATAGCCTCCGCCCGTACTTGCTTCAGAGCATGCGTAGTTTTTGGTCGGTTTTCAGTTTTCCCGATAGGAATTGGTTCCGTTGGAAATATTTAAAACATGTTCTATTTCTAGGTCCGTCAGAATTTTTTTTTAAAAAAGTCTGAGGCATACACACAATCGGAATATACGAGGAAAAGCTTCCATTCCGCTCATGTGTACGCGGCATTAGCCCTTGTACACACGGTCAGACATTCCGACAACAAAATCCATCTGATTTTTTCAGATGGATTTTGTCTGAAACTGGTGTTGTATACACACGGTCGGACAAAGTTGTCGGAAAATCCGGTTGTTCGGAACGTGATGACGTTCGTTGGTTACAACGGGACTACGTTCAGGCTAGTAACCAATAGCTTTGGTCCTGTAATTTGATCTCAGCATGCGTGGCACGTTGTCTGATCGTAATTCTCTACAAACGATCGGACTAAGTCCGATCGGATCATGTTGTTGGAAAATTTTATATCCAGCTCTCAAACTTTGTTGGTCGGACATCCCCACGGAAAAAGTCAGATGGAGCCCACAACCCGGTCCGATCGGACATTTTCCGTTGGAAATTTCCAACCGTGTGTACAAGGGCTTAGAGTATCATAGGTTATCAGCAATTAAAAAGCTCCTTCTTCTGCAACTCAGAAAATGATTCATCTCAATGGTCATGTAGCTTGAAAATGGTAAGGCCTCTAAGCTCCTAGAAAATTGGACGTGATAGAAAGGAGCCCTGCCTTGAGGAATATGCACGAGTGCCTGTGTGACTCACAAATGAGAATGAATCATTTCACTGATCGATACAACAGGAGACTAGCATATCCTTTCATTCTAGAAGACTGCTGTTTTTAGTGACTAATGATCTTATAAATGCTATGTACATAACTCGCACACACAAAACAAGCAAAGCTTCTTGCAAGGATCTATTTTAATTATGATGAAATTTAGACTATACATCCTAGCAATAATACATAGTTTACATTCTGGTATGATCACAGTCATGATTTGTAAGAATAATGGTACATAACCTTGGTAGCTCTATAATTGTTTTCATTCTGTCAAACAGGCATCGCTTTATTTTTTTATATTCTGTATAGATAAATAAACTGCATCCATGCTGTATACTACACTATACCATATTGACAAGTAGCCCCTGTGTTAGGATAGGGTGGTATATATACAGTATATAGAACTGTGCAGAAGTTGTAGGCAGGTGTGTAAGAATGCTTTCAAAAACATATATGTTAATTGTTTATTTTTATCAAGTTACAAAATGTAAAAGTGAGCAAACAGAAGAAAAATCCAAATCATCCATTTTGTAGGATTATAGTCAGGTGTATGATTAATCTATTATGTCACGCAGGTGCTGATGATCATCAATTTCAGATGTAGGTTGAAACACAGTCATTAACCACTTGCTTACTGGGCACTTAAACCCCCCTCAGTCCCAGACAAATTTTCAGCTTTCAGCGCTGATGCACTTTGAATGACAATTGCGCGGGCATACAACACTGTACCCAAATGAAATTTTTATCATTTTTTTCCCACAAATAGAGCTTTCTTTTGGTGGTATTTAGTTACAGCTCGGAGTTTTATTTTTTGCTAAACAAACAAAAAAAGATGCAAAAAAAAAAAAAAAAAAAAATCATGTTTTAATAGTTTGTTATAAAATTTTGCAAACGGGTCATTTTTCTCCTTCATTGAAGTGCGCTGATTAGGCGGCACTGATGGCTGCATTGGTGGGCACTGATGGGCTGCATTGGTGGGCACTGATGGGCTGCATTGGTGGGCACTGATAGGCTGCACTGGTGGGCACTGATAGGCATAGTTAAGGCGGCACTAATAGGCACAGATAAGGCGGCACCGATGGGCACAGATAAGGCGGCACTGATGGGCAAAGATGGGCACAGATAAGATGGCATGGATGGGTGGCACGGATAAGTGGCACGGATGGGTGGCACGGATGGGCACTGATAGGTACCACTGATAGATGGGACTGATGGGCACTGATAGGTGGCACTGATAGGTGGCTCTGATAGGTGGCACTGCTGGGCACTGATGGGCGGCACTGCTGGGCACTGATGGGCGGCACTGCTGGGCACTGCTGGGCACTGATGGGCGGCACTGGGTCGCAGCACCTTTGAGGCAGATTGTGGGCACTGTGGGTGGCACTGTTGGTGGCACTGCTGGATGGCACTGTGGGTGGCATTGTGGGTGGCACTGTAGGTGGCACTGTGGGCACTATGGGCACTGATGGGGGGCACTGATGGGGGGCACTTACTTTTATTCAGGATGGCACGGCGGTGGGCAGGTGGGCACTGGCAGGGGGCAGGTGGTCAGCTGTATTGCTGGCCGTGATCGGGACTGATGTCCCGATCACGGCCGCCGGTGATCGGCTTTTTTTTTCTCTCCTCGCGCTGTCAGCGCGAGGAGGAATAATAGCCGATTACCGGCTCCGTTCTATCACATGATCAGCTGTCATTGGCTGACAGCTGATCACGTGATAAGGGGTCGGGATCGACCCCTTGCACGGATCGGTGATCAGGCGAGTCTCATGGACTCGCCGATCACAGAGCGCGCCGCTCGTATCCGGGACGACGTCAATAGACGTAGTCCCGGAAATGTAGGTCCGCGCTAATGCCGTCATTTGGCAATAGCGCGGATCTGTAGTGGTTAAAGAATATGTCAACACCATGAGCGAAAGAAAAGTTTTTGTGTTATCATTCATATTCTTTGAAAAATGGCCAAGAAATCAAATTCTGCCCGGGGTATGTAAATTTATGAGCACAACTGTACTTTAACTAAAACAGAAACAGATGTGTAGGAGGCTTAAAACTTGGTGAGGAAGAGCCAAACTTCGCTACTAAGGTGAGGTTGTGAAAGACAGCTTCATGTCACAGGTCATATACCATGGCAAGATTGAATACAGCAACAAGACACCAGGTAGTTATACTGCATCAGCAAGGTGTCTCATAGGCAAAGATTTCAAAGCAGTCGATTGTTTCAAGAAGTGCTGTTCAAGCTCTTTTGAAGAAGCACAAAGAAGCGGTGAACACTGATGACCGTAGACACGTGGTTGCACAAGGAAGCTTAGTGTAGCAGATGAAAGACACATCATGTTTATTTCCCATTGACATCATAAGATGTGCCATCAGCATAGAACTGGTAGAAACAAGTGGGACCCAGATGCACCATCTACTGTCTGGAGAATTCTGGCCAGAAGTGGTCTTCATGGAAGAATTTTGGCCAAAAAGCCATACTTCCAACATGGAAAAAAGGCTAAGAAACTATGCATGAAAACTTAGGAACTGGGGTGTAGAAAAATAGCAGCAGGTGCTCTGAACTGATGAGTCAAAATCTGAAATATTTGGTTGTAGCAGGAGGTGTGGTGGTCACACCAAATATTGATTTGATTTGTATTTCTCTTCTGTTCATTTACTTTCCATTTTGTTAATTGATAAAAAAATAAACTATTATCATGTCTATTTCTGAAAGCATTCTTAATTGACAGCATTTTTTCACACCTGCCTAAGAATTTTGCACAGTACTGTTTATATAGGCACACGAGCAGAGCTTTTACTGTTATGCACTTGGAGAAGAACAGCCCCCACACCCAAGGATGAAGCACCTGCCTCTAAGAGGAAAGGCTGGAGAATGTTATAACATATGAGAATAGATGCTGAGAGAAAGACCATTTTGAGGTGTGGAATGCCTTGACTGCTTCAGGAGGCCAGGTTCTTGAATAAACACCCTTTCGGGTCAGGTAAGGCACTAGAAATGGGTGAACCCCAAAAAACATGTTGCTTTCAGACCAGACGGCTGAGGCCCGTTGGAGATCACATGAAGTTTGGATTGGTCCATAAGCAGGCCTTTGTTCATGACTATGTAACCAAGGAAAGGGATCTGGGTTCGCTCAAAGAGGCATTTCTTCAGACTTGTGTTTATGCAGTGGGCCCGTAGACACTGAAGAACCAGCTGTATTATGTATGTTGTTCAGATACAGAATGACACAAACATTCAGAGAAAGAGATCAAAGAAAATCTCATTAACAAAGTTCTGAAAAATGTCATTATACAAGCCAAAAGGCATCACAGGATACTCATATTGCTCATCTCAGGTGTTGAAAGCTGTCTTCCACACATCATAGACTCATAACCCAATCAAATCCTAATCAAATTGTGGATTCCACAGAGGTCGAACTTGGAAGATTTGAGCATCCCAAAGCCCAGGGCTGCCTCTGCCCCTTACCCCATGTTGTTTGCTTCGCCTTTAATAACCATTAATATTCAAAACTTATTACACATTATAAAGCAGCAGAGAGGCCTTATTTTAGAACTTTTCTTCACAATAACTAATTAGCACACTCAGGTGTGTTTAGACCCTAGTCTGAACCCATCTTATTTATCCTGCTTGGAAGCTGTCACAGCCCCCCACCAATCATGACTGCAGGTGAACCGGACAGATGTCAGTGTTTTGACATCCGTGTCTATTCAGTTTGTGTCTGCATTCACCATGGACTTGTGGTGAACTTATGGGTTGCCGGATATACAAGGACTTGTGTCCATTTACATTAGACTACCTCTGATCTGTCACATTTAGGCCTGGAAAAATGGAAAAGGTTGCAGTCCTTTTCAATTTTTTTTTTGGACCTGAATGGACACGGAGGTAGGCGGGTGTAAAAGGACACAAGTCCTTTTACGTCCAGACTCCCTAGACCTACATGGAGCTTTCACGGACCGCATGAAAAACAAACAGACCGACCTAACTGTATAGTTGGAAAGCTTGGGTGAAAGGTTCTTAAAGAGGAATGGTTTTGGGGTAGTAAAACTGCAGCTCAACCATGGATACAGAAAGAGGTGTACTTTGGGGAAACAAGTCTGATGGTATTGCGACCCCCAAAACAACATCTGATTAGAGTTCCAATCTAGATATAGCAAATGTTTTGCAACCACGGAAGACCAACAATCATGGAACTGGAAGATTTAGGAAGGATCAGGAAAAAGATTTCCTCATGATGTAGAACACTGACATGCATGGTTATGGAGGTAGTTTGGAACCGCAGGGGTCCCAAGGCCAAGGTAGAGCCATCGACCGCAGAGAAGGGCATTGCTAGAGGAATATAATAAGAAAATGCTAGTGCGCTCCACCTAAGATAACCTACAGGAAAGAAATAATGTATCTAGGAAGCAGCCAGCATAAAAAAGTGTTCTCTGCACCAGAATAGATATATAAATTAGTAAAAATGCGGCGCTACCAAAAATTGCTAAATAAAAATAGTGTATGATAATCTCAAATATATGTGAATCAAATAATATACACTAAATATAAATACAATAAGTAATGAATAAATATCAAAAAATGTAAACAAATATACGTGTATACAATAGACGTGCAAAGATAGTGAATAGAAATCCGTGACAAAATATTCAGACACCTAAACAGTCCACATAGACAATCCAGATGCAAACAAACATAATAGAATATCCAAAAAAATACTAGTGAAATATCGTGAAAAATAAATAAATAGATTGATATTTAGTCCATAATTAAAGTGCATTAGTGACTGATGCCATTGCAAAAATTAATGGATAAAGTTCATGCAAAAAAATGTGATCAGACGATTCCCACACGTGCCAAATCACTGCAAGCTTCAGTGCTTAATGGGTGCACCACCTATTTCCCCCAGCCTCTCACCTCCAATAACTGGTATACAGGCACTGTATAAAGGGTAACTGCTGGCTTCTACTTTGTTCACCCTGCTTCACCGCTGATACTGTGAGGATATCTATTACTTGCCCTCCCAATAGCTCCAGGGTTTCCAGGCCATACAGGATAAAAAAACACAGAGGGCTCTCATGTGCAGTAACTTCGCTATTTTATTGAAAGACACAGTAAAATCCACACTTACATTTAAGATCTCAGCAAAATGTGCAGCAGACGCGGACTTCCGGTTTCGGCCGAAAACCGGAAGTGATGGGTCCGACACCGAATTCCTTCCCTGACGCGTTGCGTTACAGAACGTAACTTTTTCAAAGGGTAACAGGAAGTAGGTGTCATGGGTATTTATATACGACGAGCGCCGTCGCCATATTAACTCAGGGCGGCAGCGCTTTTTTTTAAAACAGTAATAGAGTGGCTATAGCATCCACAATCTATATATTCCAATAATATTACTAGTAGAAATGTTAAAACATAAACCAAATGTGTGGATCACTAGTTGGAGTGCATTAAATAATTAAAATAAATTGAATTTAAAATGACATAATAGTATATATGGATTCGAATAGAAAGAGCGGCATCTAGTGGTCAAATATAAAATTGCGCTTTAAATTACTAAGCTTGAATATATAACACCATAATAATAATACAAACTCAATAGGAAGAGCGACATCTAGCGATCAAATATAAAATTGCTCTTTAGATTGATATGCTTGAATCCAAAAAAGAGTATTGAAGGGAAAAAAAAGGCCATAATGGTATAAACAGAGAGGGGTTATATTACTATTATCATTCAACATGATAAATGATCCTCTCTATTAGAACTAACTATATGAGAAGGAATATCTCAATATCATATCCATATCTCCAAAAAATAAATAGATAGATATATACATAAAAATCACTGTAAATATCATAAAGATAGAGAAATCACCATAATTTGTCATAAATGAACATAATTACATACAGTACCAGTAGATATGAACGCTAATATATATCATATATAGAAAAATCCTAAAACCAAATAAAATATCGATTTTTTTCTAAAATATGTATAAAATTCTCTTATTAAGATACTAAAAAAGGTTTAAAAATTAGAAATAAAACAATTGAGATCAAATTCAACATTGTGTCCTAGTGGTGTGAGGGTACGAAGTTCATGTATCCATCTAGACTCAGCTTGGCTGATTTTAATCACCTTATTAGCCCCTCTCCAATGAGGTATAAATTTTTGGATACCACAGATTTTAAGTGACGTGGGGTCTTTATTATGGAACTTAGTATAATGTTTGGATAAGCTATGTTTATCAAAACCTTTCTTTATGTTTTGAATGTGTTCCCTCAATCTTTTCCATAATTTTCTTTTTGTTCTACCTACATACTGGATCTTGCAGGGACATTCTAATAAATAAACCACCCCTTCCGTATAGCAGGTAATATTATTGAAGATTGTATTACCTGCTATACGGAAGGGGTGGTTTATTTATTAGAATGTCCCTGCAAGATCCAGTATGTAGGTAGAACAAAAAGAAAATTATGGAAAAGATTGAGGGAACACATTCAAAACATAAAGAAAGGTTTTGATAAACATAGCTTATCCAAACATTATACTAAGTTCCATAATAAAGACCCCACGTCACTTAAAATCTGTGGTATCCAAAAATTTATACCTCATTGGAGAGGGGCTAATAAGGTGATTAAAATCAGCCAAGCTGAGTCTAGATGGATACATGAACTTCGTACCCTCACACCACTAGGACACAATGTTGAATTTGATCTCAATTGTTTTATTTCTAATTTTTAAACCTTTTTTAGTATCTTAATAAGAGAATTTTATACATATTTTAGAAAAAAATCGATATTTTATTTGGTTTTAGGATTTTTCTATATATGATATATATTAGCGTTCATATCTACTGGTACTGTATGTAATTATGTTCATTTATGACAAATTATGGTGATTTCTCTATCTTTATGATATTTACAGTGATTTTTATGTATATATCTATCTATTTATTTTTTGGAGATATGGATATGATATTGAGATATTCCTTCTCATATAGTTAGTTCTAATAGAGAGGATCATTTATCATGTTGAATGATAATAGTAATATAACCCCTCTCTGTTTATACCATTATGGCCTTTTTTTTCCCTTCAATACTCTTTTTTGGATTCAAGCATATCAATCTAAAGAGCAATTTTATATTTGATCGCTAGATGTCGCTCTTCCTATTGAGTTTGTATTATTATTATGGTGTTATATATTCAAGCTTAGTAATTTAAAGCGCAATTTTATATTTGACCACTAGATGCCGCTCTTTCTATTCGAATCCATATATACTATTATGTCATTTTAAATTCAATTTATTTTAATTATTTAATGCACTCCAACTAGTGATCCACACATTTGGTTTATGTTTTAACATTTCTACTAGTAATATTATTGGAATATATAGATTGTGGATGCTATAGCCACTCTATTACTGTTTTAAAAAAAAGCGCTGCCGCCCTGAGTTAATATGGCGACGGCGCTCGTCGTATATAAATACCCATGACACCTACTTCCTGTTACCCTTTGAAAAAGTTACGTTCTGTAACGCAACGCGTCAGGGAAGGAATTCGGTGTCGGACCCATCACTTCCGGTTTTCGGCCGAAACCGGAAGTCCGCGTCTGCTGCACATTTTGCTGAGATCTTAAATGTAAGTGTGGATTTTACTGTGTCTTTCAATAAAATAGCGAAGTTACTGCACATGAGAGCCCTCTGTGTTTTTTTATCCTGTATGGCCTGGAAACCCTGGAGCTATTGGGAGGGCAAGTAATAGATATCCTCACAGTATCAGCGGTGAAGCAGGGTGAACAAAGTAGAAGCCAGCAGTTACCCTTTATACAGTGCCTGTATACCAGTTATTGGAGGTGAGAGGCTGGGGGAAATAGGTGGTGCACCCATTAAGCACTGAAGCTTGCAGTGATTTGGCACGTGTGGGAATCGTCTGATCACATTTTTTTGCATGAACTTTATCCATTAATTTTTGCAATGGCATCAGTCACTAATGCACTTTAATTATGGACTAAATATCAATCTATTTATTTATTTTTCACGATATTTCACTAGTATTTTTTTGGATATTCTATTATGTTTGTTTGCATCTGGATTGTCTATGTGGACTGTTTAGGTGTCTGAATATTTTGTCACGGATTTCTATTCACTATCTTTGCACGTCTATTGTATACACGTATATTTGTTTACATTTTTTGATATTTATTCATTACTTATTGTATTTATATTTAGTGTATATTATTTGATTCACATATATTTGAGATTATCATACACTATTTTTATTTAGCAATTTTTGGTAGCGCCGCATTTTTACTAATTTATATTGCTAGAGGAATGCCCAATGCCAGGGACTGCTTAATGACATTCCTGGCTGCCCCAGAGTCCACATATGCAGATACTTGATACGAGTTCTGGGCCCAATGAATGGAAACAGGAATGATGAATCAAAGGAAAGGAACATAATTTAGGCTCAGGTCTAGATTACTTCCTTCAGTGTAACCTCCACCCAAAGAGTTTCTTAGCAGACTGGACAGGACTTTAATATGCGACCATTGGCCCCACAGTAAAAGCATAGGCCAAGTTTGAGGCAACTAGATTGCTCTTGAGGCATGACGCATGTGTGCCTTAATTGCATGGGTTCTTCTAATGCCGGGATAGTTGCAGAAGTGGGTTGAGCTTTCTGGAGCACATATGCTAAATGATTTACTGAGGAACGGCGTGGACCAGTCCTTTCCAAATCTCCTTCCTGGAAACGGACATCGATTTGGATTGCTAAGGGCAATCAAGTCATCTAGGCTGGAGGGCCCTGCCTGCCACATCGAAGGTCTTACGGAAGGCTTCCAAGAAGGCGGTAAGATTTTAAATGGTAGCATCTTGCCGCTCTAACAGTGGTGAAGCCCAGACCAGAACAACTCCGACAAGAAGTGATTTAACGCATACCACCTTGGAGCCGTCAAAAGAAAAATGGTGGGTTGCTAGTTCAAAATGAATTGAACGCTTATTGATGAATCCCCGACAAGCTTAGAGAGGCAGCTGGAGTTTTGAGGAACTGTCAGACACAGGAGGATCAACGGGAGCTGGAGCAGCAGGAACCGGAGCTGGAGTATGAACAAAAGAAGGAGAAGTGGTTGCAACTGGTCCAAACAAGAAGAAAGTTCCTGTAAACATTTCATGATCTGATCTTGATAGGCCTGCTGGACATCAGTTCTCTGTCCCAAACACTAAAGATGTTCCTGCAGGGGGTGCAATGACAGAGGCTCTCGTGGCTTAAGCAATACTGTCAGGTTTCTATGATAGTGAGTCCTTGTATAAAGCCAACTCAAGGTTCCCCAGGGAGCGGAGTCTAAGCCCCAGTCTGCTTTTTCATCAGGGCACCTGATGGCGGGGATAGACTTGCAGAAAAATTGAACCAGGTCGAGGTTCCCAGGTATGTCCAGCTGACAATGTGGAGACCACTCGTGTGTGCAGAGTTCAGACGGCAGGAGACAGAAGAGGATCTGGGAAATGAGCTAAAGTCAGTATGGGGGCTGACAAGCTAAACTGGTATACAAAGCTGGGATCATTACACTGATAGGCACAGAATAAAAGTAATACAAGGCAAACCAGGAAACCAGGAGTGCATAGAAACTAGGAAGTTGCTCAGGCAACCTGGTCTACACTGAGCATGCCTATATATATCTATGTATATATATATATCTATATATATATATATATATATATATATATATCTGTCTTTAATATTGATTGGACCCTGAGCAAATATTTCCTTGGGCCCCCTCCTTCCAAGCAATTTTGCTCTCCACCTGCTCTGAGACATACTATAAATAGCAGCTAGATTCAAAAGTTTACTGAATCAGATCAGGCAACGATTAGGTTTGGTTGCCAGGGTGCTAGGGGTTACAGCACACATTTTGGCTTGCTGAATATTTGCTAGAGGTTACAGTGCACGACTTCTGCTTGTTGATTGGTTGCTAGAGATTACTGTACATCAGTACTGCTCACTGATTGGTTGCTAGAGGTTACTAAACATCCTTACCACTCAATGATTGGTTGCAAGTGGTTAGTGCACATCATTACTGCTCATTGATTGGTTGCTAAATGTTACAGTACATCATCTCCTCACTGCCTGCACACCATGGCCTGGGGAGGTGAGGGGACCCATCAATAGACAGAAAACTCCTAGGGATCTTAGGACTCCTGGGATCAGTGGCAATGCTGGGGGAGGAGGGGTGTGATCAGGGGCAATGTTGGGGGGTTGATTGGATCAGTGGCATTGGTGGAGGGATGGCATTAGTTAGGAGGCAGTACACTGTGTCAACTTCTGAATCATTTAGAGAAAAGCAGGAAATCTTTGGCAAGTGTATAGTGGTGGATTCTACACTGACCACCAATGTAATGGGGAATTTGCACTGACCACCATGTAATGGGGGATTTTATGCCACCCACCAAAATAAAGAGGGATTTCTACACTGACACCAATGTAATATGAGCATTTACACCAACCACCAGTGTAAAGGTGAATATATGATGACTTCCACGTAAGGGGGAATTTACACTGGTAACCATTGTCAAGGATATTTGTGCAATGGAAGGTGAAACTTTTACATTGACCACCAATGTAAAGAGGGATTTACACTGGCCACCAGTGTTAGGGCAATTCTGCATTTACCACCAATGTAAAGGGAAATGTACACTGATCACCAATGTAATGAAGAATTTACACTGGCAACCAATGTATCTGGGGATTTTATACCAACAACCAATAAAGGAGGATTACTACACCGGCCAAGAATGCAAGAGGTATTTCCACTCACCATCAATTTAAAAGGGGCTTCTACATGGACCACCAATGTTTCTGACACCACAGAAATGTGCTGCCCTATAGCAGATACACAGCAGAGCCATTAATTGTTAATGACACCCTTACGCATCTGCGGAGATGTGCGTAATCACATGCACCAAAATTCACAGGGCTGTGGCACCATGTTATTTTTTTAAAAAAAGGGTTCCACCTCCAATTTGCTTACCTTTGCCTGATGTTAGGCTTAAAGGGGAAGTAAACACTGCCTTTTGGTGATCTGCAAAGTACAGGCACAATGTGCTAGTATGCATCGTATACTAGCACATTATGTGAAACTTACCTGCAAACGAAGCCCTCTTCGACCCCGCTTGAGGCCACATTCATCTTTGCCTGTTTTACTTCCAGGTCCGTGGACTCCAGCTGTGTGACTGGCCGGAGCCACATGACATCAGGCCCGCTGGTCACGGCGCAGGGCTCTGAAGAAATGGCATGGGTGGTCGTTTTTTCACAGCAAATGCGCAGATGATGTCATTGGCAGCGTATACAGTAAGTATCTCCTAAATGGTGCATGTTTAGGAGATATTTACAGTACCTACTGTATAGGTAAGCCTATAGGAGCATGCAATCTAGGGAAGTTTGCTTCCTCTTTAATGACCACAGTTGTAGGCAGGACTTTCAATGCCCCTTTCATTGCCCCAGTGGGCAGCATCCAGCAGAAGTGATGGTAGATATGACCTCAGGGGGGCATAATATACATATGAATGCCACCTCTATTTACATATCAATGCCGTCGGTCTGTGGCTATTTACACATCAATGCCACCGCTATTTACCTGTAAACACAGGGTTTGCGGTGAGTCATCTGTACACAGCAATGGGTAGGGCTGAACACTACAGCATTAGTAACAGAATTCACACTGCGATATTGGGACACAACACAGGACTACAACTTCAAGGAGCAAGAGAATTTAACCACTTAAGGACCAGCCACCGCAGTTATACTGTGGCAGGTTGGCTCCCCTGGACGAATCGCCATCATAGGTGTGTGCAGGGGGTGTGCCAGGTGTGCCTGGGCACACCCTAATCACTGCATGTGGGGCCGATTCCCCCATTGCTTGGGCTTCACCCCATGCTGTGCTCCCAGAATGGAGAGTGGGGAAGGAACATAGTGAAAACACTCCCTCACTGTGTTCATTCATAACTGAATCAGTAAACTATGCTTCGGTTTGTGAATGAACAGGAAGCTCCTCAGCACAGAGCACTCGTTCAGTCACGGTCTAGTGCAGCTGAGGCATGTGTGTTTGAATTTTGGGGTGCACACCCTAATGCAATAGACTGCGCACACTTATGATCACCGTCATAGTATGTCAGCCGCTTTAAGAGGGGGTGCGACGCCAGAGCCCATGCGCGTAGCCAGCGGGCAATGCCCGTCGGCCACCCGGGATCACTCCTGACAGAGACAGAATGGAGATCTGTCAATGTAAATAGACAGATCTCCGTTCTGTCAGGGGAGGAAAGACAGATCTGCTGTTCCTACTGAATGGTATCCTCCTCCAGGCAGTCCTATCCCCCCACAGTTAGAAACACTCCCTAGATAACACATTTAACCCCTTGATTGCCCCCTAGTGTAACCCCTTCCCTGCCAGTGACATTTATACAGTAATCGGTGGCTAGTTTTAGCTCTGGATAAATGTCAATGGTCCAAAAAATGTGTCAAAAGTGTCCAATCTGTCTGCCGCAATGTCGCAGTCCCGCTAAAAAAATCTCTGATCGCTAAAAGCTAAAAATCGCTGATCGCTGCTATTACTAGTAAAAAAAAAATATATATATAATAAAAATGCCATAAATATATCCCCTATTTTGTATACGTGATAACTTCTAGCCAATCAATAAACACTTATTGTAATTCTTTTTACCAAAAATATGTAGAAGAATAAATATTGGCCTATGAAAAGATTTGTTTTTTAAAAAAGAAATTGGATATGTATTATAGCAAAAAGTAAAAAATATAGTTTTTTTTTCAAAATTGTCAAACAATAAAAACTGCAGAGGTGATCAAATATCACAAAAAGAAAGCTCTATTTGTGGGGAAAAAGGACATGCATTTTATTTGGGTACAGCACCGCATGACCACACAATTATCAGTTAAAGCGACGCAGTGCCGTATCGCAAAAAATGGCCTGGTCATTAAGGGGCAAATCCTTCCGGTCCTTAAGTGGTTAAGCTGGGATAGTTGGCAAGTATGAGGCAGCTGCTTTGGGCCCCACAACAATGATGGTGCCCAGGGCAGCTGCCCCTTTTGCCCTGCCTTAGATGACGGCCCTGGATATAAATCCACATTAGAGCAGGTGACACATATAAGTGAACACAGACGCCAGCAGCACATGTGAATGGAATCACAAATCTAACAAATCCACTGGAGCAAGAAGGTAAGAATTGCACAAACACAAAACTGCAGGCTAGACCCTGGGATTATATTTAAATCCTGGGACAGTCTCACAGGATCTGGGATGGTTGGGGGTATGATAAAAATCTGGCAAACGTTTTAGTTTCTAAAATAACTGTTTACAGTACTGTTGTGTTTGTGTTGAAGAGATTTCCACTAATTTTGTGCCTTGGTGATGTTATCCATAGTACAGAATGTAACACAAAGTGAAGGATAATCTCCCTACTTCAATCTGGTATATCTGGTTTGTTTTATTATAGAAAAACTTTGGTGATGAAGGCTCTAAAAGAATGGCACACATCACTCATTATTATTACAGTGGAACCTTGGATTACGAGCATAATCTATTCAAGGAGAATGTAATCCAAAGCACTCGCATATCAAAGTGAGTTTGCCCATAGAAGTCAATGGAAACAAAGATAATTTGTTCCGCATTGACTTCTATTACATGCGATACCACATGTGGCCAGAGGTGGGGGGGAGGGGGGCGCCAGCTCGGCTGAACTCGGAAAGGCTTGGAAATTGAGTATTTCCGAGTGTTTCCGAGTAATTCCGAACGATTCCGAGTATTTTCAAAATGGCTCTGAACCGCTCCGAGTGTCCCTGGCGCACCGGCACCTCTGGCCAAATGCGGTACTGCACACCCCATTAGCTTGAATTCTGCTCGTTTTGCGAGACAACAAAAAAGTTGCTCGTCTTTGAAGACGCTCCTTAACCGCGTTACTCGTAAACCAAGGTTCCACTGTATTATTATTATTATAATACAGAATTTAAAAAGTGGCAACAGTTAAATTAGCGCTTTACAACTTGAGGGTAGAGAGTACAAATACAATACATTTTAATACAGTAGGAATCGGAAGGCCCCACTCCTTAGACAATAAACAATTGTGAGTACAGGGGAATGTAGTATGGAAGCCTGTATTCAAGGTAAGTGACCACTCCCAATAGCCATTACTTGAACTAATACCAGGAAATTAACACCCTACAACCAGAAATTTGTTCCTTAACACTACCATAACTAGTGAGTGACCAGTAAACTATTAGCTCTATAGCCAAGGAGTGAACATAGTCCATACCCATTTTGTTAGAGCACAGCTCCAAGATGAGGCCATGTCTACTTAAAGCGGGAGTCCACCGGGACTCCGCGTTTTTTTTTTTTTTAAAGCCAGCAGCTAAAAATACTGCAGCTGCTGACTTTTAAAATAGTGACACTTACCTGTCCAGCGCGCCCGCGATGTCGGCACCCGAAGCCGATCTGTAGATAGTTTCTCGGGTCCTGCCGCCGCCATCTTGGGTATGGGAATCAGGAAATGGAGCCTTTCGGCTTCATTTCCCGGTTCCCTACTGCGCATGCGCGAATCGCACTGCGCAATAAGGACGCTCCCCGCTGCTTCTGGGATCCGTGTGTTTCCCAGCAGGCAGCGGGGCACTTGCGGAAAGGGGCGTAAGTTACGCCCCTTTCCGCAGAGAGCTATCCCGGAAGTGGGTGCAGTTACCTGGATTATCCAGGTAACTGCACCCCCCTCCCCCCCGAAAGGTGCCGATTGTGGCACCGGAGGGGGGCAGGGTCTTGATGAGCGGAAGGTCCACTTTAGGGTGGACCTCCGCTTTAACCTGTTCTGCATGGTTCATCACCAGCTTGTTTTCTTCGCTTCTATGTGGTAAAGCTGGCTTTTGGATTCCCAAAAAAGTTATATTAACCTGTTTATAAGTAAAGTTTAAAAAGTGTAAATTCCTGCAGAGCATGACATGCATGTTAAGGAAGAGATCAGAAACTGAGGAAAATTTTTAGATGGAAATTAAAGACAGTATTTTGTATTATCACGACTGCACAGATTAACTTAGGTTTACATTTTTTATTGTTGGGGATTGTTAAATATTGTTTTTGTTTTGTATTCTTTTTATTTTTATAGTAACTTAAAAGGGCCTTATAACTTTTGCCTTTGGTTGAAAGTGCAGAGGATTGTGCTAAATTCTGCTTTATATATAATATACTGACAGAGAGCTCCCTCATGTGGTAAGTTTTTGTATTTAGCTATAAGACAGGACACAAGTTAGTAGTAAATGGATGTGACATTGGGTGCTCCAGAAAAATCTGAGTTGTGTCCTGTACTATACATAGAGCAGACTGTACATCACAAAAAATCATGTGTTTTATCAATTTTTATTTGGATAATTTTAACCTGCAGTGTAGTAAGTAACAGTAGCCTATATTATGAACAGTACAATCAATTAAAATGTAGATTGGTGCAAGTATTTATTTTATAATTCATTTTAAGAGTTTTGTTTAGTGATTTTTTTATACTTTCAGAGTCAACAAGTGAATGCACAGTCAGATAGTTGTCAGTCCATATACTAATCGCAGTAATACAGTCATGATGAGACTTGATATATGAGAAACCTTTGCCAAAGACTGATTAATAAAAGATAAGGTGACCATTTGTCCTGGTTTTCTGGGGACAGTCCTTGTTGCGAGGGGTCTAAATCCAGGAATCGGCATCCCCGGATTCGTCCCCTTGAACCAGACACAGTATAGTAACCATTGCAATGCTAGTCATAAACTGAAGTCACACTCCACAAGCATTGGTGCAAAATGGTTTCACTACAACAGCCTGCGCATGCAAGGCAATCCATTGCTACACATGCTTAGGCAACTCTTGCTGCAACATTTAGGATTGACACTTGCCGTGCAGTCCCTATGATGTGCAGCTCCTGGTGATGAATCTCTGGATTACTGTGATAGAAAAAGAGGATGGCGAAGAAGTCTGACACTGGACGTGGGGGACACCGGCCACAATTTGCGAAATGCTTGCTCCTCTTGATGCAATATGAGAAAAATTAGACCAGCTGACTTTTTGTAAAAAGTCTCCCCTACTGAAGATGCAAAGGTTTTTCTTAGGGCCTTCTGAGAGGATTACTATGTGGGAAGCATTGCCCAAAGAACACAGGTCATAATTACAACAGTGTATTCTAGTGGTAAAGTATCAGGCAGCCTACTGGGTGATGGGCTGAGGTTGCAGTCACAATGACAAGTTTAAATCCTGATAAATCCTGATAATGGAAAAGATAGACTGACTATAAGAGCCAGCAAACCTTAGCTGAGGAAAGGCCATCTCAACTAGGTGTTGCTGGGAGACAAAAGCTTCAGTGGAGGCTTAACTGATCAAGAGAGATGTGAGTGTGCCTCAGCATACAGTAAAATGCCGCAAGGAAAGCCCTGACAGGCTATGGAAACAAGTGTGTTACTTGGGGTGCAATGACTGTGTGCTGTTGCCAATTGTCCCCGATCCTTGGATAAAGTGCAAGATAATCCTGCCAGATAGAGTTCTGTGCCCCATACACACGGTCAGACATTCCGACCACAAAATCCGTCTGATTTTTTCCAACAGAACTTGTCTTGCATACACACTGTCACACAAAGTTGTCAGAAAATCCCATCGTTTGGAATGAGGTGACGTACAAAACATACGATGGGACTACGAAGAGGCCAGTAGCCAATAGCTTTTAATCTCCAAATTTTTTCTGAGCATGCAGCCACTTTGTGCGTCGGAATTCTCTACACATGATCGGAAAAAGTCTGATCGTATTTTGTTGTCGGAAAATATTAGATCCAGCTCTCAAACTTTTTACGTCGGAAATTCCGACAAAAAAAGTCCGATAGAGCCCACACACGATCTGATTTTCCGACAACATAATCTGTTCTGACTTTTTCCGTCGGAATTTCCGATCATGTGTATGGGGCATAAGTCAAGTCTGCAGAGGATGACAAGGCACATGTTGCACCTGCTGATGTTTTGCCCCATTAAAGGTGGAATGGTAGCTTCAAATGTGAAAGAGAACTCAACAGTCATCTCAATTTCAGCAGTCTCCAAGGAAGAAAATGAGACTTGGTTGGTAAGAATAGATGAGGCTACTTCCAGCTTTAAGGTGGTCCCTTTAACCACTTCAGCCCCGGACCAATAAACACCCTAAGGACCAGAGTGTTTTACAATTTCGCACTGCGCTGCTTTAACTGGTAATTGCGCGGTCATGCAATATTGCACCCAAACGAAATTTGCGTCCTTTTCTTCCCACAAATAGAGCTTTCTTTTGATGGTATTTGATTGCCTCTGCGATTTTTTTTTTTTGCGATATAAATGGAAAAAGACCGAAAATTTTGAGAAAAAATGATATTTTCTACTTGTTATAAGAAAAATCCAATAAACTCAATTTTAGTCATACATTTAGGGCAAAATGTATTCAGCCACATGTCTTTAGTAAAAAAAAATGTCAATAAGCGTATATTTATTGGTTTGTGCAAAAGTTATAGCGTCTACAAACTAGAGTACATTTTCTGGAATTTACACAGCTTTTAATTTACGACTGCCTATCTCATTTCTTGAGGTGCTAAAATGGCAGGGCAGTACAACCCCCCCCCCCCCAAATGACGCCATTTTGGAAAGTAGACACCCCAAGGAAGTTGTGGAGAGGCATATTGAGCCCATTGAATATTTTTTTTTTGTCCCAAGTGATTGAATAATGACACAAAAAAAAAAAAAAAAAGTTTACAAAAAGTTGTCACTAAATGATATATTGCTCACACATGCCATAGTTATATGTGGAATTGCACCCCAAAATATATTCTGCTGCTTCTCCTGAGTATGGGGATACCACATATGTGGGACTTTTTGGGAGTCTAGTCGCGTACGGCACCCCGAAAACCAATCACTGCCTTCAGGATTTCTAAAGCCGCGTACACACGTAGCCGTCTGTCCGATGTACTTAGTCTAGCGGATGTCCGCCAAACTGTCCGTCTGAATTTTCGAACGGGCTACTTGCCCACATACGGCACTTTTTCAGCGGACTAATACGGCGTACTAAGTCCGCCGTACGAAGTCTGCCGTACTTTCGAAATGAACGGACTCGCCCACACACGCGGAGGAAAGTTCGCTCATTTCGAACGCGTCTCCAGGTAGGCAGGGCCCGCGAAGGAGACGTCGCTGGCCCCGCCGCCTGGTATGGACTTAAAGGGGAACCCCCAACGCCGAAAAAAATCGGCGTGGGGGTCCCCCCCAAGTCCACAACAGACCCTTGTCCGAGCACGCTACCCGGCCGGCCAGGAAAGGGGGGCGAGCGAGCGCCCCCCCCTCCTTAGCCGTACCAGGCCGCGTGCCTTCAACATGGGGGGTGCCTTGGGGAAGGGGGGGGCCGCACAGCCCCCCCCACCCCAAAGCACCTTGTCCCCATGTTGATGAGGACAAGGGCCTCTTCCCGACAACCCTGGCCGTTGGTTGTCGGGGTCTGCGGGCGGGGGGCTTATCGGAATGCGGGAGCCCCCTTTAATAAGGGGACCCCCGGATACCGGCCCCCCACCCTATGTGAATGAGTATGGGGTACAATGTACCCCTACCCATTCACCTGTAAAATAAAAGTACAAAAAAAACACAACACACGAGATAAAATACTTTATTGCACAGCTCCGGGGGTCTTCCGTCTTCGGGGGTCTTCTCGCCGGACTCCTCCGCTATCTTCTTGTAGCTCTTTTGCTAGCGGAGGAGTCCGGCTTTCTTCCTCGCCGCCGGCCTCTTCTCCCGACTTCGGGGGTCTTGTCCCCCTCTTCGGTTCTTCTGTCGCCGCTGCCGCCTTCCGTTCTTCTTCTTCTTCTCCTTCTTCTCCTGGAGATGTTGACTCGACGCTCTCTCCAGCCACAATGCCAGGGACGCGCTGCGCGGCCACTTATATAGGGACAAGGGGCGGTGTCACATGGCTTTATGTCACATGGGTTGGTCACATGGGTTGATGTCACATGGGGACTGTGACATCGTAAGGGGGCAGGGTCACCATGTGACACCAACCCATGTGACATCAACCCATGTGACCAACCCATGTGACATAAAGCCATGTGACACCGCCCCTTGTCCCTATATAAGTGGCCGCGCAGCGCATCCCTGGCATTGTGGCCGGAGAGAGCGTCGAGTCAACATCTCCAGGAGAAGAAGGAGAAGAAGAAGAAGAAGAAGAAGAACGGAAGGCGGCAGCGGCGACAGAAGACCGGGCCACCGCCTGTAAAAGAGCTATAAGAAGGCGCGGTGGCCCGGCAGAAGAACCGAAGAGGGGGACAAGACCCCCGAAGTCGGGAGAAGAGGCTGGCGGCGAGGAAGAAAGCCGGACTCCTCCACTAGCAAAAGAGCTACAAGAAGATAGCGGAGGAGTCCGGTGAGAAGACCCCCGAAGACAGAAGACCCCCGGAGCTGTGCAATAAAGTATTTTATCTCGTGTGTTGTGTTTTTTTTGTACTTTTATTTTACAGGTGAATGGGTAGGGGTACATTGTACCCCATACTCATTCACATAGGGTGGGGGGCCGGTATCCGGGGGCCCCCTTATTAAAGGGGCCTCCCGCATTCCGATAAGCCCCCCGCCCGCAGACCCCGACAACCAACGGCCAGGGTTGTCGGGAAGAGGCCCTTGTCCTCATCAACATGGGGACAAGGTGCTTTGGGGTGGGGGGGGCGCGCGCCCCCCCTTCCCCAAGGCACCCCCCATGTTGAGGGCACGCGGCCTGGTACGGCTAAGGAGGGGGAGGGGCGCTCGCTCGCCCCCCTTTCCTGGCCGGCCGGGTAGCGTGCTCGTACAAGGGTCTGTTGTGGACTCGGGGGGGACCCCCACACCGATTTTTTTCGGCGTTGGGGTTCCCCTTTAAGTCCATACCAGGCGGCGGGAAAAGTCCCGTCATAACAAAAGTACGGCGGACTGACATACACACGGCCGGATTGTCCGCCGAAATGCGAGTACGGCGGGCAGATTGTTGTGCAAACCGAAATTCTAAGTCCGCCGTACTGTTGGGTCAAAAAAGTATGCCGGAGGCTACACACGGGGGGATTGTTTGGCGGACTTGAGTTTGCCAGACTTTTCCACCGGATTGTTTGATCGTGTGTACGCGGCATAAGGGTGCAAATTTTTGATTTCACTCCTTACTACCTATCACAGTTTCGAAGGCCATACAATGCCAAAATAACACAAAACCCCCCCAAATGACCCCATTTTGGAAAGAAGACACCCCGAGGAAGTTGTGGAGAGGCATGTTGAGCCCATTGAATATTTTTTTTTGTCCCAAGTGATTAAATAATGACACAAAAAAATAAAAAAGTTTACAAAAAGTTGTCACTAAATGATATATTGCTCACACATGCCATAGTTATATGTGGAATTGCACCCCAAAATATATTCTGCTGCTTCTCCTGAGTACGAGGATAACACATATGTGGGACTTTTTGGGAGTCTAGCTGCGTACGGCACCCCGAAAACCAATCACTGCCTTCAGGGTTTCTAAGGGTGCAAATTTTTGATTTCACTCCTCACTACCTATCACAGTTTCGTTTCGAAGGCCATAAAATGCCAAAATAGCACAAAACCCCCCCAAATGACCCCATTTTGGAAAGTAGACACCCCAAGCTATTTACTGAGAGGCATGTTGAGTCCATGAAATATTTTATATTTTGCCACAAGTTGCAGGAATTTAAAAATTTTTTTTTTTTTTGCACAAAGTTGTCACTAAATGATATATTGCTCACACATGCTATGGGCATAAGTCAAATTACACCCCAAAATAAATTCTGCTGCTTCTCCCGAGTACGGGAATACCACATGTGGGGGACTTTTTGGGAGCCTAGCCACGTACGGGACCCCGAAAACCAAGCACTGCCTTCCGGATTTAAATATAAAATGCTACCAAAAAAAACTTAGCGATCGCAGGGATCAGGCCTGACTCTGCGATCGCTGCAGTTATGTGTTTAGTGTTTTGTAAGTGACAGTGATCGATCGATACTGCACTTGGGTGGGCTGGGCGGAGGGGCAAAACGCAGGTGCCAGCAGGTATCTGGGCTGATCCCGCTAACAATGCGTTTTTTTGGAACCCTAAACTGCTGGGGATGCTAGTATAGATCTGATCAGATCAGATATTGATCTGTTCAGATTCTATACCACTACGGGAGGTTTATGCTTTGCGTGTGGGTGTTAGCGGTACTGGCACTAACCTAGCACTGCCTGGGGCGACGCAGACCCTGACCCTAAAACCTAATTGATATCACCCGCCGGGTGATCAGGGGGTTAAACCTTTATTGGGTAATAAATAGTGGGTGCCCTGATGCTATAAAAAGCAAACTAACCAGAGTCACCCGTAACACTTATACAGTGATCACTGGTGAAAGGGTTAACTAGGGGCAATCAGGGGGTTCAAATTTTTATTAGGTAGTATATGGGGGTCCCTGGCGCTATATAAAAACCTGACGGGGAACCTAAATAACTAACTGGCTAACCAGCGTCACCAGTGACACTTATACTGTGATCGCTGGTGAAAAGGTTAACTAGGGGCAATCAGGGGGTTAAAACCATTATTGGGTAGTATATGGGGGTACCTAACGCTATAAAAACCTGGCGGTGAACCTAAAAAAATAACTAGCTACCTAGCGACAATAGCGACACTAATGCAGCGATCAGAAAAATGATCGCTTAGTGACACTGGCAAAAAGGGGTGAAAGGGTTAACTAGGGGCAATCAGGGGGTTAAAACCATTATTGGGTAGTATATGGGGGTACCTAGCGCTATAAAAACCTGGCGGTGAACCTAAAAAAATAACTAGCTACCTAGCGACAATAGCGACACTAATGCAGCGATCAGAAAAATGATCGCTTAGTGACACTGGCAAAAAGGGGTGAAAGGGTTAACTAGGGGCAATCAGGGGGTTAAAACCATTATTGGGTAGTATATGGGGGTACCTAGCGCTATAAAAACCTAGCGGTGAACCTAAAAAAATAACTAGCTACCTAGTGACAATAGCGACACTAATGCAGCGATCAGAAAAATGATCGCTTAGTGACACTGGCAAAAGGGGGTGAAAGGGTTAACTAGGGGCAATCAGGGGGTTAAAACCATTAATGGGTAGTATATCGGGGTACCTAGCACTGTAAAAACCTGGCGGTGAACCTAAAAAAATAACTAGCTACCTAGCGACACTAGCGACACTAATGCAGCGATCAGAAAAATGATTGCTTAGTGACACTGGCAAAAGGGGGTGAAAGGGTTAACTAGGGGCAATCAGGGGGTTAAAACCATTATTGGGTAGTATATCGGGGTACCTAGCGCTATTAAAAACCTGGCGGTGAACCTAAAAAAATAACTAGCTACCTAGCGACAATAGCGACACTAATGCAGCGATCAGAAAAATGATCGCTTAGTGACACTGGCAAAAGGGGGTGAAAGGGTTAACTCTAGGGGCAATCAGGGGGTTAAACCTTTATTTGGGGGTGATAGGGGGCTACCCTGGACCTAACACTAACTGCCCTGACAGTTTTTACTTTTACAACTGACACTGAATGCAGTGATCAGTAAATAAATGATCACTGCAATCAGTGACACTGTGACTGGGGGGGGGGGGGGGGGGGGCGGGGATCGGGGGGCGATGGGGGGAGGGTTTGTGTGCCTGTGTGTACCTACATGTCAGTGTAGTGTTGGTGCACACTTACTTTTTGTCTTCTCCTCTTAGTCCGGTCAAAAAGACCGCCCCGAGGAGAATGACATCACTTCCTCCTTCCTGTGTATACAATACACAGTGGGAGGAAGCTTCTCATTGGCCAGGAGCGATCGAGAGGGGATGGCCAGAAACCAACAGCCATCCCCTCATCACGGATCGCTCCTGCAGCGAACCGGACCGCCATATCCAGCGGGAGGGGGTCCGATCGGACCCCCCACCCACTGGAAGGCAGGCACGTACATGTACGTGCTTGTGCCTGCCTGTGCCATTGTAATGACGTACATTGGCAATACGGCGGTCCTTAAGTGGTTAATAAATGTATCCTTGAGAACTTCAGCAAATAAGCCAATTTACATGCTTAACCACAAGGGTCTCCAAGAGGTTCTTAACTGTGAATTTGCAGTTCCCTTTTGGCAGATATGTTGAAAGAAATATGTTAAATCCTAAATGTTCAGCCACTGTATACCTTTGTGTCTCATCCACTGTCAGATGAATTAGTGCCAATACTTGGAGCGATGTGTTACAGGCTGAAAAAATGTGGAATAAATGTGGATGAGATTGGGACCAGTTGGTACACAGAATATAACTGATGTTGAAAGAGGTCTCACAGTCCACTGCTGGGTTGCTTACTGGTAATTCTGTGTATGGGAGCCAGAAGACTTTTAGACAGGACCAAGGTGTCCAAGATGCCAGAGGCCTCTTTGTGTAGAGATAGAAAGCATTTCTGCTACTGAAGTCTGAAGTCGGAGGTGCAGTTTACTAGCTTATAGTCAAGTGCACACATCCCGCAGGGAGAAATTCTAAAGGTTGAAAGGCAAGTTGTGGCAAAAGAGTTTTCATCTGGAAGAAGTCTGAAAAAGAGACTTCGGATACTATATTAAATGTCAAATGTCAGGACATTTGTCTACAGAGCATCTGATAAGAGACGGTATTTCGGAAAGTTGCCAGTGCCACGAGGGATAATCGCTCATTTGTGTGTATTCCCTCTGCAGGCATTGTCCTACCAGAGACCAAGTCTGCAAAACAAACAGTTGTCTTTGATTATAATTGTAAAAACAGAAGTGCATTGCTGACCTCAGTATGAGGTGTTTATAGATCCGAATACCAGTCTGATATGATATAAGGGGCTGGCAAGTGTAGTGAGGTGGGTCATTGCACCTCAGCAATAATGGAAATAGAAACTCTGGGCAAAAATTCTCCCCTCTATCCAGGAAAGGTACTGATCACAGTATGAAGTATGGGTGCTGTTATTGGGGGAACAACCACAAAAGGGGCGGACAGCTGAGTTAAGCAGGCTGGTATGGCCAGAGATATGTCTGGACGAGAGCTACAGAGCCCTCTGCTGGTATGTAGCCAAAGTGTGCCTATGGATAGCAGACGACAGCCCGACAGAAGGCTTTGTGTCAGGGACATGGCTGCCCCAGAACTAGCAATGTTGCCCAGAACCTATATAGATGCTCACAGAGGGTTCTGAGTCGTGCAGCAGCATGCACCGCACATATCGGCGCAACGCAATACTGCGTGTGCGTACCGGCGGTGTGACAGGCGCTGGAGCCTACAGCCCTTTTTAATCGAGCCATTTACAACAGCACATTGCTGGATTATTTCAGCTTCCCTGTGTGCCTTGTGACCTTGTTTCCTGATCTGTGATTACCCGTTGTTGACCCGGCTTGCCTTTACCTCGCTTCCTGATCTCCTGGTTTGACCCTTGGCTTACATCTGGACCCTGCTTGTGTTCCAGATTATCCGGGTTGACCTTCGGTTTGCATCTGGACTCTGCTTGTTCCTGTCTTCCATATATGACCTTGGCTCGCCCCTGTTTATGCTCTGGACTTACTTATCTGTGTATGACCTCTGGTCTGGCTCCTGATTCCTCCACTTACCAAGCACAGCAAGTTCAGCCCAGCCTGCTTCAGTCATCTCTCAGTGGTCAAGTTAATCTGACTGCAAACAAGCACCTGACAAACCACGCTTCTTTGAGCACCGCGCTTCCTGTCCCCAACTCCAGGGGCGTGCTGCACTTAGCTGCAAGGGGAGCCTTCTAAGCATCTCGATCTCCATACCCACACCTGACAGTATAATCCAACCATGTCGCAGATTGACAGAGGCACTTCCCTTGTAGAGGCTATGTGTCAGCAGGTCGCTGCACGTACCCAAGCGGTGCAGAAAATGAAAGACGCTTATGTTCAATTAGAGAGTCATCTGCAACACTTATCCCTGGACCCTGTGTCTCCTGATCCGAGATCCACCTCAACCTGTGCATCTTCTGCTGCACTGCCTCTGGAGTCTCCCCACTGTCAAGTCTCTAGTGTGAGGCCGGATTGCTGAGAGGGCATTCCTTGCGGCTGAGTGCAGCGCTTCCCTGGGAATGATACAGGGGATACGATGCCCAAAGGTGCACGGGTTGCCAGAGGTTCTGTAGGTCAGATGATTAGCTGTAGATAGCTGGAGCGTGCTGAGTAGCAATATGGCTACTGTGCGGAAAGAAGTCTTGAGCCGGAAACAGCAAGGTAAACCAGGAGCAGGGTCCGCAGCCAGGCCAGGGGTCAAGTACCAGAAGACAGTCCGAGAGGAGTACAGAAGCAAGCCGGGTCAAACACCCAGAGGATCGAAGAATAGTCAACAAGTCGGGGTCAAAGCGAGGAGATAAACAGGAACGTAAGTCAGGTCAAGCAGGGGTCAAGCCAGGGGTCTTCAGAGTGTACAGGTACAGGAACACAGGAGCTGTTGATAATCCAGCAAACTACAAGTGTCACTGATCATGTAAATAGGCCGGGAGGTGTACCTACAATCGTGCACGCTCGTGCATCGGTGCACACAGACTGCATTGTACTGGCCAAAGCGCATCTGCATGCTCGCAAGCACACAGAAACACGTCTGGCACGACCATGATGGTTACTGGCGGGGGTTACGCACAACACGGCCATTTCCCTGACACCCATTCAATGCTGATCCCACCTCCTGAACCACCAGTGCCGAACCCTGAACGGTTCTCGGGGGATCGAAGGAAGTTTAGGGCCTTTAAGAATGCCTGTCTACTACCTGGCTCTTCAACCAAGAACTTTTTCCCTAGAGAACATTAAAGTTGGAATCATTATATCCTTACTCTTGGATGACCCCCAAGTCTGGGCCCACGGACTGTTAGAACAAGAATGAAGTTCTCTTTTCATCTACTTATTGTCAGCAACTTTGCCTTGCCCCTAGTCCTAAAGACTTTACCAGCTGCCTGACCCTGCAACCTGTTTCTAGTACCAACCCATGTATACCGTCTGCCTATCAAGAATTTCTGGATGTATTTGACAAGAAAGGAGCTGACTCCCTTCCACCCCATCGTCCCTACAACTGCCCTATTGAATTGCTTCCAGGCTCCAAAATTCCTTTTGGTCGCATTTTTCCTCTGTCAGAGACTGAACTTGAGACTTTATAACAGTATATCGATGAAAACATGGAAAAGGGGTTTATTTGCCCTTCTTCATCCCCTGCAGGTTCTGTTATTTTCTTCATCAAAAAGAAGGATAAAACATTAAGACCTTGTGTAGGCTATGGAGAGCTGAATAAAATTACCATCAAAAATCTCTATCCACTTTACCTCTTCCCGGAACTCTTCCAACGATTCCATTCTGCTCAAGTCTTCTCTAAACTGGACTTACGGGGTGCTTATAATCTGGTTTGTATTCGTTAGGGGGATGAGTGGAAGATGGCAGTCCGAACTCGTTACAGACACTTTGAATATTTGGTGATGCCGTTTGGACTGTGTAACGCTCCAGCCACATTCCAGCATTTTGTGAATGATATTTTTCAACTTCATCGTTGTATATCTGAATGATATCCTTGTCTCAGCCACTCTCGAAATCCATTGAGTCCATATGAAGAAGGTGCTAACTATTCTAAGAACGCATGGACTGTACGTGAAAAGCTGAAAAATGCGACTTTGAAAAAGAGTCAATCCAGTTCCTGGAACTTGTCATCTCTACTAGGGGAGTGGCCATGGATCCTCAAAAAGGGAAAGCGATCCTATGAATGGCCTGCCCTCTCAGACAAGAAGGGTGTTCAAAGATTTATTGTTTTTTCAAACTTCTACAGAGGATTTATTAAGAAATTTTCAGCCATTATAGCACCCATTACCCAACTAACCTGTTTGCATCCCAGATTACAGTGGTCCCCGGAGGCTCAGGCAGCTTTTGACAGACTTAAAGCTGTGTTTGTTTTTCGGCACCAGTTCTTCAGCACCCTGACCCTGCATTGTCCTATATTCTGAAAGTCGATGCATCGGAAGTGGCCACAGGAGCTGTTCTTTCCCAACGACAAGGTCCCAAATCATTGCTACATCCGGTAGCTTTTTCCTCACGAAAAATTACTCAACTGGAAAGAAATTATGATGTCGGAGATCGGGAGCTTTTGGCCATTAAAATAATTTTGGAGGAATGGAGTTGCTTGAAGCACATCCCATCATGATCTTTACTGATTATAAAAATTTTGAGTATCTAAGGACTGGCAGACGTCTGAGACCGCGTCAAGCACGGTGGACATCATTCTTCTCGAGATTTCATTTTCATATCTCTTATCATCCCAGATCCAAGAATGGAAAGGCCAATGCTCTGTATCAGATGTTCCCAGACACCCCTGAAGAAACCACTCCTGGCACGATCCTGTCCACTCAAAACTTTCTATCAATTCAACCAGACCTTAAGGTATCTATTGTACAAGCCTCCCTCCAATGCACAAAGCAAGGAATTTCAACCTTAAGGAGTCACGAAGGGTTCCTGTGGCATTGGGACAACATTTTTGTTCCACAGGAAGTCAGATTGCAAGCCTTGAAAAAATTCCATGACCACCAGTTGGCCGGGCATTTCGGGGTCCGGAAGAAGATTTACCTTGTTCAGAGATACCTGTGGTGGCCTTCCCTAAAATCAGACTGCAAGAAGTATGTTGGTTCATGTCTGATTTGCCCGCGTAACAAGCGTTCCAATTCCAAGTCTAGGGGTCTGTTAAGACATTTACCAGTCCCAGAGCAACCTTGGAAAAATAAATCTATGGACTTTATAGCTGATCTCCCTCCATCAGAAAATTTCACAAACAATCCTGGTAGTAGCGGACCGACTATCAAAAATTGCTCACTTCCTACCCATGCCTGGTACACCTTCTGCCACGGACACGGCAATCATTTTTATCAAGGAAATAGTGAGATTACACAGACTACCTGATAATATTGTCTCTGATAGAGGGGTTCAATTCACCTCTGTTTTCTGGAGGAACCTTTGCAAGATCCTGTCAATCAAGGTATGTGTCTCTTCTGCTTATCATACTCAGAGTAATGGCCAGACGGAGAGGACAAACTAAACCTTGCAGCAATATCTGCGGTGCTTCTTCTCATACTCCCAAGATGACTGGGCCTCCTTGCTGCCTTGTGCTGAGTTCGCATATAACAATGCTGTACACAAGGCCACCAACCAGTCACCCTTTTGGACGAACTATGGCTTCCACCCTTCCCTTCCTGCCCAACACCATTCCTGAATCTCCTGTACCAGCTGTTGAATGAGCTTTCTCCAAACTAACTACCAAGTTCTCCAAGGAACCATGCGAAAGGCCCAAGAAAACTTTAAAAGGCAATATGACAAGAGAAGGAGAGGGAACCCCATCTATAACGCTGGAGACAAGGTATGGCTGTCCTCTATTAACCTCAGATTTTCTTGTCCTTCCAGTAAGCTAGGTCCAAGGTTTGTAGGTTCATTCAAGATCAAAAAGGAAGTGAACTTTGTGGCTTTCAAACTTGTTTTGTGGCCTCTTACAAGATCCATCTGGAGTTCCACATCTCTGTTGAGACCAGCTGTGCCAAGTCCATTTCCGGGGAGAGAAGAGTTGCCACCTCAACCAGTTACTATAAGTAACGACACGGAATACAAAGTAGAAGCTATCCTTGACTGTCGGAAAAGAGGTAGGCAAACTCAATTTCTCATTAAATGGAAAGGGTATTCTTCAGAGGAAAAATCCTGGGAACTGGTCGATAACATACATGCTCCGAGACTTTTACAAAACTTCCACAACAGGTACCTAAATGGACACTCACAGAGGGTTCTGAGATGTGCAGGAGCATGCATTGTGCATCAGTGCCGCTGGCACGCAAGTGGTATGACAGGCGCTGGTGTCAATGGCCCAATTTAGCCAGCCATTTCCAACAGGATATTGTTGGATTATGTCAGCTTCCCTGTGTGCCTTGTGACCCTGTTTCACGATTTGTGATTGCCCTTTGTTGACACGGCTTGCCTTGACCTCGCTTCCTGATCTCTCGGTTTGACCCTTGGCTTACATCTGGACCCTGCTTCTGTTCCTGATTAACCGACTTGACCTTCGACTTGCATCTGGACTCGTTCCTGTCTTCCATGTATGACCTTGGCTCGGCCCTGTTTATGCTCTGGACTGACTCATCCATGTATAACCTCTGGCCTGGCTCCTGGTTCCTCCAATTACCAAGCACAGGAAGTTCAGCCCAGCTTGGATGGAGGAATGCATCTGTCCAGCAGCCGGATAAGGGTACCGGAGATGAAGCAGCTGGCTCATCTCCCAAGCGGCAATTGAAAGAACCAGGAAGGAGAGGAAGCAGTCCTCTCTCCCCAGCCACAGAAAGCATGGATTTAATTGACTTTTCATTGGAGAATGTAACATTTACTGACCTTCCAACTGAAATGCTGACAACAAGGCAGAGCTTTGCTAGCTTTTGCCCAACATCAGTAACATCTTCTGGGTTCCAGGTAAAGGAGATTGAGTCGCTATCTTCAGCTACCATCTCCAGACTGGGGATTTAATAGACTTTTCTGCTGAGGAAGAGCAGCCCAGTGAGTCTCCAGCAGAAGAGCTGGCATCAGGGCAGAGTGCTGCTGACCTCTGCATAACAATCGGTGGCCCTGGAGGATTTGTGCAAGGACACAGAATTTTCGTTCTACTTCCCAGCGGAAAAGCTGGCATCAGGGCATCTCTATTTTTCGGTCGGAAAAAGTTCTGATCGGAAATTATGATAGTTTGTACAAATTCCGACGCGCATAATTCCTACACATGCTTAGAAACAATTTGACGCATGCTCGGAAACATTGAACTTCATTTTCTCAGCTTGTGTTGTACGTCACCGTGTTCTTGACGGTCGAAGGTTCAGAAAACTTTTGTGTGACCTTGTGTATGCAAGCCAAGCTTGAGTGAAATTCCGTCGGAAAAACCATCCAAGTTTTTTTTGACGGAAAATCCACTCGTTTGTATGGGGCATAAGAGATACACTAAAATATATGCAGGACCCTCAAGGTGCCGCCTACCTAATTAATATGTCAAAAAAGGGTGAAGCAATACTAACATATGGAGATTGGATACCCTCAGAAACGTTAGAGTAAAAATGACAAAATTAAAAAAGAGGGAGAAGGAGAGGATGGGAGCTCACGGTATAGAGATTGAAGGACAAACTTGAAAAACCTGTAATAGCTCAACCAACCTTGTGGTAGCACATACCTATGGAACTTCACTCACCATACAAACTTGATCAGCAAAAAAGATTTATTGGTGTCAAAAATAAGAAAAAGACATTAAAAAACATCATTAGCATTGAAACTATAAAAACAAAAGGACCATCTCTGGACAGGTGGTGCAATTCCACCAAGTTGCAGGAGTTGTAAAAATGCTGTATAGGGATGAGCTTCGTGTTCAACTCGAACATCGGCTGTTCGCCCGTTCGGCGAATACCAAAACATTATGGGCCGTTCTATAATAAAGGCATCTACAGGAGTTAGTGGGTGTTGTGTGCCTCCAGCACAATATACACCTGTATCTACCCTTTATTGCTGTTCTCTAATAGAGCCATCTGCAGGGCTTAGTGGGTGTTGTGTGCCTCCAGTACAGTATACCCCTTTATCTACCCTTTATTGCTGGTGTTCTATAATAAAGGCATCTGCAGGAGTTAGTGGGTGTTGTGTGCCTCCAGCACAATATACACTACCCAATTGCTGTTTTACCCAACTCCCTTCAGGCCATTACCATGTCTGGAAGACCAGCAAGGAGAGGCAGACAGGCGCGAGCCGATAAAAGAGGGCAAGCAGGCTCTGTGTCTAGAGACAACAGTGCTGGTCGTGGACGCGGTGCATCGTCATCATCAGCACGCGGCCATGGGACACGCTTGTCCTTCCTTTCGGCAGCTGGACATGTTGAGCCGCAACATGCCAACGACTTGGTAGAGTGGATGACCAAGCCCTCTTAATCCTCCTCATCCTCTCTCACCCAGTCTCAGGGTACTAGCAAAGCAGCTGCCAACGCATCGTCTTCCCTCGTCTCAATGTCATCATCAGTGACTCCTTCCCTAGACCCACCACGTCCTCCTGAGGAGTCTCCTGAACTCTTTGAGCACAGTGTTGGGTACATGCTCCAGGAGGATGCCCAGTGTTTTGTAGGCTCTGATGATGATACTCAGCTAGGGGAAGGCAGTAGCGTGAATGCAGAGAGAGGGGATGCTCAAGAAGGACAGCAATCTGGCAGTCATGTTCCACAAGCTGCAGCATACTGCCAGGTTTGCTACAGCGATGAAGAGGGAGGGGATGATGAGGGCACTGACTCCACGTGGGTGCCTGATAGGAGAGAGGAGGAAGAGGAGGAGGAGGAGGCACATGTCCAACGAGGCAGGATGCCCTCCGGGGGCCAGCTTAGGGGCATCACACCGACTGAATCACACCGCAGAGCTTCGCCTGTGCAGGGCGCTGCCTCTGCGCGTTATTCTAAAAGTTCTTTGGTGTGGGCCTTTTTTGAGACGAGTGCATCAGATCACACCACTGCTATTTGCAACATATGTCTCAAGCGTATCTCGCGTGGCCAAAACATCAGTCGCTTGGGCACCACATGCTTGACCAGACATATGTTGACCTACCATGCAGCTCGTTGGCAAGCGTACCTCAAAGACCCACACCAAAGAACAAAGCGGACCTCTCCTTGCTCCTCATCAGCTGGCATCTCCAACCCCACTAGACCTTCAGTCCTCTCTGAAACCTGCTCTGAGAGGAATGAAGGTGTAGATCATAGGTATGTCCCAGCCAAGTGCTTCCGGGCACTCTGCTAGCAGTACACCCACGTCCGATTATAGCAGGCAAATGTCCCTGCCCCAGCTGCTGGACCGGCGAAAGAAGTTCACTCCCAGCCATCCACATGCCCAGCGGTTGAATGCTAGTTTGGCTAAATTGCTGCCTTTTCAGTTGGTAGACTCGGCCCCCTTCCGTGAGTTTGTACAATGTGCGGTTCCTCAGTGGCAGGTCCCCAAACGCCACTTTTTCTCACAGAATGCGATTCCGGCTCTCTACCGGCATGTGGGAGGAAATGTCCTTGCCTCTCTGGACAGGGTGGTCAGCGGTAAGGTGCATATTACCGCTGACTCATGGTCCAGCAGGCATGGACAGGGACGTTACCTGTCTTTCACGGCCCATTGGGTCACTCTTCTGGCAGCTGGGAAGGATGCAGGACAAGGTGCAGTAGTGTTGGAGGTTGTTCCGCCACCACGCCTCCAAAATGCTACTATTGGTTGTGACACACCTCTCTCCTCCACCCCCTCCTCTTCTTCTTCCTCCATGACCTCTTCCAGTGCTCTGTCCTCAGAACCAGCGGTGCTCCGTAGGTGTTCCAGGGGCTATGCAAGTACGCAGGCAAAACGATGCCATGCCGTGCTTGCGCTGGTTTGTTTGAGGGACAGGAGCCACACTGGGGCGGATGTTTTGTCAGCTCTGCAGGGGCAGGCTGAGAGGTGGTTGACACCACGCCAGCTTAAGCCAGGAATGCCGGTTTGCGACAATGACACCAACCTCCTCTCCGCCCTCCGACAGGGACAACTGACCCATGTGCCCTGTGTAGCTCACATCCTTAACCTGGTGGTGCAGCGGTTCTTGGGCAGGTACCCGGGCTTACAGGATGTCCTGAAGCAGGCCAGGAAAGTCTGTGTGCATTTCCGCCGATCATTTAATGCCTATGCTCGGCTAGCTGAGCTCCAAAAGGAGTTGAACCTGCCCAAGAACCGCCTTATATGTGCATGCCCACCAGGTGGAACTCAACGTTGGCCATGCTGCAGCGGCTGCACACGCAGAAGAGGGCCATCAATGAGTACCTGTGCGATTTTTTCTCACCACGCCAGTGGGGCATGATCAGGGATGCATGCACTGTCCTGTCACTGTTTGAGGAGGCCACAAGGATGGTGAGCAGTGACAGTGCATGCATCAGTGACACTGTACCTCTTGTCCACCTCTTGGAGCATACGCTGTGTGGAATAATGGACAGGGCACTTGAGGCAGAACAGAGGCAGGAAGAGGAGGACTTCCTTGCCTCTCAAGGCCCCCTTTATCCAGACAGTGTTCCTGCTGTGCCACCCATCACACAGGAAGAGGATGAGGAGGAGGAAGAGGAGGAGGAGGATGATTGTGTCAGCATGGAAGTGGAGGCTGGCACTCAGCATCAGCAGCAGCAGCAGCAATCTTGTAGGGATGATTTACAGTCCCAAGAAACCCGTGGACTTGTACGTGGCTGGGAGGAGGTAGCTTCGGATCATGTTGTCCTTAGTGACCCAGAGGACTCCGGACCGAATGCCTCAGCTAACCTACGCTGCATGGCCTCCCTGATCCTGCAAAGCCTGCGGAAGGATCCTCGTATTCTTCGGATCAAGGAGAGGGACCATTACTGGCTGGCCACTTTCCTTGATCCACGGTACAAGGGTAAGGTTGCCGACCTTATCTTGCCATCGCAGAGGGAGCAGAGGATGAGACATCTCCGGGAGGCCTTGCAGAAAGGTCTGTGCAACGCATTCCCAGAGACTGGGAGGTTACAAACTCCTGGTCCTGGACAACGTGTTGCTGAGGCATCGGTCAGACGGAGCGGTGGAGAAGGTGGCCGTCTGATTGATGCTTTCAGACAATTTTTTAGTCCGCAGCCCCAAGGTATGATCGGTTCCAGCAACCATCACCAGCATCTGATTTACATGGTGCAGGAATACCTAGGGGCAAGGTCAGACTTGGACACCTTTCCCACGAAAATCCTCTGGCTTACTGGGTCTTGAGGATGGATCACTGGCCAGAGCTTGCACAGTATGCAATTGAGCTACTGGCCTGTCCTGCATCCAGCGTTCTTTCGGAACGCACCTTCAGTGCTGCTGGTGGCTTTGTTACCGATCACAGGGTGCGCCTGTCCACCGAATCAGTTGATCGACTGACCTTCATCAAGATGATTCAGTCTTGGATCACCCACAGCTACCAAACACCTGAAGCTGATGTAACCGAATATTTTTTTTTGAAATATCACATCCCTTCAAGACTGCCTATGCTGATGCTGAGTGACTGTCCTGTTATGTTGATTGTCTATCCTCTTCCTCCTCCACTGATATGTTGGAAGAACATTTCTGGTTCTGGGTGATGCCATCAGCCCAATTTTTATGCCCCTGTTTAACAGGGGCGTTTAATTACAATTTTTGATGCAATGCTTTGCAGCAGGGCTAATTCCTGCAATAAAACTAGAGTATATGGGAGAGGTTGCAGTGTCGTGGTACCAGCACCAGTGCCTAAGGCCCAATTTTTCTGCCCCTGTTTAACAGGGGCGTTTAATTAAAATTTTTGATGCAATGCTTTGCAGCAGGGCTAATTCCTGCAATAAAACTAGAGTATATGGGAGAGGTTGCAGTGTCGTGGCACCAGCGCCAGTGCCTAAGGCCCAATTTTTCTGCCCCTGTTTAACAGGGACATGTAATTACAATTCTTGATATAATAGTTCACAGGAGGGCCCGTTCCTGTGCCCACCCAGAGTAACTGTGAGGACTTATAGTGTTGTGGCACCAGCACCAAAACCACCAAAGGTCAATTTTTCTACCACTGTTCAACAATGGCATGTAATTACAATTCTTGATATAATCGTTCACAGCATCCACCAAGAGTCACTTTGAGGGCTTACAATGTTGTGGCAAAACCAACACCTTGTTCCGCCATTTCTGCAGAGCATATAGGGCAGGCCCCTACTTTCAAACATCCAACTTACAAACATCTCCTACTTGCAAACGGAAGGAGACAACAGCAAGTGAGATGAAAAAAGATTATAACAAATTATACAGGGTTGATAACCCTTCCCTATGTTTTCCAAAAAGCTTAAAAATAGTTTTTTTGACTGGAGCTACACTTTAAAAATGTACCAGTTGAAAATTACAAACAGATTCAACTTAACACAACAAACCTACACAGTCCCTGTCTTGTTTGCACCGCCTGTATACTGCTGTTCTGAGTATATAGGGCCTGGGGGCCACACGCATTTCCTTTTTTTAATATGGGTACGGGGTTCCCCTTAATATGCGTACAAGACCCAAAGGGGCTGGTAAGGGGCAGGGAGGGCTACCCATGCCATTTTTCTCAATGATTTTCAACCATATTGCAGGAACCAGATATAACATTAAAACCGCAAGCAGTTTTAAATGATGTTATTTCCGTTTAATGTAATTTTGTGCAGGGATTGTTCTAAACACGGGAAACACGTGGCACTTCACAGGCATACTACAGACACCCCCCAGGCACGATATTTAAAGGAATATTTCACTTTTTTTTCACTTTAATCGTCATTAAAATCAGTGCTCCCGCCAAAACGGCCATTTTTAAAAACATTTTAGGCATTGACCCATGTCCCCTGGGGCAGGAGCCAGGTCCCCAAACCCTTTTTAGGACAGCATCTTGCATATTAGCCGTTAAAATTAGCACTTTTAATTTCGACGTTCGAGTCCCATAGACTTCAATGGGGTTCTAAAGTTCGTACGAATTTGGGGTCCGTTCGAAAGTTCTGGTGCGAACCGAACCGGGGGGTGTTCGGCTCATCCCTAATGCTGTAGTACAGCTGGGATAATATCCCCAGGTCTAAACGACCTATGAAGAGTGACCCAGTGTTAAAGAGGAAGTAAACCCTGATGGGTTTACTTCCTCTTTGATTCCCTGCAAAGGAAAAGCATAGTGGACTACTATGCATCGCATAGTAGTTCATTATGTGTCACTTACCCGACACAGGGGCCAGCGATGTCACCGCTGTCCCCTGTAGTTCTGAGCGTCCATCTTCTTGGTGGGTCTCACTGCTCCGGCGCTGTGATTTGCTGGAGCAGCGATGACGTCACCCCCGCGCATGCGCACGGTAGCCGACACTCGCGGCATACCGCCGCGATCTGTGGCTTACCCAGTGCGCCTGCGCACCGCTGTCTATGGTGCATGTGCCGTAGACAGCGGTGGCTGTCTTCAGGTAAATATCTCCTAAACCGTATAGGTTTAGGAGATATTTCTTGGACCTACAGGTAAGCCTTAATCTAGGCTTACCTGTAGGTCAAAGTGGTTTGTAAGGGTTTACAACCACTTTAAATTAAGGTTGAACTGATATTCAAAAAGGAAGAAGGATGAATGAAGTCAAACCACAAAAGTTGAAGCTCTGAGATGATATTGATGGTTCTCCTGATCTGCATTGGAAAAACTGTGGACAAGTAGATGATTGTATTAGGGTGGAAGGTAACTGTGAAAAAATGGGGGAGCATTGCTAGGTAGCAGTGGTCAAGTTGAGGTGTGCAAGTGGAATGGTAATGAATATAGGTGTCCAATAAAATGATGTATGGCTCACTGGAACCATAAGAACATTGTCCTTTCTCTCACTGTACCAATCAATGTACCTATGAAGACTCGCTCTCACACCCCAAATGAAACAGCAAAGTGAAGAGGTAATCCTTTCCAGAAAGTAAAAGTCCTTTCCCAAGAATGGTAAATGTATTGATACTTATCAGCTTGTGATCAAGTCCACAGGTCCAAGATCCTGGGGTAAGTTCCTCCCTTGTCTTTGAAAACAGCAGTCTTGCAAATTATGTAGACCCATATATGGGTCAAAAGCATATAGTCAGAGATGGACTGTGCTGGCCTGACCAGTTTCATCGATCCCTGTTGGCCATGTCAGTGGCTGTTTGCCAATGCGGCCCCCTCACCATGTGCAGCATCCAGGCTTCAAATGGACGCCAACACATGTGTCCGTGTGTGTCACTTCCTGGTTCCTGTTTACACACCACACCCCTCCCACACATCATGACAGTCTCTTCCTCCTAGGGTTGCTACCTTTTCTTCAAGCCAAACCCGAACACTTTTGCGGCGCATGGCAATTTTTTTATAGTACAAACTATAGGATTGTAAAATACTTACACAAAGCATGATCTCTGCACACATTCCAACAAAACAGCAGGAAATGGGGAGGCTCTGCCAACATCCTTATCCCTTCTGCAGCCAGCCAGAGATCTCGAGGAGAGCACCTAGGCACCTAGCAACAGGGAGGCTCCGTCTCTGTGTCCCGTCCTGCACTCAGACATCAGGAGCAGAAATGAAGTGGCGCTGCCTACCTGAACTCGAGAAGACATAGCACACTGATGGCACCGCTTCAGTACAGGCACAGAAAGCCACTGTCGGGTCTGAAATGAATAATATACCCGGGTCTTAGGCGGGCAGAGACCTGGGCACATGTTTCAAAACCCATACTGTCTGGGTGAATCCCGGACAAGTGGCAACCCTACTTCCTCCCCCAACGTGAAAGAGGAAGGGGAAGGATGAGTGCGGAAGATGTGGAAAAAGGCATTGCTAATACTTTCTTAAAGCATTTCAATCTTCCCCTAAAGGAAAATTAGAAGTAAGCATCAGTGGAACTTCCGCTCATTGTACTACCCCCCCCCCCCCCCCCGGTGCCACACATTGCACTTTTCAGGAGGGAGGGGTGACAGGATACCTGTCTTTCACAGGTATGCTGTCCCACTTCTGGGAGCTTCAGCCGTGGTTATTGATGTCACCTTGGAGCTCCTTCCCCAGCCACCGGGCCAGTAGGAGAAAGGAGAGGCACCTCACGCATTCGCACTAGGGTTCCCGGCATGAAGCCTCAAGGCTGCACTTTATGCCGTGTACATGGACTTTTCGACAGCAAAGATTCGATGGAACGAATCCAACAGACAATTCGACCATGTGTGGGCTTCATCTGACCTTTGCTGTTGAAAAATCAGACGGACTTTAGATTTAGAACATGTTTCAATTCTTTCCGACAGACTCGAGTCCGGTTGAAAAATCCATTCCTATGTATGCTAGTCCGACATATGAAAACCGATGCTAGGGCAGCTATTGGCTCCTGGCTATGAACTTCCTTACTCTAGTCCGGTCATACGTCATCACGTTCAAATCCATTAGACTTTGGTGTGATTGTGTGTGGCCAAGTCCGTTCAGAAAGTCCGTCGGAAGTCCGCCGAAAGTCCGTCGGGATGACCGTCGGACCTAGTCTGCCGGAAAGTCCGGTCGTGTGTACACGGCATTACTCATAATGGAGGTAGCAGCACCCAAAAGCTGATGGAAACATCAGCTGTGGTGCCAACATCGCTGGACTCCAAGACAGGTAAGTGTCTGATTATTAAAGGTCAGCAGCTGCAGTATGTGCAGCTACTGGCTTTTAATTTTTGCAGCGGTGGGCGGACTTCCGCTTTCATCTTAGTAGAACACCCACAACATAACGTTGGGAATACTTTCTTATACAATTGACATCCACAAAAATTATATATACATGTGGTGCAACCACATTCTACATGATAATTGAAGTTCCGAGAGAAAAAAAATAAATAATAAATAAATTATGCATTGAAAATAATACACAAAAGTTAGTATCGTTGCCTCGGCAGCACTGAATATACCCCTGTCTGAGAATCATCCAAGAAAAGGATCAAAACTTAAACTGTCATTCAAGCCAAGAGACTTAGTAGCCTCCAACTTCCATATCCAATTCGACTCACGTTGGAGAACAATCTGGTCAAAGTTGCCTCCTCCTTCTGTTCTGGGGTACAACTTCAAGGACCCAACATTTAAGGCAACGGGGATCCCTATCATGTTTGAGACACACATGTCTGGCTACAGGGGCCTTCAGGTGGTATGTGTCTACTTCATAAATGTGTTCCAAATACTGCTAACGTATGGGTCTGATGGTCTTTCCCATGTTCCATTTCTTCACAACTACCTTTCACACTAATACAATCATCTACTTGTCCACAGTTTTTCTAATGCAGATCGGGAGAACAATTGATATCATCTCATAGCGTCCACTTTTGTGGTTTGAGTTCATTCATCCTCCCTTTTTGAATATCAGTTCAACCTTGATTTAACAATTGGGTCACTCTTCATAGGTCGTTTACACCTGGGGATATTATCCCAGCTGTACCATAGCATTTTTACAACTCCTGCAACTTGGGTGGAATTGCATCACCTGTCCAGAAATGGTCCTTTTGTTTTTATAGTTTCAATACTAATGTATGCATGATGTTTTTTAATGTCTTTTTCTTATTTTTGAGACCAATAAATCATTTTTGCTAATCATGTTTGCATGGTGAGTGAAGTTCCATAGATATGTTCTGCCACAAGGTTGGTTGAGCTATTACAGGTTTTTATTTCAAGTTTCTCACACGTTAATGTAAGAACCTATAAGAACACAAGTATTGATACCTTTAACTTGGTTGTGAATTAGCACCAGGAAAAAGACAGAAGACCGCTCAATGTATTGGTACGAGTTTTAACCACTTGCTTACTGGGCACTTAAACACCCTTCCTGCCCAGACCAATTTTCAGCTTTCAGTGCTCTCACAATTTAAATGACAATTACTCGGTCATGCAACACTGTACCCAAATTAATTTTTTGTCCTTTTTTTCCCACAAATAGAGCTTTCTTTTGGTGGTATTTGATCACCTCTGGGGTTTTTATTTTTTGCGCTATAAATGAAAAAAGACCAAAAATTTTGAAAAAAAACGCATATTTCTTTGTTTCTGTGACAAAATTATGCAAATTATTAATTTTTCTTCATAAATTTTGGCTACAATTTATACTGCTACATATCTTTGGTAAAAATAACCCAAATTAGTGGATATTATTTGATCTTTGTGAAAGTTAGAGAGTCTACAAGCTGTGGTGCGAATCGCACAAAATTGATCACATCTGATGTACTGGTGGCCTATCTCGCTTCTTGTGACCCGAACAAGCCAGGAAAGTACAAATACCCCCCAAATTACCCCTTTTTGGAAAATAGACATTCCAAGGTATTTAGTAAGAGGCAAGGTGAGCTTTTTGATGTTGTCATTTTTTTCCCACAATTCTTTGCAAAATTAAGAATTTTCATTTTTATTTTTTTTTCCACAAAATTGTCATTGTAATAGGTTATTTCTCTCACATGGCATGTGTATACCACAAATGACACCCCCCAAAAAATTCTGCTACTCCTCCTGAGTATTACAATACCACATGTGTGGGACTTTTTCACAGCCTGGCCACATAGAGAGGCCCAACATGCAGGGAGCGCCATCAGGTGTTCTAGGAGCATAGATTACACATCTAATTGTTGACTACCTATTACACGTTTGAAGGCCCTGGAGCACCAGGACAATGACACGTGACACTGATGACAGATGGCACTGATACGTGGCAATGATGACACTTATACGTGGCACTGACACGTGACACTGATGACAGATGGCACTAATATGTGGCACTGATGACACGTGGCACTTATACGGGGCACTGATGACATGTGGCACTAATACGTGGCACTAATACGTGACACCGATGACATATGGCACTAATACGTGGCACCGATGATGCCTGACACTGATGACAGATGGCACTGATAAGTGGCATTGATGACTCGTGACACTGACAACAGATGGCACGTGACACTGACATGTGGCACTGATGACAAATGGCACTGATACGTGGCACTGATGACAGATGGCACTAATATGTGGCACTGATGACAGATGGCACTATGTGGCACTGATGATACGTGGCACTGATGACAGATGGCACTTATACGTGGCACTGATGACAGATGGCACTGGGGACAAATGGCCCTGACAACAGGTGGCACTGGGGACAGATAGCACTAACAGGTGGCACTGGGGACAGATAGCACTAACAGGTGGCACTGGGGGCAGGTAGCACTGGGGTGGATGGCACTGGGGCGGATGGCACTGGGGTGGATGGCACTGGGGCAGGATGGCACTGGGGCAGGATGGCACCGGGGTGGATGGTACTGGGGCAGGATGGCACTGGGGGAGTATGGCACTGGGGGAGGATGGCACTGGAGCGGATGGCACTTTATTTATTTATTTATTTTATTTTCACACTTACGGCCGCTGCAGCCGTTCATCTCTCTCTCCTGTCTGTGTGAGGAGGGAGAGTGGCGCTGAGAGATGATCTCATATGTTTACATATGAGATCATCTCACATTGGACACGCCGATCGCGCTGTAAACGGCCGCTGTGATTGGCCGTTTACAGCGATCTGTGTTTGCCTGTCTCCAGGGGACATGGCAAACACAGAACTTCCCTGATGCGCACCCACGAGGCGCGCATTGCGGAAGTAACCACCAGGACATCCAGGGACGGCCTCCCGGACGAAAGCACTTGCTCTATAGCCGTCATTCGGCTATAGGGCGGGCGGGAAGAGGTTAATAAATGTTGGTTTGAGCATAAATGAACACACAAAAAGTAGGTTCAGACACAATCCACTAGACAGTAAAATTACTATGTAAAGGTAACTTAGAATAGAGCTCTGTACCAGTAGCCTGGGATTAACGCATAAATCAACAAAGTCAGCAATAAACAGTGCATATAAGTATTAACTGCAAGACCTGCCTATGAGTGCCTACTCTCTTATCTTCTTATTAGAAGTAACTCAGTTAATTTTCTATGGTGTGCCATGACTAGCGAATTTCTTTACTATACATTTACTCAGACACCTTTTTTTTTATTTTCTGTACTTCAGTATTTCATAAAAAATGTAATTGTCAGTTCTCAAAAATCACTAACTGCAATGTAAATAAAAATACAATAATTACTCTAGAGTGCACTCTAGGAGAATGGCTAGGATATGGTGTAATGTACCTTGAGAGTTGCCTTTTAGCATAAAAAATAGGTGAGGGTCTTTAGTCCTAACTTTTCAGCTGGCTAGCACTTGGGCCCAGTTGTACTATTGATGCACGTGAGAATGATTCCAGTCAAGCCTGCAGGCAGCAATAGGGCTACTAGAAGGTTGTATGGTCAGTTCCTATAGGGATCAGTCTCTCTATCAGCATAAAATAATTCCACACAGCAGCAGCTCACTATTCCCAAAGATATGGCAGCTTACTATCCAGCCACACACAGTGATTAGAACCCCTCTCTACTCTGTAGCCAGGTGACTCTGGCTATCGGCACCCCCAAACTCAGTGCTCTGGATCCCCCTCTGTGATGGCGCACACTAGACAGCAATGTACAGTCTCCATTCCCCTCATGGCAAGAGGAAGCTTTGTACTATACACCCTGAGAAAATTCAGTTCTTTCCCCTCCTCTGGGAAAACTCTCTCTGGGAAATGCAGTTCAGAAGCTCTTGATTAAAGTAGACTGTCTCTCCTCTGGACTAGATTTCCCGCAGTGCAGTGCTGACTCAGTCTATTGAACTCTTCCTGCTCAGTAGCTCCCTTCTCTTGCTGACATAGCTGTTAATATCAATAAAAGGCACACTGCCCCTTTAAGTAAAATGCAAATCAGTGTGAAAAATGCAAAATCACTAAAATTCATGCATAACCATAAAAATGTGTCCAATGTAGCAATAAAATATTTCATATATAACAACCAAAATGTCCAAAATTGTATATGCAACAATAAAAAAGGTGTCCACAATAAAGATGTGCAATAAATGAATACATCGTAATTAAAATAAAAAAAACAAAAACATAAAGTGTCCCCAAATAATGTGCAATGTGCAAAATCAGCTCCCAAGTGGAAAAATCTGTGGTGGCTGCACCTTCAACATCTAATAAGAATGTGCAGAAACTGATGGAATCCACAGAGATCACACACTGGTATCCAGATGGAATGATACGTGCAGACACAGAAAACTCCAAAAGTGCTTCAAATCGACCTATGGCAATTTTGGCTCCCACATTAATTACTACGGTGTATACCTGGAGTGCTGCTCACAAGGAGGTATAAATAAAGCCCCATACACACTATCAGATTTTCTGCAGATTTTTTCCTTCAGATTTACCAAAACCATGTAGTGCAAGGGCCTGTCTAATTGCATACACATTAAAACTCCTAAGGTTTGACCTCATATTATATGGTTTTGGTAAATCTGAAGGAAAAAAACTGCTGAAAATCTGATAGTGTGTATGGGGCTTAAAAGAAGGACAACTCTCAGTGCATTATCTGACAGTGACACACTATCCCTTTTATTTAACCACTTCCCACCCGGCCAATGCATATATACGGCCGGGTGGGAGCCGTCTACTCCTGATAGGACGTTCAGGAACATCCTTCAGGAGTAGCGGGATCACGCGGCGCGATCCCGATGTGCTCGTGTCACCCGGACACGGCACATCTCAGATCGGCAGGAGGGCTCTGTGATTGGCCCTCCTGATCACATGACGGCCGTGTCCAATCACGGCCGTCATGTGATGTAAACAAACAGCCGGTTGCTAGGCAATCGGCTCTCCTCTCCTCACACGGAAGTCACCGCTGAGGAGAGGAGAGCAGAACGCTGCAGCCGGCTGATGATCAGTGAGTATGGGCTGCTTTTTACAGCTTTTTACTCACTGATCATCAGTGTAGTGTAAACACACAACACACCACACAGTACAAACACAGTCCCCACATATGTCCCCAAAACACACATGTCCCCAAAACATACATGTCCCCAAATAATAAAAACACATGTCCCTAATAATAAAAACATGTCCCCCACATATGTCCCACTAAAATCACATGTCCCAATGATTATCTGCACACATATGTACGTGATCACCTGCACACATATGTACATGATCATTTGCGTACATATGTCCGTGATCACACAAACCAATTATTATACACTTAACGGAATTTTTTTTACCAAAAACATGTAGCAGAATACATTTTGGCTTAAATTTATGACAAAATTTGATTTTATTGGATTTCTTTTCAAATAGAAAAAAGAAAATATTGTTTTTTTTCCAAATTTCCGCTATTTTTGCGCTTATATCGCAAAAAAAAAAAAAAACGGAGTCGTGAATAAATAACACCAAAATAAAGCTCTATTTGTGCGAACAAATTGATAACAATTTCATTTGGGTACAGTGTAGCATGACCGCGCAATTGTCACTGAAAGCGCTAGAGCGCTGAAAGCTGAAAATTGGGCTGGGAAGGAAGGGGGTGAAAGTGCCCTGTATTGTAGTGGTTAAAATGCACTTAAAGAGGTAAAATTTTGCCTCTTTTCCTGACGATGCTTGAGTAAGAGAAGTGTGTTGAAAGGGGCCACACACGACGTTATCCGCCCTCAAAGGTCCACCTATGCTGGATTAGGAATTTCTGCTGTATTTCATTTTTTTAACCTCTGTAGGTGGGTTTTACATAAAGTATGTTTTTTTTTGTTTTTTTTACTACTGGATACTGCTTATTGAGCTCTGTGTGGGATCTTTATATTCGGTAATGGGTGTGTCACACTATTTGGTGGTGATTTGGAGCACTTTTGGTGTTTGTGGCACTTTCATGTATCCTTCCATCTGAAAACGATACCAGCGTTTTATCTTTGTGGATTTAATAAGTTGTTGTACATTCTTAATAAATGTTGAAGATGTAGCTGATATGGATTTTTTCCACTTGGGAGGTGATTTTGTACATTAAGTGTGGACGCTTTATGAACTTTGTTTTTCATTTTTGCACATATTAATTGTGGACACTGATTTTTATTTATTTATTGCACGTATCAATTGTGGACACTGTTGAAATATATTTTTTATCAGTGCATATGCATTTTTTGAATTTTAGTGATTTTGTGTTTTACACATCGATTTGCACTTTACTTACTAAGAATGTCACCAGCACACCATGGATCTCCAAAATGTGTCCAAAGCTTAAATAAGCAAACACATGTTAAAGCAGAAGTAACGTTTTGCAGGGCCCCTTCATCTGGCAGTGATAGCACACCTTTTATGGGTGCTGTTTTTTTTATATCATGTGTTCAGGTGCTGCAGATTTTTTTAGTAGTATTAATACCACGCACAGGGTTTTCTTTGTTTTCTCGTGATAAAGCTGTTAGCCAGTATAGCACCGCAGAGAGCAGCTGCAGCCAGTGTTTCTCTCGCTCTCCATTCTTAGCAATCACACATGCATATATGTGTTCTTTAGAACCCAGAGCAATACATAAATGTTGCTGCTAAATCTCTCATTGCTGCAGAACGGTGTGGTTCCAGATAGACAGAGAGGATTTTTTTTCAGGGGCACACATGAAAAGGCGTGCGTTTACAGGCGCTCCTATTGATGTCTTTTGGATCAATAATAAAGACTTTCCTGCTGTGACATTTTCCATTTATGCTGCTGCTATCATTTCATTTTATCAGCAGGAGATATAAAATGGTGAATTCTGCTCTGTTCTGTAAATGTTTTACTCTTCACAAGGAAAGCAGCAGTAAGGAAAAAGTTGGTGCTTTTTTCAGACTGTATCCACTGAGAACAGTGCCAAGGTGAGGCAATGTGTTCAGTTTGTCCACCTTCTAAATATAAGATTTAGCAATGCTGCTCCTAATAAGTACTATGATCACGGCATGTATTTCTGGTACTTAAAGAAAAATAAACATAGACGGTTGCTGTGTATCTATCAATGTCGATTTTAAATCATTTGTTCCAGGAAAGTTAACTTAGACTGGTAGCCACAAGAAAGAGTGTTTGATTGCATGTTTTAAAGCCTTTTTCATTTGTTTTTTTCACCAAGCTTTCCTTCACTTAGATAAAGGACAACAGCAGAAACTAATCTTTATCCTAAAATAACTGATTGATATAAAGAATCTGTATAGACATGGTTAGGGTGTGTGGGCATCAGTCACAAGTGAGTAAGTCTGTTTTTATGTAAAGATCACAGCACTGGAGGAAGAGTGTGGTAGCAGGAAATTATCTATAGCGAAGAATCAGCTCTGAAATTACAAGGGATTCTTTGACTCACAAAGATTACACTGATGAGTTTCACTTAGATTACATATTTTAAACCTTTCTGTTTATGAATAACCCTCAGGTTTTTTAGTTACTGTACTTTAGAGCTGTCCAGGGTCCAAAGGTCCATCACAGATTAAACATGTGGAAATGTGTCAGTCAGCATAAAATAAGATGCTCGAGAGCTAGGGCTAAAGATTAACTCTACCTTTTGCAACATGTTACATGTCAAACCCTAAATATGTGTGTAACATGTAATATGCTACTAAGCAATCTCCCCCTCCCCCGTGACAGCGTGAGAGATTTCTTCTCCCCCACAGTCACTGTCACTTTTGACATTCACAGAGATCTATGAAAGAATGAACTACAAGTCCTATATGCCACCCTGGCAGTCAGACTTCTAGTTCTTAATGGAATATGATTGCAATAATCACCACCCTTATAGTCCATTGACACTTTCTCTAGTTCTCCAACTTAAAGCGGTTCTTCACCCTAAAGGGGAAGTTCCGCTAGTATTATCCCTCCCCCCTCCGGTGCCACAATCGGCACCTTTCGGGGGGGAGGGGGGTGCAGTTACCTGGATAATCCAGGTATCTGCACCCACTTCCGGCCAGACCGCCGCATGGCTCCGCCCACCCCCGCATGGCTCCGCCCCCGTTGTGTTCTGGGAAACACACAGTTCCCAGAGACACAGCGGGGGACCATAAGAGAAGCGCAGCGCAACTCGCGCATGCGCAGTAGGGAACCGGGCAGTGAAGCCCTCATGCTTCACTTCCCGATTCCCTGACAGAGGATGGCGGCGGTGGCTGCAGCGAGAAGAGCGATCGCTCGTTATCTGCCGCCGACATCGCTGGAACCTGGGACAGGTAAGTGTGATATTATTAAAAGTCAGCAGCTGCAATATTAGTAGCTGCTGGCTTTTAATATTTTTTTTTAGGTGCAGCTCCTCTTTAAAGGCTGAGGGATCATCATCAGCATTCTAACTGTACAAAGAATTCAACAAGAAATGTAAAGGTGCAATCAGGGATGATAAGATAGAACACGAAAGGCACATAGCGAAGGAGAGTAAAAAAAAATCCCAAGAAATTATTTAAGTACATAAATAGTAAGAAAGGGAGGTCAGATAACATTGGTTACTAAGGATGGAGAGATGGTGAAGGTATTGAATTTATTCTTATTCACAGTCTTCACAAAGGAATTGGGGGGCTTCAGTAACCAAAACTGCAATGCTTATCCTCATGACATGTCACAGGAAGCACCCTCATGGCTAACAGAGGATAGAATTAGAATTAGAAATAAAAACTTAACATCAATAATTTACCGGGACCCGAGGGTCCTTAAATAACTCAAGTCAAGTAATTGCCAGACCATTGTTCCTAATTTTTATGAACACTCTACTGACTGGAATGGTATTAGCTCAGGGCTTTTTTTCAGCAGGAACCTAGGGGAACGCAGTTCCGGCACCCCCAGCACTGACTGTATGTAATTGTAAGGGGTTCGCTATTGATGCTGGTTGCTGGGGGATCTATTCTAAATGGAGGGGATCTATTTTTTGCAGGGGGGTCTATTGTTGCTGATGGGGACCTATTTTTGCTGGGGCTGGGTCTTATATTGTTGGGGGTCAGTTATTGATGGGAGAGATCTACTGTTGAGGGATGGGTCTATTGTTGCTGGCTGCTGGAGAGTCTAATGATGCTGTCTGTGGGGAGATCTCTTGTTGCTGCTGATGGGATTCTGTTTCGGGTGGTCTATTGTTGTTGGGGGGGGGCTATTGTTGCTTGAGCAGGCTCTATTGTTACTGGCGACAGTGGACCTTTATTTACTGCTATTTCTGTTATCATTAACACATTTCATACAAATTACTGATCAACACAAAATACTTGGTTCTGTTTTCTCTAAAATGGTAGTATGGGAGGTGGGTAGGGGGTGGAACCAAGAAACAGTGCTCGGGGTGGGTAGGGGCGGAGAAAAGGAGGAGTTTCTGCACCTTTCCTCTGAGAAAAAAAGCCCTGTATCAGCTGATTGGAGAAAAGCCAATGTAACACCAATATTTAAAAAAGGTCCAAGATATACCCCCGGGAATTACACACAAGTTAGCCTAACATCAATTGTATGCCAGCTCTTGGAAGGGAAGATAAGGGACTATATAAAAGATTTTAGTAATGGCGATGGTATCATTAGCAGTAAGCAGCATGGACTCATGAAGAATCGTTCTTGCCAAACAAATCTATTATCCTTCTATGAGGAAGTGAGCTGCCATCTAGATAAACGAAGGTCCATAGACGTGGTGTATCTGGATTTTGCAAAAGCATTTGATTCAGTTCCCCATAAACGTTTACTGTACAAAGTAAGGTCTGTTGGCATGTACCATAGGGTGAGTACATGGATTGAAAACTTGCTACAGGGGCGAGTTCAGAGGGTAGTGATAAATGGAGAGTACTCGGAATGGTCTGGGGTGGAAAGTGGGGTTTCCCAGGGTTCTGTCCTGGGACCAATCCTATGTGATTTATTCATAAACGACCTGGAGCATGGGATAAACAGCTCAAACTCTGTATTTATATACAATACTAAGCTAAGCAGCGCAATAACTTCTCCTCAGGATGTGGAAACCTTGCAAGAAGCACACATTAATGGTGTGGGCAATTAAATGGAAAATGAGTTTTAATGTAAAAAAAATAAAATAATGCATTTGGGTGGCAAAAATATGAATGCACTCTACTCACTGGGGGGAGAACCTCTGGGGGAATCTAGGATGGAAAAAGGACCTTGGGGTCCTAGTAGATGACAGGCTCAGCAATGACATACAATGCCAAGCTGCTGCAAGCAAAGCAAACAGAATATTGGCATGCATTATAAAGGGGATTAGCTCCAGAGATAAAACAATAATTCTCCTACTCTACAAGACTCTGATCCAGCCGCACATGGAGTATGCTGTTGAGTTCTGGGTACCAGTCCTCAGGAAGGATATGCTGGAACTGGAGAGAGTCCAGAGAAGGGAGCAAAATTAATAAAGGGACTGGATGACCTTAGTTATGAGCACTGAACTTGTTCTGTATGGAGAGGAGATGCTTGAGAGGGGATATGATTTTAATGTACAAATACCGTGCTGGTGACCCCACAATAGGGATAAAACTTTTCCGTGAAAGGGAATTTTATAAGACATGGCCACTCACAAAAATTTGAATAAAAAAAAGAAGTTTAACCTTAAACTTTGTAGAGAGTTCTTTACTGTACGAGCTGTTAGGATGTGGAATTCTCTTCCACAGGCAGTGGTTTAAGCGGGCAGCATCGATAATTAAAAAAAACTATTAGATAAGCATCTGAATGACCACAACATACAGGGATATACAATGTAATACTGACATAAAATCACACACATAGCTTAGACGTGATGGACCTGTGTCTTTTTTGAAACTCGCCTACTATGTAAACTATTTAAACCATGTAAAACTATACCTCTGTATGCTAAGGAAGAAGGGGAGAAGTGTTTGCAGTGTTGAAAGAACAACAGCAGAGTTGCTTTTATAAACTGACCATATACTGTATACATTATACCTATCTATCCACTAGATGGCACTGTAATGTTATAATGTATATTCTATGGTAATATAATCAGAGGAAGTACCTTTCTTATTGCATTATATGCACTTATTTGTTATTCCTGTTCCTGTTTCTCATGCTGTAAGACATGTTCTGTAATCCTCCATAAAAGTAAAGCGTACTGCTGCAAACAAGAAGCTTCCAGCACATTATATCAGTACTCTCCACAACAGGTTATGTGCCTAGCAAACCCAGAAGCAAACCCAGCAGTGCCCAGGCACCCAGCAGGCACTGGGAATTCTGCAAATCAGTAAGTACTTTATAAAAGCTGCTGGAAGATGGCAAGCAGTTCAAATGTGAAGTTTGCAATTGCAACAATGCAACAATGCCAATTACCGGCTGTGGAAGTTTAAACTAGAAATGCTTCTGACCAAGGATAACTTGTGGCAAGTGGGGAATACAGACAGACCCACAAATGGACAGATGGAGGAATGGGACAGGAAGGATAGGCAGGCAAAAGCAACTTTAAGCTTACTAGTGGAAGATGACCAGCTTATCCACATAAGAACAGAAAAAATGGGCAAATGTATGTGGACTTCATTACAAAAACTGCATGAGCATTCAAGCCTCATCAGTATGCTGTTTTTGCTAAGAAAGCTTTATAAGATGAGACTAAAAGAAGGCCAGCATATGTGTGACCACGTGGAAGCTATGCTAGAGATTATAGTTCAGCTATGTGCCATCAGGGAGGACAGCAAAGATAACCATATTGTTGTCCTGCTCATCTGAAGCCTTCCAGAGACATATACTGCTCTGATTAACGCTTTAGAAACCAGACCTGAGCAGGAGCTGACACCGGAATATGTCAAAGGCAAATTAATTGATGAATATGACAGAAGGAAAGAAACTATGCACCATGATAACAAAGCTCTTAAGATGTACAAAGGCACAAAGCACAACAAAGAAAGCTGAGCCTGTTTTCGCTGTAAAAGGACCAGTCAATAAAAAAAAAGTACTGTTCTATCTGGAAAGCCTAGCAGCTAAAGCTAAAGTTATCCACAAAAGAAAGAGTCAAAGCAGCCACAAAGGAAACTGAAGACACATCATGGAGTGGCACCTTTAAAAACAGAGTGGCAAGCCATGCGGCTGGTGCATGAGACCTTCACAAACATTGATTACACTGCAAAAGACAACATTTTCCTGGCAAATGGGAAAAACATCACTGCAGAAGGTAAAGGCCAGGGCTTCGTAAAGGCCAGGGCCTCCTGAACTGCATAACACCACAAGGCAAGCAGAGTATACTTGTAAATAGGCCAGGGCTTCGTAAAGGCCAGGGTCTCCTGAACTGCATAACACCACAAGGCAAGCAGAGTATACTTGTAAATAGGCCAGGGCTTCGTAAAGGCCAGGGCCTCCTGAACTGCATAACACCACAAGGCAAGCAGAGTATACTTGTAAATAAAGTGATGTATGTTCCAGAACTAGAAGGCAGCCTGTCAATGAAAATTCTTGCAAACAACGGTCTCACAGTTAAGTCACTTGGTGATGGATGCACAATTCACAATAATAAATGATTCTTCACAAAGGGAAAACTGAAAGATCACCTATAAAGGCCCATCACCACAGACAAGCAAGTCAATATTGTCTCTAATGACTTACACAGCAAATGTATTCACTTATGGCACAGGCGGCTGGGGCACAGAAGTCCCGACGCTATTCAGGACAATATAAAGAGAGGCTTATCAGAAGATTTGACAATAGCACCTTGCAAAGTGCTCATGAAATGCAAGTGCTGTATTGAAGCAAAAACGACACCTGCTCCTCTTCCACAGGCATCTCAAAGGAAAACTACCTACCTACAGCTCATACATAGTGATGTATGTGGTCCAATGAAAATGCCCATGTCAGGGGGAACAGATATCTACTGACTTTCATTGATGATTATGCCAGGTACACAACCACTAATCTGATGAAACACAAGAATAAAACATCAGAGAAATTTCAAGAGTTTGTTGCCATGTCTAGCAACAAATTTCAACGGAAACCTGGTAATAATACGCACCGACAATGGGGTAGAATACATAAGCAAAAAAGTGGCCTCATGCCTGAAGAGACAAGAAATAGTACACTAGACAACCACACCATACAATCCTGAACAAAACAGTGTATCAGAAAGGAAAAATCACACTCTTATAGAAATTGCCAAATGCATGTTGTCGGATGACAACCTACCTCAGAAGTACTGGGGAGTAGCAGTCATGACTGCAGCCTACCTACAGAACAGACTACCCTCAAGAGCCATTAAAAGTACTCCATTTGAAATGTGGCATGGATAAAAGCTTAACACAGGGCACATCAGAGTGTTTGGATGTAAAGCATAAGCCTATATTGCAAGTAAAAAGAGATCCAAGCTGGGGAACAGAGCCATAGAGGGCATTCAAGTAGGCTACAGCAAGCAAACTAAGGGTTACAGCATCCTACACCCAGAGACTGACAAAGTGACAATAAGCCACAGTGTCTATTTTGATGAGCTCTCATCACCAGAAACACCAATCACTGAAAGTTGTGAAGTGAATATACCCAGCAAACCAGAAAAAAAGATCGATCAAAGAAAACTTTTGCAGGAGTCAGAACAAGAGGTGGAACTCACAATGCCTAAATCAAGTTCCCCACCATATCTTGCTGATTTGCCTGAAGTCAGAAGAACAACTCAGGCTACAAAGGGGATACCACCCCACAAGCTGTCATACACTGTCAAAACACACAGCATACTAGAACCAGCATTCTAGGAAGACATAAAAATAACTGCCAAAATGTGAAGCCAATAAATGGAGAAAAGCAGCAGAAGAAAAATGTAGGTCAATTCAAGAAAATAAAACCTGGACACTCACATAGCTCCCTCCTAACCGCAAAACTATAGGAAGTAAGTGGACCTTCAAAGTAAAGTCAGACGCAGATGGGAATATCCACAAATACAAGGCCAGACTAGTTGCCAAGGGTTACTCACAGAAATTGGTTGAAGATTATGATGAAACATTCGCTCCCATCGTAAAAAACACTTCACCATCAGAGTGCTTCTTAGCATTGCAGCTGGGAAGGGCATGCAAGTCAAACACCTAGACATTAAGATCGCTTTCCTATATGGAGACATTAAGGAAGACCTCTATATGGAGCAACCAACAGGGTTTGAGCAAGGTGACAACCTTGTGTGTAAGCTTCAGAAGAGCATCTATGGTCTCAAACAATCTGCAAGGATGTGGAAAGAGAAAGTGAACAAAGCACTTACCAGAGAGGGATTCTCAAGAAGTAAAGCAGACCCCTGTCTTTACTCCAGAAATCAAGAAGACAGATGGGTATACATATTTATTTATGTTGATGACATTGTAACAGTTTTGAACAAGAAGGAGATTATATCAGATATTTAAGTTTTTCAGTTCACAAGCTGAAAATAAATGTTTAAATTCAAAGAGCTAGGGGACATTAGCTACTATCTGGGAATCCAAATAGAGGGAGAAGAAGTTGGAAGTTATCTTTTCAACCAATCTCAGAAAATCTTGGAAATCTTGGAACAATTCTATATGCAAAATGCAAAGTAAGTGAAAACTCCTATGGAACCAGGCTATCTAAAGATCAATCAAAGTAGAAAATTTGCTACCCAACAATGACATGTAATTGGTAAGCTGCTATATGTTGCCATGGTGACAAGACCAGACGTAGCCACAGCAGTGGGAATACTATGTAGGAAAGTTTCAGCTCCCTGCCAGCATGACTGGAATGAAGTAAAAAGAGTGATGCAGTACCTCAAAGGAACACTTCAGATGAAATTACGGTTATCAGCAACATCACATCCAAAACCGATCAGATATGTGGATGCTGATTTGGTCGGTAACTGCACAGACCGCAAATCCACACGTGTATTCATCTTCCATTATGTGGAAGGAACCATAAGTTGGTCTAGTAAAAATCAAGTAACTGTTGCTCTATCTTTAACTGAAGCAGAATACATTGCAGCAGCATACTCATGTCAAGAAGCAATATGGATTTGTCAGCTTTTTGTAGGCATTGGGATAGACATGTCAAAGCCAATTCCCATTTTTGAAGACAACCAGGCATGTATAAATCTTACGCAATCAGAAAGGGTCAATCCTTAGACAAAACACATTGATGTCAAGTATCACCTACTGAGGGACAATCAAGAGCAAGGTATTATTGACATTCAATACTGCCCATCAGAGGAGATGGCTGCCGATGCACTCACCAAGCCTTTGTCGAAGGAAGATCATAGTTATATCCAGAAGAAGCTGAATGTAATTTAGCAAAGCACAAGCTGTTGAGAAGGGGTGTTAAAAGAACAACAGCAGAGTTGTTTTTATAAACTTACTATATACTGTATGCATTACACCTATCTATCCAGTAGATGGCACTGGAGTGTTATAATGTGTATTCTACTGTAATGTAATCAGAGGAAGTACCTTCCTTATTGTATTATATGCACTTTGTTAGTCCTGGTCCTGTTTCTCATGTTGTAAGACATGTTCTGTAATCCTCCATAAAATGAAAGCGTATTGCTGCAAACACGAAGCTTCCAGCACATTATATAAATACACTGCACAACATGCATGACCCTGGCATTGCCCCCGCCATCCAATGATCCTGGGTGCAATGCTTTGCAGACTCCTGTGAAAACAAAATAATAAACGCACATTTTTTTCCTGCATTTTATTATTTGTTTTAAAGGTGATCCTAGCATTCAAGTATAACTAAAGGCAAAACTTTTATTTATTTATTTATTTATTTATTTTTGTTTTGGATAGAGTGCAGAGGGATTAGAATGTATGTAAGTTTTTATTGCGGTCTGCTGTTCACCCTCTCTATTTGTCCTGTTTACTATTATATTTAAAAGTGATGTTTATCTGTGAAGATCTGAACAAGTTTTCCACTGAAGCTTTCTACGATTTGCAAGATGTCATTTGGGTCGAGTGGCTGTCTGCCAACGCTGCTGAGTTTGTAATTTATAGCTGTCTCACCACAACTGGATCAGTTTTAGAGATCACATTTGCAATCCTTATATTGGGAAGGCAGAACAGAACCTGCAGTGGATTGCTTTTCAGAGAGTGGATAAACAGTGGGTTCTAGGCAGTCAGGAAGCAATCCTGCTGCCTCCTGAATGCCCTTTCTTCATTTGTTTTGCTTCTTTTTGCTGAATGGTGGTTTTGAATGGAATGGATGCACCACAACCACAAGTCAAGTGTTTGGTTTGCAGTTGTGACAGAGCCCCACTGACTTGAATGAGTTTAACAGTTGGTAGTGCCTGTCAACTTGAGAAGTCATATAAATTTGCAGCGACACAAAGTTAGGTTTTAGGTGGGTAGTAAAACATCAGCTCTTACGCCTATTTTTATTGCTCCCTTGTGAAAGAGGCCTAAGGAACACCACCTTCAATTGACTTATAAAAAAATTAAACCCTTCTGCATCTTCCGTCTCAATTCACAGGTGTTTGTGCATTCCCCAAAGATTTTCATGCTTGTTAGTCTGTGATACCAGAAGAGTCAGATGCTCCGATACACAGTCTGAAATTTGCATTAGCTTGGATCACGGTGCCACTGATCTCCTTACCCATTTGTTCTCACAAAGCAGGCAGGTCCTTGGGGTCTAATCTGTGTTCTGCCATTAAATGAAGAAAGTTAAAGAAGAAATTTAGCCTGAGAGGTCTGTCAACGGAGGAGTTGTAAAAGGTATTTTCTCCTCTCCAGTTTTTTATTATATTTTTCTTGTTTTTCTGGTATTTTGTTACAGCTCTGTTTAATGAATTAGCTGTAGATTTTGCACAGCTAAAAACGAAAGAAGTTAGCTATTTGATTAAATTAAAAAAACACAAGTTTGTACAAAATGAGAGAGGTACTTGCCAGTAAGTACAAAAAAATCCCCAGAACACCCACTATCAATCAGAAGACTGCTTTTGCATGTTCTAGCATGCATTTGCAGATTTATGTGGGAGCTGTACAGCTATTTCAAGGTACCCTTGAAATGCGCATTCCTACTGTAATTACTGAGTACCAACAGTGAAACATATATAGTATAAGAATTAAATGAATGAATGAATGAAATATTTGTGTAGCGCACAACGTGAACCGAATCGCTTCAAGGCGCTGTGAGGAGCTAGGTTGTCCATCCTCTAGAAGAGGAAGGTCTTACGTTTTTTCCTAAAGGCCAGGTGGTTTTCTTCCAGGCGGATGTTGGTTGGTAGAGCGTTCCATAGCCAAGGTCCTTGGACAGCAAATCTCCAATCTTAGATTTGTAGCGGGATTTAGGCACGAGGAGGAGGTTTTTGTTGGCTGATCGAAGACTGCGGTTTGGTGTGTAATGATTTATTTTCTCAATTAGGTATTGAGAAGCATTTCTATGCACGCATTTGTAGGGTGAAGCAGAGGGTTTTGAATGTGATCCGGTTCTTTACGGTTAGCCAATGTAGGTCTCTCAGAGAGGGGAGATGGATTCCCAGGGTTGTTTTCCGTCATTAGCCTTGCCGCCGTGTTGTGGATAAGTTGTAATCGCGCAAGTTGATATTGTGGTAATCCTATGTAAAGCGAGTTTGGGTAGTCCAGTCGTGAATTAATGACTGTTCCAACTACCACTGCTTTGTCATTCTTTGGGATAAAAGGGATGAGTCTGCATAGTAGGCGTAGCAGATGGTGAGAACCGCTGACTACTGCTCCTATTTGAGCATCCATTGACATTTGTGAGTCCAAAAAGACCCCAAGACTCTTGGCCTTGGTCTTTGGGGGGATGGTCTGCCCAAAGATGGCGGGTGGTGTCCAGAGGTTTTTAGTTGCGGAATTATGGTTGGGGTGTAGGATAAGAAGCTCTGTCTTTGATTCGTTGAGTTTGATGGAATTGGTGGTCATCCAGTCTTCTATTAAATTGAGGCAATTTTCTAGTCGTTGGTGGTGATCTCTTTGTCCAGTGATACGGAAATAAAGTTGCGTGTCATCAGCGTACGAGTGTAAGCAGAGGTCTGAACGTCTGGTAATTTGGAGGAGTGGGTGGATGTAAATGTTGAAGAGGACTGGTGACAAGGGTGATCCTTGAGGGACTCCGCAGGCGACTGCCTGGGATTCAGAGTAGAATGAGAATGTCCTTAAAGAAAAGAGACCCAGGAACAGTAAAAATAAAATAAAGCAGAGCTGGCTTAAATACGCACCTTCATCCCCAGCTACCTCCAACAGTCATTAATTTCCACTACTAAATGTAATTAGTCTTCCAGGTTAAATGATGGCCAGCATTTAACCAACTTCCTGTTAACCCAGACAGTCATGGGCCAGCACTTCGTAGCGATGTCATCATGTAGCATGGGCTTACAGTACTCCTGGAATAAGTAGAGCTCAATCACTACTGCTCAGGCCAGGCAGAAGAACTGCCCACTTGTAAGGGGGATTGCGACTCTTATTGTAGAGCTACAGTATGTCCAGCCAGTTTTGATCACACATGATGTGGACTGCTAGGATTGTATGAGGTGTAGTTTTGACAGACTAAGATGGCTTGGTGAGCTGGAGGATACTGATAATCCCATAAGGCACTGGGGCAAAGAGAAGAGGTTGTCACATGCTGCTTTTCCCGGGCTGAGGAGAAGAAGTGTGAAGGGTGTTCTGAGAGGACTGAATGCACCATCAGCTACTGGCAGACTGCCCACTGCTGTACCGGTGAGGGAAAGGGGCACAGTAACAGACATCTTGGGACATTGGAGCCACATATGTTGGAGGAGCCAGCTGCCTGAGCAAGGGGAGCGATGTTGCAGACACTGACTGGGTACACTTCACATACTGAGCAAAAAGAGGTCACCTGCTGACAGAGGAGTTGGTGAAAGGCCACTGGCCAAAACAACATTATACTTTGACCAAAGAGGGCAGTGTTGTCTGCAAGTAACACAGAGTCAGTGCTTGTATCAGTTTTTAAAGGGACATTAACCTGAGTGCTCTGATATAAGAGTCGGGCCCCAACAAGCTAGCAAACAGGAGGGGGGGGGTTATATTACAGGTTGCTGGATTGTCATGGAGCTGTAGTACTCCCCAGTTAGGACTGTCCCATATCTCTTTTGCTACCAGGGTACTGCATATACATCTGTAAGTAATATTCCACACCCTGCCAAGTGTGTCTGAGTCAACCCAATACTCCCTACAGTGCTCATAAAAACCTAGACATGTAGTATCCTCTACCATAGGTAGGTGCTGGAGTGAGGATTTTGTAAGGGAAACTGCCAGTGCAGGTAAATTTGGGCAGGCCTATGCTTCAGGCTAGGCCTGCTTGTTTTGATCTGGGGCAAGGAGTGATTAGTGCAGCAGTGGGTGTGACCACCTGTGCTTTAGTTCTGAGGTGCTGCCCCTTCATCCAGGCAGAATGTTCTGGAAGGGGGCAGGGCCTAGGACTGGAGTGGCAGGCAGCCCATGTAAGGAGCCCTGACCAATCCCCAACAGGAAATGGCACAGGGCAGGCCTCCCATATAATCTGAGGTAACAGCCCGCTGGGGAAGAGTTGTTGGCCGGAAGACGTGGAGAATGGAGTATTAGGCAGCAGTAGGGGCCCCATCCCCATCTGGGGGAGGGTGTGAGGCCTAGCAGAGAAGCCCGGAAGAGCTGGGAAGGATCTTCATCTCTACATGGTCATGCATGAAGTGTCCTGGAACAGAGGGGCTGGAGAAGCTGCCAGAATGTATGTCCAGTTAAAGTTCTCCATCATGGACTCGGGGGCAGAAGAAGATCGGTGAGTGGACCACAGTGGAGTTCTGAATGAGGCATTTCAGGGGATCTGGGTCAGAGGAGAGACTGTGGGGAGAGTGTCAAATCATTGCAGCCTGAGGGCCCCAGGATTTGCAGGCCGGACTAGCAAGGAGCAGTAGTCCACCAATCAGCACATGTTACTAAATTACTAGGCCGCCGGGGAGAGGTACTGCAGACCTCTGGTCTAGTAACAGTGCAAGCAATTCTAGCCAGCAACTGACACTCTTCAGAGTGGTCTCTTTTGTCAAAAGAGGATGATGTAACAGTAAGAATAATAATGATCTACGGTGGAAGTTTGTGCAGGAGGGTGGAAGTCCTGGGAGCAACAGTGTGCAGAAAATATGCAGAGGAGGAAAAATAGTCTGCATGGTGTTATGCAGGGGAAGTGACTGTAGATATTATGTGTACATCAGTGCTTCACAGCTCAACCTTTCATTCTGATTCTTAAGTATGATGGCAAAGCAACTGTTCTATGGGCATCCCATATTTCCTTTCCCCCAACCAAGTTATATCCCCCAATAAACAAAATAAAACAATGGAAATGACTGTTCATTGTCTCAGAAGTGATAGATGGAGGTCTGGCAACGGGGTGACATGGTGGATGTTAGTTACTAGTAGCAACCAAGTGCTACAGACATAGTAAACATGGCTAGAAAAATGTTTGCACTGTACTTAAAGAGGAAGTAAACCCTAATGGGTTTACTTCCTCTTTCATTCCCTGCAAAGGTAAAGCATAATGGACTACTATGCATCGCATAGTAGCCCATTATGTGTCACTTACCTGACACAGGAGCCAGCGAAGTCACTGCTGTCCCCTGCAGTCTGGCGCATCTATCTTCTCGGTGGGTCTTGCCGCTCCGCCGCTGTCATTCGGCGAAGCCGTGATGACGTCACTCCCGCTCATGTGCACGTGAGCCACCACGCGCGGCATATCGCCGTTGACGGGTGCCGCGCTCAGTGCGCCGCTGTCTACGGCGCATGCGCCGTAGACAGTGGTGCCTGTCTTTCGGCAAATATCTCCTAAACCGTGTAGGTTTAGGAGATATTTCTTGGACCTACAGGTAAGCCTTAATCTGGGCTTACCTGTAGGTCAAAGTGTGTTGTAAGTGTTTACAACCACTTTAAAGCACACACGCACAAAAGTAAACCCTTGCACTGAAAGTGGACCTATCTAATATTTTTGCATACAACCAGGCAGCGTACTCTATATTATAATACATTGCGTGCTATAACAAGTGTACACTGGAAAATCCCTACAACAAATCATCAATTATCCCCTTTCCCCCCACAGTATTTGTATGTAGAGGTGTGTACATTTAAACAACCAGTGGACCAAAGGCAAGATACCAACTAGCCTGTAAGAAGATAAATGAAATATTTATTAAATAACAGCAATCACTTTTTCTCGTAGTAATTTTTCAGTTTCAATGCATCTTGTTGGTTGAGTCTTACTTATTTAATGTGCAGTAAGCCGGATGGAGTGTCTTGAGGTGACACATCTGATAATAACCTTGAACCACTTCTAAGGCACTCATCCAACCCTGAAAATAGCAGCAGTAGCAACAACACCACACAGAAAAAAACAGATGCAGAGATCATTGTCCATATTTTGCTTGTTCTTCTGTCATAATGCCAAAGTCCCAGATCATGAGAGACTTCACCACAGTCTGCACTGACTGGGAATGTCCAGTGGGAGAATGCTCTGGGCATGCACCAAACTGTGCCAAGTGATCTGGGAAATACGCTATAGCTGTAGTTGGTCTCATTTATTGCGTATTTTATCAGGAAAGATATTTTCTTCTCCGTAACCTCAGTTTATGTCAGATTAGTGGATTCATCTATAAAAAAAAAAAGTTATGACAAATTACTGCTAAGGGAATAGACCACACATTACACTGACCTAGTCTACGCCCAAGGTTATATACTTCTTTCTATTGGAGAATGGATTATATTCCCTTTTAAAAAACATCCTGTATTTAAGAAGCAGTAGCAAGCAGCACCTCTGCAGACAGCCGGAGACGCACAATCCTGAAACACACAAATTTGAGGTAAGAGGCAATATGTCATTCTTAAACTGTTCGATTCTATAATAATATGGTATCACTGCTTGTGTGGTTATGGTTATACCAGTGTGACTTCTAATTACTTTTTCTGTTGAGCAGATGGAGCAGTGATAAAAGCAGAATTTAAAAAAAAGTATCTGTTCTCTTTCATATTTGAGCTGCACTGGCTGTTGGAAAGGGATAAAATAATTGAGACAGCACAAAATGCTCTTCTTTCAGACACCGTCCTGCATGGGCCAGTAGTGAATTGCAGTCTGCAGATGGAGCAAAGGAAAAGGGAGGGTGAAAGGGCTGCTGGGTTGTATCTAGAAACCAATTGCATCAACAAACTCAAACAATCATTTTCTGGTATATCTATATAAAATATGAAATTTAGTATCTATGCTTAGTGAAATTTCATATTTCTAAAATTTTAAATTTAGTATCTATGCTTAGTGTATTGATATGCTCTCATGTAATTATGGTTGTGTATCATACTATTAAATATATTTTTGAAGCCACGCATGGTTGTGCACCACACCAACTTTTTATTGGCAATACAACATAAGACAAAGCTTTGAAAAATACAAGACAACTGTGTGCTCGTACAATAAACAGGAGATGGAAGAGTCAAATATCTGATGCCAGGCAAAACCTAATCTAAACTTTTGATATACAGGGAAAAAAACTAGTACCTCTGGTCTTTGCTCTCTTTGTGCCATTGGGTAGATTTTGCACTACTTCCTGGCTTAATGATACAACAGAAAGTTAGGGAACCTCCACGATGGGAACGTGGAGAGTGAGTATCTAATTCTTCCCACACGGTGTTTTTATTGTCTTCTGTAACTGTTGGTGAGATTCTGCACTCTTCCTGTCCTGGTGATACAACAATAACTTAACTCAGGATTTGATAGCAGTTTGGACCCCCCAACCTAAGCATATTTCACAATACCAACATCCTAGTGTAAAGATTCTTGAAAGCACATTCTTAAAGCATAACTTTACCTTAAAGAGGAAGTTCTGCTTTATGTCCTCCTTCCGTCCTCCTCTACTACATTTGGCACAAATCTGGACTTTTTTTGGGGGGGGGGGGGGGGGGGGGGGCAGGTACCTTGTTTTGATAGGTACATACTCTCACCTAGGCAATCCGAATGGATGTTCAGCCCCCTCTCTTTGCTTGCAGTCTTGCAGTCTTCTGGGATTTGCAACGGGAAGCCAGGTGTAAAGCCGCAAGGGATCACAGCCAGCTTCCCACATTAAATGTGCCAATGCCGGGGACCCAATGACCAGCAAAGAATTGGCCCAGGGGTGAGGACAGCACAGGTAAGTGTCCTTTCAAAAAAAGGGATTAGCTACAGTATTTTTCTATCTAGTATGACTTTAGGTAGGACTTTTAGTGCACCACATCAGTTATTGTTACATTGACTGTACACCAATCCTTTCATAACTTTTAATCTCATATCATACAATTATCATTTACAGAATAAAAACTACATATTTTTGCTAAACATTCCTCCCATGATAGTGAATGGAATGTTCAGCAAAAATAAATACAGTTCTTATTCTGTAAACAATAATTTTATTAAGTATAGATAAAAATTTAGAATTTTTAAGGATTGGTGTAAATTGATAATAATGTATGTGGTAGCCTGAAGTCCTTAACAACGTGTTTTCAATAACTCACTGAAAATCTGCCCACTGAAGACACAGAAAACAATAATGGTTAGGGGTGCACCGAATGGAAATTTTGGTGCCGAAACCGAAATTGATAATGTAGGATGCACTTAGCCGAAAACCGAAACCGAGAATGGCAATTTACATTTTTCTTATATTTTTATATATAATTGTATTATATTCAACTTTTTAATTAATATGATCAATTTAAATTAATATTCATTTATTGTTGGCCATTAGGAATGAGCTTGGTGTTCAAGTCGAATGCACGTTCGACTCGAACACTGGCTGTTCGCCCGTTCGGCGAAGCCTGAATTCTGTGGGCTGTTCGCGCCAAATTCGTGTGGCGCTCACGGCCCTCAATGCACTGTGCCATTGCAGTGCATTGCTGGCTCATGATTGGCCAAGCATGCACTGTGACCGCACATGCTTGGCCAATCACAGCGCCGGCAGCGAGGAGAGCCATAATTGGCCACAGGCAGGATGCCTATATATTACCTTTATATTTTAATACTTCATTCATGAAGTTCCAGGCCACTCCGTCGAGCGCCTTCTCAGAATCTAGGGATAGGAAAAATCCTGGCTTTTTGTGGCATGTTAGCCAATGGTTTATGTTTAGTGCTTTAATTGTGTTGTCTTGCCCCTCTCTACCTGGAATAAATCCCACTTGATCCAAGGGGATGAGGAAAGTTAGTAGTGGTAAGAGTCTATTAGCTAAAATCTTAGCATATATCTTTACATCCACATTAATTAACGATATTGGTCTGTAATTAGAAACCTGGGAAGTGTCTTTGCCGTCTTTGGGTATTACTGTTATGTGTGCTTCTAGCAGTTGTCTTGGGGGGTTTTGTTCAGAGTGTAGCGATTGAAATGTTTTCAGAAATCTTGGTTCTAGGATATCGGTGAATGATTTATAATATTGTAGTGGTAGTCCGTCGGGGCCTGAGGCCTAGCCTAATTTCATGTCTTTTAGTGCTTTGTCAAATTCAGGACCAGAGATAGGGGCCTCAAGTTCCGAAGCTGTGGTCTCTGTTATTTGAGGTGGGCTATATGTCTCAAGGAATTTTTGAATACGTACTTTTCTTTTGTCTGAGTTGAGAGGGCATTTAGAATTAGATGGAATGTTATACAAAGTGTGATAGTATTGTTCGAACTGTTTGGCGATCTCCTCATTCGAAGAATGGGATGTCCCTTGGCTGTCTCTTATGCCGCGTACACACAGGCGGATTGTATGGCCTACTTAGTCCGCCGAAACACATTTCAGCGGACAGTCCGCTCGTGTGTGGGCTTCAGCTGACTTTTTCAGCGTGCAGTCTGGCGTACTAAGTATTTCGGAATTTCCGTAATACTGTCCTCCGTCATACTTTGGTTTCAGCGGACAATCCGCTCGTGAGTAGGCTAGTTCGACGGACTAAGAATGGCGCATGCTCAGAAAGGATTTACACGGCGGAAGGTTGCATTGCTGTGTATTGGACTTCCTATTTCTAGTCCCGTCGTACGTGCTGTACACGTCATCGCGCAAGCTTTCAACGGACTGTTTGTGCATCCGTGTGTGGTCAATTCCGTTCATTCGAAAGTATGACGGACTGTCCGTCGGATTGTATGACGGACTAAGTAGGCCATACAATCCGCCCGTGTGTACGCGGCTTTATTTGATGTATTGTTGAAGCTGCCTTTTTACTCTGAACTGCTCTTGCCAAGAGTCTCCCACTCTTATTTCCCTGCTCATAATAGATTTTATGTCACATACTGTATCTTGGTTTTCATACTGAGTTCTTCTGATAGCAGTGTTCTTGCTTTAGTCAATTCCTCGAATGTGGAGATCGTCAAAGTTTTTTTGTGAGCTGTCTCCAGTCTGTGAATGTGGTCTAATAAAGTTCTTATTTTGGATTGGTGTTCTCTTTTAAGAATGGCTAGTTTTTTAAATAAATTCTCCTCTAATCACACACTTGTGCGCTTCCCATTGTGTAAGATATGTGGTCTTGTCATTTTCATTTTGTGCAAATTAGTCTTTCAAAATGCCATTGAAGTGGCTTACGTCTGAAGGGTCTTTGTACAATTCTTGATATAATATTTCACAGCAGGGCCTTTTCCTGTGCCCATCTAGAGTAACTGTGAGGACTTATTGTGTTGTGGCACCAGCACCACCACCACAACCACCAAAGGCCCAATTTTTCTACCACTGTTCAACAATGGCATGTAATTACAATTCTTGATATAATCGTTCACAGCAGGACACTCCAGTGCCCACCAAGAGTCACTTTGAGGGATTACAGTGTTGTGGCAACACCAACACCTTAGGCCCACATTTCTGCAGAGCATATAGGGCAGGCCCCTACTTTCAAACATCCAACTTACAAACGTCTCCAACTTGCAAATGGAAGGAGACAACAGGAAGTGAGATGAAAAAAGACGGACGGCAAAACAAATTATACAGGGGTGATAACCCTTCCCTATGTTCTCCTAAAAGCTTAAAAATAGATTTTTTGACTGGAGCTACACTTTAAAAATGTCCCAGTTCAAAATTACAAACAGATTCTACTTAACACAACAAACCTACACAGTCCCTGTCTTGTTTGCACCACCTGTATACTCCTGTTCTGAGTATATAGGGCCTGGGGGCCCCACGCCTTTCCTTTTTTTAATATGGGTACGGGGTTCCCCTTAATATCCAAGACCCAAAGGGGCTGGTAATGGGCAGGGAGGGCTACCTATGCCATTTTTCTCAATGATTTTCATCCGTATTGCTGGAACCAGATATTACATTAAAACCGCAAGCAGTTTTAAATGACTTTTTTTCCGTTAAATGTCATTTTGTGCAGGGACTGTTCTAAACACGTGCCACTTCACAGGCATACTATAGACACCCATAGGCACGATATTTAACCACTTTCAGACCGGACCAATTTGCTGGTCAAAGACCAGACCACTTTTTGCGATTCGGCACTGCGTCGCTTTAACTGACAATTGCGCGGTCGTGCGACGTGGCTCCCAAACAAAATTGACGTCCTTTTTTTCCCACAAATAGAGCTTTCTTTTGGTGGTATTTGATCACCCCTGCGTTTTTTATTTTTTGCGCTATAAACAAAAATAGAGCGACAATTTTGAAAAAAACACATTATTTTTTACTTTTTGTTATAATAAATATCCCCCAAAAATATATAAAAAAACATTTTTTCCCTCAATTTAGGCCAATACGTATTCTTCTACATATTTTTGGTAAAAAAAATCGCAATAAGCGATTATTGATTGGTTTGCGCAAAAGTTATAGCGTTTACAAAATAGGGATAGTTTTATAGCATTTTTATTAATAATTTTTTATTATTTTTTTTTTACTAGTAATGGCGGCGATCTGTGATTTTTATTGTGACTGCGACATTGTCGGGGACCCATCGGACATTTTTGACACATTTTTGGGACCATTGTCATTTATACAGTAATCACTGCTATATAAATGCAGTGATTCCTGTGTAAATGACACTGGCAGTGAAAGGGTTAACCAGTGGGTGGCAGTGTAGGGGTTAAGTGTTCCTAGGGGTGTGTTACTAACTGTGGGGGGGTTGGGCTTTCATTTAGTGTACACTGATCTCTGCTCCAATCACATGGAGCAGAGATCAGCGTCACTAGTTGCTAGGCAGAATGGAAAAATGTTGTTTACACAGCATTTCCTCCATTCGGCCGCTCCGTGAGACGATCGCGGGGATGCCCGCGGCGATCGAGTCCGCGGGTCCCGCGACCGGACTCACGGGGGTCCCGACCAGCGCGGGAGCGCGCCACGGGCGGCGGCGAGCCCGATGGCAGGGCGGCATCGAATATTGGACGTACCTGTACACCAATATGCCTGCCCGTGCCATTCTGTCTACGTATATCGTCGTGCGCTGGTCGGGAAGTGGTTAAAGGAGTATTTCACTTTTTTTTTTCACTTTAATCATCATTAAAATCAGTGCTCCTGAAAAAAAGGCCGTTTTTAAAAACATTTTAGGCATTGACCCATGTTCCCTGGGGCAGGAGCCAGGTCCCCAAACCCTTTTTAGGACAATATCTTGCAATATTATCCATTCAAATTAGCACTTTTTATTTCGTACGTTCGAGTCCCATAGACTTCAATGGGGTTCTAAAGTTCGCATGAATTTTCGGGCCGTTCGAAAGTTCTGGTGCGAACTGAACCGGGGAGTGTTCAGCTCATCCCTACTGAGAGCCAGGAAAGGCACCCAAAGCAGGAGCAATAGCCTGCACCCTGTCAGTTCAGAACAAGTGCTCCAGTCACACAACCCAGCCAAGGGAGAACTTATGTGTTTTATGGAGGGGAGAGTTCTGTCCTGGGGGGGAGCTGCACTGGGAGGTTGTTGTACTGGATGGGGAAGAGCTGTACTAAAGGGGCTGAGCTGTAAAGGGGGGGGGGGGCTGTACTGGAGGGGAGAGAGCTGTACTGGGGGGGAGTGCTGGGGGAGAGAGCTGTGTCGGTTGGAAAGAGCCTGTACTAGTGGGATGGGGTATTTTGGCTTGGTAATATTTTTCTGTATTATTAATCAGAAATCCTGCACTTATCCACCTAAATAAAAAGTGGCTAAAACAATGTGTGACCACACAAATTCCTGTTTCTGAGGGGACAGCCATGGCTGTTATGTTCTTTTCAATAAGAGTTCTCCTGGGCTTCTTCTTTGCCTTCAGCAGACTGATTAAACTGACGGACCGCATCTCAGCCGAGGTCTACCAGCACATGAAATGCTGAGGACCTTTTTTTATATGCTGGGCTGAGTATTGGATGTACCTTTGAATGATAACAAGACTAAACCATTTATGGATGATATCTTCTTCCTCCTGATAAACACAGGGATGTGTGGAAACCAGAAGTGATTTTGATCTCTATAACTTGAGATCCAAAGTCTCTGGTAAGAGGCGTGAGTTGATGTATGCCCAGTACACAAGATCGGAAATTCAGCCAGCAAAACACAGATGAGAAGTTTTGGTCGGGCTTTTGCTGGCCGAATTCCAGCCAGCAAAAAATTGAGAGCGGTTCTCAATTTTTCGGTCGGAAAATGTTCCTATCTGAAAATGCATTCATGTGTATGCAATTCCGATGCGCAAAAACTCACGCATGCTCAGATTCAAGTACGAGACGGGAGCGATCAGTCTGGTAAAACTACAGTTTGTGATGGACATATCGTCACGCTGAATTTTTTTAAATAGTTTAACGCAGCACATTCTCTTCTTCTTTAGAATGCTAGGAGAATGAAGTTGTTTTGCTGCTCATATTCACACAGAGTTCTCACAAACTTCTTTCTTTATTATTTCTCGTGATCTCATGAATAATCTTTTTTTTTTTTTTTTTAAGCCAGATCTCCATAATAACGTTAGTATTTTTTTTATTGTAATTTTATTTTTTAATCAAGAACTTTTTGCAATATTTTTACATTATTTTCTAGTCATCTCCATCATTTTATTTTTTTGTGTGTCAAGTTTACACAACAACATTATTATCTTATTTTTAAAGCTCAAGGAGGTTGGTTGGTGTCCCTTGTTAATTTGACATTGTATTTTTTAAATGTACCTGTCTACTCACAAACAAACTGTCCTATTTGAAGAAAAGCACATAGGCAAGTATTTTCAGAAAAAAATCTCCATTTATTCTGGCTGATAACAATATAAAGAAGGCAACGCTGGAGAAACTGCTGGAATTTGCGAAGCCTTTCTACCCCAGGGCACACTTCAACTATTTGGAAAATAAAATTGGTAGCTTGAGAAGTTCATATACTTGGAAGCACAATCTGGTCTAGGACTCCCAGAGATCATGAATAGAGATGGCTTTGCGGTTCGCCCGGCGGTCGGTTCGCCCGGCGGACATATGCGTTTACATTGTGAAAGAACTTTGACCCATGATGACACATCCATCATAGGGTACAGGACAGCCAATTGAGACATTTCAGCACATGGACAATTGGACATTCCCCCTACCTTATAAATAGACATGATCTGGCAGCCATTTTACATTCTGTCTTATGTCAGTGTAGGGACAGGACGCTGTGTGGAGCAGGGAGAGACTGTAGTGACACAAATCACTAGCTATTAGGTCCACAAAAGTCCTTTTAAGGACTGGTATAGGTGTAGTACAGTATAAAGGGTTCGGTACACTGTTGTGCTGGTGATTGCTGAGTGCACTGCTGACTGATTCTGCAGCAGTCTTTTGTCAGTGTAGGGACAGGATGCTGTGTGGAGCAGGGACAGTCAGTTTAACCACTTAAGGACCGCCGTATTGCCATTGTACGTCATCGCAATGGCACAGGCAGGCACAAGCACGTAGATGTACGTGCCTGCCTTCCAGCAGGTGGGGGGTCCGATCGGACCGCCTCCCGCTGGATACGGCGGTCTGTTTCCCTCCAGGAGCGATCCGTGATGAGGGGATGGCCGTTGGTTTCTGGCCACCCCCTCTGGATCGCTCCTGACCAATGACGAACTTCCTCCCACTGTGTATTGTTTACACAGGAAGGAGGAAGTGATGCCATTAACCCCCTGATCACCCGGCGGGTGATATCAATTAGGTTTTAGGGTCAGGGTCTGCGTCGCCCCAGGCAGCGCTAGGTTAGTGCCAGTACCGCTAACACCCACACGCAAAGCATAAACCTCCTGTAGTGGTATAGAATCTGAACAGATCAATATCTAAACTGATCAGATCTATACTAGCGTCCCCAGCAGTTCAGGGTTCCAAAAAAACGCATTGTTAGCGGGATCAGCCCAGATACCTGCTAGCACCTGCGTTTTGCCCCTCTGCCCAGCCCACCCAAGTGCAGTATCGATCGATCACTGTCACTTACAAAACACTAAACACATAACTGCAGCGATCGCAGAGTCAGGCCTGATCCCTGCGATCACTAACAGTTTTTTTGGTAGCATTTTATATTTAAATCCGGAAGGCAGTGCTTGGTTTTTGGGGTCCCGTACGTGGCTAGGCTCCCAAAAAGTCCCCCACATGTGGTATCCCCGTACTCGGGAGAAGCAGCAGAATTTATTTTGGGGTGTAATTTGACTTATGCCCATAGCATGTGTGAGCAATATATCATTTAGTGACAACTTTGTGCAAAAAAAAAAGTTTGTAATATTCCCGCAACTTGTGGCAAAATATAAAATATTCCATGGACTCAACATGCCTCTCAGTAAATAGCTTGGGGTGTCTACTTTCCAAAATGGGGTCATTTTGGGGGGTTTTGTGCTATTTTGGCATTTTATGGCCTTCGAAACTGTGATGGGTAGTGAGGAGTCAAATCAAAAATTTGCACCCTTAGAAATCCTGAAGGTGGTGATTGGTTTTCGGGGTGGCGTGCGCGACTAGACTCCCAAAAAGTCCCACACATGTGGTATCCCCATACTCGGGAGAAGTAGCGGAATATATTTTGGGGTGCAATTCCACATATAACCATGGCATGTGTGAGCAATATATCATTTAGTGACAACTTTTTGTAAAAAATTTTTTTTTTTTATTTTTTGTCATTATTCAATCCCTTGGGACAAAAAAAAAAATATTCAATGGCCTCAACATGGCCCTCAGCAAATAGCTTGGGGTGTCTACTTTCCAAAATGGGGTCATTTGGGGGGGTTTTGTGCCATCTTGGCATTTTATGGCCTTCAAAACTGTGATAGATAGTGATAGGTAGTGAGGAGTAAAATAAAAAATTTATGCCCTTATGCCGCGTACACACGGGCGGACTGTCTGGCCTACTTAGTCCGCCGAATCACATTTCAGCGGACAGTCTGATCGTGTGTGGGCTTCAGCGGACTTTTTCAGCGTGCAGTACGGCGGACTAAGTATTTCGGAATGTTCGAAATACTGTCCGTCGTACTCGCATTTCGGCGGACAATCCGCCCGTGTGTATGCCAGTCCGCCGTACTTTTGAAATGAGCGGACTTTTCCCGCCCGGAGAAAAGTCCGCTCATTTCGAGCGGGTATCCAGGTAGGCGGGGCCCGCGAAGGAGACGTCACTGGCCCCTCCGCCTGGTATGGACTTAAAGGGGAACCCCAACGCCGAAAAAAAACGGCGTGGGGGTCCCCCCCAAGTCCACAACAGACCCTTGTCCGAGCACGCTACCCGGCCGGCCAGGAAAGGGGGGCGAGCGAGCGCCCCCCCTCCTGAGCCATACCAGGCCGCGTGCCCTCAACATGGGGGGGTGCCTTGGGGAAGGGGGGGCCGCGCGGCCCCCCCACCCCAAAGCACCTTGTCCCCATGTTGATGAGGACAAGGGCCTCTTCCCGACAACCCTGGCCGTTGGTTGTCGGGGTCTGCGGGCGGGGGGCTTATCGGAATCCGGGAGCCCCCTTTAATAAGGGGGCTCCCGGATACCGGCCCCCCACACTATGTGAATGAGTATGGGGTACAATGTACCCCTACCCATTCACCTGTAAAATAAAAGTACCAAAAAAACACACCACACGAGATAAAATACTTTATTGCACAGCTCCGGGGGTCTTCCGTCTTCGGGGGTCTTCTCGCCGGACTCCTCCACTATCTTCTTGTAGCTCTTTTGCTAGCGGAGGAGTCCGGCTTTCTTCCTCGCCGCCGGCCTCTTCTCCCGACTTCGGGGGTCTTGTCCCCCTCTTCGGTTCTTCTGCCGGGCCACCGCGCCTTCTTATAGCTCTTTTACAGGCGGTGGTCCGGTCTTCTGTCGCCGCCGCCGCAGCCGCCGCCTTCCGTTCTTCTTCTTCTCCTTCTTCTTCTTCTTCTTCTTCTCCAGGAGATGTTGCCTTGACGATCTCTCCGGCCGGAATGCCAGGGACGCACTGCGCGGCCACTTATATAGGGACAAGGGGCAGTGTCACATGGCTTTATGTCACATGGGTTGGTCACATGGGTTGATGTCACATGGGGGCTATGACATCGTAAGGGGGCGGGGTCACCATGTGACACCAACCCATGTGACATAAAGCCATGTGACACCGCCCCTTGTCCCTATATAAGTGGCCGCGCAGTGCGTCCCTGGCATTCCGGCCGGAGAGATCGTCGAGGCAACATCTCCTGGAGAAGAAAAAGAAGAAGAAGAAGAAGAACGGAAGGCGGCGGCGACGGCGGCGACAGAAGACCGGGCCACCGCCTGTAAAAGAGCTATAAGAAGGCGCGGTGGCCCGGCAGAAGAACCGAAGAGGGGGACAAAACCCCCGAAGTCGGGAGAAGAGGCCGGCGGCGAGGAAGAAAGCCGGACTCCTCCGCTAGCAAAAGAGCTACAAGAAGATAGCGGAGGAGTCCGGCGAGAAGACCCCCGAAGACGGAAGACCCCCGGAGCTGTGCAATAAAGTATTTTATCTTGTGTGTTGTGTTTTTTTTGGTACTTTTATTTTACAGGTGAATGGGTAGGGGTACATTGTACCCCATACTCATTCACATAGGGTGGGGGGCCGGTATCCGGGGGCCCCCTTATTAAAGAGGGCTCCCGGATTCCGATAAGCCCCCCGCCCGCAGACCCCGACAACCAACGGCCAGGGTTGTCGGGAAGAGGCCCTTGTCCTCACCAACATGGGGACAAGGTGCTTTGGGGTGGGAGGGCCGCGCGGCCCCCCCTTCCCCAAGGCACCCCCCCATGTTGAGGGCACGCGGCCTGGTACGGCTCAGGAGGGGGGGGGGGCGCCCGCTCGCCCCCCTTTCCTGGCCGGCCGGGTAGCATGCTCGGACAAGGGTCTGTTGTGGACTTGGGGGGGACCCCCACACCGATTTTTTTCGGCGTTGGGGTTCCCCTTTAAGTCCATACCAGGCGGCGGGGTCAGCGACGTCTCCTTCGCGGGCCCCGCCTACCTGGAGACGCGCTCAAAATGAGCGGACTTTCCTCCACGTGTGTGGGCGAGTTCGTTCATTTCAAAAGTAGGGCGGATAGTATGGCGGACTTAGTACGCCGTATTAGTCCGCTCAAAAAGTGGTGTGTGTGGTCAAGTCCGTTCATTCGAAAGTATGACGGACTGTCCGTCGGATTGTCTGATGGACTAAGTTGGCCAGACAGTCCGCCCGTGTGTACGCGGCTTTAGAAATCCTGAAGGCGGTGCTTGGATTTCGGGGTCCCGTACGCGGCTGGGCTCCCAAAAAGTCCCACACATGTGGTATCCCTGTACTCATGAGAAGCAGCAGAATGTATTTTGGGGTGTCATTTCACATATGCCCATAGCATGTGTGAGCAATATATCATTTAGTGACAACTTTGTGCAAAAAAAAAAAAGTTTGTAATATTCCCGCAACTTGTGGCAAAATATAAAATATTCCATGGACTCAACATGCCTCTCAGTAAATAGCTTGGGGTGTCTACTTTCCAAAATGGGGTAATTTGGGGGGGTTTTGTGCTATTTTGGCATTTTATGGCCTTCGAAACTGTGATAGGTAGTGAGGAGTCAAATCAAAAATTTGCACCCTTAGAAATCCTGAAGGTGGTGATTGGTTTTCGGGGTGCCGTGCGCAACTAGACTCCCAAAAAGTCCCACACATGTGGTATCCCCATACTCGGGAGAAGTAGCGGAATATATTTTGGGGTGCAATTCCACATATAACCATGGCATGTGTGAGCAATATATCATTTAGTGACAACTTTTTGTAAAAAAAAATTTTTTTTGTCATTATTCAATCCCTTAGGACAAAAAAAAAAAAATATTCAATGGGCTCAACATACCCATCAGCAATTTTCTTGGGGTGTCTACTTTCCAAAATGGGGTCATTTGGGGGGGGGGGTTTGTACTGCCCTGCCATTTTAGCACCTCAAGAAATGAGATAGGCAGTCATAAATTAAAAGCTGTGTAAATTCCAGAAAATGTACTCTAGTTTGTAGACGCTATAACTTTTGAGCAAACCAAAAAATATACGCTTATTGACATTTTTTTTACTAAAGACATGTGGCTGAATAAATTTTGCCCTCAATGTATGACTAAAATTTAGTTTATTCGATTTTTCTTATAACAAAAAGAAGAAAATATATTTTTTTTTCAAAATTTTCGCTATTTTTCCATTTATATCGCAAAAAATAAAAATCGCAGAGGCAATCAAATACCATCAAAAGAAAGCTCTATTTGTGGGAAGAAAAGGACGCAAATTTCGTTTGGGTGCAATATTGTATGACCGCGCAATTACCAGTTAAAGCAGCGCAGTGCGAAATTGGAAAAAGACCTCTGGTCCTTAAGGTGTTTATTGGTCCGGGGCTGTAGTGGTTAATCACTAGCTATTACAAAGGTCCTTTTAAGGACTGGTATAGGTGTATAGGGTGCTGGTGATTGCTGAGTGCACTGCTGCCCGATTCTGCAGCTGTCTTTTGTCAGTGTAGGGACTGAGGGACAGTCTGCAAATCACTAGCTACTAGGTCCACAAAGGTCCTTTTAAGGACTGGTATAGGTGTACTATAGGTGTACAGTATATAGGGTTGTACACGTATAATCTACTTTTTTTTAAATATAGAAAGAATATTATACTTGACTGCTGCCCGATTCTGCAGCTGTCTTTTATCAGTGTAGGGACTGAGGGACAGTCTGCAAATCACTAGCTACTAGGTCCACAAAGGTCCTTTTAAGGACTGGTATAGGTGTACAATATATAGGGTTGTGGTGCACTGCTGCTGACTGCTGTGCTGCTGATTGCTGCCCGATTCTGCAGCTGTCTTTTATCAGTGTAGGGACTGAGGGACAGTCTGCAAATCACTAGCTATTAGGTCCACAAAGGTCCTTTTAAGGACTGATATAGGTGTACTATTTGGTGTGCAGTATATAGGTGTGTAATAAACGTATAAAATATTTGCACATATAGAAAGCATAGTATAGTGCATTTCCACTGTGCAACATTGTGACTGGTGAGTGGTTCTGCAGCGATACTACAAAGAGTGACAAACGCAATAAAAAAAACTGGTGTGAAAGACCAGTGGCCCCAAAAAACGACATACATACTGCACTTCTCGAGAGACTTTTGTCAGAGGGTCATTTAAAAAATGACAGGCAGAGGAAGAGGCAGGCCCTTCCGCAGGAGTGGTAGGGGTAGGGCAGGAGCAACAGACTTGAGCCAAAGTGGCAAATTGCAGAAGGTGCATGCGATTACATCAAAGGACGCACCAAACTTGGTTGAGTGGCTCACTCAGCCTTACTCTTCTGCACCCTCCTCATCCTCTCGATCTGCACCCTCTTCACTCTCTACTGTGTGCACCCCCAAAGACACTACCACCAACACCACCACCACCATATACCTTCCACTTGAGTCACAGGAATTATTTTTCCGATCCATCACAAGACATTTCTGATGCGCAGCCACTCTTGGCATTGGATCAGGAAGAGGAGGTAGCAACAACCACCACTCAGCAGTCTGACGACAGTACCCAGATCTGCCCAAGGAGGAGGTTGGTCCCCGCTGTTGCTGCCTACTCCGAGATCTCTAATTATAGCAGTGGGGAAGGTGACGTCGATGATGACGTGTCTAGTGATGTCACGTGGGTGCCCACAAGAGAGGAAGAGGAGGGGAGTTCAGAGGGAGATATGGACCAGCAGATAGGGAGGAGAAGCAGGCGGAACTTAGATTGCACAGGAGGGACAAAGCAGACTGCTAATGTATCAGGAGCGAGGCATCAGCCATGTACGGTCACATCTGGCGCTCCCAGGATGCCGGCACATGGCTCCGCAGTGTGTTTTTTTTTTAACGTGTCCGCTGCTGACAATAGTGTTGCCATCTGCAATCTTTGCAGTCAATGCATAAGTCGCGGTAAGCCCAACACTCACCTAGGGACAACCGCCTTAAGAAGGCACATGAGCTGCCATCACTAAGCCCAGTGGGAGCAACGGAATCGACAAAGCCACACTCCAGGCTATCACCGCCCAGCTTCGTCTTTTACTTCTCCTTCTCCTCTATCCTCACAATTGTCCTTCACTCCACCTTCCATCGTGCCATCCTCACGTTTTTCTGGAGAAAGACAGGCTTCCGTGGGCCAAATGTTTGAGCGTAAAAAAATGATGACGCTGCATAACCCTCTTGCCCAACGGTTGACGGCTGGCTTGTCAGAACTGATAGCCCGCCAACTACTGCCATATAAACTGGTGGACTCGGAGGCCTTTTGAAAATTTGTGGCCATTGGAACACCACAATGGAAGGTCCCAGGAAGGAAGTATTTCTCACAGAAGGGCATCCCAGAGCTATATGACCATGTTCAGCGGCAAGTGAATGTATCTCTGGCACACAATGTTGGTGCCAAGATACATCTGACCACAGACACGTGGTCTAGCAAACACGGGCAGAGAAGGTATATCACTTTTACTGCCCACTGGGTGAACCTTCTGACGGCCGTCAAGCATGTAACCCGTGGCACCCATGTAGATTTGGTTTTACCGCCATGAATTGCATGCAGGCCTGGCTCTTCTTCTCCTCCTCCTACTCCATCCGCCTCCCTCTCCTCCTCGGCTGACTCCTCCTTTTCCGCTGCTAGCGTCTCTTCCGCTGCACCGCCCAAGCTCCCCAGAACCTATTCGACATGTCAGGTGAGACGTTGCCATGCTGTGCTGCGTCTGTTGTGCCTAGAAGCCAAGAGCCACACTGGCCCTCCACTCCTTTCAGCTTTGCATTCACAGGCAGATCAGTGGCTAACACCACTCAATTTGACAGTTGGTAAAGTGGTGTGTGACAACGGTGCCAATCTGCTTAGTGCATTGAAACAGGGCAAAATTACGCACGTGCCATGCATGGCACATGTCTTAAATTGGTCGCGCAGCGATTCGTTGTCCAATACCCTGGGGTCCAGGACATCTTTCGTCAGGCAAGGAAAATCTCGGCCCATTTCAGAAGATCTTACACGGCCATGGCTCACCTTGCTGACATTCAGCGGCGACACAATCTGCCGGTCAGACGTCTTATTTGCGATTGCCCGACGCGATGGAACTGATAGGCTGCTCCAGCAGAAACGTGCAGTTAATGACTACCTGGACAAACTCTGCGGCAGAACAGGTTCTGGGGAGCTTGTTTTTTTTTCACCACGCCATTGGCTGCTCATGCACGACACATGCAGACTTCTGTGGCCATTTGATGAGATCACCAAACTGGTCAGTCGCAGCCATGGCGCCATCAGTGACATGGTACCTTATGCCTTCTTTATGGAGCATGCATTGCGTCGTGTCATTGATCAAGCCGTGGAGGAGCAGGAAGATGAGGAAGTCGCAATGCTGGATGAATTCCCGGGGGGGGGGGGGGGGCTACTCTATCTGAGACAAGTCAACAACAGGAGTCTGAAGAGGAGTCAGAGGAGGTTGGTGCCGGGGCGGATGAGGAGGAGCAAGAAGAGCATGCTTTAAACCTTTCTGGGATCCCTGTTGTTGTGCGTGGATGGGGAGAGGAGAACGACGAGGATGACATTATCCTGAATGATGAGCAGGAGCCAGGCCACCACACCGCTTCCAGTTTAGTGCAAATGGGGGCCTTCATGCTCCAGTGTTTTAACAGGGACCCCCGTATAAAAAGCATAAGGGTCAAGGACCAGTACTGGGTGGCAACATACTCAGACCCCTGGTACAAACACAAAATGGTGGAAATGTTACCACTGCCACAGAGGGCTGTCAGAATGGAGCACTTAAAGACCTTGCTTCGACAACTGCTGCATTCTGCTTTTGCGTGCGCTGACAGAGGAGGAATTCCCACTCCCAGAGAAAGAGTTGCAGGTACCAATCCAACAGCGCCTGCAAGAAGAGGGCGGTTTGAAGATGTGTTGGTGACTTCTGATATGAGGTCATTCTTTCAGCCGACCCATCGACAGGTGTCATCCGGATCCAGCATCAGGGAACGCCTAGACTGACAGGTGTCCGACTATATCGGGTTAACGGCCCATGTGGACGCTCTGAGGAGTGATGAACCCCTGGACTACTGGGTGGGCAGGCTTGACCTCTGGCCAGAGCTTGCCCAATTTGCAATGGAACTGTTGGCTTGCCCCTCGTCCAGTGTCCTGTCCGAAAGGACGTTCAGCACAGCAGGGGGGATCGTGACTGATAAGCGCACTCGCCTAGCTCAAGACAGTGTTGACTGCCTGACATTTATAAAAATGAATGAGGCATGGATCTCAAAGGAATTCAACACATGTGACCAGTAGACCATGTACATGCATAACTCTATAAACAATTTATTTAATCGAGCACAGGGATCTTTTTTCTACCTTTGGCTCACTTCCTTGTACAAAAAAAGCACACCGTACTATATGCCCGTACCCTCCTGTTTGAAGAGGATGAGCGATGTCATATTTTTGGGTCCCACAGCGAGTTGCTGGTATCACTGCTGCTGTCAGTGCTCTCTATCTTGGTGCTGGTGTCAGTGCTCTCTCTCTATCTCGGTGCTGGTGTGGTGTCAGTGCTCTTGATCTCGGTGCTGGTGTGGTCTCAGTGCTCTCTAACTCGGTGCTGGTGTCAGTGCTCTCTATCACGGTGCTGGTGTGGTGCCAGTGCTTTCTATCTTGGTGCTGGTGTCAGTGCTCTCTATCACAGTGCTGGTGTGGTGTCAGTGCTCTCTATCTCGGTGCTGGTGTGGTCTCAGTGCTCTCTAACCCAGTGCTGGTGTCAGTGCTCTCTATCTCGGGGCTGGTGTCAGTGCTCTCTATCTCGGGGCTGGTGTGGTCTCAGTGCTCTCTATCACAGTGCTGGTGTGGTGTCAGTGCTCTCTAACTCGGTGCTGGTGTCAGTGCTCCCTATCACGGTGCTGGTGTGGTGTCAGTGCTCTCTATCTCGGTGCTGGTTTGGTCTCAGTGCTCTCTATAATGGTGCTGGTGTGGTGTCAGTGCTCTCTATCTTGGTGCTGGTGTCAGTGCTCTCTATCACGGCGCTGGTGTCAGTGCTCTCTATCTCGGTGCTGGTGTCAATGCTCTCTATTACGGTTCTGGTGTGGTGTCAGTGCTCTCTATCTCGGTGCTGGTGTGGTCTCAGTGCTCTCTATCATGGTGCTGGTGTGGTGTCAGTGCTCTCTAACTCAGTGCTGGTGTCAGTGCTCTCTATCACGGTGCTGGTGTGGTGTCAGTGCTCTCTATCTCGGTGCTGGTGTCAGTGCTCTCTATTACTGTGCTGGTGTCAGTGCTCTCTATCACAGTTCGGGGGATCATATCCTGCACCATCTTCATAGCCTGCCCTGACCTTTCCTCTCCTCCATGGCCTTCATGTGCTCCTGAATTGTCAAAATTTCACAGATAAAAAAAGAATGCTTGTCGTTGTCGATCCCAGATTCACTTAATATTTTTGTTATGTCAGTGTCTATGGGGTGGGACTATGTGTGCACATCTAGTAAGTATTTTGTGGCTGAAAATATGACCTGGAGGCTTTTAAGGTTCGCCTGCCATTAAAGTCAATGGGGCCCGCCATGAACTTTGCGGTTTGCAAACTTTTGGCCGCGTTTGCGGTTCGCGTTCGTGAAACATCCCGTCGGAAGTTCGTCCATCTCTAATCATGAACAGCAGCAGATGACATATATGTCCCCAGGCTGTGGTACATGCATCTTCTGTCAGACCAGACTGAACCCAGGCCATCACTTTCTTGTCTTGTTTGCAGCCTTCCCTGCAGCCTTCCTTGCAGCCTTCCTTGGAGGCTGTGGCTTTGGAGGTGGACTTGTGGCAGGAGGCGGAGGAGGAGGAGGATGGGCGAGCACACATAAGTGCAAGTTATCACTTATTTGGCCACTCAACCCCTTCTGAATGGCCTCAAAAACGAATTTCTTACACCTGAGACGTTGGCCCTCCTCCATTTTCTGCAATTTAGCAGCTACATACAGGGCCGGATTAACATAGGGGCTATTGGAGCTGCAGCTCCAGGCCCTTTTCTCAAGATAGGCCTATTTGCCCAAAAAAACAAAAGATCGACTTCGAGGATTGTAGCTCGGCGATCAGGAGTCACAGAGACCCCACATTTGGGGGGTATGTAGCTAAAGACCCACTCCACTGGTTAAAATATGGGTCTGCTATCATCTATGGTTCCGGAGATACGGGGCTCCTTGCGCAGCCTGTCAGAAGCTACATACAGAGCGGCCAGTATAAATACAAGCTGGAACACTCTGCAGCAGACGGAGAGGATGAACTCCCAGGGCTTATAATAATTATTTGTATATTACTTATGATAATTAACCCCTTGCCACCCAGGCCCATTCTGAGACTTCTCTCCTACATGTAAAAACCATAATTTTTTTTATGCTAGAAAATTACTCAGAACCCTCAAGCATTATATATTGTTTTAGCAGACACCCGATGGAATAAAATGGTGGTCTTTGCAACTTTTTATGTTACACGATATTTGCGCAGCAATTTTTCAAACTCTTTTTTGGAAATAAACTGTTTCATTCAGAAAAAAAACACTAAAGTTAGCACAATTTTTTGAAGTGTACTAAGCGATGCTTTACATTTTTTTACAGGTTAGATGTTTAGAGTTACAGAGGAGGTCTAGTGCTAGAATTATTGCTCTCGCTCTAACGATCGTGGCGTATGTAACCTGTGTGTATCTGGCTCTGATACTAACCAGTGCCTACCCAGGGACTCACCAGTATCCCTCCCCAGCCTGTCCCCACACACCCTCTCACCTGCTGACCTGCGAATGGGGCAATCACTCCCGCAGTGTTATTGTGTTCTGCCAGTGAATACAATGATTAGTGTTGCTAACTATAGCTGGCAGCACTGATTGTTTTGGGGAAAACCTGACAGGCTGGTTGTAATCTAGTCGGTTAATAGGTTGACTTGTGTAAAACCAGCTAGCCCATACATAGATTGACTATGGCTGGTCTCTGCTTAATTGGTGTAATTTCAATCCATGTCTGGCCCGCTTAACCACTACACAGTCCCTAAACATCCTTCCACAAACCTTTACATTTTTCCTTCCCAGATTACTTCATCCTCCTCTCCTATACATAGTGCCCACTGTCATACTCTCCACACTTCTCTCCTATACATAGTGCCCACTGTCATACTCTCCACACTTCTTTCCTGTACATACTGCTCACTGTCATACCCTCCACACTTCTCTCCTATGCATAACGCTCGCTGTCATATCCTACATACTCCTCTCTTCTACATAGTGCCCGCTGTCATACACTTCTCTCCTGTACATAGTGCCCACCGTCATACCCTCCACACTCCTCTCCTGTACATACTACTCACTGTCATACCCTCAACACTCCTCTCCTATACATAGTGCCCACTATCATACCTCCAACACTTCTCTCCTATACATAGTGCCAATTGTCATACCCTCCACACTCCTTTCCTGTACATACTGCTCACTGTCATACCCTCCATACTCCTCTCCTATACATAGTGCCCACCGTCATACCCTCCCTCCACACTTCTCTCCTGTAATTATTGCTTACTGTCCTACTCTCCACACTTCTCTCCTGTACATAATGCCCACTGTCATACCCTCCACACTCCTGTACATATTGCTCACTGTCATACCCTCCACACTCTTCTCTTATACATAGTGCCCAATGTCATACCCTCTACACTCCTCTGCTGTGCATACTGCCCACTGTCATACCCTTCACACTCCTCTCATGTACATAGTGCCCACTGTTAGACCCTCCACATTCCTCTCCCTCACCTGCACATACTTCCCACTTTTATACCATCCATACTCCTCCCCTATGCCTCTTACCCACAAAACTGTTCTTTAAAATTATACTGAATATCCTCAATGTTACCAGCTCTAGAATGGGCACACTTTTGCCAGTTCGACTAAAGGAAAGCCCTCATATTTGTTCTGCCCCATTATTAGTACTTATTTAATTTTGTAATTACTATTGTGATGTATAGAGGAATATAGGGGATGTCAGCTACTCTAAATATAGCACTTGTAAAAAAAAGCGTTCCTGAAATTATTTTTGAAATGTTGACAACTATGCACTTAGGCACTGCCCAAGGGCCACAGGGTCAGTAGGGGACCCCATGAGAGGCTCCTGTGATATTAAAGCGGTAGTAAACTTTTCTAACATTACTACTTTTTAGAGGCCCTGGGGTAGGTTATGCCATAATGTACAAGTATGCACAGCATATTAGCACATTAGGGTACACTTAAATTGTCAGACTGAGCCCTCCAGTGCTGTGCTGTGATCAATCTGGCGGGGCCCAGGCACTTCCATCTTCACCCGGTCTTCCTTCTGGATTCTGTGTCTTCAGTCACTTGCCTTGGCCAGGCTGCATTGATGCCATTCCCACACATGCTCATGTGCATCCTCTCTCTCTCATCCCCCCCTTTCTCTCTCATCCTCCCTCCCTTACCCCTCACACCTCTTTCATGCCCTTTCTCTCTCTCTTCCTCTCTCTCTCATCCTCCCTCTCTCGCTTTAATTTAATTTGTTATAACAAAAAATAGTTTGCATTTTAATTTAGTTATTGTTTATAAAAGGCCCCACCAAAATCCTCAGCACCAGGCCCATGATGTTCTTAATCTGGCCCTGGCTACATAGCAGCCATAGGCCTCTTCAGCGTGGGGGGGGGGGGGGTTTCAGGGGCGCATTAGCGTCTTTAATGAGGCCCTGTGCTCCTCCACTTTACTCCCCTTCCTGGCCCTTTTTGTTGGAAGGTGGAGGGGAGGCACCTGGGATTGGGTGAGGCTACAGGGCCCTGCCACCTCCTGGCTGCCATTTACCACGCTGGTTGGTCCTCGGAAGCCTCAGCTGGGGTTGAGGGAAGGGGGGATGGAAGTGTAGAAAGTGATTCCCTGGCTTCCATATGGTCTTCCAGAAACCGCATCCTTCTGTAGTAACACAGACTGGGTACATATACATTCTCTGCTGCAGCTCCTGATCTCATGGAAGCCTGGACCTTATTAAGCTTCTTCCTATATGTGCTTCTCAAGCTACCAATTTTCCTATCCACAAACTCAATATCTGCGTCGGGGACCTGCGTCTTCACATATTCCAGCAGTTTCTCCAGCGATGCCTTCCTGGCTAGTTTATTTCGATATATGGTGTTTTTAACCTCCGACAAATTTCACATTACCCTGTATTTGTCTATGAAGACTGTTACCTTCATTAGAACGTTCATCCTCCTTCCTCAGCACACTGAACGTACGTACGACACACGCATGTTAACCCTATATGCACTGTGCATGCGTGAAACTCCGCCTGTGTCGCCCGCCACTGACGTTCTTTCTCGAAGATTCCCCGCCCTGTCTCTTTCTTTGCAGTGGGAGAGGAACACGGCGAAGACACAGCAGGTGGTCACTACTACTAGTAGTAACGAGCAGGAGGAAAGCCTGGAGGCCAAAATGTCCCAATCCAGGAGGAGGTTTAAGGCCTCCAATATGTCCTTAGGTGAGATGGTGGAGATGGTCCACATATAGAAGAGGGCCAACTATGATGGGAAGCATGGACCGTACCCAAACCCCAATCTGCAAAAGGCCAAAATCATGACAAAAGTTGCGAAGAGTCTGCAGTGGAATTTTGGGATACGACGATCCAAGAAGCAATTAAGGAAACACTGGTCAGACAGAAGGATCACAGGAAAGGGAACAGGATCAGTACAGAAGGAAAAAGAAAGTGCTTCAAAAAAGTAAGTACTTGTCGTGTGTTCCTATTATGATTATTAACTTGCATGCCACTCCATGTGCTTTTCTTTACTGTTGTACAGTTTAAAATGGCTACTTTCATGTTCGTGGGCACAGTAATCGTTAGTATGAAACATTGTTCGTTTGCCAACTCAATACGATGTTTTTAGCTGATACAGGGTTAACTACATTTGGTCATGCTAATTTGTATTAAAAGAAGTTTAGGACATTGTTTTCTAGATGTCTTTGAAACTAGAATGAATTGCAAACTTGATGCAGTGTAATGTAAAGAGGAGGACACTCAGCAGCTGTTTACATATCTGGACTCAGGAGCACTAGTGTGGGACACCAGAGAACATTGTTTAGAGTCACCCACACAGGTGCTCCAGTGGATACTTGGGGTGTCTCCATGTGTGAAACTTGTCCAAATAAGGTAAGTATTCCAGCTTGGTTAAAGGAATTAATCATGTCTTCAACTTGGAACTCTGCCCAAACAGACAATTGTACCCCACTTCCAAGCAATGTTTCACATTCATATTTCTGGCCACAAATATCTGTGTGCTAAGTTTACCTTTCGTTTCATTCTCATAGGGGAGAAAAGACTTAGTTTGTTTGAGGACACCAGCAACACTACACCTCAGGAAGAAGGGGAGCAGAGGATTATGGTACCTTGTTATCATTGTGGTACCATTGTGGATGTGAAGGAAGGAGAGGTGGAAGAAGTGCTCGAAATTGGCAGCACAACAGGTCAGTATCAGACACCACAGATTCAGGTAATATATGTATGCCTGTATATTTATAATACATGGTGTGTATTTTTATTTTAGGTGATGTGCAGGTTGTGGAACCAAAATCGAGTAATTTCACCAGTTTAAAAGCCAAATTTGAAAGATGCACACAGTGTGTCAACATGTGCTATCTGCCATCAGGGGATTTCAATGTACGTGCTTTGTGGGTGCAACCCCTTCCTGCCAACTCTAGTAGGTGAGAGGAAGAGGTTGCACCCCCAAAACACGTCCATTGATCCCCCATGATGGGAGATAGCACATGTTGACATTAGGTATGGGATCAGAAAGGAAATCCCCATTTTGGCTCACAATTTGTGTGTATCTTCTAAATTTGGCTTTTACAGGGGTGACTTCACCCCTATCTGATGAAGGCAAGATCAAGACCTTTTTTACACTATAATGTCTGATATTGCCTTCATTTTTGCAATGTAAGTTCCCGAGTTGTGTATGTTATGTTTGGAAACATGTCTGTTTCTGTATTTTTTCAAAGATTTCAAGGTAAAACTTTGAAAAAAAAAGATGTGTTTTTTTACCACCAAATGTTTTATAACGCACATGTCAATGTGCACGGAGTAAAAAGCTTTCTACTCAACAATGTGTGGCTTCTTCTTTCAATGCTCAATAACACTTTTTGTATTAAGTTGGTGTTTACAGTGACAATGGGTGTTACTTGGCACTACAAGTGAACTAGGAGAACCTAGGAGACAGATAAAAGAAACATAAGCAGTAAATCCAAATCAAGATTTTATCATATCAATTTTTTTTTATTTAGAATATATTTACAGATTAGCTGGCACAGCAATGGCCCCCCCCACCCATAAAATATTCCACATATTTTTCAAGCACTTCACGGGCGCTTTGGGGGGCAAGTCCAGGGCCATCAGTGTTGGTTCACAAAGTCCAGCCTCAGGCCCAACTGAGGCTATATAATTTGGAGCATTTCTTTTTAAAAAGTTGTGCAGGATGCAGCAGCATAAAACAATGTGGTTCAGTTTGTACTCCGCCAGGTTTATTGCCGTTAGAAATAGGCGGAACCGGTTGACCATTATCCCAAAGGTATTCTCCACGACTCTTCGGGCTCTGGCCAGCCAGTAATTAAAAACCCTCTTCTCTGAATTGAGGGTCCTCTGGGGGAATCATGTGATTGGCCAGACCAAATGCTTCATCAGCAATAAAAACAAACGGAAGTCCTTCGACGTTCTCTTCCGCAGGTGCCAATCCCAAGCCACCACTCTGGAGATGTCCGTAGAACTCGGTCTGGGCAAAGACTCTACCATCCAACATCTGGCCATTCTTCCCTACGTCTACATAGAGAAACATGTATGTCGTCGACACCACGGCCATCAACAGCATACTATAACACCCTTTATAGTTAAAATAATGTGACGAATGGGATGGTGGGACATTGTGGATGTGCTTCCCATCTATTGTCCCTCCGCAGTTGGGAAAGTTTCAATGATGGGCAAAGTGGGATGCCACAGTCTGCTATCCTGTGGAGTTGAAGGAAACTGTGGAGTCAAAACAGAAAAAAAAAATTGTAATTTTGCACATAAACATTGCAAGCAGATTAGCAAACATTCTTGGCCAACATCAGTATAACATTGATTTTAATGCATATTTAAAGACAAAAATGTAAGGTCCACTTATCAGATTCCTCACCCCCTCTGATGGCCCATTGTCAAAATTTTAGGGGGGGTTCTAAATGAGTTTGGGAGCCCAAAAAAAGCCTCTGACACTCTGCATAATTTAAGGACAACAATAACATTTGTACACGTTATAGGGGGTGTTTAGGGTAAAGCACTACTATGGAGCTGACAAAATACATTGTTAAGTGACTAGGCTAGGTGTGTATGGGCCCTGGATAGCGTGCTAGGGAGGTTAGTGAAGGCAAATATGCATGTAGGCCAAAAAAGGAGCATTAAAAGATTCCAGCATGCATGAGGACAAAGGGGACATTGACAGCATATTACAATCATAGCAATTAGGGAATGATGAAAGAAATACAAAACATTAGCAAACATTAAATACATATAATGTGATGTTAAAGGATAAAAGTTTTCCTAATATGGTGCTTCTGCAGGACCTGAATAATAGCAGAACAGGTCTCTGGAGTAATGATCCCCAGAGCCTGGAGGGAGATGCCTGTAGAGAAATTGAGGTCCTGTAGACTTCTCCCCGTCGCCAAGTATCGCAACGTGGTGACTAGCCTCTGCTCGGGAGTGATGGCTTGCCGCATGCAGGTGTCCTGCCTGCTAATATAAGGAGTGAGCAAAGCCAACAAACGGTGAAAAACAGGGTCCTTCATCCGGAAAAAAATCCTGAAATCATCAGGGTTATTCTCCTGGATCTCCCGCAGCAAAGGCATATGAGAGAATTGGTGACGCTGGAGTAACCAATTCTTGGTCCAGGAACTCCTCCCCACCCTGGTCATGGACTGGGCTTGGGTCAAAGTAAGAACCCCAACACAAAGCCCCCACACATCACGAAATCCATGACGAGTATGTAACCGCAACATGGCTTCAAAACGGTCGGCTGGTCAGAAGGAACTAACCGAATGCACTGAAGAACAGCAAGGCCTGCGAAGAACGAGCTGAAAATCAGTAACATGCGGACAAGAATGCACTAAAAAACAGATACAAACTGACTACACGCACTGAAAACCAGATAGAAACCCACAAGAACAAACTGAACAGCAGTAAAACGATCAGAATAAGCATGAGTCTGAAAAGCGCAAATCGTCTGTCAGCAAACTTCTACTAACACGAGATAAACACGAGATTAGCAGAAGGACCCCAAAGGGTGGCGCACTGGGTATTGGACTTCCTTTTTCTAGTCCCGTCGTACATGTTGTACATCACTGAGTTCTTGACGATCAGAATTTGGTGTGATCGTGTGTATGCAAGACAGCTTGAGCGGGATCACGTCGGAATCCCGTCGGAAAAACCATCAGAGCTTTTTCCAAACAAAATTCCGATCGTGTGTACGCAGCAGTAGTCTTGCACAAGCACCCTACCACTACGTTTTGCTGTTTTTGCACATTTAATCACTGGTAAACCTATTATCTAAACAAGCTGTCATTCTTTGGATCCTATGTATATGTATCACTTTGATGGGCTCACTCGAAAGTTGTCTTGCTTGTACATGTTTTAATGTTTTTGTTATATTATTTGTGATTATGATAATTGAATGAGAAGCACACCTGGTCACTTTCTAATATTTTCTTGTACTCTGTCCACTGAACTGTGCATTACACTCTCCTGACCCCTGCACTCTGTGTTATGCACTCCTAACCCCTGCACTCTGTGTATTACTCACGCCTGACCCCTTTACTCTGTAAGTTATGAGCTCTTGATCCCTGCTCTCTTTGTCTTATGCACTCCGGACCCCTGCTGTCAGGAGAATGGCCAAAGAACTGTTAATACCGCCAATACTAGGCATGGCCACTTCTGGCAAATGAATTGCAAATTGGTGCACGCAGGTGCACAGCATCACAAATTGGCGAATGTGCATGCGCATAACATGACAGATGCTAATGCCTACTGGCCTATAAAAGACTGCTGCTATGCTCATCAGATTGCTGGATGACTGTCAGCCCCTGTGTTCCGGTGCCTCTGTGTGTTTGATCTTGGATTTCCTGCTACCAACCCGGCTTGCCCTTGACCTGTCTGATGCTTGTGCCTGACTTTGATCTGTGGCTTGTACTACTCACTCCACTGCTGTTTGATCACCCATGTATGACCCCGGCCGTCATTAGGGACTCTTCTACTATATGACAAACTGTGTATGACTCTGGCCTGTTCCTGTTTCTGCTACCTGTCTCCACTACTGACTTATCCACCATGCATGACCCCTGGCCTGGCTTCCATTACCGTCTCCTGTTTGCCCTGTGGCCAAATACACCTGGAGTTTCTAAGGGACATCTACCCTACAACACATCCTTCCTGTCCCAGCAGTCATGTGGTGGTCAGCCCCCCAGATCTCCAGAAAACTACTGGCAACCTGTGCTTCTTTGGGCACTGCACCTCATGTACCACCGCCAGGAGTGCTTCGCACTTAGCCACAAGGGGAGCCCTCTCAGCACTTCGGCCTCTGACCAGGTATGTGAGAGTATCATCCAGCAGTCTGATGAGCACATAAGCAGTCTTTTACAGGCCAATTAGCGTTAGCGCAAGACACGTTATGCCCTGCCATTGCGCATACGCATTCACCGATTTGCGGCACCGTGCACCTGCATGCGCCAATTTGCCATCTGTGCGCCAATGCACATGGGAATGTGTTGGATTTGCCATGCCTAGTATTGACAGTATTCCCAGTTCTTCTTTGCCCATTCTTATGACACCTGCTCTCTGTGTCATATGCACTCCTGACCCCTGTTATCTGTGTCTTAAGCACTCTTAAACCTTGCATTCTGTGAGAGGAGCTCTCCTCACTCCTGTGAGATATGCACTCCTTGCACCATATGTTACTTACGCCTGACCCCTGTAGTCTGTGCATTACTTACTCTTGCCCCCTACACTCTATATTACACACTCCTGCACTGCTCCTTGTGTGTTGAGCACTCCTGACTCTTACGCTCTTTTTCTTAAAAACTGCCAAACCCTACGATCTGTACAAAATGCATTTAGGTGTTTAGACTTTCCCACTGTTTGACACAAAACGGAATTTGCCATGGAACATGGAATGAGCTGCTTAAATGTTTCCTCTGAGTCCCCAAGGCTGAACCCTCCGAGGAGGAAAGAAATATCTATGGCGCTAAACGCACAACAATGAACAATAGTAAAATATGCTGCAGAACATAACTTATTTTTTTCATGTGAGGAGCATTACAGTCTATTAATTTTGACTAGGCTGTCTAATGCAATGTGCCCACAGGCATAATAACACAAGCATTGCAACACACTGTGCTTTGGGTATGAATTAGCTCTTTGTGCCTGCAAGAACTAGGGGCAAGTGGAACCCAGAAAACAAGGTGAAAACCTAATTTCATTCATTTTCTAATGATCCCATGTATCAGTACCTAGATGACATACGTTCAGCATTATTTACACCTTTCTGAAACAGGAAAGAGGGGCACAGTTTAGAAAAAAAAAGTACTGTACATAGGCAAATAAATATATTGTTACAACCACCCCTGTTATACAAACCATCAAGAAATAATACACAAATTCCAAACACACAAACAGGCAGCATTAGAGAACAATCAGGTGTCCTGTGGTGCTCATGTGTTAAAGTGGTTGTAAACCCTTACAAACCACTTTGACCTACAGGTAAGCCTAGATTAAGGCTTACCTGTAGGTCCAAGAAATATCTGCTAAACCTACACGGTTTAGGAGATATTTGCCAAAACACAGGCACCGCTGTCTACGGTGCATGCGCTGTAGACAGCGGCGTGCAGGCGCACTGAGCGCGCCGCTGTCAACAGCGATATGCCGCGAGTGGCGGCTCCCGTGCGCATGCGTGGGAGTGACGTCATCGCGGCTTCATTGAATGACAGCGGCGGAGCAGCGAGACCCACCGAGAAGATGGATGCTCCAGACTACAGGGGACAGCGGTGACTTCACTGGCTCCTGTGTCAGGTAAGTGACACATAATGGACTACTATGCGATTGCAGGGAATCAAAGTGGAAGTAAACCCATCAGGGTTTACTTCCTCTTTAAAGAGGAAGTAAACCCTGATGGGTTTACTTCCTCTTTTTTTCCCTGCAAAGGTAAAGCATAATGGACTACTATGCATCGCATAGTAGCTCATTATGTGTCACTAACCTGACACAGGAGCCAGCGAAGTCGCCGCTGATCCCTGTAGTCCGCCGCGTCCATCTTGCTGGTGGCGTCTCGCAGCTCCGACCAATGACAGCGGCGCAACCGCGATGACGTCGTTCCCGCGCATGCGCACGGGAGTCGCGCCTCGCAGCTCCGTTGCTGTCATACGGCGAAGCCGCGATGACGTCACTCCCGCGCATGCGCACGGGAGTCGACAAATTTGGCAAATCCATTCTTGGATTTGCCGCATTTAGTGCGCCTGCGCGCCGCTGTCTACGGCGCATGCGCCGTAGACAGCGGTGCCCATTTTCGGGCAAATATCTCCTAAACCATATAGGTTTAGGAGATATTGCTTGGACCTACAGGTAAGCCTTAATCTAGGCTTACCTATAGGTCCAAGTTGTTTGGAAGGGTTTACTTCCTCTTTAACAAGAAGCATGCTGATGGCAAAAGAGAGCAGATTGACACAGAGACAAACTCATGAATCCTCCTTCACTGTAACCACTTCAAGTTTGTACACTTTCGACCTCTTCCAGTCCAGGCCAATTTTCAGCTTTCAAGACTGTCAAACATTAAATGAGAATTACTCAGGCATGCAATAATGCACCCAAATGATTATTTTTTTTCATTTTTTGAGACAGACAGAGCTTTCATTTGGTGGTATTTAATCAATTGTTTGCTAAATAAACCAAAAAAAGACTGAAAATCTTTAAAAAAATGTTTTATTCGTTTCTGTTATAAGATTTTGCAAAAAAAAGTGTGGGAAGTTCCCGGGTCCCCTTTGGTCTAATGAGAACTTTCAGAATTAGGGACAGCTGACATCCTTCTGTGTAGAGTGGGTTACAAGGCATGGTGGGTGTAATGCAAAGTTGATTTACCTTCCAACAAGACAATGACCCTAAGCACACAGCTAAAATAACGAAGGAGTGGCTTCACAACAACTCCGTGACTGTTCTTGAATGGCCCAGCCAGAGCCCTGACTTAAACCCAATTGAGCATCTCTGGAGAGACCTAAAAATGGTTGTCCACCAACATTTACCATCCAACCTGACAGAAATGGAGAGGATCTGCAAGGAGGAATGGCAGAGGATCCCCAAATCCAGGTGTGAAAAACCAAAAAAGACTCATGGCTGTATTAGATCAAAAGGGTGCTTCTACTAAATACTGAGCAAAGGGTCTGAATACTTAGGACCATTTGATAGTTCAGTTTTTCTTTTTTAATAAATCTGCAAAAATGTCAAAAATTCATTTGCAGCCTTGTCAGTCGTTTGCAGCCTTGCGTTTGCAGCCTTGTCAGTCGTTTGCAGCCTTGTCAGTCGTTTGCAGCCTTGCATTTGCAGCCTTGTCAGTCGTTTGCAGCCTTTTCAGTCATATGCAGCCTTGCATTTGCAGCCTTGTCAGTCGTTTGCAGCCTTGCATTTGCAGCCTTGTCAGTAGTTTTCAGCCTTGTCAGTCGTTTGCAGCCTTGTCAGTCGTATGCAGCCTTGCATTTGCAGCCTTGTCAGTCGTTTGCAGCCTTGCGTTTGCAGCCTTGTCAGTCATTTGCCTTTAAAAATGGCGCTGGTAGTTCTTGGTTATTCTCGGTGGTTTCCGGGTATTTTCGGCCACACTCAGCCATTCTTGGCTGCTTTCGGCTTTCCGATAGCCGCCAAAAATGGCCGGGTGCGGCCGAGAATAGCCGAGTGCGGACAAAGATAGCCGAGAACAGCTGAAGATAGCCGAGAATGGGCGAGTACGACCGAAAATACACGGAAGCCGCAGAGAGCGGCAGAAAGCATTAGCAACAGCGGGGGATCAGCGTATAACACGCACCCCCGATTTCTCCCTGATTTTAGAGGGAAAAAGGATAAAGGGATAAATACGGTATTTTATGCTATTTTTTTTTTCCTGAAATGGCAGGAACAAAAAATCATTTATTTACAGTGCCTTGTAAAAGTAATCATACCTGTTGAACATTTCCACTTTTTTGTCATGTTACAACCAAAAAATGTAAATACAGTATCCCAAAAGTGAGTATACCCCTCACATTTTTGTAAATATTTTATTAAATCTTTTGTGACAACACTGGAGAAATTACACTTTGCTACACTGTAAAGTAGTGAGTGTACAGCTTGTAAATTTGTGTAAATTGTGTAAATTTGCTTTCCCCTCAAAATAACTCAACACACAGCCATTAATGTCTAAACCGCTGGCAACAAAAGTCAGTACACCCCTAAGTGAAAATGTCCAAATTGGACCCAATTAGTAATTTTCCATTATGGTGGCATGTGACTCGTTAGGGTTACAAGGTCGCAGGTGTGAATGGGGAGCAGTTGTGTTAAATTTGGTGTTATCACTCTCACTCTCTCATACTGGTCATTGGAAGTTCAACATGGCATCTCATGGCAAAAAACTCTATGAGGATCTGAAAAAAAGAATTGTTGCTCTACATCAGAGATCTCCAAACTGTGGTCCCGGAGCCAGATGCGGCCCTTTGCTTGCTTTTATCCGGCCCTTGGGCCACTGTTTCATCCACTGATACCAACAATGAGGCATATTCCTCCCCCTGACACCAATGAAGGGAACAATTCTTCCCAATGACATCAATGATGGGGCACTATTCCTCCCAATGACACCAACAATGGGACACTAATCCTCCCACTGACACAAATGATGGGGTACAATTCCTCCCAATGATACCAATGTTGGGGCACAATTCCTCCCAATGATACCAACAATGAGGCCCAATGCCATCAATGATGGGGCACTATTCCTCCCACTGATACCAATGATGGAGCACAATTACTCCCAATGACACCAATAATGGGGCACTATTCCTCCCACTAACACCAATGATGGGGTACAATTCCTCCCAATGAGACCAATGATGGAGCACAATTCCTCCAAATTACACCAACAATGGGGCCCAATGACACCAATGATTGGGGCACAATTCCTCCTTGTGACACCGTTTGGGCACAATTCCAACAACTGACACCAATGATGGGGCACAATTACTCCCACTGATACAAAAGATGGGGCATTATTTTTCCCACTGACCTCAGGAACTTTTCTACTCCCAATGGCCACAGTCCGGCCCCCATAAAGTCTGCAGGACAGTAAACGGGCCCTTTGGTTGGAACGTTTGGAGGCCCCTGTTCTACATAAAGATGGCTTAGACCAGGGCTAGGGAACCTCGGCTCTCCAGCTGTTTTGAAACTACAAATCCCATCATGCCTCTGCCTCTAGGAGTCATGCCTGTGATTGTTAGGGTCTTGCAATGTCTTGCAATGTCTCATGGGACTTGTAGTTTCAAAACAGCTGGAGAGCCGAGGTTCCCTACCCCTGGCCTAGACCATAAGAAGATTGCCAAGACTCTGAAACTGAGCTGCAGCACAGTGGTCCAAACTAACCAGACAGCGATTTAACAGGACAGGTTCCACTCTGAACAGGCCTTGCCATGGTCGATCAAAAAAGTTGAGCAAACATGCTCAGCATCATATACATCATAAACACACCTCCTAGAGGAACACTGTCTTGCTAAAGAAGCTGAGGGTAAAGGTGATGGACTGGCCAAGCATGTCTCCAGGCCTAAATCCTATTGAGCATCTGCGGGCATCCTCAAAAGGAAGGTGGAGGAGCGCAAGGTCTCTAACATCCACCAGCTCTGTGATGTCACCATGGAGGAGTGGAAGAGGACTCCAGTGGCAACCTGTGAAGCTCTGGTGAACTCCATGCCCAAGAGAGTTAAGGCAGTGCTGGAAAATAAGGCCACACAAAATATTGACATTTTGGGCCCAAATTGGAAATTTTCACTTATGGGTGCACTCACTTTTGTTACCAACGGTTTAGACATTAATGTTTGTGTGTTGAGTTATTTTGAGGGGACAGCAAATTTACACGGTTATACAAGCTGTAATTTCTTCAGTGTTGTCACATGAAAAGATGTAATAAAATATTTACAAAAATGTAAGGGGTATAGTCACTTTTGCGAGATACTGTATATTTTATTGGGATTTTATGTGATAGACCAACACAAAGTGGGACATAATTGTGAAGTGGAAGGAATTTTTTTTTTTTTTACAAATAAACATGTGAAAAGTGTGGTGTGCATTTGTATTCAGCCCCCCTGAGTCAATACATTAAATAACCACCTTTCGCTGCAATTACAGCTACCAGTCTTTTTGGATATGTCTCTACCAGCTTTTCACATCTAGAAAGTGACATTTTTTAACGTTCTTCTTTGCATAATAGCTCAAGCTCTGTGAGATCGGATGGAGAGCATCTGTGAACAGCAATTTTCAAATCTTGCCACGGATTCTCAATTAGATTTAGGTCTGGACTTTGACTTGGCCATTCTAACACATGAATATGCTTTGATAGAAACCATTCCATTGTAGGTCTGGTTGTATGTTTGGGGTCGTTATCCTGCTGGAAGGACAGTCTCAAGTCTTTGACACACTCAGGTTTTCTTCTAATTGTAGCAGGGAGCTGGCTATATTACCTGCAGTATCAAAAGACACTCTGCAACATTGTTGCAATGATACTGTTTCCTTCTAATGCCAGCTATGACTCTTGGTCCTCACATCTTGTCAGCAGAGTGATTACCATCAGGAAGCAAAGCATAAAGGGGACACTGTATACAGACATCATTGCTGTTAGTCATCTTGCTGACACTTGTAGTGCCACAGGGCTAAAGGATAAGGTCATCCATTTCCAGAGACATTGTATACAGACACCATTGTCTTTCCACCTTGTTGAGAAAGATCCTGCCTTCTTTACTTGATAATCGGGGGAAAGTTGTGTTGTTTAGCCCTGCTATTCAGGAGTTTAAGTGCACCAACAAAAGTGAGCTATGACTAAGCACCGTGTTCGGTGTGAAACATGTCAGCGGCTGTGCAGTTAGTCATTTTACCAGCCTAGATGCTATGATTTTAATTATATTTTTGAAATAAAGTTGAATAATTCAGAGTGCGGCTATCCAGCTACATCTTTTCTACTTCAGTTCCTGTTGCAAACAGAGCCAGCACCCTGTGGGATTGTGGAGACAGCTGTTTTGGGAGAATCATTACCTTAGAGCGTTAATTCTTTGTCTTTGAACAAAAGTGGCTAGCTGAAGACACAAAGATTTATCTGTTTTTTCAAAAGGACTAAAGCTTCTAGTGCCATACAGACCCACACACATATTCAGGACTCTGTATATGCAGCGGGTGTGTGGGACAATTTATCTAGGAAGTTAAGACATTACATGTTGATTTGAATAAAGTGTTTTTGGGCCTGTGATGTCAGGGGACATAAGAGAGAGGCCTGACATAAAGAGGGTCATTCCTCTGCTCTCCTCCTGCCTGGATTAATAGAGCCAACCTGAGTAAAGGTAACCAATCTGATACGGATTGCCAGATTGTAATTTATTTGCCATGTAAGTGTGGTCTGCTTTTGGGGTTTTTCTTAGGGTTTGAATCCCCTGAAAGTAGCCTGAATATATTATTAAGCTATATTGCTCATAACCTTAGTTATCGCTCTCCCATTGCATTCCTTGAACAAATATATTGTTATTCTTTGTTACTTTTCCACAGAAATATTGCAGTAAAGACAATTTCTGGGTTTTATCATAACGTGTGTGTTTCTCATTGGTTATTGCACTTACACTATTTCCAGGTGTGCCAGAGGGGGTTGAAACTGTTAAGGGAGTTGAGAGGAAGAGTAATGGACTGAACAAACTTAAATAGCTACTGCAGGGGTGGTGCTACATAAGATTGCCCTGTATTTGGCCCCATCCATCTTCCCAACTCTAACCATCCCCCCTGTCCCTGCTGGAGAAAAGCATCCCCACAACATGATGCTGCCCCCACCATGTTTCACGGTGGGGATTCTGTGTTCCGGGTGATGTGCAGTGTTAGTTTTCCTAAACACATAGCATTTTGCTTTTAGGCCAAGTTCAATTTTGGTCTTATCTGAACAGAGCACCTTCTTCCACGTTTGCTGTGTACCCCACATAACTTCTCACAAACTGCAAACGGGACTTCTTATGGCTTTCTTTCAACAATGGCTTTCTTCTTGCCACTCTTCCATAAAGGCCAGATTTGTGGAGTGCACAACTAATAGTTATCCTGTGGACAGATTCTCCCACCTGAGCTGTGGATCTCTGCAGCTCCTCCAGCGTTACCATGGGCCTCTTGGCTGCTTCTCTGATTAATGCTCTCCTTTCCTGTCAATTTAGGTGGACGGCCATGTCTTGTTAGGTTTGCAGTTGTGCCATACTCTTTCCATTTTCGAATGATGGATTGAACAGTGCTTTGTGAGATGTTCAATGCTTAGGATATTTTTTTAACCTAACTCTGCTTTAACCACTTAAGGACCACCGTATTGCCATTGTACGTCATCGCAATGACACAGGCAGGCACAAGCACGTACATGTACGTGCCTGCCTTCCAGCGGGTGGGGGGTCCGATCGGACCCCCTCCCGCTGGATACGGCGGTCCGGTTCGCTTCAGGAGCGATCCGTGATGAGGGGATGGCCGTTGGTTTCTGGCCACCCCCTCTGGATCGCTCCTGGCCAATGAGAAGCTTCCTCCCACTGTGTATTGTATACACAGGAAGGAGGAAGTGATGTCATTCTCCTCGGGGCGGTCTTTTTGACCGGACTAGGAGGAGAAGACAAAAAGTAAGTGCACCAAAACACTACTCTAACACATAGGTACACATAGGTACACAAACCCCCCCCCGATCCCCCCCCGATCGCCCCCCGATCCCCCCGCCCCCCTCCCCCACCAGTCACAGTGTCACTGATTGCATTGATCATTTATTTACTGATCACTGCATTCAGTGTCAGTTGTAACAGTAAAAACTGTCAGGTCAGTTAGTGTTAGGTCCAGGGTAGCCCCCTACCCCCCCCCCCAATAAAGGTTTAACCCCCTGATTGCCCCTAGAGTTAACCCTTTCACCCCCTTTTGCCAGTGTCACTAAGCGATCATTTTTCTGATCGCTGCATTAGTGTCGCTACTGTCGCTAGGTAGCTAGTTATTTTTTTAGGTTCACCGCCAGGTTTTTATATCGCTAGGTACCCCGATATACTACCCAATAATGGTTTTAACCCCCTGATTGCCCCTAGTTAACCCTTTTACCCCCTTTTGCCAGTGTCACTAAGCGATCATTTTTCTGATCGCTGCATTAGTGTCGCTAGGTAGCTAGTTCTTTTTTTAGGTTCACCGCCTGGTTTTTATAGCGCTAGGTACCCCGATATACTACCCAATAATGGTTTTAACCCCCTGATTGCCCCTAGTTAACCCTTTCACCCCCTTTTGCCAGTGTCACTAAGCGATCATTTTTCTGATCGCTGCATTAGTGTCGCTAGTGTCGCTAGGTAGCTAGTTATTTTTTTAGGTTCACCGCCAGGTTTTTATAGCGCTAGGTACCCCGATATACTACCCAATAATGGTTTTAACCCCCTGATTGCCCCTAGTCAACCCTTTCACCCCCTTTTGCCAGTGTCACTAAGCAATCATTTTTCTGATCGCTGCATTAGTGTCGCTAGGTAGCTAGTTATTTTTTTAGGTTCACCGCCAGGTTTTTATATCGCTAGGTACCCCGATATACTACCCAATAATGGTTTTAACCCCCTGATTGCCCCTAGTTAACCCTTTTACCCCCTTTTGCCAGTGTCACTAAGCGATCATTTTTCTGATCGCTGCATTAGTGTCGCTAGGTAGCTAGTTCTTTTTTTAGGTTCACCGCCTGGTTTTTATAGCGCTAGGTACCCCGATATACTACCCAATAATGGTTTTAACCCCCTGATTGCCCCTAGTTAACCCTTTCACCCCCTTTTGCCAGTGTCACTAAGCGATCATTTTTCTGATCGCTGCATTAGTGTCGCTAGTGTCGCTAGGTAGCTAGTTATTTTTTTAGGTTCACCGCCAGGTTTTTATAGCGCTAGGTACCCCGATATACTACCCAATAATGGTTTTAACCCCCTGATTGCCCCTAGTCAACCCTTTCACCCCCTTTTGCCAGTGTCACTAAGCAATCATTTTTCTGATCGCTGCATTAGTGTCGCTAGTGTCGCTAGATAGCTAGTTTTTTTTTAGGTTCACCGCCAGGTTTTTATAGCGCTAGGTACCCCAATATACTACCCAATAATGGTTTTAACCCCCTGATTGCCCCTAGTTAACCCTTTCACCCCCTTTTGCCAGTGTCACTAAGCGATCGTTTTTCTGATCACTGCATTAGTGTCACTAGTGCTGCTAGGTAGCTAGTTATTTTTTAGGTTCACCGCCAGGTTTTTATAGCGCTAGGTACCCCCATATACTACCCAATAATGGTTTTAACCCCCTGATTGCCCCTAGTTAACCCTTTCACCCCCTTTTGCCAGTGTCACTAAGCGATCGTTTTTCTGATCGCTGCATTAGTGTCACTAGTGTCGTTAGGTAGCTAGTTTTTTTTTTTTAGGTTCACCGCCAGGTTTTTATAGCGTTAGGTACCCCCATATACTACCCAATAATGGTTTTAACCCCCTGATTGCCCCTAGTTAACCCTTTCACCAGCGATCACAGTATAAGTGTCACTGGTGACGCTGGTTAGCCAGTTAGTTATTTAGGTTCCCCGTCAGGTTTTTATATAGCGCCAGGGACCCCCATATACTACCTAATAAAAATTTGAACCCCCTGATTGCCCCTAGTTAACCCTTTCACCACTGAACACCGTATAAGTGTTACGGGTGACTCTGGTTAGTTTGCTTTTTATAGCATCAGGGCACTCACCATTTATTACCCAATAAAGGTTTAACCCCCTGATCACCCGGCGGGTGTTATCAATTAGGTTTTAGGGTCAGGGTCTGCGTCGCCCCAGGCATCGCTAGGTTAGTGCCAGTACCGCTAACACCCACACGCAAAGCATAAACCTCCCATAGTGGTATAGAATCTGAACAGATCAATATCTGATCTGATCAGATCTATACTAGCGTCCCCAGCAGTTTAGGGACGCATTGTTAGCGGGGTCAGCCCAGATACCTGCTAGCACCTGCGTTTTGCCCCTCTGCCCAGCCCACCCAAGTGCAGTATCGATCGATCAATGTCACTTACAAAACACTAAACACATAACTGCAGCGATCGCAGAGTCAGGCCTGATCCCTGCGATCGCTAACAGTTTTTTGGAAGCATTTTATATTTAAATCCGGAAGGCAGTGCTTGGTTTTCGGGGTCCCGTACGCGGCTAGGCTCCCAAAAAGTCCCACACATGTGGTATCCCTGTACTCAGGAGAAGCAGCAGAATGTATTTTGGGATGTCATTTCACATATGCCCATAGCATGTGTGAGCAATATATCATTTAGTGACAACTTTGTGCAAAAAAAAAAAAAGTTTGTAATATTCCCGCAACTTGTGGCAAAATATAAAATATTCCATGGACTCAACATGCCTCTCAGTAAATAGCTTGGGGTGTCTACTTTCCAAAATTGGGTCATTTTGGGGGGTTTTGTGCTATTTTGGCATTTTATGGCCTTCGAAACTGTGATGGGTAGTGAGGAGTGAAATGAAAAATTTGCACCCTTAGAAATCCTGAAGGTGGTGATTGGTTTTCGGGGTGCCGTGCGCGACTAGACTCCCAAAAAGTCCCACACATGTGGTATCCCCATACTCGGGAGAAGTAGCGGAATATATTTTGGGGTGCAATTCCACATATAACCATGGCATGTGTGAGCAATATATCATTTAGTGACAACTTTTTGTAAAAAATTAATATTAAATGGGCTCAACATACCCATCAGCAATTTCCTTGGGGTGCCTACTTTCCAAAAGGGGGTCATTTGGGGGGGGGGGGGTTGTACTGCCCTGCCATTTTAGCACCTCAAGAAATGAGATAGGCAGTCATAATTTAAAAGCTGTGTAAATTCCAGAAAATGTACTCTAGTTTGTAGACGCTATAACTTTTGCGCAAACCAAAAAATATACGCTTATTGACATATTTTTTACTAAAGACATGTGGCTGAATACATTTTGCCCTCAATGTATGACTAAAATTTAGTTTATTTGATTTTTCTTATAACAAAAAGAAGAAAATATCATTTTTTTTCAAAATTTTCGCTCTTTTTCCATTTATATCGCAAAAAATAAAAATCGCAGAGGCAATCAAATACCATCAAAAGAAAGCTCTATTTGTGGGAAGAAAAGGACGCAAATTTCGTTTGGGTGCAATATTGCATGACCGCGCAATTACCAGTTAAAGCAGCGCAGTGCGAAATTGGAAAAAGACCTCTGGTCCTTAAGGTGTTTATTGGTCCGGGGCTGAAGTGGTTAAACTTCTCCACAACTTTATCCCTGACCTCTCTGGTGTGTTCCTTGGCCTTCATGATGCTGTTTGTTCTCTAACAAACCTCTGAGGGCTTCACAGAAGAGCTGTATTTATACTGAGATTAAATTATACACAGGGGGACTCTATTTACTAATTAGGTGATTTCTGAAGGCAATTGGTTCCACTAGATTTTAGTTAGGGGTATCAGAGTAAAGGGGGCTGCATACAAATGCACACCACACTTTTCAGATAGGCCTCTTTCACACGGGGCGGATCCATGATGATGCGCCCTGTGGACATCCGCTTGCTCAGTGGGGTTCGCTCCGTCGATCCCCGCTGAGAGGGAGATAACAGGTCTGTCTCTGCACACTGCACAGGGACGAACCTGTCAGATCGGCGCTCTCCCCTATGGCGGATCAGATGAGGACGGACCGTAGGGTCCGTCGTCATCCGATCTGATGACGGATGGAAAAGTAGGTTTTTCCCCTGTAAGGCCGCGTACACACGCACGGACTGTTGGCCCAACTTTGTCCGTCCAACAGTTTGAGCGAACAGTCCGCTCAAACTTAGCATGGACGGACATGGCCACACACGACGAACGAACAGTTTGCTGAAACCGTGCGCGATGACGTGAACGGCACGTACGACGGGACGCAAAATACGACGTCCTATACACTGCATTATAACTTTCGGCTTGAAAATCCTTTCTGAGCATGCGCGGAACTTTGTTTGACGAACAAGCCTACACACGGGCGGACTGTTCGTTGAAACAAGGTTTCAGCGGACAGTTTTTCGGAATTTCCGTAAAACCTTGTCCGTCCAACTGTCCGCTGAAACTGTCCGCTGAAAGCCCACACACGAGCGGACTGTCCGCCCAAACACTGTTCAGCGGACAAGGTTGGGCCAACAGTCCGCGCGTGTGTACGCGGCCTAACACTTTTCGGATCGGATTGGGTTGGATGTCAGCGGACATGTCACCGCTGACATCCAACGCTCCATAGACCTCTATGAAGCATCCGTTCAGGTCTGCCTAAAAAACTGACAGGTGGGCCTGAATAGATCGGTCACGTGAAAGAGGCCTTATTCATTTTGGGGAAAAAAAATGAAAATCATTTATCATTTTCCTTCTACTTGCACAATTATGTGCCACTTTGTGTTGGTCTATCACATAAAATCCCAATAGAATACATTTACGTTTTTGGCTGTAACATGACAAAATGTGGAAAATTTCAAGGGGTGTGAATACTTTTTCAAGGCACTGTGTATTCCTTAACAACCATATATACACTTTATTGGGTACACCTTGCTAGTGCTGGGTTGGACCCCCTTTTGCCTTCAGAACTGCCTTAATTCTTTGTGGTGTAGATTCAACAAGGTGTTGGAAACATTCCTCAGACATTTTGATCCATACTGATGTAGCGCCGGCTCCTGATGAGCACGCGCTATGCGTTTTTTTCAATTTAATGTTCCTAAAACTACAGTTGGGTTTTAGGGTTAATTATGTCAAATCATGGTTTCAGTGCCAGTCTAGCTGGATCGCACTGGGTTCTCCTTGGCCACAGGCGTCGCTGTCACTGCTGTCAAGTGTGAGAAAGCAGTTTAGCTAGGCGTATTGACTGCAATTCTTTCTCGGAACCAGCCCAGTGGGTGTGTCATCCTGTGGTGCCTTCTGTCAAAGGGTATTTAAGGTACTGAGATCACATGCTTCTGGGTTCCGGTCCAGAAGATCTTTCTATCTGTTTGGTCCTGGTCCTCCTGACCAGCCCCCATGACCCTCATGGCCTGGGGTGCGGATCCATCCAATTCTGAGTCTCGGGGCTGGATAGCCTGAGGCAAAGTAACTGAGAGGAGGATTCAAAAGTGGTCTGGTGCCGTCTCATCTGTGGAGAGGCCCAGCAACTGGAGAAGCACCCAGGGGAGGACTCTTCGGGAGAAGGCCATGCATGAGGCTGGCTTCTCAGAAGGAGCCTGGTGGCTCAGTTGAAGGACACTATGGATCTACACTCATACGGTATCACCGGACCAGCTGCAAGATACTGGTGCCGTATCATAGCTCTCTAAATTTACCTAAGTCCCTCAGTTACATTCAAGTCTGTGGCAGAGACTTTGTTCGAGTGTTCTACATTCAAGTCTGTGGCAGAGACTTTGTTCAAGTGTTCTACATTCAAGTCTGTGGCAGAGACTTTGCTCAAGTGTTCTACATTCAAGTCTGTGGCAGAGACTTTGTTCGAGTGTTCTACATTCAAGTCTGTGGCAGAGACTTTGCTCAAGTGTTCTACATTCAAGTCTGAGGCTGAGACTTTGTTCGAGTGTTCTACATTCAAGTCTGTGGCAGAGACTTTGTTCGAGTGTTCTACATTCAAGTCTGTGGCAGAGACTTTGTTCGAGTGTTCTACATTCAAGTCTGTGGCAGAGACTTTGCTTTACTTAAACACTCTATCGGCTGCCAGGCCTAGTGAGAGGAGGTCTATCCGGTAGCTGTGAGAATCCAGTTGTGAACGGTAATTCTCTGGATTTCTATAGTGAGAGACTTCATATCTTTTGCAGTTCCAAAAGTACCTGAACTTCCTTTCTAACCCTCTACCCTAGAAAAGTGCAGGAGGATGCACAAGGAGAGAGAACAGCAGTGACAGGTCTTTATTAGTACTGTTTCACAATTGCTTTAAATTTTAAAGCAGCCTAAAAGAATATGTACGCACCTATAGTGTTAATGAGCATTTAGGATGTGTTGTACAAGGTGTTCATGTTGTGTCAGGCAACATTTCTCAAACGCCCTGTGTCTTGTTTTTTTTACAAGGCAAAAATGGGAAATAATTACTTTTGACACTTTGCAACTACACTGTAAACACCATGAGTGCATTTACAGTGAGTTTAGGATGCAGTTGTGGTGCGTTTCTAAAGAAGTGAATGGAGGCAGTTACAAAATGTCACTGCATGCCAAACTCTGCAGGCAGCGTTATTTTTGCCTCACAGCAACACGCTGTGGTGGGAACACTCTATTTTAACAATTTCAAGTGGCATTGATTGAGGCGTTCAGGAAGCGTTGAAAACGCGACCCAACCAACTATTTTCAAAGTCTGTGTGAAGGAGCCCTTGCATGAAGCTCCTGCACGGAGGCAAGGAAAATGTTTGCACAGATCTGAAGGAAATACACAGAGATTTAAGAAAGAACACTAATGTCTCTTGTGTTTAGACCTTTGCTCTCCCCAGAGTTCAGCTTTAAAGTGATTGTAAAGTCTCTAAAAATAACAAAGATATCATACTTACTTGTTCTATGCAGTGGTTTTGCACAGGGAATCCAGATCCTGCTTTTCTCTGGTCTCTCTTCGGTGCTCCTGGCCCCTCCCTCCTGTCGCGTGCCCCTACAGCAAGCAGCTTGCTAAGGGGCCCCTCCGACCTGAGTCACAGCTCTCTGCCTCCATTCAGACTTGGAGCTGCGGTTCGACCCCATCCCCTCTCTTTCTCCTGATTGGCTAACTGACTTTGATTGACAGAAGCCAGAGCCAATGGCACCGCTGCTCTGTCTCAGCCAATCAGGAGGAGAGTCCTGTATGGCCGAGGCACTCGCGGACATCGCTGGATAGAGATGGGGCTCAGGTAAGTATTAGGGGCGCTGGGTCAGCTTCTGCACACAGAAGTTTTTTTTTTTTATCCTAATGCATTCTATGAGATAAAAAAAAAAAAAAAACTTGTGCCTTTACAACCACTTTGGGTCTCATTGGAAAAAATCCTCAATGTGGTCTGTGTGAAAATAAAATTTGAATGCATTTTTCCTTTGTATATCAGCTGTAAGCACTATATGGAGTCATAACCCTTCATTCACTGAAAGATAAAGCTCACACGGAATTCGGAAGAAACATGTTTTATCACATTCCAGCAGCTTCCTAGCCGCTTCCTTGTATGTACAAGTTCTCATTGAATTTGCAGATCTCTTCATGGGAATACAAGCCGTCATAACCAGGAACTCCAGTACCTATAATAAAACAGTTGTTATACCAAATGAAAATGGGAGCTCAGATGTAACAGCAAAAAGTGAAGATGACATGTTCCAGCTACAGGTATTTTCTATACGTTTCTAAAGAAAACGTTTTATTTACATGTTAATTTATGTGAGAACAGCTCTTGCTGTTTTTATTTTTATTTTATTTAATTTTTCTCCTTTGTGCTTAGCTCCTCATACTCTCCCCCAGCTGGATTCTCGACTACATGTATCTGGTTGCCCTACCATTGCCTGTCAGCAACTGACGTCTCGCCAGAATTTTCCACTTTGTACATGCTTACGTTTTGAGCTACAAGCTTATGTGTAGCCACATCCAGAGCAGCACACACAGGCAGCTCAAGAAACACAGAAACAAAGCCAAAGCTTGGTCGTTTGTCTCCTGTGCTACACCTGTGTTCACATAAGATTGTCGTTCAAAATGGGAGCATCCACAAACTGGAAATTCTAGATTTTGCTAAAGCATCTCTCACGTGTTCTAAAACTGGTGAGGAATGTGCCAAATTCATGTACCTGTCGAGAACTTGCACCTCAATTAGACTCATGCTGCGCCACTTTTAGAATGCACACAAGACACTTTGGCAAAATCTGGCTATGCCAGTTTATCTTTGTGTGCCAAAAGAGAGTCAGTATTTTACTTTGAATTTGTTGCATTGAATGGGACACAATTGCCTGACGAAGTGATCCTGCGTGGCTCCGAAACGTTTCACTGCACCACTTTGTGACGTGATCTTTCTTGAATAAAAAAAAGGTTTGGATGAAATTGATAGTCCTCGGTGTGCTGGTGAATATCTACATACGATGGAAAAGTGGCACATTTAGGAATTTTGTGCACAAGTTACTGTCAGAGTCAAAAGTGTTGCATGTGCTTCATGAATTTGGGGCAATAAAGTGGCGGAATTACCAGGGTCGCAGCAGTCACACTTGCGACTAGGTTCTTGAGTTCCACCACTGTAAGCACTTGTACACACGGTCGAACATTCTGACAACCAAATCCGTTGGATTTTGTCCGACTGATTTTTTCTGGCGGATTTTGTCCGAAACTGTTGCATACACACGGTCGGACAAAGTTGTCAGAAAATCTGATTGTACATAACGTGATGACGTTATTTCGTTACGACAGGACTACATTCAGGCTAGTAGCCAATAGCTTTGGTCTAGGAATTTGATCTGAGCATGCGTGACACTTTGTCCGTCGGAGTAGGCTACACATGATCGGAGCATGTCCGATCGGAGAATTTTGTCGGAAAATGTTACGGACAAGTTACATGGAAAACTTGGTCCGTCTGATACTCCGACAGAAACAGTCCGGTGGAGACCACACAAAGTCGGGTTATCCGACAAAGCGGTCCGATAGGACACATTCCGTCGGAATCTCCGACCGTGTGTACAAGGGCTAAGGGGGACCACCGCCACCCAGGAGATAGTAAACTAGTCATTCACGGCACAATCCCTGTCCGCTCCGCACATCCTCTTCACCCACTCCAACCATCCTCCTCGCCCGCACTCACGGGCACACTGCACAGTCCCTGCCCGCTCGGCCCATCATCTCCGCCCACTCCGCCGTCATCTCCATCCATCCTCTCGGCCCGCACTCATGGGCACAGTCCATGCCCGCCTCACCCAAACTCTCCACCCACTCCTCCTATCCTCTCCGCCCGCAGTCATGGGTACTCACAGGCCCCACCCATCCTCTTTGCCCGCCCAAGCAAGACCTAGCACGGAGGAGGAACCAAGTGATCTGCAAATGAGTAGCACTGATCCCATCCCTCAATATCAACACTGCTACTGACCCCCCCTCCCCCACACCACCACTACTGCCAATGATTTCCCCCCCACACACCACCACTACTGCCACTGATTCCCTTCCACACTACTACCACTGCTGCCACTGACACCCGCCACACCACTACTGCCACTGATACCCCCCACCATCACTACTGCCACTGATTCCCCCCCACACCACCACCACTACTGCCACTGATACCCCCCACACCACCACGGCCACTGCTGCCACTCATCCACCCCCCCACAACACCATGACCACTACTGCCACTAATCCCATCCCACAACCACCATCCTTGCCACTGAAGCCATCTTCCCCACCAATGCCTGTGCCTGTGCAAAACACCCCACTGTCAACAATAAAGAGTACCTGTCTGTCCAACAGCAGTGTACCTGTTGCCCATCAGCAGTGTACCACCCTAACAGTGACCATCAGTGCACCTGTTGCCCATTAGCAGTGTACCTGTCACCCATCAGTGCCCATCAGCAGTGTACCTGTCACCCATCACTGCCCATCAACAGTGCACCTGTCGCCAACCTATCACACATCCCCCATCAATGCTGTCATCAGCAGTATACCTGTCACACAGCCACCAACGACCAGAGAAACCATCACACAGCCACCATTAGCAGAGTACCTATCCTACAGCCGCCCATTAACAGAGTACCTTCACACAGCCACCATCAGCAGTATACCTGTCCCAGTGTCACCAGAGCCAGCCATGCCCAAAAAATGTTACACTAGTGGGGAGGCATTTCACATCCTCAGTATGAAAGATGAGAGCAGTGGGGAGCTTTCACTGTCGGATTCTGACTTGGCGTATGAATCCATCGAAAGTACTGGATCAGTGACAAAACTGGAGGAGGAAAGGGTCTCTCCTAAAAGATTAAGGCGCTCTGAAAATCAGGCAGTCGCAACCACTTCCATACACCTCAATGGTCAGTCGCCAAATGCAGACGAGGTTAGACCCCAGGATGAGAGGCATAGTACCAGCACTGGAATATCACATCCCTCAAGAATAAGGACTCATATCTCCCAGACACACTGGATAACCCGTTATCGCTGTCTTCCAACTCGGGATCATTTTTCAGAAAAAAATTTTTTTGCCTGACAGTCTACTTCAGTTTATTGTGGAGCAGATAAATCTTTTTGCCCCAGTAACTTGCATTTAGCCGCATTTCGTTTACAGGTGTTTTTCATTTTTGACTATTTGAAAAAAATTATTAATGATTGTTTATAAACACTGCAAAATGAACATTTCAGTTACTATCTGTCATATTAAATCGTTGGATAGGTTGTAAAAACACCCCGTGTACATGAAGCCTATAATAATTTTTATAGCCCAAAATAACTATTACTAACTATTAAATTATAGGTATTGGAATTTCCTTTCAAACTGGCTTTTATTGAACATAACGAATAAGAATTTATCCGATGTTACGAATTATCCGAAATAACGAATGCTGCATGATGGAACGAATGGAACGTAACAAAATAATAATAATAATAAAAACAATTATTATTTATTTATTATTATAAATTTGTTACCTTCCTTTTCTTAGATGCAGCATTTGTTAGTTTGGATAATTCGAAATTTTGGATGCATTCATATTCGTTACTTTCACTAACAGCCAAATTTGAAAGGAAATTCCAATACCTATAATTGAATGGTTAGTTATCATTTCTGATTTTCAAATTTTCTGATTTTCGTTCTTATTTTCAGATTTTAGAATTTTGGATTTTTTCGAATGATCAAAATAACAAATACCGCATCTAAACGAATAGACGTAACCAATTAAAATTTTTCCAAAGTTATGAATTTATAATAACAAATTTCGATCATAATAAATGACACAAAAAAGGAAAAAAAAAAAGAAAGCAAACAAATTTTTCGGCAGTGCACATATCTACTACATGCCGTCTGGATTGTTTATCAACCATGTTTCTGCCTTCTACCTGCACTGACCTCGGCCTGTTAATCGACCATGTTTTTTGCCTGTCGTTTGGACTGATCTTTTGCCCTGCTACTGTAGTAGTGGGATTCAAGATAACACAGGGGTCTCACATATGTGAGGGGCTTCAGAATAGTGTTCTGAGTTTTGTAAACTCTCTGTGTTTTGTAATTCTCAGATCAGGGTCTGGATACCAGAGGCTATAAAGAGATTTGAGTGGAAAGAAGCCTCTACCCCTGTGCCCATTTTTCCTGTCCGAGGCCCTAAGCATGATGTTACTGCCTGCTGCCTGGACCAATACTTTGGTTGTGCTGACCATATCTCTGCTTGTTGCCTGTACTGACCCAGGACTTTCTATAGGCCATGTTGCTGTCTGCTGGTTAGACAAATACTTTGGCTGTGCTTACCATATCTCTGCCTCCTGCCTGTAATGTTCCAGGACTTTTTATGGACCATGTTCCTGCCTGTTGCTTGGACCAATATTTTGGCTGTGCTAACCATATCTCTGTCTGCTCCCTGTACTATGGACAGTATTCCTGCCTGCTGCCTGGATGATTCCTTTCACTGTTGCTGACCACATTCCAGCCTGCTACCTGGACCAATGCTCTCCCCGGTGGACCACCGCACTACTAAAACCACAAGTAATCTTTTGTTTATTCTTAGCTCAGCAGAATGTATTTTGGGATGCAATTCTTGGTATGTACATGCTATGTGTTAGAAATATGAAGGGCCTTAAAAAATAACAAGGCTGTCAGGAAATAAGATGTGTAATTTATGTCCCTAGAACACCTGATGCTCCTTGAATGTTGGGCCTCTCTATCTGGCTAGGCTGTGAAAAAGTCTCACACATGTGGTATTGCCTTTCTCAGTGTCAGAAACCATGAAATCAGGCCGAGACAGAAGTACATTTAAATCACACTTGTTTTTAATTTTTTTCATTGTTTGTTGTGATTGTTTTATATGGTATTTTGAGTGGATGAATGGATTAAAAGATAAAATATGGTCACGTGTAAAGGATAAGGGAAAAGATATAGATGAGGATGATGGATTTAAGCAATAAGTAATTATAGTACTTTGTCAAAAATTCAGGATAACATGCACAGTAAATTATGTGAATGTATTTGTATTTATATAATCTGAATGAATGAAATACTTGTATAGGGCACAATGCGAACTGAATCGCCTCTAGGCGCTGTGGCAAGCTTTGATCATCTGCTAAAAGAGGAAGGTCTTGAGTTTTTTCCTAAAAGCCAGGTGATTTTCTTCCAGGCGGATGTTGATTGGTAGAGCATTCCATAGCCAAGGCCCTTGGACAGCGAATCTCCGATCCCCCTTGGATTTATACCGGGCTTTGGGCACGAGGAGGAGGTTTTTGTTGGCTGATCGAAACTGCGGTTTGGTGTGTAATGATTTATTTTCTCCATTAGGTATTGCGGAGCTTCTCTATGCACGCATTTGTGGGTAAGGCAAAGGGTCTTGAACGTGATCCGATTTTTTATGGTTAGCCAATGTAAGCTCCTCAGCGAAGGAGAGATGGATTCCCAGGTTTTTTTTCCTGTTATCAGCCTTGCCGCCGTGTTTTGGATCAGTTGTAATCGCGCAAGTTGATATTGTGGTAATCCTATGTAAAGCGAATTTGCATAGTCCAGTCGTGAATTAATGATTGTTCCAACTACCACTGCTTTGTCATTCTTTGGGATAAAAGGGATGAGTCTGCGAAGCATGCGCAGCAGATGGTGAGATCCACTGACTACTGCTCCTATTTGCGCATCCATTGACATTTGTGCGTCTAAAATAACCCCGTGACTCTTCGCTTTGGTCTTTGGGGAGATAGTCTGCCCAAAGACGGTTGGTGGAGACCAGGAGGTTTTGGTTGCGGGCTTATGATTTGGGTGTAAGATAAGAAGCTCTGTCTTTGATTCATTCAGCTGGAGGGAGTTAGTGGTCATCCAGTCCTCTATTGATTTGAGGCAGTTTTCAAGTTGTTGTTGGTGATCTTTTTTTCCATTGATTCTGAGATAAAGTTGTTTGTCATCAGCGTAAGAGTGGAAGCAGAGATCTGAGCATCTGATGATTTGAAGGAGTGGGCGAATGTAAATGTTGAAGAGAACGGGTGACAAAGGAGAGCCTTGAGGGACTCCGCAGGTGACTGCCCGAGTTTCGGAGAGGAATTTTCCTAGTTTCACTGTCTGTGACCGATTTCCTAGGAAGGACGCGAACCATTGGAGATCTATGTCTTGGACTCTGGCTACTTCTGTGAAGCGGACGAGTAGAGAATTGTGATCTACTGTATCAAACGCTGCACTTAGGTCTAGCAGTACGAGGAGACACGGCTCTCCATCATCTGCTGCTTCGAGGGCATCGTCCCAAATCTTGAGGAGAGCTGATTCTGTTCCATGACCCGGGCGGAAGCCTGATTGCAGCGGGTCCAGGAGTTTGTGAGTAACCAGGTGGAGTTGTAGCTGATGTACTAGAGCTTTCTCCATGATCTTAGAAATGGTGTTGAGGCTTGTAATTGGCCTACGGTTGTTTGGATCCTGAGGGTCCAGGTTTGGTTTCTTGAGTAGAGGTTTGATGATGCCTTGTTTGAGGATGCTGGGAACAATCCCTTCGTGGAATGATTGGTTTATGAGGTGGGTTATGGTTGGAGCCACGATGTCGGAGCATTCTTTCAGTAGTTTTGTGGGGATGATGTCAATAGGTGAGGTACTGTCACGCAGTTTATTAATGATGTTTTTTGCGGTGTCTACGGTAATTGGGGATAGTGAAAATTTTGGTGGTTGCGGTATGTTGGTGCAGACATCCTCTTTATGTATTTGCTGGCTGAGGTCGGATGTTTTCTTCTGACAGATTGTTTCCCTGATGGTTTTGACTTTATCGATGAAAAAATCCGACAGTTTGTCACAGTAATTCTGGGATACACTTTCTGGGGGTTCTAGGCACACCGGATTCATTGATTGATTAACCAGTTTAAACAGCTCCCGTGGTTGGTTTGCGGCCATTGAGATTGTATATGAGAAGTGGTCCCTTTTGGCTTTGAAGATTGCTTTCCGATAATTCTCTGTGAGACCTTTGTAGTTAAAGTGGTTTTCCTCGGTGGGATTTCTTCTCCATGTTCTTTCTGCTCTTCTGCGTTCTTGCTTTAGTATGGCGAGGGAGCTATTAAACCATCCAGAGTTTTTCTTCCTGATGAGAGCCCTGCGTTTTGGTGCTACCGAGTCTGCTGATTGCAGCAATGCCCTGTTCAGGGAGTGTTTTCTCCGTAGAGTGGTTTAAGGTTATTGTAGTTATCTTGTTGGACAGAGTGGATTTGAAGGATTCGGAGTACAGTTTTTTATGCGATCTGGTCCAGTGCGTTATTGTTACAGGATTCAATTTTTCGTTGGTGATGTTGGTAGCCATTTTGAATTTGATGGCGTGGTGATCCGTCCATGGCAATGTTATGTTGTTGAGTATGTTGACGTCAATCTGTTTATTAAATTGATCAAAAAGGATTGTAAACAAAAGACAAATTTTCCCTTATTTAATATATTATATAAGCGAAGGATTAAGGGACTTTAAGTGAAATGTGACCTGGTAAGGTCACCTATTTCCATCCCTTGGGACTTTACATAGAATATATGTTAGGGTGTTTGCTTTCCAAAATGGGGTCATTTTGTGGGTAATTCCACTGTCCTGGTGCTCTCGGGCCTTCAAAAAATTGATAGGTATGTCCCTAGAACGCCTGGAGGTGTTACTTGGTAGGGATGAGCTGAACACCCCCCCGGTTCTGTTCGCAGCAGAACATGCGAACAGGCAAAAAATTTGTGCAAACACAGTTAAAGTCTATAGGACTCGAACATGAAAAATCGAAAGTGCTAATTTTAAAGGCTAATATTCAAGTTATTGTTATAAAAAGTGTCTGGGGACCCGGGTCCTGCCCAAGGGGACATGTACCAATGCAAAAAAAAGTTTTAAAAACGGCCGTTTTTTCGGGAGCAGTGATTTTTAATAATGCTTAAAGTGAAACAATAAAAGTGAAATATTCCCTTAAATATTTTGCCTGGGGAGTGACTATAGTATGCCTGTAAAGTGGCACACTTTTGTCGTGTTTAGAACAGTCCCTGCACAAAATTACATTTTCTAAAGGAATAAATGTAATTTAAAACTGCTTGCGGCTGTAATGTAATGTTAGGTCCTGGCAATATAGATAACAATCATTGAGAAAAACGGCATGCCCCCCCCCCCCCCCCCAGCCCATTACCAGGCCCTTTGGGTCCGATATGGATATTAAGGGGAACCCCGCACCCAAATTAAAAGGCCTTATATACTCTGAACAGCAGCAGTATACAGGGGGTCCTCGGGTTACAAGCAAGATAGGGACTGTAGTTTTATTTTCAAGTTGAATCTGTTTGTAATTTGGAATGGGTACATTTTGTAAGTGTAGCTCCAGCTACACTTACAAAAAAAAATCAATTTGTAAGCTTTTTGGATAACATAGGGAAGTGTTATCATCACCCTTGTAACATTTGTGTTGCTGCCTGTTGTGCCCCTGTTCAGAAGATTTTACCTCACTTTCTGTCCCAATGACGAATGGATTTAGAAAATTTTGGGTTATTAGGGAAACAAGCATTGTTGATAAAGCATCAGTGGAGACTAGGGATGAGCTTGGTGTTTGAAGTCGAATGCATGTTCGACTCGAACACTGGCTGTTTGCCCGTTCGGCGAATACCGAATGTTATGGGCCGTTACCGCCAAATTAGTGTGGCGCTCACGGCCCACAATGCACTGCGCCATCCCAGTGCATCGCTGGCTCATGATTGGCCAAGCATGCACTGTGACCCCGCATGCTTGGCAATCACAACGCCGGCAGCGAGGAGAGCCATAATTGACCACAGGCCAGATGCCTGTGGCCAATTATAGCTCAGGGTGTTTAGTACACTCCCCACATTATATAAGGCCGCCAGTGCGGCGGCCTTGTGTAGTGTGTTCCGGCATGCAGAGAGAGAAGGATAGGCAGGGACAGTGTGTTCTTTTCTCAGGCATCTGCAGGAGTTAAAGTGGGTGTTGTGTGATTCCAGCACAGTATACACCTGTATCTACCATTTATTGCTGGTGTTCTCTAATACAGGCATCTGCAGGAGTTAAAGTGGGTGCTTTGTGCCTCCAGCACAGTATACACCTGTAGCTACCCTTTATTGCTGGTGTTCTCTAATACAGGCATCTGCAGGAGTTAAAGTGGGTGTTGTGTGCCTCCAGCACAGTATACACCTGTATCTACCCTTTATTGCTGGTGTTCTCTAATACAGTCATCTGCAGGCGTTAAAGTGGGTGTTGTGTGCCTCCAGCACAGTATACATCTGTATTTACCCTTTATTGCTGGTGTTCTCTAATACAGGCATCTGCAGGAGTTAAAGTGGGTGTTGTGTGCCTCCAGCACCGTATACACCTGTATCTACCCTTTATTGCCGGTGTTCTCTAATACAGGCATCTGCAGGAGTTAAAGTGGGTGCTTTATGCCTCCAGCACAGTATACACCTGTAGCTACCCTTTATTGCTGGTGTTCTCTAATACAGGCATCTGCAGGAGTTAAAGTGGGTGTTGTGTGCCTCCAGCACAGTATACACCTGTATCTACTCTTTATTGCGGGTGTTCTCTAATACAGGTTTCTGCAGGAGTTAAAGTGGGTGTTGTGTGCCTCCAGCACAATACACACCTGTATCTACCCTTTATTGCTGGTGTTCTCTAATACAGGCATCTGCAGGAGTTAAAGTGGGTGTTGTGTGCCTCAGCACAGTATACATCTGTATCTACCCTTTTTTGCTGGTGTTCTCTAATACAGGCATCTGCAGGAGTTAACGTGGGTGTTGTGGTTCGTCCAGCACAGTATACACCTGTATCTACCCTTTATTGCTGGTGTTCTCTAATACAGGCATCTGCAGGAGTTAAAGTGGGTGTTATGTGCCTCCAGCACCGTATACACCTGTATCTACCCTTTATTGCCGGTGTTCTCTAATACAGGCATTTGCAGGAGTTAAAGTGGGTGTTTTGTGCCTCCAACACAGTATATACCTGTAGCTACCCTTTATTGCTGGTGTTCTCTAATACAGGCATCTGCAGGAGTTAAAGTGGGTGTTGTGTGCCTCCAGCACAGTATACACCTGTATCTACTCTTTATTACTGGTGTTCTCTAATACAGGTTTCTGCAGGAGTTAAAGTGGGTGTTGTGCGCCTCCAGTACAATACACACATGTATCTACCCTTTATTGCTGGTGTTCTCTAATACAGGCATCTGCAGGAGTTAAAGTGGGTGTTGTGTGCCTCCAGCACAGTATACACCTGTATCTACCCTTTTTTGCTGGTGTTCTCTAATACAGGCATCTGCAGGAGTTAAAGTGGGTGTTGTGGGTCGTCCAGCACAGTATACACCTGTCTCTACCCTTTATTGCTGGTGTTCTCTAATACAGGCATCTGCAGAAGTTAAAGTGGGTGTTGTGTGCCTCCAGCACAGTATACACCTGTATCTACCCTTTATTGCTGGTGTTCTCTAATACAAGCATCTACAGGAGTTAAAGTGGGTGTTGTGTACCCTTTATTGCTGGTGTTGTCTAATACAGGCATCTGCAGGAGTTAAAGTGGGTGTTGTGCGCCTCCAGCACAGTATACACCTGAAGATACCCCTTATTACTGGTGTTCTCTAATACAGGCATCTGCAGGAGTTAAAGTGGGTGTTGTGTGCCTCCAGCACAGTATACACCTGTATCTACCCTTTTTTGCTGGTGTTCTCTAATACAGGTATCTGTGGGAGTTAAAGTGGGTGTTGTGCGCCTCCAGCACAGTATACACCTGTATCTACCCTTTATTGCTGGTGTTCTCTAATACAGGCATCTGCAGGAGTTAAAGCGGGTGTTGTGTGCCTCCAGCACAGTATACACCTGTATCTACCCTTTATTGCTGGTGTTCTCTAATACAGGCATCTGCAGGAGTTAAAGTGGGTGTTGTGTGCCTCCAGCACAGTATACACCTGTATCTACCCTATTTTTGCTGGTGTTCTCTAATACAGGCATTTTCAGGAGTTAAAGTGGGTGTTGTGTGCCTCCAGCACAGTATACACCTTTATCCACCCTTTTTTGCTGGTGTTCTCTAATATAGGTTTCTGCAGGAGTTAAAGTGGGTGTTGTGTGCCTCCAGCACAGTATAAACCTGTATCTACCCTTTTTTGCTGGTGTTCTCTAATACAGGCATCTGCAGCATTGGGTGTTGTGTGCTGCGGATCATGTTGTCCTTAGTGACCCAGAGGACTCTGGACCGAATGCCTCAGCTAAGCTATGCTGCATAGCCTCTGTGATCCTGCAAAGCCTGCGGAAGGATCCTCGTATTCTTCGGATCAAGGAGAGGGACCATTACTGGTTGTCTACTCTGCTTGATCCATGGTACAAGGGTAAGGTTGCGGACCTTATCTTGCCGTGGCAGAGGGAGCAGAGGATAAGACATCTCCGGGAGGCCTTGTAGAAAGGTCTGTGCAATGCGTTTCCAGAGACTGGGAGGTTCCAAACTCCTGGTCCTGGAAAACGTGTTTCTGACACTTCGGTCAGTCACAGAAGGAGTGGTGGAACAGGTGGCTGTCTGACCGATGCATTCAGACAATTTTTTAGTCCGCAGCCCCAAGGTATGATCGGTTTCAGCAACCATTGCCAGCGTCTGATTTACATGGTGCAGGAATACCTAGGTGCAAGGTCAGACTTGGACACCTTTCCCACCAATTCTCTGGCTTACTGAGTCTTGAGGATGAATCACTGGCCAGAGCTTGCACAGTATGCAATTGAGCTACTGGCCTGTCCTGCATCAAGCGTTCTTTCGGAAAGCATCTTCAGTGCTGCTGGAGGCTTTGTAACCGATCACAGGGTGCGCCTGTCCACCGACTCGGTTGATCGACTGACCTTCATAAAGATGAATCAGTCTTGGATCACCACCAGCTACCAAGCACCTGAAGCTGATGTAACCGAATAATTTTTTTTGAATTGTCACATCCCTTTAAGACTGCCTATGCTGATGCTGAGTGACTGTCCTGTTATGTTGACTGACTATCCTCTTCCTCCTCAATGATCCTGCTGATAGCTTGGAAGAACATTTTTGGTTCTGGGTGATGCCACCAGCCCAATTTTTCAGCCCCTGTTTAACAGGGGCGTGTAATTACAATTTTGGATGCAATTCTTTGCAGCAGGGCTCATTCCTGCACTCCAACTAGAGTATATGGGAGAGGTTGCAGTGTCGGGTCACCAGCACCAGTGCCGAAGGCCCAATTTTTCAGCCCCTTTTTAACAGGGGCATGTAATACAATTTTTGATGCAATGCTTTGGAGCAGGGCTCATTCCTGCACTCCAACTAGAGTATATGGGAGAGGTTGCAGTGTCGTGGCACCAGCACCAGTGCCTAAGGCCTATTTTTTCAGCCCCTGTTTAACAGTATATATATTAAATACACTGCAGCTAACTGAATAACCTGCCTGCCAGAAGTAAATTTGAAAAAGTACACCAGAAACAGCTTTCAGTGGATATATATATATATATATATATATATACATAAGCGCATTTGTGAGGTCAGACACTGATGTGGACAAGAAGGTCTAGCTTTAATTCAGCCCAAAAGTGTTCTATCGGGTTGAGATCAGGACTCTGTGCAGGCCAGTCAAGGTCATCCACCTCCACCCCAAACTTGCTCATCCATGTCTTTATGTACCTTGCTTTGTGCACTGGTCCAAATCATTTGGTGGAGGGGGATTATGGTGTGGGTTTTTTTTTTCATGGGTTGGGTTTGGCCCCTTAGTTCCAGTGAAGGGAGTTCTTAAGGTGTCAGCATACCAAGACATTTTGGACAATTTCATGATCCCAACTTTGTGGGAACAGTTTGGAGATGGCCCCTTCTTGTTCCAACATGACTGCACACCAGTGCACAAAGCAAGGTCCGAAAAGACAAGGATGAGCGAGTTTGGGGTGGATGAACTTGACTGGCCTGCACAGAGTCCTGACCTCAACCCAATAGAACACCTTTGGTATGAATTAGAGCAGAGACTGCAAGCCAGACGTTCTCGTCCACATCAGTATTGAGAGAGATATCACTGATCCAGGTAGGTCAAACAACAGTGGAAAACCTCTCATCCAGCTTGGAAGCCCAGGTGCCGGCAATGCATATAGCAATCAAAACAGCAAGAAGATCTGGACAGCAGCACTCCAAAAAAGTTTTTGCCTTTTTTAATAAAAAATTATTGTGAATAAAAATACAAGCCACAGCAGAAACAGACAGGCGCTAACTCGTTTCACACTTCAATATAGTGCTTAGTCATAGCTACTATTCACAGTAATAAACATAGTATAAATACTGTGATTACATGGTACACAATGATTTATACTATATTCATTTCTGAGAATAGTAGTTATGACTAAGCACTACATTGAAGTGTGAAACGCGTTAGCGTCCTATCTGTTTCTGCTGTGGCTTGTATTTTTGTTCACAATAATTTTTGACTAAAAGGCAAAAACTTTTTTGGAGTGTGGCTGTCCAGATCTTCTTCCTGTTTTGATCGTCCACATCGGTGTCTGACCTCAGAAATGCACTTCTGGAAGAATGGTCAAACATTCCCATAGACACACGCTTAAACCTTGTGGACAGTCTTCCCAGAAGAGTTGAAGCTTTTATAGCTGCAAAGGGTGGGCCAACTCAATATTGAACCCTATGGACTAAGACTGGGACGCCATTACAGTTCATGTAACGGCAGGTGTCCCAATACTTTTGGTAATATAGTGTATGACAACAGCTGTTATTCTTTCTTGTGTGCAGTCATTTTATGGCTGAATGGTGAGCATGAAATGATTGTATGCACAAGCCTCAGCCTGCAGCTCTCCTTACACTGCTCAGTCTGATGCTGAAACTAAAAGGCCAGACCTTACATAGAAATGTCAGACTCTGGTTCTGCAGCATGACAGGCCAGCAAGCACAGAACATAGGTTAGACCTGCTGACAGCACTGTCCCACCCCCTTCTTTCATCCTGCCTGCCTTGCATCAAGATAGGACCCCTCCCTGAGCCTTTGCATCTCCAGCCCTATGAGCATCTCAGCTGTTGTGCCACAGGTAGGTTATCTGTATTGCTGTGGTTAATAATACATAAGCTATGCAGTTAAGGAAATTGTTTCTGTAGGGCGTGGCTGTTTTCTAAATAGAAGTAGGTGCTGTGATGATGTAGATCTTCCACGTTGTCTGTGTTAAAACCATTTACACATGAAGCTAGATGTTTCATTTTAGGGTAGGTCTATATGATGCATTGAATACAATTCCTAAAACAAACTGTATGCTGCTTAATTCTATTCATTGCCCTGTGATAAAGATTACTCTGCCTTGCTGTTAATCTCCATTTAACTACGGTAGATTTAGCAGTAGAATCTAACATTTTATTGCTCCTAGCAACAAATTGGGCTTTGTTTACAATTATTGCACCAAAGTGATTCATTGTTGCTGTGGCCCAGCACTCCGACCTTTTCTTTGCCTCATTCCCCCCCATTGATCTACATATTTTATTAAAACTGAACTCTGGGGAAAGCAAAAGTACTCCCTTGCAGTTGGGCAATGCTCACGCTGCAGGGGTTAAATGCACATTTAGGTCTAGGGGACAAAAAAAGTGCATTTACTTACCCGATCCTTTGCTACTGCAGGCTCCCATCGTCAACGCTGTATCCAGGCCTAGGCCGACAAGGCCCAGGCCTAGGGCAGTACTTTGCAGGGGGGGCAGCACGGAAAGAGTCTTCTCCAGCTTGCGCTACACTGTTAGTGTAGCGCCAGTCTTATGGTGCGGACAGGGCTGAGAGGCAAATTAGTCTAGTGCCCCCATAAAGCGGCCGCACTACTTTCGGTATGCGGGCAGCCGGCATTCTGCAACTGTGGGGGTGGCGCTGATTCTAATTATGATTATGGCTGTCCTATCATCCTGGACAACAAACCTTCCTCACTGTGCTATGTTTTGTGCTGCACCATTGGCATGGTTATTTCTTCTTAGGCTGCTTTCACACTGGGGCGGTATTCAGGCGTTACAGCGCTAAAAATAGCGCCTGTGTAACGCCTGAAAAAAACCGGCCCCTTTAACTCCAGTGTGAAAGCCGGATGGCTTTCACACTGGAGCGATGCGCTGGCAGAACGGTGAAAAAAGTCCTGCTAGCCGCATCTTTGCAGCGCTGAAGGAGCGGTGTATTCACCGCTCCTATACCGCTCCTACCCATTGAAATCAATGGGACACCGCGGCAATACCGCCGGCAAAGCGCCGCTGCAGCGGCGCTTTGCGGGTGGGTTTAACCTCTTTTCGGCCGCTAGCGGGGGTTAAAACCACCCCGCTAGCGCCCGCACACCGCCGCTAAAACGACGGTAAAGCGCCGCTAAAAATAGCGGCGCTTTACCGCCGACGCTGCTCCCGCCCCAGTGTGAAAGCAGCCTTAGTCCTTCTTAATACCATTTCAAACGGGGGGAGGGGGGCGGGATCTGGGGGTCCCTTTGTTAAAGGGGGCTTCCTGATTCTGATAAGCCCCCCACATGCAGACCCCCACAACCACCGGCCAGGGTTGTGGGGATGAGGCCATTGTCCTCAACAACATGGGGACAAGGTGCTTTGGGGGGGACCCCAAAGCATCCTCCCAATGTTGAGGGCATGTAGCCTGGTACGGTTCAGGAGGATGGGGGCGCTCTCTCGCCCCCCTCTTTTTCTGCGGCCAGGTTGCGTGTTCGGATAAAGGGTCTGGTATGGATTTTAAGGGGGAACTCCACGCCATTTTTTTTTTATTTGGCGTGGAGTTCCCCTTAAAATTAGGTCTGGTATGGATATTTGGGGGAACCCCACGTCATTATGTTTTTATTTGACGTGGGGTTCCCCTTAATATCCATACCAGTCCTGAAGGGCCTGGTAATTGAATTTGGGGGAACTCCACGCTTTTTTTTTTTTATCAATGACTTTCAATGACTGTTCTCTGTATTATGTGGAGCCGACAATTCATTATAGCCGCGAGTGATTTTAAATTACTTTTTTTCCTGCAGAAATGACACTTTGTGCAGGGACAGTTCTAAGCACGGGAAACATGTGCCCATTCACATGCATACTATACACACCCCCCAGGTACGAAATTTAAAGGAATATAACACTTTTATTGTTTCACTTTAAGCATTATTAAAATCACTTCTCCAGAAAAAAATTCAGTTTTTTAAACTTTTTTTGTATTGATACATGTCCCCTGGGGCAGGACCCAGGTCCCAAAACACTTTTTATGACAATAACTTGCATATAAGCCTTTAAAATGAGCACTATAGATTTCTCCCACAGACTTGTACAGGGTGTTCGAATTTGCGGGAAACTGTTCGATGAACAGTCGAACAGGCAATGTTTGAGTCGAACATGAGTTCGACTCGAACTTGAAGCTCATCCATAGTCTTCAGCTAGCCACTTTCGTTGGTGGACTTAAAAATCCTGTATAGCAGGCCCAAACAACCCAACTGGCCCAGGTCAACAAGTGAAATAGGCAGGATGCTCTTTAGCAAGGTGAGAGGAGAATGATGTCTGTATACAGGGTCTCAGAAATAGATAACCTTATGCCTGGCATACTACAAGTGTCAGTAAGATGACTACCAGCAACTATGTCTATTTAGAGTGTTTATACTCCTTCTATGGTGCAGTGTCTCTGTTCCCTGCAGATGGGCAAAATGCCATCTCACCAAATCCTGTGATCAAGGCCCAAACGAACGTCCTGGAACAGCAAGCTTTCTTGGTGTACCGACTAGTCACCTCACACTGGAAAGCTTCACCGTCGGTGCAGGTGTGCCTTGATATGCACCTGGAAACCCCCTCTCTCAGACTGGATGTCCCGACTGGCGGTGGAGGCCTGAATTGCACAGGTCTGATCTTCCTCACTGCCTCATTGTGACTGACTTTCCCTCCGGAAACAAAAATGTAGTCCTCAGCTCCTTTTTGTGCGGAGCATTCAGGGCTTTGTAGTTTCTCCCTGTATACCAGTCTATGGGGCCGTTTTGAGAGGGACCTGCAGAATCCATTGCAGCTCTTCCTGCAGTTCAGTACAGTCTCTCTGGCCACTGTAACTGTGTCTTTAATTGGCTTTCTTATTCCTGCCAATAGGGGCACAAGAGAGGCTACAGAATGAACAGCTCTGTGTGTGTCAGCTCATATTACATTCGAGTCGGTGAAACAGGGAGTGGGGGGGAAGGGGCAGGGGGGAGCCCATGCAGACACTGACAGATGGAAAAGAAAAGTAGAAGTGGTGCTGTCCCCTATTACCTCAAAAATGAGGAATGTGCTATCCAAATTCCCTTGTTTAAGTGCAATTTCTTTAAATTGAATGCAAAAAATAAATAAAATTATAATTTTTTGCATTTTATTTATTTTTTGCATTCAATTTAAAGAAATTGCACTTAAACAGGGGAATTTGGATAGCACATTCCTCATTTTTGAGGTAATAGGGGACAGCGCCACTTCTACTTTTCTTTTCCATTCTCATACTTTATTCTACCCACGGGTGGAATAAATTGTAGAGGCAGCTCCAACCCCGCAGCACACAAAAAGGCACTTTTTGGTTATAGAAATCCGTAACGCAGTCCCATCTTCCTTTTTCCGTTTAAGACACTGGCAGATGCTTTCTACCTAACTCCAGCTGGAAAGCCTGTGTATATTCCTCTTGCCAGCTTGGCGGAGTCGAGGGAATTGCGGGCATCCGCTACATTTAGGAGTGCATGTATAGCCACCGCAATAGTGATATTTAAGTCTGCCACCACGGCAGACAGCTTGCCCTTCTCAGTGAACTACCAGGGTGCAAGTCCTACTAGTTTGCCCAATCAACTTTAGTTTCGCCCCCAGAAGAAGCTCAAGCTGATTGGGCGAAACTAGTCGGTTGTCACAACACCATGTGAATGACGCACTGACGTCACCATCAATGTCGGCTTGCTAGCCCACACATGCTCAGGGGAATCTGCGAGTACCACGGCATTCATTTTGACTAAGGGACGCTGAGACCACTACGGGACCGGATCACATCAAACTGCACCTGCCGCTGACCTAGTGCCTGACCGGCAACATGGCCACATTCCTGATCCAAATCTAACAGATGTGCAGGTGGGAAAGCTACAGCCAGTATCCAAGCAAGTCCACACTGCTGGGTAAGCGGACCTGTTGGTCCATGCACTATACTCCTATGCTGTGTCTTTTTTTACTGCAGGGAACACTGGTAACACTGAGAACAACATCCCATGCTATACCCTGGACTTATATGCTAACCACTGTTAAAGTGTTAATTATATATGACCTTACTGCATCACTACTTCCTAACTTCACCCTCCTGTGGAAAACTTTGGACTTGGGATACATACTTGCACTACATATGGCACGTTAGGGCCTGGAGTCGCTATCCACGTTGGTTATAGGAAAAACTTGCACCCCCCCCCCCCCCCCCCCCTTGCTGCACTTGCAGAGCCTCCCCATTTTTGCTCAACCATCCCCTAAACTGTGGGAATATTCCTTATCTATGGTGTTTCAACAGTGATTTCACTTCACCATAATATTAGGTGCTTTATTACCCCAGGGATGTTATGTTGACATATGTATGTGTATGGATTTTTATGACGCAGCTGCATCTTGATCAGACAACGGTTGTCTATTTTGAATTTTTTACTGAGGTGCTGGTGATGGGATTTTTATCCAGTGGTTTTTGTATTACCATTTGATATTTTTGTGTAATAAAGTTCCCTTATCTATAAGCTGCATGGTCCCACTCCCTAGTAATTACGGCAGGTGAGGCTCTCTTTTCACCTTTTCCCTTTGTATGCTTGGCTGATTACCAGGATCACACCTTATTGTGAGTCAGCTATTTGAGGGACTCTGTATTTGCTCTCATACAGAGCCTTCCGAGCCCATACACCCCAGTGAGCTACTGGCTAGCCTCTGGTTTTCTTTCCCTATAAAGTAGAACTTAAACTAAATGAATAATACAAAAAAAAGGACCCATTAACCACTTCCCGCCCGCCCTATGGCCGAATGATGGCCTTAGAGCAGGCGGGTTCCTTCGCCTGGCCGTCCCTGGACAGCCTCGTGTTTACTTCCGCAATGCGCACCGCCGGGGGCGCGCATCGCGGAAGTTTTGTATTCGCTGTGTCTCCCGGAGACAGGCAAATACAGATCGCCGTGAATGGCCAATCAAAGCGGCCGTTCACAGCGCGATCGCAGCTGCCAATGGGAGATGATCTCATATGTAAACATATGAGATCATCTCCCATTGCCGTGTCTCTCCCTCCTCACACAGAGACAGCGTGTGAGGAGGGAGAGCGATCTGTAAGTGATAAATTGTTACACTGTCAGCCCCAGTGCCATCTGTCAGCCCCAGTGCCATCTGTCAGCCCCAGTGCCAGTGCCATCTGTCAGCCCAGTGCCATCTGTCAGCCCAGTGCCATCTGTCAGCCCAGTGCCAGTGCCGCCAGTGCCACCTGCCAGCGCCAGCGCCAGTGCCTGCCGTCAGCCCCAGTGCCGTCAGCCCCAGCGCCGTCAGCCCCAGTGCCGTCAGCCCCAGTGCCGCCAGCGCCAGTGCCACCTGCCAGTGCCACCTGCCAGCGCCAGTGCCATCCGTCAGCCCCAGTGCCATCCGTCAGCCCCAGTGCCGTCAGCCCCAGTGCCGCCAGTGCCGTCAGCCCCAGTGCCGCCAGTGCCACCTGCCAGCACCAGTGCCTCCTGCCAGCGCCAGTGCCACCTGCCAGCCCCAGTGCCATCCGTCAGCCCCAGTGCCGTCAGCCCCAGTGCCGTCAGTGCCGCCAGTGCCAGTGCCACCTGCCAGCGCCAGTGCCACCTGCCAGCGCCAGTGCCATCCGTCAGCCCCAGTGCCGCCAGTGCCGCCAGTGCCACCTGCCAGTGCCACCTGCCACCACCAGTGCCGCCAGTGCCAGTGCTGCCAGTGCCACCTGCCAGTGCCACCTGCCAGTGCCACCTGCCAGCACCAGTGCCACCTGCCAGCGCCAGTGCCGTCAGCCCCAGTGCCGCCAGTGCCACGTGCCAGTGCCACCTGCCAGTGCCACCTGCCAGCGCCACCTGCCACCTGCCAGTGCCACCTGCCAGCGCCAGTGCCACCTGCCAGCGCCAGTGCCATCCGTTAGCCCCAGTGCCGTCAGCCCCAGTGCCGCCAGTGCCACCTGCCAGTGCCACCTGCCAGTGCCACCTGCCAGCGCCAGTGCCACCTGCCAGCACCACCTGCCAGCGCCAGTGCCACCTGCCAGCGCCACCTGCCAGCGCCAGTGCCATCTGCCAGCCCCATTTGCCAGAGCAATTAGCCAGAGCAAATAGCCAGCACCATCTGCCAGTGCCATCTGCCAGTGCCAGCCCCAGTGCCATCTGCCAGCGACATCTGCCAGCCCCATCTGCCAGCCCCATCTGCCAGCGACATCTGCCAGCCCCATCTGCCAGCCCCATCTGTCAGCCCCATCTGCCAGCCCCATCTGTCAGCCCCATCTGCCTCCAGTGCCATCTGCCTCTAGTGCCATCTGTCAGTGCCACGTGTCGTCAGTGCCACGTGTTGTCAGTGCCACGTGGGGTCACTTTGTGGGCATTTCCATTGTCCTGGTGCTCCAGGGCCTTCAAAACTGTAATAGGTGGTTGAGAAATAAGATGTGTAATTTATGCTCCTAGAACGCCTGATGGTGCTATTTCAATATTGGGCCTCTGTATGTGGCCAGGCTGTGTAAAAGTCTCACACATTTGGTATCGTTATACTCAGGAGGAGTAGTAGAACGTATTTTGGGGTGTCATTTTTGCTATGTACATGCTATGGAAATATCTTATAAATGGACAACTTTGCGTAAAAAAATGCGTTTTTATTTTTTTTCCACATTCCAAAACTTCTGGAAAAAAAATGAACAATTCAAACGACTCATTATGCCTCATAGATTATACGTTAGGGTGTTAGCTTTCCAAAATGGGGTCACTTTGTGGGCATTTCCATTGTCCTGGTGCTCCAGGGCCTTCAAAAATGTAATAGGTGGTTGAGAAATGAAATGTGTAATTTATGCTCCTAGAACGCCTGATGGTGCTATTTCAATATTGGGCCTCTGTATGTGGCCAGGCTGTGTAAAAGTCTCACACATTTGGTATCGTAATACTCAGAAGGAGTAGCAGAACGTATTTTGGGGTGTCATTTGTGGTATACACATGCCATGTGAGAGAAATAACCTATTACATTGAAAATTTTGTGAGAAAAAAAAAAAAATCTTAATTTTGCAAAGAATTGTGGGAAAAAGATGACAACATCAAAAACCTCACCATGCATCTTACTAAATACCTTGGAATGTCTACTTTCAAAAAAGGGGTCATTTGGGGGGTATTTGTACTTTCCTGACTTGTTCGGGTCGCAAGAAATGAGATAGGCCACCAGTACATCAGGTGTGATCAATTTTGTGCGATTCGCACCACAGCTTGTAGACTCTCTAACTTTCACAAAGACCAAATAATATCCACTAATTTGGGTTATTTTTACCAAAGATATGTAGCAGTATAAATTGTGGCCAAAATTTATGAAAAAAAAATTATAATTTGCAAAATTTTATCACAGAAACAAAGAAATATGCGTTTTTTTTTCAACATTTTCGGTCTTTTTTCATTTATAGCACAAAAAATAAAAACCCCAGAGGTGATCAAATACCACCAAAAGAAAGCTCTATTTGTGGGAAAAAAAGGACACAAAATTCATTTGGGTACAGTGTTGCATGACTGAGTAATTGTCATTCAAAGTGTGAGAGCACCAAAAGCTGAAAATTGGTCTGGTCAGGAAGGGTGTTTAAGTGCCCAGTAAGCAAGTGGTTAAAAGGAAAAATATTTTTGCTGCAATACTCATGATTTTCACATAACCTGCAAGAGTTCTATTTTTGCCATCTAGAAACCTGAATATTTATTTTAATTCTATTATATCGAAGATTAAGGCACACAAGATATTTTTTCTTAGTTGTGGTTTGTGTTGAAAAGGTATATTTTTGTGGCTGAAAAGTTAAAACCACAATAACAAAAATCCCATTATAACTCTAAAGCCGTAATGTTTGTTTTCTTTTCCATTTGGGCCAAAAATAAATCCCAGCTATAAGGATGTATATTAATATATCAAGCCTTGAAAAAAATAGGGTATTACAGCAGGTGTATTTTGGGAGTTATCTCAAAAGTTACAAAAGAATGTATGCCCAAAAAGGCCACGGATATTAATTTGCGCAGGGTTTTCACCCACACTCAATTGGGCCCAGATATTTCTAGCGGTGGAATACTGGTCTTTCTAGATCTGGAATAGGCCTTTGATTCTGTGGATTGGAATTACATGAGGTTGGTACTGGAGGTATTGGGTTTCGGTCCTGGGTTCATAGCAATATCATTGCCCCACAGCAGCCATAAAGTTAAACAATATGTTATCCGAATTTTTTCCAATATATAGGGGCACTCGTCAAGGATGCCCTTTATCCCCAGGTCTTTTCTCTATCATGATCGAACCCTTGACAGCGGCCTTGCGAGCCTCTGAGGAGGTACAAGGGATAACGGTGGGTAGCTTGATCAAAAAAATGGCACTGTACGTGGATGATATGGTTATTTTTTTGCGAGACTCCAAGAATTCCCTGTCGGCGGCTTTGGACATGCTAAATTCCTTTGCTCACTTTTCAGGTATGAAAGTCAACTGGAGAAAATCTCAGATTCTCTCACTCAGGACGCCATCCCCCAGATGTGAGATTCCCACAGATTCCTTGCAGACGGTAGAGGTGATCAAATATTTGGGGTTACATATCTCCAACTCCGTATCAGACTTTATTGCTTTGAATGTCGATACACTTTTGACTTAACTAAAATCCAGACTACAGGCATGGCAGAATCTACCTCTGACACTCATAGGTAGGGTGAACTTAGTGAAAATTACATTTTTACCTCTGTTTTTATATATATTTTGGAATTCCCCTGTTTGGATACCGAGATATATATTCAAAAGAATAGATCAGCTCATAATGACTTTCCTGCGGCAGGGGCGACAACCCCGAATTAAACTCCGGGTGTTACAACTGCAGAGGAAACAAGGGGGATTGGCGGTCCCAGACTTTCACAGATATTTCTTAGCGGGTCAGTTAGTATTCGTGCATAGGTGGGTTACTATACCTGAGGATGACACTGCCAATACACTAGAGGCAGCTGTTGTTGGTTCTTATGAGGCACTGACATATCTCCCGTATCGGGGGGTGTCAGGGCTCCGTATAGACTCAAGATATCCATGCGTACAACCAGTAGGGCATGGGTAGCAGTGACCAAAATGGGTAGCGCTTCTGAGATTTCTCCTCACACACCACTTGGGAAGAATCCTAAATTAACACACTTCTACAAGCACCCTGATCCAATCATCTGGACTAAATTTGGTATTAAGATGCTGAAAGACATAGTGGGTGGTGGGAAACTTCTACAGTTCGATGCCCTGAAAACTAAGTTTAATCTTCCCAACTCTCACTTGTTCCATTATCTTCAGCTCAGACATGCATACGATGCCCAATTTGGAGATATTGGTATTACCCTGAAAATTAGTGATGTTGAGCCTTTACTGAGGGAGGACACTTTGGACAAGGCCTTGTCTACAATATATAAACAACTGTTCGGTGAGGGAGGAGATCTCCTTGCAAAGTGTAGGGTCGTGTGGGGTGAGGTGTTCCCTCAGATGGATGGGGATGACTGGGATGATGTATGGGACATTCATTTTAATAGATTGGTCTCAGCTAGAGACCAACTCATTCAATTTAAATTCCTGCATTGCATATATCTTACTCCAGCTAGATTGGCTAAGATGTTCCCTACCCAGTCACCTGGTTGCTGGTGGTACAGTTCCCTCACTGCTGATTTCATGCATATCTTTTGGAATTGCTCGAACATTCAAGTATTTTGGAAGGGGGTCACAGAATGTATAGCAGAAGTAACAGCCATTCCTATACAGCCCACAATAGAGGTGTGTCTTTTGGGAGTGGTGGACAATCTAGCCCCAAAAAGAGTAACGCGTACTTTGCTGACGATCCTATTACGCTAGGAAAATGATAGCGTTATCATGGAAAAAGCCTAGTCCTCCATCTGTATCAGTGTGGAAGGGGTTAATTAATAGGGCTGCACCTTTATACAAGGCTACATACATTAGTAGGGGAATACCACAAAAATTTGATAAAGTGTGGGGCATTTGGATAACACCGAATTCACCTGCAGTGGGTTTTAACATGTATGTAACTATCTGACATATCTAAATGTTCCATTGACTGCGAGGGTCTGGAGAGAGGAGAGGAGAGTCAATGCTGAAGAAATGTACATAATTTCTTTTTGTGTGTGGCCAATTGGGTCTTGTATATACCTGTTATGTTAAAAGGTAATAAATAAAACTTAAAAAAAAAATAAAAGTTACAAAAGAAGCTTATCAACTATATTTTTTCTCTTTTCTAAGTGCTTTTGACTGACTGGGGTGCCACTCTTTTTTAATGCAACCCAACAAACCTTGCCAGAGGACTGCAACACACATGCGTTTCAGAGCACCACATGCCTGGATGTGAACTATCTGCGCATTGTGGTGCACTGCTTTGACTAAAATGCTGCAGGTGCGATAAACCTGTGTAGTGTGTAGCATTGGCAGCCCATTCACAATGAATAGACTGCTTTACCTCAGTACACATTACCTTGGAGAATGTCTTGGCCCTTAGGGTATGTGCACCAGGGCTGGACTTACATTTATAAATGTCTCTAAAATGTGTCTTTGGCAACTGGTTTATTTTGTTTAAGTAGGTTTTTGTCTGGCTCCCTCCCTAGCAGTCAGTATCCAATAGCAACAGGATCTGAACCTGTACTACAGAGATCTGTGGCCTGGTCATGAGCTATGGGAAGTGAAGGAGTTAATGAGTGCACTCATGAGGTCCGCGGGACCCCATTCTGGTACTGCGAGTGAGGTAACAGAGTTAGGCTGGAATGGTGGATTGGGAGCAGGCTCACCATGTCCCTCCTAATGCAACCTACAAGTTACAGTGTGTAGTGAGACAGCACTTTCCAGGGGAACTCCTATTACTCTAGACAATGAAAACTCATGTCTAAGTCAGAGAACTGCCTTAATGTTATATTTTTCAGATTATAGCAGTCTTCACCTAGTTCCGAGCATTTTTTTCCAATGGGTCAGAAAAAAAAACTGCACACAGTCACTAATTTCCAGCACTGGGGTCATTTACTCATGTGACCACATGATCATTGGTTGCCTTCTTCCGATATCCACCATGACCTCCAGTGAGGGAGAGAAAAACGCACACTACCATAGGACAGCTGGATACCTCTTCCCCCAACTTCCTCCTGGTACTCTCCAGTGAGTTTCTTCAGACCAAAACGAAATCCAGGAATAAACCTTTGTGAATATACCCCCCAGCTGAAGTTTTAGCTGGGACCTTGATTGTCTTCTAGATGGCACCTTCAGGAATCCTGCCTTGGCACAGAATACCTGCACAGGGATCTCATACAGCAGAATTGGACCCAGGAACTCTGTACCGCCTGCCTCATGCAGAAGACTGTGTATGGGCTCTTCCACTACCTTCTAGGTACACTTCCCCAAGGATTGGCTGGGGTCCCACAAATATTCAGGCTGCTTTCTCAGTTCTAGAATCCTATAGAATACAGGGAAAGTAATCAGAGCAGCAACCTGTGAGACACTGAGCAAATGCTTGCTTTGTATAGGTACAGATACTGATATTGGTATCGGTGCAACCCTAGTTGTTACCTTAACCACTTGCCAACCAGTTCACGCCGATATACGATGACAAAGTGGCACGTTCCTGCCAAACCCTGTATGGGTACATTGTCCCCTTTAAGACCCATAGCAGGTTCAAGCACGATCGCTGCACGGCGGGGGACTCGATGTTTACACATACGCAAATCCCCATGCTGGCTCTCGTGCTCACGATCACAGGTGGCCATCAGCGATCGCGGGCACGAGAGCCAGCACAGGGATTTGTGTGTGTAAAGGCACAAATCCCTGTTCTAACAGGGGAGGAGATAAAGATTGTCTGTTCCTACTAAGCTAGAACCACACCTAGGGAATACATGTAACCCCTTGATCGCCCCCTAGTGTTAACCCCTTCTCTGTCAGTGACATTTACAGAGTAATCGGTGCATTTTTTTAGCGCTGATCACTGTAAAAATGTGTCAAAAGTGTCTGATTTGTCCGTGGCAATGTTGCAGTACCGCTAAAAATGATCACCGCCATTTTTTTTTTACTTTTTTTTTTTTTTACAAACCTATGTAGAAGAATATATATTGGCCTAAACTGATGAATACTTTTAAAAAAAACAAAAGCATTTTTGGGGATATTTATTATAGAAAAAAAGTAAAAAATATATATTTTTTTAAAAACTGTTGCTGTTTTTTTCTTTATATTGGTGATCAAATACCACCAAAAGAAGGCTCTATTTGTGGTAAAAAAAAAGACGCAAGTTTAGTTTGGGTACAGCATTGCATGACCGCACAATTGTCAGTTAAAGCGACCCAGTGCCAAATTATAAAAAGGGCTCTTGTTAAAGGGGTAAAATCTTCCGGGGCTTAAGCGGTTAAAATATCCTGGGCCAGAGCAGTGTAATGTCCAACTCCAGCCAAAGTGTTAATTTTTGTATTGGGTATGATGGAACTTGTTTAGAGCTTGTTATGTTTTTATTGCTATCTGTGTTCCTGTTGGGGAGTTGTCCCCATCTTCCTCTCTCTTTTGAGGAGGTATCCTGAAAAGGGGCACAGCAAGCAAGCAATTTTCTTCAGTTTAGAGGTGGAAGAGTTAAAATATGAAGTTTTATTGAACAACGCAATATTACTCCGTGCTGTGAAGAAAAAACACACAACTCAACCAAATACAATTACAGAATAAATAATAATACAAAAATATGGCGTGGGGTCCCCCCAAAAATCCATACCAGACCCTTATCCGAGCACGCAATCTGGCAGGTCGCAGGAAAAGAGGGGGGGGCAAGAGAGATCCCCCCCTCCTGAACCGTACCTGGCCACATGCCCTCAACATGGGGAGGGTGCTTTGGGGTAGCCCCCCCAAACCACCTTGTCTCAAGTTGATGGAGAGAAGGGCCTCATCCCCACAACCCTTGCCTGATGGTTCTGGGGGTCTACGAGCGGGGGGCTTAGCGTAACCTGGAAGCCCCCTTTAACAAAGGGACCCCCAGATCCCGCCCCCCGTGTGAATTGGTAATGGGGTACAAATGTACCCCTACCATTTCACACAAAAAGTGTAAAAAAATGTTAAAAAAGACAATAGGCAGTTTTTGACAATTCCTTTATTAATGTCTTCTTCTTTCTTCGCTTCTTCTTCCATTTTCTTCTGCGGATCGCGGGGTGTGCCGATCCGAATCGGTGACGATCCGTTGCACCCATAATTAGAACATATATAAAGTTGTTTAAGTGGTTACAATGAAACTACAGAAGTCACATTTTAAACTTGGACAGTAAGTATAATAATATTTATACTCGATCGGTAGGGGCATTGACCCCCACCCAGACACCCCATCTGGGAGCAAGCTGTGTCTTAGGGTGGGAGGTAACACAGCCAACCTTTTATTTATTTGTTTTAATTACAATAGTTTTATTGGTATGAAAGTTGTGCAGTCGACAGTATATTGATACAATGGTCTAGGCAACTTCTGGGCAAGTTAAATGCTTGCCAAAGATCATTTATAACTTGGAATAACTTGAGTTGGAACAAGATCAACGGCCTCTTTCACACGGACTGTTTGTTCAGGTCCGCCTGTCAGTTCTTTAGGCAGACCTGAACGGATGCTCCATAGACCTATATGGAGCGTCAGATGTCAGTGGTGACATGCCCACTGATATCCGACCCGCTCTCATCCTAAAAAGTGTGACGGAGGAAAATCCTACTTTTTCATATGTCTGCGGATCGGATCGGGTGACGACAGACTCTATAGGGGAGAGCGGCGCTCTGACAGGTCTGTCCCTGCACAGTGCACAGAGACGGACCTGTCATCTGCATGCTCAGCAGGGATCGATGGAGCGATCCCACGCTGAGCAGAGCGGGCTCCCTACACAGACACATCCGTGTGAAGGAGCCCTAAGGCTGACACTAACTTGAGATAAGGAGGAAAATAAGGAAAAATGTAAGGTTGCACACTTACATACATGGACAACTTTTGGCTATTCATGTGGAATTTGTGGAAGAGCTTGTACCTCTTCTGTCTATTTTAATCCTTTATGAGTCTATATATGTGAGCATTTGCAGTGTAACATACCATATGTAATGGCATAAGTTCATAGACTGTGTTATATATATATATATATATTTATATTTCAGACAAAACAAACAAAAATGTAAAAAAGATGGAAAGATATGTGGAATTTCCGAAACATGTCGGGATATAATTATTAGCGGCTTATCCCTCACTGGGCTCAAATTTTGGGCCATGGTTGGGATTGCTAGCTGTGGGTGATAAGTGTTGTATTGTATTGACTTATTTACTGTGTGTTTTCATGATTGAACTATGTTCATTTTTTTACTAAAATGTAGTTTTGTACATTAATAAAGTTGGCACTTATGTGCATTTTTTATTATACATACTCTCTCTTACTCTCTTTCACCTGCCCTTTAAAATCCAAGGGGGCGTTCCCACCATGCACTTTATTGCAGTTTCCTCTTTACAAATATAATATAAGATTCTGGCAGATTAGCACATCTATTATTCTCTAATAAGATATTTAAGGTTGCACAGTTTGCTTGAAACTAAAATCAATATCAGGTGAAATGTTTATTCGTTATTAAACTCAGTCTGTATGGTTGACTGAATACAAGATATGCCAGCTAGCTCATCTGGTTCTCATTTTTTGGTAGTTACCTTGGGTTGCTGTAACCATTAGTTCATGAGTGGCGTGAATATTGGTTGTCTCCAGATGTGAGTAGTTTTAAATTACTTTTTCTTGATCATACATCACGGGACACAGGAGCTTCATTACGTAGTGGGTTATATAGGCACCTCTGGTGATTGGACACTAGTTGACCCCAATTAAGGAGAATTCCTCCCCTATATAACCCCTCCCATATGGGAGGCACCTCCGTTTTTTCGCCAGTGTCTATGGTGGTTGGTCACGTAAAACTTTAGCTCTGTGCAGGTCCCTGCGGGGGCCTAAGGGCTACAACAATCCGGATCCATATCCCGGGCTGATATTTGACTCCCAAGATGGTATGGTACCCGGGCCTCGTCAGCCGAAGAAACGAGGTTTGGCCTGTAAGTCCTCTCATATTGGAAGACTGGGCTCTGGGAAAACCAGACTTGGTGTACTGTTTATACAGAGCGCATGAAAGTTTCTGGCAGAGTCTTTTACATGGTCCAGGTAGGAGGCTCTTCCGAGAAAGACCCCCAGATAAACCTGAAGGTTGGCTAACACTGCCCGCCATGATGGGTGAAGGCTGGAATTTGTCTGTTTCAGCAATTCCTGCGGCGAGGACAGGTAAGGGAAGTTAATTATATATATATATTTATATGATGGATTTCTTCATTTTGAGTAGTTGTATGTCTTATCTAAAATCATAAATTGTCAAAATCAATAACAAAATATATAACTATCAATCACTCAGTGAATACCCAAATATACATTTAGATTACACATATAGTGAAAACTACATATAAATGAATGTGAATATAGTCCATCCACCACACAATATTCAAAAAAGCATCCAGATTACAGAAAGTCTTTCTATAAATGCATAGGAAGAGTATCCGGTGTTCAGATTCCTTTCTACAAGTGACTCCTTCACCACACCAACCGTGATTTCTACTCCCCCCTTCGTGAAAACACTCACCGACTGCTAAGCCTTACACTCTCGTGTGAGGCTCAAGGGCTTTCAAATGATCTCTCAAGATGGAATTCAGACCCCAGCACATCCGATTGGAACTTCTCCACTTATACACTTCATTGTATAAATATATACCTCAAAGAGAAATCACAGAGGGAGACCCCAATAGTGTAATACTGCAAACACTCTTTAATGTGTAAAAAATCTCACTCCTTATGCACTCACATGAACTTAAAAATGCAAAATCACTTCAAGAGAGTAAAAAGACTCGCTTCACAACTTCACTCCACAATACTACTCTGAATACGTCGGGGCATTGGTGGTCACGGCGGACTCATAAGATGCGATACTGTATCGTTTGATCTCACCCCTCCTCGTACGTCACGCCTGTTTTATTTGACTTGAAGGCGCCCTTTTTCGAATAAACCCGCTGTGTGGGACCAGGCGTGACGTACGAGGAGGGGTGAGATCAAACGATACAGTATCGCATCTTATGAGTCCGCCGTGACCACCAATGCCCCGACGTATTCAGAGTAGTATTGTGGAGTGAAGTTGTGAAGCGAGTCTTTTTACTCTCTTGAAGTGATTTTGCATTTTTAAGTTCATGTGAGTGCATAAGGAGTGAGATTTTTTACACATTAAAGAGTGTTTGCAGTATTACACTATTGGGGTCTCCCTCTGTGATTTCTCTTTGAGGTATATATTTATACAATGAAGTGTATAAGTGGAGAAGTTCCAATCGGATGTGCTGGGGTCTGAATTCCATCTTGAGAGATCATTTGAAAGCCCTTGAGCCTCACACGAGAGTGTAAGGCTTAGCAGTCGGTGAGTGTTTTCACGAAGGGGGGAGTAGAAATCACGGTTGGTGTGGTGAAGGAGTCACTTGTAGAAAGGAATCTGAACACCGGATACTCTTCCTATGCATTTATAGAAAGACTTTCTGTAATCTGGATGCTTTTTTGAATATTGTGTGGTGGATGGACTATATTCACATTCATTTATATGTAGTTTTCACTATATGTGTAATCTAAATGTATATTTGGGTATTCACTGAGTGATTGATAGTTATATATTTTGTTATTGATTTTGACAATTTATGATTTTAGATAAGATCACTGAGGAGGTGAGGTTCTGTGCACTGAAAGGTACACAGTTTATAGCGCCACGTGCAACTAACTAATTAGTTTTTTGATAATTCATTATTATTTTTGTTTGCACCTATTTATATGTGACATTGTTTGGTAAGTGGCAGCTGGGAGATAAAATATTGAGCTATTCACAGCGCTGTGATGATACACTAGGGAAAGGGTTTGTGGAGTGTGTATCTTTAAATTAACAAGTTGTATGTCTTACCTGGTTTCCACCACTAGAAGGAGTAAGAGCAGCCTGATGCATACTTACATGCCTTTCAGTACACATGCTCAGTGAATCCTGGTTCTCCAGCTGTCTCACGTCTCCACTGCAGTCCCTGCCACAACAAGGTAACACAGGGGTCCCACGTAGTCTGGGGGTCCCACGCAGCTCCGGTGGAGTTCTCCTTCCCCCCCCTGGATCCCGCGGTCCTCGTGCACACGCGCCGGGTGCGTTCCAGGCCTAATGGAGGAGGGGGGAGTGTGGTTGTGAGCCGTGCACGTCAGTGTGCACGGCGCTGTACTGTGCTGGCGCCAGGCGGCAGATTTAAAAAGCCCAGAGCGTCAGGGAGCTGTAAGTGGAGACACAGGAGCTGTGGGCAGTAAGCATCCATGGGGATTGGATCCAGGCAAACCTTAGACACCTACTCAGCATCAGGTTGTGCAGTTTAAGCATATATATTTATTGTGAGACTTTAAGCACAACAGTGATTGCACTTGTACTAGTACCTCTGCTTTGTAGCTTAGGACTATGTCTCCTCGTAAGAGGGTCTCAGGGGGAGGTAGCAAAGGCACTGGTAAATCACCGCCTAGGTCCAGGGGTTCTAAAAGTGCCTGTAAGTTACCATCCCCCCCTACAAGACTGGAGCCAGCCTCTCAAGACGAGTCAGTGCCCCTGTCAGGTTTTGCAGCCTCTCCTAATGTTCCAGCCCCGGTATATGTCACTGAGGACTCCCTTAGGGCTACATTGGAGGGTTTTGAAGGGAGAATAATTAATTTTATTTCTGCTTCCCTGAAAGATAGCAGGAAAAGGGGTAGATCCCCTCCCTCTGCTGAAATTCCTCTCTCAGATGATTCTTCTGAAAATGAGGAGAGATCCCTGTCTTGGGACAGGGATCTTGAGCAGTCGGATGAATCAGAGGAAGAGGAGAGAGTCCCCTCCTCCCAGGCACTCAGAAAACAGGTGCAGTATTATACTGAATTGGTGCGTACCACATTCAGAATACCTGCTGCTGAAGTCGCTACGTCCTCTGTTTCTTCCCTGGGAGTCAGGAAAGCCCCACAGACTGCCTATTACTTCCCAATTCATCCCTTAATGGAAGAATTGTTGTATGAGGATTGGGGACATCCCGATAAACTGTTTGCTCCTCCTAAAAGGTTTTCTATGCATTATCCTCTGGAGGAAAGTTTCACCAAGAAGTGGGGGGTCCCATCTGTTGATGCGGCTGTTTCTTGCGTGAATAAAAACCTGACTTGTCCCTTGGATAATGCGCAGGTATTTAAAGATCCAACTGATAAAAAGCTGGAAACCTTATTAAAAGCCTCCTTTTCCATGACTAGCGCTGTAGTGCAACCTACAGTCGCAGCCGTGGGGTTGTGTCAGTTCCTCAAGGAACAGGTTAAGCAGATGCTTGGGCTCCTTCCCAGTGAGGAAGTAGAAAATTATGCAGAATTGCCTCATATTCTGTGTTTCATGATTGATGCGATTTTGGATTCTGTCCAACAAGCATCACGTTTGTCTCTCATATTGGTACACATGCGAAGGGCCCTATGGCTAAAGAATTGGGCAGCTGAGCTGTCATGCAAGAAGCATTTGATTGGGTTCCCGTTTAAAGGGGAACGTTTGTTTGGAGAAGAATTAGACAAATTCGTCCAAAAAATTTCAGGAGGTAAATCTACTCTCCTTCCAGTCAAAAGGAGCAAGCGTCCTTCATTTAGGCGTGCTCTCTCTCCCGGAGCATCAAGCTCTAAGCAGTGGCGATGGCCTTCTCAGCCCTCCTCTACAGGAAAGGCTTAGGGCCGAGCCCAGGGGCAGAAAAAGACTTGGGGGCGAAAGCCTGCCAAGCAGGGCCCAAAAGCTTCCTTGTGAAGGGGTGCCCCCGCTCGGCCGAGTGGGGGGAAGGCTCCTGCAGTTTGCAGGAGCCTGGCGGGAAGAGATCCAGGACAAGTGGGTGATCTCTTCGGTATCTCTGGGCTACAGGCTAGAGTTTCAGGAGATTCCACCTTCTCGTTTCCTAAGGTCAAGGATCCCCAGGGATCCAGTAAAGCAAAAACCGCTATTTCTGGCCTTGGATCACTTATTATCCCAGGGGGTGATAGTAGAAGTGGACCCAAAAGAACAGGGTTCAGGATTTTACTCGAATCTCTTCACCGTTCCGAAGCCAAATGGAAGTGTCAGACCTATCCTAGATCTGAAGGATCTGAACCGGTTTTTACGCGTCCGGTCCTTCCGAATGCAGTCAATCTGCACTGTAGTCTTCTCCCTGCAAGGGGGAGAGTTTATGGCATCAATAGACATCAAAGATGCATATCTCATGTGCCAATTTTTCCCGCACACCAAAAATTTCTAAGGTTCGCGGTAGAGCGGCGCCATTTTCAATTTGTGGCTTTGCCGTTCGGGCTTGCTACGGCCCCTCGAGTCTTCACGAAGATTCTGGACCCTCTCTTGGCAAACCTTAGAGCTCAGGGTATAGCCGTCATGGCTTATCTAGGCGATTTGCTTCTCATGGAGAAAACAGTAGCGTTTCTGAACCACAGCATTACCAGAACGCTAGAACACCTGGAACGCCTAGGTTGGATTATAAACCTAGAAAAGTCGTCCCTACAGCCTGCCACCAGGTTGGAATACCTGGGTATGGTCATCAACACCGCTCAGGGCCTTGGCCATTGGGGATCTGGTGCGCCTAATTCTGGGCAGGAGGTCATCCCCCATTCGATTATGCATGAGACTGTTAGGGAAAATGGTCGCCTCCTTCGAGGCCGTCCCATTTGCCCAGTTCCACTCAAGGCCTCTGCAAAGATGCATCCTTGCGGCTTGAAACAGGAAGCCCCAATCTTTGGATCTTCCTATGCGTCTATCCCCAGGGACACGCAAGAGTCTCGTATGGTGGATACAAACCAAGAATTTGCTGAAGGGCAAAACTTTTCTTCCTCTTCCATGGAAGATTATCACGACAGATGCTAGTCTGATGGGCTGGGGAGCAGTGTTGGAGGAGACATGCTCGCAGGGGAAATGGTCTGCGATCGAGAGGCTATTGCCCATAAATGTCTTGGAGATCCGGGCAGTTTATATGGCTCTCATAAAGTGGTCTTACAGACTACGAGGTCTCCCTGTTCGGGTTCAGTCCGACAATGCCACAGCAGTGGCTTATATCGATCACCAGGGCGGTACCAGGAGTCTGGTGGCCCAAAAAGAGGTGAATCGCATACTTGTCTGGGCAGAAAAGCATGTTCCGTGTCTTTCTGCAGTCTACATTCCAGGAGTGGAAAATTGGCAGGCGGATTTTCTGAGCCGCCAGCAGTTGTGCCCAGGAGAATGGGCTCTGCCCCCCGACGTGTTTCGGAACATATGTCACAGGTGGGGTACTCCAGACGTAGATCTGTTTGCATCCAGGTTCAACAGGAAACTGGACAATTTTGTGTCAAGGACAAGAGATACACTTTCTCAGGGGTCAGATGCTCTGACAGTTCCCTGGGATCAGTACAATCTGATCTATGCCTTCCCCCCGAGTCCGCTTCTGTTGCGGTTCCTGGGAAGAGTCAAGAGGGAGACAAAATCGGTCCTTTTGGTAGCCCCGGCTTGGCCCAGGCAACCGTGGTATGCAGAGATCATGAAGTTGGCAGTAGGCAGGCCATGGATCCTCCCTCTTTGGCCAGATCTGCTCTCACAGGGTCCAATTTACCATCCTGCTTTACACAGTCTAAATTTGACAGTTTGGCTGCTGAGACTGTGGGCGTTCGGGGCCAGTCCTTTCTACTCTGGTCAATGCCAGAAAGCCGGCCTCCAGGCTTATTTATTACAAAATCTGGAGGGCATATGTTTCCTGGTGTGAACTCAGGAAATGGCATCCTAGAAAGTATGTCATTAGCAGGATCTTGGCCTTTCTCCAGTCAGGCCTAGAAATGAATTTGGCCATAAGCACTATCAAGGTGCAGATTTCAGCCTTGTCAGTGTTTTTTCAGAAGCCACTTACATCGCATTCCCTGGTGCGGGCTTTCATCCAGGGGGCCATGCGGATAAGGCCGCCAGTCAAACCTCCGGTATGCCCATGGGATCTGAATTTGGTTCTCTCGGCTTTGCAGGGGCAACCATTTGAACCTTTGCATCTGGCTTCATTAGTTCTCCTGACTAAAAAATTGGTTTTCTTGGTAGCCATATCCACGGCTAGAAGAGTATCAGAGCTAGCAGCTCTCTCCAACAAGGAGCCGTATCTAATTATTCATAAGGACCGGGTGGTCATGCGTCCCAACAGGTCCTTTCTACCTAAGGTGGTTTCGGGATTCCATTTGAATCAAGACGTAATCCTACCATCCTTTTTTCCGGACCCACAGTCCGCAGAAGAAGAATCTTTGCACACTTTGGATGTGGTTAGAGCAATCAGTATCTATCTTCAGGCAACTGCTCAGATAAGGAAAACCGATTGCTTGTTTATTTTGCCGGAAGGCCCTAAGGAGGGCCAGGCAGCGTCAAAATCCACTCTCTCAAGGTGGATTAGACAGGCTATTTCTCAGGCCTATAGTGTTAAAGGGAAGATCCCTCCTTTTCCAGTGAAAGCGCACTCTACTAGGGCTGTAAGTGCTTCTTGGGCAGTGCATCACCAGGCCTCCCTGGCTCAGATCTGTAAGGCTGCAACTTGGTCATCAGTCCACACATTCACCAGATTCTATCAGGTGGATGTCAGAGGGCAAGAGGATATCGCCTTTGGGCGCAGTGTACTGCAGGCTGCAGTTTAGGCCCTCAGGTCCATGGTGGTCTATAATTATGATCTGTGTCTCCCTCCCCTCAATCTGAGCATTGCTTTGGGACATCCCACTATGTAATGAAGCTCCTGTGTCCCGTGATGTATGATCAAGACAATTGGATTTTTATATACAGCTTACCTGTAAAATCCTTTTCTTGAGAGTACATCATGGGACACAAGGCTCCCACCCCTCTTGGGTTTTACGTGGTTTCTTATTGCTTTGCTACAAAACTGAGGTGCCTCCCATATGGGAGGGGTTATATAGGGGAGGAATTCTCCTTAATTGGGGTCAACCAGTGTCCAATCACCAGAGGTGCCTATATAACCCACTATGTAATGAAGCTCCTGTGTCCCGTGATGTACTCTCAAGAAAAGGATTTTACAGGTAAGCTGTATATAAAAATCCTATTTTTTCCTTTAGAAATGTAATTTTGCTGTCAGAATGTTCTAAACATGGGAAACATGCGCCACTTTACAGACATACTATAGACACCCCCAGGTACAAAATTTAAAGGAATATTACACTTTTATTGTTTCACTTTAAGTATTACTAAAATCACTGCTCCCGAAAAAACTTCAGTTCTTAAAACTTCTTTTTGCATTGATACAATGTCCCCTAGGGCAGGACCCGGGTCCCTAAACACTTTTTATGACAATAACTTGCATATTAACCTTTTAAAATTAGCTTTAACCTTTTGATTTTCCCATAGACTTTTAAAGGGTGTTCCATTGCTTTCAAATTTGCCACGAACACCCCAAATTGTTCGCTATTCGGGTAATGGGCGAACAGCCAATGTTCGAGTCAAACTCCTGTTCGACCCGAACATAAAGCCCATCCCTAGTGGGGAGTGGTGGACCATTGGAGCACAGGGTGAAAACATGGAGCTGCATTTTCACTAGACCTAGCACTCTTTTGAGTATGGTGCTTCCACCGTGGAGATTTCACCTTACCTATCTTGTGACAGGTGTTTGCTACAACAGGAAATAATAACCTACCCTCTTGGTGATAACCCAGAAAATGATAAAAAGCTGATAGAGATGCTAGCCCTACTCTACTATGTCTTTTAACTAAAATAGTTTGGGCTGGGAGCCTGGACCACTCAAGTTTGACTTGAGTGGACCAGTGGAGTCAGGCAGCCTGAGTTTTTTTTTTTTTAATTGATGAAAATGAACAGTCCCCCTATGACCTACTGTATGTTTTAACTATAATTTAAAAATAGAAAAAAAATGAAACCTTTCTAAAACAGCCTATTGATCCCCAACCTGGCCAGCCCTATCGCTCCCCTGATTGGCTAACTGACTTTGACAGCCACTGGGTGCCACTGCTGTGTGTCAGCCAATCAGGAGGAGAGTCCCAGACAGCTAAAATACTTGTGGACATTGCTGGAGAGAAATGGGGCTCTGGTAAGTATTGGGGGGGGGGGTGCTGGGGAGGTGCTACACACAGGTTTTTTCATCTTAATGTATAGAATGCATTAAGATAAAAAAAATTCTGTCTTTACAACTCCTTTAATGGCCCTGTAATCTGTTTTTCATGAAACTATTTTGTGATTTCTGCTTCCTTATGTCCTCCACGAGCTATTGAACCTCTCCTTTGACCCCTCACTACTGTTTGTAACAATCAGTCCATGTTAGTTGTGGTCATATGCACTGTTCTATGCAAACTACAAATCCCATAGTCCCTAGTCCATCTTGATAGTGAGCAAGAACGGTAGTCTACATTCCTATATACAGTGGAATGCAGAAGAACAAATATAGCCACCTTCTAACAAAGTCAGATCACATTCTTTTAGTTAAGAGCTTCCAAGGTAACAGCATCTGGAATTCCTAAAGAGATGTGGAAGATCTTACATTGTTGGTGCAGCAAATCTCAGCATTTATAATGTGTGTGCGTGTTTGATATTTTTTTTCCATTAGCTGCTCCTGCATGTCTGACTCATTCATTTAATAGAGCACACCGCAACTGTGGGAAACTAAAGCTGTTGTTTCTTCATCTTGGATTATGTCATATAGTGTATTGTTTTGTAAAAACCCTAGGGACATTTACATGTAGATACTTTTCATCTGTTTATTGTAACATTAAATATGGGTGAGATGTATCACACAGTAATAGCAGTATTAAAACAGTCTATATTGCAAACATGTTGCTGTTTACTAGAAAAGGTATATAGCTTGGAAGTAAAAATGAGCTGAGATTCACACCTGCAGAAAACTTTCACACAACAGGTCGCCATCCTAGTCAACTGTGGTCAAGGAATTTCCCTGCAGCAGTAAGTAAAATGGGGCAGTGATGCAGGTGACCTCCTTGACCTTATATATGGCCACATGGCCATATTTGGTCTATGACATTGTCCAACTATGCCCATGTTAGGTCAATGATGTCACCAGCTGCATCTGATGGGCCGGAGGCCTGCTACCATCTAACAGTTTGGGCCAAACTAAGCTCGGCCTGAACCTTAGGTGGAAGGGCATATACTCTAGCCTGATAGTTTTCCCTAAAAAAAATTTGCCGCACAGATGCACTTAACATGTGCCCAACAAATAACACAGTGCACCTATGATGAAGAGGATTTGCAACATATGTGCTAGAAATTGTAAAACATCAATTTGTTATTTGTCATTGAAATTTCATAGTTTCTGCACCCTATAAACTAATATCCATGCTACAATGTGGTGCACATTTTAGCGGAAGATCTAAGCCTGGTATGACTTGGACAAAATACACGGTGCTCATAGCTGTCCCATGGGCTTAGCAATAACATTTGTCATCAAACATAAGTGTAGCACCCTCTACCATAGGTAGGTGCTAGAGTGAGGATTTTTTTGTAGGTTCTGCCAGTGCAGGTAAATTTAATCAGGCCTATGCTGCAAGCTAGGCCTGTTTGTTTTGATCTGGGGGCAGGGAGTGGTTAGTGTAGCAGTGGGTGTGAACACCCATGCTTTGGCTCTGAGGTGCCTACCTTGCTTCCGGGGAGAATGTTCTGGAAGAGGGGCGGGACCTAGAACTGCATGTGATGAGCCCTGACCAATCCCCAACTGGAATTGGCAGGGGGCAGGCCTCCCATATAAGCTGAGGTAACAGGGCATTGGGGGAGTTGTCGGCCGGGAGAAGTGAAGAATGGAGTACTAGCAGCAGAACAGATTGTGGGAGGAAGCCCGGGAGAGCTGTGAGGGAACTTCACCTTTACATGGTCATTGGTGAAGTCTTCATCATTACACAGTCATTGAGGAGGAATTCCTGGAACACAGGGGCAGGAGAAGTTGTTGTTACGTACGGTCCAGTTAAGTTCTTCACCATGGACTTGGGGCAGAGAAATGTCGGTGAGTGTACCACAGTGGAGTCCTGGATGTGGAGACATGCCAGGGAGTCTGTGAGGGAACTTCATCCTTACATGGTCATGGATGAAGTCCTCATCATTACACGGTCATTGATGAGGAGTCCTGGAGCAGAAAAGAGACTGTGGGGAATAGTGCCAAATTGATGCAGCCCGAGTGCGCAGGATTTTCAAGCTGGGCTAACTTTGAACAGTAGTCCACCATTCAGCACATGCTATTAAACTATTAGGCTTCTGGGGAGAGGTACTGCAGGCCTCTGGCCTAGTAGCAGCAACTAATTAGAGTCAGCATTAGAGACTATTCAGAGTGAGATATTTTGTATATAGAAGAGGATGTAACAAGAAACCTAATGTGCTACAGAATAAGTTTGTGCAGGAGGGAAGGATTCCTGGGAGCAATAGTCTGCATGAGTTACGCAGAGAAGGAGCAATAATCTGCATGGAGATGCAGGGAAGAGACTGTAGATGTTAACTGTGTGCATCATTTCTTCAAGGCTCAACCAATGTTCTAAACTATAAATATGATGGCAAAATAATTTTGATCTATGGGCATCCCATATACCCCTTTCCCCAACCAAGTTATATCCCTCCAATAAACAAAAACAAAACAAAGCAGATGACTGTTCATTGTCTCTGAAGTAATATATGAAGGTTTGGCAGTGGGGTGATTTGGTGGATGTTAGTAACTAGTGGCAACACACCGCTACATCAATTTGTTGCTTTCCAAAAATACCCTCAAAAGTTCCACTACAAATTTGCTATGCGCATACTTCTCTTTAGGTCAAGTGTTTAACACTTTCTCTATAACTTCCAAATCATTTTCATGAGGAATAAAGCACTGTACACAATGTGCCTCTACATCTAATGTTAATAATTGCACCTGTTCAGGGACAACAATATCATCCAACAATGCATATCATTTGAATTGTGTCCTTCATATAGACAATGAGGAGAATTCAATATTTCTACTCCTTTAAGTTGATGTATTGAAATTTATAAATGTCATCTTTGTTGTACAAGAAGATTTATGTGTCTAGAGGGGACATATAGTAAGTGCCTCTACCTGTACTAAAGGAGTATCCATAGGAAATTGGAATGGTGTGATGGTGGAGTTTTAATGGGGATCGGTATACCTACATGCTTTTATATCTTGAGGTCTTTTTGTAGGAATAAGACTGATGATAGTATATATTTTATGTTAATGCTGTGATATAATATGTTTTTATTACATGCTATATATTTTCTGTAGTGGTTTGTAGGCAGGTGCAGTCTACTTTCTCCACTGCAGGTAGCACTCTTCCGCAGCAGCACTGCAGTGGAGGAAGTCGGGGAACAGGGTTCCTCTATGGTTTCCTGGGTCACTGGGGACACTATCCCATTGGATGCTGCAGCCCCATGTGACTCTAGCAGCCATCTTGGGTGAGGCAGAAACTTTTTAAGGCCCTGGCTTCCAGGTTTTATGTGCACACCCATTTATACCCGTTGGTGCTGCTTATTCTGAGGTTGTAAACATGGTGAAAATGTTTTAAACACATTGTGGGATTTTTCTGGGACTTCAAACATTTGTACCACGTCACTTTTGATAGACCTTTAGATATATATTTTTTGTATTTGAAATATTGGTTTTGGCACATGCAGCATTAGTTTTTATAAGATGCGTTGAATCTCCAGGGGAGTCCTTTAAGCCACTGGGTGATTGTGGTCCCTTGTGACATGCTCCCTCTGGAACAGAAAGCAGTACCACATACTCAAATGGCTATGCTTGGCTTTCCTCTATTCCAAAAGAGCCCTTCTCTCCTCTTCTGCAGCAGTGATATCTATCCCTAAGGTACAGGTGCCATATTTTTTCCATCAGAGAACAAAACCTCATTTACCATGCTACGATCGAGAAGTAAGGTCAGACCGTCTAAAGACTTTCTTACATTTTAAGATATTGATTTTCATACTTTCTGGATCACAGCTCAGATACAGGTGCTGATCGGAATCGTCATAGAAGCCCTTATTTGCATTCTTGTTCCCAGTCATGTATTTAAAGCGGAGTGCCACTTAAAAGTGCAACTTCCGTTTATCCATCTACTCCCCCCTTCAGAGCCACATTTGGCACCTTTCGGGGGGGGGAGCGGGTCGCTGTTTTTTAGAGGTCCCGCTCCCCACTTCCGAAGCCCGCGGCGCTGTCTCTCTGAAGTTCAGCCCCTCTCCTTCTTCCTCTGCCGCCAACTAGAAAGTACAGTGCGTTTTGCGCATGCACAGTGGGGAACAAGCTGTGAAGCTGAAAGGCTTCGTTGCCAGGTTCCCTTACCCAGAATGGCAGCAGCTGCACCCGACAGCTAATCCGTAGATCGGCTTGGGTGCCGACATCACGGGCTCCCTGGACAGGTAAGTGTCCATATATTAAAAGTCAGCAGCTGCAGTATTTGTAGCTGCTGACTTAAAAATTTTTGTGGGGGGGCCGGACTGCCTCTTTAAGATTTTAATTGTAATAAACTTTAATATTTGCGAAATATCAATTATATGTAATTACTATGACATTCTTGCTGAGGAGGACATGATAGAAAGGCTCATCCAGGTTTCACAGTTAGGGGGTCATTGTCAATTAATGTGGTCTTTTTCAGTTTTCTAAGAAATCAATAAATAAGTAAAAACCAAAATTGTACTGTACATACTGTAACAAGACATTGGGAAGGTGTACATACAGACAACTTGTTTAAGGCCACTTTGGTTAAAAAAAGCATAAATAAAACAAGTTTATCAAGTTACGGGGGGGAACATTTGATTTTATAAGGGCTTTGTTTTATGTTTCATTTTACAAGACGCTGGATACAACAGCTGGTAAAGATAATAAGAACATGTGTACACAGCTGCCAAGAAAAAAGTGCATCTCATTGAGAAGTGAAAATGTAGCCAAGTATTGTGTAGTCATGTGTTGGAAATAACCTTCGCTGAGGGACAGCTAATTGTTTATATGGATGAACTGGCAGGTATGAGCAGTTCCTAAGTCCCAAACTAGTGAGCTCCTGCCAGCATATTGTGAGCACCCAACTGAACTTTAAAGTTGTATTAAACCCAAAACCAAAACTATATTATATTGCAGCTTACCAATCATTAGGGGGGGGGGGGGGTGTTAGATGTACTAGCAAGTTTAAATACACTAACCAATTGAAGACAAACTACAGCTAATACTATATAAACAGTTATAGCAAACAGCTTTTTTCTTTTTTGGGATAAAGGTTTTACAAAAATAAAATCTGATCGTTGTAAGCACCACATCTGTTAAATGGTTTGTCTCATCTCCACAATTGACACATTCTGCTGGAGAGCTTTTTCTGTTGAAAAAAAGAAAATCACCAGGTGAGTATAAAGAAAGTAAGAGCCTAAAAAAGAAAATGAATGCAGCCATTACATCTAAGGCCGCTTACACACGAGAGGATTGTCCGTCCAACTAAGTCCGTCAGACAATCCGACAGACAGTCCGTCCTACTTTTGAATGAACGGACTTGACCACACACGATGAACAGACAGTCCGCTGAAAGCTTGCGCGATGACGTGTACAGCACGTACGACGGGACTAGAAATACGACGTCCAATACACTGCAATGCAACCTTCGGCCGTGTAAATCCTTTCTGAGCATGCGCCATACTTAGTCCGTCCAACTAGCCTACTCACGAGCGGACTGTCTGCTGAAACCAAAGTTGGACGGACTGTATTACGGAAATTCCGAAAGACTTAGTCCGCCAGACTGTCCGCTGAAAAAGTCCGCTGAAGCCCACACACGAGCGGACTGTCCGCTGAAACACGTTTCAGCGGACTAAGTTGGACGGACAATCCTCTCGTGTGTACGCGGCCTAAGAATTGGTAAATTGCTCTATAACAAATTTTGGGTTTAATATTACTTTGAAACGTATAACAAAGTTCAGCGCTAATAAAACTATTAGGATATATTAGATTTACATGTATTTATTACAAAATAGAGAATGTGTGTATGACAGTCCACCTCAACGCAAGTGCAAACAAGTATTCTAAATGCACACATGATGAGTCCACTACAGAAACTTTTTCGCCTAAGGACAGTGGGAAAAAAGCGAAAAAGCCTTCACGTGGAAACCACTTGTGTCTATAAATTCACCTTACCGAATAGCAAGGCCACCTATGATGGATGGTCTAAACATGCTCATATAATCACTATATAATGCAACGGAATCACTGGAACTCCAAAAAAGCCTTCAATATATTACTCAGACAGCATTCACCGAGAAGGTCAAAGATAATGGAAAACTCTCATAGTGTTCTAATGTAGATAAATCAGTTTATAGCCATGGTCACTCCCCCTGATGACGGCCACTGTGACAAAACACGGGCCAGCAGAGGTGATGTGAAACGCAAGCCAGAACCCTGAAGTGGGCGAGTGTGTAGAACGAGGAGGAAGTTTGACTGTTCATTTGTTTGATTATCAGATTATGCCCATCTTAACTGGCTGATTTGTGAGTATTTTTAATCCTTTTTAATAAATTAATTTATCTACATTACTACACAATGATAGTTTTCCATTATCTTCTACTTTTTCGGTGGATGCTATCTGAGTAATACATGGAAAGCTCTTTTGGAGAACCAGTAGTTCCCTTACTGCAGTGATTGTTATATGAGAGTGTTTAGACATACGTCATAGGTGGCCTTGCTATTCAGTAAGGCTGGGTTCACACCTAATACCGATGTGTCCCCCAGCAGGGGTCTGGTGCATCCTGGGTTCATAGTTTCAGTCCTGATTTCAGCCCGCATTTTTGGCTGAATTTTGACCTGAAAGGGACCAAAAGATGCACAGGGCTCCAGTGCAAATTTGCACCAGAGCCGCATCAGAGATATGTGAACCAGCTCCATAGAGAGCCGGTCACAATCTCTTGCTATATTGCAAATTGAATACCGGTAGGCCACATCCAATTCCCAATAGTGTGAACCCAGCCTAAGGTGAACTGCAATACGCAAGTGGTGTCCAGGTGAAGGCTTTTTCACTTAAAGCGGAAGTCCCGCAATTTTTTTTTATAAAAGTGAGCAGCTACAAATACTGCAGCTGCTGACTTTTAAAATAAGGACATTTACCTGTCCAGGGCACCCGAGGCCGAACTGTCCCTCGGTCCTTCGATGCTGCCGCTGCCATCTTTGGTAAGAGACTTGCGGCTTCACTTCCCTATTGGGCATGCGCGAGTCGTGCTGCGCAATCAGAATGGTCCCTGCAGTCTCTGGGACCCGTGTGTGTCCCAGCAGACAGCAAAGTGGGACGGGAAGAGGTGTAGTCTCCCATGGGAGTCTATGCCTGGAAGTGGGTACAAATACCTGTCTTAGACAGGTATCTGCACCCCTCCCCCCTAAAAGGTGCCAAATGTGACACCGGAGGGGGGGTTTTCGAAAAGCAGAGGTTCAATCTTTGTGTGAACCTCCGTTTTAAGGAGAAAAGGTTTTTTGCTAGGGGCTCATCACGTCATCACTGGGAGTACCTGTCTGCACTTTCGCTGGGTTGGACTGTCGTACACACTTTCTTTATTTTGTCTAGTGCATAGCCTTTTTTTTTTTTTTTTGATGAAGATTTAATTTTTTCGTTTTCACCATATATGTAAAATTTATCATATGCATATATTTATTGGCACATCTCCATACAAGCTTTACATTGTATATTAATACTATTAATTCTGATAATTTTATTAGTGCTTCACTTTGTTATATGTTTCACAGTTTTTTGGGTTAATATCAAAACCTGTCGTTTTGGCTGCTGCTTTAGGCCTCATGCACATAGGACGTTTATGTACTCTCCTAGAAGCCAACAACATTTTTGCAGAAAAAATGCTTGTAGCTAGTAAAAGTGTCATAAAGCGGAGTTCCACCCAAAAATGCAACTTCCACTTATCCGGTTCCTCCCCCCTCTGGTATCACATGTTGCACATTTCAGAGGGGAGATGATACACGTCTAATACAGGTATTTGCTCCCACTTCCGGGGAAAGATTGCCGCAGAATCTGCAGTGATCTATGCCATGTCTGGCCCATCCCCTGCCCCCCCCCCCCCCCCGCTGTCTTATGGGAGACACATAGGTCCCAGAAGACGGCAGGGTCCAGTCAGAACGCGCAGTGTGACTCACGCATGTGAAGTAGGGAAACAAGCTCTGAAGCCGCAAGGCTTCACTTCCTGATTCCCTTACTTAAGATCATGGCACCTCCATCCAGAGCCGAGGGACGGGTCCAGCTTCAGGTGAGGACATCACGGGCGCCCTGGACAGGTAAGTATCTTTATTTTAAGGTCACCAGCTACAGTATTTGTAGCTGCTGACTTTAAATGTTTTAAAAAAAATAGGCGGAACTGCGCTTTAAGCTTTTAGGAGCTTACAGGCACTAAGCTCTTGGCCGTTAATTACATTTATTGGCCAGAATAAATAATTTATTCTGGCCATTGAAATTAATTAATGCTCAAGCACTAATATTTAACAATTTTTACAAGCTGTTAGCAGCTTCTAGTAGCTGTTAGTAGCTTCAAACATTTTGTTCTTCCCCAATTCTGCTGCTCCTGAATGCACTGACAGTGTTTTTTTTTTTCCTGCCTCTAAAAGCTCCTGCCACTAAATGCTGCTAAAAGCCTGTGTGTGCATGGACACATAGGCTAACATGGATGGTGTTTAGAGGCAGGAACAAAAAATGTCAGACGCCAGTAGAAGCAGCTTTAAAAATCGTCTAGTGTGCATGAGGTCTTACTAATTTACACCTTAAACAGAGTTAATTGTATTTTAATACTACTTTAATTGGAGCAACAAGGAGACTGTTTTCATTCATTAGTTTTTAGTCTAAAGCTCACTACAAAAATTAAACAGCATCTAGCTGTGCATGCGCATCCCAACTGCCAAACAGTCACGCACAAGAGGGTGCCTTCTAATCAGTGAAGATACATTTGGGATTCTTTTTGTAATGCAAGTTCACTTTAAATATTATACAATTTAGGTTGGTATTGCGGCACTTTTCTACTACAGTCAAGGCAATTTATTTTAAAAATGGCTACCACAAAAGGGCTATTGCAGGGGTAGGCAACCTTGGCCCTCCAGCTGTTTTGAAACTACAAGTCCCATGAGACATTGCAAGACCCTAAAAATCACAAGCATGACTGCTAAAGGCAGAGGCATGATGGTATTTGTAGTTTCACCACAGCTGGAGGGCCAAGGTTACCTACCCCTTGGCTAGTGTCATTGGGCTTCTCTGAATGGTCTGAATTAGGGTTGCGCCAATACTGATATCGGTAATGGTGCTAATACTAAGCAATTGCACGAGTGTCGGTACTCGTGCAGATGAACTGATACTAGAAACTGATACCTCCTGGCTTAGTTCTTTCAGCTGTCAGCGGGATTCCTCCATTGACAGCTGCAATGTAAGCAAACAAATGCAATTATTGTTTTTTAAGGAGTGGGTCCGACGCATCCTTAACCGGTAACTCATTCAGCTGTTAGCAGGGTTCTCCTGGTGACAGCTGAAGTGTAAACAAAACCAACGATGGACTGACCAGTAGGAGGCCACATGATAGAAAATGCCAGTGCCCAGAGATGCAGTGGCCGAGGTGTGATATGACAGATTGCCCCCTCTCCTAGTTCGTCTAGATCCTGGGGCTCTTCCTATCCTTCACTGACAACCCATTGAGAGCAGCACTGAACCCCAACCATCGCAGCCACCTACCTCCAGCTACCTGGGACACGAGCAGTTCCAGCAATGGTAGTGGTGCTCAGAGGGAGACGAAGGGGGAAAGAGCAGGTACACACATTGTACACTGTGAGGTTCTCCCTCCTGATGCAGGACTTGCATGTGAGGCTCTGTAGATAACTATGATCATATATAAAGTGCAGTGCTAAAAAAAATGACAAACAGTTACATAAGAGTCATGACAAGTATAAAGTGCATTCAAAATTAAGAAAACACTGTGACAGTGTATTCATAACACATTAAAAAATCCATTAGTGAAAGTCCAACATTATCGCAAAGTGCAAAAAACATCAGTTAAATTGAGAAAAGATTCCCCTGTCCCAGAAAAACATATTCCTCAGGAGAGATGAATGCATGCAAAAGGAGAGCCAGCTTCCCCAAGTCCCCTGTGTGAATACACCAGCAACAACCTCCAAACCTGCAAACTAATGGAAAAGCCAAAAGAGCTTGAGGGAAAAGCTTCCCAAACACAGATCCACACGGATACTGGCCCCTGAGAATTGCTCCCCCCTTTTTTTATTTTGTTATCTGGACTCTGTCGGTGAAGCCCAGCGAGTCTATGATGGGGTTGCTTGGCTTCGCTATGACGAGCATTTTTGTCAGCTCAAGGCAGTCCGGCCCTCTTTACGGTGGGACCACAAAAACACAATTCTCTGGCTGAAACTGATGTCTCCACAGAGTTCGGTTCCTCCCTTTCAGGGTCGGGCTAAGGGTGTGGAAGTTTCTTCACAATCGGCCGTAAATTGCAGGTCGTTATGTTGGCAATTCAATGCTGATCTTGCAAGATTGCCACTGTGTGCTGTTTTGTGACTTCATGACTGTTCTGGGTGTGGAAGGTTCCCTGCGCTGTCTAGATACTTCAAGCAAGGAAAAGGAGGTGACACTGGAAAGAGGGAAGTGAAGGTAGAAAAGATGGCACCTTTCCTAAAGCGTTATTCTAACAGGGAGGCAGCTCCTGTGTTGCAGCTGGGTTTCTCGTAGGGTTTTTCTGATACCCTGCCAGTTGCTGATTGTTCCTCCTATGGCAGATAGCTTGCAGTCATCTCGTTTACATCCAGTGGTCGTTTTTAGGAAGACTTTTAAAAGTAGTTGCTTTGGGTCGCATGACTGGCCCCTTTTGATTCACCGACAGTATTTCCCCTTTGGGTATTATCCCCAAAAAATAACCAAATAAGTTACGCCTCATTCATCACTTGTCACAAGGGGGTTCAGTGAATGATACCATTGACCCGGAGCTTTGCATGGTGTCCTATACTACTTTTGATATGGCAGTGCCATGGGTTCCTAGGTATGGTAAAGGTACGTTGTTGGCTAAAACTGATATTGAGGCGGCCTTTCATTGGTTTCTGGTACATCCTAGCTGTTGCCATCTGCTGGGGTTTAACCACTTTAAGACCGGACCATTTTGCTGGTAAATGACCAGAGGTCTTTTTACACTTTGGCACTGCGCTGCTTTAACTGGTAATTGCGCGGTCATGCAATGTTGTACCCAAACAAAATTTGCGTCCTTTTCTTCCCACAAATAGAGCTTTCTTTTGATGGTATTTGATTGCCTCTGCGATTTTTATTTTTTGCGATATAAACGTAAAAAGACCGCAAATTTTGAAAAAAAATGATATTTTCTACTTTTTGTTATTAGAAAAATCCAATAAACTCAATTTTAGTCATACATTTAGGCCAAAATGTATTCAGCCACATGTCTTTGGTAAAAAAAAAGTCAATAATTGTATATTTATTGGTTTGCGCAAAAGTTGTCACATCTACAAACTAAGGTACGTTTTCTGGAATTTACGCAGCTTTTAGTTTACGACTGCCTATCTCATTTCTTGAGGTGCTAAAATGGCAGGGCAGTACAAAACCCCCCCAAATGACCCCATTTTGGAAAGTAGACCCCCTAAGGAAATTGATAAGAGGCATGTTGAGCCCATTGAATATTTTATTTTTTTGCCTCAAGCGATTGAATAATGACAAAAAAAAAATTTTTTTTTTTTTTTTACACAAAGTTGTCACTAAATGATATATTGCTCACACATGCTATGGGCGTATGTGAAATGACACCCCAAAATAAATTCTGCTGCTTCTCCTGAGTACGGGGATACCACATATGTGGGACTTTTTGGGAGCCTAGCCGCGTACGGGGCCCCGAAAACCAAGCACCGCCTTCAGGCTTTCTAAGGGCGTAAATTTTTGAGTTCACTTCTCACTACCTATTACAGTTTTGAAGGCCATAAAATGCCAAGATGGCACAAAACCCCCACAAATGACCCCATTTTAGAAAGTAGACACCCCAAGCTATTTGCTGAGAGGCATGTTGAGTTCATGGAATATTTTATATTTTGCCACAAGTTGCGGGAAAATTACAAACTTTTTTTTTTTTTTTTTTTTTTTCACAAAGTTGTCACTAAATGATATATTGCTCACACATGCCATGGGCATATGTGAAATGACACCCCAAAATAAATTCTGCTGCTTCTCCTGAGTACGGGGATACCACATATGTGGGACTTTTTGGGAGCCTAGCCGCGTACGGGGCCCCGAAAACCAAGCACCGCCTTCAGGCTTTCTAAGGGCGTAAATATTTGACTTCACTCCTCACTACCTATTACAGTTTTGAAGGCCATAAAATGCCAAGATGGCACAAAACCCCCACAAATGACCCCATTTTAGAAAGTAGACACCCCAAGCTATTTGCTGAGAGGCATGTTGAGTCCATGGAATATTTTATATTTTGCCACAAGTTGCGGGAAAATTACAAACTTTTTTTTTTTTTTTTTTTTTTTCACAAAGTTGTCACTAAATGATATATTGCTCACGCATGCCATGGGCATATGTGAAATGACACCCCAAAATAAATTCTGCTGCTTCTCCTGAGTACGGGGATACCACATATGTGGGACTTTTTGGGAGCCTAGCCGCGTACGGGGCCCCGAAAACCAAGCACCGCCTTCAGGCTTTCTAAGGGCGTTACAGTTTTGAAGGCCATAAAATGCCAAGATGGCACAAACCCCCCCCAAATGACCCCATTTTGGAAAGTAGACACCCCTAAATTTAGGGGTACACTAGTGAGACTAGGTAATAAATGGCGGGTGCCCTGAAACTATAAAAAAATAACTAACCAACCAGCGTCACCTGTAACAGTTATATGGTGATCACTGGTGAAAGGGTTAACTAGGGGGCAATCAGGGGGCTTTATGCGGTAGTATATGGGGGTCCCTGGCGCTATAAAAAGCTGCGGCGAACCTAAATACCTACTTGCCTAACTAGCGTCACCTGTGACACTAATACAGCGATCAGAAAAACGATCGCTTATTAGGCTGGGTTCACACTGGAGCGATGCGGGAACGCCACGAATGCGCGGCGGGTTCCCGCATCGCATGCCTCCCGGCGGCAGTTCACACTGCCCTATGCGAACTGCTGGGAGTGTCAGTGAAATGTTACTGACACCCCCAGATCAGTTCGCATATCGCAGTGCGATCTGAAAACTCGGATCGCATGGTGTGAACACCCATGCGATCCGATTCTGCTGCGGGCCAAAAAAAGGGTCCCGTGCGAATTTGCGGCGGGTGCGGCGGGTGTGGCGGGTGCGGCGAATGGCTGAACTCGAATCGCACAGAGATCGGATGTGATTTGCACTGCAGTGCGGTGCGAATCACATCCGTTCTCAAACCGCTGCAATCTGAACCCAGCCTTAGTGACACTGGCGACGGGGGGTGATCACGGGGTTAAACCTTTATTGGGGGGGTTAGGGGGGTACCTTAGAACTAAAGGGGGCTAACCCTAACTGCCCTAACAGTTATTAGTCACAAATGACACCCGCCGGGTGATCAGGGGGTTAAACCTTTATTAGGTAATAAATGGCGGGTGCCCTGAAACTATAAAAAAATAACTAACCAACCAGCGTCACCTGTAACAGTTATATGGTGATCACTGGTGAAAGGGTTAACTAGGGGGCAATCAGGGGGCTTTATGCGGTAGTATATGGGGGTCCCTGGCGCTATAAAAAGCTGCGGCGAACCTAAATACCTACCTGCCTAACTAGCGTCACCTGTGACACTAATACGGCGATCAGAAAAATGATCGCTTATTAGGCTGGGTTCACACTGGAGCGATGCGGAAACGCCGCGAATCCGCGGCGGGTTCCCGCATCGCATGCCTCCCGGCGGCAGTTCACACTGCCCTATGCGAACTGCTGGGAGTGTCAGTGAAATGTTACTGACACCCCCAGATCAGTTCGCATATCGCAGTGCGATCTGCAAACTCGGATCGCATGGTGTGAACACCCATGCGATCCGATTCTGCTGCGGGCCAAAAAAAGGGTCCCGTGCGAATTTGCGGCGGGTGCGGCGGGTGTGGCGGGTGCGGCGGGTGCGGCGAATGGCTGAACTCGAATCGCACAGAGATCGGATGTGATTTGCACTGCAGTGCGGTGCGAATCACATTCGTTCTCATAAACCGCTGCAATGTGAACCCAGCCTTAGTGACACTGGCGACGGGGGGTGATCACGGGGTTAAACCTTTATTGGGGGGGTTAGGGGGGTACATTAGAACTAAAGGGGGCTAACTCTAACTGCCCTAACAGTTATTACAGTCACAAATGACACCAATGCAAAAAAAAAAAAAAAAAAAAAAAAAATGACATTGGTGTCACTGTGACTGGGGGGCAGGGGTAATTGGGGGGGTGATCGGGGGGTAAAGGGGGGGTGTGAGTGTGCCTGGCATGTTCTACTGTGTGTGTAGAGTGTTGGTGCAACTCACCGATCCGCTCTCCTCCGTGTCGGAACGGAAAATACCGACACGGAGGAGAGAATACATCACTTCCTCTCCTGTGTTTACATTACAGGAGAGGAAGTGATGTCACGGGGGATTTCCATTCGTCGAGAGCGATCGCGAGGGGGTGGCCATGAATGAATGGCCGTCCCCTCATCCCTGATCTCTCCCGAACGAATGCCGACCGCCGCAGGCACCGGGGGGGGGCCCGATCGGGCCCCCCACCCGCGGGCAGGCATGGACTTATATATACGCCAATATGCCTGCCCGTGCCATTCTGCCGACGTATATCGTCGTGCGGCGGTCGGCAAGTGGTTAAATGGCAAGGGCAGCATTTTGTTGATAGATGTTTACCAATGGGCTGTGCTATTTCTTGTTTGTTGTTTTGAAATGTTTAGTTGCTTTTAACCACTTCAATACAGGGCACTTAAACACCTTCCTGCCCAGACCAATTTTGAGCTTTCAGCGCTGTCGCACTTTGAATGACAATTGCGCGGTCATGCTACACTGTACCCAAATGAAATTTTTATCATTTTTTTCCCACAAATAGAGCTTTCTTTTGGTGGTATTTGATCACCTCTACGGTTTTTATTTTTTGCGCTACAAATAAAAAAATACCGAAAATTTTGAAAAAAAAATGTTTTTTTTTTTTTCAGTTTCAAAACTTTGTAAATAAGTATGTTTTCTCCTTCACTGATGGGCACTGATGGGGCTACACTGATGGGCACTGATAAGGTGGCACTGATGGGCACCAATGAAGTGGCACTGATAGGCGGCACTGATAGGCGGCACTGATGGGCGACACGGATGGGCGACACGGATGGGCGACACGGATGGGCGACACGGATGGGCGACACGGACGGACACTGATAGGTGGCACAAATTGGCACTGATAGCTGGCACGGATGGGCGGCACGGATGGGCATGGATAGGCGGCACAGGTGGACATAGATAGGCGGCACAGGTGGGCATAGATAGCCGGCACAGGTGGGCATGGATATGCGGCACAGGTGGGCACTCAGGCGGCACAGGTGGGCACTCAGGCGGCACAGGTGGGCACTCAGGCGGCACAGGTGGGCACTCATAGGCGGCACAGGTGGGCACTCATAGGCGGCATCGGTGTTATAGTAATGGATGCCAATCAGTGCCAAACAATAATGCATGCCAATCAGTGATGCCCATTGTGGCCACTGATTGGCATCCATTATGGGCACTGATTGGCACCCATTGTGCTGACTGGCACCCTGGTGGTCTAGGGAGGATTATGTATTTTTATTACCTTTTCCCTGGTGGTCTAGTGGTGTCCCTGGTGGTCCAGTGTGGGCATCCTCGGGGGGGCTGTGCTGATAATCGATCAGCACAGACCCCCCCTGTCAGAGGAGCAGCCGATCGGCTCTCCTCTACTCGCGTCTGACAGACGCGAGTGAGGGAAAGCCGATCACCGGCTCTTCCCATTTACACTGTGATCAGCCGTGATTGGACACGGCTGATCACATGGTAAAGAGTCTCCGTCGGAGACTCTTTACCGAGATCGTAGTTGCCGGGTGTCAGACTGACACCCCGCAACAACGATCGCCGCGATGCGCGCCCCCGGGGGCGCGCAGCGGCTTATTATCCTAATCACGTCATATGACGTCAGGTTAGGATAATGAAACCACTTTGCCGCCGTCAATTTGTAATAGGGCGGGCGGCAAGTGGTTAAGAATGGGCGGTTTGCGATGCTTCCGGTCTTAATTCAGTCACCCATGATTTATTGTGCAGGGCCTGTTGGAAGTACTATCTATGCCTTACTTTTGGCCACGGTCCATCATGTTTTGCGATTTTTTTTTTTTTTTTGGTGTGCCATTGGTCCCTGACAAGGCAATGGGCCCAGTTACTGAGTTGTGGTTTCTGGGTATTGCCATCGACACCGTGGTGATGAAATGTAATTTGCCTTTGGACAAACTTGAAGATCAAAGATGGTTTTTGTCACTGGGCAATGCAAAAAAAATAAATAAAAATTCAACTTCGTACTTTGCAATCTCTCTTGGGCAAGTTGAATTTAGCTTGTTGCAGTATTCCCATGGGCCACGTTTATTCTGCAGGTCCCTCAGTCAAGTATATGGCCTAGAGCTGAGTGAAACTAGGAGGAGGGCCAGCATGACTGGGGTCTGCAGAAGAGGCGGAGTATTAGTGGGTGCTTTTGATATGATGCAGACTGTGTAGCAGATTGAAGCGTTCAAGGCAGAGGGTAGTAGTGGGTAGAGAGGAAGGGGGGGGGGGTGGAAAAGTACAACAGCAAAGTTGTTTATAAACTGACTATATACTGCATATGCTTTATGCCTGTCTAAGCAGCAGGTGGTGCTGTAGCATTATAGTGTATAGTTGTGTTATGTTATCTGTGATATAACAGGATGTTTGTCTATCCTCTCTCTATGTACTTGGATGCTCCTTGTTCCTGTGTTCATGTTTCTCCATTCTGTAAAGACATGTGTTAATATTTCTCCAAGAAAGTAAAGCCGTATTACTGCATACAACAAGCTTCAAGCATGATTTCAGTACTCTGCTAACAGGGGGATCAAGCCACAGCTCAGTCAGAGCTCATCACAACATCAGTTAGTTTTCTCCCTCCCGCCCTCCCTTGTTTATTTTGGTTTGGAGGAGCATCCTACTTTATCAAGATGCTGGGGTATTTGTGGTGGGTTTTCGGGTTTTATGTTAGCTTGCCATTCAATTTCTTTGTCCTTTTATTTTCTTGTCATAGCAGCAGGCAGGGGGTCTATTGGGTATTTGAAGGCAGTGGTTAAATATCTGTGGAAAATTGTGGGTTGGGCCCATCTGAAGTATGGGTGTCCCTTCCTAGCAATACGGTGGTAACATCAGGGTATTATGTTGTATCTGGTGGTACATAAGTGGTTAATTGTTAATTGTCACATATAAATTGAGAACACAATACTAAAAAACACTCTGGAACGGAGTCCTTTAAACTATTGTAGCAGCGCTCTTGTCAAAAGGCTGAAATGACAAGCTCCCATGAACAGTTCATATGAGAGTCACCACTTCTGGCCAATGTCGTAGATTGTGTCCCTGGCGCATTTCCTCACTTCCTGACGTCGTCTGAGGGATGAATCGCATCAGTAACGTGATCTACAACTTTGGCCGGAAGTGACGCATGTCAGATAACCAGGAAGTAGGATTGCTGTTGTATACAGCGTGAGTTCTCCTTTGAGTACTGGTGACCTGGTGACTATACTAGCACACAGCACTTTATTACAGCGTCCTTTTATTGTAATTGATGTACGCTTCATTTGTAAAGGTGGATGTTTTCTTATTATTTTTCCATATGGTTTTACTGGAGACCCATATAGCATGACTAGTGCTGGTTGGCAGCGGTGGAGAAATATTTATAATAACCAAAGGCGTATCACTACCATATTTCTGGTGAGTGCACCCCCAAAGGGGAGTTTTACCTCACGTGGTTAAGTGTTCGGTGGATGGAGGTCTCATTATATCACAACACAACTTATATTTAATCTCCTTTGCTTTTGGTGACTCTTATATGACTTGTTCATGGGAGCTTGTCATTTCATCCTTTTGACAAGAGCGCTGCTACAATAGTTTAATGGACCCCGTTCCAGAGTGTTTTTTTATTATTGTGTTCTCAATTTGTTATGCGTTGACTGTATTATATGCATTAAACTTGTTTTCTTGTGACTATTGTATTTTAATGGTTTGTAATAAAAGGCTGCTATGGCCATTCGACTCCAAATAAAATGTGTTGCCTGGTTATTTTGGAAGGGGGGATTGGTCAAGTGTTTAATGTTTTATAGATAATCGGAGACTCTGCATTCTGCTGGTCCCTCAGTCACGCAATGACAGATATACTTTGATGGCTATACAGACATAGCATTTCATGTAAAGCATTTTAAAGGTATTTCACACAAGTGTCTTCTGTCCCCTGACATTATTTTGTAATACAGAAAGTAAAAAAAGAGACATAATGCAGAGCAGCACGAGCATAGACAACATTAATGAAAAAAGGAAGTGATTCTTCAAGCAGTTTTCAATAATGCTTTATTAGGGCAGAAAATACAATCTCCAACATTGCTGGAGTGCAACACATCTTAATCCTCCCTACCTCAAAAGCAAAAGAAAGATCGAAGGTGACCTTTTGCATACAACTTTAGTGCCCTAAGTAGCCCTATATACAGTATCTCCCAAAAGTACACCCCTCACATTTTTGTAAATATTTTATTATATCTTTTCATGTGACAACACTGAAGAAATTAAACTTTGCTACAATGTAAAGTAGTGCGTGTACAGCTTGTATAACAGTGTAAATTTGCTGTCCCCTCAAAATAACGTCCTCAGGGTTCCCTGAGCAGAGAGCCGGTGACTCTCAGTCACCGGCTGTCTGCTCTGTCCCCCCCTCCCTCGCATACTGGAGCACTGGGCTGTAAAGGGGGCAAGAGTGGCTGGCTCAGGCTCTCAGTGGCTCGCTGAGAGACTCAATCGGGTGCTGGTCCAGGCATGTGGGTGGCTCCTTCATTGCCACAATCTTGCCCGAGCCTGAACCGGCTCTGTGATGTCCACTGGCAGCGGGCTGAAGCAGATCACAGGAGTGCAGAATGAACAAACTTTGGCTGTACTTCTTCTTTAACTTCTTGATGCTAAGTGAAAGAATTTTCCCAGGGAGTTTAATAAAAATCCTCTCTCCATTCTTTCTACTGCACAGTGTATTCAGTAGAAAGTGCAGTGTAACCATTATAGTCTAGACCAGGGATATGCAATTAGTGGACCTCCAGCTGTTGCAGAACTACAATTCCCATGAGTCATAGCAAGACACTTAGAGCCACAAGCACGACAGCCAGAGGCAGAGCCATGATGGGACTTGTAGTTTAGCAAGAGCTGGAGGTCCGCTAATTGCATATCCTTGGTCTAGACATTATATGGCTATTGTCTCAAACTACGACTCCCAAGGTTCTCTGCGCTCTGCATAGAAGTCTACAGGCTTGCTTGCCTTTAGTCCTCCCCCTGCTGGCCAGAGGAGGATGGTGCAGCATAACGTCTCAATAGAGAGAAAGAAGAATAAAGGATAATGGGAGTTATTTACTAAAGGAAAATCCACTTTGCACTGCAAGTGCACTTGGAAGTAAAGTCGCTGTAGAGCCGAGGGGGATATGTGAGGAAAAGAAAAAACAGCATTTTAGCTTGCACATGATTGGATGAAAAAATCAGCAGAGCTTCCACTCATTTCATATCTACCCCTTAGATAGAGAGCGACTGCACTTTCAAGTGCACTTTCCGTGCAAAGTGGATTTGCCTTTCGTAAATAATCCCCGATGTCTCCATCTCCTATAATGCTGTAGCCCAGCACCTGGCTACCTAGGAATCTGTGGAAGAAATCTTTCTTTTAAATGGACAGGATGCACAGTTTTTTTTCTAGTTTTGTGTCTAGCAAGATAAATCTGAAACTGGAAAACCCTGTGCTTGGACTTTGCTTTGTAGTAAGCGTTTCACAGCAAACTTTTGTTGTGAATAATTTTCTTAAATAATCAATAAATGATTATTGTTATCGTGGAAACAAGATGCACGAGTGTAGAATGCAAGTTTCAGGCAACCTTGGTTCTTTTACGAAGAGTGTAGTGCATATCGAATTCCAACAACAGATGACAATTCCGACAGAGCATATAAAAAATTATACAAAAGCATATACATATTATATCCTACAACTTTCACTTTCCGATTGAAGATAATGCCTAAGCCAAAGATTAGTTTTGCCATTGGGGAATTCAGCCTCCACCTTGTCTTTTCCCAGTGACATCACATCTCCAGCACACATGTTATTCTTTCCAACACACACTCTCCAACATCTACACCAGAGACTTCTTATGCCATGTACACACGACCGGACTTTCCGGCAGACTAGGTCTGCCCTTCTTCCCGACGGACTTTCGGCGGACTTCCGATGGACTTTCCGAACTAACGGAATTGGAAACACATAATCACACAAACGTCAGGCGGGTTCGACCATGATGATGTACGACCGCACTAGAATAAGGAAGTTCAGAGCCAGTAGTCAATAGCTGCCCTAGCGTCGGTTTTCATCCGTCAGACTAGCATACAGATGAACTGATTTTTCGACCGAACTGGAGTCCGTCGGAAAGATTTTTAAACATGTTCTAAATCTAAAGTCCGTCTGATTTTTCGACAGCAAAGGTCCGATGAAGCCCACACATGGTCGAACTGTCCAACGGATTTGTTCCGTCGGACCTTTGCTGTCAAAGTCCGGCCGTGCGTACACGGCATAAGTCTAAAGTTCAACACTCCCACCATACATATTGCCAATTAACAGTCCATGTCCTCTCCATAGATATTACACTCTGAGCCCAGACAGAGTCTGTATGTTTGGCACTCAGTGAAGTTCAGCTCAGCGGCAGTCACTGTCCCATGTTTAGAAGAACATATTGGTCTTTCCCCTGTATCTTGTACCCAGCAAATGCACATCAGTATGTGCATTAACCTATTAGTGACTAGTTTACAGTGTATGTTTTTTTGCTTTAGAAGCATGTGCATCAACCCCTCAATGACAATTTTCAGTGTGTTTGTATTAACCCCTCAGTGTCCTGTCCCCAGCATATATGAGAACTCCTCAATGCTTGTTCTTCAGCTCATGCACGTTCTCTCTGCAGCACTAAGTCCACAGACAGGTATATTTTCCCTTCAGCTTTCAGCACCCATCCCGTGTAGGTTAACCCCTCAACACTCAGTATCCAATGTTCTGGTTATTTCCATTTATCCCTCAATTCTCAACACATGTGCACATACCCCTCAGCAGCCAGTCACCAGCACTAGTTTTAATACAAAAGTAAAACAAAATAAAAAACATGATATCCAACTTTAAGTAAGGACATCATATTTGGTGTACAAAACAAGGTAGTACATTACAAATACATGGGTGTCAATACATATATTTTGCTAATACTTCTAGTGTGCTCCAAAAATGGAAGCAGCGATATAGTAGGTTCTTACGGGACATGTGGTCCTCTACATGTTTTGCGGTTAATAACCGCTTCATCAGGAGAAAAAATGTCTAGGACAAAGTAAAAAATATACATGAGCGACAAATACATAGCATTTATTTTAACACATTGATTGCATGGGGATAAGGAAAAAGGAGAACACTGCTTACCCAAAGGCTAATGCATAAAGACAGTTAGGATACCATCAACGTTCCCCCATGGCGGATGTACACAAATGGGTAAGTCTTCCACAGTAGCTGAGTAGATAAAATATATTTGTGTGTATGTATAGGGAACCAAAGGACCTACTACTGTTTATTACTGCTTCCATTTTTGGAGCACACTATAAGTATCGGCAAAATGTATGTATAGGCACCCGTGTATTTTTAATGTACTGTCGTGGTTTGTATACCAAATATGATTTCCTTACTTAAGTTGGATATCCATGTTTTTTACTTCTTTGTATTAATAAAATAATAATTTTTTACTCAAATTATGTATTTTGTCTACCTGGTACCGAGATCCATTCCCTCACTTTTGGGAACCAGTTTGGGGAACTACCTCCTTTTCCAATTTCTAATTAATCTGGGTAATGGTACCCCCCCCCCCCTTTGTTTTCTGTACATTTATTGTTCTAGAGGCTTCCTCTTTATCAGCACTAGATTTAACCCTTAGTAGTCAGTACACCGCACATATGTAATAACCATTCTGTGCCCACTGCATGTGCAATAATCTCAAAGCACTCTCCAGAGTTATTATGACAATCCCTCACATTTACATTTACATTTACACTCACATTTACTTGCCATGCCAATCATCTCTCCACTGACTGTAGTTCCATGGTAATCTCCACTCCACTGTCTCATTTGCTGCATAAACATTACCTGACAACAATGCTCTGCCCTGTCTTTCGAGCCCCCAGCAACACCTCCACTGTTGCTGGATTCCATGACCTCCATGACACAGTCCATGCTAATGACCTGCTTTAATTTTGGTATTACCTTTTTGGTATTACCTTTTCTACCTCTACTGCCCCCAATTCCACTCACACTCCTGTTTCATTTGGTACTCCCTACTGCCTGGTTCACACTGAATGCAACTTTTAAATTGTGTTACCTCATGAAGTAGTACAATTTCAAAGCCACAGGTCAGTGCCATTTCGGGTGCGACTTGCCTGACATATGTGCAAAATCATGCACAGATGTCTATGCAAGTCGCCCCTGAAATCGCAAAAAATAGTACAGGAACCTTTTTTTCAGATCAGTGCAGCACTGTTGTCAGTTACGCTGATTTGAGAGGTTCCATTGCTGACAATAGAGTGCAACTTGTCATGCAATTTGAAGCTGCCAAATGGTGTAAATGGGGCTTACAGTCTGCAGGCCACCTCAATGGAAGTGGTGGGGAGTGTCAGTAGTTATTCAGTTGAACATATTACTGACACGCTCCTCACCACCTCCACTGTCCCAGATTTGGTAACAAATTCTACAAGAATATATCTAAATATATAGCTAAATATATATCAAGATGTCCAAAAATCATAGAAGACCAATCACCATGTGTTTCAAAAAATGATTATCAGCGTCCAAATCTTCAATAAACAGTGCCACACTACCTGTGGTAGTGTGGAGCAGCGTCCGGATCCATCTCTAATTCTTTTACATGCCTGTTTTTATCAACTATTTTGTAAGTACCCATTTGCATATGGAATAAATCCTTTTTCAAATGGTACTTTTCACTATTAGTTCCATTTTTTTATTCTTTTTTGGTGCCTGGTGATTCTGCTAAGAAATTCCAACAAGAAATCCTTTGATCTGATGTACACAACACCACTCCTGAGTTTCTCTGGATACCATAACATAAGCCTGAAGTGACCCCCAGACTGCAAAGCTGGGGGTCTATGCCATTTGTTGAGTGGGGACACATGTTGGGGTGGCGTTTCTGCACCTGAAAAGTCCTGGAGCGTCGGTGGTCCATTGCACTTCAATAGTTTTTTCCCATTGTGGATCAGAACATTCAACATATTTATTTGGACTTTATTTACATGTTTTTTGCTTTGTATAGTCACATCTTCACTCATCCACACTTGGTTACACATGTTTATTAACATTTGCGAGCGCCACATTTTCCTAATTTTAAATTTCTAGTGCGTAGCACTTTGTGTGTGGCAGCTGCTTCAATTTTGTGTTTCACAGTTTTTTCACCATTCAGCGCAAGTTTAAATTTTATATAATTCACTCCTGCACATACTGGCAGGTTTGATACCTTCTGCTCTCTTGCATATACTGCCCCTAGTCATGCCACTCACATTAATCTCGCCGTTTTATCCCCAACCTTTCCCATTATGGAATGGACACACTTTTGCTGGTGTCTTTTTATATCTCTTCTAGATTGTAAGCTCTAACGAGCAGGGCCCTCTGTTCCCTCCTGTATTGATTTGTATTGTAAGTGTACTGTCTGCCCTCATATTGTAAAGCACTGCGCAAACTGTTGGCGCTATATAAATCCTGAATAATAATAATAATAATAATAATATCTCAAAAGTTCTTTATTATGCATCATGACAGTAGCTTCTGAAGTCACTGGGGTTAGTTTACTAAAACTGGTGAGTGCAAAATCTGGTGCAGCTGTGCATGGTAGCCAATCAGATTCTAACTTCAGCTTGTTCGATTAAGCTTTGAAATCCTGAAAGCTGATTGGTTTTTATGCAGAGCTGCCCCAGATTTTGCACTTTCCAGTTTTAGTAAATTATGCCCTGTGTCTTCAAAGTGCATGCCACACACCCCCACCAGATGGTAATGAGCTAAGAGAGGGTATTGTAGCTTATAGATTCTTAGACAGATGGCTTACTATACACGCAAAAAACACTTTAAACCTTGGATAGAAAGCACCGTTCACCTTTCAGTTCAGCAAGAAGAAAAACAGGAAGAAGCATGTAATAATGCATGATGGGGGGAAATAAATGAACACATACGCATCTAGAGGAAATTAATATTATAGACACATACATTTTGTGTATGCCAGTACAACGCTTCTTATGGTCAGCCAAACACTAAAGCCCCATACACACTATCAGTTTTTTTGCTGAGTTTTTCCTTCAGATTTACCAAAATTATATAATATGAGGTCAAACCTTAGGAGTTTCAATTTGTATGCACTACATGGTTTTGGTAATTCTGAAGGAAAAACTCAGCAGAAAAACTGATGTGTGTATGGGGCTTTATTCAGATCCACCAGTCAAGCGACCCCTGTAACCACTCCACTCTCCTATATCCACTCAAGTGCCAAATGAAGATAAAGCAAAGGTAACCGTTCATGCAGAGTAAGTCCATATATTACGTGGGTCATGGATTTCTGCAGCTACCTTTTAGGCTGGGTTCACACCTATGCGAATTGGATTCGGGTTTCCCCACATCCAATTCGCATGACAGGAGAATGTGACCGGCTCTCTGTGGAGCCGGTTCACACATCTCCGGGGCGGCTGCGGCTGCTCAGTGCACTGCACACTGCGTCTTTAGCTCCGTTTCAGGGCCGAATTCAGGCAAAGATTTAGCCCTGTATAGTCCCTGAAACCGAGAACAGGGATGCACAGCGTTCCTGTGGATCTGTGGTCATCTTAGGTTTGAACCGAGCCTTAATGATCTGGGCTGATCAAAACTGTGCCTTGTCTATCATCCCAGGATCACCAAAACCCAGGATGTTGCTCTTCACTTGCACGGTTTTCTTTGGCGCATCATTGAAATTTACCTTTTTTGCTAATTATTTAAAGACACAGAGATACTATTTAAGTGAAATATATTTGTGGATGGTAAGGGTTTATTCTTTATATATTTTCATATATAACAAGGGTTGTTTTAAATAACCTTTGTTTCCATAGCTCTGCTTCAAGTTTTTCAATATTAATCACTTGATCACTGTGATAAACAATCACTAGTGTAAGAACCAACCCTAGTACTGTTCCTCCTCTTTGGGGAGAAAATTTTAAATTGTATAATTTTCTTTTTGCTAGAGGAGAAGTTTGTATAAAGTCTATAAAGAAAAAAAAAGAAAGTTGGATCAAAGCTTGATGTAGGTTAGTGCCAGTGTTAATGTTAGGGACAATGTTAGTGTTAGTGGCAGAGTGTTTTAGGTAGAAAAAAAGGTTTTATATTCTATGTGAGTGTGTTTAGGCAAAATTAAATAGAAGCATAATGAGCACAATGGCGTTGTGGACCTACAAAGGGTTCAACATTAGCAAACAAAAACATATCAGGAGTAGAATCATTTATTTATTTATTTTTTGATTTTTTTAGTGGTGGGCCATAGTAATGGCATCAAATATACAGCTAAACATTTTGGGCCCGTATTACTTAAAAAAAAAAGCAGATGTCTATTAACACTTACCACCAAATGAAGGCAAAATTTGTATTAAACAAAACAAGGCATAATTCATTTAGGGTGCCTCTAGTTTTTGCATACTTTTAAAGGGTGGCATGATTTAAAAAAAGATTTAGAAACACTGATTTACATTTTATATTCCATACCACTTATTATAATACTGACCTATTATTAGACAGAAGTTATTTGTATCAAAGGAACCACTGTATTGCACCTGATTTTTTGCACAGCCGCATTTTACTAATTATAAGAAAATGTTTAAAAGAGAGATGTAACATACGGGTTTATTTAACTCTTCAGCAGCTGCTTAATCCTAAAAAAATTGTTTTAGATGTGAACTGTTTGTAAGAAACAATGACTCAATATACTTTACTTTTGTGTAACTATCTGTGCAGTATGACATTGCCACCTAGTGGTTAAAAATGATTACAGCATACCGAATATTGGGATCTATACATTTAGGATTTCATTTGTTTAATTTTGTCACAATATTGTTACATTGAACTGTAAAATGATATGTATAATCCATATGTTTTCTTATACCAGGTGGCATCACTTTAAACCAAAGCTGCTGTGTGGTGAAACAAAAATATTGCTGTTCTGAAGTTTAAGGAATAGAAAAATCTGTGAAAGGTGGGTTCCTCCATTAAAATATGTGTCCATGATTAATGCACATTTTATGCTGGTTTTCCATTTATGGGACCAGTCCACAACAAACCGATATTTCAATTAGGAGTATAAGGCAGTGGGTTAAATCTCTCACAAGAACTGGTGGACTCTAGTTCTCTCATTTTTAATTTTTGCAAGTGAGCTCCAAGGATACCCAGATATTGAATTAGTTACAAAAACAACTCACTGTATATCATATATTTTCTGCTGTACATTGAAAGTGAAGTGCTTACAAGAGTAAGGGTCACCATACATTTTGCAATCTGACCATACGATCTTTGTATGATCAACTTTAGATCTAACAAACTTTGTATTATTGGGACCTACTTAAAATATCCAATACATTTGCATTCAATCGGGCAAGCCCCCACACTACATAGTTTTTGGTAGATGTAATTCAGATTGTACCATCAGATTGTAACATTTGTGGTGAGCTTAGGCAAGAATCAGCAGATAAAAATCTATCATCTGTTTTTACTAAAGCGATGTTAAACTTTACAGTAAACATTTGATTATTGCATATTTGCCACACTTCATTTTGAAGTAGTTTTAAGATATTGTACAGTTGTCTTCTGACTTTTGCTTGTACCTTTCAAAATTGCAGGTGGCAGTAGACTGGCAGAAATTTTTCATATTAGGATTACCTTGTGGGGAATCTATTGTTTTAGATTATGTTTGTAACAAGATCAGCTTAAATGGACCTTTCAGGACGTTTACAAGTCTACATTAATTAATTCCCGATATTCTAGATATGTCACAATATACGTACAGCAACAGTACTTTTTTTTTCTTTCAAAAGTTCTGCATTGAGTCCTTGAATTCCACTCCAGTGACTGTATCTAGGCTAAGAAGACGCCATCAGTCTGCTGCAGCAGGCAGAGGGGATAATCTCAGACTTCTCTTTCTCAGAGATGGAACTGCAACATTGTAACTTTGTAGCATGTCAAAAGTGAAGGCTGCAGCAGGGGACTGGTATGTGTTAGCCCTTGTACACACGGTCGGACATACCGACAACAAAATCCGTCGGATTTTGTCCGATGGATTTTGTCCGAAGCTGGTGTTGCATACACACGGTTGGACAAAGTTGTCGGAAAATCCAATCGTTCAGAACGTGATGGCGTTATTTCGTTACGACGGGACTACGTTCAGGCTAGTAGCCAATAGCTTTGGTCTAGGAATTTGATCTGAGCATGCGTGGCACTTTGTCCGTTCGGAATTCTCTACAAACGATCGGACAAAGTCCGATCGGATCATGTTGTCGGAAAATTTTATAGCCCAGCCCTAAAACTTTGTCGGTCAGATATTCCGACGGAAACAGTCCGATGGAGCCCACACATGGTCGGATTATCCGACAACATGGTCCGATCGGACATTTTCCTTCGGAATGTCTGACCATGTGTACAAGGGATAACACATTTGTGAACACAGTCAGGAGCTACACAAGCAACTGTAGTTTCATGATCGATTCATCTCTGAGTTTGCATCACTCTCCGTGAAATAGATGCTGACCCTGGAAAAGCCATAATAAATCCAGGAGAGAAAAGCAAATTAAGGCATTGTTAGGGGTAGTGCCTATGATCTCTGGGATAATTAATAAATACCAGTTAGTGGTACACCCCCATATTGATTACAGGTACTTATATAGTGCTGTCAATTTATGCAGCGCTTTGCAAATTTACTGTATATATTGTATTCACATCGATCTCTACCCTGAAGGAGCTTACAATCTAAGATTCCTAACATGCTAGGGCCAATTTAGACAGGGGCCAATTAACCTGCCGGCATGTCTGTAAGATGCCAGGCCTGTGCACTCTACTGGGCATGCGCCGCAGTCAAGTTAAAATATAAATTGCTGGCAGGTAAGGAAAAAAATGTTTTTTGTTTTTTTTTTGACAGAAGAAACTCATAAATTCACTTGTACCAAAAGAACCTACCCACTGGCAAATATTAAATTATAGAGTTTACTTCTACTTTAATTTAACAAAGTAATTATATATATGTTTCAGCTTTCTTATGGTTAGATTGTTTGGCAAAACGTATTTAATTTTTTATAGACAAAAAAACAAACAAGTGTTATATAAAAGTGTTATTCTATATTTTGTCACATTTTAAAATGACACTAAAACTCAGATTTTGGTACAAAGCATTGCAAAGTTACTTACATAACAAAATACAGTAAAGGTTTTTTTTTTACCATTTTGTGTTTTTGTTTTAATAGGATACCTAAAAAATTAACATCAAAACATATTAATACAATCATTTTTTAAAACCTTATTGGTTGAAAAAAAAGAAATAAAAAAAATATATCAGCAGGAAAATAATAGATAAGTGGAGAGGCGGAAGAAGAAGCTGATTAGAATAAACAATAAACGAAGGGGTCTATTTGCTGTGTGAATGTCTCCAGTAGCGGCACGTGCATTGTGGGCGCACAGTCGGCGCACAGTCGCCGCCCCCCCATCCATGTGCCCAGTCCCTTTCAGGACCCCGGACGCATTGGATTCCTATGGCAGGGGTGGGAGGGGATGGTACTTTTTGAAGCACCTGAAAGATTGGGTGGGCTCAGGACGCAGAGAGTGCGCCCTGATCCCACCCAATTGTGTGACGATAGTGAATTAATTTTCGCTATTTTCACACTAACCTTCCTCCCCGCCAATCAGGAGGCAGGGCATCAGACCTGTTTCCTGATTGACCAAAGTGACAGGCCACCCTAATGGAGCCCAGAGACGGGAGGGGGGGGGGGTTAGTGTGCTGTCAGAGCCGTGAGTCCCGCGAGTGGGGGGGGGGGTCGGTGGGCACAATGGCTGCATATGATGGGCACAGTGACTGTATTTGGTGGGCACAGTGGCTGCACATGATGGGCACAGTGACTGTATTTGGTGGGCACAGTGGCTGCACATGATGGGCACAGTGACTGTATTTGGTGGGCACAGTGGCTGCACATGATGGGCACAGTGGCTGCACATGATGGGCACAGTGGCTGCACATGATGGACACAGTGGCTGCACATGATGGGTACAGTGGCTGCACATGATGGGCACAGTGGCTGCCCATGCATGGTGGGAACAGTGGCTGCATTTGATGGGAACAGTGGCTGCATTTGATGGGCACAGTGGCTGCATATGATGGGACAGTGGCTGCTGATGGGCACAGTGAGGCTGCAACTGATGTTTTTTTTAAAAGTATTTTTAGGAATTTTTCAGTTTGTTTGCGGCCCCCCCCCCCCCCAAAAAAAAAAAACAATTTGAGCACCAGCAGCCACTGAATCAAAACTTTAGCGCATTATGGCCACTAGATGGAGCTGTCAGTCATAGGATAGTAACATAGTTGGTAAGGTTGAATAAAGTCAACAGTCCATCCAGTTCAACCTGTGTAGGTGTGTATGTGTAGAAAAATCGTTTCCCATACACTCTTAAATTGTTTACATTAAGATGCACTTTCAAGAGTCTTTTAAAACTATCCATACATTCCTACCGACACCACCGATTGTGGAAGAGAGTTCCACATCCTTACCACCCTGACAGTGAAAAACCCCCTACACAGCTTAAGGTTAAACCACTTCTCTTCCAGTCTAATCATATGGCCCCAATGTCCTCTTACACGCCCTGTGACTGAAAAGTTTCATACTTTTGCTGGGATCACCATTGAGATATTTGAGATATTTGTACACTGCAATCATACCTCCTCTCAAGCGTCTTTCTCCAGGGAGCATACATTTAGCGCTCGTGGTCATTCCTCCTAAGTGAGGTCTTCCAGTCCCCTTATTACTTTAGTTGCCCTTCTCTGAACTCTCTCCAGCTCCAGCACATCCTTTCTGAGGATTGGTGACCAGAACTGGATGGAATACTCCAGATGCAGCCGAACCAGAGTTTTATAAAGTGGCAGAATAATTGTTTTATCCCTGGAGTAATTTCCCTTTTTAATGCATGTTAATATTCTGCTGGCTTTGGCACTGCGTGCTATTGCTCAGTCTGTCTTCTACAAGGACCCCTAGATCTTTCTCCATCCTGGAATCCCCAAGGGATTCTCCCCTTAATTAGTAACTTGCATTTATATTTTTTACCCCCCAAGTGCATTAACTTACACTTACCAGTATTAAACTTTATTTGCCATGCAGTAGCCCGCTCCATTAATGTATTCAGGTCCTCTTTCTATATCCTGCTGTGTTATTGCCCTGCATATTTTTGTGTCGTCAGCAAAGATTGAGATTGAGCTATTTATCCCATCCTCCAACTGAAATTCAGGTGCAAGCATGTCTGTGTTTTGCTGTAAATGAACCCTTAAGCTGGCCATAGATGGATTGAAATTTAACTGGTTCAACAGGCTTGCTGGAAAACTTTAGTTCGATCATTGTTGCAGCTAATAGACTACAGTGCTGATCAGTAAATTCTGACAATGGCGCAGTCCTGCTGACTTATCCTCTGTCAGAATACAATGACACTGCAGGCACGATTCCCCTATACACCACAATTATGTGGATGAGAAACTGGTTCTGTTTTTTCACTCAGCTCACTGGCTGAGCTGACACAAAATACTGAGCTAGGCATGGCCAGCTTTAAAGATGAGGGTCCTGCTGTTGCTTACAATAGGACTAGGGAGGTGGAAACCTCTCCATGTTACTGCAAGGAAAGAGTCAGAGAGGTAAGTTTTTTAAAATGTTGAAATCCTCTCTAAACTGTCATGAAAATTTGTATAATCTTGCAATTCATAAGTAATTTCAAAAGCCCAGTATGATCCTCTTCCTCTGCCGCTACTCATTTAAGTTTGACCTGGGGTGGATGAACATGCCAGAGAAATGTTTAACAGCTGTATGGAGGGTATAGTTAATCATTTGCATTTCATAAAAATTAGTGCTACATATGCAAACTAAATCACCTCAGGGGGCTCTCTGGGGACCCTGATGTAAGGGGGGCCCTCTGGGGACCCTGATGCAAGTGGGGTGGCTCTCTGGGGACCCTGATGTAAGGAGGGCCCTCTGGAGACCCTGATGTAAGGGGGGGCTCTGGAGACCCTGAAGTAAGGGGGGCTCTCTGAGGACCCTGATGTAACGGGGGCCCTCTGGGACCCTGATGTAAAAAAGGCTCTCTGGGGACCCTGATGTAAGGAAGGCTCTCTGGGGACCCTGATGTAAGGAAGGCTCTCTGGGGACCCTGATGTAATGATCGCCACCATTACTAGTAAAAAAAAAATATTAATAAAAATACCATAAAACTATCCCCTATTTTGTAAACACTATAACTTTTGCGCAAACCAATCAATAATCGCTTATTGCGATTTTTTTTACCAAAAATATGTAGAATAATACATATTGGCCTAAACTGAGGGAAACATTTTTTTTTTTATATATATTTTTGGGGGATATTATAACTAAAAGTAAAAAATTACGCTCTATTTTTGTTTATAGCGCAAAAAATAAAAACCACAGGGGTGATCAAATACCACCAAAAGAAAGCTCTATTTGTGGGAAAAAAAAGGACATCAATTTTGTTTGGGAGTCACGTCGCATGACCACGCAATTGTCAGTTAAAGCGACGCAGTGCCGAATCGCAAAAAGTGCTCTGGTCTTAAGCCAGCAAAATGGTCCGGTCTGAAAGTGGTTAAACAATGCTCAATTGGTATTAAGGGGTCCAAAGTGTGCCAAGAAAATATCCCTCACACCATTACACCACCACCACCAGCCTGAACAGTTGATACAAGGCAGGATGGATCCATGCTTTCATGTTGTTTCTGCCAGTTTTTGACCCTACCATCCGAATGTCACAGCTGAAATGGAGACTCATCACACCAGGCAACATTTTTCCAATCTTCTATTGTCCATTTTGGGTGAGCCTGTGCGAATTGTAGCCTCAGTTTCCTGTTCTTGGCTAACAGGAGTGGCACCTTGTGGTGTCTTCTGCTGCTGTTGCCCATTTGCTTCAAGGTTCAATGTGTTGTGCATTCAGAGATAGTATTCTGTATACCTTGGTTGTAACAAGTGGTTATTTGAGTTACTGTTTCTATCATCTTGAATCAGTCTGCCCATTCTTCTCTGACCTCTCACATCAGCAAGGCATTTTCATCCACACATCTGCTACTCACTGGATATTTTCTTTTTGGACCATTCTCTGTAAACCCTACATATGGTTGTGTGTGAAAATCCTAGTAGATAAACAGTTTTTGAAATACTCAGTCCAGCCTGTCTGGCATCATGTCTGGAATCATGCCGTGTTCAAAGTCACATAAATCCCCTTTCTTCCCCATTCTGATAATTGGTTTGAACTTCAGCCATAGCCAAGTTATACTCACCACATTTAGATGCCCAAATGGAGTAAGTTGCTGCCATGTGATTGGCTGATTAGCAATTTTTGTTACCAAGCAATTGAACAGGGTACCTAATAAAGTGGCTGGTGTCTGTATGTAGGTGTATATATATATATATATATATATATATATATATATATATATATATATATATATATATATTGTGGCAGCAGGCAGGTGAAGTCACCTGGTTGTATCCAGGATGGTAAATATGTGTGTCCTAGATTCAGGCTTTATGCAGACTTTTACAATTAGAGGGGAAGAGTTAATGAGCCCAGCTGAAGCAAGTGGGCTCATTAAGGCCTCTACAAAAAACCCCAGCATGCATAGGGAGATGCTCCATCCTGGAACCAGTTTTGTGTTGTATAGACTGGGGAGTGTGTCACCTGTACTGTGCGGTGAGTTAACGCCTGTGTGGCAAAACCTTTACAACAAAGGCAGGGACTGGTACAGCACAAGGCTGTACCCAGTTGTTAGACAGGGAGTCTATGTGTGTAGTTAGAGGTCAAGCTGACCAGGATTTATTTTCTTGTTTTATTTTGTTTGGCTGTTATATGTATCACTGCATGGAGCATAAATAAACCGGATCTTTTGTTTTTTGAACCTATACCGCTGTCTGCTGTGCCTGACTTTGTGTTGTGAACCCATCCAGGGGGTCACACACACCCGCTGCTGAGCTAACCCCTCACAGTTGGTGGAGAATTTTGGCATTTTTTTTTTGTTAAGGCCAGCATGGAGGAGATACTGAGACAGCTGGCTCTAGCAAATGCAAACCAGCAACAAGCAAATGCAAATCAGCAGCAAACAAATGCAGGTTTACAAAAGAGCCTTGCAGCTCACCAACAGAGCCTTGCAGCCCAGCAGCAGACAAATGCAACTTTGCAGCAGAGTTTGGAAAATCAGCAGAAGGCTCACCAGCAGAGTTTGGAAGCTCAGCAACAAGCCCAGCAGCGATCTGAAGCCCACTTCATAGACCTGTTGCAGAAGCAAGAGCAGAATTTTCAACAGAAAATAGAGACATTAATACAGCAACGTCCGCAGACCAATGAAGCAAGTGGTTACAATAATACCGCATCCTTTGGTGTGAGCTGTTTACTGACAAAAATGACTGGAGAGGATGATCCGGAGGTGTTTTTGACCACATTTGAAAGGACTGCTGAAAGGGAAAAGTGGCCTAAGGAGCAATGGGCTGGACTGGTGGCCCCTCTGTTAACTGGGGAATCGCAGAAAGCTTATTATGACCTAGAGCCTGACCAAGCAAAAGACTATGTGGTGCTAAAAGCAGAAATATTGGCACGGCTGGGTGTCACCCTGGCCGTCCGGGCTCAGCGTGTGCATAACTGGACTTTTCAGGTTGGAAAACCTCCCAGGTCTCAAATGTATGATCTCATTCACCTGAGCAGGAAGTGGCTGCAGCCAGAGACTTTGACTGCACCAAACATTGTGGAACGTGTGGTTATGGATCGTTTCCTGAGAGCTCTTCCTACTGCCATCCAAAAATGGGTAAGCCATGGAGACCCAGAAAATGCAGATAAACTTGTGGATCTGGTTGAGAGGTACTTGGCTACAGAGAACCTGACCACCTCTTCCAGGGACTCACGGACTTTCCCCCCTAGGACCAGATCATCCCCAGTGGCGGGTAAGATGACTCCAAGGGGTGAGGGTGGAGAGAGTGAGAGGGTGGGAGTTCTACCTAAGGTCTGGCGGGAGCAGCCCAGGAAGCCCATGCTGCAAGAGGCAGCGAAAAAGATTATTTGCTACCGCTGCCGGCAAGAGGGACATATTGCAGCCAATTGCCCAGTTGTGGATGAGCCTATGCAATGTGACTTTATAAGGGAGAGACGTCAGTCGCTGTTTGCGACAGTTGCATGCACTGCCATTCGGGGACCTGAGAAACATTTATGTAAAATGTGTATTAATGGTAGACATGTTGATGTGTTGCTAGATTCAGGTAGCCTGGTAACATTGATAAAAGCTGAATTAGTTACTACAGAGGTCTCTGGGAAGAACAGGGTGGCTGTTATTTGTGTGCATGGGGACACCCGAGAGTATCCTGTAACTTCAGTGTTTTTTGAGACCCCCAAAGGTAACCTCTCTCATCAGGTGGGGTTAGTGGCTCACTTACCACATGATGCTATTGTGGGAAGGGATTTTCCAAAATTCTGGGAACTCTGGGATTGTCCTGAGGCCCCCATTGGTGCCCCTATAAACCAGGAAGATGACCAGAATTCCTCTGGGAGTGGTGAGGACTCTCCTGAATTTCCCTTGTCGGTATTGGCGGGGGAAACTCGAGAAACTGGGGAGGAGCCAACATCCTCAGATGAAAACATGCCGTCTGTGGAGTTTTCGGATCTTGAGGTTCACAGGGAAAATTTTGCCACAGAACAGTTAAAAGACCCCACCCTAATAAAGGCACGGGAAAATGTGGTGAAAATAGATGGCGAGTTAGTGAACCCAGATAAGACTTGCCCTTATCCTTACTTCACTATGGAAAGGGACCTGCTATATCGAGTGGCTCAAAGGGCAGAAGAAACCATTGAGCAACTTGTAGTGCCCAAACCTTACAGGAAGTTGGTGTTAGAATTGGCTCATGGACACATTCTGGGAGGTCATCTGGGGACAGAGAAAACCAGAGAGAGGGTACTGCAGAGATTCTATTGGCCTGGGGTCATGAAGGAAATAGAAAAGTATTGTTCCTCCTGCCCTGTGTGTCAGAAGTCGGCACCTATGCCACATTTCCGTAACCCACTGGTACCTCTTCCTATCATTGAGGTCCCCTTTGAGAGGATCGCAATGGATTTGGTAGGTCCGATAATGAAGTCTGCTAGGGGGCATCAGTACATTTTGGTTATTTTGGACTATGCCACCCGTTATCCGGAAGCAATTCCTCTCCGAAATACCTCGGCCAAAACCATAGCCAAAAAGGTATCTCTTGTTTTTAGCCGCGTGGGTATTTGTAAGGAACTGCTTACGGACCAAGGTACACCCTTTATGTCCCGGGTTATGATAGAATTATGCAAGTTGTACAAAGTGAAGCAATTGCGTACATCTGTGTATCACCCCCAAACAGATGGGTTGGTTGAAAGATTCAACAAAACCCTAAAACAAATGTTAAAGAAGGTGGTGGATAGAGATGGAAAGAATTGGGATTGTCTAATACCCTATCTGATGTTTGCCATTAGGGAGGTACCCCAATCCTCTACGGGTTTCTCACCCTTCGAGTTGCTCTATGGGAGACACCCAAGAGGGCTGCTGGATATCGCCAAGGAAACTTGGGAAAATGAGAGTTCCCCTCACAGGAGTGTGATTGAGCATGTCGCTCTGATGCAAGATAGAATTGCACAGGTAATGCCAATTGTAAAGGAACATTTAACCCAAGCGCAGTTAGCACAGCAGAGAGCGTACAACCGTGGGGCCAAGACCCGTACTTTTTCCCCGGGGGATAGGGTCTTGGTGCTAGTCCCTACAGTTGAAAGCAAATTTCTGGCCAAATGGCAAGGTCCATATGAAGTAATTGAAAAAATGAGTGAGGTGAACTACAGGGTTAGACAGCCAGGAAGGCGAAAGCCGGAGCAGATCTATCACGTCAATCTGCTGAAAGCCTGGAGGGATAGAGAATCCCTAGTCGCAGAGACTTTGTCACAAGTACAGCCTGATTGCTTAGTTCCTGAGGTTGGAATAGCAGACACCTTATCGAAACCCCAACAACAGGAGGTTAAAGAGTCTGTACTTCGTAACAAAGAGATTTTCTCTGAGCTTCCGGGACAAACATCTGGCGTAGAGCATGACATTATCACCCCGCCAGGAGAAAGGGTAAAACTAAAACCTTATAGAATACCAGAGGCCCGACGGGAGGCAATACGTGGGGAGGTTCAAAGGATGCTGGAATTGGGTGTGATAGAGGAGTCCCAGAGTGACTGGTCCAGTCCTATCGTACTAGTGCCCAAACCTGATGGGAGCTGGCGGTTTTGTAACGATTTTAGACAATTAAATAAAGTTACAAAATTTGACACCTACCCCATGCCACGTATAGATGAGTTGATTGACCGGCTGGGAACAGCCCGATATATGACAACTCTTGATCTCACCAAAGGGTATTGGCAAATTCCCCTGGCCGAGTCGGCCAAGGAGAAAACTGCGTTTGTAACCCCAGATGGGGCATTCCAATATAAGAGAATGCCGTTTGGGTTACAGAATGCACCGGCAACATTCCAGCGGAAAATGGATAAGATTCTGAGGCCCCATCAGAAATATGCTGCAGCTTACCTGGATGATGTGATTATCCATAGCACAGACTGGGTCTCACATTTGCCAAAAGTACAAGCAGTCCTAGACTCTATCCGGGAAGCTGGGTTTACGGCCAATCCAAAGAAGTGTACCATTGGACAGGAGGAGGCCAAATATCTTGGGTACACTATTGGGAGGGGGGTGATAAAACCCCAAGTCAATAAAGTCGAGGCCATACAGAGTTGGCCACGTCCCAACAGCAAGAAACAGGTACGAGCCTTTCTGGGAATCGCTGGCTATTATCGACGATTCATTCCCCATTTTGCTTCTCAGGCTGTGCCCCTCACCAACCTGACAAAAGGGAAAGAGTCGGTTATGGTTAAATGGTCCCCAGAGGCTGAGGAAGCATTTCAGTCCTTAAAAACAGCCTTATGTAGCCAGCCAGTGTTGTACTCACCAGACTTCTCTAAGGACTTCGTGGTACAAACTGATGCATCAGACGTTGGGTTAGGAGCAGTGTTATCCCAGGTCTGGAACGGGGAAGAGCACCCAGTCATTTACCTCAGCAGGAAGTTAAAGTCCCATGAGGTAAATTACTCCACGATTGAGAAGGAATGTTTAGCAGTGAAGTGGGCTCTAGATTCCCTTCGGTACTATCTGCTAGGTAGGCACTTTGACCTGGTGACTGATCACGCTCCTTTAAAGTGGATGGCTCAGAACAAGGAGACCAATAGAAGAGTAAATAGGTGGTTCCTAGCCCTACAAGAATTTAACTTTACAGTTAAGCATCGCCCTGGTGTTAAAATGGGGAATGTGGATGCTTTGTCTCGGATACATGCGTGTCTGACTGCTGGTGTTACAACCCCAAGGTTGAAACAAGAGGGGGGGGTATGTGGCAGCAGGCAGGTGAAGTCACCTGGTTGTATCCAGGATGGTAAATATGTGTGTCCTAGATTCAGGCTTTATGCAGACTTTTACAATTAGAGGGGAAGAGTTAATGAGCCCAGCTGAAGCAAGTGGGCTCATTAAGGCCTCTACAAAAAACCCCAGCATGCATAGGGAGATGCTCCATCCTGGAACCAGTTTTGTGTTGTATAGACTGGGGAGAGTGTCACCTGTACTGTGCGGTGAGTTAACGCCTGTGTGGCAAAACCTTTACAACAAAGGCAGGGACTGGTACAGCACAAGGCTGTACCCAGTTGTTAGACAGGGAGTCTATGTGTGTAGTTAGAGGTCAAGCTGACCAGGATTTATTTTCTTGTTTTATTTTGTTTGGCTGTTATATGTATCACTGCATGGAGCATAAATAAACCGGATCTTTTGTTTTTTGAACCTACACCGCTGTCTGCTGTGCCTGACTTTGTGTTGTGAAGACATCCAGGGGGTCACACAACACACCCGCTGCCGAGCTAACCCCTCACAATATATATATATATATATATATATAAATAAATAAATACAGTACACCCCTCACATTTTTGTAAATATTTTATTATACCTTTGCATGTGACAACACTGAAGAAATTACACATTGCTACAATGTAAAGTAGTGAGTGTGCAGCTTGTTTAACAGTGTAAATTTGTTGTCCCCTCAAAATAACTCAACACACAGCCATTACTGTCTAAACCACTGGCAACAAAAGTGAGTACACCCCTAAGTGACAATGTCCAAATTTGGCCCAATTAGCCATTTTCCCTCCCTGGTGTCATGTGACTCGTTAGTGTTACAAGGTCTCAGGTGTGAATGGGGAGCAGGTGTGTTAAATTTGGTGTTATCGCTCTCACTCTCTCATACTGGTTACTGGAAGTTTAAAATGGCACCTCACGGCAAAGAACTCTCTGAGGATCTGAAAATAAGAACTGTTGCTCTACATAAAGATGGCCTAGGCTATAAGAAGATTTCCAAGACCCTAAAACTGAGCTGCAGCATTGAGGCCAAGACCATACAGCTGTTTAACAGAACAGGAGTCACCATGGTCGACCAAAGAAGTTGAGCTCAGCGTCATATCCAGAGGTTGTCTTTGGGAAATAAACATATGAGTGCTGCCAGCATTGCTGCAGAGGTTGAAGGGATGGGGGGGTCAACCTGTCAGTGCTCAGACCATACGCCACACGCTGCATCAAATTGGTCTGCAATGTGTCCACCCAATACAGGTAAGTCATATAGCGCTTGATATCAACAAGAGGATTCACCATTCACAGTAGGCCTGGAGCATCCACACTCATTAATGCTGTGTTATAACCACAGGTAAGGCATATTGAAAACAAAGGAAATCTCCTCTTGATAACATCCAGAGTGGTGAAATGCTTTAGAACATGTGATATAACCTTGGTGCAAGGAATAGCACTATCAAATGTATGTAGGGATATTGCGTTTTTTAATAAAGTGAAATGGTTTACACTATGGCGGATTTCCTTTATCTTCCATATGCCTTACCTGTGATTATACCCCAACATTATAGAGTCTAAAGGTGGATACTCCAGGCTTACTGTGCATGGTGAATCCTCTGATTGATATCAAGTGCTATATGACTTACCTGTAGTAAGTGGTCATATCCTTCTGGTGAGTTATTTGGTGTGGCAGTGGTGGATCACTAAAGCACTATGTTGAAGAGCACAATTTTATCAGCATCATTTTACACAGTAGATAAAGACTATAAATTGAAATGTGATTGGCTGCTCTTTGGCACATTACTGCTTGATACTGTATGGGGTTTTTCTTTATATCCAAGTTAAGAAGGCATCTTAAAATGCCATCTTAAAACTTTTTATATCGCACTATGCACAGATTAAGTCCTGCTTAAGCAAGCCTGTAATCACTTTGTCATTTTCAACAAAATAATGTCTCAAGGGTGAAAAAAGTCAAGCAGTTTGCCGCCAGCAATTGTGTTGCAGTACATTGCATGCCTGTCTGGCCTCTGATGGGTTATCCGGGGATTAAAATAGTTCCTCAGTAAAACCTCTACTGGCTGTTCAGTGCGTCCCCAGGGAAGATGAAATGGAATGACTCCAGAGGCAGGAAGCAGAATATAATATTGTTCTGTCCAACTGTTGACACTGAGCCCCAAACACAACAAGTGCCAGAGCAGGATAATGGTGACTTGAATGACATATTATTCTGCGCTCTACTTCCCTTTTTATTCGGTTTTGTTCTCGGTGGAAAGGAAAAACCACAGCAAAGATTCCAAAAGAAAGGAATCTACTGCTTTCACTGAATTTGAACTTTTCACAGAGAAAAGAGCCAATGTTAGCCTTAACAAAGACATTCTTTCTCAAGGTTTTTGAGGAGCTAAAACCTTCAGATATCATGTCCTAGCATAATTGCTGTCTGTTCTAGCCATTCTTTTCTGGTTTGGAGAATGAAAGGTTAAATGTTTGTACTGTTTTATGATATAGAGGTTAGTCTGAAGTTGTAAAGAAATGAACTTGTTGAATTCTCAAAATTAAATTAGACCTAGACTCAGGAAAATGTATACTTCATACAGCATAGGCCTAGCCAGTTGTCAATGATATAGCACTTGCAGTAGACATTCTCTAACTACTTCATTGCCAGATCCACTTTGTCATCCATTCCATAGCACTGTGCGGCTGCCAGGTAGCATTAATACTAGCAGAAGTGCAAACACTTTACCATTGAGAGCTGTCTATTTCTAGACCCTGCTCTCTAACAACCCTATCATTGTAATCCAGTGATCAGAGGCAGGGGTGGATAGGTTAGACCTCTGATGATGTCCACATTTTGATGGGCTTCTATGACACTAGAAGAGCATTGGGTGCCAGGCACTGCTACAGAAGTGGAAGTGCTTTACTGCTTACTGCAATCAGGAATTATATGCTAAAGATACACTTTACTGATTGCTTTGTCATATTAAACTGTTTAAATGTTAACAAATCTCGTTAGACAGCCAGACTTTAGATTTTAAAGTCAACTTAATGACAAATGTCTTATATAAGCTTTAAAAAGTAATGTCAATTTAAAAGTTATTTTCAGTAGCTTTAAAGTGGTTTTAAAGCCTAAACATTTTTTACCTTAATGCATTCCTTACATTAAGGTAAAAAAAATTTAGGTGCTGATTTTGGTCTCTCACCCACTCCAATACTTACCTGAACCCTCATTTGATCCAGCGCTGTGCACTTCTGCAGCTCTTCACTCCCATCACTTCTGTGTCTCACTGGTTTGGCTGGGGCCATTGGGAGCCATTGGCTCCCAGTGTTGTCAGTTAAAGCCAGTGACAAGAGACATGAAGGTCCTTTGTTCAAGCACTTCTGTTTATAGTTTGACAACACTGTCTCTGTCTCACAGTGGTGCTTCTGTGTTGTCATCCTAGCATGTGGTCTTGTGATGGAGACCTCAAGTAACTTCAACACTCATTACACAGGCATAGTCTATCTGTTACGTCAGATAGACATTACGTCATATCAGGTTACCCTGATGAAGTCATGTGACGTGACATGACATAACACGTAGGGTGTGGTCGGAGTGAGTAGCTGACTGGAAGTGATGTGAGAGGTGATCAAACGCCATTGTTATATCTTTACTGCACTTTTTAACTTTTATTGCTATCAACATCCATTTTTTCTTTTTATAAATCTTTGATTCTTTATACAATTTACACTATGGGAGGCTTTTTATCTACTTTATTCCTACATGTGGTGCAGAGCTGCTAGAAATACTACAAGAGCCTGTAATCTGGAGCCTGGAGGTTGGATTCCAGCAGCACATGTGCCCATAAGGCTTACTATTCTCTGTATTGAGGTGAGAGTTCTGTGAGCACTGAGCAGTTGTGTGAAGGCACGGGAATATTTTCTTAGGTGGAAGTTCAACTAACACGGAATAATTCATTAATTATATGTATCTATTAATACTTGGACACCATTATTGGACTTTTGACTGATTTATTTGTAATAATTTATTTTGAGTTAATACACTGTGAAGTGTCAAGTTACATTTGAGAAACTGTGCATTATCACTTTATTGATTTTGTTTGAGTAAATTGTTTAACATAAATATAAGATTAACTTGGGTAAATAGCACACATTAGCACAAAGGCGACTTTTTCACAGGTTTGTTTAAAGCGGTTGTAAACTGCTCGACATTTTCTTTTTCACCCTGCAAGGTAATGTTATGTGCTAGTATTGCATACTAACACATTATGTTAAACTTACCTTAAAAAGAAGCTCTTCCAGCGCCGAGATGTCAGAGCTACAGGTTCTCCTATTATCGCCCGCCTTCCTTCTGGTTCAGGATGATGTCACTGGTTGCATGTTTAGGAGATATTTACACGACCTATAGGTAGGCCTTATTATAGGCTTACCTATAGGTAAATGTTAGTGAGAGAAGTTTACTTCCACTTTAAAATTGAAATGACATTGTGTTCCTTTATGTGAGTTTTTGATGCTTGCAAAGTTAATGTAACTGTAACTGTTATTCAGATCATCTGATATCATTATTGTGACCTGGAGATTTTTTTGGTAGGGAATATTTTTATTTACTAGTATGAAGTGCTGTGATTTCATATTTTTTTTGGTGTAAATACAATGCAAAAGCATTGTGTTTACAGTGATCTGTATAAATACAATAGCATTGTGTTTACAGTGATCTGCTACAGACCCTTAGCCTAGGTCCTGGCTGTCAATGACAGGTTTCAGTGCTAGTGCCTGTGGCGTCCACAGAAGCTGCTGTGTCGGGGTGCCATTTTAAAACTGCTACTGTCCTTTGCATTTTTAAAATGGCACTATAACTGAGGTCAGAAATATTGGATTTTTTTCTTTTTCTTTTATGAAATTGGCAATCTCTAATCCAGATGCAGTGTGTAATGAAGTCCATTTATCTGTATAATTTGGATTGTGAGTTCCTGTGTCCTCACAGGGCATAAGACATGAGGCTGCCCTCAGTAAGAATGCGTAAATTGTTTTGTAGTCAGAGTCCAGATACTGGAGGAACGTATTACCCCAACTATGGCAACCTGAGGTGTGCCATGGTCACATGTAAGTGTATACTTATAAGAGTTCATACCCTGGATATGAAATATGAAGTATCAGGGGTACGGGTGGGGGGGAACCCGGAAATGCTAGCCGATAATTTCAGGGAGAAGGAGGGGAGATTATAAGCCTCCTACAAATACAGGCTAGCCTTCTAACTTGTAGTCAGTCTGGATATTGAAGGAACCTATTACCCAAACTATGGCGACCTGAGGGGCGCCATGGTCGCATGTAAGAGTATAACATGGGATGGGACCCCCTGCTTGAATGCTGTGGTCACTTCCCCCGTTTTGGGTTTAACCCCAATTTAGCAATCAAAATGCTGACGTGTGATATGAACTGTCCAGAAGCAAGGGGCTGCGTGAGAAAAGGGAGTAATTGGCTATCGAGAGGGTCCGCTACAAACATGAAGGTAAGCTGGTCCAAGACCTCAACTGGACACCAGAAAACATTGGTTTTGTAATAATTGTTAACAAAACCCTGACCTGTCTACCGGTTTTTGTTGTTGGGAGTTGAAGTGAAAAATTATCAGGTAACCTGGTGAGACTACCTTTTGAGGAGTACAGGTGCATTACAGCTTGGGGCACCTCTGTGGGTTGGAGGAAACCAAAGTAACTAAGGAAAACATCCGCTTTGAGGACAAGGTTGGGGCCTGACCCAAAGGGTGAAAGAGACAACAAATCCACTATCCCACCGAAGGTCTGGCTGGAGATAGGCATGCGTGTCAACCGTGACTGTTCCTGACTTTTCTTGATACCTTTTAAGAAGGGCTTTGATGGGATGAGCTGCAAAAATCGACGGTCTGTCAGGATTGTGAAGTGAGAAGAAGTGCTGAATACGTGACCGGTACACCTTGATGGTGTTAAATGACAATAAGTCATGAAAACCATCATGTACATCCCCAACACAATTGCAGGGATAAAACGTAAAACCAAAAAACACCTTCATGCCGTCTTGTAAGCCCTGAGAGTGTTCCTTGACAGTGACGCATTTACCAGGTCAGAAGCCTGTGCCCTTAGTGAGTCTAATCCTAAAGATACAAAATTGTATGTATCTTATTCACAGTGTGGTACTGTGGATACAGAAGGGGTCAACATGTGCCACATCCGAAATATAGTTTTGAAAAAAAGGAAGAGGGCTATGGACTTTTTAGGCACTGTCACATACAAGATATTAGTTTAAAAGGTTTTTATCAATATAAAAAAAAATACATATACGACTTTTAAAAAGCAATTTTTTCACAACCAATCACCATAACCATATCTAATGTGTGATACAAATTGCCGCCACTATACCCTAAATGTACCAAAGAGGCTATAGACATTTAATAGTGTAAATACTCCATGGTTGAATCAGAATTCCAGCAGAGGGGTAGAGATGCAGGATTGGCAGCATAGTCATAATATTGTTCAAGAAGAATGGCTCAACATGTTTTGCGTACTTATCACGCTTCTTCTGGAGCTAATACTTTATGACTAACAGGGAGTGAAAAAAAGTCAAAATAGAGAACTATAAATATCAAAGAATATAGATATACATTTACAATATAGGCATTATGGGGGCGTGTATAACAACGTATGGAAATATGAGTGAGCGGAAGTATACACCATATCAACAAGCTAACCCATCACGGGGCCTTTACGTAGTAACAAACCCAATATGATACACTGACTTACTAAATGGTGGTATATGGCTGTATAATGGCACGTACACACGAGCGAATTGTCCGGCGTACTTAGTCCGGAAAACAATCCGGCGGATAGTCCGGCGGACTTTCTACCGAACGGACTTGGCCACACACGGACACACAGAAAGTCAGGCGTTTGCTAGCGTGATGATGTACAGCACGTACGACTGGACTAGAAAAAGGAAGTTCAATAGCCAGTAGCCAATAGCTTCCTTTTCGTACTTGCTTCTGAGCATGCATCATTCTTAATCCGCCGGACTAGCATACTGACCAAACGTATTGTCCGCTAAAACCCAAGTCCAGCGGAAAGATTGGACTGCAAAAATACTTTCTAAGTCCTAGTTAATTACTCGGGTCCCCAAACACTTTTTATGACAATAACTAGCATATTAACCTTTCAAATGAGCACTTATGACTTCTTCCATAGACTTTTAAAGGGTGTTCCGTGGCTTTGGAATTTGCCGCAAACACCCCAAATTGTTCGCTATTTGGCAAAGGGCGAACAGCCAATGTTCGAGTCAAACTCATGTTCAACCCGAACATAAAGCCGTTGGCAGAGTTGGAGGCAATCGGATCCTTCTTGTGGCTGTGCATGGAGATGAGTGAGGGGAAGATGGCCTACACCCATCTCCATAACACTGCAGGGTGGAAGCTATGTCAAAAGGTCTCTTCTGCCCATAGCTCTTAAAGGGCCATTTTTCTTTAATGACAAGATATTTTTTTTATGGCATTTTTTTTTTTTGCAAAATCTTTTTTATTGAGTTTTAATTGGCATACAGAATTGCCCACACAGGGGCCAAACATTTCCCACACAGGGGCAGATCCAACAGACCACAACAGGGCACATCATACAACATGAATGATCTGTCTCTGAAGCGGCAACAGACTGCAACAGGGCAGACCAGCAACAAACACAACCTTCCTATCTATACCCCAATGAGGTGAGAGGTTTAGTTCAGGAGTATATGTGTTCAATATTATAATGACAGAATAATGTGACACGAGAGTACTTGGGTCAATTCACTATAATACTATAACCATAATGTTAATCTAGGGGTTAGTTACTGCATCAGTTGCCGTAGTAGTATCATCCAACCAGCAGGTCCACACCTTTTAAAAATGTTCTGGGCAACCCCTGCCCGAGTGGGTGGCTCTATAGAGGGGCAAACTGGCGTTCACTAGGTTTTTCCAGAACCTGACAGAGGGGGGAGATTGTTTCCAGTTCATCGTGATGGTTTTGCGTGCATAGTACAATAATAGGGATATGAGTGTCTTCCTAGCTCTGAGGATTGGCATTTGTTCCACTAGCCACAGCAGACAACATTTAGCATCATAAGGGACACTAGTCTAGTGATCTTATCTATCACATGGAGAATTTCCTTCCAATAATGTGCAATTGCTGGGCAAGCCCAGAAAATGTGAAAAAAGTCCCCTGACTGAAAAGAGCAGGTCCAGCACGCTGCGGAATGTGCCGGCGACATCTGGTGCAGCCTTTGGGGTGTGTAGTGAGCTCTGTGCACAGTTTTGTATTGGACCAGTTTGTCCCTGGCTGAGATCAGAGGGGAGAATTGAAAATCCTAAATCTCCTTCCAATCATCTTCATCCGCCCATTTCCTGCGGAGGGAGGACAGCTCGGGGATGGCAGCAACCAGCAGGGACCCGTAAATCTGAGACATGGGTTTCTCTAAATCTTTCACCCAGAGGGTGGATCCGAGCTCTGAATATTCCAGTATAACTGGTTGACCCAAGAACTGACATCTATAAGCATGTTCGATTTGAAGATACATGAAATGGGCCTATGCAGGTATATTACATTTGGTACACAATTTGTGAAAAGGAGTGAGCTCCCCATTGGTGATAATATGTTCAAGAGTCAGTATTTTGTATTTTGCCCAGGCCTGTGGATCCGGGATGGTACTGAACGGTGATAGGATAGGATTCAGCCACAGGGGGGTGTGAAGAGACCAGGAGTTCGGCTTGGGTGCCCTCAGCGCCTCTCCCATTTTCCACGCCCTCATAGTGGTGCACATAGAAGGGGTGAGGCAGTGAGGAGTTTTTGGAACCCTGAGTATCAACCCCTTCACGGGCCTCCAGAGACCCCACTATAGCCGTCTCCAACACCGTTGCAGAATTGGTGAGGTCTGGCAGCAACCACCCATGGGCAGTTACAAGCTGAGTGGCCAAGAAATATTTTTGGCAATCAGGGAGAGCCAAACCCCCACTGCCCACATGCCTGGTCAGAGTAGTTTATTTGAATCTAAGTGATTTAGACTCCCAAATAAAAGGAGAGGAAGAGTTGTTAAGAGAATTAAAGAAGGTTTTACTCAGCCATTGTCGGGAACTCCTAAATATGTACGTAAGTTTGGGAAGAACTTTCATTTTAAAAAGGTTGATGCGCCCAATAAGGGAAAGGGGAAGATTGCCCCACGTTCTCAGTTTGGATTTAATCCCAACCAGGACAGGTTCAAGATTGAGCCGGACAAAGTCCCTGCCCCATCTTGAGATGATGATACCTAAGTAGGTAAACTTCTCAACCCACTGAAGTGGGGTAGAGGAGGGTGAGGAGGACCTGTCCCCTCATCCACCGGAAAGAGCTGCGACTTATGCCAATTCACCCTCAACCCCGTAAAGGCGGAAAAGGCGTCCATGATTCTGAAGGCTTCCATGATTCCGAGTGCGCCCCACAGAAAATCACCAGCGCCATTTAAAAAAAGCAGTAAATCATCCGCATAGAGAGCCAATCTCTCCTCCAGCCAACCCACCCTATGACCCCCGACCTCGGCCGAGCTCCTGAGGGCCTCAGCAATAGGTTCCATGGCCAGGGCAAACAGGGCCGGGGAGAGAGGGCATCCCTGCCTTGTGCCTCTCCACAGGGGGAACGAAGGAGACAAGGATCCATTCAGTTTAATACATGCTAGGGGACCAGTGTACAGTGTGCGTATCCAGGCAATAAATTCCAGTGGGAAACCCATTCTTCTAAGCACCTCCCACAGGTACACCCACTCCACCATATCAAATGCCTTCTCCATATCAAGGGTGGCAATGGTCCTAGTGCCCTGATTAGTATGGGAGGCATGAATATTAGAGAACAGTCTACGCATGTTGATGTCTGTGGACCTACCTGGCATAAAGCCCGTTTGATCAGAGTCAATCAGAGATTTTATCACTTTATTGAGTCTTGTGGCCAGTATCTTGGTTAGTATTTTTAAGTCACAATTTAGTAGTGCTATTGGCCTATAGGAGACACACAACTTAAGATCCTTATTAGGCTTTGGGATGAGAACAATATGGGCCTTCCTCATAGGAGGATGGTAAGGAGCCCTGTTGGAGACAGGCTCGATACATCTGAGCTAATCTGGGGGCAAGCAGTTCTACGTGGGCTCTATAATATTCTATGGGTAGTCCATCTGTCCCCGGGGTCTTTCCTGCCGGGAAAGACCTAATGGCCATCGTAACCTCTTTTGGTGCGATTTCCGAGACAAGGAGTTGTCTCTCCGGGTTAGAGAGTCATCCCAGTGCTAGCGTGCCTAACATGGAGGTCATAGGTGTGGGGTCAAAGCTATCAGGGAGTGAGGAGAGGAAACATATAGGTATAAAACCTGGTGAGAGCCAACAGAATGTCCTCCTGAGAGGTGACCAGTACCCCTTCTGCTGTGAGTATTTCTGATATAACCGCTAAGGGCCTGTCCTGCTGTGCCAGCATCGCTAGTAGATTTTCTTAAGAGATATGCCTATGTTAATTTTAACACTGTGGCAGAAAACACTTTAACACACCAATTTATTGAGTTATTGAGACAATATTCATAATGATAAGATAAAAAGGCGAGAATGGCCATAAAAAGGCGAGAATGGCCAATGTTATATGCATGTTATTGAAAATGAAAGACATTGCTATAGCAAAAGAAGGCCAATGGTATACTGAGAGAAAGCAATTATTGGAGCAGGTATATAGTGTAACTAAGAATGTATTAACAATGGTTGCATAGGCAGATGCAAATGTTTGAGATCACATTAAACAATTGGTGAGTGAGAAATGTGTATTGGAATAGAAAATTGATGAATTAGAGGAAACGTGTAAACAAAGAGAAAGTTGCATTGCCTCTTTGAATCAGAGAGAGGCTGAGAAGGAGTGTATTATAATACTGCTTAGGAAGGCATTACATGAAGCCCAGTCTGCCATAGAGTTTTCCTCGGCACATGCTCAGTGCTCAGCAAAGATAGAGGCTTTGGAACAACATGTAGAAAAACCAAATGCTAGTGTTACTGCAAGAGATGTTGCTATGGTGGCAATCAATGTTGGAGATCTGACTGAGAAATATTGAGAAATATTTAAATAAAAGTGTTGTAACTGCGCTTGAAATTGATTCAGGAGTTGAAATGGAAATCGAGCCTGATCTTTTCAAGAATAGTAACACATTAATAGTAGAGTCCATTGCTAGTGAATACTCAGACAATTAAAGTGTAAAGTCTGGTGATTCCAATCATAGTAATGGTATGCAGCAATGTGAGTCTCCATTGCCATATGCTCAGAGAAGGGCCTATGCAAGGAGACCAGCTCTCAAATGCTTTGTTTGTAAAAAGGGGGGTCACATAGCTAGGAATTGTTTGGTGGTGAATTATGATATGCAAAGGAAATCTCAGTACCTGAAAATTACACCAAGGCATTATGAAGTTTTTTTTCTGTGAGATGGGTTAGCAATCCAAGGCATAGTGGCCAAAGTAATCAAACCCGTTTCCTTAGGGCAACAATATATATATATATATATATATGTGTGTCATGATTATTATGTTTTTTTTTCTCCTCTTATTTTTAATCCACCTGAAAGGTCCATCCATTGGTTATGTCCTCAATTAGCAGCTGAATACATTTTGTTTAAGACAAGAGTTGGTAGGAAGCCATTCTAGCTGCTGGAGTTATTGTAGTTTTTTTCTTTGTTTTTATTTTCATTCAGGTGGTAAAAGTTCCAAAAGGTTTAGGCTTTGTCCACCTGGAAGGGGAGTTAGTGCATAGGTCTTAAGGTACAGATAAAGGCATTGTGTTTTTAGTGTTTCATTTGAGAATTTTTGAGAAGCAACATTCACATTAATTTTTTATTTTTTGCTCTTATCATGGCTATCCGTTTTAGAATGGGATCATTCTAAATAAATCATGGTTATTTTGATGTTCTCAGAGTTGAAGAAGCCAGGAATACTAAGTTCCTGGGTTCCAAGGAGGGAACTATAAGTAAACATAGCAAGCGAGCAGATATTGTGGATAAGAATTTGATTCTGCTCTTGTTTTTGACTTCCAGAGTCCTGGTGGAACAAGATTGGAAAGGTTTCTGGAACAGAGATGAAAGATGTTCATCTGGTTTGCAGTTTGTCTGTGCCACACCACGCCAATAATGAGTTCTGATAAAAATTTAGGAGATAAAGGACAAACTAAAAGATTCAGATTAATACTTGCAATATAAGGTTTCTTTTTCTTATGGACAATCTAGTGCTAATGCTGCATCGGAAAGACTTTGCCCAGCAACAAGACTGTTGAAACATTTTGCCGGAGTCTCTCCTGCCATTTAGGAATACAAACGTACTGTGAATACAAGTGCAATGGGTTGGAGTTTGAGGGAGGAATATAACCCTTCCAATCATTCAGAACAAGAAATTTAAAATATGTTTTTTATTATGGAGGGAGGAATTGAAAGAAGGAAAGGTTTTTAATGTGTGACATGTATTGACGTAACTGAATTAATATGGTGCAGTTACCCAGGAGGCTGGCACTTATACATAATAAGGCATCTGTTGGCCAGACTAGAGGGTGCCAGGTGACACATCAATGGGGTGAACATTTCCTTGTAGGGGTCTCAGTCTTAGCAGTCCTACCGAGAGGTTCTCGGTTACTTGGACATGTGGGACACCAGAGCTGGATATGGGGGAGATAAGCCTGGTTTATGTCTGATCCGAGAGGTTGGAACCTTGCACAGGTAATGCCAGTGACTACACCCAGCATGCTGGGATCAAACGCTGGTAACCAGGACACAGTATCCATTCACCACATGGTGCTTCAACATCTCACAGTGGTTTATAAAGGCCTATTACCCTATATGTGCTGAGTATACACTGAATTAAGTGCGGTCATTGTACCAGTGGCTTACTCCTGGAGATGTGCAGACACAGAAGGCATTTAGGACGCTTATTTCTGAGGAGTAAGCTAAAGAGGAGGGATGTATTCAGCACTATATTGGGGGGGAATAGGAGCTGGGATGGCTGTTGTTAATGGAGTGGACATCGGTATCCAGAGGAACAAACTCTCAGCCATAGCTTCAGATCATATGCAGGGCTTTGATACTCAAAGAGATTGGTGGCATCCTTAATAACATTCAACAAAGTAACATAAATACCCAGAATAAAGTGTCTCAGGATTGTGTCCACCATGTTGAGAGGTTGGCCGAGAGTGTGGTGTTACAGGACAGAAATCTGTCATGGGCTCTGGCGTGCACGCAGGGGCAGATGAAGTTATCAACCAACATCAAGCTGATTGTACGGTCTCTGTATGAGGGGCAGTGGACTTATGAGCTAGCATCACCGTTCAGTAAGACTTTGCCAAAACACATCGCTTACACTAATCCAAAGTGGTGTTTGAATGCATGGATGGGCTGTGCTAGTTTGGATTGTGCAAGGTGTTATGCTGCCTCATTGACCCCATATGCAAGTGCAAACTTGGTCTGTATATTTGGTGGAATCAATGGGCTTAATGACTGGGGATTCTACCTTGTTGCATTTGAGGCTAAACAGCCCACATGCGATTTTTTTATGAATTATATGTGATGGATCAGAACACAATAGTCTAAGTTGGTGAAGTAAAATTAGAAAAAGATATACATAAAACACCTTTTTAAAAGGCCCCAGAGGCTGCAACACCTAAGCAAGAGGCACCACTAACCAAACACTGCCATGAAGACCAAATAACTCTCTAAGTAAGGGACAATGTTGTTGAGAAGTACAAGTCAGGGTTAGGTTATGAAAAAAAATATTGAAATCTTTGATGATCCCTAGGAGCACCATCAAATCTATCATAACCAAATGGAAAGAACATGGCACTACAGAAAACATGCCAAGAGATGGCAGCACACCAAAACTCCCAGACCGGGCAAGGAGGGCATTAATTAGAGAGGTAACACAGAGACCTAAGGTAACCCTGGAGGAGCTGCAGAGTTCCACAGCAGAGACTGGAGTATCTGTACATAGGAAGACAATAAGCTGTATGTTCCATAGAGTTGGGCTTTATGGCAGAGTGGCCAGAAGAAAGCCATTTCTTTTAGCAAAAAACAAAATTGCGCGTTTTGAGTTTACGAAAAGGCATGTGGGAGACTCCCAAAATGTATGGAGGAAGGTGCTCAGGTCTGAGGAGACTAAAATTGAACTTTTTTCTCATCAAATAAAATTCTATGTCTGGTGCAAATCCAACAAACACATCACGTCACCCAAAGAACACCATCCACAGTGAAACATGGTGGTGGCAGCATCATACTGTGGGGATGTTTTTCCGCAGTCGGGACTGGGAAACTGATCAGAGTTGAGGGAAAGACGGATGGTGCTAAATACAGGGATATTCTTGAGCAAAACCTTTACCACTCTGTGTGATTTGAGGCTAGGACGGAGGTTCATCTTATAGTGGGACAATGACCCCAAACACACTGCTAAAGGAAAAATTTAGTGATTTAAGGTGAAACATGTAAATGTGTTGGAATGGCCTAGTCAAAGCCCAAACCTCAATCCATTAGAAAATCTGTGTTCAGACTTAAAGATTGCTGTTCACAAGTGCAAACCATCCAAATTACAAGGAGGAATGGGCAAAAATCCCAGTGGTATAATGTGGCAAGCTCATAGAGACTTATCTAAAGCGACTTGGAGCTGTGATAGCCGCAAAAGGTGGCTCTACAAAGTATTGACTTTAGAGGGGGTGAATAGTTATGCACATTGACTTTTCTGTCATTTTGTCCTATTTGTTGTTTGCTTCACAATAAAACAAAAATCTTCAAAGTTGTGGGCATGTTCTGTAAATTAAATGATGCAAATCCTCAAACAATCCATGTTAATTTCAGGATCTGAGGCAACAAAACACAAAAAATGCCAAGGGTCGTGAATACTTTTGCAAGGCACTGTATTTACCTCTGTCGGAAGCATGACCATGATGTCTTTTGTATGCCAGGTCAATACACGGCGGTGAACAAGAAATGTTGGGAAGAGTTCACTCTGTGTTCTGGATGGAGATATCATTGCTGGGAAGGAAGCACCTGAATAATATTATTTGGGACATAGAAGAGTGATGATTCTTTGTCCTAAAGGATACTGATGTAACGTTAGTCATGGAACTAGGGTTGCAATTCTCTTAAAGGGCCATTGGCGCCAAATGGTGCTAGCACGAATGCGTGCGCACCCGTTGCTCATGCACCTGCCCCGTCACGCACGTACTTGCGCCTGAGGCACGCACGCATATTCGCACATCCCATGCTGGTGGATGCCTGACATTGCCCCCTTCCAAGGGGCAGCCTCCGGACGCACATCAAGTCCTTCGTGAGGAAGGAGGCTGAGGAAGTTTACCGTGTCCTGGACAGCCAAAACTGGAGACGAAGAAGATCAGGTATAAATGATAAACTGTAATTGGCAAAAAAAGGGAGACTGTCAAGTGGCCGAGTGACTAGCATTATTATACGCAAACTCCGTTAGGGGCAGCAGTGTGCCCGCTGTGCATGCACCTACACCTCTCTCACACATGCGCGCGCCTGAGGTGTGCACCGGTGTACACGCGCGCCAATGTGCGAATGTGCGAGCGCATATTCGCACATCCCATGCTGGTGGATCCCTGACAGGCCCTTCTTGAGACTTTGTATCTGAAATCTGGTTAAAATGTTTCTCTGAGTGTGTGCTGATGAATGGTGAGTGAATGGACACCCTTTGCCTGTAGTGCACCCTGTCATGAAGATACCGGGAAGGAGAAGACACAGAATGGTGACGTAAGTTGTCACTGAAGAATGACGATGGTGTGTCACTCAGTGGCAAAGCGGCACATGTTGGGAAGCATAACACGTTAGGACCGTTATGTACTGTTCCTTAGGAGCTGTTTATGAAGTACATGTTGGGAAACTCAACACGTTAAGACAGTTGTGGCCTGTTCCATAGGAGCTGTGTCTGAAGGAGGGTGATATGCGCCCTTTAGGCGCAAAGTGGAAGGAGAAGTCAACATGTTTTATTTCATAATACAAAAGGTGTTTGAAATATTAACTATGGCTATACCAAGCCTCTGCATTCTTGGGGGCCGTCTGGAATGTAACAAGTTGCAGATGAAAGCTTTGTAGCATATAAGAATTTTCATCTGAAAGAAGAAGTCAGGCCCTCTATCAAGGCTGGCTCCTGACCGACTGGTGTGATAGCACTCTACAAGCAAGCTTAAAAGAGGGTCATGGCTGCCAGGATGATTGATGAAGGTGGGTTACAAAGATCAAAGGATCAACAGGTACTGACGATGACCCAGGGCACATAGAGATGATATATGGACAATGCTGCCCCTAAAGCCCAATACAGCAGGATGGACAATAATATAATATATTGAGGAGGACTGCCCCGTAAATACTTTGATTCATCAAAAGTCTAGATGGGCTGGCAATGGGGTTGGGTCTGGATGGTGTATGATTGAAGTTTAAAAAGGGCTGACCGAGACAGAGAGCGTTCCCTGTTACCATCTTGAGCCCAGCTGATGAGACCATGTCTAGGGGACAGCCTTGCAATAAGTACCTTTGATGCTCTTTTGTTATATGCTCTATAGTATTTTCATGTTGGCATTTTCCTATTTTCTTGGGAAATAAATAAGATGTTGTTTTATTAACCACTAGGCGTTCGCGCTATAGCCGAAAGACGGCTTCAGCACAGACGCCAATTGCCGGGAGGACGTCCTTGGACGTTCTCCTGTTTACATCCACGATTCATGCTTCCGTGAGCGTGCATCAGGGAAATTCTGTGCTGGCCGCGTCCCTTGGACACAGCCAGTCACAGATCACTGTAAATGGCCAATCACAGCGGTCGTTTACAGCATGATTGGTGTGTCCAATGAGAGATGATCTCATATGTAAACATATGAGATCATCTCTCATTGCCGGCTATCCCTCCTCTCACAGACAGCGTGTGAGGAGGGAGGGATGAATGGCTTCAGTGGCAGTGAGTAAAAAAAAAAAAAAGAAAAAAGAAAATAAAGTGCCCACAATACATGTCACTGCCACCTGTCCCCACTGCCACCTGTCCCCAGTGCCACATATAAGTGCCATATGTCATCAGTGCCACATGTCATCAGTGACTCATCAGTGCCACATATTAGTGCGATCTGTCATCAGTGCCACATATCAGTGCCACTTATCAGTGGCACATGCCATCTGTTATCAGTGTCATGTGTCATCAGTGCCATCTGTCATCAGTATCACATGTCATCAGTGCCACGTATTAGTGCCATTTGTTATCAGTGCCACATATTAGTGCCATCTGTCATCATGCCACGTATTAGTGTCATCTGTCATCAGTACCACGTGTCATCAGTGCCACACATTAGTGCCATCTGTCATCAGTTCCACATCAGTGTCACGTGTCATTGTCCTAGTGCGCCAGGGCCTTTAAAAGTATAATAGGTAGTCAACAAGTTAGATGTGTAATTTATGCTCCTAGAACACGTGATGGTGCTCTCTGCATGTTGGGCCTCTGAGTGGTTGGCTGTGGAAAAGTCCCACACATGTGGTATCGTAAGACTCAGGAGGAGTAGCAGAATTTATTTTGGGGTGTCATTTGTGGTATACACATGCCATGTGAGAGAAATAACCTATTACAATGACAATTTTGTGGAAAAAAAATCTTCATTTTGCAAACAATTGTGGGAAAAAATGACAACATCAAAAAGCTCACCATGCCTTTTTCTAAATACCTTGGAATGTCTACTTTCCAAAAATGGGTCATTTGGGGGTTATTTGTACTTTCCTGGCTTGTTCGGGTTGCAAGAAATGAGATAGGCCGCCAGTACATCAGGTGTGATCAATTTTTTATGATTTGCACCACAGCTTGTGGACTCTATAACTTTCACACAGACCAAATAATATCCACTAATTTGGGTTATTTTTACCAAAGATATGTAGCAGTATAAATTGTGGCCAAAATTTATGAAGAAAAATTTATAATTAGCAAAATGTTGCTAATTATTAATTATTAAAAACAAAGAAAAGTGAATTTTTCTAAATTTTCGGTCTTTTTTCATTTATAGCACAAAAAATTTAAAACCCAGAGGTGATCAAATATCGCCTAAAGAAAGCTCTATTTGTTTGAAAAAAAAGGACAAAAAATTCATTTGGGTACAGTGTTGCATGACTGAGTAATTGTCATTCAAAGTGTGAGATCACTGAAAGCTGAAAATTGGTCTGGTCATGAGGGGGGTTTAAGTGCCCAGTCGTCAAGTGGTTAAGCAGTGTGTTTGTTTTCATAGCTAACCTTATATTATTGTGCTATCAACAGTAAAATTCTGAGTTTTAATAGACTAGCTAACTATAGGAATAGACAAATTAATACATATATGGAATAAATAAAGGGAATCCGTAACCACCCTTGGATAATAATTATTTTAGCATTTATTTCAGTGGGTGTCCCCCCAAAAGCCATATCAGGCCCTCCAGGTCTGGTATGGATCTTAAGGGGAACCCTGCATTAAAATAAAAAAAAAAATGGTGTGGGCCCCCCCAAAATCCATACCAGACCCTTCAGGTCTGGTATGCATTTTAAGGGGAACCCCATTACAAAATAAAAAATAATGTCGGGTTCCCTTAAAAATCCATACCAGACCCTTATCAGAGAACACAACCTGGCAGGCTGCAGGAAAAAGGGGTGACGAGAGAGCGCCCCCCTCCTGAACGGTACTAAGCCACATGCCCTCAACATGGGGAGGGTGTTTTGGGGTCCCCAAAACCATTTGCCCCAATGTTGATTGGGACAAGGGCCTTTTCCCAACCTTTGCCTGGTGGTTGTGGGGGCTTATCGGAATCTGGAAGCTCCCTTGAACAAGGGGACCCTGAGAATCCACCCCCCCCCCCCATGTGAATGTGTCAACATGGTAAAAATTACAGTAGACAGTTTGGGACAAGTCCTTCTTTTAAAAAGAAACTTTTTTTAATAAAGTGTCCTGCGATGTAACCCCATCTTCCACGACGGCGCCGACAACTTGAGAAAACCCCCCAAAAAACTAAAAAACTCTGCCTCAATGGGAGGCGTTCCGCAGCTGCAGACTTTTTGCAATGACAGCTGTTATATAGCTGAGGTCAGGGCCACCCGTTGACATAAACCGGTCAGCCCGCCTCCTTTTGACATCATGTGACATCACGTAACATCAGAGGGGGACAGGGTCACCTATTTACATCACCGGGTGGCCCCGCCCTCAGCTATATAACAGCTGTCATTGCAAAAAGCAGTTGCAGGACGCCTCCCATTGAGGCAGATTTTTTTCCTCCTTTTCTTTTAAATAATTTCTCGGGTCGTCTGCATTATCATCAAAGATGGAGTTATATCGCAAAGCACTTTTTATTTTTATTTTTAAATAAAGGACTTGTCCCAAACTGTTTCCTGTCATTATTACCATTTTGACACTTTTTTGGTACAATTTTGGTACAATGTACCTGATACTCATTCACATAGGAGGGGGGCAGGATCTGTGGGTCCCCTTGTTAAAGGGGGCTTCCAGATTCCGATAATTCCCCCCCACCCACAGACAACCACTGGGCCAGGGCTATGGGGAAGAGGCCCTTTTCCTCCATAAACATGGGGACAAGGTGTTTTGAGGGGAACACCATCCCCATGTTCAGGGCATGTGGCATGGCATGGTTCAGGAGGGGGGCACTTTCTCGTCCCCCCTTTTCCTCCAGCCTGCCAGGTTGCTCGGATAAGGGTCTGGTATGGATTTGGAGTGGACCCATGCCATTTTTTTTTTAAAGATTTTTTGTATATTGCCAGGATCTGGCAATACATTACAGTCACGAGCAGTTTTAAATAATTTTTTTTACATTACAAATGTAATAAAGGTGTAAAAAAATACTGCGCTGTGAAAAGATGTGTTCTACCCAGCTGCCAACACTACTGAAGACTACACAGTAACATACAAAAATTAAAACAAAAAAGTGTGGCGCTTAGGTGGCAACAAACCACATGAATCAGTAAGGCACTAATTCAAGCAAAGAAAATTACATACACTTCAAAAAAAGAAAATATGTGTAAATTCCGTTGTATATCAAGAGATCTTACTCCCAGGTGGAAGAGTGCATGAACCTCATGCACACAAAAGGTTAAGGTAAATAAAATTAATTTAACATGTACAGTCCATCAAGTGAACGTCTAACAGTCCTTGAAATATGTAATATCAATCACAATTCCAAACTTGAGGTGACGTGAAAAAAGGTGAAATTCAACTTCTGATGTGTAGAATAATACCACCACCACCGTGATAAAGAAGGGGAGAGGAGGCTTACCAAATGACGTGGACTCAGAGGAAGGCTTTCGCCTCTCGAGTCATATGGGCCCGTAGGTTAGCAAACCAGATAATCATACATCTAGTATGTAATCTCCCGCAAGTCTTCAGGTCATGAAATCATCCGTAGCGATCCTCCTATAGTGCTCATCCCACGAAAATAGGGGGCTCAGGTATCAAAGACCATGGAAGTAGAAAACTAGCATAGCGTGATACCGTTTTAACATCCAATTTATTAAAAAATAATAATAAAATTACACTCACATTTGGTTCAATCGTAATAACATAGTCAGAAAGTAGCGATGTCTGTAAGGGGGTCCACCCGACGCGTTTCAACTAAACAGCCGTCCTCTGCTCTCATTCATAAAACTGTCTATGGCTGCCGTGTAAGCATGAGGCATGATTGGCCAAAGGCACCAATCATTTTTGGTATTCAGCGAACGGGCGAACACCGATGTTCGAGTTTGAACTTATATTCGACTCGAACATCGGGCTCATCCCTATTTAACAGGGGCATATAATTACAATTTTTGATACAATATTTAACAGCAGGGCCCGTTCCTGCACCCAACAAGATTAACTGCGAGGTGTTACAGTGTTGTGGCAGTGTTTTATTTTTTTTTTATTTTGGTGCGGGTGTCCCCTTAATATCCATACCAGACCTGACCGATTCAGGGGGGGGGGGCACACTATTTCTTATAGCTGAGGTTCGGAAATACATTACAGTCGCAAAAAATTTTGGATTCAATTTTTTCCTTTACAAATGTAATTTTGCTGTGGGATTATTATGAACATGGGAAAGATGCACTACTTTACAGGCAGACTAAGGGGACCCCAGGCGCGATATTTAAAGGAATATTTAATTTTTATTATTTCACTTTAAGCATTATTAAAATCACTGCTCCGGAAAAAAGTGCAGTTCTTAAACTTTTTTTGCATTGATACATGCTCCCTGGGGCAGTACCTGGGTCTCCATACACTTTTTATGGCAATAACTTGCATATAAGTTTTTAAAAGGAGCACTTCATTTTTCATGCTCGTGTCCCATAGACTTTAACGGTGTTCACACAAATTTTTTGCCTGTTAGCATGCTCTGCTGTGAACCGAACCGGGGGGGGGGGGGGGGGGTGGGGGTTGGTGTTCGGCTCATCCCTATTCATTACAGGTTGCCTCAGCGCCTGCATTCAGATCAAGATTGGGATTTTGAGAGCAGACTGATCTGATGATTATGTGAACTCTTAAGCGTAAAGAAATCCAGGACTACTCCTGAGGGATCATATTGCTGCAGTGGTTCATGCATGCTTATACTAGCACCTCAAATGATTCTACTGGATACTCCCCCTACAGGCTAATGTTCAGAAGAGAAGCCCATTTACAAGTGGATTTTTGGAACATCATTAGATCACACCTCTCAGGCCTCCTATCAGGGGTATGTTGACAGATGTTTCGGAAGAATTTAAAAGTGCCGTATGAGAAGGCCAAGGAAGCCTCTACCATCAGAGAACAGAAGAACAAGAAAAACTATGACCTCCGAATGAGGTTTCAGGATGTACATCCTGGAGATTGAGTGTTGTTGTGCAATCTAGGAGTGCCTGGGAAGCATAAGCTGGCTGATTGATGGTGTTCCCAATCCTACATTGTGTGTAAACGACTACCTGGGCACCCTGTGTACCAGATTCGGCCTGAAGGAAAGACTGGCTGTCAAAAAACAATTAAATCAGTCTGAGACAGAAGTGCAGTTAAATAACACTTGTTTACTTTTATTATTAAATAGAACAAATGTAGTCAAAACTTAGCAGAGTTCAGGAAACGAAACAGATAGTCAGACAAGCCAAACGTCAGGGAGCCAGAGATGAACATAGTAAAACAGCAAGCAGGATCTGGAGCCAGAAGGGATGTCAGCCAAGCAAGTCTTTTAAACAGGAATGCAGGAAAGAGTCTCTGTGATGTTGACTAAGGCAAAGGTAGAGATCCTTTGGGCTGGATGGCTTAAGTAGGCAGGACTGACAAGCAGGATATCATCAACAGCTGAGTAACTGTAGGCCCCTGTACACACGGTCGGAGAATCTGTCGGAATGCGTCTTATCGGACCGTGTCATCAGATAATCCGACTGTGTGTGGTATGCATCGGACTGATTCCATCCGAATCTCCGTCCGACCCAATTTTCCAACATGTTGGAAATATTTCCCGACCAACTGGGCCGGTCGGACCTAATCCAATCATGTGTATAGCATTTTGATCAGACCAAGTGCCACGCATGCTCAGATCAAATTCCTACATCAAAGCTATTGGCTACTAGCCTGAATGTAGTCCCATCGTAACTAAATTACGTCATCACGTTCTAAAAGATCGGATTTTTCGCCAACTTGGCCCGACCGTGTGTATGCAACAGTTTCGGACACAATCCGTCGGACGAAATCCGACGGATTTGGTTGGCAAAATCTCCGACCGTGTGTACAGGGGCTAAGAGAGATAGAAACTGGCAATCAGCCGACAGCTGAGTGGCCAGCTCAGAGTAGGAAGGGTTGAGGTCAGCCATGACAGTACACCCTCCTCAATGAGCCCTCCCCCTCGGAGGACCACCAGGCTTGAGGGGAAATTGTCTATGGAAATCATAGAGGAGGACAGGGGCATGTACATCCGAGGATGAGACCCAAGAGCGTTCCTCCAGACCAGGGGTGCTCAACCTGTGGCTCTCCAGCTGTTGCGGAACTACAAGTCCCATGAAGCATGGCAAGGCTGAAAAGTACAAGCATGACTCCCAAAAGCAGAGGCATGATGAGACTTGTAGTTTCACAACAGCTGGAGAGCCACAGGTTGAGCACCCCTGCTCTAGACCGTACCCTTTCCAATGCACCAGATGCAAAGTAGTTGCAGACCAAAGGTTTTAATAAGGAGACATGAAATACATTTGAAATACGCATATGAGAAGGAAGGTCTAATGCATAAGCCACTGGGTTAATCCTGCGAAGACTACGGAAATACCCAATAAACTGAGGTGCGAACTTCAGTGCGAGAACACAAAGTCGTAGGTTGCGAGATGACAACCAGACCCTGTCCCCAACTTGAGAGGAAGGCACAGGCAAGTGTCTGTGGTCAGCATGGAGTCTGTACCTATCTTTAGCATGTCGCAAAGCCTACTGGACTTGTGCCCAAATGGAACGTAGACTACGGGATGCTCCTCCAATGCAGGAATACTCTACTGAACAAACGAGTCAGGCAACATGGAAAGTTGGAAAACATAATTTGCCATAAATGAGGACAATCAGGAAGCAGAATTCAAGGCACTGCTGTGAGTAAACTCTGCCCACGGTAATAGGTCTGACCAGTTGTTATGAGGCTCGAAATATAGCAACATAGGAATTGCTCCAAGGATTGATTGGCTTGTGCTGCAGCCACATTAGACTGCGGGTGATACGCAGAGGAGAAAGCAAGCTGAGCTCCCAACTGTGCACACAAGACTCGCCAGAACTGGGACACAAACTGACTACCCTTGTCCAAGACAATCACCTTGGGTAGCCCATGTAAGTAAAAGATCCCCTGAGCAAAAATGGAAGCCAGTTCCTTAGAAGTGGGCAACTTCTTTAGTGGAATACAATGACACATCTTTGAGAACCGGTCAACCACCATATGGATAACTGTGTTGCCCTGGGAGTTGGGTAACTCCACAATGAAATCCATAGACAGGTGGGTTCAGGGTCTCTCTCCATTAGGTATGGGTTGTAGGAGGCCCACTGGAAGGTGTTGTGGAGTCTTACTCTGAGCACACACGGAACAGGCAGCTACAAAGGCAGTTACATCAGCACGTAGACTAGGCCACCAGAATTGTTAGGAAATGGCCCAAAAGAATTGATTTTTCCCAGGGTGGCCAGCAAGCTAGGGAGAATGGTAAGTCTGGAGCATGGCAGTACGGAGACTCTCTGGGACAAAACAGCGGTCACAAGGTTTCTCAGGAGGAGCATGGACCTGAGCAGCAAGAATTTTGTCCCCCAAAGGAGAAGGGAAACTGGTGCGAACCGAAGCCAGAATACGATCAGAAGGAATCACAGGAACGGGAACCGACTCCCACTTGAAAGTGGAGGAAAATTGTTGTGACAAGGCATCAGCCCTTACATTCTTAGTACTGGATAAGAATGAGACAATGTAATTGAAACTTGACAAGCAAAGAGCCAATCACACCCTTCTGGGAGAGAGGCATTTAGCCTCAGACAAGAATGTGAGATTCTTATGGTCCGTAAGAATGAGAACTTGCACAATGGTACCTTTGAGGTTATGTCTCCATTCTTTCAGGGCTAAAATGATCGCCAACAACTCTCTGTCACCAATCTTGTAATTGCACTTCACAGGTGACAATTTCTTGGAAAAGTAGCCACAAGGATGCAAGGTGCTCTCAGAGGTAGGACGTTGAGACAGAAGGGTGCCAACACCAGTCTCAGAAGTAACAACCTTGAGGATAAAATTGGTAAAGGAATTGGTGCTGCGCTCCCACAAATAAATAAAAGATATGGAGAGAAAAATGTAATATCCCACAAGGATGTATCCTTATTTCAATAGTGTAAAGAAAAGGAAACTTATCCCAAAGTTTCAAATAAAGTGCTCAAGTGCATGGTAAATCTGTCTAAAATTAATAAAAATATCATATATAAATAAATCAATAGACCAAAAATAATGATTATTGTGCAAACAACAAAAATATCACTCGTGCTGTGATATAAAGCCAGTGATCAAACAAAATAAAGTGCTGTAGTGCATATAGTAGAACTTATAGCAAACACTATTAAACAAAGAATAAGATAGTCCAATGGTGGGTAATACAGTGAAAATTTCATAAACGATGCAGGTATAAAGTGAAGTTGTGCATTCACAGTGTAAAAAACTCTCTCCACTTCAGTGATATCCACGTGTGCGATAGGCACACCAGGTAATTACCTCACTGCTGTAAGATACACAGTGTATATGTAGCCTTTAAGGGAAAGCACTGGGGATCAGGGAGAAGACTTTAAACTCCTATAACGTTGCCACCGTCCATATAATTACTCCATAGATGAGGCCAGCATAGGTACTCAAAGAATAAATATAAGACCCGCCATAGTGTAGTAAGCTTAAAAATGAACAATTTATTAAAAGAATAAAAGCTACTCACAAACTATCAAGGATAGGTCGCACAGTAAACAAACTACGAGCGTACCGCTCGTGTGTAAGCGTTACTTCCGGTATCCTATGCGTTACGTCACTTCCCGTGACTTCAACTGGGATGATCGCCAACAGCTCTCTGTCACCAATCTTGTAATTGCACTCCACAGGGAAAATTTCTTGGAAAAGTAGCCACAAGGATGCAAGGTGCTCTCAGAGGTAGGACGTTGAGACAGAAGGGTGCCAACACCAGTCTCAGAAGCAACAACCTTGAGGATAAAGGGTAACGTAGGATCAGGATGTGCCAACACAGGAGCAGAAACAAAGGCAGCCTTCGGACTCTCAAAGGCCTTAACAGACTTTCGAAACCAACTCTGTGGGTTACCATCCTTTCTGTCCATATCAGTCAGGGGCTTGACCAGAAAAACTTCCGATAATAGTTGGCAAAGCCCAGGAAATGCTGCAGAAGATGTAAACCCATGGGTTGGGGCTACTGTAGGACTGCTGAAAGTTTCTCTGGGTCCGTCAAAAAACCTACAGTGGAAATTACATAACCCTGGAATTGAACCTATTCATGATGGCACTCGCACTTCTCCAATTTGCAATAGAGATTGTTCTCTGTTCAGTTTCTGATGCAAACGACTGACATCTGTGTGGTGGCTCTCCAGGGACTTGGAAAATATGAGAATATCATCAAGATAAACCACCACACATAACTTAAACAAATCTTGGGGGGACATAATGAATTGACTGCAGGGGCATTACAAAGGCCAAAAGGCATTACAAGGTACTCATAATGGCCTGTTCTGGTATTAAACGTCGTTTTCCATTCGTCACCCTCCTTAATCCTCACGAGATTGTATGCCCCTCTCAAATCAAGCTTTGTGAAAACCATTGCTCCCTCGAGGTGGTCAAATAACTCCATAATCAATGGAATCGGATAGGCATTCTTAATAGTGAAATGATTGAGACCCTTATAATCAATACAAGGTCTCAGTTCACCACTCTCCTTCATGAAGAAGAAACCAGCACCAGCAGGGGACGAGGATTTGCAGATAAAACCTTGAGAGTGCATCTGCAACATACTCCTCCATGGCCTTATCCTCCAAGACCGACAAAGGCTAAATCCGGCCGCGAGGGGGTATGGCACCAGGCTGAAGGTCAATTGCACAATCATATGGCCGGTGTGGAGGCAAACTACCGGCTTGACCTTTGTCAAAGACATAGCTAAAATCGCGGTACTCCTCCGGCAGGGAGGAGAGTGAAGAGGTGCACAGGACCTTGGCTACCCTTTGGAAGCATGTTTTACTGCATTGTGGTGACCAGAGGAGAACTCAGCATGGAGCCAATCAAGAGGGGTTGTGCCTCTATAACCAAGGATAACCAATAACCAGCATAAATTTGGGTCAGGAAATAACTTGGAATTGGATTATCTCATGGTGAAGAGCCCCTACAGCCATGGACATGAACAACGGAACCATCTCATGAGTCACATGGACAGGCGGTAGGGGTCTCCTGTCAAGAGCCTCAATGGAAAGTGGAGTGTCACACAACTGCAGCGAAATTGAGTGCTTCGATACAAAGGCAACATCAATGAACAGGCCTGCAGCCCCAGAGTCCATTAGAGCCTGTATCTCGACGGACGACTCAGCCCAAGAAAGAGTGACCAAAACCAGGGGCTTATCCTTCTTGATAACTGGGGACAAAACAACGCCACCTAAGGTCTGGCCGTTCTCTGTATGGGTAGGACAAGACTTCAAAAAGTGACCTGCCTGGCCACAATAAAGGCACAATCTCTCCCTCCTCCTAAAGTTTCTCTCATCCGCAGAGAGAAGCGTGAAGCCCAAGTGCATGAGTTCATCTTCACTGACCAATTCAGTACCAGGAGGCATGGGAGGTGAAGGATGCACGCGTTGGACTGCAAAGCTCGGAGGCAAACGTACAGGAGGCTTCTGCAAGCGATTCTAAAAAGAGAGTCTTTCTCTGAGTCTCGAGTCAATAAGGATGGCAAACGTGATCAACTTCTCCAGCTCAGTGGGTAAATTTACACTGTTATACAAGCTGTACACTCATTACTTTACATTGTTGTCACAGGTCAGCTGCAGAGCTGATCTGTGTCTCACCTTTATTGCTGTAGGTCGGCTGGCATCTGTTGTTCCACTAGCTGGTGTCCAGCTCTGTTCACTCTGCAGCTATGGGTGTCGCCGCCCATCACCTGTTGCCTAATATATGTTTCCTTCCTGCTACTTCCTGTCCAGCCCCTCATGTGCTTCTCTATTTAAATCCCTTTCAAACCAGCTACTGATTGCTTGAGCATTTGTTTCTGAGCTCCCTTCGTGTAACCTGTTTTACCTGACCTCTCATGAACTGATGTCTTGTGTACCGACCAGGCTTGTTCTGATTACGTTGTCTGCAGCCCGCCCTGACCTTGGCTCACTATCCAGCTCGCCTTTGCTTCGTCCATCCATCCTTGTTTAACAGTGTGTTCTGGTACTTCCCTAGCAAGCAGGGTGAACCTGGGGGTCGTGACATGGGGTCAGCACGCAGCTAAGCCCAAACCCTTGTGAGGGGGTCCCTGATGGAACACCGGCTAGCTCTTAGATTCCACACCCTGGGTGATCCCATGTCACCTGCTCGCCTGTGGGCTCACTGTAAGTAGTACCGTGACAATTGTAGCAAAGTGTCATTTCTTCAGTGTTGTCACATGAAAAGATATAATAAAATATTTACAAAAATGTGAGGGGTGTACTCACTTTTGTGAGATACTTTATGTGTATATAGTATACTGTCTGCAAATATACCTGTGTTCGCAGGAATTCCTCTGCTGAGTTAGCGCTGTTACTCAAAACTCAGCTGATCTGTTGTCTCCTCTTTGTGACAATGTCCCCTTTGAATTGTTCTAGTAAACATTATTATAACATAAAAGCGCAGAATTGTTTGACTTATTGCTTTAAGGTGGTACAAAGATGTCTAAACCCAGAGTGTCAGGTGGGTTGGAATGTTCATCAGATCATGGCGGTGCAGATGAGGAGGTAAATTCAAGCAGCCCCCTAGGGGGTTGTGCTACACTTTCATCAAGAGTACCTTTATAGGGTTACGAAGCAAAAGCACCACCGACACCCAAAGACTAATTTTTGTGCACCTGTATGACAGATGCATATTATTAAAAATTTTGACAGCAAGGCCAAGTCTTACTTTCATCAAAAGTACCTCTAAAGGGGTATGATATGAATGATAATAATCTTGTTCTGAGTGCACTAAAATGTGGCCTCATCATAAAGACTGGCTCCCCAAGACATTGTTACATAGTGGGTGAGGTTTAAAAAAAGACACAAGTCCAACCTATGTGTGTAATTATATATCAGTATAACATTGTATATTCTGGTCGTTCAGGTGCTGGCCAGACCAGAGTCTTGTAGAGTGGAAGAATTACCGATTTATCTCTTGAGTTAATCCCCTTTTTAATGCATGCCAATATTCTGTTTGCTTTGTTAGCAGCAACTTGGTATTGCATGCCAGTTCTGAGCCTGTCATCTACTAGGATCCCCAGGTCCTTTTCCATCTGAGATTCCCCCAGAGGTTCACCCCCTAGTGAGTAGATTGCATTCATATTTTTGCCACCCAAATGCATTGGTTTACATTTTTCTACATTAAACCTAATTTGCCATGTAGTTGCCTACCCCATTAATTTGTTCAGATCTTCTTGCAAGGTTTCCACATCCTGCGAAGAAGTTATTGCCCTGCTTAGCTTAGTATCGTCCACAAATACAGAGATTGAACTGTTTATCCCATCCTCCAGGTCATTTATGAATAAATTAAATAGGATTGTTCCCAGAACATGACCCTGGGGGACCCCCACTACCCACCCCTGGCCATTCGGAGTACTCCCCATTTATCACTACCCTCTGGACTCGCCCTTGTAGCCAGTTTTCAATCCATGTATTCACCATATGGTCCATGCCAACAGGCCTTACTTTGTACAGTAAAAGTTTATGGGGAACTGTGTCAAATGCTTTTGCAAAATCCAGATACACCATGTCGGGCCTTCCTTTATCTAGATGGCAGCTTGCTTCCTCATAGAAGGTTAATAGATTGGTTTGGCAAGAACGATTCTTCATGAATCAATGGTTATTGTTGCTTATAAAATATAGAAAGTTTGCAGGAAAAATGCCCTCTTTTTGGCTTTAAACTAAGACTACAGAGGCCGCCAGGCACTATATTTAAAGGGATTTTTAATTTTTATTTTTCAATTTAAGCATCGGTATAAAAATGATCTTTTTAAAATTGATATATGTCCCCCAGGGCAGTACCCAAACCCCCATACCCTTTGCATGCCCAATAACTTGCATATAAGCAATGGGATTCACTGTTTGGCTCTGCACTTTTGTGATGTTCAAAAGTTCTGGCACAAACCAAACAAGGGGTCATTCGGCCCAGCTCTAATAACAGGACCCATTGTATGCTGAACATGTGGCAGTCCATGGCTTAAAGCATAAATTCAGGTTTCATTTAACTGAAGAGTTTAATTTCAAAAAAACAATTTCCTTCCTTTACTCTCCAGCACTGCTTTTTGAGGCATTGGACACTGGAAAGATTCAAATCTCCTTTGCCTATAATGTGCACTCTTTTAGAAGACAATAAATACCTACCTGTTGGCTGTCATTTTCTTAAACTTGGTTGATCTTAACCACTTCCCACCCGGCCAATGCATATATACGGCTGGGTGGGAGCTGTCTACTTCTGATAGGACGTTCAGGAACATCCTTCAGAAGTAGCGGGATCGCGCGCGCGCATGCCCGCGCAGCGGCGCGATCCCGATGTGCTCGTGTCACCCCGACACGGCACATCTCAGATCGGCAGGAGGGCTCTGTGATTGGCCCTCCTGATCACATGACGGCCGTGTCCAATCACGGCCGTCATGTGATGTAAACAAACAGCCGGTTGCTAGGCAATCGGCTCTCCTCTCCTCACACGGAAGTCATCGCTGAGGAGAGGAGAGCAGGACGCTACAGCCGGCTGATGATCAGTGAGTATGAGCTGTTTTTTACAGCTTTTTATTCACTGATCATCAGTCTAGTGTCAACACACAACACAGTGTAAACACAGTCCCCACATATGTCCCCAAAATACACATGTCCCCAAATAATAAAAACACATGTCCCTAATAATAAAAACATGTCCCCCACATATGTCCCACTAAAATCACATGTCCCAATGATTATCTGCACACATATGTACGTGATCATTTGCGTACATATGTCCGTGATCACACAAACCAATTATTATACACTTAACTGAATTTTTTTTACCAAAAACATGTAGCAGAATACATTTTGGCTTAAATTTATGACAAAATTTGAGTTTATTGGATTTCTTTTAAAATAGAAAAAAGAAAATATTGCTTTTTTTCCAAATTTCCGCTTTTTTTGCGCTTATATCGCAAAAAATAAAAAAACGGAGTTGTGAATAAATAACACCAAAATAAAACTCTATTTGTGCGAACAAAATGATAACAATTTCATTTGGGTACAGTGTAGCATGACCGCGCAATTGTCACTGAAAGCGCTAGAGCGATGAAAGCTGAAAATTGGGCTGGGAAGGAAGGGGGCGAAAGTGCCCTGTATTGTAATGGTTAAGGAGAGCTCATAACTGCTGGCTCACAGATGAGCTGCAAGCATAATAATAAATACCTGAATAAGTACCAGCCAGGGCATTATCATTAGTGCAGTACAATCCATAAACTCACTTGCAGGGCTCTAAAAGGTTAACACATAATAGGCAGAAGCTTGAGATCTGTAAAGGTTCTTTCAGACAGGCAGCAAGATCCACAATAGATCACTTTTCAGAAGTGCCTGTTGTTGCCTGTGTTTTTTCCTTTTTTTCTTTTATTGCTGAATGCCATTTTTATATTGCAGGACTCAGTGGCGGCTGGTGAAGTTTTAAGATGGGGGGCGCTAGACCACGCCCACCCTTTTGACCCATCCCACTTCTCATAAGCCCCACCCATTATAGAATCCACCAACTCCGTCCCCTGTAGTACATCATATACAAGGCTCTACATTATACACAGGGCTCTATACTTCATATACCAGGCTCTACATTATAGACAGGGCTCTGTACATCATATACCAGGCTCTACATTATACACCAGGTTCTAATGACACATCAATATGTCTGACAGCCCAGCCACACTCCTCGTTCACCAGAGAAAAAAAAACAGGAAACACAAAAAAGGTGCTTGGGAAACAGCAATAGGCAGAGGTCACCGCAGACAATGAAGTACAAGAAAGCCTAATAAAATAAAACAAATACAGTCATCACATTTAGTGACTGCAATAATGCAATATCTTACATGTTTGCCTTTGGTGGTGGGATCAGAGGGATGGTGATGATCAGAGACAGAGGGATGGAGGTGGGGTGGGGAGTTGGATCAGTGGTGGGTGGGATGGGATCAGGGACAGAGGGATGGATCAGGGACAGAGGGGTGGTGGGATGGATCAGGGACAGGGGGGTGGTGGGTGGGATGGATCATGGACAGAGATATGGGTGGGTAGGATGGATCAGTGACAGAGGGATTGGTGGATGGATCAGGGACAGAAGGATGGTGGGATGGATCAGGGACAGAGGGATGGGTGGGTGGGATGGATCAGGGACAGAGGGATGGGTGGGTGGGATGGATCAGGGACAGAAGGATGGATGGGTGGGATGGATCGGGGACAGAGGGATGGATGGGTGGAATGGATCAGGGACAGAAGGATGGTGGGATGGATCAGGGACAGAGAGATGTTGGGTGGGATGGATCAGGGACAGGATTATGGTTGGTGGGATGGATCAGGCACAGAGAGATGGTGGGTGGGATGGACCAGGGACAGAGAGATGGTAGGTGGGATGGATCAGGAACAGAAGGATGGTGGGATGGATCAGGGACAGAAGGATGGTGGGATGGATCAGGGACAGAGAGATGGTGGGTGGGATGGATCAGGGACAGATATATGGTTGGTGGGATGGATCAGGGACAGAGAGATGGTGGGTGGGATGGACCAGGGACAGAGAGATGGTAGGTGGGATGGATCAGGGACAGAAGGATGGTGGGTGGGTGGGATGGATCAGGGACAGAGAGATGGTAGGTGGGATGGATCAGGGACAGAAGGATGGTGGGTGGGTGGGATGGATCAGGGACAGAGATATGGTGGGTGGGATGGATCAGGGACAGAGGGATGGTGGGTGGGTGGGATGGATCAGGGATCAGGGACAGAAAGCTGGTGGGTGGGATGAACCAGGGACAGAGAGATGGTGGGTGGGATGAATCAGGGACAGAGATATGGTTGGTGGGATGGATCAGGCACAGAGAGATGGTGGGTGGGATGGACCAGGGACAGAGAGATGGTAGGTGGGATGGATCAGGAACAGAAGGATGGTGGGATGGATCAGGGACAGAAGGATGGTGGGATGGATCAGGGACAGAAGGATGGTGGGATGGATCAGGGACAGAGAGATGGTGGGTGGGATGGATCAGGGACAGAGATATGGTTGGTGGGATGGATCAGGGACAGAGAGATGTGGGTGGGATGGACCAGGGACAGAGAGATGGTAGGTGGGATGGATCAGGGACAGAAGGATGGTGGGATGGATCAGGGACAGAGAGATGGTAGGTGGGATGGATCAGGGACAGAAGGATGGTGGGTGGGTGGGATGGATCAGGGACAGAGAGATGGTGGGTGGGATGGATCAGGGATGGATCAGGGATCAGGGACAGAGAGCTGGTGGGTGGGATGAACCAGGGACAGAGGGATGGTGGGTGGGTGGGATGGATCAGGGATCAGGGACAGAGAGCTGGTGGGTGGGATGAATCAGAGACAGAGGGATGGTGGGTGGGTGGGATGGATCAGGGATCAGGGACAGAGAGATGGTGGGTGGGATGAATCAGGGACAGAGGGATGGTGGGTGGGATGAATCGGGGACAGAGAGATGGTGGGTGGGATGAATCGGGGACAGAGGGATGGGTGGGTGGGGGGAGGCTTCATATGGGATGTGTGTTTAACAAGAGCCTCCACTGACACTGCCAAACCGAGACACAGCAACACCAGTGGAGATAATAGAAGCACTGACGATCAGCACTTGTTAAACACACAGCCCGTGTGAAACCTCCCCCTCCATCCATCCTGTAGAAATAAGGAGACCAGCCTTGTGTGATCGTCAGTGATTCTAATATCTCCACTGGTGTTGCTGTGCCTCGTTTGGCTGTCAGTGGAATCATTGATCTCTGCCCCCCTCCTGCGGATTTCCAGCATCTACCTTGTTGTTGAGTTTCATAGCGGCAAGTGCAGGAGTTCACTCCTCCGCTCAGCACACTGGTCTGACACAGGGGAAAACCGGAAGTGACAGACTAACTAGTCTGTCACTCAAAGCACATAGTATAGTAAACCTATGGGCGCCGGGCGGATGCAGATCGGCATTTTCATTGCGCCACAAGGCGGGTTAAAACCAAATGAAAGCGCCGCGTCTGCAATCTTGTGATTGCGTTGACGTGGCGCTTCACATAAATGCACTGTGTCCAGCGCTGCACTGTGTCCGGCGCTTGTACACGGTGCACTTAAGGACTTTTTTTTTTTTTTTCAATTTTTTTTTTTGTGACTGCCTGGAGGGGTGGGCGGCGCCCGGGCGCCCCGTATGGGCGGGCCGCCACTGGCAGGACTGCACCACAGCTGCATGCCTAGCATTTGGCTCACAGTATAAGTACAGTATAAGTACGGCCCCATTGATCTCAACGTGCAAGTTCAATAGACAGTGCCATCTGTCAGGCCGCGTACACACGCGCGGACTGTTCGCCCAACTTTGTCCGTCCAACAGTTTCAGCAAACAGTCCGCTCAAAATTAGCATGGACGGACATGCCCACACACGACGAATGAACAGTTTGCTGAAACCGTGCGCGATGACGTGAACAGCACGTACGACGGGACGAAAAATACGACGTCCTATACACTGCATTATAGCTTTCGGCGTGAAAATCCTTTCTGAGCATGCGCGCAACTTTGTTTGACGAATAAGCCTACACACGAGCGGGCTGTTCGCTGAAACAAGGTTTCAGCGGACAGTTTTTCGGAATTTCCGAAAAACCTTGTCCGTCCAACTGTCCGCTGAAACTGTCCGCTGAAAGCCCACACACGAGCGGACTGTCCGCCCAAACACTGTTCAGCGGACAAAGTTGGGCGAACAGTCCGCCCGTGTGTACGCGGCCTCAAACTCTGCCACCCGAGTTAAAAATGCCAACTTCTCTAAACGCCTTAATTCATCCACCAGCAGCATTACAGCATCCCCCTGCCCAGAAACCGTACCTCGGTCACTATAGTAATCCTAATCATATGGGGCATTCTGCATGCTATCATGTTTCTGGTGGTTGAGAGAAGTTTACATTGGTGTGCGGTTTACATGTATTAGTAAATCACCCTTGTTTATATGGCCTCTGCACAAAAGACTCTGAGTACCACATCCACAAGCAGGAAGGCCCCCATGGCAGAAAAACTTTACTAAACGTAACTTAACCTCTGCTTACAGGTGGTGTAACAGAAAGGCAAAAATGTCCCTACATCAATGTCAGTGGGAGGAAAACTAACAAGCAGCGGCGATAGGCAGTATCAATGTTGCAGATGATGGTAGAACAGGCAGCACAGAGGGAGCAGTTGATAGTGGGTCCAGGCAGCATAGAGGGGGTAGTTGATGGTGTGGGCAGGCAGTATAAAGGCCACCAGTTGATTGTGGGGACAGGGAGTACAGAGGGGGCAGTTGATGGTGGGGGCAGACAGTGCAGAAGCAGCAGTTAATAGTGGAGACAGAAAAACTGAGGGGATCAGTTGATTGTGGGGACAGGCAGTGCAGAGGGGGCAGTTGATGGTAGGAAAAGGAAGTTTAGAGGGAGGCAGTTATATATTGAGAAAAGTCAATTGAGGCGAAGAATGTAGTACACACAGGTTCTATCATCCCCCCTCCAAGTCTCAGTTGTTCCTATCATTAACCCCCCCCCCCCCCTTAGCGTGGTGCCTGCACTTACGTTAAGCTTGGGGCCCTCTAGCTGTGAGTAGCGGTACCAGGGGCCATTCCAGGGCTCTGAGGCAGCTTTCTCCCCTGCCCTGGTTCAAATGTGCCAGGAGGTGGGGTAAGAGGCCTGTGGCCACAGGGGGAGGGGATCATGCTCTGCTTTAGTACCGTTGTCATAGTACATGTTGTCATTCACACTATTCACATTGTTCCCTTAATGAACTGTAGCTCCCCTGTGTTGGCATCACTCATGCAGCCCCAGACCATGACACTCCCACTGCCATGCTTGACTGTAGGCAAGACACACTTGTCTTTGTACTCCTCACACACATTTGACACCATCTGAACCAAATACGTTTATCTTCATCAGACCACAAGACATGGTTCCAGTAATCCATGTCCTTAGTCTGCTTGTCTTCAGAAAACTGTTTGTGGGCTTTCTTGTGCATCATCTTTAGAAGAGGCTTCCTTCTGGGACGACAGCCATGCAGACCAATTTGATGCAGTGTGTGGCATATGGTCTGAGCACTAACAGGCTTACCCCTACCCCTTCAACCTTTGCAGCAATGCTGGCAGCACTAAGTATATTTCCCAAAGAAAACCTCTAGATATGATGCTGAGCACGTGCACTCAACTTCTTTGGTCTACCATGGCAAGGCCTATTTTGAGTTGATCCTGTCCTGCTAAACCACTGTATGGTCTGGGCCACCTTGCTGCAACTCAGTTTCAGTGTTTTGGCAATCTTCTTAAAGCCTAGGCCATCTTTATGTAGAGCAGCAATTCTTTTTTTTCAGCTCCTCAGAGAATTGTTTGCCATAAGGTGCCATGTTGAACTTCCAGTGACCAGTATGAGAGGGATAATACCAAATTTAACACACCTAATCCCCATTTACATCTGAGACTTTGTAACACTAATGAGTCACATGATACCAGGGAGGGTAAATGGCTAATTTGGCCCAATTTGGACAGTTTCACTTAGGGGTGTACTAATTTTTGTTGCCAGCGGTTCAGACATTAATGACTGTGTGTTGAGTTATTTTGAGGGGACAGCAAATTTACACTGTTATACAAGCTGTACACTCACTACTTTACATTGTAGCAAAGTGTCATTTCTTCAATGTTGTCACATGGAAAGCTATAATAAAATATTTACAAAAACGTGAGGTGTGTACTCACTTTTGTGAGATGCTGTATATCTGAGCTAAGCCAGCTCCCATACCTTAAAGAGGTCACTATCAATGGAATGGGGGACATACTGGGACATAACTGGGAGAACTTTAGCTGGGAGAGCCTTGGGAAAGCAGAGGCTGTTCCCAGAAAATGAGGATGTCTGCTTACCCTACATTATATTAAAATACCCTCTTGTCTGCACACAGCCCAGTTCAGGATTCAGTCCCCAAGTGTGCCCCCATAGCAAGTGGCTTTCAATGGGGGCACACAAAAAAGTTGAGGAGCCATGTGCGCCAGCAGAGGACACAAAAAGAGGTGATTCGAGGCCACTCTGTGCAATACAATTGCACAGAGCTGGTAAGTGTAACAGGTTTGTTATTTAAAAAACATTACCTTTACAAACCCTTTAATAATAGCATGTCAATCAAATGCACTAGCTCACGCCAGTGTAACTATAGCGGTGTCTTTGCTTTTTATTAAAGTTTTCTCTGTTTACTTACAACTGAAGTTTATTAGGGTCAGTAACTCAAACTGTCTAAGCAGAATTAAAAAAAAAACGACGCCACAAAGTTAATAAAAGGCAAGAAATTACTAAACGGAAGGAGACAAAAGTAATTAAAAACCATAGATCAATCCTCCCTATTCCTTTCCTGGAACTGTCAAACAATTCAAAGTGCTTTCTATTGTGTTCCTCACAGTCAGCGATGGGCAGCTTCATGGAATCACGGTAGGAAGCATGTACCTGCTGCCAAGGGAGCGTTCTCTTGTCAAGGTTACATTGCAGCACACAAGCGCTGACCCCTAATAAAGACAAATGTAAATGATGTGGCTGGCTCAGCACATTAGACAGACTGACTCTAGAGAAAGTCTGAACACTCTGCACATTGTAATGCAAGTGGAATTTATGTTTAATAGAGCAGAGTTGTCACAAGCATGCACTATTGTCAAGGTCAGTCTAACCAACAATAGTGCCTCTGTGAAGTACTAATATATGGCAGCGCAAAGAAAGCAATTACATTTGTTAGGCACTGAGCCAAGCATGCCAGTCACTGTCCTGCAGGGTGCAGCAAAAGAATACCAGCTAAGCTTGAACACAACAACCTGGGCTACAGACAAAAAATATTAAGCAGTGAAAAATGTCACCCAGTATTTCACTGAAATGTTGGATTGGTGCTTTTATTTAGGTTTAATCTAGCAAGTAAGAAAATCAAAGAAAAATCTCACTCAAAAATTGATTGACCACTTACTAAAATAAATAAAAAGCCATTAGAATATAAGCTAATTTGTAATTTTTTTTATTTTGCTGGGGCAGTAAAAGGATAAACCTTTTTCCTAGCTGTCTGTTTACTGTTTGACATTTGATGTTGAAACAAATGTTCCTATTGGCAGTTTCCTCCTTTATTTAGGTTGTGGTGACAGCCGTACAATTTTTTGGATTAATCAGAGCAAATTAAGTTTTTCCAGGCTGAACATTTAACTTCTAGTGTAGCACCCTCTTGTGTGCTTGATTAGGTAATGTTAGGTTTTTGTTAGTGTAGGTAAAATGTCTTAGCTTGGCTGGCAGCCAAGCCTGTTTTTTAATGTGGGTCGGGTGAGTGAACTAGGGAGGCTGGTCATCAGACAGCATCTCTGGTACCTCCTCCCTACTTCTGGAACTTGCTGGATACTTCCAGATACTTCCAGAAGAATGGGAGGGAGGTTAGAAGGAGCTGCCTGGAGTAACCATAAGCTCCCTGACTAATCCCCAACAGATGGATTGGAAGGGGGCAGGCCCCCTCAAACACTTAGTCAGGCCAGCTGGACAGGAGAGTTTCAGTGAAAGTTGGAGATGGAGTGCTAGGAGGCTGTCAGTGGGACCTTAAGGTTAACCATCTAGTTTGGTGGGGTTAACTTGGGCTTGGGAGCTCAAGTGCAGGAGGGATCCTTTGCTTTCCCAAGGAGAAATCCTGTCCAAAGGCACAGGAGCAGGTGTGAGGACAGCAGAAGCTAGTGAACACGTTGGGGAGATCTCCAAGGAGAAGACAGACAGTAGGCTGGTGAGTGTGACAATCGGGGTGGACTGAGAGGCAGCCCGAGAGGATCGGGTGAGAGCAGTCCGGAGATGGATGCAAAGTCAGTCTGGGAGGACTATGGAAGATTATCCAGGAGGGCTAGATAAAGTGGCAGCTGCAGCCAGGTGGGCTGGCAGTGCCTGAAGCGGTGGTGCTGGGATCAGTAACCTTAGAAAGCACAGCTGTGCACTAGGACTTTGCTACACAACCAAAGGGCCCTCTGTCCCTGCCTGTAAAGGGCATATGTTAAAATCTGACTGAGCCCAATTGTCTGATCACCTAACAGTGTGCCAGCTGGTCCTGGGAATTTTTTATGCTTCAAGCAAGTGTTGTGCTGAAGGAGATGAGGAGTGTGTAAATAGACTCTACAATAGAAGTTGTCCCTGAAGAGTTCTGCTAAAGTCAAGTGGGCATCCTATAATACCCCTAATAAAAAACAAAACACAAAAACAAAGCTGCAAGGACTGTTTCTTGACTCAAAAGTGCTGTGGAAAAGTCTGTGTACCTGGTTGTGCAGGGTGGGGGATCCCTTATTCACCCGTGACGCCTGTGAGGGTAGCTCTACTAGTAATGACTGATTCTCTTTAAACCCTAAAAATCACTAGCAGAAAAATCAGCACAAGGGTCAAAACTTACTAGTAATATGTGTCCCTTGTGCTGATTCCTATTCTGTTGAAAGTTGTTTTGTGTCTCCACCCCCAAACACACACACACCCCTGCTACTGTAATCTTCCTGTGCTGCAGGGGTTAACACCATTAAAAGGCAGGGCAGGGGGCAGATAAGCGACAGGACAGAGGGAGATTTTCACTAACAGGAGAGGAATCCGCACAAGGGACACACCCTACCGACTGTAAGTTATGTCCATTGTGCTGATTTTTCTGTTTGCGATTTTGACCACACTTATGCTTTAGGCCATACATTTAGGTCACCCTCACCCTGTATGCATTGGTTCCTTTTGCACGGCGTGCACTCATCAATGCCCAGGACCAGGTAGAGAATGTGGTCATGTGACAGATTGAACATTTAGGCAGTTCCCTGACTAAGGCTTTATGTACACGGAAAATTTTAAAACCTGTCCTGAATGATGTAACTTGACAGATAGTAACCGAGGTATAAAAACGTTGTGCCACTTTTACATGGCTTGTTTAGCCGCGTTTGCGTTTAGAAGCATTTTTTGCATTGAAACTAGTCAAAATGTATCTCTATTAAAAACGCCTATAAACGAAACATGGCTAAATGAGAGTTACCTCATTTACAAGCTGTTACAGGAATTTGGTATTTCAAATGCCTCTGAACATCAGTACCACGCCTAATGACTGGTTGCTCGTAGCTTGTTCCATCACTTGGTTACCCATATCAGCGACACTCCTCTTCTCCTTATCTTGCCAAGTTAATCCTTTGAAGTAGCGTTACTTTATACCCCATAGTGCTTTATAGACCCTGGTTCTTTATATGCACCAGAACCAACATGTCCCCCTTTGAATAACTTCAGACCAGGCTCATAACAGTTAATATAACATTACTGCATAAGTGTGGCAGAACAGTTTAATATGAGCAATGACTTTCCCCTGACTGTAACTATAATAGTGTGGCTGCCCAGACATACTTCTGTGAGGTGAGAGTCTTTTAATTACTTTGACATGTCCATGACTTGGTTGTCTCCAAAAGTCCTGGTGTCTTCAGTGGACTGCAAGGTGCAGTCCACAACTGACCAATTCTGCCAAGATAGCGTGACCCCTGGACCTCAGCATTCCCTCCTTTTTATATCACAGGTGGGCTGGCTAGAACTAAAAACACCCGGGAACTGAATTTTACAGTTTAACCCCTTTCTTCAGCCTGGAACAGCTGCTAACACAGTTCAACCTGCCGACACATAAGTCCAGACTTTTGCTTGGTACAATATCCCCTTCTATGAAGTCAGAATGTGTGTACTGGTAGACCTGCATCATTGTATCCAGCAGTATTGGGGTTACCCTCCCTGACATACCCTGAATATTGAATGTGCACAGTCATGCTCTTGAGCACCTGTGACATAAGACAAAGTCTCAGAAAGATTTCAACCAGTATAAATCTGCCCTTCAAAAATACAATTCCTGCCTCCTCACTGTCAAACAGACCTATTTTATCTCTCTCATTAAAATCTTATCATCCCCTCCCCATCAACTCTTCTTTACCTTCAACTCACTACTTCATCCTCCACTGCCGCCACCCACCAACTCACTAACTGCCCAGGAGAGCGGCAATCACTTCAAACAGAAGATTGATAGAATTTGCGAGGAGAACTCTAGTGTTCAGATATCCTCCATGCTTTATACTACATTCCCATAGGTACAATCAGTTCTTCCCTCTTTCAACCCCACCACTATAGACAAGGTTGCTAAACTACTTGCTAACATCCATCTTACCACCTGCCCTCTGGATCTTGTTCCCTTGCAAATGCTACGTTTACCCTCTGGCTGTATTCTACACTCTAACCCACATCTTCAACCTCTCTTCTGGCAACTCTCTAAAACATGCACTTGTCAGCCCATACTTAAAGACAGCCCTCACTGGATCCATCCAATCTTAACAACCTACGCCACATCTCCTTGCTCCCCTTTTTTTTCCAAACTCCTTGAACGTCTGGTCTACAACCAAGTGAGCAACCACCTTGCTCATAATAGCCTTCTTGATCCCCTTCAGTTTTGATTTAGTCCTCAACACTCCACAGAAACTGCTCTCCTAAAACTAACAAACTCTACTCTACTTACCTAATCTACTAACAGACAAAACCAATGGACACTATTCTGTACTCCTACCCCTGGGCCTCTCTGCTATTTTTGATATGGTTGACCACCCCCTCCTCCTCAAAAAACTCCACGCCTTTGGTCTCCATGACTGTACTCTTCGCCGGTTCTCTTCCTACTTATCCAACCATACCTTTAACATTACTTGCAATTCTACTTCCTCTTTTCCTCTTCCTTTCTCTGTTGGGGTCCCCCAAGGTTCAGTTCTTCCTTTTTTAAATCTGCACCTCCTCCCTGGGTCTGCTGATAGTCTCCCATGGCTTCCAAATTCTACCTCTATGCTGACGACACCCAAATCTATTTCTCTACCCCTCAGCTCACTCTTTCAGTCTCCTCACGCATTACTAATTTACTATCAGATATTTCAGTCTGGATGTTACACCACTTCGTCAAACTTAATCTATCCAAAACCGAACTTATAATGTTTCTTCCCCCACGTGCCTCTTCCCCTGATCTCTATCAAAATTAATGGCACAACTATAAGCCATTCCTCACACGCCAAGGTCCTAGGTGTAGTCCTGGACTCTGAACTCTCCTTTAAGCCCCACATCAAATCACTGTCCAAATCTTGCCAACTTGACCTCTGCAACATTTCCAAAATATGCCCCTTTCTAACCAATGACACAACAAAAGGTCTTAAATCACTCTTTGGTCATCTCTCGCCTCGACTACTGAAACTCCCTCATTGGCTTACCTTTACATAGTGTATACCCCCTTCAATCCATCATGAATGCTGCTGCCAGACTCATTCACCTTACCAACCGCTTTGCGTCTGCAACTCCTCTCTGTCAATCCCTCCACTGGCTTCTGCTCACCAAATTAAATTCAAAATACTAACAACTATTTACAAAGCCATCCACAACTCTGCCCCCAGCTCCATCACTGACCTAGTCTCAAAATACTGACCTAATTGTTCTCTTCGTTCTTCTCAAGATCTCCTGCTCTTTAGTTCCCTTATCGTCTCCTCCAATGCTCGCCTCAAAAACTTTTCCAGAACTTCTCTGATCCTATGGAAATCCTTACCCCAATCTGTCCGATTATCTCCTACTCTATTAGCTTTTAGATGATGCTTGAAAACCCTCCTCTTCAGAGAAGCCTATCCTACCCCCACCTAACAACTGTATCTTTATTTTCTCCATCTGTTGATCCCCCACAGCTATTACCTTTTTTCCCACTTGACCCTCCCCTCTAGATTGTAAGCTCTAATGAGCAGGGCCCTCTGATCCCTCCTGTATTGATTTGTATTGTACTGTATCTGTACTGTCTGGTCCCATGTTGTAAAGCTCTGAGCAAACTGTTGGCGCTATACAAATACTGAATAATAATAATAATAATTTTAGAGGAAACTCTTCGAGTGCATGCGGTCTGCGAGTGTACGTGGGCGGCAAGTACCCGTGTATTGTATTGTTGAGTATTAGTGTCAGGAAGCTAGTTTTTAGGTGATTTGGACAAGGTATAATCCCCAATCCTCATTAAATTAGGTACGATGCCTGGCGGGTGTGGAGAATCCTTGATCAACTGATCGAGGGTGAATGCTGCTGTTCAAAATGTAAGCACATTGTTTCCCTGGAAGTCCCTGTAGACACAACACAAAATCCTCTTGTAGACTGCTAACAATTGCCCCCTTTGGAAGATTTCTCCTCTGTTTCTGTTCAAGTGAAAGCTCCTGTTGATGAGATTGCTTTTGTGTTAAATCCCTAGGTTCTCATGGTGTTGGAATGCTGTTTATAAAGACTTGGGTGCATTAAAGGAGAAGTCCAGCCTGAGCTTGTTTGGCTAGGCTTCGCCTATGGGTCACAAGAGTGCAATTCGTTTAGCACTCATGTGCCCCTTTTTCAGCAGATAGCGGACTAAATTCTTCTATCTCCTGGGTAACAAGAATCAGTGAAGGCACCATGTCATCACGACAATAAAATCTGGATCCGCCAGGTGCCTGTACTGACACTCGTCTCAGCCTCTCAGTGAGCTGCTGAGAGGCTGAGACCGACGCTCACCGCCCCTCCACAGCTCAGAGCTCCAGTGAGCTGTTTGACAGTCAGCAGCTCTCTGCTGGGGGAGCTGTGAGAACCAAGCCATTGACGATTTTTGATCACTCGGTTCTCAGTGCAGAGGCGGCGGGGAACAGATGTAGCCTCAGACCGATGCTGCTTCCACCTAGGTAAGTATGCAAAAAAAAAAAAAAACATACTTCTCTTTTAACTGTTCTCATACAGTATATTATACTATGATTACTAGTTATGCCTACTAGGTGATAGTTATGTTGATGTTTGAGTTAATGTAATGTTCTTCCCATTAGAATTACATGTGGCAGATGAGGTTTAATTTTGATAAATGTAAAGGTATACACTTGGGGACTAAGAATATGCATGCATCATACATGCTAGGGGGAGTACAACTGGGGGAATCCATAGTGGAGAAGGATCTGGGGGTTTTGGTAGATCATAAGTTCAATAATAGCATGCAATGCCAAGCTGCGGTTTCCAAAGCGAGCAAGGTCCTTTCTTGTATTAAGAGAGGTATGGACTCCAGAGAGAGAGATATAATTTTGCCCCTGTTCAAATCATTAGTAAGACCTCATCTGGAATATGCCATTCAGTTTTGGGCACCAGTTCTCAAAAAGGATATCGGGGAACTGGAGAAAGTGCAGAGAAGGGCAACCAAACTGATAAGAGGCATGGAGGAACTCAGCTATGATGAAAGATTAGAGGAACTGAATTTATTCTCTCTTGATAAGAGGAGATTAAGGGGGATATGATCAACATGTACAAATATATAAGGGGTCCATATAGTGAACTTGGTGTTGAGTTATTCACTTTACAGTCAACAAAGAGGACAAGGGGGCACTCTTTACGTCTAGAGGAAAAGAGATTTCATCTCCAAATACGGAAAGGTTTCTTCACAGTAAGAGCTGTGAAAGTGTGGAATAGACTCCCTGCAGAGGTGGTTCTGGCCAGCTCAGTGGATTGCTTTAAGAAGGGCCTGGATTATTTCCTAAGTGTACATAATATAACTGGGTACTAACATTTATAGGTAAAGTTGATCCGGGGAAAATCCGATTGCCTCTCGGGGGATCAGGAAGGAATTTTTTCCCCTGCTTTAGCAAATTGGATCATGCTCTGCTGGGGTTTTTTGCCTTCCTCTGGATCAACTGTGGGTATAGAATTGGGTATATGGGATTGTATGATATTATTATTAATATTTTTTTTTTTTTGTGGTTGAACTTGATGGACATGTGTCTTTTTTCAACCTGACTAACTATGTGACATGGTTATGATGTTACTTCCGGTTCTTTTTCCTGTTTTTCTTTAAAGCAGGGAGGATTAAGCCAGCTGCCCAGCAATATCTTGACTGGTAAGAAGCATATCAGCAGCAGCTTTTCAACAGTTTGTATTCTTAAAAAGTCCAGTCAGAGAAAAAAAAAAACATTGTCATGACCTATATCATGCTCTGTGTGCACCTGAACTGTTTTTTCTCTGTCATCTGAACAATACATACAGTAAATGTTTCACATCTCTTTAAAATAGCTGAGAGCAACATCTGCTAATAGAAGGATCTGAAGAGGAGTTGTATTGATCTGCACCACCATGTTCAATAGCTGTTATGTTTTCCAGGACCCATGGAAGCTGCAGATTGTCATTACATGTTAAATTTATTGAAACAAGCCAAAATCATTATCTAACATTTTTTGCATTCTAAACAATGCATTAAAAAAAAAATACAGAAACCAAGTGCAGGTAAATAGTCAAATTACAATATTATGTCATCGTATAAGGTATTTCCAACAGCTCTTTTGCTGCACATATTACTTCCTGTGCTTGAGGCTCTAGTGTTTAAGTGTGGGTGGAAGGCACAGTTGCAATATCCAGCTCAGCTGTGTATGTTGTTGTTCCTATTATTACAGTTTGCGCAGTGCTTTATAATAAAAAAGGAAGACAGTACAATAACAATACAAGTCAATAGAAAATGAATAGGAGGGCCCTGCTCATACAGCTTACAAATAAAGGGAGCGGAAGGTGGTCGGAGGGGAACAGCTATGGGGGATGATCTGACAGAGGTGGCTGGAGAACAGATTTTAGGTGGAGGTGGGGTAGATTAAGGCTTGCCTAAAGGGTAGGAGCTAAGCAGATGTACTGAGGTAGGGAGTTCCACAAGATGAGAGAGGTTCTGTAGAAGCCCTGGAGGTGAGCATGCAGAAGGTAACAAGGGGGCTATAGAGCAAAATGTCTTGAGAAGATTGCAGTGGACGAGTGCAGTGGACGATTTGGGCAATATCTCTAGAGGAGGTTGGTAATGTAGCTGGGGGCAGTGTTGTGGATGGTTTTGTATGTTGTGGGTAATATTTGAATTTTATACGGTGGGGCAGTGGAAGCCAGTGAAGGGATTGGCAGAGAAGGGCAGAAGTCAGGGATCTCTTAGTAAGGTGTACAAGTCTAGCAGCAGCGTTTATGATAGACTGAAGGGAGGGTCCTGGGAATTTGTGCCTAATGTCGTGTATACACGACCAAACTTTCTGGCAGAAAAGGTCAAACTGAATCATTCCGTTGGATATTACGATTGTGTGTGGGCTTCATCAGACTTTTTTCTTCAAAAATTCAGACGGACCTAGAAATAGAACATGTTTCAAATCTGTCCAACGGAATCAATTTCTATCGGGAAAACCATTCGTCTGTATGCTTGTCTGATGGACCAAATACAACGCAAGTGAAGCTATTGGCTACTGGCTATTGAACTTCCTTTTCTAGTTCCGTCATACGTCATCAGGGCAGGACTTACCATTGGGCTTGACTGGGCTCACGCCCATGGGCCCGCCAAGATACATAGCCGAGTGTACTCAGCTCCACTCACATCAGAGTCACACCCAGTCCCGACCTATGATGGACATAACACAGGGACTGGGTGTGACTGTGAGCCGAGCTGAGTACACTACTCTCGGCTCCGTTCGGGACTGCGAGAGGACCCGACAGCCACCGAGGAGACCCGAGAACCACCGAGATACACAGGACTCTGTATCTCGGCGGCGTCATTTTTAAACTTCAAGACTGCAATGACAAGGCTGCAAATGACACTGGGGCAAGGCTGTAAATGACAAGGCTACACTGACAAGACTGCAAATGACACTGCCAGGCTGCATTGATGGGCATTTAAATGTAAGTTTTTTTCCTTAAAATTCCCTTCTAAACTTGGGGTGCGTGTTATACGCCGATAAATACAATAATGTATAGAAGGTAGGGCCTGAAAGTGAATCAAGCCCAGGGGCCCCACCACCCTAAGTCCTGCCCTGTACATCATCACATTCAAAACGAACGGACATTGGTCCGTTCCTGTGTGGGTAAGTCAGTTTTGTCGGAGGTCCATTGTAAGTCCGTTGAAAGTCTGTCGGAACTCCGTCAGGAAGACCGTCTGAGCTTTTCTGACGGAAAGTCCGGTCGTGTGTATGCGGCATGAGGCAGAGCACACTGCAAAAAAAAATTAGTAGAATTTGGCACACTGTCCAGCAGTAGCAGCCACTTTCAGCCTGTCATAGAGTTTAACAGATGGCTGGCAGCGGGGCTGGATGGTGCACCTAAATGCCAGGATCTCATGTATTCAGTGTAAATGAGGCTGTTACAATCTGGTATATATATATTTTTTTTCTTCTGCATGGAGAAATGCAGTAGAAGAGTGGCCACTTAGCAATTTTTTCAATGGATGAAAATCACCAGTATCACCTGAATCACTGGTGTGACATGGCCTTAAGGCCCTTTTCACACTGTTGGACTGACGGCGGACCTGAACAGGCGCTTCATGCTGGTCTATGGAGCGATGGATGTCAGCGGTGACATGTCCTCTGACATCCGACCCGATCCGCTAAAAGCAGATGGATGACCCTACGTCCAGATCCATCGCTGGCGGATCGGGTGAGATCTGATGAAAACGGACATTTCATCCGATCTCTCCATTGAATAGGACTCCGTGCAAGCGGATCCGCCTCTTCTGAATGAGGCCTTAGGCACATTGTGTGAGAATTATGAATACTTTTTTTTATTTTTAATTAGTATGCCTCTTTATGATGCCTATGTTTTGGTGGTGTAGAACAGGGATTTGGGTCAAAAAGAAAGACAGAACATGCACCATGTTTTCTTAAATAGATTGTAAAGCCTTTTTTACTCTAAAGTAGCAAACTAGTCTTTACTTACCTGCTCCATGCAATGGTTTTGCACAGTGCGCCCCTGATCCTCCTCTTCTGGTGTCCCCCTCTGGTGCTCTCAGCTCCTCCTATGGGGGCACACCTACAGGCTCAATTCTGAGCCCGGCAGTGTATGTCTCTTGACATAAACAGCCTGGCTTAGCCCCACCCCCACCCCACTCTCTGATCACAGGATTTGACTGACAGTAAAAGGAGCCAATGGCTCCCATTGCTGCCTCTGTGAGCAGAGAGAGGAGGGAGCCACTGTAGACGACACAGTGCTGGATCGAAATAGGGCTCTAAGTATATATCAGGGTGAGGAGGTGATACAAATACTGGGACAGTTTTAACCTAAATGCAGGGAATGCATTAAGGTAAAAAATGTCTAGTCTTTGGAACCATTTTATTTAATTGAATAAGCAATTAACATATGGTTAACTTGGAGTTTACCTTTAACTTCAGAATGATCTCTAAGTACATAGATGCTTTAAGGTAGCAATTACAAGACAGAAAAGCATGTCCGATGTCCTCAGACTGTGCTTAATGCATTTACCAGCAAAGAACAACCTACATGACCTTCTTTTATCTGAGACATTGGCTAGGATGAGTTTGACTGGTCTGCAGGGCTTCCTTTCACAGTGGTGGGCTGCTTTGAGGATGTGGTTTTTCCCTCCCACCCAGCCTGCTTTGAAGAATTTAACCCTTTATTAGTTTGTGGTCCTGGACACTTCCGAAGTTCAGCTGAGATTGTTGCAAACAAACCTTATAGCAAGACTTTAACACGTTTTACTGAAAATACGGAAATAAAGCTTTTTCTCAAATTATTCTTTGCGTAATAGGTATAACAAACAATATGATCCTCTAATTGTATGCCCCTTAAAACATGTACTTTAGCAGCTTGTGAATTTTGTGCACAGAGTGAACTGTGTAACTTGGGATTGTAAAGTACAGGCTGATAAAATTCATTGAAAACCTGCTTCAAATACAGAATAAGACTATTCTTTATTAGGTCATGAGCTCTCAATTTTAAGGTCAAATGTAGTTTTATGAAGGCAGCAGCCTCCCAATAGACAACCAGTGTGCTGCCAAATTTCTGAGTTAAACTAGTACTATTAATGACCAATAACCATTGTTCCATCTTCCCAGCCTGGCTTCTTGCAGAATCATAAAGGAGGGTGTGTCGAAGAAGGACAAAAGGTGAGGTCTAAAGAAGTGTGAAAATGCTGTGCATTGTGGTGCACTGCGTTAAAAAAAAATTGGATGTCCAGTTTTCTTCCCATTCACAGCCAATTCTAAATGAAAGGGCTGCCTTAATGCAATACATGTTAAAGCACAAAATACTAGATCAGTGATAAAACAGAGTAAAGACTGGATCACAATGAGAGATTAAGAGACTACACCTTTTAAAAAAATAAGTTCGCAATGGCTGCTCACATATTTCTACCACAATAGGTTCATGAACCAAGCCAGGCAGATGTGTATCCCTTCTACTGACCTCAGGTTTTCAGTATGTCTGGACTGGATAAAAACAGGATTTGGATATATTTTTGCACCTTCCTAGGTAGGTTGCCAGGATGATAGGTATATTTAGTTATTTTGGCTCCCCTGTAATCATTGGAGCAGCTATTAATTCCTTTGGGTTGTTCTATATTTCACAGGCTGAAGGTCTGATTGCCCCCCCCCCCCCCCCCCCACATTCTGGAGGCTTCTAGAACATAAAGGGCTGAGAGAGGCAAATGGGCAGTTTAAATATTTAGTGTGCTTCAGCCAGTCCTCAAGGAGGTGTATCCTGTAGCTGGCTGGAGTCCAGAGCAGCCATTGTTCTTGTCCTACTGAAGAAGTTCCACAACCACAGGGGCTCTGCCCATTTGATGTAGCTTGCTAGAGTTGCTGCAATTCACAGAGGTTCCAGCTGTGGCATAGCTGGGAAGCCTATCCCTAATCAACTTTGATGCTAACCAGACAGATTATTCTAAGGATTTGGTCTAGAGCTCTCATTGAAGAGTTCCAGGTGGAAGCTAGAAAGTGAGTTTCTGTACTGTGGCATTGTGAGTATTCTCCTCTCCCTCACTGAAGGGTATCTGGTGAAAACGAGGAACTGAGATTGTATGGGGGTAGGGGGGTATAGCAGATTAGGCGTCACGTCCTCCATGTTTTACTATTCGTTGGGTATCACGCATGAGAGACCTACCCAGGGGTGGGTTCTTCAGGGCTATGCTAGGCACTTTGGCTAGGGTCACCAGATGGCTGAACTCTAGTTAACTCTCTTGATATAATATACAATGCAGAGGCGGCTCTAGACCTAGGCAAAACTTAGACATGAGGCACCACTCACACCCATAATGGGATAAATTATTTAAGCAATAATAATTTACTGTATAAATTGCATATATTAAAGAGGAAGTAATCCCTGATGGGTTTACTTCCTTTTTGTTTCCCTGCAAAGGTAAAGCATAATGGACTACTATGCACTTACCTGACACAGGAGCCAGCGATGTCACTGATGTCCCCTGTAGCACGAAGCATCCATCTTCCATCCGGGTATCGCTGCTGCGGGGCTGTGAGTGGCCAGAGCAGCGATGATGTCACTCCAGCGCATGTGTGCAGGAGCCATAAGTGACGGCATGTTTGCCTTCACTTCCGGTGCGCCCAGTGCGCCAGTGCCATTGTCTGCAGCATGCATGTGCCGTAGACAGCGGTGCCCTATTTTTGTAAAATATCTCCTTAACGGTGTAGGTTAAGGAGATATTTCTTGGACCTACAGGTAAGCATTAATCTAGGCTTACCTGTAGGTCAAAGTGGTTTGTAAGGGTTTACAACCTTAAGAGCCTTAAAGTTCTGCTGTCAGTGTACTCTATCTCAATGCTGGTGTCAGTGCCGGTGTACTCAGTGCTGGTATCGGGCACTTTCTCTCAGTGCTGGTGTCTGTGTCCTATATCTCAGTGTCCTCTCTCTATCACAGTGTTGGGGCACTCTCTCAGTGCTCTCTATCTCCAGTGCTGGTGTCAGTGCACACTCTGTTAATGCTGGAGTCAGTTCTCTCTATCTCAGTGCTGGTGTCAGTGATCTCTATCTTCGGTATTGCTGTCAGTGCTATACATCTCATTGCTGCTCTCAGTGACCACTTTCTGTCAGTGCCGTGTCAGTGCACACTCTGTTAGTGCTGAACTCAGTGCACTCTCACGGTGCTGGTGTCAGTGCGCTCTCATTTTTGCTCTCAGTGACCTCTCTCTCTTAATCTGGTAATGCTGTCAGTGTTCTCTACTACTCTCTATACACTTCCACCACTCTGCGTACCTTGACCACTCTGCATACACTTCCTCCACTCTGCGCACACCTCCACCACTCTGTGTACCTTTACTACTTTCCATTCACTTCCTCCACTCTGCATACCTCCACTCTCCATATATTATACACAATGATATTTTAAATGTCAGAACTAAATATCTCCTCCTATACCTGCCCATTATGAAAGTTAGGAAGCATCTTCCTAATATGCACTTGGCTGTAATGATTTTCTCTTTTTTTTATATATGTAATGCTGGTTTTGTCAACTAGCAAGAAAGATATATTTTGTGGCAAACTTGGCAATTTCCTTGATGATCACTTCTGTGATGTCTAGATGTATGAGTGTACCTGGGGGCCAGGAGCTGCTGTGCAGATCTGGGACTAGACTGGCACAGAGATCACCTTCATTGACACACACATTTCAACAGGCAACCTGAGTGATCCCTGGCCGTTTGTGGTGCGACACTGAGCACAGACTTAGCTAGCCGATCTTTTCGAGGCTATTCCTGTCTGTCCTGTACCTGCCTCCCACTCTTACTGTCTCTGCCCTCCTATTGCATAGTCTGTAGGACTTCATCTTGCCAAACCTGATGCCTGCTCTACTTACACTGTACCTATCTGGGAAGGACATGCCACAGCCATCCACTGTCAAACCCCCATACCTAGATACCACCCCCACCAGAGTCGGCTCTTCCCCATACCTAGATACCAGCCCCACCAGAGTCGACTCTTTTATTAGGAAAATTAGGTGGCCGTGAGGCCTCTGTGAGCACGAGGCCTTAGGCGACCACCTAATTAAAGAGCCGCCTGTGCTGTGAATAGACAAGAACTTAGAGATGCCTGGAGGAAACTTGAGGAAGCTCAGCAGACCAAGAGCGATATATTGTGAGTATAGATATAAACTCAAGATCCAAGGGACTGTGTGTTACTCTTCAGGATAAGTGCCAGCGGTAGTTCTTTCTGAGACAGCTCTTACAGGGTCCCAGTTCTGGCAGTTCCTATTGACCCTTGGCAGAAACACTATTCAGAGAAGCCTAGCCTAGTCAAGAGTGTTCTCCTGTTACTACTCAGTTTTCATAGAGAATCCCAAAACATCATGTCTGTGCTAAATCCTAAAAAGACAAACCCCTAGACTGTTTATTGGAGTTGGAGTGAATGGACGGTTGCGTGTGAACCAGTTAGTCAGTGGCTCCTATGGGAGTAGCCTTGCAAATTTTGATTGGCTGGGAAGAGATTTATTGTAAAGCAAAATACCTGAGAAGCTTAGACACTGCAGTTACTATTCTCTGACCTCATACAAGCCCTATACTAGGTTCAGAACACTGATGTCTATTACAGTGAAAGTGAGTGACATAATAGATATGCTTGTAGTGCAGCCTACATGAAATGTGTAGCAAATTGCAAATTTTTTAGAGCTCCCCAATATTGCCCCCCCCCCCTATGTGACTGGGATATGTCAGAATTCTATATCTACATCTCACTATTACACAGTTCAACATCCATAGGGGGAAAGAACTTGACATGAGAGGCCTTTTATATTTCCAGTAGCTCCACAGGCACTCTGCAAAGTGTCGATGCTCCACCTTTCAAGTGGGACATTGCACCCCTGAGTGGTCAGTTCACACCAACTAACGAGAGACCCAGGAGCTTTACACCATTACATTGGCCTCTCTTGCACAAGCCAGCTATTCCTTTGCCATTAAACCAATTAGCAGTCTCACTCACTATTTGTCCAAGCACTTTACGAACATAAAATTAAATCTGAACCCAGCTGGACAGTCTAACAGTTTTACTTCAACATAACATGTCAGCAAACTATTGTGTTATTATAAGGATATTTTCAACCTGGTGACTTAAGACAAGTCTCAATAGCATAAACATCTTGCATGCATTTTAGTTCTCGAGTACTCACAGTGACATGGGTATTCAGTCTCTTAAAAATTTAAATTTTTGGTCTGTTTGTCCCCAAAGGTCTCAAGATTCAGGGTAAAGTCTTGTCAACCATAGGTACTCACAGTGCTTTCCAACCTCCCTAATGGTGCACTTTGGGATCCTCCTGCTTCCCCTCCAAAAGGTCCAAAGGAGAATGCCTGGCTTGTAACTCACATCTCCCCTTAGCCATAAAAGACACTTTCATTGTTGGGCAGCAGGCCCACATCCTAGAAAGTGCTGCCAAGTGAACTTTTTTCTGCTCACATGATGGTGGGTGCTCTCTTCACTTCCCCTGCTAGACTCTGCTCATGTGACACAGTGCATGGTATTTATATACCATGTCTGTGCTAAACCGACACTAAATTTTGCTGGAACCTTGCCTTAATAGACACACGCTTCCCCAAGATGGCTGCCCAGAGCCCACTACAGAGGACAAATCAGTCTTCTACAGGGTTCCCACTAGTGTTTAGAGCACAATAGCCGTCAAATGACCATTCTGTTCTCAGTATACTGAGTGATTTCCAGGGCACAGTCCTACCCAACATAACCTAGTTCTACACCTTGGGGAGGCAAGCTGCATCAGAAAGCACCACACCTGACCTACCACCCTCTAACAACCTGCTACATGCTTGTACATACTGTATTTTTTTCTATCTTACTATAGTTATACTAGTACACAGGGATTTATTTTCTCAGAGAATAGGTGCAGGAAGTCACCCTTTGTCTCTGCCCCCCTACCCACCTCAGAGCACCGTCTCTTAGCTCCACCCCCTACTCACCTTGCAGTACCACCCCTTTTTACAGAATACAGTACCAAGTATCATTTTGTGCTACTAAAGTGTATGGAATATGATAGACCCCACCCAAACAGCAACATACCCCACCACAGCAATAATAGATCCCCCACACACAACGACAGACCTTCCTCCAGCAACAATGGACCCCTTCAACAAAATACCACCCCAGCAACAATAGACCCCCACAAAAAAAATTGATCCCCAGTGACAATAGATCCCCCAGCAGTCAGCATCAATTGACTCTCCAGCACACTTTCTCATAGAATACATTCATTGCTGGAGGTGCCGGAACTGCGTTCCCCCACGTTCCCACTGAAAAAAAGCCCTGCTAGACAACACCACCTCCAGATTTTGCAGTAATGAGAACGATCAAGTGCAAAACACCTGAACCTAGGTCGAATAAATAACTTTATATTTTTGACTGCATCTTTGTTATTACTCACTAATTCTAAACACAAAGCTGATGGCTGACATATAATTTTGTGCAATAAATACCTATCCATCAGAATGCATGTGCTCCCACTGTGGAGTATATCATTAGTTAGAGATAGGACCACAGATACCAGGGTGCCTTGACGAGGCTCTGTGGCTTACACATGTATTTGCAAATGTGTGCAGACTAAACCCCTGTTTTAATGCATACTGTTAGATAGGTTGATTCGATTGTCAGCGGGCTGACCGATATACCGAGGCACAAGAGGGACCCCACTGGTACACTGAGGTATACAGTGGGGCAAAAAAGTATTTAGTCAGGCACCAATTGTGCAAGTTTTCCCTCTTAAAAAGATGAGAGAGGCCTGTTATTGTCATCATAGGTATACCTCAACTATGAGACACAAAATAGGGAAACAAATCCAGACAATCACATTGTCTGATTTTTTAAAGAATTTATTTGCAAATTATGGTGGACAATAAGTACTTGGTCTATATCAAAAGTTCATCTCAAAACTTTGTTATATATGCCTTGTTGGCAATAACAGAGGTCAAACGGTTTCTGTAAGTCTTCACAAGGTTGTCACACACTGTTGCTGGTACGTTGGCCCATTCCTCCATGTAGATCTCCTCTAGAGCAGTGATGTTTTGGGGCTGTCGCTGGGCAACACAACTTTCAACTCCCTCCAAAGGTTTTCTGTGTGGTTGAGATCTGGAGACTGGCTAGGCCACTCCAGGACCTTGAAATGCTCCTTACGAAGCCACTCCTTCATTGCCCGGGTGGTGTGTTTGGGATCATTGTCATGCTGAAAGACCCAGCCACGTTTCATCTTCAATGCCCTTGCTGATGGGAGGAGGTTTGCACTCAAAATCTCACAATACATGGCCCCATTTATTCTTTCATGTACACGGATCAGTCGTCCTGTTCCCTTTGCAGAGAAACAGCCCCAAAGCATGATGTTGCAACCCCCATGCTTCACAGTAGGGATTGTTCTTTGGTTGCAACTCAGCATTCTCTCTCCTCCAAACATGACGAGTTGTGTTTCTGCCAAACAGTTCTACTTTGGTTTCATCTGACCATATGACATTCTCCCATTCCTCTTCTGGAGCATCCAAATGCTCTCTAGCAAACCTCAGATGGGCCCGGACATGTACTGGCTTAAGCAGGGGGACACGTCTGGCACTGCAGGATCTGAGTCCCTGGCGGCGTAGTGTGTTACCGATGGTAGCCTTTGTTACGTTGGTCCCAGCTCTCCTCAGGTCATTCACTAGGTCCCCCCGTGCGGTTCTGGGATTTTTGCTCACCGTTCTTGTGATCATTTTGACCCCATGGGGTGAGATCTTGCATGGAGCCCCAGATCAAATGAGATTATAAGTGGTCTTGTATGTCTTCCTGTAACGCACCTAGTTATTGAGCCCGATATGCAGAGGGAGGCCTCCCTTACAGTCCTGACTCGCGGCCCCTGGTAGAGCAGACAGGAGGCACAGGAGTGCAGGACAGCATGAGTGCCTGGCAGGATCAACAGCTGGTATGCAGGTCTGATGCTTGGGATGTAGCTGGAACAGCAGGAACAGCAGGTGGAATGCAGCAGACTGGAATCTGAAGCTGGGAGACAGGCACTCACAGGATTTGGATGGATGGTCCCAAGGATTGAGACACAGGCAGGTCAGGCAGGCCAGGTCATACACTGGAATGCAGTAGTGGAACAGGTGCAGAAGGCAAATGGAAGGTCACTAGGCAAGCCGGGTTGGTAACAGACTGCTGCAGATAAGCCAAAGGATCAGGCAGGAGAGAGGTCGTGGACAAGCCGGGGTCAGATGCAGGCGGATGGCAAGGATGGTCACAAGGCAAGCGGGTAGTTACAGGAATGGATCAGGAACACAGGAAACTCTCAGGAAACGCTGTAGATCTGGCAGCAAGATTCCTCTGACATGACAGGGTTTAAATAGCGCTTCTGGCGCCAATGGCCTGCGCGCACACACGTGCACGGAACTACTACTCTCAGCAAGCCTTTCCTGACACTTCCATTTTCTAATTACTGCTCCCACAGTTGATTTCTTCACACCAAGCTGCTTGCCTGTTGCAGATTCAGTCTTCCCAGCCTGGTGCAGATCTACAATTTTGTTTCTGGTGTCCTTCGACAGCTCTTTGGTCTTCACCATAGTGGAGTTTGGAGTGTGGCTGTTTGAGGTTGTGGACATGTGTCTTTTATACTGATAAAAAGTTCAAACAGGTGCCATTAATACAGGTAATGAGTGGAGGGCCGCTGATAGGGCAGTACAACCAAAATTCCTCTCCCGCTCCTACTTGCTTACACAGGGGGGGGGGGTTATATAATTTTCCAGGAGGGGAGTGCAGGTGCAGTAGAGGGACTATTTATTTATTTTCGGGCACATGTACATCATGCCGCCCCACTATTCTATTAGTCCCGGATGGCAGAGTGATACAGTGATTCTCAGTTCGTCCCGGCTGCAGTCCTCAGGAGATGTATAGAAGTTGACCGGCTGACAGGGGAGAGCAGGAGGACAGCGTGGCTGCACTGGACACAGTGAGTGGGGAATAGAGGTTAGAATACCTCATATATCTCACAGCACAGCCGGTTATACTATACTATCATGTATCTCACAGCACAGCAGGTTATCAGCATTACAGTTATCACAGGTAGCACAATAAGCAGGTGCTCTGTCATGGCTCTATCATGGCTCTAGGTCACATTGCTTTTGGGTGCTCACTGTATTATGGCTGTGCTTTGTTACAGTCTGTTACATACAGTACAGCCATAAGTTAACACAGTGAGCACCCAAAAGCAATGTGACCTAGAGCCATGATAGAGCCATGACAGAGCACCTGCTTATTGTGCTACCTGTGTGATAATTGTAATGCTGATGATCATAAGAAACAATGAGATGCTACTTGACACTTCATTTGGAGGAGCAGTAAACATGCAGCAGAGCTACATTTTTACGGCTCCCCAAATCAATCCCCTTTAACTGCTTCCCATCCAGCAACGTACCAGTAAATCGCTGGGATAGAAGGATGATATCTTGGTCATCACTACAGCAATGATCAAGATATAATTTTTTCAGTTCCAGCAATTCTGCACAAAGTAAAGTAATCCTAATGGCTAAGAAGCCACTGAATTACTTTTACAGGCAGTGGAAGGGGGTCCCATCACCACCTTTACTGCTTTTAAGATGTAACCAGTAGCATCCGGTTCCGGAGACACAGTGAGAGGGATGGATATTGTTCTTCCCACTGTGTGATGTCAGAAACCGGAAGTGACAAGGATGTTGTCACTGCCGGCTATGTAAAGAAGCCATCACTGGCTTCAACAAGCATCCTAATCAAACTGATCTTAGTTTGATCAGATGCTTTGGAGGCCAGAGGACAGATATGGGGTCTAAAAGACCTCATATCTATCCATAAAGAGGACCTGTCATGGCCCATGCTATCACAAGTAATGTAAAGATGTAGTGTAAGATTTTATTTTTTTATTTGTACTAAAATGCAATTTTAAATAATTTTAAACTGCCCCCCCCCCTCCCTTTCGTGCTTATTAATTGCAAAAGCATGCATTGGCTCCACACGCATATGTAAATGGCAATAAACCTGCATTTTGTTTCAAGCTGGGGTGGGGTCGAGGGTGGTTGAAGGGGGTCCCGTCAGGTAGGCTCTACAGGGCCCCATGATTTCTAACAGCTGCCCTGAGTGGAGGACAGAGAAGCCTCTTAAATAAGAAGATACAGGTCTGTGAGAGCCAGAAATCTTGCTTGTTTGTAGGTGACCAAATACTTATTTTCCACCATAATTTGCAAATAAATTCTTTCAAAAATCAGACAATGTGATTGTCTGGATTTGTTTCCACATTTTGACTCTCATAATTGAGGTATACCTATGATGACAATTACAGGCCTCTCTCATCTTTTTTTAGTGGGAGAACTTGCACGATTAGTGGCTGACTAAATACTTTTTTGCCCAACTCTATGTGAAGTCCACCTACGATTCCGCATATATAGCTGAACCATTTTAGATTCCAAATCGTTTATTGACCTAGCCTAAACAGCGGGGTCACACGCTCTAAGGTGAGCGGCTAATACCTGGGGGGACACCGGAGTGTGAACACAGCACTTTAATATTGAATCTGATTGCACAATATCCACTGAATCGCATGAAGGATTTTGCAGCACTTGTGGACTGAACTTGTGAAGTTTGCACAGCACACTATAGCACATTTTTATTCACATGTTTAATATATATATATATATATATATATATATATATATGTATGAATTTTTTGATTGATGTTTTAGATTTATTTATATTCTTTCACTATAATGCTGTCGTGATAATTTTCACGTGAGTGCGCTTTATTTACAGCATTGCATGTATACTGAAGCACTTTTGTCACTTTATTGTAGATGATATACAGCATATTTTTTGAAAATTTTATTTGCAGCAGTGCATGGATATTGAAGCACTATTGTCACGCTATTGTAGATGATATATAGCACATTTTTGAAAATTAAATTTTGATAGCGCAGCATACTACAATATATTTGATATAATTTTGTGCATATGTCCATTAATTTAAAATTAGGAATATAATCCTTTTTTAAATTTTTCATATAAATGACAATTTGAGAATATTTGCTGTGCTTTAATGTACTATATATATATTTACCACTAGATGTCACTTTACACGCAACATCAAAGTTCAGACTACTACAGCATAATGTGGCATTCATAAAGAAAACACACAAACTAAATAACTACTTTTATAGCCTAAATAATTTTTTTCATTCTTGTGTTCAAAAAAACATTTTACCTTGATGGATTATATGTAGCAATACCATTGAAAAGCAACACATCCAATTCCTTCTATGACTGACCCACAGACATATAAATGTAAACATTAAAAAAAAAAATGTTTGAAAAAAACAAAAACAAATATTGTGTCTTCTGCCCCCCCTATCACCCTTACATTTCTCCACCCTGAACCTTTTCCTCCTGTCTTATACTTTTTATGTGTTATTAAGAATATTGTACTTGAATTCTTTCAATATATTACAATAGGTAAGATTTTTCTGAACAGAAACTACTTTTAATCACAGTTATAACTTTTTGTGTAGATAAGAAACGAGAAACCTTTTTAAATCCTTAACCTTTTTTTTTTTTACTTTTTACTATAATAAATATCCAAAAAAATAACAGAAAAAAAACATTACTTCATCAGTTTAGGCCAATATGTATTCTTCTACGTATTTTTGGCAAAAAAAAAAAAAAAAATGCAACAAATATATTGATTGGTTTGCACAAAAGATTATATCCTCTACAAAATAGGGGATATAGTTATGCCATTTTTATTATATATATATATATATATATATATATATATGTATATATATATATATATATATATATATATATATATATATATATATATATATATATATATATATATAAATATAATTTTTTTTTTTTACCAGTAATGGTTTTTAGCCGGACTGCAACATTGCTGCGGACAGATCGGACACTTTTGACACTTTTTCGGGACCATTGACAGTTATACATCAATCAGAACTAAAAAAAGCCACTGATTACTGTATAAATGTCACTGGCAGGGAACGGATTAACAGTGGGTGATGAAGGGGTTAAGTGTTGCCTAGGGAGGTGTTTCTAATTGTGGGGGGAGGGGACTGCTTGGGAGTAGAGAGAGATCGCTGTTCCTTATCACTAAGAACAGCAGATCTGTCTCTACTCCTCTGTCAGAATAGGGATCTGTCTGTTTACATTGACAGATCCCCGTTCAGGCTAAGATTGTGGGTGGCCGGTGGACACCGATTTTTGAGATTCTTTAAATGTATTAATGTCTCCAAACTGTGGCCCGTGGATCAAGTCTCAGCCCTTTGTTTGCGTTTATCTGGCCCTCAGGGTGCTATTACTCTCACTAACACCAATGGTGGGGCACTTTTCATTCCCCTGAAGCCAAAAATGGGACAGTAGTCCTCCCACCAGTACTACTGCCAGTGGCCATAGTCTGGCTCCCCTTAAAGTCTGAAGGACTGTAAACTGGCCCTTTATTTAGAAAGTTTGGAGGTCCCTGCACTAGTGGATTATAACATGTACATTATGTGAAGCACAGGTGGTTTTATGAAGTGGGATATAGACGTTCGTAGCACAGCACTGATTTATAATATTTATACTGATAAGTGTGAGAACACATGTCTATGTAAATCAAGGTAGTGTAGGAGCATACTGTTATAAATATACTATAGGAAGATAAAAAAAAAAAAAAAAGCTGCAGTGCTGATTCTAGTGACACACATACGATTTTTGATTTTACCCATATTTACACTTATTTCAGTTTTTTACAATGAAATATAAATACTTAAAAGCTCTCATTTCCAAATATATGTTTTCTGTGTGTTTCAAAGCAAACATTTCATATTCTTTACTTCCATGTTGTTTTACAAATGGTTGTAATTGATTCCACATCTGGTGCAAAGTCTTAAAAAACATTTGGTTTAATGCAGGGCAGAAGATGCATCATTGCTAATTGTACCCCTGAAGTAGACTCTCCTTTCTTTCCTGCCCAGTGTTTGTTGCTTCAAGTTGCTTTCAGGACTGACTAATACACCAAAATATAGAACAGCGGCCTATAATTAAAGACATTATATGTTATTTTTGGGTAGGCTGCTGTCTTTCCTCTGCAAACCATTATGTCCCTGCCAAGTGCGTAATACCACCCTATATACAGCCCCCATGTGTAAAATTGCAAAGACATAGTCTAAAAAGTCTCAGGAAAACCAAATTTTGGCCTGGGAGATACAAGGAAAGTGGAAAAGAGGCCTCACTACTTATTGCTTGTGGTATCACAGTAAGCTGGAAATGAAGCATGTGATGTAAAAATACTATGCTAGAGGTTAAAACATATTATTTCACGCCTTGAGATCTATTTAAAGACCTGAGGCCACTGTCCAAGCAAGGCAGGGTCAGCTTATGAATAAGGCTAATCCAGCCATTTTTCTCATGTTACTTAAAATAGAACTTCAACTACATAAAGGATAAGAAGTGAGCTTGTTTAAATGTTTAAATGTATTGGGTTAGTTCCCCTTTTAAGAGAAAATTTTAAGTTGAATTACCACTGAACACACTCCCCACCCCATTTGGAGTGCACTTACCTCCTTGAGTGATAGAGTTCTATCGCTCATACAGCCCCGTGCAACCATCCTGCAGTTTGAAAACTGTGCTTCCTCTTCAATCCCTAGGGATGCAGGGACAGATCCAAATGGTGCCTAATAAATACCACCTGAAGGGCGGGGGGGGGGGGGTTCACCTTTTTATTTTTTGCGAAAAGGTGAACTATCCCTTTAACCACTTCATTACCATTTCCAGCGCTGTCACACTTTGACTATTGCGCGTACATGCAACACTGTACCCGTTTTATCATTTTGTTTAGACAAACAGCTTTCTTTTAGTGGTATTTAACCACTTCAGCCCTGGAAGGTTTACCCCCCTTCATGACCAGGCCATTTTTTTTTTTTGCGATACGGCACTGCGTTATTTTAACTGGCAATTGTGCAGACATGCAACACTGTAACCAAATGAAATTTAGTTTGAATAATTTTTATTGAAAGTTTTTCTTCACAACAAAAGAAGAACAAATGCGTCATAACAAATATATCATCAACACTTCCAACTTTTGAGACTATGCAAGAAAATATAGTCCAGTCTGTTTATAATTTTTAACGTGATAGTCACATTTATTATTAGTTGACCCAGCAGTCTGCTCTGAGAGTTATTTACCCGTGACGCTCGATATATCTCTAAATTGTGAACATAACTGGAATAGTCCTGTGGCTCTTAGGCCCCCAGGTGCCCCAAAAGGGACCTTGCTGCAGACCAGGGGAAAGTGCCGCACAGACCCCCAATGTTCTTTGTGCCATGGTTCAAATATAATTGTAGAGAAGGAGTGCTAGTTATCACATATTTTTATATCCTGACTTAAATGTGCCAGCTCTCTTACCATACTGCTAAAGATGATAGCATCAAATCATCACCAAGGGAGGTGACAGTAAGAGGAAAAGAAGAAAACGTGAGAGGGGGGAGGGGAGGGGGGAGAGTATGCTAATCCATTACAGAGAGCTTCAGGAGTTCATACTAATAGGCTGCATCCCAGGTATAAGGGAAATATTACATAATGTGGCCCAGGGTTCCCAAATACTCCTAAACCTCTCAATTTTGTTGTATCGTTTAGCTAGAAATTTGGTTCTGTACCATAATCCACGTAACCTTCTTTCTAAACATCTTAAAGGAGACAGAGTGTTTCTTCCAGGCTTTGGCTATCGTTATTTTGGCCCCTAGTAGAAAGAAAAATGACAAAGTCTGGGAGCTCAAAGATTACCTCTGTGGATTTGATGTTTTGCGCTATAAACAAAAAAAAAAAAAACCCTGATAATTTTTTTTTTTTACAAAAACAATTTTTTATTTTTTGCTATAAAACTTACCCTGAAAAAAATGTAAACCAATAAATGTATATCAGTTTGTGCAAAGTTATAGAGTCTACAAACTATGGGATTATTTTATGGAATATTTATTTTATTTTATTTTTGTTACTAGTAACGGCGGTGATCAGCTATTTTTAGCAGGACTGCAACATTGCAGCAGACAAATTGGACACCTGCCACTTTTGCCACTTTTTTGGGGGCCAGTGACATTAATATAGTGATCAGTGCTAAAAAATGCACTGTCACTGTACTAATGACAATGGCAGGGAAGGAGTTAAGATCAGGGGTGATCAAAGGGTTAAGTGTGCTCCTATGGAGTGCTTTCTAACACTATGGAGGTGGCTTTACTGGAGCAAAGCAGAGATTCATGTTTTTTTTAAATGTTTTAGCAGAAACACAAGATCTCCATCTTCCTCTTTGAAATAACTTTCCCCCTTCCCATGTGAACGACTGGCAAGTCCCAGTGAACATCACAGCCACTGGACCCGTTGGTTGGCTCCCGCTGTGTCCAATTACAGTGGGAGCAGTTTACCAGCAGCATGCACACCCCAGACCCTTTGCACAAAATCAGTGATTTTGTGCAGGAGGGCTGTCCTGCTGCAGTATATCTGCATGGGGCAGTCCTTAAGAGGTTAATCACCACTGGGTTTTTTATTTTATTTTCTAAATGAAAAATGACTGAATTTAAAAAAAATATATAGATTTCTCTTTGTTTCTGTTATAAGATTTTGCAAATAAATAATTGTTCTTCATAAATTTAGCCCAAAATGTATTCTTATTTTTTTTATTTTTTTTGTGAAAATAGCCCAAATCAGTGTATATTGTTTAGTATAAAGGAAAGTTAGAGTCTACAAGCTATGGTATATACAGTATCTCACAAAAGTAAGTACAGCCCTCATTTTTTTGTAAATATTTTATTATATCTTTTCATGTGACAACACTGAAGAAATTACACTTTGCTACAATTTAAAGTAGTGATTATACAGCTTGTATAACTGTGTAAATTTGCTGTTCCCTCAAAATAACTCAACACAAAGCCATGAATGTCTAAACCATTCCAGTAGCAACCAGCGAAGCTCTGGTGAACTGCATGCCCAAGAGGGTTAGGGCAGTGCTGGAAAATAATGATGACACTTTGGGCCCAATTGAGACATTTTCACTTAGGGCTGGTCTTGGCCAGTCCTTCAGCTTTACCCTCAGTTTCTTTAGCAAGGCAGTGGTCGTCTTGGAGGTGTGTTTTCGGTCCTTATCATGTTGTTATACTGCCCTGAGGCCCAGTCTCCAAAGGGAGGGGATCATGCTCTGCTTCAGTATGTCACAGTACATGTTGGCATTCATGGGTCCCTCAATGAACTGTAACTCCCCAGTGCTGGAAGCACTCATGCTGCCCCAGACCATGACACCCCCACCACCATGCTTGACAGTAGGCAAGACACACTTGTCTTTGTACTCCTCACCTGGGTACTACCACACATGCTTGACACCATCTGAACCAAATAAGTTTATCTTGGTCTCATCAGACCACAGGACATGGTTCCAATAATCCATGTCCTTAGTCTGCTTGTCTTCAGCAAGCTGTTTGCAGGCTTCCTTTAGAAGAGGATTCCTTCTGGGACAACAGCCATGCAGACCAATTTGATGCAGTGTGCGTCATGGTCTGAGCACTGACAGGCTGGCCCCCCACCCCTTCAACCTCTGCAGCAATGCTGGCAGCACTCATATGTCTATTTCCCAAAGATAACCTCTGGATATCAGGGTCTTGGCCATCTTCTCATAGCTTAGGCCATCTTTATGTAGAGCAACAATTCCTTTTTTCCAGATCCTCAGAGTTCTTTGCCATGGGGTGTCATGTAGAACTTTCAGTGACCAGTATGAGAGAGTAAGAGTGATAACCCCAAATTTAACACACCTGCTCCCCATTCACACCTGAGTCCTTGTAACACTAACGAGTCACATGACACCGGGGAGGGTAAATGTCTAATTGGGCCAAATTTGGACATTTTCAATTAGGGATGAACTCACTTTTATTTCCAGTGGTTTAGACATTAATGGCTGTGTGTTGAATTACTTTGAGGGGACAGCAAACTTTTATACAAGCTGTACACTCACTACTTTACATTGTGGCAAAGTGTAATTTCTTCAGTGTTGTCACATGAAAAGATATAATAAAGTATTTACAAAAATGTGAGGGGTGTGTAAGACTGTGTCTGTTGTATTACATTGCTATAAAGCAAGCATTTTACTGAATGAAATTGATTCATTCAGTCTGTTTTGTTGTGATTAGCTGTGATTGGTCTAAGCTAATTCCATGGTACAGATGGGCTGTAATTGGCCCTGTCTATACCATGTGATCGGATTGACCAATCACAGCTTGCAACACATTTGTACACATTGGATGGCTTGAAAGGAAGCCATCCATTGTGTACAAGTGTCATGTAACCTGCTGTGATTCATCATGGCGGTCACATACTACCGGCAACGAGCTGGTACACGGATCAGTCATTGGCTGTGACCACGGCCGGTGACAGATCGCGCCTCTGCGTGGCCCTGTGGCGATCGGTGCATTCTGACTGGACATCATATGATGTCCAGTCAGGATGGGAAAGCCTGGATGTCATTTTGCTATAGTCTGGGCATAAAGTCGTTAAAGCTCAAATCTAATATTTCATTTTGCACAGAGAGAAGAAGAGTTGAAACTTCTTTCAGGATTGATGTATTGTATTGATGCCTGTATCCCCATTGGGGAGGTTTTCCCCTCACTTTTTATCCTTTTGGTGGAGGACAAGACATAAAGGGGAACGGGGTCAGCAGGGCAGGAAAACCCAGACAGAAAAAAAAATAAAAACCTCACACAAATTGCTCTACCCATTCTATTTAACTACTTCACGACTGCTAGATAGCAGCTTTATTGCTACAGGGTGGCAACTGTGCACCAGATCATGGTGATTTCCCATCGTTTCTTATCCCTCTGACCCCCAATGCAGGACGTGACAGAAAATGAAAAAGATTCGAAACCTTCTTTTCTCATTCCAACACACACACACACAAAAAGTTTGGTTTTGATCTTGCCTTTAATTAATTAAAGACCAAAGATATACTATACATTTATCAATATTGTTGCAGGTATCGGGTTCATTAACTGCTTCCCAACCAGTGCATGCCGATATACGTTGGCAGAATGGCACTGGTGGGCAAAAGGTACAGGTACTTCCCCTTTAAGAAGTGGCACTGGGGCGTTATCTGTGATCGTGGGTCCCACAGACTCGATGTCCACCGAGTGCCGCGATCCTGTAACAGAGAAGTAGAATGGGGAGATTTTTTTGTAAATAAAACATTTCCCCGTTCTGTCATCGAGAGCAGTGATTGTTGTCATGTGTGTTGTAGCCCCTCCCCCCCACAGTTAGAATCACTCCCCCCTAGGATACACGTAACGCCTTCATTGCCCCCTAGTGGTTAAACCCTTCATTGCCTGTGTCATTTACACAATAATCAATGCATTTTTATAGCACTCATCGCTGTATAAATGACAATGGTCCCAAAATAGTGTCAAAAATGTCCGATGTGTCTGCCATAATGTTGCAGTCCTGATAAAAATCGCAGATTGCCACCATTACTAATTTAAAAATCAAAATGCCATAAAGCTATACCCTATTTTGTAGACGCTATAACTTTTGCGCAAACCAATCAATATACTCTTATTGCTTATTTTTTTTTTACCAAAAATATGTAGAAGAATACACATCCGCCTAAACGGAGGGAAAAAAATAGTTTTTTTCAAAATTGTCACTCTTTTTTTGTTTACAGCGCAAAAAATAAAAACTGCAGAGGTGATGAGATACCACCAAAAGAAAGCTCTGATTGTGGGGAAAAAAAAGAACATCAATTTTGTTTGGGTACAACGTCGCACGACTGCGCAATTGTCACTTTGTCAGATGGAGTTTGGCTTCAATTTCTTAGTGTATCTAAATAGGCTACTACATCTAACATTCCAAGATTAACAGTGCTGCTGTCTGTTGTGCCCCTGTTCTAATTCATTCAGAGTGACGGCACCCTAAGCCCTTGTACACACGGTCGGACATTCCCGACAACAAAATCCGTCAGATTTTGTCTGACGGATTTTGTCCGAAACTGGTGTTGCCAATAGCTTTGGTCTTGTAATTTGATCTGAGCCTGCGTGGAACTTTGTCCGATAGGAATTCTCTACTAACGATTGGACAAAGTCCGATCGGACCATGTTGTCTGAAAATTTTATAGCCCAGCTCTAAAACTTTGTCGGTCGGATATTCCGACGGAAACAGTCCAATGGAGCCCAAACACGGTCGGATTATCCGACAACACGGTCCGATCAGACATTTTCCGTCGGAATGTCCTACCGTGTGTATAAGGGCTAATACAGGAGGCGCGTTACTGGCCAGATCACAAGGCAAAAAAGCCTAAGGCTGGGTTTGTATATATGCAGGGCTGGTACAGAGTCCGGTATGGTTTCCATTCAGCGGTTCAGGTGTGAATTTGACACTTAGATCGCACCTGAACTGGACTGAAATACGCACAGGACCCTTTTTTAATTTGCATTGCAGCCTGCATATATCTGAACTGACTCCATTGAAAGCTGGTCTGGTTCACATGTTATGTGAATCGGATGCTTTTCAAAATGCATCCGATTTTCATATATGTGAACCGAGCCTCAAAAAGAAAACTGCTTCAACCACATCTAATGATTGGTATGCTGCAATATATTACAGTTTTAGTTTTGGGTTTATTACCACTCTTAGCCCTTGTACACACGGTCGGACATTCCGATGGAAAATGTCTGATCGGACCGTGTTGTCGGATAGTCCGACAGTGTGTGGGCTCCATCGGACTGTTTCCGTCAGAATATCCAACGAACCAAGTTTGAGAGCTTGGCTATAAAACCTTCCGACAACATGATCCGATCGGACTTTGTCCGATCGTGTGTAGAGAATTCCGATCGGACAAAGTGCCACGCATGCTCAGATCAAATTCCTAGACCAAAGCTATTGGCTACTAGCCTGAACGTAGTCCCGTCGTAACGAAATAACGTCATCACGTTCTGAACGATCGGATTTTCCGACAAATTTGTCTGACCGTGTGTATGCAACACAAGTTTCGGACAAAATCCATCAGACAAAATCCAATGGATTTTGTTGTCGGAATGTCCGACCGTGTGTACGGGGGCTTAGACGTTATTTTCAGATAATTGCACCTGTAACTAAAAAGCAGTCCACATCACTTCTTAATTCTGTGATAAAGTATCAGTTCTTATGCAATCTAGTTGCTAAGATTTGTGACATATGTGCAAAACAAGCAGACATATGTAAAATGGAATGGTGCAGCACTGGAGTGCAAATGCCTTCATGAATGTCCTCCACTGTGCTGTATGTACTAGAGTCCTTCCCTGCTGAACTAGCACCCAGCTGCAGAGTATAGCTTCTTGGGGACCTGCTGTCAGTCCTGACACCTTATTTCCTGACCTGTGTGCCAGAGCTGGTTTTAGCAGCTGTTTGAGCTTAAACAGCAGAAAGAGATGTAAATATGCACTGATACACTGTAGCTAGGTATGACTCTCTGGACAAATGATAACATTGTATCTGTTTTTTTTAATTAGTAATTTCAAGCGAGAGAAAAATAAGCTTGTTTATTTTATTAAACAATACCGTGTTACCAACTAGACCTAATTCCTTCTTTCTCTCCCTGCTCTCACTTTTTTATTCTACTTTTTGTATAGAATTTTTGTTTCATTTATTTATTGCACTTTTTTGTAGCCGAAGCATTAAAAAAATATTAATTTATTAGTAGCATCATCCTTTTTTTTTTTTTTTTTTAACCAAAAATTTTATTTAGATGTCAAGAGAAGGAAAAATAAAATTCGAATTTGGTATCTATGGTAACGTCTATTGTTTTCAAGTGACGTCAAAAAGGAAAAGGTTTATTCAGTAACAAAGTTGCCAATTAATTAATAGGCACAGTGAATAAAAAGTGAAAATGGTTATCAAGAAGACTTTATCAAAATGACTTTTTTTTACATGCAGCGTGTGTGTATTTTGGATGGGTGAACAATTCGGCCCAAGCATCAGTTCCTGCTGAACATTTGGCTGTTTGACTGTCCTTAACAACCGATGAGTCATCAGCTGTCAATGGGTTAAAAAATAAAGTGCTGGTTAAAAAAATAAAGAAAAAAATGCCTTTTTTTAATTTTGGCATGGGATTTCCAATCCATACCAGACCCAAAGGGCTAAAAAAAAAAAGAACGGTGCGGATCCCCCAAAATCCATACCAGACCCTTAGCCTGGGCCGTCAGGAAAGGGGGGTGAGACGAGAGCAACCCCCACCTCCTGAACCATACCAGGCCACATGCCCTCAACATGGGGGGTGGGTGCTTTGGGGCAGAGGCAAAGCACCTTGTGCCCATGTTGATGGGGACAAGGGCTTCTTCCCAACAACCCTGGGCTGTGGTTGTCGGTGTCTATGGGTGAGGGGCTTATTGGAATCCTGCCCCCCATGTGAATAAGTATCAGTTACATAGTACCCCTACACGTTCACCAAAAAAAGTCAAAAAGTAATAAACACAAAAGACAGTTTTTGCCAAATCCTTTATTAAAAAAATAAAATAAAAAATAGTAGTGTCCATTGATGTAAATCTATCGTCAATCATGCCACCCGCCGACCCGCAAGATAAAAAAAATCAAAAACACTCCCGCCGAATGCCTCCTTTCTGCTTTGACATTTCTTTTATAGGTAAGGGTTGGGCCACCTAGCTATTTCACCCTCCCACAATCCTTGAGCATGCACTCACAGATCATAGGATTCATTACAATTCTATTCCCTGAGGAATCAGGTCAGTTAAAGCAATGACCAGATACATACCATTCCCTCAATGTGAAACCGTATAAGGAAAGTCAACCCATCCTCCCCCATATACCTTCTTAAACCTTTGCGGTACTCCCCTACTAATATAAGTAGCTTTATGTAGTGGAGCAACTCTATTAACCAATACCTTCCAAGATGCAATGGTGGGAGTGATAGTTTCCTTTCAAAAGAGGATTATTTGCTTTCTTGCATAATACAGCCAGGGGCGGATCCAGGATGGGGGCAACGGGGCAATTGCTCCCCCTGAGAAAATAATGAGCGGGTGAGCCGGCGGGTGAGCAGGAGTGGACGGGCAATCATGCTGGCGGGCTGACGTGTGACTGAGCAAGCAGGCAGGTGTTGTTAAGAAGCCCCTGCCCATCTGAATATGTGACTGAAGGGACGTTGTGTCACAGGCCATCTTTAACACACTGACTCGGCCCATCCATGAGAAAGTCTCCCTGTCCCACCTGTGTAAGTCTGATTTTATAGTGGAGAGTAGTGGGGCATAATTACTATTATAAAGCTGGGAGCAGAGGGGGGTAAGATAAACACCCAGATATTTCAGTTGAGTGTGACACCAAGTGAAGGAGAAAGAGGATTGCCACCGTGTACGCAAGCTCGATGGGATGTTTAAGGATAGAATTTCAGACTTATTATAACTGATTTTGAAATTAGGAAGTAAGCTGAAATTCTGTAGTTCACCCATAATATTGAGGAGAGGGGTCAGCCACATAAAACAGAACATTGTCAGCATAAGTGGATAGTTTGCTCCCTTGGCTCAACGCTGAAGCCCTTGACATTTGTATTCGAGTGAATCCTATTGAGTAATGGTTCCAGGGTGAGGGTCAAAATGAAGGGGGGCAGTGGGCAACGCTGCCTAGTTACATTCTCAATAGGGAAGATGTTCGAAAGGACTCCATTCACTTTAACTCAGGCTTTAGGGTGGCTTTAGAGCGAGGTTATCCAGGAGAGCTTGTTAGGGCCAAGCCCTAGCCTGGTCAATACAGCTCGAAAATTATACCCAGTCTACCCTGTCGAATGCCTTTTTAGCATCAGTGGAAAGCAGGAGACCGGGTGCATGGTCAGTCTGTATTTGTGCCCGGTGGATCAACTGAATAGCCCGATTAGAATTGCCCCTAGCTTCCCCTCCGGTAATAAACCCTGTTTTGTCTGGTTGTATGATAGATGGCATTATGGGTTTAAGGCGGTTCTCTGAAATCTTCGCTAATATTTTTATGTTGCTGTTAAGAAGTGATATTGGTCTGTAGCTCCTAGGGACAGTGCCGTCTTTCCCTTCTTTGGGGAGCACTGTAATATGGGCCAGTAATCCCTCTTTAGGTATAGTGGCACCCAAAAGCTAAGGCATTAAAATAGGCACACATTGGGTTAGACAGTAAGGGGAGAAGTACTGTAGTAGGCATTCTTTTTTTCTTTTACCACTGTTTCCAGTTCCGTCTGTGTAATAGGCGTCTTGAGGTGTTTGCTGGTTTGGGTAGTAATTTGGGGGGCTTGGGCCTCTGCCAGATATTCCAGAATATGCAGGGCCGTCTTTAGCGCAGGGCAAACAGGGCACCTGCCCTGGGCCCAAAGTTTGTAGGGGGGCCCGCACTGCTACCCGCGAATTGGGGCCCCAATGAAGGTTTTGCAGAGTGTGCAGAGGACACGGGACGGGAGGCTGTATTCCCGTGCTAGCCAGCTGAGAGGGGGCGGGGCCGGGAGCTCCACTGACGCTCTGACCCGCCCATCTGCAGCCTGTATGCTCGGAACAGAGCGGCTGTAGTGAGAGCCAGTGATCGGAGTGGGAGCGTCAGTGGAGCTCCCGGCCCCGCCCCCGGACCTCTGTATTCCCCAGCCAGTATAGAGGGGGCGGGGCCGGGAGCTCCACTGACGCTCCCACTCCGATCACTGGTTCTCACTACAGCCGCTCTGTTCCGAGCATACAGGCTGCACGGGGGTCATAGCGTCAGTGGAGCTCCCGGCCCTGCCCCCTCTCAGCTGGCTAGCGCGGGAATACAGCCTCCCATGTCCTCTGTGCACTCTGCAAAACCTTCATTGGGGCCCCAATTTACGGGTAACGGGACTCCCCTACAAAGCATCAGTGGAGCTCCCGGCTGTTGTAGTGAGATCAGAGAATGGAAGCCCCGCCCACATACCTCTAAATGTATGTAGTGAGTTTGGCTGCCCAGGTATGTCCTTACACCCATAAAATGCCTGACTGCTTAAACCCTGAGCTGTGTTATTCAACTGTCAAGCTGTGCATTGCTGAAAGTTCTCTGACCATCACCTGTAGCCAGGGCCGTCTTTAATTTTGATTGGGCCCTGGGCAAACATTTTCTTGGGGCCCCCCCTCCATTCTGAGACACACAAAAAATAGCAGGTAGACTCATAATCAGTTTACTGCAGCAGATCACGCAGTGATTGCAATTGTTTGCCAGAGGTTACATCTATCCTTACTGCTCGCTGGCTGGTTGCTAGAGGTTACAACACATAATTTCTGCTTGCCGATTGGTTGCTAAAGGTTAATGCACATCATTACCACTTACTGATTGGCTGCTAGAGATTAAAGCAGATCACTAGACATGTGCAGAGTAAAATATTTCGTTTCGGAATTTCGTTTTCGTCCGAAAACTTAATTTATTTAGTTACTCCCGAAATTCGTTTTTATTTATTTCGTTTTTCGTTCAAAAATTGCATTCGTCCGAAAATCCACATGAATTACGGTCGAATCTGTCTTGGAAGGCTTATGGTGTCTGTCGAATGTATAAAGAAGATTCGACGGAGCTAACTATATAGCATACTTTAGAACCCTATTAAAGTCTTTGGGACTCCAACGTTCAAAATCTAAAGTGCTCATTTTAAAGGCTAATTTGCAAGTTACTGTCCTAAAAAGTGTTTGGGGACCCGGGTCCTGCCCCAGGGGACATGTATCAATGCAAAAAAAAGTTTTAAAAACGGCCGTTTTTTCGGGAGCAGTGATTTTAATAATGATTAAAGTGAAACAATAAAAGTGTAATATTCCTTTAAATTTCGTAGGGGGGGTTGTCTATAGTATGCCTGTGAAGGGGCGCATGTTTCCCGTGCTTAGAATTGTCCCTGCACAAAGTGTCATTTAGGGATGAGCTTCGTGTTCGAGTCGAACGTACGTTCGACTCGAACATTGGCTGTTCGTGCGTTCGGCGAATTCCGAACGTTTTGGCCGTTCGCGTCAAAATTCGAGTGACGCGCGCGTGGACCATAATGCACTGCGTTGGCGCAGTGCATTGCTGCCCGATGATTGGCCAAGCATGCACTGTGACCCCGCATGCTTGGCCAATCGCAGCGCCAGCAGCGGGGAGAGCCATGATTGGCCACAGGCATCCTGCCTGTGGCCAATCATAGCTCAGGCTGTGTAGTGCACGCCCCACACTATATAAGGCCGCCTTTGAGGCGGCCTCGTGTAGTGTGTTACTTAGCATCTGAAGCAGTGGGTGTTCTGTGTACCTCCAACACAGTACACACCAATCGTTTTTGGCTGATTTCCTATCTTGCTGCTGTGTAGTGGTTGTTGTCTGTGCCCTGACTGCAGTATACACCACTATATTCACCTCACCTATATAGCTAGTGATCTAGCTTTAACCACTTAACAACTGCCCATTGCCGATTAACGGCTTCAGGGCGGTTGTTTAACTCTGAGAGGCCGTTAATTAACGGCCTCCCAGAATTCTGCTCTCGCGTGCCCCGAGGTGTGCGCACTCGAGAGCATCCGTGACTGCCGGGTCGCATCACGGATCACGGTAAACGGCCGCTCATAGCGGCCGTTTACCACGTGATTGCTCCGTCAAATGACGGAGTGATCACTTGGAAACAAACCGGCGTCATGTTATGACGCCTGTTCCTCCCTCCCCTCTCTGTACCGATCGGTACAGCGGAGGGGAAAGAGATCGGTGTCAGCAGCGATGTGGGCTGCATCTGCAGTGCCCACATCGCTGCTCACCGAATTTAACCCCTCAATTCCCTGCCAATACTCTGCAATACCAGTGCATACTCTGCAGTACCCTGCCATTACTCTGCAGTACCCCGCCATTACTCTGCAGTGCAGTACCCTGCCATTACTCTGCAGTGCAGTACCCTGCCATTACTCTGCAGTACCCCCCATTACTCTGCAGTAACCCCCATTACTCTGCAGTACCCCCCAATACTCTGCAGTACCCGCCATTACTCTGCAGTACCCGCCATTACTCTGCAGTACCCCCAATACTCTGCAGTACCCTGCCATTACTCTGCAGTGCAGTACCCTGCCATTACTCTGCAGTACCCCCCATTACTCTGCAGTAACCCCCATTACTCTGCAGTACCCCCCAATACTCTGCAGTACCCGCCATTACTCTGCAGTACCCCCAATACTCTGCAGTACCCTGCCATTACTCTGTAGTACCCCCCAATACTCTGCAGTACCCTGCTATTACTCTGTAGTACCCCGCCAATACCCCGCCAATACTCTGTAATACCCTGCCATAAATTGCCATACCCAGCCATACTCAGAGATACCCAGCCATACTCGGTGATACCCTGAAATACCCAGCCATAGACGCCCCCCACCCCTCACCGCCCTCCGGTGCTTCTACCAACTCGCCAGTACGATCAAAGCCAGAATCTTTTTTTTATTTTTTATTTCAGGCTTCCCAGCCTAGAGGTGAGATGTGGGGTCATATTGACCCCCCAGATTTCACTGTAAAGAGGACCTGTCACCCCATATTCCTATTACAAGGGATGTTTACATTTCTTGTAATAGGAATAAAAGTGATCAAAAATATATTTTTGGGGAAAAAAATGTCAAACTAAAATAAATAAAGTAAAATGAACAATAAAAAAATAAAATAAAAATGAAAGCGCCCATGTCCCCATGTGCTCGCATGTGCCACACATGTGAGGTATCGCCGAGAATGTTAGAGCGAGAGCAATAATTCTAGTCCTAGACCTCCTCTGCAACTCAAAACATGTAACCAGTAAAAAAAAAATTAAAGCGTCGCCTATGGGGATTTTTTAAGTAGCGACGTTTGGCGCCATTCCACGGGCATGTGCAATTTTGAAGAGTGACATGTTTGATATCTATTTACTCAGCATAACTTCATCTTTCACTTTATGCAAACATTGGGCTAACAAGTGGTTAATAATAGAGCTTGCAGTCAGTAGTGTTAGGAGATAGTGCGTGCTGTCTGCGTGCTCTGTACCCAGTACATACCGCTATAATATAGGGCAGGCCCCTACTTTCAAACATCCAACTTACAAACATCTCCTACTTGCAAACGCAAGGAGACAGCAGCAAGTGAGATGAAAAAAGATGGACGACAAAACAAATTATACAGGGGTGATAACCCTTCCCTATGTTTTCCAAAAAGCTTAAAGATAGTTTTTTTGACTGGAGCTACACTTTAAAAATGTACCGGTTGAAAATGACAAACAGATTCAACTTAACACAACAAACCTACACAGTCCCTGTCTTGTTTGCACCGCCTGTATACTGCTGTTCTGAGTATATAGGGCCTGGGGGCCACACGCATTTCCTTTTTTTAATATGGGTACGGGGTTCCCCTTAATATGCGTACAAGACCCAAATAGGCTGGTAATGGGCAGGGAGGGCTACCCATGCCATTTTTCTGAATGATTTTCAACCATATTGCAGGAACCAGATATAACATTAAAACCGCAAGCAGTTTTAAATGGTGTTATTTCCGTTTAATGTCATTTTGTGCAGGGACTGTTCTAAACACGGCAAACACGTGGCACTTCACAGGCATACTACAGACACCCCCCAGGCACCATATTTAAAGGAATATTTCACTTTTTTTTTTCACTTTAATCGTCATTAAAATCAGTGCTCCCGCCAAAACGGCAGTTTTTAAAACTTTTTTTTGCAGTGACCCATGTCCCCTGAGGCAGGAGGCAGGTCCCCAAACCCTTTTTAGGACACTATCTTGCATATTAGCCGTTAAAATTAGCACTTTCCAATTCGAACGTTCGAGTCCCATAGACTTCAATGGGGTTCTAACGTTCGTACCGAACGCGGGGGTCGTTCGCAAGTTCTGGTGCGAACCGAACCGGGGGGTGTTCGGCTCATCCCTAGTGTCATTTATGCAGGAAAAAAAGTCCTTTAAAATCATTCGCAGCTATTATGAATTGTCGGCTCCGTAATACAGAGAACACTTATTGAAAGTCATTGATAAAAAAATAAATAAATAAAAAAAAAAAAAGCGTGGGGGTCCCCAAATTCAATTACCAGGCCTTCAGGTCTGGTATGGATATTAAGGGGAACCCTGCCTCAAATTTAAGAAAAAATTTGACGTGGGGTTCCCCCTAAAAATCCATACCAGACCCTTTATCCGAGCACGCAACCTGGCAGGCCGCAGGAAAAGAGGAGGGGACGAGAGAGCGCCCCCCCCTCCCTCCTGAACCGTACCAGGCCACATGCCCTCAACATTGGGAGGATGCTTTGGGGGTCCGTGACCCCTCAAAGCACCTTGTCCCCATGTTGATGAGGACAAGGGCCTCATCCCCACAACCCTGGCCGGTGGTTGTGGAGGTCTGCGGGCGGGGGGCTTATCAGAATCTGGAAGCCCCCTTTAACAAGGGGACCCCCAGATCCCGGCCCCCCCCTGTTTGAAATGGTAAGGGGGTACAAAAGTACCCCTACCATTTCACAAAGAAAGTGTAAAAAATGGTTAAATAAAACAAACACACTTTTGAAAAATTCCTTTATTAAAAATAAAAAAATAAAAAAAAGATTCCAGTGGCGGTAATCCACTCTTGCTATCCAGCGACGGACGATCATCTCTCCAGCGATGTCTCATCTCATCCAGCGCAGCGATCCTCCATACTTCTTCTGTCTCCTCCACGGAGACACTGCAGGCATTCCGGCGGCTGACGTTTCTTATATACGGAGGGCGGGGCCACCCGTCACCTGACCCCGCCCCCCTCTGACGCAAGGGGAAACCCGGGGTTCCCCGTGACGTATGGGTGACCCCGCCCCCCTCTGATGTAACGGAAACCTGCCTGTGTTACATCAGAGGGGTGCGGGTCACCCCTACGTCACAGGGAACCCCGGGTTTCCCCTTGCGTCAGAGGGGGGCGGGGTCAGGTGACGGGTGGCCCCGCCCTCCGTATATAAGAAATGTCAGCCGCCGGAATGCCTGCAGTGTCTCCGTGGAGGAGACAGAAGAAGGATGTATTCGCTGCGCTGGATGACATGAGACATCGCTGGAGAGATGACCGTCCGTCGCTGGATAGCAAGAGTGGATTACCACCGCTGGAATCTTTTTTTTATTTTTTTATTTTTAATAAAGGAATTTTTCAAAAGTGTGTTTGTTTTATTTAACCATTTTTTACACTTTCTTTGTGAAATGGTAGGGGTACTTTTGTACCCCCTCACCATTTCAAACAGGGGGGGGGCCGGGATCTGGGGGTCCCCTTGTTAAAGGGGGCTTCCAGATTCTGATAAGCCCCCCGCCCGCAGACCTCCACAACCACCGGCCAGGGTTGTGGGGATGAGGCCCTTGTCCTCATCAACATGGGGACAAGGTGCTTTGAGGGGTCACAGATCCCCAAAGCATCCTCCCAATGTTGAGGGCATGTGGCCTGGTACGGTTCAGGAGGGAGGGGGGGCCGCTCTCTCGTCCCCCCCTCTTTTCCTGCGGCCTGCCAGGTTGCGTGCTCGGATAAAGGGTCTGGTATGGATTTTTAGGGGGAACCCCACGTCAATTTTTTTTTAAATTTGATGTGGGGTTCCCCTTAATATCCATACCAGACCTGAAGGGTCTGGTTATGGATATTTAGGGGAAACCCCACGTCAAATTTGTTCTTAAATTTGAGGCAGGGTTCCCCTTAATATCCATACCAGACCTGAAGGGCCTGGTAATTGAATTTGGGGGACCCCCACGCTTTTTTATTTATTTATTTATTTATTTTTTTATCAATGACTTTCAATGAGTGTTCTCTGTATTACGGAGCCGACAATTCATAATAGCTGCGAGTGATTTTAAAGGACTTTTTTTCCTGCATAAATGACACTTTGTGCAGGGACAATTCTAAGCACGGGAAACATGCGCCCCTTCACAGGCATACTATAGACAACCCCCCCCCTACGAAATTTAAAGGAATATTACACTTTTATTGTTTCACTTTAATCATTATTAAAAACACTTTTTAGGACAGTAACTTGCAGAATCTTTTCTCTCTGTCAAATCTTTTTTCTCTGTCGAATATTTTCTCTATATAATCTTGGACTAATAGAGGTAAGGTTAAGCACATTCGACCACAGGTTCTATAGACACAGATTGTTGTCAGAGTCATGTCGAATCTCCTATTCTATATCGAACTGTTGTAACAATGAAAACGAAAATAAAGCATTTATTTATGTCGGATCTTTCGTTTTTTCGGATTTTGTGCTTTCGTTATCGTTTGTCAAAACGAAAACGAAAATAGCTGAAATTCGGACGAAAATGCATTCGGACGAAAACGAATGCACATGTCTACAGATCACTACTGTTCGCTGATTGGTTGCTACAGGCTAATACACATCATTACCTCTCACTGAGCAGTGGAGCAATCCTAAATAATTGAGCAAGTAAACGGGCACATTAATACACATACTACATGAGAGTGTCAGAGAGTGCAGACATACTACAGGAGAGGTTCAGAGACTGCAGACATACTACAGGAGACAATCAGAGACTGCGGACATACTGCAGGAGACAATCAGAGACTGCGGACATACTGCAGGAGACAATCAGAGACTGCAGACATACTGCAGGAGACAATCAGAGACTGCGGCCATACGGCAGGAGACAATCAGAGACTGTGGCCATACAGCAGGAGACAATCAGAGACTGCGGACATACTGCAGGAGACAATCAGAAACTGCGGACATACTGCAGGAGACAATCAGAGACTGCGGACATACTGCAGGAGACAATCAGAGACTGCGGACATACTGCAGGAGACAATCAGAGACTGCGGACATACTGCAGGAGACAATCAGAGACTGCGGACATACTGCAGGAGACAATCAGAGACTGGGGACATACTGCAGGAGACAATCAGAGACTGCAGGCATACTGCAGGAGTTAATAAGAGACTGCGGACATACTGCAGGAGACAATCAGAGACTGCGGACATACTGCAGGAGACAATCAGAGACTGCAGACATACTGCAGGAGACAATCAGACACTGCGGACATACTGCAGGAGACAATAAGAGACTGCGGACATACTGCAGGAGACAATCAGAGACTGCGGACATACTGCAGGAGACAATCAAAGACTGCGGACATACTGCAGGAGACAATCAAAGACTGCGGAAATACTGCAGGAGACAATCAAAGACTGCGGACATACTGCAGGAGACAATCGGAGACTGCGGACATACTACAGGAGACAATCAGAGACTGCGGCCATACGGCAGGAGACAACCAGAGACTGCGGACATATGGCAGGAGACAATCAGAGACTGGCGACATACTGCAGGAGACAATCAGAGACTGGCGACATACTGCAGGAGACAATCAGAGACTGGCGACATACTGCAGGAGACAGAGACTGGGGACATATTACAGGAGACAATCAGAGACTGCGAACATACTGCAGGAGACAATCAGAGACTGCGAACATACTGCAAGAGACAATCAGAGACTGCGGAAATACTGCAGGAGACAATCAGAGACTGCGGACATACTGCAGGAGACAATCAGAGACTGGGGACATACTGCAGGAGACAATCAGAGACTGCGGACATACTGCAGGAGATAATAAGAGACTGCGGACATACTGCAGGAGACAATCAGAGACTGCGGACATACTGCAGGAGACAATCAGAGACTGGCGACATACTGCAGGAGACAATCAGAGACTGTGGACATACTGCGGGAGACAATAAGAGACTGCGGACATACTGCGGGAGACAATCAAAGCATGTGGACATACTGCAGGAGACAATCAAAGACTGCAGACATACTGCAGGAGACAATCAGAGACTGCGGACATACTGCAGGAGACAATCAAAGACTGTGGACATACTGCCCTGGCCCTGGCTAGCAGTCGCCTGCATTTATTCCTGTATTCCTAAAATTTGTGAGAAATGTGGCGAAGGCGGGCCCATATCCGAGCATCAAGCATGTGGGCAAGCTCCAAGCGAAGGGATTGGAGTTCTGCTGCCAGCACTGGAGTCAGACAATGTTTATGGTTGAGTTCCACAAATTGGATCTTTTTTAGGAGGGTTTGGAGATCCCCCTCATGTACTTTTTTCAGCCTCATATGCGCTTCAACGCCACTACATCATCCAAGATGTTCTCAGGAACTGCGGCAGCTCATCTTTGTTGCGCAAGATGACTTGGCGGCCATCTTTGATTACCGACAAATTAAAAGGGAAACTCCATCTGTAGACCTGCTTTCCATCCTGAAGGGCCTCGAGTAGTCGCTTGGGGGCATGGCGTTGCATTAAGGTGCGTCTGGAAAGATCTGGGGAAAAGGACAACTTTGCACCGTCAAAGTTCACGTGGCAGACTGCTTTGGCGTGAAACGTTGTGTTCCTTAAGGGAATATTTGTGTAGTTTGCAGATGATATCCCCTGGCTTGTTTGGGTTGAAGGTAGACAGAGGGCTCTGTGAGCATGGTCTATTTCTATATGATCAGGTGCTTCATGGCTGAGAATCTGTTTGAAAATGCCTTGCAGGGAAGGAACTATATCCCTAGAGCCAGTAGCTTCTGGTATGCCTTTAATGTGGATGTTAACTCTGCGACTTCTATTCTCAAAGTCATCCATCTGATCTATTAAAGAGTTAATCCATCGGTCCTGTGTCTTACAGCATTCATTAAGTGCTTGCAGGGCAGGTGTAACCACTTCCCATTGTGACTCCAAATCCTCCACTCTGCCCCCAATGTGTGTTGTATCAGCCTGCAGTGCCTCAATGTCCTGTCTAACGGCCTTCTCAACCCTCTAGGCAAATAGCTCTGAATCAGCTTTAGTGGGGAGGGAGAGAATAAGGGCCTACAAATCCTTGTTCCTCATGTCATCTTCTACCACTGACAGAGCTATTGGGCTGGCTGAGCTGGAGGGTGCGAGGGAGATGGTAGTTGTGGAGAGGGGATACCAGAGGCTGCACATGTGGCCTGGTATTTACTGGTCAGTATTGTCTTGGAAGTCCCTGCTGCAGTGCGATGAGGCTCTGAAAAGTATTGGTCCAGGGATCCAGATCGGTTCCGAGAGGTCTATTGGGGCTGCGGGAACGTCCGCCGTCTGGATGCCATGGTTCATAAATATTGTAAAATGCACATAAAGGTATGTGAAATTTGTTGATTTCTGGTGCATATATATCCCCTATAAAGAATTGTATCAATTGCAGCACAAAGAATTTTGTGTACATAATAATTAGCATGGAGTGCTTGCTGCAATATGTGAGGTGTAACACCTGCTCATTAGGAGCGAGAGTGGGTAAACTTCACAGCAACTACAAAATCTAATGCTAAACACCTGTGATCTCTAGACATTTTAAAATCATCCATTAGTAAATTGACAGGGTTAAAGCAGCTGCGGGAGGAGTTAACCTCCATAGAAGGTTATTGAAAAGAGAGACTTGGTGGAAGCATAAGTTGGAGACACGTGTACTGCAAGGCTTGAATCAACACTGGGATATCAGCTTGTTAATTTCCCTGTTGCACGCCGTGCCTCTTTTTTCTTTTTTTCCTTTCTTTGTTTTGGTTGCAGGCGATTACACTGTATTTATATACAGTACAGTTGTACTCAAAAGTTTGCATATCCTCGCAAAATTGTGAAATTTTGTCATTGCTATTGTAAATAAATGTCTAAAGACATTTATTATCACAAAGTTGTTTGCCTCCTTTTTAAATCATAATGATAACAGAAATTGCCCAAATGGCCCTGATTAAAAGTTAACATACCCTGGAATGTTTGGCCTTCGTACAGACACATAACGTGACACACACAGGTTAAAATGGCAGTTAAAGTTTAATTCCCAACATCTGTGGCTTCTTAAATGAAATAGTCAATGAGTTTATTAGCTCTCACGTGGATGCACTGAGCAGAATTGATACTAAGCCATGGGGAGCAAAAAAGATCTGTCAAAAGACTTGCGTAACAAGGTAATGGAACTTCAGAAAGATATAAAAAGATATCCAAAGCCTTGCATATGTCAGTTAGTACTGTTCAGTCAAGTATTAAGAAGTGGAAAATTTCAGGGATTTCTTTATACCAAGCCAAGGTCAGGTAGACTAAGAAAGACTGCAGCCACTACTGCCAGAAAAATTGTTTGGGATACAAACAAAAAGACACAGGTAACCTCAGGTGAAATACAGGCTGCTATGGATAAAGATGGTGTGATTGTTTCAAGGAGCACAACATGAAGATATTTGAACATTAGCTGCATAGTAAAGTTGGCAGAAAAAGCCTTTACTGCACCAATGAAACAAAAGAGCTCAGGCACAATATGCCCAGCAAAACCTGCACACTCATGTTTTGATACAGACTGTATATTACCAATTCTCCAAGGGTATGCAAACTTGAGCACAACTGTAGTTGCCATTTTTGTGCACATTGTATCTGTTAGCTTTCATTTTAGATATCTAATGATATAAATTGTATCCATGTGTGGTAATTTTATAATTATTCCGCACCTGATTTGACTTGTTGCCATTGGATACAGAGGTTTTAAATGCAATGTAGATGCAGGTCCCAGACAGCTATGACTAAGTCCCATTTGGGCAGAAACACATAAGTGTTAAGACTTACTATGTCTTTAACCGTGACTAATAAAGCCCTTGGATCATGTGGACGTGTGCCACTTGAAGTATTTTTCATCTAAGATGGAGGGCTATCAGAAGCCGTGGCATGCGCCGCATCTTGACTGAACGTCAAGGACATCTGGTGTTGAGCTTCAGTGATTTTTAATTAGTTTACAACCTTTTTTTGTTGCAAAGGACAGTTGTCCATCCTTTGGTGAAAGGGCCATAATGAACATACAACCTGAAGTGCACTATCACCCAGAATATGGACTTTAAACTATTTACATTTATCTAACAAGCAGTAACAATGCTTAAAAACAAGCCCGTACTCACCTCCTGAGGTGCTTGTACCATAAATTAATTCATTATCACAGATCCCCAGAGATCATAACAAATATGCTAAAGTCAGGTTTCAGTCTGTGCCAAACAACTTACAAACACCAGCTGTGTATTAACATTTCATTTTGGATAGAGTAAGAGAGGGTTAAAGCTCCTGTCACATTTTTTTTGCCATCTTTGTAGAGATTTCCCTTCACTTCCTATCCCATAGCCAAACAGAAAGTGAAAGGAAATTCCTGCAAAGAAAGGGATTTCCTTCGGGAGCCCCAGGTTACCTGTTAACTACCTGGTAGTAGAGCCTGACTGTAGGAGGAGACCTCTCTTACAACGCTGGTTCAGGAGCCACTGGAATGGGAACAGTGCTCAGTTCGGGAAGGAGCGCACAGGTGCATGCTCGCATGCATATACCCCTGTCTGGTGCTGAAAGGTGCCTGACATTACCAGAACTAGTGTCCTCGTTGGAAGATTTCTCCTCTATTACTTTTCCGTTCCTCCACCGCTGCAAAGAAGCTGCTGGCAGGACTTTTTGTGACGCCCTGTCAGCGCAGCGCCCCCGTCTGAAAGCACTCGGGCTTTCACACTGGGTTTGCAGCTGAGGCTTTTTTCAGGTGCTATTTTTTAGTGCTGTATCGCCTGAAAAACGCCTCAGTGTGAAAGGGGCCTTACTTTCACTTTTAATGATTATGCTAAATAGGACAAATTGAGAGGTTGAATCTCCCTAATAGGGACACAGACAGCAATACAACCTGACAGGTCTTCACTCTATACAAAACGAACAAAAAAGTTTTGATTTTAGTTATACTTTAAATGTGCATAGTCTTGGCATATGTTTACTTTAACAATTGCTATTGCTAACTTACTGAGCTGTGTTTTCCACCTTACATTATTTACAATGTCTAAAAATGTAATAATTCAGGTATTAATAATTCCAACTAGAGAGTAATATTAAAAGCCTGGTAGATTCTTCAAACATTTTACTATTCTTAAATGTGATTAGACTTTACAGAACCAACAATTTTTCTGCTAGCTAGCAAATAAAATCTTTTATTGTGTTTTAAAAATTGAAGCAGAAAAGTGTAGTACAACCTTGATAACTAATCTCTCCTTTGTATGTTGACTAAATTATGAACTGAACTGCATAGAAAGCTAAGTTCTTTAGTTTATCTGCAGAGCTCCTGTGTGCTGTAGATAAGAACTGGATGTATGACCCTCACCTAGCCCAGTCTAGTTTGCTTACCAGTAAATAGCTCCATTTTTGTTGTTAAATATTAATCCAGGAATAGGAAATGTCTCATATCTCTAATTTGTCAGATGTGGCAGCAATGAATGTAATTTTTATTTGCTCTTAAAGTGGACATGTCATACACAGTGTTTTGTGCATTTGAAAAAATAGCACAAAATGTATTACCTTTACAGGATTTGGAAAATATGTTTTAATGCTACTCATTTAGCTAGTTTTGCTAAAGCATACATAATTGCATTAACATACATGATTCCCACAATTCACTCTCTTTATACTGTACTGTATATATTTACATATACATTTGTATACAGTACATATTTTTTCACATTAGGGTTGCAGCATTAGAGTAGCAGCACTACTCTCTACTCTGATCAGAATGCACCCAACGCTGTAGTATGAGTTGGCTGCATGATTTCATTTTACTAAGTGTAAAAACCAAAAGGATTAATATGCATTTCACATTGTCCAAATTGTCTCAGATCCTGTTGGTAAGTGATATTTAATATATAATCCAGAATTCCATTCATAAAAAACTCATAATTCACAATAATAATTTTAACCTATGTATTTCAGCATAGCAAAACATTTAAGTCATATAGGTTGCTCAGCAACCCGGAGAGTGCAAAATCTGGTGCAGCCCTGCATAAAAACCAGCTTCCAGGATTTTTCGTCAAAGTTTAACTGAACAAGCTGAAGTTAGAAGCTGACTGGCTACTATGTACAGCTGTACCAGATTTTGCACTTTTCAGTTTTAGTTTTTATTTCTGTGCGTAGCCCTGCTTGGGAAAGCTACCCACTCCATTTGTCTTGGGAACATTTATCTCTGGTAAAAAATAATCGAAAATCCCAAATCTTAATCGGATGATCGGATTTTTCATTGGGAAATGTGTGATGACAGGCTGTTGCCGGAAAATCAGACGGTTTGTACGCTCCATCGGACAACTCTTGTCAGATTTTCTGTGGACAAATGTTGGATGGCAGGTTTTAAAATTTTCCATGGACAAATGTCTGTTGTCTAATTTTCCGAGCGTGTGTACACAAGTCCATCGGACAAAAATCCAAAGTAAAAACAAGCATGCTCGGAAACAAGGATGAGCCAGAAGAAGTCAGTTGATATCAAGAATAATATTAATATGCTTTTTTTTATTTATTCATTAAAAAAAAACCAATAAAATTAGACCTACTATCTGCCAATAGAACCAAAAAGTGCATTCTATGCATCCAAAAATATAGAAAATATAACAAATCAAATCAAATCATTATTATTCAACCAAAAAATAAAATAAAAGTCTCATGCATGTGTCCTGCTTCTTAATATAGGGGGTCAACAATGCCAAGAGTTGGTGAAAGCAGGGGTCCGCAATCTGGGGATAATTCTGAAAATCATCTGGATTATTCTCCTGGAGCTCCCGCAGCAAAGACATATGACATAATTGGTCACTATTAATAAAACATCAAATTTTTGGTTCAAGAACTCCTCCTCATGTTCCTGGACCTTTGGATCAAAGCAATAACTCCTAGGCCAATAATAAATAACATGTCATCTCCTCCAATTCCGCAACATGTCTGGTTGACGAACGGTCATTCAGAAACAAACTGAAAAGCACAAAATGAAAAGCACGAACTGAAAAGCGCGAATCAACACTCACCAAACTTCTACTAACACGAAATTAGCAGAAGGAGCCCAAAGGGTGGCACTAAAGAGCTGAAAAAACATGTAGTACGCCACTACGTTCGTGTTTGTTGGCCGAAAATTCCTTGCCGTTTGTATGCAAGACAAAATCCAGGCACACGCCTTCGGACAAAAGTCTGAGGTTTTGTCTGGGGATAGCTGTTCTGGTGAAAACTAAGGGAGCACTTTTCCTCACTTTGAGATTTATTCTCACTTCCGGTTTTGCTTCTTGGACATAGAAAAAATAAAAACATGTAAAGGGTCTTAAACTATTCCCTAATCTATTCAATAACATGTTGGCTTTACATGCATTTAAATAAGGGGTAGGGAACCTTGGCTCTCCAGTTGTTTTGATACTACAAATCCCATCATGCCTCTGCCTCTAGGAGTCATATCTGTGATTGTTAGGGTCTTGCAATGTCTCATGGGACTTGTAGTTTCAAAACAACTGGAGAGCCGAGGTTCCCTACCCCTGATTTAAATGCTGCATCTCAGAACCATAAGTATAGCAAGTGAATAGGAAATGTGGAATCGGGTAACAAGGGCCTTATGGTGATCGTTCTGTTATTTTTTCCAGGGCACACTGGCTTTAGCAGAATTCAGAGCAACTGATAGCATGACTGTTCTCATGAGGCCCTTGTCACTTGTTCCTTTTTTGACCACCAGCTACATTGCAGGATTCAGTTTTTTTGACAGTTTTTGGAAAATGATCCTGTCTGTGACTTACTTAAAGTGATTGTAAAGGCTCCCTTTTTTTTTTTTTTTAATAACAAACATGTTATACTTACCTGTTCTGTGCAGTTGGTTTTGCACAGAACAGACCTCTAGGTCCAAGAATCGAAACAATCAGCTACTGCACTTTTGGTCATTCTAAAGACTGCTCAATAGGAGTGCTCAGTAGAAGCAAAAGTAAACACAACACTTCTGTGTTGTGTTTATATCTGAAGGGATGTGACATTGCGAGTAATGTCATGGCACTTTCTGTGAGTTTGGAGGCTTGGGCAGAGTTACTATAGATCTCTCTCTCCTCTCCTTTCAGCAATAGATCACTGCTATAACAATCTGGCTGTTAGCAGACACCAATAGATTACCTTAAGGCTCCATGCACACTGAAGCTCAAAAAAGCTTTTTCTGGACGCCAGGTTGCTGGCAGAAAACGCTGGTTGACAAACGTGCTTTTAACAGCGTCTTTTGTAGCATTTTATAGCGTTAGCGTTTATGGGCGTTTTTAATAAAAATACACAGAGGACACTCCAAAAATCCCACAGTGCATTCCAAACTCACACAATGCATTGAAAAAATAGAATGCTGAATGCTAATTAATGGGTGTTTTTTGGCGGTGAAAAATGGCACTTTGAACGCGAATTTCTGGCGTTCAGAAAAAAGCCCATAAACGTCACTATTCTTTAAAGCTAAAAAACACATAGGCTAACATAGAGTGGAGCTTATGGGTTTTTAAAAAACACGCCCAAACTCCAATAAACTGCAGTTTATGAGCTCCGGTGTGCATGGAGAAGTGACCTGCATCTGTGAAGCTGCATGGGGGGTCTGGATCTGGATCCAGACCCTACATGAAGAAACAATAAGCAAATTAAAGTAAAACATGAAGAAAGTAAAACAAAAGAAAAAGAGAAAAATAAATAACATACAGTGTGCATATGATATATAAATACACGCTTGTTAAAAAGTTGTCATCTTGCTGATTTGTGTCCTCATCAAAACAGACTTGATCTTCTCTCAATGTTATGCAAAAAATTTCCGCAAACCATTTTTACCCTCTGTGTGCTTCTCAATTTAGTACTGAAAGCGGGATAAATCTCTCCTAAAGAAAAACGTGAACATTCACTCTAAGGCCGCGTACACACGCGGGGACTGTTCGGCTGAACAGTGTTTCGGCGGACAGTCCGCCCGTGTGTGGGCTTTCAGCGGACAGTTTCAGCGAACAGTCCGCTGAACAAGGTTTTTCGGAAATTCCGAAAAACTGTCCGCTGAAACTTTGTTTCAGCGAACAGTCCCCTCGTGTGTAGGCTTGTTCGTCAAACTAAGTTCCGCGCATGCTCAGAAAGGATTTACACGCTGAAAGTTATAATGCAGTGTATAGGACGTCGTATTTTTCGTCCCGTCGTACGTGCCGTTCACGTCATCGCGCACGGTTTCAGCAAACTGTTCGTTCGTCGTGTGTGGCCATGTCCGTCCATGCTAATTTTGAGCGGACTGTTTGCTGAAACTGTTTGACGGAAAAAGTTGGGCGAACAGTCCCCGCGTGTGTACGCGGCCTCAGCTTTACTGTTCTGCTACATTACATAAAAGTTGCACTCCTATGAAAACATTTTATTCAGCAAACTTTGTTGGTCATATATTGGTGTAAATATAAGGGGGCCCGCAAATTGTGTAAACACTGCATTGGGAATATTTTTGCACATTTTTTCTAATTATTTACTATTTATACACATTAAAGCCCTGCCTGTCCCAAAAAACAAACAATGTATATTTCGTAAATGCAGAACTGAAACTTTACTGAAATTAAAAAAATGCTCTGGTTCTTAAGTGAATAATAAATCTCCTTCACAGTCCTGTAACTCTGAAAAGGGGGTCCAGCTGAGAATTTTAGCTGAATTTCTAGGTGCACGGTTTTTGGATAACTTTGGAAAGACAGTCAGATATCATTTGATTAGCTCAGTTTAATATACTATGTACATGAACTTACAGTATTTTTTATATGTTATTATTTGGTTCATATATATCAGTGGCGGCTGGTGAAGTTTTTGAAAGGGGGGGCGCCAGACCCCGCCCATCATGACCCCGCCCATCATTTTGGCCCCTCCCACTTCTCATAAAACACGCCCTTTATGTAATCTGAAAAAAAAATTGGCGTGGGTTCCCCCCTCCGAGGGCATACCAGGCCCTTAGGTCTGGTATGGATTCCAAGGGGAACCCCCTACGCCGAAAAAACGGCGTGGGGGTCCCCCCAGATCCACACCAGACCCTTATCCGAGCACGCTACCCGGCCGGCCAGGAAAGTGGGTGGGGACGAGCGGGCGCCCCCCCCCTCCTGAGCCGTACCAGGCCACGTGCCCTCAACATGGGGGGGTGCCTTGGGGGAGGGGGGGCGTGCGGCCCCCCCACCCCAAAGCACCTTGTCCCCATGTTGATGAGGACAAGGGCCTCTTCCCGACAACCCTGGCCGTTGGTTGTCGGGGTCTGCGGGCAGGGGGCTTATCGGAATCCGGGAGCCCCCTTTAATAAGGGGGCCCCGGATACCGACCCCCCACCCTATGTGAATGAGTATGGGGTACAATGTACCCCTTACCCATTCACCTGTGAAAAAAAAGTACAAAAAAAACACAACACAGGGTTAAAATATTTTATTGCACAGCTCCGGGGGTCTTCCGTCTTCGGGGGTCTTCTCGCCGGACTCCTCCGCTATCTTCTTGTAGCTCTTTTGCTAGCGGAGGAGCCCGGCTTTCTTCCTCGCCGCCGGCCTTTTCTCCCGACTTCGGGGGTCTTGTCCCCCTCTTCGGTTCTTCTGCCGGGCCACCGCGCCTTCTTATAGCTCTTTTACAGGCGGTGGCCCGGTCTTCTGTCGCTGCCGCCGCCGCCCGTTCTTCTTCTTCTTCTTCTTCTCCTTCTTCTCCAGGAGATGTTGCCTCAACGATCTCCCTGGCCGGAATGCCAGGGACGCGCTGCGCTGCCACTTATATAGGGACAATGGGGAGGTGTCACATGGGTTGATGTCACATGGGTTGGTCACATGGGTTGATGTCACATGGCGACTGTGACATCAACCCATGTGACCAACCCATGTGACATCAACCCATGTGACACTGCCCCATTGTCCCTATAAAAGTGGCAGCGCAGCGCGTCCCTGGCATTCCGGCCAGGGAGATCGTCGAGGCAACATCTCCTGGAGAAGAAGGAGAAGAAGAAGAAGAAGAAGAAGAAGAAGAACGGGCGGCGGCGGCGATAGAAGACCGGGCCACCGCCTGTAAAAGAGCTATAAGAAGGCGCGGTGGCCCGGCAGAAGAACCGAAGAGGGGGACAAGACCCCCGAAGTCGGAAGAAGAGGCCGGCGGCGAGGAAGAAAGCCGGGCTCCTCCGCTAGCAAAAGAGCTACAAGAAGATAGCGGAGGAGTCCGGCGAGAAGACCCCCGAAGACGGAAGACCCCCGGAGCTGTGCAATAAAATATTTTAACCCTGTGTTGTGTTTTTTTTTGTACTTTTTTTCACAGGTGAATGGGTAGGGGTACATTGTACCCCATACTGTTAGGACCTGGGCTTGAACCTGGGACCTCTGGTGTGTCTGGCAGTGACTCTGCTTGCTGAGCCACCTGGAATGCTGGACAGCTCCTTGGACAGCTCCTCGGACAGCTCCTTGGACAATTCCTTTAGTGATCATGTCTTGAATCTTGTTTGCCTTGAACCTTGAACCCTTTGCTCCTCCCATGAACTTCCTATATAAGCCATGTCTCTGCACTTCCTCCTTGCCAGAATATTGTGCCTTTACCAGCCAATATCTTGCTTCTATCTCTCCTGCTGCCGACCGTATCCTTGCTACCTTTCGTTACCGACATTTGGCTTGCTTCTGGACTACGCTTCTGCTGAATCCCAACCTGCAACTATTGGTTACCGACTTTGGCTTGTTTCTCAACTACGCTTCTGCTTGATCTCTACCTGCTATATCTGCTACCAGACCCCCGGCTTGCTCACCTCCTGGTGGGGCTATCCTTAGGACCGCGACCTGGCACTAACACGCAGCCAAGCCCATCTCCACCTTTGGGAGCTCTGGTGAATACCGGTTAGTGCTTAGACCCCGCACCTCAGGTGAACCCGTGCCATCAGCCAGGGTGACCTGTGTGAATATCTGCTCTGCTGCTATAGCTATTGGTCTCTGAGCCTGACTCCAGATCGTGACACATACTCATTCACATAGGGTGGGGGGGCGGTATCCGGGGCCCCCTTATTAAAGGGGGCTCCCTGATTCCGATAAGCCCCCCGCCCGCAGACCCCGACAACCAACGGCCAGGGTTGTCGGGAGGCCCTTGTCCTCATCAACATGGGGACAAGGTGCTTTGGGGTGGGGGGGCCGCACGCCCCCCTCCCCCAAGGCACCCCCCCCATGTTGAGGGCACGTGGCCTGGTGCGGCTCAGGAGGGGGGGGGCGCCCGCTCGTCCCCACCCCCTTTCCTGGCCGGCCGGGTAGCGTGCTCGGATAAGGGTCTGGTGTGGATCTGGGGGGGACCCCCACGCCGTTTTTTCGGCGTAGGGGGTTCCCCTTGGAATCCATACCAGACCTAAGGGCCTGGTATGCTCTCGGAGGGGGAACCCACGTCAAAATTTTTTTCAGAAATTTGGCGTGGAGTTCCCCCTTCAGAGCTCATTCTCTGATTGGCCACGGCAAAAGTCGCCTGGCCTGGGGAAACCTTTCTGGCTGTGAAAGCTTTTTGCATTCATTCAGCTAAATGCATGAACATTCTCAACAAAGTAGAAACTAGAAAGCCTTTATGCGGTGACTCACCTGTCTCACTGTCTGGCAGCTCCGCTCGGGCTAAGGAACGGAGCTGCCAACGTCACTTCCGGGTTTTGTGAAGCAGCCGAAAGCCGGAAGTGACTGCCTGTCTAAGAATGACAATGCTCCCGCCCGTAGAATCACAGTGATTTTACGGGCGGAAGCTAGTCGGCGTTCTGCAGTGCGCCGCAAGGCGGGTTTTTAACCCGCAAATGAAGCGCCATGGATGCAATCTTGTGATTGCATCGACGTGGCGCTTCTCATAGTGCACTGTGACCGGCGCCACAGTACACTATGTCAAATTGTTAAATTACCTTTTTTTTTTTTTTAAATGTCTTAAAGGGCCCGTTTTTTTTTTTTTTCCTTTTTTTTTTTTTTACACCTAGGGAGAGGGGGGGCGGCGCCCGGGCGCCCCCTATGGGCGGGCCGCCACTGATATATATGCAGTTTCAGTTGTGCATTTATGAAATATACAGTTTCTTTTTTTGGGGGGGGGACAGGTAGGGCTTTAATATGTATAAATAGTAAATAATTAGAAAAAATTTGCACTTTCCTATAATTTTTCCCAATGCAGTGTTTACACAATTTGTGCACCCCCTTATATTTACACCAATATATGATCAACAACGTTTGCTGAATAAAATGTCTTTACTCACTAAAAAGGAAAATGAAATACATTAATTTGTCATTTATTCCTTTAAATTGACCTTTATCTGGACTGCAGTATTTATAAAGTTTAACCTGAAAATGGAGTGGCAGGTTTTGAGTCTGTGCTTATGCAGGCAAGATAGAGATTCAGTACATAACACCTTACCCATACAATGTAAAAACAAAGAAGAGGAAGTGCTTATAAACCTGCCAACCTTTGGACCTCACTAGCCCTGCAGATTATGACAGCAAATAGAATTGGTATCTTAAAAATAGGACATTATCTCTTTATGGAGAGGAAGTCAATTATACAGACTGACACATCAGGATGTGATGTGGGTGGCAGTCTCTAACCCTTAGTGGTGACTGATGCCAACAAAGCTTTGTTAAGCAACCATGTTATGTTTTGCATTATTATTTATACATTTTTGCACAGTTTGGAATCGACTACTTGTCTACCACGCTACGTTTATAAACGTCATGGAAGACAAGCGGTTAAATCAAGCTCACAGCTGTTGCTGCAGCTGTGAGCTTGATGCCGACTTCAAGAGAGCCGCCCAATCACTTTTACAGAGCTCTCAAACAGCTTTCAATGAGTAAGCAGAAGGAACTTGGGGAACATCCATTACCTGTTCTCTCCTGTGACTAATGACCACAGCTGTTATTCTTCAGCTAGTGCAGAAAAGCCTGCCATTATTCCAACAAGATCTGTGCTTGAATAGCTGCATTGGAAGGCAAAGGAGACATGGGGGTTTACCATTGGACCCCCAATGTCTCCATAAAGAGGACCCATCATCTGCCCATGCTATAACCTAGGCACTTGTTAGCCATCTTGTGATGGCAATAAAAATAAAAAAATAAAAAAAAAATGTATAAAATAAATTAAAAAAATAAAGAACCTCCTGTAACCCCTGCACATGCCTCAAAAAGTGCAGCATAGGGCGAGCATTGTTATGTAAACATTAGTCACACCATGCATGTTTTGTCAGCAACAACCATATGCTCATTATTGAGACATTAGAGTATTTTGGATATTTTTTCCTTAAAATGCACCTGTTCTTGTAGTATAGATTTTTGAGGAGAAGTCATTTAAATGAAAAGACATTTCATTTAACTTGATCTATATGTTGAAATAAAAATGGTGTTGATTTTAGTGCGTCTGGGCAGTAAAACTTGCTATGATGAACACAAAATAGACTCCTATATATGATTAAAAATCCACAAGAGGGCAGTTGATACAGCATTTCACAAAATCCACTAGTAGACACAAGACAGAGAAATGTTATAGAATTTGCCCTTTAATAGAAATATATAGACAATTCAATTTACCCAGTGAGCTTAGAAGCTTGGCTATACAAGCCAGACACTGCATGTTATAGCTGTGCAAAATGTAGGGGAGATTTCCCTACCAGTATCACAAACTATTGCAAAGGATCCATCTTAGGTAAAAAAACACCAACCTATGTGCTGACATTGAAAATATATTGGTGAGGGTGCATTGATTACTTTTTTTTTTTTTTTTTAGTGGACTGTTGACTTCACTTTTCTAAACGATCCAAAGAGTTAAATCCTTCCTTTTTAGATGCCATACAGTAATCCAAAGACATATTTGAACCAATGTGATTAAAGTATAACTAAAGAGAGATTCACCTTCTCTAGCTGTCATGTTTACTATTATGGTTGAAAGTGAATGTAAAAGAAAATCCCAAATTTTGGGTTGTCCTGAGAACAGTGATAGAGGAAAAATCTTCTGAGAACACTAGTTCTGGTGACCTGGGGGACCCCAAGGAATTCCCATAATTTGCAGGCTTTTCCTCTCACTTGCTGTTTGGCTATGGGACAGGAAGTGATGGGAAATCTCCCCAATGGGGCACAGATGGCAAAATAAAAAAAAACTATCTTACTGAATCAAAAAAGGAAAAAAATAATTAAGTTTTTCTTTAAGAAGCACTAAAAGTATTTCATTGCTTGTTGCTGTCTTACAGTTCTGAAAGCCCAGCATTGCTGGAAAAGTACAAAGGATGGCAGAAGGAGATATCACCACTTTCAGCGCTGTGACTGAGAAGTTTAACCTCCCAATAGGAAACTACAAGCAACCAAGGCTTCTATACTGCAGAAATGGAGGATTCTTCTTGCGCTTACTTCCAGATGGAGTGGTCGATGGAACAAGAGACAGAGATGACCTCAACAGTAAGACAACAGGCAAAAGTAGAAAATAAGCTGTTTCTTAAAGTGTAGCTGAAGTCAAAATTATATTTTTCATTTTGGACAGAGTGGGAACCCCTGTTACTTATTACTGTTGTCTGCAACCCCTCTGTTTGTCCTGGTGTCCTGGGACAAGAAGTGTGGGGGGGGGGGGATATCTTGCAATGGAGAAACACTCACTTTGGAATTTCATGGGTTCAAGGAGACAAACTTACAAACAGATAACTAGACAGCTACACAATTTTGAAAGGTAACAATTTAATAATGGTCATCTGTGTGAGTAGTAGATGATGGAAGGATGAAAACATGATAACAAAATCCCACAAGATACAGTATATGTTTACAGTAGCAACGACTGTGGTTCAGAGAAGTATAACCCCATTTATTCTATGGAGACTCTACAAAAAGGGGTTTCACTTAAAAGTTTGACGAAGGGTTTTAAACATTCTAAAATAATTTCACTTTGTTATATAATTTGCAAAAAGCAGCTAGGTTTTTCTTTTCACATTAACCTGAAGGTTGAACCTCACTGCATTATTATTTATTAGCTTAATTTGATGTAATGATTTTTAATTTCCTTTAATGAGATTCTCCAAAGTCATGTTTTCCTAAGTTGTTAACAACTAAGAACCAGACTGACGTGCCCAGGATTCCTACTCTGCTTGTTCTCATATCAGTTCTAGAGAACTGGATTTTTACTAAAGTAGGGAGTAGGCAGCTTAAAGGGGTTGTAAAGGTTCATTTTTTATTTTCTACATAGGTTCCTCTAAGCTAGTGCATTGTTGGTTCATTTACCTTTTCCTTCGATTTCCCTTCTAAATGTTTTTTTTCTTTGTCTGAATATCTCACTTCCTGTTTCTCCTCAGTAAACTTCTCACCATCATCCGAGCTGGTGGTTAGTCAGCCAGAACAGCTTACTGAACAGCTTACTGAGGAGGAACAGGAAGTGAGAAATTCAGACAAAGAAAACAAAGAAAAAAAACATTTATAAGGGAAATCGAAGGAAAAGGTAAGTGAACCAACAATGCACTAGCTTATAGGAACCTATTTAGAAAATAAAAAACAAACCTTTACAACCCCTTTAAGCTTAGAGATCAGCACTTTCTTTTTACTGTTACCCTGTACTGCAATCTGCATCTTCTACAAAGTGTACTGTCATTTATCTATAAGATACCTGCACTTTATGAGCACAAAAAGATGGCCTACATCTATCTGCTGCTGATGCTGTTACTAAATACGCACAGTGCTTTCATAGATTTTGTGTAGTAACATATACATGCCTGCTTCATATCTCTGTTAAATCGACAGCCCAGCAGGTGACTGGTTTCTGCCTGATGTTCTTGACCCTATAGGGCACAGCCATTGTGGCCATCCTCAAATCCCCCTTTTTCGGGTCAGCAGAAGTCTTGGTATTATAGGTTTAAGAGTGAGCTTCCCTAGGGGGTGAGGAGGATAACAACATCAAATATATGATTAAATCTTACCCAAATGCATGACAGTCACTGGAAGCTTTCCTGTTTACCCAGGCAAAACACAATTTCACAAACTAAGCTTTAAAATGGTCAGAAATACACTCATGCAATGATCTTCATGTAGAAAACTATAGGAGTTTAGTACAGACTGTATACTTTATTTTCAAAAGTTTTCTAAACTAGTTTGGAAAACAGTAAAAACTAGAACATGTGAGGTTGCTGCTGACAACACTCTTTATTCCCCTATTTTTTTTACAGAATATTTTATTCATTTACAGAAAAACTAATCACAAATAGGTTTCTCTTCTGTACTATGGTATCATTTGAATAACATTTTCTCTTTTAGTTCAGTTGCAGCTAAGTGCAGAAAGCATTGGTGTGGTTTATATCAAGAATGCCCATACTGAGAATTACTTGGCTATGAACGAAAATGGCCTTTTATATGGATCAGTAAGTATCAATTAACACCCTTTATAAATATATATTGCAATGACCGTTTTATAAACATTTACATACATCTGCTATGGGACCTGGCAGTGGTAGGGAGGCCAGCTGGGAGGCTTTGGGGCAAATTAAACATAAAGAAATGTATGCATCTGAAAATAGCACATATCCAGTACTGTACCATTGGGGAACCCATTTACAGTAAGGATTGTGTTAAAATATATGAATTAAAGCAACATGCTTTTATTCCCTATGGCAACCTGTTCATTTTGAATAGGATGACAATGCACTTTGCATTGCATTTTCCGCAATGCAGCATGCCACAGGTACTTTGAGGTACTTCCTCAATGTAGAATGCCACAGGTACTTTAAGGTACTCTGTACTACAGGTGCAGTGGCACAGCTACTGTGCAATGATCAATTTATTTTACACTAATGTCCATTGCTGTAATGTACATGTTACTGAAACTTGTCAATGTGAATGGACCCATTAAGTTGGAAAGGTGGACACTGACCACCTGTCAAATCTCCAGTCATTTAGAGTAAATTTAAGATGCACAGGAGAAGCCTTCAGGACTGTCATTCACAGTGTTCCCTTGCTTTCTCTGGGCAGCAAAGAGCATCCATTTAGCTACTGAAAAAAACTGCTTGTTGTCTTAGCAGTACAGCCTTGTCTTTATTCTGGTAGTACATTGGAGGTCACATCACCGAAGCAGAGATAAGTACAGCAGAGGTTCGTTTTTGCTTTAACCCAATTGTATGTAATCCTTAAGACAATTACTTTACAATTACCTTAGGTCTGGTTCACTGCAGACTTCTATTAGGTCTTGCTTTTTTGCCACATTTTCTGGAAGCTCATCAAAAGTCCTGCATGCTGCATCTTTGGTGCGCCTTCTGAAAATGTGTCAAAAATGCATGACCTAATAGAAGTCTATAGGACGCAGCTAAAATGTGAGTAAAATGCATGAAAACAACAAATAGATACATCTGCGCTGTGGCCAAACCACAGCACACCAGTGTGAATCTGGCCTTATACAAACCTTTGAACTGTGGCTTACTGTATATTTGCAGAACTACACATTAAGCATTGGGTATACAGAGTTAATTTCAGAGTGCTGTCAAACGTTGTATAAGAAACTTGGAAATTACATGTGGTGGAGGATGTACATTAAAGCAGAACTACACTGCATTGGAGCACCACAAACCAAAAATGCTATTTGATTCATTTTTAACAGTCAAAGCAAACTCACTTATCCATCCATGCCTCCATGCTTTCTTTTGCAGAGAAATCTCTTTGAAAAACACCCCCTAGTATATTTTGGATGAAGGGCAGATGATTATATAGCATTTACAGTACTTCCAGGAATTCATCTATGATATACCTGTATTATTGCTACTACAAGTCTTTTTATTTTATTTATTTATTTTTTTAACCACTTCAGACCCGGAAGATTTTACCCCCTTATTGACCAGAGCATTTTTTGCGATACGGCACTGCGTCGATTTAACTGACAATTGCGTGGTCGTGCATCGTTGTACCCAATCAAAATTGATGTCCTTTGTCCCCACAAATAGAGCTTTTAAACAAAAAAATTTTTGGAAAAAATGCAATATTTTATTACTTTTTGCTATAATAAATATCCCCCAAAAATATATAAATAAACAAATTTCTTCTTCAGTTTAGGCAGATATATGTTCTTCTACATACTTTTGGTTAAAAAAAATCACAATAAGTGTATATTGATCGGTTTGCACAAAAGTTATAGCATCTACAAAATAGGGGATAGATGTATAGCATTGTTATCATTCTTTTTTTTTACCACTAATGGTGATCTGCAATTTTTATCGGGACAGATTGGACACCTTTGACACTATTTTGGGACCATTGACATTTATACAGTGATCAGAGCTAAAAATAACCACTGATTACTGTATAAATGTCACTGGCAGGTAAGGGGTTAACACTAGGGGACGATCAAGGGGTTAACTTTGTGTTCCCTCAGTGTGTTCTAACTGAACTGTGGGGACATGGGCCAGCATTGCCAACCATCAGTATTTTTACTGGCAGCCAGTAAAAAACAGGCAATTTTCTCTTGCCAGTAAACAGGAAAAGGCTCAGTAAAAAAATATGGCTGTGACACTTGGTTCGGAACTGCGTATGTGCAGTTCCAGTTCCAGAGTTGGCCAAGACCATCCGAGTGCCTGCTACAGTGTGTTCAGTTGGTGCTGTCAGGGGGTGGGTCTGTTGGAGGTGATGCCTGAGCATGTTGTGAAATGTCATGGTGCAAAGGAGTGGAGTGGAGCTGCTAAAACCTTGTGTCTACGGGACTGGCGCAAGGCAAACCAGGAGCGGGACTGTAAGTGTTTTTGGGCTAGAGTTGACTGAAGGGACCACCTAGCATGGAGTGAGACAATGTCACTGTGACTCTGGAGGGAACGTGTCAGGGATCTGTGCTGCTGCAAACTGCTGTCAGTGTCACTGTGAGAGTCAGTTTCATGAGTAATGTGCGGCCCACTCTGATATCTTGAGCTTCGACTCGAACATTGCCTGTTTGCCTGTTTGGCGAACAGTGAACAATTTGGGGTGTTCGCGGCAAATTCGAAAAGCTGCGGAACACCCTGTACAAGTCTATGGGAGAAATGTAAAGTGCTAATTTTAAAGGCTAATATGCAAGTTATTGTCCTAAAAAGTGTTTGGGGACCTGGGTCCTGCCCCAGGGGACATGTATCAGTGCAAAAAAAAGTTTTAAAAACTGTGTTTTTTTCGGGAGCAGTGATTTTAATAATGCTTAAAGTGAAACAATAAAAGTGTAATATTCCTTTAAATTTCATACCTGGGGGGTGTCTATAGTATGCCTGTAAAGGGGTGCATGTTTCCTGTGCTTAGAACTGCCTCTGCAGGAAAAAAAGTCATTTAAAATCACTCGCAGCTATAATGACGCAGGTTTTCCTTACATCAGAGGGGGGCAGGGTCACCCACATGTCACTGGGGAAGCCAGGCTTCCCCACTTGTGTCAGAGGTGGGCGGGGTCAGGTGACGGGGGGCCTCCTCATATAAGAAATGTCAGGCTGCCAGGATCCCCGCAGTGTCTCCGCCAGTGTAGACAGAGGATGGATGAGCTGCGCTGGATGGATCACCCATCGCTGGATCAGATCAGCCATCGCTGGACCCCGGAGAGATGATCATCCGTCGCTGGATAGCAAGAGTGGATTACCACCGCTGGAACCTTTTTTTAATCTTTTTTATCTTTAACCACTTAAGCCCCAGACCAATTGTCAGCCTAAGGACCAGAGGTCTTTTTACAATTTCGCCCTGAGCTGCTTTAACTGGTAATTGCGCGGTCATGCAATGTTGTACCCAAACTAAATTTGCGTCCTTTTCTTCCCACAAATAGAGCTTTCTTTTGATGGTATTTGATTGCCTCTGCGATTTTTATTTTTTACGATATAAAAGGAAAAAGACTGAAAATTTTGAAAAAAAAAAGATATTTTCTACTTTTTGTTATAAGAAAAATCAAATAAACTAAATTTTAGTCATACATTTAGGCCAAAATGTATTCAGCCACATGTCTTTAGTAAAAAAAATGTCAATAAGCATATATTTATTGGTTTGCGCAAAAGTTATAGCGTCTACAAACTAGAGTACATTTTCTGGAATTTACACAGCTTTTAATTTATGACTGCCTATCTAATTTCTTGAGGTGCTAAAATGGCAGGGCAGTACAAACCCCCCCCCCCCCAAATAACCCCATTTTGGAAAGTTGACACCCCAAGAAAATTGCTGAGTGGCATGTTGAGCCCATTGAATTTTTTTTTTGTCCCAAGTGATTGAATAATGACACAAAAAAAAAGTTTACAAAAAGTTGTCACTTAATGATATATTGCGCACACATGCCATAGTTATATATGGAATTGCACCCCAAAATATATTCTGCTGCTTCTCCTGAGTACGGGGATACCACATATGTGGGACTTTTTGGGAGCCTAGCCGCGTACGGGACCCCGAAAACCAATCACTGCCTTCAGAATTTCTAAGGGTGCAAATTTTTGATTTCACTCCTCACTACCTATCACAGTTTTGAAGGCCATAAAATTCCAAAATGGCACAAAACCCCCCAAATGACCCCATTTTGGAAAGTAGACACCCCAAGCTATTTACTGAGAGGCATGTTGAGTCTATGAAATATTTTATATTTTGCCACAAGTTGCGAGAATATTACAAACTCTTTTTTTTTTTGCACAAAGTTGTCACTAAAAGATATATTGCTCACACATGCTATGGGTATAAGTGAAATTACACCCCAAAATAAATTCTGCTGCTTCTCCTGAGTACGGGGATACCACATGTGGGGGACTTTTTGGGAGCCCAGCCGCGTACGGGACCCCGAAAACCAAGCACCGCCTTCAGGATTTAAATATAAAACGCTACCAAAAACACTTATACGGTGATCACTGGTGAAAGGGTTAACTAGGGGCAATCGGGGGGTTAAAATCTTTATTAGGTAGTATATGGGGGTTCCTGACGCTATATAAAAACCTGACAGGGAACCTAAATAACTAATTGGCTAACCAGCGTCACCAGTGACACTTATACGGTGATCGCTGGTGAAAGGGTTAACTCTAGGGGCAATCAGGGGGTTCAATATTTTTATTAAGTAGTATATGGGGGTACCTAACGCTATAAAAACCTGGCGGTGAACATAAAAAATAACTAGCTACCTAGTGGCACCAGTGACACTAATGCAGCGATCAGAAAAACGATCGCTTAGTGACACTGGCAAAAGGGGGTGAAAGGGTTACCTGGGGGCAGTCAGGGGGTTAAAACCTTTATTAGGTAGTATATGGGGGTCACGGACGCTATATAAAAACCTGACGGGGAACCTAAAGGACTAAATAACTAACTGGCTATAAAGCATCACCAGTGACACTTATACGGTGATCGCTGGTGAAAGGGTTAACTCTAGGGGCAATCAGGGGGTTAAAACCTTTATTGGGTAGTATATGGGGGTCACGGGCGCTATATAAAAACCTGATGGGGAACCTAAATAACTAAATAACTAACTGGCTATACAGCATCACCAATGACACTTATACAGTGATCGCTGGTGAAAGGGTTAACTCTAGGGGCAACCAGGGGGTTAAAACCTTTATTGGGTAGTATATGGGGGTACCTAACGCTATAAAAAAACTAGCTACCTAGTGGCACCAGTGACACTAAAGCAGCGGTCAGAAAAACGATTGCTTAGTGACACTGGCAAAATGGGGTGAAAGGGTTAAGTCTAGGGGCAATCAGGGGGTTAAACCTTTATAAGGGGGGCTACCCTGGACCTAACACTAACTGCCCTGACACTTTTTACTGTCACAACTGACACTAAATGCAGTGATCAGTAAATAAATGATCACTGCAATCAGTGACACTGTGACTGGGAGGGGGGGGGGCTGGGGGGGATCGCGGGGCAATCAGGGGGGGATCAGGGGGTGATTTGTGTGCCTATGTGTACCTACATGTCAGTGTAGTGTTGGTGCACTTACTATCTCTGCTTTCCTCGCAGTCCGGTCAAAAAGACCGCCCGAGGAGAGTGACATCACTTCCTCCCTGCCTGTGTTTACACTACACAGGCGGGGGAAGCTTCTCATTCGCCAGGAGCGATCGAGAGGGGATGGCCAGAAACCAACGGCTATCCCCTCATCCCGGATCACCCCTGAAGCTAAACGGACCGCCGCAGCCAGCGGGAGGGGGTCCGATCGGACCCCCCACCCGCTGGAAGGCAAGCATGTACATGTATGTGCTTGTGCCTGTCGGTGCCATTGTGCCGATGTACATTTACATGCGGCGGTCCTTAAGTGGTTAATAAAGGACTTTTGCAATGGTGTGTGTGTCTTTTTTAACATTCTTTTACACTTTCTTTGTGAAATGGTAGGGGTAATTTTGTACCCTCTTACCATTTCAAACGGGGGGGTCCCCTTGTTAAAGGGGGCTTCCAGATTCTGATAAGCCCCCCGCCCGCAGATCCCCACAACAACCGGCCAGGGTTGTGGGGATGAGGCCCTTGTCCTCATCAACATGGGGTCAAGGTGCTTTGAGGAGTCACAGACCCCCAAAGCATCCTCCCAATGTTGAGGGCATGTGGCCTGGTATGGTTCAGGAGGGGGGGGGCGCTCTCTCGTCCCCCCTCTTTTCCTGCGGCCTGCCAGGTTGCGTGCTCGGATAAAGGGTCTGGTATGGATTTTTAGGGGGAACTCCACGCCATTTTTTTTTTATTTGTCGTGGAGTTCCCCTTAAAATCCATACCAGACCTGAAGGGCCTGGTAATTGAATTTGGGGGAACCCCGTGCTTTTTTTTATTTTTATCGATGACTTTCAATGACTGTTCTCTGTATTACGGGGAGCCGACAATTCATTATAGCCACGAGTGATTTTAAATGACTTTTTTCCTGCAGAAATGACACTTTGTGCAGGGACAGTTCTAAGCACGGGAAACATGCCCCTTTACAGGCATACTATACACACCCCCCGATACGAAATTTAAAGGAATATTACACTTTTATTGTTTCACTTTAAGCATTATTAAAATTACTGCTCCCGAAAAAACTTCAGTTTTTAAAACTTTTTTTTGCATTGATACACATCCCCTGGGGCAGGACCCAGGCCCCCAAACACTTTTTAGGACAATAACTTGCATATTAGCCTTTAAAATTAGCACTTTAGATTTTGAACGTTCGAGCCCCATAGACTTTAACCTCCCTGGCAGTGATCCCGAGTCTGGCTTGGGCTGGGATTTCAGTACCATAAGCGGTAACCCCGAGCCAGACTCGGGATCGCATCACTGGATACAGGGAGACTTACTTACCTTGTTCCCTGGATCCAGCGATGTCCTCCGTGCTGCGTGAGCGAGCTGTCCTCTGCTTGATTCACACAGTGCCTGAGTGCCGCCGAGCCCCGTTCCCTGCGACGTTACGACGCACGGGAGCTGAGATCGGCGCCAAATTCAAAAAAGTAAAAACACACAAAACACACACAGTACTGTAATCTTACAGATTACAGTACTGTATAAAAAAAAAATTACACACTCCCTTTGTCCCTAGTGGTCTGTCCAGTGCCCTGCATGCACTTTTATATTATAAATACTGTTTTTTCTGCCTGGAATTTGGAGATTGGCCATAGCAACCAAAAACTGTCCCTTTATGTCAAAAGTGATTTTAGACCAACTAGAAAACAGCGATAATAAATTATAATCACTTGCAGAATTGAGCGATAGCGATTTGTGGGGAAATTCATCATCAAACACTAAATCTAATGACAGCGACAATTCTGCAAATGAGCAAATTTCAGTGTTTTTGGATTTGATTACATTATTGAATAATTTTTATTATTATTTATTATCATTATTTATTATATTATAAACGTTATCATACCCGGGATGTCTGCTAGACTCTGGTTTGAACAGATTTAAGAGAGTTATTCCTAAGAATTGCAGGCCTACAATATAAAACACAAAATTTCCATGCAAAATAATTGTACCACTTTCAGCACCTAAAATCAGAACTAATCATACCGCCAGGGAGGTTAATAGGGTTCTAAAGTTCACACAAAGTTTAGGTCTGTTCGCAGGTTCTGATGCCAACCGAACCCGGGGTGTTCGGCTCATCCTTACTCCTGAGTCCTGCCCCTGAGCTACTTACATACTATATTGTAAATAAAATAGGAATATGTTTTTTGCCCTAATGTATACCCTAAATCACATTGCTAATTGCATAGTGCATTTGTTTGCAGCCCAAATATTGAGATTTGCACTAAAAACTGTAATTTTGTAACTTTTGGAAATGGCAGGAAAAACTTGGCTCTGCCAGTAAATTTTGGGTGTCAAGTACATTTCAATCTGGTAGGTTGGCAACACTGGGATGGGCTAGAACAGGGGTTTCCAAACTGTGGCCCTTTGCTAGCCTTTATCCGGCCCTTGGAGCACCATTTCTCACAATGATATGAGGAACTGTTCCTCCCACTGACACCACTAATGGGGCACCATTTCTTTCACTGATACCAGTGATGGAATACTAATACTCCTACTAATACCAATAAAGGGGCACTACTCCTAATACAAATAATGTTGCACTACTACTCCTAAAACCAATAATGGAGCACTACTCCTACTAGAACAAATAATGGGGCACTACCCCTCCTGCTCACCACCAACCCTGAGGCGGCCATATTTATTCTCACTGATGCTGGGCCCAGGACATTTTCTACCCCCACTGGCCACAATCTGGCCCTCCTAAAGTCTGAAGGACAGTAGACTGGCCCATTTTTTAAAAGTTTGGAGACCCCTGGGCTAGAACATGACAGAGATCACTGCTCCCAATGACAGGAACCAGAAGATCTGTCATGTCACTAGGCAGAACAGGGAAGTACCTTGTTTACCTAGGCATGTCCCTGTTCTGCCTCTTCTCGCCGCAACTGTGGGCCACCGGCAGACATTGAGTCCAGCCGTGCTATTGTGCCAACGTACAGTAACAGTCAAATGTTCACTAGCTATCAAGCTACTTCATCCAGGACATGCCTGCTGTGGAGGTGAAAGGGGCAAAGTCTTTAGAATTTTTGCCAAGGCCTCTAAATGTTGATGCCCATGACATCTAGTGAATTACTGGGGAAACTGAAGGTTAAAAGTTAACCTATTAGGGTTGCTAATACTGATAGCTCTTATCTGCTATCTGTCCTTATTGTACAGTTGGCATACTTTAGTTTAAGATCAAGGCCACATATTGTGGCAGGTATTACAGAGAGCAAAATCTAAATTTTGCTGCAGGACCAAATAATGTATTTGTGATTGTGACTGGTGGACGAATGGACCATCCTCTCAAATGCTATTTGTCTTTACTAGAAGTAATCCTAACTGCAGACAAAAAAATTTAATAAAAATAACCCTATACCAAACGTAATCATTCTACTCCACATGCATTATGTGTATCAGTTGTGAGAAGAACATTACAATGATCAAAAGTGGTTTCATTAATTGCAAAGCACCTCCTATGGTGACAGAAATCTGCAGCCGAAGCATATTTTAAAGACATTCCAGACAGAGCCACAGTAGTGAGGCCAGGGAAGCATCGGTTTCAAGTGCAGACCAAAAGCATCATTTGCTTAGCCAGAATCTTTCCTTCAGAATTGCCATCCAGCTCCTCTATATATAACATTAAAGTTTAGTTTCCCACAAGCAATAAACTCAGTTTTTTGTTCTCTGTCTTTTCCAAGATGACAATGAATGAAGAATGCCTGTTTTTGGAGACTATAGAGGAGAATAACTACAATACATACAAGTCAAAAAAATACTCTGATTCCAACTGGTTTGTTGGCATTAAGAAGAATGGGACATGCAAACGTGGTTCACGGACTCACTACGGCCAAAACGCCATCCTGTTCCTTCCATTATCAGTGTCAAGTGACTAGAGATTTTCAGCCAGCACCGACGACTGATCTGCTTTCAAATTCATACTGTTACATGTTATTTGTGGTATTGCTGTAAACTATTATATTGTACTTAAGGCCAAATCAGTGTATTAACAGGAAGCGCTTACAAAACCCCAATCTTACAGTGTGGCATTTTCATCCCAACTGGAGTATTTATGGCCATGCTGACTATAGTCTGGGGAAAATCACTTTATAAATTCATTAAAAGCATTGGGCACAGGATGCTAAACATTAAAAAACAAACCTTTGCTATTGTGTTATTGATGGTGAAATAGCTGTGTAAAATAACAAATGGTTAGGCTATTCAAATGTTTAATGAGCCAGTGGCCTTAATTCATCAGGCTGCAATCTCACTTAAGATGTGCTAAAAAGTGCTAAGCCCAACTGAACGTTCAGCTTAACGGCAAAAGTTCACCTTTACCAAAAACTGCAGATAAAGGACGTCTGTATATAAAAACAAGCCTCACAGCTTTGACCAAAATTTAATACACCAGTCATTTGTTGGCTTGGCAGTTTGGAAAAGAGCATAGGCCAATGGGGCAGTTACCATTTACCGCGTACACACAACTGGACTTTCCGTCAGAATAAACTCTGACGGTCTTTCAAACCGAGTTCCGATGGAGTTACTACTGAACAGACTTGCCTACACATGATCACACCAAAGTCCATTTGTTTCGAACACAATGACGTAGGCACGGGACTAGAAAAGGAAGTTTTACCGATAGGAATTGATTCCGTCGTAAAGATTTAAAGCATGTTCTATTTCTAGGTCCATCAGATAAAAAAATCAGATGAAGAAAAAAGTCAGATGAAGCCCACACAGGATCGGAATATCTGATGAAATGATTCCGTCAGACCTTTTCTGACAGAAAGTACAGTCGTGTGTTTTGGAAAACCAATACATTTATGGGTTTAGTTCTGCTTTAACAACTGCTGGTTTGATCATAATTCAAAAACTCACCTGTCCATTGAATCTGGCACTGTCTTGCTCTGACCTGCTTCATGCTGCCATTGCCTGAGTCCGATGCTGCCATCTTCCTTTGTAACATCATCAGAAACTGGCTGCCTTTACTGGGTTCAGCGGCCAGCCCATAATCTCTCCCCCCCCATGACACACCACCATGCATGCCCTCTTCCCCCTCCATATGCTGAATGGAAGCCTATTCCTTCTGACATATGTGATGTGTACACCATTAGGCGCAACATGTCATTCTCTCCCAGGCAAGATTGTAGGTCAGGTGGTGGGCTGGAACAGAATTAAAGGTAGGTAGGATAAAAAGTAAAAAAAAGGTATGTTTAAGCACCGTTTAGCACTTCTTAGCCCCTGTACGCACGGTCGGAGATTTCCACAACCAAATCCGTCGGATTTTGTCCGTCAGATTTAGTCTGACGGATTGTGTCCGAAACTGTTGCATACACACGGTCGGACTAAGTTGTCGAAAAATCCGATCTTTCAGAACGTGACGTAATTTCGTTACGATGGGACTAGATTCAGGCTAGTAGCCAATAGCTTTGATGTAGGAATTTGATCTGAGCATGCGTGGCACTTGGTCCGATCAAAATTCTCTACACATGATCGGATTACGCCCGAACGGCCCAGTTGGTCGGGAAATATTTCCAACATGTTGGAAAATTGGGTCCGACAGAGATTTGGACGGAATCAGTCCGATGCATACCACACACAGTCAGATTATCTGACGACACGGTCCGATAAAACGCATTCCGACGGATTCTCCGACCGTGTGTACGTGGCATTACAGTCCTTAACTTAAACTTGGAAGTCCCCTTCTTCCCTCCCTTCTTTAACAAATGTGGTGTGTTTTTAATTTTCTTTCTGGGAGCGAATATCCCACTTACGTAATTCCCATCTAGGTAGTTTTCCCCACCGCCCGTAACCTTCTGGGACGCGTCACACCCCCCCAGGAGGCTATAGCACCAGTTCCACAGCACAGACGCAGTGAGGAGCTGGCTCTAAGACTATGGAGAGTCATATCCAAGAAGACTCAGAGCTGAACTTCAAGGGCTGGTAAATAGGCAGTGGTAAATACTTACCTCTAATTTGTTACAAAAAAAAGAAAAGAAAAGTTCCTCTTTAAGAGATGTTGCAGCTCGTAGAATCAAGGCCAATGGGTTGATTCACTAAAGGTGTAGTGTTCATTTAGCAAAGTGAATGTTTGCTAAGCTTAGTAAACACATTAAAGCTGTGTTCAGATTAATACAAAATACCTTTCAAGAATAAAAAAAAAAACTTGTTTTCCTTGAACATAATTGGGTATTGAAAGTGAACAGTTTGTTCTTCTTTAGTTAATTAAACCCCCATGTTCACTTTGCTTAGTGCAGGGGGAAATTGTATTCACTTTGAATACCTAATTATGTGCAAGGGCAGTTAAAAAACGGGCTATTTGCTAGAACGTGATTGGATTCGGATGATTGATGTCCACACAGCTTCATCTTATTCACTAAGCTCATAACCATTTACTTTGAAATTGCAAATTCTCTACTCCTTTAGTAAATCCAACCCACTGAAATGATTTTTTAGCACTAAATAAAAGACTGATTATGTAACAAAGACACTGACACTGTCAAACATATGTGAATGATGTAGCGATTTAACACTGAAAAACTTGTGTCAATTTGCAGTCAGTGCGGTTTCCTTGGTGTATGCTGCGATATTGCTATTATTGTAAAAATCTATTCAGAAACAGAGCAGCATGATCTGTGCTAGCTAACAGACTGGTAATTAACCTAAGATAATGTAAATAGGCTGACATTGCTGGACTCCTTTTAAAAATGTTAGTTGCCTGGCTGCCTCTTTCTCCAATATGTGAGCTACTGTCTGGGAACCAGCCATGTGGTAAGTAAAATCAGAACTAACGATATACAGATTTGTTTCAGATCAGTGAGTCAAAAAGTATTAAAGCTTATGGGTTGGCATGGCAGCCAGGCAACCTGAATTTTTTTCAGGGCTGGTCAACAATGGCAGCCTACATATTCTCTTACTACATGATTCCATTCAGACTCTTCGCTTTGGTCTCTGACTCAATGATGGCTACTTGCTGTACATACAGGCATAGTAATTACAACATGTGTTATCTAATTGCTGCTTCTATTCAGACATTGTTTTAAATTATTTTTTTTGTATAGGTGAAAAGACAACACTAAAAGAAGCAGTTAAGGGCGATAGTGTGGAAACTGCTATGCCTTTGGTACTATAAATGAAGACTAGACCCGAAACTCATGATTTAGATCAGGGATAAGCAATTAGCGGACCTCCAGCTGTTGTAGAACTACAATTCCCATGAGACATAGCAAGACTCTGAGAGCCACAAGCATGACACCCAGAGGCAGAGGCATGATGTAGTTTTGGAACAGCTGGAGGTCCACTAATTGCATATCCCTGATTTAGATGTTCTTGTAAGAACTAGGTCATAAAAAAAAAGCACCTGAAAAAGAAAACTGTTAGTGGTATTAAAACCAAAACAAAAAATGTATTAGCCCTTGTACACACGGTCGGACATTTCAACAACCAAATCCGTCGGATTTTGTCCGACGGATTTTGTCTGACGGATTGTTCCCGAAACTGTTGCATACACACGGTCGGACAAAGTTGTTGGAAAATCCGATCTTTCAGAACGTGATGACGTAATTTCGTTACGATGGGACTATGTTCAGGCTAGTAGCCAATAGCTTTGATGTAGGAATTTGATCTGAGCATGCGTGGCACTTTGTCCGATCGGAATTCTCTACACATGATCGGAGTATGTCCGATCGGACCAGTTTGTCGGAAAATATTTCCAGCAAGTTGGAAAATTTGGTCCGACGGATATTCAGACGGAAACAGTCAGATGCATACCACACACAGTCGGATTATCCGACAAAACGGCCCGATAGGACACATTCCGATGGATTCTCTGACCGTGTGTACAAGGGCTTAGGTGTGGTGTCTGCATTCATTTTCTTTTTTTAGGCTTTCCCCTCTACTTTCACCTGGTGGTCTGGCCAGTAACACACCTCCTGTATTAGGGTGTCTACACTCTGGACGAAGGAGCACAGGGGGTGCAGCAGACAGCAGCAATGTCAGTCTGGGGGAGGGTAGTGTTAGATGTACTAGCAGATTTAGACACCAACACAGTGGTCATCAACCCTGTCCTCAGGGCCCACTAACAGGCCAGGTTTGCAAGATAACTGAAATACATCACAGGTGATATCATCTGCTGCTCAGTGACTGCAGTATTCTAGTCTGTGTCTCCCCAAGGTAATACATAAAATCTGGCCTGTAGGGCCCCTTTCACACTGAGACGTTTTTCAGGCGCTACAGCGCTAAAAATAGTGCCTTTATATCGCCTGAAAAAAACGGCTCCTTTCACTCCAGTGTGAAAGCCGGGGGGCTTTCACACTGGAGCGGTGTGCTGGCAGGACGGTAAAAAAAGTCCTGCTAGCCGCATCCTAAACCGCTCCTACTCATTAAAATCAATGGGGCAACGCGGCTATACCGCTGGCAAACTGCCGCTGCAGCGGTGATTTGCGAGCGGTTTTAACCCTTTTTCAGCCCCTAGCGGGGGGTAAAACAGCCCCGCTAGTGGCCGAATACCGCTGCTAAAACTACGGTAAAGCGCCGCTAAAAATAGCGGCGCTTTACCGCTGACGCCGCTCCCGCCCCAGTGTAAAAGGGGCCTTAGTGGGCCCTGAGAAAAGGGTTGATGACCACTGCATTAACGCATTGAAGCCAGGCTCCAGCTAGTACTTCATAAGCAGTTACAGGTGTTACCGTTTTTTTCTTTTGGGATAAAGGTTTTACATATACCATTGTAAGCACCCAGGTCACTGTTAAATGGTTTGTCTCATCTTTGTGTAACTAGAATAGATAACACATATACATGAGTCATAGGTACTGCACACCCCAATTTGTTGTATTAAATGGAAAATCCCTCAAGGGTTTTTTTTAGCAGCGGATGTTTATGTTGTGTGATGATTTATGTTTGAAAAGAGAAGCAATACATTTTTCATAAAAATGAATATTTATTTGTCATGGTCAGGGCCGTCTTTAATATTGATTGGACCCTGGGCAAAAAAAATTCTTGCCCCCCCCCTTTCACTCTCCACCTGCTCTGAGACATACAATATATAGCAGCTAGACTTAAAATCAGTTTACTGTATCAGATCAGGCAGCGATTGCGATTGGTTGCCAGAGGTTACAGCATATAATTACTGCTTACTGACTGGTTGCTAGAGGTTACAGCAAATGATTTCTGCTTGTTAATTGGTTGCTAGAGATTACTGTACAGTAATGCTGCTCACTGATTGGTTGCTAGAGATTACAGCACATCATCTCCTCACAGCAGGGGAGCGTGACATACTTATACTGTACATATGAATGCCGCTTTTATTTACATATCAATGCTGCCGGCCACAGCTATTTGCTTAGTAATGCTGCCGCTATTTACCGTATGTACTCGAGTATAGGTCGATCCGAATATAAGCCGAGGCCCCTAATTTACCACAAAAAAACTGGGAAAACTTATTGACTCATGTATAAGCCGAAGATGAGACATGCAGCAGCTACTGTTACAGCTTAAAAGAGTGGAAAAGAGGGTCAACAATGCCCATCTGCAGCTGCATACCTCCCTGTGTACCTCCCTGCATACCTCCCTGTGTCCATTGCAGGCTACCTGTGTCCTGTGCATGCCTCCGTGTGCCAATCTGCAGCATCTGTGTCCTTCTGCAGCCTCTGTGTCCTTCTGCAGCTCTGTGTCCTTCTGCAGCTCCGTGTGCCATTGTGTGCCATTTTGCACCGATCAGCATGTATCAGCATGTCATAAAAACATGCCAGGATTCAAAAGCCGCAATTCTCCTCCTCGTCTGTGACAGACGGCGGCCATTCCACTGTTCAAAAGCCGCGCCTCCCTGTCTGTGATAGGCGGAACACTCAATTTCCTAGCAGTCAGTGTTCCGCCTATCACGGACATCCTCTCATCCTCGTCTGTAGTATGAGGATGAGCAGATGTCCGTGATAGGTGGAACACTGACTGCTGGGAAATTGAGTGTTCCGCCTATCACAGACAGGGAGGCGCGGCTTTTGAACAGTGGAATGGCCGCCGTCTGTCTGCACGACATGCTGATCAGGTAGGCAGACGGCGGTGACTCGAGTATAAGCCGAGGGGGGCACTTTCAGCCTAAAAAAAGGGGCTGAAAATCTCGGCTTATACTCAAGTATATACGGTACACATGAATGTCGGTTACTTACATGTAAACACAGGTCTGCAGATGAGTCCTCTGTACACAGCAATAGGGCAGAGCTGGGCAGCATTAGTGCCAACACTTCATACTGAGATATCGGGACACAGTATGGGACAGAAAATTCAAGGGACTAGGGAATGTAAACTTGGATAGTTAGCAAGTATGAGGCAGCTGCTTTGGGCCTCACAACAATGACAGGGCCCAGGGCAGCTGCCCCTTTTGCCCTGCCTTAAAGATGGCCCTGGTCATGGTATTAAAAAGTATTTCCATAAATACACAGGAGTTGTAAAAAGCAATTCTGGCCTTGACAGAGTGACATGACTCATGAAAGATAGGAAAAGTACACATAACTCATGTCATATACACTCTTTGTGCTTGTATAGAGTTTCACATGATATCATATGAAACTCATGTCGCTCTGTCAAGGCCAGAATAGATTTTTATGACTTCTGTGTATTTATGGAAATACATTTTGATACCATGACGCAAATAAATAAATATTAATTTTTATGAAAAATGTATTGCTTCTCTTTTCAAACATATATTTCGCTGCTAAAAATCCCCTTGATGGATTTGCCATTTAAAAAAAAAAAAAACCCTGTGTAACTGATACATCTGCTGAGCTTGTTCTTTTGAAAAACAGACTTGCTGGCTGGATCACCAGGTGAAAATAAAAGAAAGAAAGAAAGCCTAAAAAAGAAAACGAATGTAGCCATCAACATCTAAGAATTGGTAGGCTGCAATATAATTGTTTGCTTTTGGGTTTATTACCACTTTAATACTTACCTGTCTGGTCAGCAGTCGAACAACTATAAGCAGGCAGTGGTTTGTGGGCCAAGGAGATAGCTACAGACAGAATCAATGATGGTTCTAAAAACAGGGTTAGTAGCTAGGGAGATAAAACACACACATGGCAGACAAAGCTTCAACATTTCCAGGTAGCACTAAAGCTTGCCCAGTCCGTACACATTCCTATTGGCCCACTAATATAATGGACTGTCCCATTAGCTAGTAGGAATGTGCAGGAGGCAGGGTGCAAGAAAGTTTCAGCACCATCAGGACGTGCAGTAGCCTTGCTTGTAAGTATGGCCCAACATTCCAGAAAAGCAGGAAAAGAAAAATCTGCTCACCCCGGTAACGTTCAGGAACCTCTGAGTAGATGCTCTTCAAACCTATCAGCAGCTTTTTGTTTTCTCAAGGTGACAGAACCTTTATCTATACGCCAATCATGTTTTATATTTCTAGGCCTAAATTTTATAAATCTGCCCCAGCGACTTAGCAGAGTTGGTGGGCTATGAGGTCCCTAAGTAGAGTTGAACATAAGGACCAAAGCCCCAGTGTAGCAATATGGAGATTCCACACCTGCTCCTGTCCACTTTCACTGCTAACTGACATTGTGCTATCAGTCTGTTAGGCTAAGTTCACACAGGAACACGCAGCAGCTCACAGCAGGAGTCCGGTTCGGCCATTTCACCATTTCAGCCCAAATTTTTGGCTGAATTCGGACCAGAAACAGACCAAAAGATGCACAGGGGTCCTGTGCAAATCAGAGTCGCTATGGAGATGTGTGCACTGGCCATATAGAGAGCCGGTCACAATCTCCTGCTGTGCGAATTGGATGCAGGGAAACCTGCATCCAATTTGCACTAGTGTGAACCCAGCCTAAATGTAAGCAGTACTGAAAGCCGATAAGGGGGTACCATTGGTCCTCTTGTGAGGGGCCTGGGCCCCATCAATTTAACAAGGGGCCCGGGCCCTATCAGTTTAACAAGGGGACCCGGACAGCTTCATTCACTACATTATAATGTGCAGGCAGCTTTCATAACATGCCCGGCTTCTAGAATGACCATAACATTTTCCTGGGCCCCTTCATATCATCAGAGGGGCCCAGAAGGCTTTAACAGAATAGGAACTATATTTTAATTTCAGCTCGTAGGCAGCCAGACTAGCATCTTTAAAGTTTAAAGTTCTGCTCCCGGCTGGCAGAGAGATATGCAGGAGATGCCTGCCTGCCTCACTCCCCCGGTAACTCCTAATGCCCCGTACACACGAGAGGGATTAAGTCTGACAGACCTCCAAAGGAGTTCCGCCGGAGTTCTGGCGGACTTTTTGACCGAACGGACTTGACCACACACCATCACACCAAACTCCGACGGAGTCGAACGTGATGACGTACGACTGGATTCGACGTAGGAAGTTCCTAGACAGTAGCCAATAGCTGCCCTAGCGTCGGTTTTAGTCCGTCGGAGTAGCACACACACGAGCGGATTTTTCAAAGGGGACCGGGTCCGGCGGAGTTCCGTCGGGAAAATTTAAAGCATGCTTCATTTCTAAAGTCCGTCAGACTTTAGCTTCGCTAAAGTCCGTTGCAGCCCACACACGATCGGATAGTCCGCCGGACTCAGTCCGTCGGAGTTTGGATGTCGAAAAGTCCGCTCGTGTGTACGGGGCATAAGAGTCCATTCACACAGGGGCAACACGACTTCCAGCGCGACTTTTGGAGGCAACTTGGACACGACTTGAGTATGAATAACAGCACGACTTGGAGTGACTTCAACACGACTTGGGGCGACTTACAACACGACTTTAAGTTGCGCCAGGCGACAACTCTCGAGGGGGAACTCCATGCCAAATTTTAAATAAAAAACTGGCATGGGTTCCCCCGCCGTGAGCAAACCAGGCCCTTAGATCCCAGCCCCCCACTCTATGTGAATGAGTAAGGGGTACATCGTACCCCTACCCATTCACCTGGTGAAAAAAGTGTCAATAAAAAAAAAACACAACACAGGTTTTTAAAGTAATTTATTAATCAGCTCCGGGGGTCTTTTTCCTACTTTGGGCGTCTTCTTCTGACTTCTCCGCTCTGTTCCGCCTCTTCTCCCGGTGTCCGGCCTTTTCTCCCCCTCTCTGGCGTCGTCTCCCGCTTTCCGCCGTCTTCTCCAGGGCTCCTCTGCTAACTTCTTGCAGCTCTTTTACTAGCTGAGGAGCCCGGTCTCCTCTGTCCTTCTTCCCTTGTCTCTCTTCTTTCTTCTTCCGATGTTGACATGACGCTCTATCCCGCTGAAATGCGGTGTGTGACGTGCGCGGAGACTTATATAGGTATGGGGGCATGGTCACCGGATGATGTCACACAGTGACCCCGCCCCTTATGACGTCAAGTCTCGGGCATGCTGGTACTGTGGCCAGCCTTAAACTGGAGATTGGTTTCCATGTAGAGCTGCACCAGATTTTGCAATCAGCTTCCAGGTTTTTTTGCTAAAGCTTAATTAATCAAGTTGAAGTTAGAAGCAGATTGGCTACCATGCACAACTGCACCAGATTTTGCATGCTCCAATTTTAGTAAGTCAACCCCATTGTGGTGCTTTCATCTCTGGTATAAAGAAATAAAGAATATGCCAACATTGTCAGAAACAGTGGAATGCTCAGTCTGTGGGAACCCTTCATGTTACTACACAAAGGGGTCCAAGGTAAAATGTTGTGGCATTGTTATAACTACATTACTGTATCAGAAAGATAATTTATATTTATAATATATGTGAATTTATAGAAGATATACAGTATATATATATATATATATATATATATATATATATATATATATATATATATATATATATATATATATATATATATTGAATTTAATATAAGCTTAACTGAAATCTGTATCGCTAAATAAAACTATATATCAAGTAAAATGCATCCTTTTTTATTACTGTGATTGAGCAGTGGGGATCTAATTTCTGTGGCATTTTCTACACAAAAAAAAGGATTTTTAAATACAGCTTACCTGTAAAATCCCTTTCTTTGAATACATCACGGGACACAGAGCAGTTATTCATGACTATCTGGGTTATACGCTATCTCTAGGTGATTGGACACTGGCAACCAATAGCAAGAAGGTTCCTCCCATATCCCATACGGGAGTTACCTCAGTTTTGTAGCAAGCAATGAAGAGTCCCAGGAGAGAGGGGAGGGATCTCTGTGTCCCGTGATGTATTCAAAGAAAAGGATTTTACAGGTAAGCTGTATTTAAAAATACTTTTTTCTTTATCATACATCACGGGACACAGAGCATTAAATTCATGACTATCTGGGATGTCCTAAAGCAATGCACATGAGTGGAGGTATACACAGCTTAGACAAGTCCCAACTGTCCTTTGGCCCTATAAGGCCGCCTGCAACACGCTATGACCAAAGATTGTTTCTTCTCGAGACCTGACATCCACCCGATAAAATCTGGTGAATGTGTGAACTGAAGACAAAGCGGCTGCCCTGCAGACCTGAGCCAAAGACACCTGTCGATGCACTGCCCACGAAGCACTAACCCCTCTAGTGGAATGTGCTTTCAGGTCTCTCGGTGGACTCCTATGCCTCAACTCATATGCCTGAATGATAGTTTGGCGAATCCACCTTGAGATAGTAGAAGTCGTAGCTGCCTGTCCTTTCTTAGGACCCTCAGGCAGAATAAAGAGAGAGTCAGTTTTCCTGAAAGGGGCTGATGCCCTTAAGTAGACTTTAATAGCCCTTACTACATCCAGCGAGTGGAGTAACTTTTCTTCCTTAGATCCTGGATTTTGAAAAAAGGAGGGCAGAATGATATCCTGATTCAAATGAAAATTGGAAACTACCTTTGGCAAAAACTCCAGACGAGGAAGAATCGTGCAGAATCAAGTAAGGCTCTCTGCATGAAAGGGCGGTTAGCTCCGAAACTCTTCTGGCCAAAGTTATGACCACCAAGAAGACTAATTTTCTGGTCAATAGGACCAAATGAATCTGCTTAATAGGCTCAAAGGGAAGATACTGAAGGACTGACAGTACCAAATTCAAGTCCCAGGGGCATAAGGGGGGCTTAATCTTTGGTCTTAGGTGCTTCACTCCCTTAACAAAGGTACGCACCAAGGAATGGGCTGCAATCAGTCTCTGGAAAAAAACAGATAAGGCCAAAATCTGACCTTTAATTGTGCCCAAGGCCAATCTTAAGAGTAAGAGTGAAGGAAAGCAAGGATCTTTCCAATTGTATACTTACGAGGGTTCTAACCTTTCCCTTCGCACCAGGAAATGTATGATTTCCAAACCCTGTAGTAAATGGCTCTAGATACCGGTTTCCTAGCATTTATCAAAGTGGACAAGGTCTCACCTCTAATCCCGCGGTCCTTTAACACCCTGGCTTCAATAGCCAGGCCGTCAAATTCAGCGACCGTAAAGCAGGATGGAATATTGGACCTTGGGACAATAGATCCGGGTGTAACGGAAGGCGCAATGGGTCCCCTACTGCCAATTTCACGATCTCCGTGTACCAGGACCTCCTGGGCCAGGCTGGGGCCACCAGGATCACTGGTCTTAGTTCCTCTTGTATCCTGCGCAGCAGATGCGGCAGGATCTGGATTGGAGGAAAGGTATACAGCAGGGAATACCGGTGCCAAGGAGTCACCAATGCGTCCGTCCCGACTGCAAGAGGATCATTGGTTTTGGACACAAATCTGTCCAGCTTGGCATTGAACCTGGATGCTAGAAGATCCACATCCGGGGTCCCCTAATGCTGACAAATCTGGAGAAACACTTCGGGATGAAGGGACCATTCCCCTGGCAACAACTTTTGGTAACTTAAATAGTCTGCCTTCCAGTTGTCTACCCCTGGTATGAATACCACTGACAGAAATGGCACATGCCTCTCTGCCCATCTTAATATGTGATCCACCTCCTTATGAGCCGCTACGCTCCTGTGCCTCCTTGGTGGTTGATATAAGTGACCACTGTGGAATTGTCGGTTTGAACCCGGACTGGGAATCCCTGCAGCTTGGTCGTCCAGCAATGCAGAGCTTGCCGGGCTGCCTGAATCTCCAAGAGATTGATGGGCAAGGCCCTCTCTGCTTGAGACTACTGTCCTTGGACTGGTGATTCCCCCAGAACTGCTCCCCAGCCCAGACGGCTGGCGTCCGTGGTCACAACTTTCCAGGCCACTGGTGGAAAGGACTTCCCGACCTTTAAATTGCTGTTTTTTGAGCACCAAGTTAGACTCCGTAGAGTCTGTACGGACAGGACCATAGGATGATCCAAAGTTAGAGTGGTTTTGTTCCAGGCCTTTAAAATGTTGCTATGAAACAACCTGGAGTGGAATTGAGCATAAGGAACTGCGCTGAAAGATGCAACCATTTTGCCCAATAGCCTCATACAAAGGCTAACAGATGGTTTTTCCTTTCTTTTCATCCTCCGGACGAGTTCCACTATGGAGTTGATCCTTACAGGAGGCAGAAACACCTTTTCTTGGATAGTGTCCAAGTTTAGGCCAAGTACGTTAATACTTGAGTGGGGTGAAGGTTTGATTGGTTTATATTCAGAATCCAACCTAGGGGTTGCAAAATTTGTACAGTTTTTAAGATGTTTTGGACCAGGATGGGACAAGATTGGTCCTTCAAAAGAAGATCGTCCAGATATCCTACCACTGCAATTCCCTGGGATCCTAGGACCGCCAATACAGGGGCCAGAATTTTTTTGAAGACCCGAGGAGCCGTGGCTAAACCGAACGGCAATGCGACAAATTGAAAATGTCGCCCCCTCTACCGCGAAACAGAGAAACCGTTGATGCGGCATGGAGATGGGTACATGAAGGTATGCATCCTTGATATCTAAGGATGCTAAGTAATCCCCTTTCTTTAGGGAGTTTACCACTGAGCGAGTTGATTCCATACGGAAACTTCGAACACTTAGAAACAGATTGAGAGATTTGAGGTCTAAAATGGGCCTTAACTCCCCATTTGGTTTCGGTACAGTGAACAGGTTTGAGTAAAACCCTCTGAACCTTTCCCTGTGTGGGACCTCGATGATTACTCCCTGCTTTTGTAGATGCTCTAAGGCCAGGAGCAGACATTTCCTTTTCTCTAGTTCCGTCGTAACCTTTGAGCTCAAGAACCGAGTTGGAGGGAACTCCCAAAACTCTATCTTGTAACCTGATGTTATGATGGAAATGACCCACTTGTCCTGAACCTGTTTTTTCCAAGCATCCAAAAACAGCCAAAGTCTTCCCCCCACCCGTAAGAGCGGGGGCGCCCCTTCACAGGGTACACTTAGAACTGGGCTTGTTTGAGCTTTGAGTCCAGGTTTTTTTTAAACCGGACTGCTGAGGCCATCAACACCGATTGCCAGAAGAAGAACTAGGTCCTGGAGCACGGGGAATCTTAAAGGAGGGTCGCTTATTCTTCCTATTAACAGGGAGCAACGTGCTTTTCTCACCTGAGATCTTTTGGATATACTTATCAAGATCTTCGCCAAACAGGCATTCAACCAGCTTTTTAGCCACAAAACCCTGCGCATATGTACGGACAGAAGTGCACAGCGAGACACCTGTTGAATTGCATCTTTTAATGCATCCGCTGCAAAGCACAAGGTGCGAGGGAGCTCAGATAATTCCTCGGTAGCTTCTCCTTGACAAGGTAGGTTCCTGACCAATTTTTTAACACGATCCTTTAAGGACTGTCAGATGCCAATAGCCACTATCGCTGGCTGAACAGCTGAACCAGCTACTGAAAAGGAGGCCTTTAGCAAGGTTTCTAGCTTTTTATCGGCCGGATCCTTAAATACCTGGGCGTTATCCACCGGGCACATCAAATTTTTATTTACTGAAGAAATGGCAACACTCACCAGAGGTGTACCCCATTTCTTCTTGAATTTCTCCTCCATAGGATACAGGAGGAGAAACCATTTTGGAGGTAAATATATCCTGTCAGGATGATCCCAAAGGTTCTAATAACAGATGCACAGGAAATGCCTGGGAACCCTGAGGTCGAAGAGAGCCCACAGTAGAACAGGAGGGTCCAGTTTCCTGGACTGGGGGTAATTTAAATCCAGCTCGAACCATTTCTGTCAGAGAATTGACTAATAATCTTTGGGAATGGGAAGCTGAAAATGGCTTGTCCGAGCTAGACTCTCCCGTTGAAGAGTCCTCAACTTCTCCTTTTTCCAGATCCTTTGTGACCAGATCCTCCTCCCACTCTGGGTCTGGGTCCCCAGGCCCTGCCTGGTTATTAGAATCCTGATGCTCAGATGACTCACCATCATGATCAGGTTCCGGAGAGGGAGATCTGTCACGTTTTCTCCCTGCTTGTGTTACCGAGGCAATCACACCCGCTATTTTACCTTCAAGGCCAGATAATGCGGATACCAAATCATCTTTAGTAACATAAGCCAAGGCAGGGACATCAGTTGTGGCCACAATGCCTGACAAATGCAATGGCTCAGCCAAGCCAGAAGCCGCAGGCCCTTCAGGGCAAGCTAGGATAATTTGGATAAATAGTTTGATCTCCTGCTTTGAAAGGCGGTACTCTTAACCCTGTATTGGTCTTGCTCCCTGTTCCTCTCTTCCTCGAAGACATTTCTTACAAGTATGGGAGGACAGCACTCCCTCTGAGCTTCTAACTGTAATCCAATATACAGCAGCTATTACAGTTTTAACACTGTCCCCTTTAACCTGATGCAACTGTGTCCAAAAACCTGCAGACTCACGTGCCCAACAAGCTCTATGCCTCCATGCACACACCAGATGAACTGCCTCCTTTTAAAGGCTTCCAAATGGCGTCATACGATCCGCGCGGAAGGTGTGGCATCCGAACGTATAGTGACACCAAAATACGTCGCATGCGTGCCTGGAGACTGCCGACTGTACGAGGCGAAAATCACCTCAACGGCGCATGCGTACAACCACAGCACATGCACACGTTCATACGGCAACGGCGTCTCCACATGCACCAGTGTTTCATCGTTATAAAAAACACACCATGGAGACATTCTGTAACAGCTTTGAAAAGACACAGTAACAGAGGGGAAATACAGCAATCCCAGAGGGAATACTCACAAGTCCATGCTGCAGGACCTGAAAGCCAGGCCCAATCTTCCCCCACCACGGCGGATAGTGCCTCTGTGGACCTTCAAGGACTGGGTCCCCCATCTTGGGGTCCACACCCTTGGGCCTGTAAAGCACCCTTTGGGATATCTTGGGCAAGAAAATGACCAGAATACCACTATCCAAGGGCCCAGCGCCTAAATAGGACACGCTACAAGCAAAACCTCATTCTTGCATGGAGGCTCGGGTACCATTCCTTTAGCTTCGTGCCATCCGAACGGATCCGATCACAACATTATCACTGGGACGCTTAAATGATGAAATTTGAAGAGCTTCACGTTCGTGATCATCACCTGAAGACACTGGCGAAGAGGTAACTCCCGTATAGGAGGGGTTATATGGGAGGAACCTTCTTGCTATTGGTTGCCAGTGTCCAATCACCTAGAGGTAGCATATAACCCAGATAGTCATGAATAACTGCTCTGTGTCCCGTGATGTATGTAAGGGTTGGATTTACTAAAGTGTAAAGGGAGACGAAGTGCATTGAATCAAACTAAGGCAGTATATATTTTGCAAAGGCATTTGATACTGTACTTCATAAACTTTTAATCCATAAAATAAGGTCTGTTGATGATATTGTACAGTATGCACATGGATAGGAAACTTGTTACATGAACAAGTGCAGGTAGTAATGATAAATGACTCATTCTCTGAAGTTGAGATGGGTGTCTCTCAGGGTTTTGTCTTGGTGCTAATGCTGTTCAATTTGTTTATTAATAATAAAAGGTTGGAATTAAGGGCTCAATTTCAGTTTGCTGATGATACCAAATGATGCAAGGAAATAACGTTGCACAGGATGTAGCATCATTACAGGACAAAATAGGGGTTTGGGCAGCTACATGTCAGATAAGGCTCACTATTGAGCAATGTAAAGTTATGCACTTGGGTGCCAAAAATATACATGCAAACGTCACAAATATACATGCAAACGTCACATTCAGAGGGGCTCCCCTGCCAAGCTGTAGCTATAAAAGCTAGCAAAATACTGTCATGGATTAAAAATGGCATACGTTCCAGAGATAACAAATTTGCCACTTTAGCCCCGGAAAGGTTTTACCCCCTTAATGACCAGAGCACATTTTACAATTTGCCACTGCGCTGCTTTAACTGGTTTAACTGGTAATTGCGCTGTGAAGCAATGCTGTACCCTAACAAAATTTGCATCCTTTTTTCCCACAAATAGAGCTTTTTTTTGGTGGCATTTGGTCACCTCTGGGATTTTTATGTTTTGCCATATAAAAAAAAAAAGACTAAAAAAAAATCTAAAATATATATTTTCTACTTTTCGTTCTAAAAAAAATCCAACAAACTCAATTTTAGTCATACGTTTAGGCCAAAATGTATTCAGCCTCATGTCTTGGGTAAAAAAAAAATTCAATAATCATATATTTATTGGTTTGCACAAAAGTTATACAAACTATGATACATTTACTGGAATTTATGCAGCTTTTGGTTTATGACTGTCTATCTAATTTCTTGAGGTGCTAAAATGGCAGGGCAGTACAAAACCTCCCCAAATTACCCCTTTTTGGAAAGTAGACACCCCAAGGAATTTGCTTAGAGGCATGTTGAGGATTTCTAAGGGCGTACATTTTTGATTTCACTCCTCAATACCTATCACGGTTTCTGAGGCCATGAAATGCCAAGATAGCACAAGCCCCCCTTTTGGAAGGCAACATGTTTTAGTTCATAAATACAAGAGGTGTTTGAAATATGAACTATGGCTAAACCAAACATTCTCATTTTTGGGGGCTGTCTGGAATGTAACAAGTTGCACATCAAAGCTTTGTAGCATATCAGAATATTCATCTGAAAGAAGCAAGGCTGAACAAAAGCTTGGCTCCTGACCAGCTGGTGTGATAGTGCTCTGCAAGCAAGCTTCAAAAAGGACCATGGCTGATAAGATGATTGATTAATGTCCTGCTACAGAAGATCAAAGGGCAAGATAAGAACTGCCCCTGGAGGCCAATACAGCAGGATGGACAGAAATATAATATATTAAAAGGACTAACTCTTGCCAATATCTCATTGGACAGGAGGGTAGTGGGGTGTGGTTACGAGTGGGTCTGAATGAATGTGTAAAAAGTGTAGACAGAAGGGAAATCGTCCCTTTTTCGCTCATGGCTCTTGCCTGATGGTTCTCTGAGCCTCATGGCTCTCTGTTACCATTTTTGAGCCCAGCTGACAAGACAATATCTAGAGGACAGCCTTGCGATAAGTCATTGTACACCCTGAACTTTAGACTGCCTAGCCAATACTCCCGTGTGCAAGAGTATTTGTTTTTGTTGTTGCGATAAGTATAAGTAAGTATAGCTCTATAATATTTTCCTTTAGTGTTTTCATGTTAACATTTTCCTATTTTCTTGGGAAATAAATACTAAGCAGTGTGTTTTCATAACTAACCTTATATTATTGTGCTCATCAACAGTAACCTTATTATAGTTTTAATAGACTAGCTAACTATAGGAATAGACAAGTTAATACATATATGCAATAAATAGAAGGTATCCGTAGCCACCCTCGGATATTTATCTATTGTAGAATTTATTTCAATTGGCAACCCAGATTTTATTTCCCCCCCCCCCCCAATGACCCAACTTTGGAAAGTAGACACCCCAACTTTTTTGCTGAGAGGCATGTTGAGTATATTTTGCAGGTCTCACTTTTTGTCACAAAGTTGTGAAAATTGAAGAAAGAACAAAAAAAAGAAAAATGTTCTCTCTTTATTTTTCGAAAACAAATGAGAGCTGAAAAATACTCACCATGCCGCTTAGCAAATACCTTGGGGTGTCTACTTTTCAAAACTGTCTCATTTGATGGGGAGGTTTGCTATCTTGACATTTCAGGGCCTCAGAAACTGTGATATGTAGTGAGGAAGTGGAATCACCATTTTACACCCTTAGAAAGCAGGAATACAGTGATTGGTTTTTGGGATCCTGCACGCAGCTAGGCTGCCAAAAAGTCTCACATATGTGGTATCTCCATACTTAGGAGAAGCAGCAGAATGTATTTTGGGGTGTAATTTCACATATATCCATGCCATGTGTGAGCAATATATCATTTAGTGACGACTTTGTGTAAATAAAAAAAATTAATTGTAATTTTCATGAAACTTGAGGCAAAATGTAAAATAATCCATGGACTCAACATGCCTCTCAGCAAATAGCTTGCGGTGTCTACTTTAAAAAAAAATTGGGGGGTATGCAATTTGTATTGTTGTATATTGTTGTATAAGCTTAAGAATATACAACAATTACCACCAAAAACACTTCTAGTCACTATGGATGTAGAATCCCTGTGCAGTAACATCCCTCACAAGGATGGGTTGGCAGCATGTCACAAATTCTTATCTTCGTCAACAAATCTCAAATGCACTGCTAAGGATGTTACACAGCTCATCAAATTCATTCTTACACATAACTGCTTTACTTTCAACAATGACATCTATCTCCAATGTATGGGTACTGCTATGGGAAGTAAAATGGCACCCCAATATGTAAATTTATTTATGTCTGACCCGGAGGACAATTTCCTGAACAGCATACAACAAAAGCCATACCGATATTACCGCTATATTGATGATATCTTCATGATATGGACTGAAGGTGAAGAAAATCTAAAACACCCATCTATCAAACTAAAAATACATTATTCAAACACATATGTCAACTTCCTAGACACTACAGTATACATCAGGGGTGATAAGCTTCACATGTCGATATACAGAAAACCAACTGACTGATGCAGCTATCTCCATAATTCCAGTTTTCACCCCCAACACACTAAACGAGCCATCATACACAGTCAGGCCATCAGATACCTCTGAATATGTTCAAACCCAGAAGACAGAGATAAACATCTCAGAACACTGGCAGACTCCTTCCATAAGAAAGTTTACAAAGACAAAACCATCAACAACAGCATAAACACAGCCTTGAAAACCCAAAGAGAAAATCTCCTCCAATACACATACAACCCAACACTAGAAGGGATCAAAACGATAATGAAAGATTTACAACCCATTATAACAGAGGATGAAATGCTGAAAAAAATTATTCCAACAACCCCCATTATTGGCTTTCAGACAACCACCCAACCGCAGACATAAATTAATCAGCAGGAAACTTCACTCTGATTATAAAGTCACAGATAATGGAAGCAAACCCTGCAATAAAAAAAGCTGCAAACTATGCAACCAGATCAATCTATCCAAAACGCATCACACAAACAGATGGGACCTTCAATATCTTGGGATCATACAGCTGTACCTCCAGTAATGTGGTGTACCTCATCCAATGCAACAGGTGTAGCAAATGATTTTATGTTGGTGAAACAGGACAGAAGTTACAAGTGAGGATGAATTTTCACAGACATACCAGGAAGGAACATAAGGAAGTTTCTGCACAACTGTGGGACATAATTTCTCACAACTGGACCACACTATAGAAGACTGCAATGTTTTAGTTCTTAAACGGAATTTCAGAACTATCCAGGAAAGGAAAACGTTTGAGCAAAGAATTATACTTCTTTTTGACACAAAAAACAATGGTCTAAATTTAGATATTGGTTTCCTCACCCACTATACTAAATTTTTATGACCCCCTCTGTGACTGTGATCCCCCCCCCCTCCCCCACCAGTCTATAGCTTTTCCTCTGTCTTATCTCACTTGCTGATAGCTTTATTACCACTGCCATACTATTGATTTGTGATTTTTTTTTTCTTTTTCCTTTCCCTCAGAGATTTTTTGGTTTTGTTTTAACATTTTACCTTCTGCTAAAACTTTTGTGAATCAGTGCTGCTTGGACCTTGAAGAAGGGGACACACCCCGAAAGCTCTTCCATGAAAAATTATATGTTAGTGCAAATAAAAAAAGTATCATGGACAGTACTCAAAATCACCTCCTACAGTGCAAACCCTGTTGCTGTCAAAATAAATAAACCCGTGCTGCAGCTGAATGGTGTAGCTGCAAAGCAAATAATGGTTAACAATGGAACACAGTAACAGTACAGTATACCAGTAAAATTACATACCTGCAAAGCAAACTTGATAAAACACAATAAAAAATATTACAGTTAAGCAAAAAAAATAAAAATCTGAAAAACAGAGCAGAACAATACAGAGAAAACAATAGAGAGAATAGAACAATAAAACAACAACTATTTGGCTTTTTTTATTTTTTTTTAATCTTTTTTCATTTTAACCACTTGCCGACCGCCGCACGACGATGTACGTCGACAGAATGGCACGGGCAGGCATAAGGGCTTACATGTACGTCCTTGCCTGCCCGCCGGTCAGGGGGCCCGATCGGGCCCCCGCCCGGTGCCTGCGGCGGTCGGTATTTGTTCGGGAGCGATCCCGGACGAGGGGACGGCCATTCATTCATGGCCACCCCCTCGCGATCGCTCCCGACGAATGAAAATGTCCCGTGACATCACTTCCTCTCCTGTAATGTAAACACAGGAGAGGAAGTGATGTATTCTCTCCTCCGTGTCGGTATTTTTCGTTCCGGCACCGAGGAGAGAGCATCGGTGAGTTGCACAAGCACTACACTACACAGTAGAACATGCCAGGCACACTCACACCCCCCCTTTACCCCCCGATCACCCCCCAATTACCCCTGCCCCCCCAGTCACAGTGACACCAATTGCTTTTTTTTTTTTTTGCATTGGTGTCATTTGTGACTGTATTAACTGTTAGGGCAGTTAGGGTTAGCCCCCTTTAGTTCTAATGTGCCCCCCTAACCCCCCAATAAAGGTTTAACCCCGTGATCACCCCCCCTCGCCAGTGTCACTAAGGCTGGGTTCACATTGCAGCAGTTTATGAGAACGAATGTGATTCGCACCGCACTGCAGTGCAAATCACATCCGATCTCTGTGCGATTCGAGTTCAGCCATACAGATAGTATGGCTGAATTAGTGTCGCACCCGCCGCACCCGCCGCAAATTCGCACGGGACCCTTTTTTTGGCCCGCAGCAGAATCGGATCGCATGGGTGTTCACACCATGCGATCCGAGTTTGCAGATCGCACTGCGATATGCGAACTGATCTGGGGGTGTCATTAACATTTCACTGACACTCCCAGCAGTTCGCATAGGGCAGTGTGAACTGCCGCCGGGAGGCATGCGATGCGGGAACCCGCCGCGGATTCATGGCGTTCCCGCATCGCTCCAGTGTGAACCCAGCCTAATAAGCGATCATTTTTCTGATCGCTGTATTAGTGTCACAGGTGACGCTAGTTAGGCAGGTAGGTATTTAGGTTCGCCGCAGCTTTTTATAGCGCCAGGGACCCCCATATACTACCGCATAAAGCCCCCTGATTTCCCCCTAGTTAACCCTTTCACCAGTGATCACCATATAACTGTTACAGGTGACGCTGGTTGGTTAGTTATTTTTTTATAGTTTCAGGGCACCCACCATTTATTACCTAATAAAGGTTTAACCCCCTGATCACCCGGCGGGTGTCATTTGTGACTGTAATAACTGTTAGGGCAGTTAGGGTTAGCCCCCTTTAGTTCTAAGGTACCCCCCTAACCCCCCCAATAAAGGTTTAACCCCGTGATCACCCCCCATCGCCAGTGTCACTAAGGCTGGGTTCACATTGCAGCGGTTTATGAGAACGGATGTGATTCGCACCGCACTGCAGTGCAAATCACATCCGATCTCTGTGCGATTCGAGTTCAGCCATACAGATAGTATGGCTGAATTCGTGTCGCACCCGCCGCACCCGCCGCAAACTCGCACGGGACCCTTTTTTTGGTCCGCAGCAGAATCGGATCGCATGGGTGTTCACACCATGCGATCCGAGTTTGCAGATCGCACTGCGATATGCGAACTGATCTGGGGGTGTCATTAACATTTCACTGACACTCCCAGCAGTTCGCATAGGGCAGTGTGAACTGCCGCCGGGAGGCATGTGATGCGGGAACCCGCCGCTCATTCATGGCGTTCCCACATCGCTCCAGTGTGAACCCAGCCTAATAAGCGATCGTTTTTCTGATCACTGTATTAGTGTCACAGGTGACGCTAGTTAGGCAGGTAGGTATTTAGGTTCGCCGCAGCTTTTTATAGCGCCAGGGACCCCCATATACTACCGCATAAAGCCCCCTGATTGCCCCCTAGTTAACCCTTTCACCAGTGATCACCATATAACTGTTACAGGTGACGCTGGTTGGTTAGTTATTTTTTTTATAGTTTCAGGGCACCCGCCATTTATTACCTAGTCTCACTAGTGTACCCCTAAATTTAGGGGTGTCTACTTTCCAAAATGGGGTCATTTGGGGGGGGGGTTTGTGCCATCTTGGCATTTTATGGCCTTCAAAACTGTAACGCCCTTAGAAAGCCTGAAGGCGGTGCTTGGTTTTCGGGGCCCCGTACGCGGCTAGGCTCCCAAAAAGTCCCACATATGTGGTATCCCCGTACTCAGGAGAAGCATCAGAATTTATTTTGGGGTGTCATTTCACATATGCCCATGGCATGCGTGAGCAATATATCATTTAGTGACAACTTTGTTAAAAAAAAAAAAAAGTTTGTAATTTTCCCGCAACTTGTGGCAAAATATAAAATATTCCATGGACTCAACATGCCTCTCAGCAAATAGCTTGGGGTGTCTACTTTCTAAAATGGGGTCATTTGTGGGGGTTTTGTGCCATCTTGCCATTTTATGGCCTTCAAAACTGTAATAGGTAGTGAGAAGTGAAATCAAAAATTTACGCCCTTAGAAAGCCTGAAGGCGGTGCTTGGTTTTCGGGGCCCCGTACGCGGCTAGGCTCCCAAAAAGTCCCACATATGTGGTATCCCTGTACTCAGGAGAAGCAGCAGAATTTATTTTGGGGTGTCATTTCACATATGCCCATAGCATGTGTGAGCAATATATCATTTAGTGACAACTTTGTGTAAAAAAAAAAAAAAATTTATTTTTTGTCATTATTCAATCGCTTGAGGCAAAAAAATAAAATATTCAATGGGCTCAACATGCCACTTATCAATTTCCTTAGGGTGTCTACTTTCCAAAATGGGGTCATTTGGGGGGGTTTTGTACTGCCCTGCCATTTTAGCACCTCAAGAAATGAGATAGGCAGTCGTAAACTAAAAGCTGCGTAAATTCCAGAAAACGTACCTTAGTTTGTAGATGTGACAACTTTTGCGCATACCAATAAATATACAATTATTGACTTTTTTTTTACCAAAGACATGTGGCTGAATACATTTTGGCCTAAATGTATGACTAAAATTGAGTTTATTGGATTTTTCTAATAACAAAAAGTAGAAAATATCATTTTTTTTCAAAATTTGCGGTCTTTTTACGTTTATATCGCAAAAAATAAAAATCGCAGAGGCAATCAAATACCATCAAAAGAAAGCTCTATTTGTGGGAAGAAAAGGACGCAAATTTTGTTTGGGTACAACATTGCATGACCGCGCAATTACCAGTTAAAGCAGCGCAGTGCCAAATTGTAAAAAGACCTCTGGTCATTTACCAGCAAAATGGTCCGGTCTGAAGGTGGTTAAATAAAAAAAAAAAATTTTTTTACACTTTTATTTGTAACTGTAAAGGTTCCAGGTTCCAGGTTTTGCGATGGCCATCTAACATCTTTTGAGACCCTGTGTGAAAGTGTGCCCTAGGACTGTGCCGTGCTGTACCATATTCTCATACTCAATTAGTGTGTGGTAGCAACGGAAACAGTCACCGATGCAGAGACCAGGTTGGTCAGGACAGGAGGGACAATAATAGAGGGTGTCACACTTATATTCGGATTTTCTACAGATACATTTTCTTTGGGTAGAGGTACCATGGAGGACATCCGGAAAATGCCTCTCATGCAGATGGCTCACTGCATTTGGATTGGTAAGTTGTGCCACAGTACCTTCTGGAAACAGAAGGGCTGTGATGATCTCTTCCTGGAATTTTAGGAAGGATCCAGTTAGTATACAGACACTTTTTTATACCAGCGTCTGGCCTTATGGGCAATTAAGTACAGCGCCATCATCTGGTCGTTGAAGTCCACCCCTCCCATGTTAAGGTTGTATTCGTGGACACAGAGGGGAAACTTTGATTTAGACTGTGATTTTATTGTTTGCTGCATAACTGGGCCTAATTGGATCCGAGGCTTGTGGGAGATCAATAGATACAATATTCGTGTTCCCTATAACAGGTGGAAAAACATAGCTGGATATACTGTAGTGCGGGATAACAACTCACTGATGCACATATCGGCCTTGAAAGGTAAGAAGATATCTTAATTTTTTTTTGTTTTTGCAAAATCTTTTTTTATTGAGTTTTCCATTAGCATACAAAGTTGCCCACGCAGGGGCCAAACATTGCCCACGCAGGGGCATATCCTCTGATGCGGCAACAGACCACAACAGGGCACATCATACAACGTACATAAACTGCCACTGATGCAGCAACAGACCGCAACAGGGCAGACCATAAAACAAACAAACTTACTAATCTATTCCCCAATGAGGGGAGAGGCTTGGTTCAGGAGACTCTGTGCTCAATATTATGACGACAGAATAACGTGACGTGGGAGTAAGTGGGTCAATTTACTGCCATATAATCATAATGGTAATCTAGGGGTTGGTTACTGCATCGGTTGCCGTGGTGCTATCGTCTAACCAACAGGTCCACACTTTTTCGAATTTATGTGGGCAACCCCTGCCCGAGTAGGTGGCTTTATAAAGGGGTAAACTGGCGTTCACTAGGGTCTTCCAAAATCTGACAGAGGGGGGAGATGTGTACTTCCAGTTCATTGTGATGGCCTTATGTGCGTAGTACAATAACAGGGATATGAGTATTTTTTTTGGTCTGAGCATCGACATTTGTTCCACCAGTCCCAGCAGACAATGCTTAGGATCATACGGGACACTAATCTTTGTGACCTTAGCGATCACCTGGAGTACTTCCTTCCAATAATGTACAATTGCAGGGCAAGCCCAGAAAATGTGAAAGAAGTCCCCCGGCTGGTAGGAGCAGTGCCAGCACGCCGGAGAATGCGCCGGTGACATCTGGTGCAGCCTGTGTGGCGTGTAGTGAGCTCTATGTACAATTTTATATTGGACCAGTTTGTCCCTGGCTGAAACCAGAGGGGAGAACGGAAAATCCCAACTCTCCCTCTAATCATCCTCATCCAGCCCCGGTATGTCCATTTCCTGCGGAGGGAGGACAGCTCGGGGATGGCCGCAACCAGCAGGGACCCATAAATTTGAGGCATGGGCTTCTCCAAGGGTTTCACCTGAAGGGTGGACCCAAGCTCCGAATATTCCAGTATAGTTGTTTGGCCTTAAGAATTGACACCTGTAAGCATGGGCTACCTGGAGATACCTGAAATCGGCCCATGCCAGTACATTAAATTTGGTACGCAATACATGAAAAGAAGTGAGCTCTCCATTGGTGATAACATGTTCAGGGGTCAGTATGTTGTACTTGGCCCAAGCCTGTGGGTCCGGGATGGTATTAAACTGCAACAGGTTAGGGTTCGGCCACAGGGGGGTGTGAGGAGACCAGGAGTTCGGCTTGGGGGCCCTCAACGCCTCTCCCACCCTCCACGCCCGCATAGTGGTGCACATAGAAGGGGTGAGGCAGTGAGGTGTCTTTAGCCCCCTGAATAGCAACCCCTTCAAGGCCTCCAGAGACCCCACTATAGCCGCCTCCAGCACTGTCGCAGAATTGGTCAGATCCGGCTGCAACCACCAATGGGCGGTTACAAGCTGAGTGGCCAAGAAATATTTGTGGCAATCAGGGAGAGCCAGCCCTCCGCTGTCCACAGGCCTGGTCAGAGTGGTGTATTTGAATCTACGTGACTTAGACCCCCAAAGAAAGGAGAGGAAGAGTTGTTTAAGAGAGGTAAAGAAGGTTTTGGTCAGCCATTGTGGGGAATTTATAAAGATGTATGTAAGTTTGGGGAGGACTTTCATTTTAAGAAGGTTAATGCGCCCAATAAGGGAAAGGGGGAGATTGCCCCATGCCCTCAATTTGGATTTAATTACTGCTAGGACAGAAAAATATGGGAAGTAGTGTTGCGCAGTACTGGATAGGTAAATATTATCCTGAAGGTTTAATAAATTCTGTCCGCATCACAGTAATTGAAAAATAGGTGTGCTATCACCCAAACTAAAACAGGGTGATATATGGGAGGTAAAAAATTGGCAAAATGAAATGAAAAAAAGGTTGTTAAAGTGTGGATAAATTTGTGTGAGTATCTTCTATATCACAGTGTGGATAACATAGTACATAGATAATCAGCAAAATAAAGTAGTGATTCTTAATGCGATTAACCAAAAAATCGCATAAAAAGTACCAGTGCTGAACGGTGAATAAATCTATAGAAATATCTCCTACACCGTAAAATAAAAACCAATATACATATAAAAGTCGCTAAAAACCAGAATTATGTAAAAGACTTAATAGTGACTAAGAAATCGCATAAAGTGCCAGTGCCAAGAATTATTGTAGATAGGTGCATATAAATGTCTTTATACCATATACTAAAACGTGTAAATACGGTGAACATATATAATCGTGCAACATAAAGCAAAGAATAAAGATTTATAACAAAAACGAAGAGATGAAATCTCTTAAAAAGAAATCACGGTGAATGTGTACAGTGATTTAGAACTATATCAACCAATACACATAGTTAAAGAGGTTGCACAATCGCATATATAAGGTTAATGTCCATTCAAGATGTGCAACAACTGGTGGCGATTCTATCCAAAATCGCATGCAACAGAAACGCATATAGTGCTGGTACTGGATTATTTTGTGTGCACTATAAGATAACGATGCAATAGGTGATTGTATTGGTGATGGTGACTATATCCCACGTGGTCCTGTGTGCTCAGGGTATGGATGTCCCCTTACCTTACAGCTGTAAGGTAACAGCGTTTGACATGTGTATCCTCAGGGTTCTTGGTAATCCTTATCCCTCGAGGTCCTATTCTTGTGGCCCCAAAACCTGGCGTCTCCTGCCTATTGCGCCGTGTTGGTCTCTTCAAATGGACGCTCAGCGGTACTCAGGGGGGGGGGGGGGGTGGTTGTTAGGATGCCTCAGCGGTAGATTTATGTGAGGGTTAAACAGATAAGGAAGAGGGGAGCCCCATAGTGTAGTAATTTTGAACAAAGTTTAGGTTTTATTTAAATATACTGAATAGTACTCACAAACATATAGAGTTTCTTTGCAAGGTATAAACGAGCCTCGAGCTCGATTGCGTCAGTTCCGGTAGCGTCCCGACGCGTGTTCGTCACGGTCACGTGACTTCGATGAAGTCACGTGACCGTGACGAACACGCGTCGGGACGCTACCGGAAGTGACGCAATCGAGCTCGAGGCTCGTTTATACCTTGCAAAGAAACTCTATATGTTTGTGAGTACTATTCAGTATATTTAAATAAAACCTAAACTTTGTTCAAAATTACTACACTATGGGGCTCCCCTCTTCCTTATCTGTTTAACCCTCACATAAATCTACCGCTGAGGCATCCTAACAACCACCCCCCCCCCCCCCTGAGTACCGCTGAGCGTCCATTTGAAGAGACCAACACGGCGCAATAGGCAGGAGACGCCAGGTTTTGGGGCCACAAGAATAGGACCTCGAGGGATAAGGATTACCAAGAACCCTGAGGATACACATGTCAAACGCTGTTACCTTACAGCTGTAAGGTAAGGGGACATCCATACCCTGAGCACACAGGACCACGTGGGATATAGTCACCATCACCAATACAATCACCTATTGCATCGTTATCTTATAGTGCACACAAAATAATCCAGTACCAGCACTATATGCGTTTCTGTTGCATGCGATTTTGGATAGAATCGCCACCAGTTGTTGCACATCTTGAATGGACATTAACCTTATATATGCGATTGTGCAACCTCTTTAACTATGTGTATTGGTTGATATAGTTCTAAATCACTGTACACATTCACCGTGATTTCTTTTTAAGAGATTTCATCTCTTCGTTTTTGTTATAAATCTTTATTCTTTGCTTTATGTTGCACGATTATATATGTTCACCGTATTTACACGTTTTAGTATATGGTATAAAGACATTTATACGCACCTATCTACAATAATTCTTGGCACTTTATGCGATTTCTTAGTCACTATTAAGTCTTTTACATAATTCTGGTTTTTAGCGACTTTTATATGTATATTGGTTTTTATTTTACGGTGTAGGAGATATTTCTATAGATTTATTCACCGTTCAGCACTGGCACTTTTTATGCGATTTTTTGGTTAATTGCATTAAGAATCACTACTTTATTTTGCTGATTATCTATGTACTATGTTATCCACACTGTGATATAGAAGATACTCACACAAATTTATCCACACTTTAACAACCTTTCTTTCATTTCATTTTGCCAATTTTTTACCTCCCATATATCACCCTGTTTTAGTTTGGGTGATAGCACACCTATTTTTCAATTACTGTGATGCGGACAGAATTTATTAAACCTTCAGGATAATATTTACCTATCCAGTACTGCGCAACACTACTTCCCATATTTTTCTATTCTGCAAAAAGGGGTTCAAGTACCCCATTTCCAGTGTATGCAGCGGTACAAAAGTTAGATCGTTGTTCCCTTCCCTGATTAGGCGCAGGAATAACTCCTTAACATTTACTGCTAGGACAGGTTCAAGATTGAGCCGGACAAAGTCCCCACTCTCCCTTGAGACGATGATACCTAAATAGGTGAACTTATTGACCCATTGAAGCAGGATAGGGGAGGGTGAGGAGGATCTGGCCTCCTCATCCCCTGGAAAAAGCTAGGACTTGTGCCAATTCACCCTCAACCCGGTGAAGGCAGAGAAGGCATCCATGACTCCGAGTGCACCCCGCAGAGAGTCACCAGCATCGTTTAAAAAAAGCAGTAGGTCATCCGCGTAAAGGGCCACTCTCTCCTCCAGCCAGCCCACCCTAAGACCACGGACCTCGGCCAAGCCCCTGAGGGCCTCAGCAATAGGTTCCATAGCCAGAGCGAACAAAGCCGGGGAGAGAGGGCATCCCTGTCTGGTGCCCCTCTGCAGGGGGAACGGAAGAGACAAGAAGCCATTTAATTTTATGCATGCCAGTGTGCGCATTCAGGCAATAAACTTCAGTGGGAAACCCATTCTTCTAAGCATCTCCCACAAATATACCCACTCCACCATGTCAAATGCCTTCTCCATATCAAGGGTGGCAATGGTCCTAGTACCTTGATTAGTATGGGGGGCATGAATATTAGAGAACAATCTACGTATGTTGACGTCTGTGGACCTACCTGGCATAAAGCCCGTTTGATCGGAGTCACTCAGAGATTTTATTACTTTATTGAGTCTAGTGGCCAGTAATTTGGTTAATATTTTTAGCTCACAGTTTAGGAGTGCTATTGGCCTGTAGGAGGCACACAGCTTAGGGTCCTTATGAGGTTTTGGATTAAGAACGATATAGGCTTCTCTCATAGAGGACGGTAAGGAGTCCCGTTGGAGACAGACTGAAAAAATCGGAGCTAGCCTGGGGGCAAGTAGTTCTACGTGGGCTCTATAATATTCAATAGAAAGTCCATCCGGCCCTGGGGCCTTTCCTGCTGGGAAAGACCGGATGGCCACCGCAACCTCCTCCGGTGTAATCTCTGAGACCAGGAGTTGTCTCTCCGTGTCAGAGAGCCACCCCAGTGCCAGCGTGTCCAACAAGGAGGTCATAGGTGCAGGGTCAAATCTGTCAGGGAGTGAGGAAACGTACAGAGAGGTGTAAAACTTGGTGAAAGCAGACATAATATCTTCCTGAGATGTGACTGATACTCCCTCTGCCGTGAGAATTTCTGATATAACCGCAAAGGTTATATCCTGCTGTGCCAACATCGCTAGTAATCTGATATTCTTGTCTCCATGTTCAAAATATTCCTGTCTGCTATTTTGTATACCAAGCCTGGTGGTGTCTGAAACATGGAGATGTAGTTCTCGCCTAAGCGATGAGAGGTGCTCGAAGTTGGGGACTGTTGCCGAGGCAGAATATTGATTCAGAGCCTCCTCAACTTTGTACTGCAGCTCAGAGACCTTGTCCCCAAGTTCTGCCCTAACCGTCGCCACAGCTGAGATATACTGACCCCTGCTGTGAGCCTTGGAAGCGTCCCATGTCATCCCCAGGGAGGCTGACCCCTCATTGTGCACCCAGTAGTCCCGCAGGGAGGGAGAGACCCTACCATGAACCGTCTCGTTGTTGATCCAATGGGGTTGTAACCTCCAGAGGGCTTTACTCCTCGACTTGGTGGTCCTAATGGTGAGTTTAAGAGGATGGTAGTCAGATAGGCCAGAGGGAAGGTAGCTGGTCTCCTGGATGTTGGCCAGTAGGGCAGCATTGACAAAAGCCAAATCAATTCGGGAGGATGTTTTAAATGTGGATGAAAAGCAGGAGTACGTTCTATCCTGGGGGTGAAGCCACCGCCATGCCTCTTGGAACTCTGTTGCCTGAGCCCACGTGCCAAGATCAGGATTGAAAGTAGATTGTGGGGAAGACCTATCTAGGTCACGGGACAGAGTGGCATTAAAATCTCCCATGAACAGGACACACGCTGGGCAATGCGGAGCCAGTCTTTCATATAGTGTGTACAGGATATGTATTTGGCTCGGAGGAGGCAAATAGACATTCAAAATGACATATTTCATGTTATAAATGCTCAACACCACCATAGCATATTTCCCCTGAGGATCCAAATGAACCTGATGAATTGCACATGGAACCTGTTTGCTTATCAATATAGATACCCCTCGGGAATACGAGGAGTAGGTCACGTGAAACGCCCTTAGCACCCAGGGTTTTTTCAGAGCCAGAACCTTACTGCCAGTTAAGTGGGTCTCCTGCAAAAGCACTATGTGGGGATTATGCAGTTTTAAGCATTGGAATAACAGTGAACGTTTGTATTTGGAATTAAGCCCCCTGACGTTCCATGACAGAATGGTTAGCGACTCAACATCAGAGGGGGTCATCATGGAACACCAGGGGGAAACAGAAGCAGGATGTTCCTGTCCAACCCGTATAAGCAAATAAACCTAAATTTGACACAGACCGTTAGCAGCATCTGAGCAGCACAGTACACATTAAATTCTTTAAAGCAGAGAAACCCCTCCCCCCAGAACACATAAAGCCCTACCCAAACATCATTGAAACCGAGTTCAGAGACCAAAAAAATAGGCCAGAGAACCATACAAACCGATGTAGGGTTTTGTCCCATAACTAGAAAAAACACAGAATCCTTAGGTCACGGGGACCCCTAGACGTTAGGCCACAGGGTCGGAGGTGAATAAAGCCCTTCCAGAGAAAGTCCGTCTCAAGTCGGGGAGGGGAATCCACAGTATAGGAAGGGAAACAAGGGGCAACAGGGGGCACTTCTGATCAAGGCGAGGTGATTCAGTGGCTGCCATTGGAGCTCCTTAGGCAGGAATAATCGTCAGTCTAGCCAGCAACAGAAGAATCAATCAATATGGGTAAAAGTGGGATATGGTGGGTAGGAAAGGACTGGGGACAGAGAGTAATGAATGCTGGGAGTCACCAGGTGACAGTCCTTCTTTGAAAGGTAAAGGGATACTTAGCTACACTCTGCTGGCTGTAGTCAGTCATTGCATCCCTGGTTATGTATTATCAGCGGGTATCGAGCCATACCGCCGCAGCCTCCGGAGTGTCGAAGAAACGAGTGCTGTCGCCATCAGTAATCTGCAGCCTGCTGGGATACAAAAGGCTGAATCTAATTCCTTTGTCTCGAAGCCGGCATCTCACATCAGTAAAGGATTTGCGTCATTGCTGTACTTCCTGAGAGAAGTCCGGGAAGAAGAGCAGTCTGGTATTCTCATATTTAATTTCTGGCAAGCGCGTGCCGCTGCCAGAATGCGATCGCGATCGCGGTAATTTAGGAGCCGCAGCAGGAAGGGCCGCGGAGGGGCCCCAGGTCTCGTAGGGAGTGGCGGGACCCTGTGGGCTCTCTTCACTATGAAGGTGGACGGTACGTCACCCAGGTTAAATAGAGTGTATAGTAACCACTCAGTAAACTCAGCGGGTTTAGGACCCTCAGCTCTCTCTGCCAGTCCAAGCATGCGGATATTGTTCCGCCTAAGGCGTTTTTTCAGTGTCTATTGCACGCTCCTGGAGCATGTTCACTTGGAGCTGCAGGGCCCTCACCTCCCTGGAGTCCGACCGGACCGTATCCTCCACAGCAGAGGCCCTGTCCTCCACCCCTGTAATGTGGGACCGAAATGTATCCATATCCTGGCGGATGAGGCTGACGTCCACTGCCAAGAAGTCGATTTTAGCTGTCAGGACTTCCTTGCAGGATGTAATGGCCACCAGGATTTCCACTCCTGTGGGGGCCACCGTCGCCCCAGACTCCATCCCAGCCGTGGGCCGCCACACAGAGGAGTTAGCCGCCGGCGGGGGGTACCAGGAGTCTTTAGACCCAATTCTGAGTAACGGGTCTTAGGGTTGCCCATCCGAGATTCACCCTGAGATGTAGGAGGTTCTTGGGAAGCCTGTGGGCAATCAACCTGGGCCCGGGGAGGAGGACGGAGGCTGTGCCAGTACTGATTAGCAATTCAATATTGCTGGGGCACAGATGGTGGCACAGGAAAGCAGTTCAGTATTGCCGGGGCACAGACGGTGGCACAGGAGGGCAGTTCAGTATGGCTGGAGCACCGATGGTGGCACAGGAAGGCAGTTCAGTATTGCTGGGGCACAGGTGGCGGCCCAGAAAAGGCAGGTCAGTATTTTTGGGGCACAGATGGTGGCATAGGAAGTCAGTTCGGTATTGTTGGGGCACAGATGATGGCACAGGGAGTCAGTTCGGTATTACTGAGGCACAGATGGTGGCACCGCAAGGCAGTGCAGTTTTACTGGGGCACAGGTGGTGGCACAGGGATGCAATTCAATATTGCCGGGGCACAGATGGTGGCACAGGAAGGCAGTTCAGCATTGCTGGAGCACAGGTGGTAGCACAGGAGGGCAGTTCAGTATTGCTGGAGCACAGATGGTAGCACAGGGAGGCAGTTCAGTATTGCTGTGGCACAGAGGGTAGCACAGGAGGGCAGTTCAGTATTGCTGTGGCACAGATGATAGCACAGGGAGGCAGTTCAGTATTTCTGGGACACAAATTGTGACACAAGAAAGGCAGCCCAGCACTACTGGGGCACAGGTGGTGGTACAGGGAGGGCGGCCCAGCACTACTGGGGCGCAGGTGGTGGTACAGGGAGGGCAACTCAGCACTACTGGGGCACAGGTGGTGGTACAGGGAGGGCAGCTCAGCACTACTGGGTCACAGGAGGTGGCACAGGGGAGGCAGCCCAGTGTGGCTGGGGCAGAGATGATGATCCGGGGAGGGCAAGGTTGCCCAGCTAAGTCACAGTACCTGACTTGGAGGCTGATCCTGGCACAGTAGGCCGCAAGATGGTGGTGGGCCACGGGCGCCTGGAATCAGCCGCTACAGATCCTCTGATGGCCTATGGGGTCTCCACACAGCCCAGTAAGCTCCCAGGGACAGCCGCCACTGAGTTGCCCGAATTTGCCACCTCCCAGTCAGCCGATTGCGGCACTCGAGCCCGCGGATGTCGGAGGCTCCTTAGGCCTCAAAATGGCGGCGGGTCCCCGCTACGTGGAGACGTCCCCGTCTGGCCGATTTTTTTAATTCCTGCTGGGGCTGGTGTGAAAGATGCCTGGCTGCTGGTGTGGAGAGTTTGGAGGCTCTCCAGGCTGGATTTGATGCAGGATGGTGGTGGATTGTGTCAGGATCGGCGGAGCTCCGCAGCAGCACGTCCTTCCCCCACTACATCTGGACACGCCCCCCTGATATCTTAATTTTAATTGCCTCATGGGGGGCATGAGGTTTAACGCCTACAGTTGATTTGGAAGGACATCACTATTTTTCTTTTACAACACAGATTTTTTGGTGCTTTGGATCACATGAATGGACTTTTATTGTTTATAATTATCTGTTTTATTTGCATATTGATTTTCAATATGACAATAATGACAGTGTAACATTTTAGTTAGCTGTTGGGTCATCACTGAGTGTAGAATTTTATTCTTTATACATATTTAGGGTCACCCCGAGGACGAGAGAGTTCATTGTCATTGAAGTGCATGAACCGCAAGATTTGCCAATATGACCACAACTCACTCTTTTTAATAATGCCCATGAGGAGGGATACACCCAGAAAGGTCTTTACATTCAGGAACCGTTATAGGATTCCAGCCAAATTCTCTGGCAAGGGTCAAATTTGGGTTAGCGGTGATGAATTGACCAGCTTTGGTCCACAATATATCTGTACAGATCTTCTGTGAAAAACAGCTTGTGAAAGTCAAGGGAAGTAAAATCCGCTGTTTCCACTTGAATTGCAGGTTGGCCAGTGAATGGGGGAAATAGAGGAGCAGCAGAAGTGGTGGGCTGACAATCAGGATTTGCAAATGCATCAGGAAGGGCACTATGGGCTCTATGGGCCTGTCTTTGAATGCTTGGTGGCTGCGGGGCACTACTTGTGCTAGCCACCACACCAGCTTGAAATGCACTTATGAGACTCGTCACGTCACCAAGTGTTACTGCAGTGCTGGTTTGTCTACGACAAGGATGTACTAGGTCACTAGTGCTTGCCAGTTCAGCAGAAGGTTGAGCAACACTAGTACTGGCTCTCTGCTGCATACAAGAACCATGTGGTTGTTGCACCTCAGCAACAGAAGAACGTGGTCGGGTATGCCTTATCTTAGCAGGGGCCGCTACTCCATCATCAGAGCTATCTGTCAGGGTGCCGCTTCTCTCTACGGGTTTGGATACTGAACCTGATTCTGACAGTGAGGCTTCCCCCTCGCTCTCACCTGTCATGCTCAGTATTGTGTAGGCCTCTCCACTAGCATACCTCTGCTTGGACATTTTTGCAACTAAAGTTACAGGTACAGCTAGTGCGACTTACAGGTAAAAGAGCACCTGGTTGTCAGCGACTGCTTGAAGAAAAAAATGAACTCTTAGTGCTAGCAGGGATCAGGTGTGACTCTAATGCTACAGTTTTATGTACTGTGTTTTGGAAGTGACAGTGATCTACTGATCCTACACTTGGGTGGGCTGGGCTGGATGGAGGGGGCTAAACGCAGGTGCTGGCAGGTGTCTGGCCTGATCCTGCTAATGCCGCATTTTTGGGAACACAATACTACTGGGGATGCTAGTATAGATCCGATCAGATCAAAGATATTGATCCGCTAAAACACAGTTCTAGTAAGGGAGGTGTATGATGTGTGCATGCGTGTTAGCGCTACTGGCAATGAAAAGGTTAAAATATGACTCTGGGATTGATGCTGACACTTGTTGAGCCTAACACCTAACTGATGTCACCCGTGACACTAACACAGTGATCAGAAAAGAGATCTGTACACTATACTAATGACACAGTGACAGGGAGTGAAAGGGTTAACTGAACGTTTATTAGAAACTATATGGTGGATACCTTAAACCTATCTGGGACTACCACAAACTGCCCTAAAGCTGTTTAGAGTCACAAGTGACACGAATACAGTGATCAGAAAAAAGATCTGTGCACTATTCTAATGCCACTGTGACAGGGAGTGAAAGGGTTTACTAGGGGTGATCAAGGGGTTAAACCTTTATTAGGGACTATATGGGGGGGTACCCTAAACCTACCTGGGCCTACCACTAACTGCCCTAACGCAGTTTAGTGTCACAAGTGACACCAATATTGTGATCAGTGAAAAATCTGAAAACTGCACTTGGTGACACTGTGACGGGGAGTCAAAGGGTTATTATCAAATAGGCAGAATAGGTGCCAGCTTACCAGCCTATGAGCCATATGTTGTTTAAGAGCCCCACAACAATGGATCAAAATAATATTGATTTGATCTTGAAAGAAAACCACAATTAAGCTTTCTTAAATTGTTTACAAAAAGGTAGAAAATGAATCAGCTCAAAAAAGCAAAAGCTTAGAGACTCTATAGAGAATATACTGTACTAATGTGGTATAACCAATTACAACATAGACAATATATACCATAGACATGAGGTTCACATTACAGTTTGTCTTTTAAAAGCTCATCTTTTGTCAGCTGTAAGTTTGTACAGTTGACTTTCACACTCAGGGCCGTAGATAAGGGGAGTCCAGACCCCCCAGCATCAGTCAATTTCACAGCAGCCAGGGCTACTGCAGCCTATCAGCTGTGGGAGCTGAACTGCGGAAATTGGATACCAGCTCAAAATACATTTGTTCCCAATCTGCCTGCATTATAAAACAGGTCATGCAGTATTCGAGAGGTCCCGTATGATGTCGGGAGGGAGGGAGGAAGGCAATTATGATGTGCTTTAGCTACCTATTGGCTGGGAAGGCAGCAGAGGGCAGTGCTTCTGCCTCCTCAGCCAATGGGTACAGAAAGTGCATTGTCCTTCCCTTCAAATTCATCACACAGGCTTTTAAAAGCTGCATAACATCCTGCAATGATTGAGGTGAGAGAGGAGAAAAAGTTATGCCTCGTACACACAATCAAACAATCCGGTGGAAAAGTCCGGCGGACTCAAGTCCGCCGGACAATCCCCCCGTGTGTGGGCTCCGGCGGACTTTTTTTACCCAAAAGTCCGGCGGACTAAGAAAGTATTTTTGCACTCCAATCTGTCCGCCGGACTCGCATTTCGGCGGACAATCCGGCCGTGTGTGTGCCAGTCCGCCGTACATTAGAAATTAACCCGCCCGGAGAAAAGTCCGCTCATTTTGAGCGCGTCTCCAGGTAGCCAGGGCTAGCGAAGGAGGCAGCGCTGGCCCCGTCACCTGGTATGGACTTAAAGGGGAATCCCTACGCCAAAAAATCGGCGTGGGGGTCCCCCCCAGGTCCATATCAGATCCTTATCTGAGCACGCTACCCGGCCGGCCAGGAAAGGGGGTGGGGACGAGCGAGCGCCCCCCCCTCCTGAGCCGTACCAGGCCGCGTGCCCTCAACATGGGGGGTGCCTTGGGGAATGGGGGGCCGCGCGGCCCCCCCACCCCAAACCACCTTGTCCCCATGTTGATGAGGACAAGGGCCTCTTCCCGACAACCCTGGCCATTGGTTGTCCGGGTCTGCGGGCGGCGGGCTTATTGGAATCCGTGAGCCCCCTTTAATAAGGGGGCCCCCAGATCCCGCCCCCCACCCTATGTGAATGAGTATGGGGTACAATGTACCCCTATCCCTTCACCTGTGAAAAAAAGTAAAAAAAAAACACAACACACAAGGGTTAAAATAGTTTATTGCACAGCTCCGGGGGTCTTCTTCCATCTTTGGGGGTCTTCTCGTCAGACTCCTCTGCTATCTTCTGCTCTTTTCACTAGCGGAGGAGCCCGGCTTTCTTCTTCGCCGCCACCCTCTACTTCCGACTTCGGGGGTCTTGTCCCCCTCTTCAGGGGTCTTGTCCCCCTCTTCGGTTCTTCTTGCCGGGCCACCGCGCCTTCTTCTAGCTCTTTTACAAGTGGTGGCCCGGTCTTCTGTCGCCGCTGCCACTGTCGCCGTCTTCTGTTCTTCTCTTCTTCTGTTCTTCTCTTCTGGAGATGTTGCCTCGTCGCTGTCTCTGGTCACAATGGCAGGGAAGCAACGTGCGGTGACTTATATAGGGACATCACCGGATGATGTCCCTGCCCATTATGATGTCACAGTCCCAGGTGTCACAGGATGCTGGGGCTGTGACATCATAATGGGTGGCGACATCATCCAGTGATGTCCCTGTATAAGTGCACCCTACACTCTGTACATGGTTACTAGGCTTAACAGCTTCACTCCAGTAACCCCCTCTAATTTACAAAAAATCCAATCACAGTGAAAGTAGGGGAAAAAACTGTTGATGCGTTTCATGCTGAACTAGCGCTTACTCATAATGCAATGTGTTATGGTTGCATTAAGTGCTAGTTCAGCATGAAACGTATCAGTTTTATTCCCATATTTTCACAGCGATTGCTGTATTTTTGAGAACTTTTTTATATTAAGGTATACCTAAAGGCAAAACTTTTTTTATTTTTTTTATTTTGGATAGAGTGGAGAGGGATTAGAGCCCCTGTCAGTTTTTATCGCTGTCTGTGCCCCACATTAGGGAGATTCACCATCTCTATTTGTCCTGTTTACTGTTATCATTGAAAGTGAAAGTAAAAAAACAACTAATTTTGGGTTCTCCCCAGAGCAGTAAGGCTCCATGCACACTGGGGCTCATAAACTGCAGTTTTTTGGAGTTTGGGTGTTTTTTTAAAAAGCCCATAAACTCCACTCTATGTTATCCTATGTGTCCATGCACACATGGACGTTGTTGGATGTTTATCAGCAGTGGAGTTTATGGGCTGTTTTCTGAACGCCATAAAATTGTGCAGGAGCAGTACTGGAAACGCCAGACACCGGTAAAATTTATTAATCGAGAGTTAACGCTGTAAAAAGAGCGTAAAGCCTTGTTTGGTGTTTTTCTGCCTCTATTCAAAATCAATGGTTCCCTATGGGAGCCCATTGATTTGAATCAAATTCGTACCAGAAGAAAAATTCCCCCCTCGGACGATACCAGACCCTTCGGTCTGGTATGAATTTTAAGGGGAACCCTCTTCGCCGAAAAAACTGAGTGGGGTCCCCCCAAAAATCCATACCAAACCCTTATCCGAGCACGTAGCCCGGCCGGTCAGGAAAGGGGATGAGTAGAGGAACAATGTACCCCATACTCATTCACATAGAGTGGGGGGCTGGAATCTGGGGACCCCCTTATTAAAGGAGGCTCCCAGATTCCGATGAGCCCCTCATCCATAGACCCCGACAACCAACGGCCAGGGTTGTCGGGAAGAGGCCCTTGTCCTCATCAACATGGGCGCAGGGCCCCCCCTGCCCCCAAAGCACCTGCCCCCCCATGTTGAGGGCATGCAGCCTGGTACGGTTCAGGAGGGGGGGTTGCTCACTTGTCCCCACCCCCTTTCCTGACTGGCCGGGTTGTTTGCTCGGATAAGGGTCTGGTATGGATTTTTGGGGGGACCCCACGCCGTTTTTTTCTGGTGATAACAAGAATAATATTATTATGCTTTTTTTTTTTTTCTTGGGCAAGTTACCACAACACCATTATCCCGTTGTTTTTAAGATCAAAGATACAACTATGTTGGTGTCCCTTGTTAATTTTACATTGTATTTTTTTTTAAGGTAACTGCCTACTCCCAAACTGTCATTTGAAGTAAAACACATAGCCAAGCATTATTCTACACAATTTTTTTATTGTGCATTAAAAAAGAAAACAAATAAAATTAGACATGCTATCTGCCAATAGAACTTAACCAAAAAGTGTATTCTATGAATCCAGAAAATATACCAAATCAAATTATTATTCAACCAAAAAAATAATGTCAAAGCAATAACTCCAAGGCCAATAATAAATAGCACGTTATTTCCTCTGATTCCGCAACATGGCTAGTTGACAAACGGGCGTTCAGAAACGAACTGAAAAGCACAAGATTAAAAGCATTAAATGAAAAGCGCGAATTAACACTCACCAAACTTTTACTAACACAAAATTAGCAGAAGAAGCCCAAAGGGTGGCGCTAAAGAGCTGAAAAATCACGTAGTATGTCAGTACGTTTGTGTTTGTTGGCTTACATTTCCTTGCCGTTTGTATGCAAGATAAGTTTGGGCCAACGCCCTTCAGACAAAAGTCCACGGTTTTGTTGGCCAACAATCCGATCGTGTGTACGAGACTTAACTCTGATTTACTGCATTGAGCCTGTGGACACACAAAGGCAAAGCATCTCTCTCTGTGCACACGGTTAGGACACCCCAATTAGCCAGAAGCACAGCCCTAAATATAAAGAAGAGCCCCTCTATAAACAGACTTACAGACTGACCTTTTTAGAAACCAGACATTAAAGTCGAAGTCCACGTTTACTATTTGCTTCACTAATAGATGTCTCTGCTGGGGGCACTGTATATACTGTATTTATACACCACAATTTGTCACAGCATGGCAGGCATGCTAATTATTGTTCTCTGGGTACTCAAGGTTGAACCCCCCCAGGAAAATAAATTATCTACAGCCCTGTGCACACTACTTAGCTTCTGGAGAAACCTGCAAGGGGAGCCCCAAGGTTTTATGTTCAACACTCTGATTGAACAAAAAAAAATGACTGATGTATGGGCTGCCTTACTGAGCACACCTTAAAGTGTAAGTTTGCCTTGTCAGAAAATCTGTAAGGTGACTTAACACTGGACCCCCTTCTCACCCACCTCCAGTCCAGCTGTACTTACCTCCCACGATCCTGCACTGTCAGGTTCCTGCATGTCTTTCCAATGGTCCGGAGATTTGAAATCTCTGCGGTTAAAGCTGGTGTAAAGGACTAGCATCAAATGTGGAGCTGGAAGGATGCCGCCACTCGCTGGTTCTTCTTTTTAAGGGCTTTGTTTGACCATTTTTATTAAAAGAAAGTTCAACAAAAATAGGTTTCCCTCGCAGGGGTTTTAGCATTCCTTTTCCTCAACAAGATGACATTCAGCCTAGTTGGCTCTCACTTGCAGCACTGCTGCTCTGGCCTTACACTCCAGGCCCTTGTCTGTCTCAGACTTTTTCAGACAGCAACCACCTTGGTGCACACAGCTAACAGTCTCTTGCTGCACCCCCCCCCCCCCGGAGCCCCCCTGACTCCTGGTACTCAGACTTCCTGTCTTCTGGTGTGGAGCCAAGAACCATGGTCAGGTTACCCCTAAAAACCAGCACACACCTAACCAATCAGTATGCTGGCTATTCTCTAAATCAGGACCCAGGACTAGGGATTTCATCCCACCCGGATCTCTCAGAAATCCCTGAGCTCCAGGTCCCAAAGTGGACTTTGTAAAACACTGAGGAAACTTAAAGGCCAGTTTCCTCTTCATGTTACATGCTCCCTGGAGTCCCTCAACTCGTCTGGTTGAGAATTCTGGGTCACATCCTCCTAGATGCTGGCAGGGCAACACTCTGCCACACTGGATATACACTATACAATTTTCTGTTGATTTTTTCCTTCAGATTTACCAAAACCATATAATATGAGGTCAAACCTTAAGAGTTTCAATTTGTATGCAATCAGGCAGACCCTTGAGCTACATGGTTTTGGTAAATCTAAATGGTATAGTGTGTATGGGGTCTTAATCTCCTCTCCATACTGTGGAGGCAATACGGAGATGACTGGTTCTAATTGGTCAGCACTGTCACATGAATGGAGCTGACCAATCAAAATCTGTCTAGCCTGTCCTGACAGCACTGCATGGAGAGGGAAGAAAGCCACAGGGATTTCCAATTTTCCTGACCTGATGAGCGGCATTCAGGAACCTGACAGCACAGGATCGTGGGAGATAAGTATGGTATGACTGGAGTGGGGGTGGGAAGGAGGTCCAATGTTAGGTCATTTTACAGATTTTCTGTAAAGTTGAACTTACACTTTAACCTCTTCAATACCAGGCACGTATGCACCTTCCCGCCCAGACCAATTTTCATCTTTCAGTGCTCTCACACTTTGAATGACAATTACTCAGTTATGCTACACTGTATCCAAACAACATTTTTATAATTTTCTTTTCACAGATAGAGCTTTATTTTGGTGGTATTTAATCACCACTAGGTTTTTTATTTTTTGCAATATAAAAAACATGCACAAAAAAAAACAGCGAACAGTTTGAAAAAAACACACTTTTTTTTAGTTTCTATTGTAAAATTTTGCAAATAAGTAATTTTTCTTCATAAATGTATGCAAAAATGTATACTGCTACATATCTTTGGTAAAAATAACCTAAATTAGTGTATATTATTTGGTCTTTGTGAAAGTTATAGCGTCTACAAACTATGGTGCCAATCACTGAAAATTGATCACAGCTGATCACACCTGATGTACTGAAGGCCTATCTCATTTCTTGAGACACTAACAAGCTAGGAAAGTACAAATACTCACCAAATTACCACTTTTTGGAACATAGACAGTCCAAGGTATTTACTAAGAGGCATGGTGAGTTTTTTGAAGTTATCATTTTTTCCCATAATTCTTGGAAAAAGATTTATTTTTTTACACAAACTGCTCATATTAACGGGTTATTTCTTTCACACAGCATATGCATAATTGCAACTACACCCCAAAATACATTCTGCTACTCCTCCTGAGTATGGCGATACCACATGTGTGAGACTTTTACACAGCCTGACCACATACAGAGGCTCAACATTGAAGTAGCACCTTCAGGTGTTCTACAAGCATAAATTGCACATATACTTTCTCAACCACCTATTACACCTTTGAAGGCCCTGGAGCACCAGGACAATCGAATTGTCCACAAAATGACCCCATTTTGGAAAGCAAACACCACAAAGTATAATCTATGAGGTATAATGAGTCTTTTGAATGGTTCATTTTTTTCCAGAAGTTTTTGGAAAATGTGGAAAAAAAATGAAAATGCATTTTTTTTACACAAAGTTGTCCCTTTATAAGATATTTCTAACAAATATTTATGAAGGCCCTTCATATTTCTAACACATAGCAGGTACATACCAAATAACCAAAGATTACCTGTGGTTTTAGAAGTGCAGTGGTCCACAGAGGAAAGTTGCTCGTGAAGTCGACTCACACTATCAGAGCGAATGCTTCCTGCGGTGGGACCTTGTTGGTAAATGAGGGCAGTGACGATATCTTCAATATACTTGAGGTAGGTGATTTGTTGGTTTTGAGTTGCTTTTTGGTAGCAGACAAACAAAGTAAAAAGAGCCATGTGAAACAGGTGAAACGCAACTTTCTTGTACCAATAACGGGACTTTCTGGTTGATAAATAGGGCTGTAGCATCTGATCGTTTAAATCCACCCCCCCCATGTAGACATTGTAGTCGTGGACACATTCTGGCTTTACAATGGGACCGCGTCTTCTTTGGATCTTCACCACGGTATCATTGTGGATGGTAGAGAGGATGTGGACATCTTTCTTGTCCCTCCACTTCATGGCCAATACCTCCTCCTTGCTCATGAATGCCGATTCTCCGTTTTGCAATTTTTTTGTCAACAGATTTTGTGGGAATCCCTTCCTTTTTTTTTTATTTTTTAATTTTTTTAAGGTACCACAGGCCGGGTTTTTTTTACTGTAAAGGTGACGAAAAAGGGGAAGGCCGGTATAATAGTTGTCGACATATAAATGGTATCCTTTTCCGAACAGGGGGTATGCCAGCTCCCAGACAATTTTCCTACTGGTTCTAATATATGTGGGGCAATCACGGGGCTGGAGTCGGGGGTCTTTGCCTTCGTGAATCCGGAATGTGAAGACGTATCTAGTGGCTTGATCACATAGTTTATTTCATTTCAGCCCATTCTCTTGCTTGGTATATACTGCTTGCAGTGCAGTTGGCCAGTGAAATGTATGAGGGACTCGTCCACACAAATCTTTTGGTCTGGGATAAAAGCATCTCTAAATTGCTGGGAAAAGCAACTGTTTAGGGGGGTGTATCTTGTACAATTTGTCATGGTTGGGGTGATCTCGGGGTGGGCACTGTGAATTGTCATTGAAGTGGTGAAAACGCATAATCATGTCGTATCTGGTCCTGGACATGACAGCGGAATATATGGGCATGTGTTGGATGAGGTTGGTGAACCAATATGCATGGACTTCATCTTTTTTGTAAGCTCCATATTAAACGTAAGGCCCAAAAACTATTTAAATTCATCCAGTGTTAGATGTCGCCACTGAAACATGCGGGCGTAGGAAGAATTGGGGTTGGCAGCAATAAATTGGGATGCATACAGATTCGTTTGATCGACCATATTCTGCAGCAAATCTTGTGGGAAAAATAAACAAAAATAATCGAATTATGAAAAATTCGTAGTGTAGGGCTGCACACCTGGCTGTGCGGTGAAAGGGGGCGTGATAGTGGCTCCTGAGTTGGTAAGGAATCCATAAGGGGTTTGCCAGGGCATCGGGAAGGTAGGACTGGGTCTGGGTTCTTCGGGTTGGGCACATGATTCCACTACTTGTACTGGGCTCATCTTCCTGGGGTCTGGCGCTGCTGGTGGTGGGCAGTTCTCCTGATCTTGGTCTTGATCTCATTCTTTTGGGAGGGACGGTTTCCTCCGTGGACTCAGACTCTGATCCACTATCCTCCTCTGGATCATATTCAGAACCAGAATTGGAGGATGGGAGCTGAAGGGCCTAGTATGGATTTTCGGGGGACGCTCATGCAGATTTTTTTAAAAAAATTTTTTCAATGAGCTTTATCTATATTGCTGAGACCGGACAATTCATTACAGCCGCTATCAGTTTTAATTTACTTTTTTCCTTTAGAAATTACATTTTGCTGTGGTACTGTTCTCTAAACAGGCAGTTCTCCTGATCTTGGTCCTGATCTTGGTCCTGATCTCATTCTTTTGGGAGGGACGGTTTCCTCCGTGGACTCAGACTCTGATCCACTATCCTCCTCTGGATCATATTCAGAACCAGAATTGGAGGATGGGAGCTGAAGGGCCTAGTATGGATTTTCGGGGGACGCTCATGCAGATTTTTTTGACATTTTTTTTTCAATGAGCTTTATCTATATTGCTGAGACCGGACAATTCATTACAGCCGCTATCAGTTTTAATTTACTTTTTTCCTTTAGAAATTACATTTTGCTGTGGTACTGTTTTCTAAACATGGGAAAAATGCGTCAATTTACAGAAATGCTATAGACACCCCCCCCCCCGGGTCGACCTGGGTCCCCAAACACTGTTTATGACAATAACTTGCATATAAGCCTTTAAAATTACCACTTTTGTTTTTTTGTGTTCGTGTCCCATAGACTTTAATGGTGTTTGTGTAATCATCCACATTTTTTGCCTGTTTGCAAGTTCTGGTGCGAACTGTACCGAGGGGTGTTTGGCTCATCCTTACCAAGGACCACAGTGAGTAGCTGAAGCAAGTACCGGAGCAGAATTCTCACCAACCAGGGACGGTGAAGAATCGGAAAACTTCAGTATGTATCAAGCCAGAGACCCAGCCAGCGGAGGTGATGCTTGCAGAGCAGCCCTGTGTGTCAAGCCAGGGACAAAGCAGGCCATTGATGTAAAGCTTGAGAAGTATCTGGAGTGCCAAGCTAGGGACCCAGCAGAGAAGCGGGGATGATGCTTGAGGAAGATATTACAGTGAAGATTGTAGGAGCTCAAGGGATTCAGTGGCAGTGAATCATCTAGTCTAGTGAGAGAGAGACTGGGAGCTCAGTGGGTTGAAGAACTACAAGAAGTGATTGTAGTGCAAGTGATGGAACTGTTACACCTTGTGTTAGAAACTGTTAAAGACTGTTGCCATAGGAGACAGCATTCTTACGCAGTGGTGGCGTCTTGCTGGATGCCTTTCCCTGCATGGCTGTCCTGTAGAAGTCTCAGAGTCTGACAATTAACATTGCAGCTGCCTAAGGGTGTCCTGGCCCTATTCCTTTCTCCCAAATTTCTGTTCAAGAGAAATAAAATCTCTTTGCATTCAAGAAATGTCTGCCGCCCAATGAATCTAACTTGCATTACACCCACCATGCCTCACATCCCATTATATACAGAAGGATGTCAGCTATCTCTGGCCCTGAAGGTTCTCATTAGACTGAAGGAGGCCTGGGACCTTGCTACATATGATTTGCCCAACATACCCTCCACCCTGATCTTAGCCCAGCAATGAAGTTTCTAACATGGAGAATATTGAACAGGTTGAGCACAGACTTTAAATGGTCTGTTCTTCAAACAGCATCATACCTAGGCCAACAACATATTCATGGTCTTGTAAATGTAAATAATGTTAGGAACTTTATCCCAGTCATGAAAAAGGGATTACCAATTTCTCGGTTATTTTTATGGAATGAGCTAGGTAAAAAAAAAAGTTTTGGAAAAATAATTGGACTTTGGTTCTTTTTTGTAGAGATTTTGTATTTTTACTGCTGTTAGAATGGAGTAATAGAAGAGGTGGTTCCTGGCATGAAACGGCATGCACCCTGACAGAATTTTCTCTTCACATGGGGTGGTTGGAAATAGCATTACAGTTGCCAACCCAAGCATTATAAGTAAGTGATTTCAATCAAAGTGGAACGCAAGTACTCTCTTTTAGCATAGCTAGGGGCCCACAAACTACTTTAAAGTAAGAGGTGAGGATATTGTTCTTGAATTATGGGGTATCCTATAACTGACACAGCAGCCTTGGCACACATCACTTACTAGCATTTAAAAACTTAACGTAGCAATATATAAATGACTAACTTCTGTTTAGTCTACATGGCCTCTGTTACAGATACTTGAATATACTGTTACTGGGAAATTATTGCTTCTGGGCACATCCAACTGTTTATATCTTGTTATAATCGCAGAAATAGGCAATCTATATTACACATCCACCTATCTAGACTTATAAATACACATCAGGGAAACTTTTACCAATAAATATTATTATTAGCTTCAGACAGTCAGAACAATAAAAGATGATTGCTGATTGTTTGCTGTGGGATGCTCTAGTTTGCAAATTGTCATAAATATTTAACCACTTGCCTACTGGAAACTTTCCCCCCCATCCTGCCAGTAGACTTGTGCACAATGGAAAATTTTGTTTAGATTTGGTTCATTGTCATTCGTAACATACATAATTTAGTTCTGTTATATTTGTTGTGTTCCGTTAATACGATTTCGAATAATTAGTTATTTCTGTAGTGTCGATATTCGTTATACTGAATCTTGAATCAATTTGAATTCATTCATTATATGCGCTATAATTTCGTTCATATTCGTTGAAATTTGATATTTATGTATGTATATATATTTGTGATAATGATTCGTAGTTGGAAAGTAGTTTATTTATTGAATCTTTTTAAAACACACAATGACAATATCTATACAACACCTTTCTCACTCAGTTCTCAGGAATGCACTTTGCCAGTAATCCAATCTCCAGCACAAAGTTAATCAGCTGATTGGATTGTAAGATTTACTTTGAGTTGACCTTTTGTTTCATTAGATCTTTAACGAATTACCGAATCATGTCAAAATTCATTCGTTATATCCTCTATAACTTCATTCGTATTAGTTGAAATTCATTATTTTTTTATTCGGATGCATCCAAATGTCCGAAAGATGCAAAATTCAGCGAATTTTGATTTGTTACGAAACAAATTGCACAAGCCTACTGTCCAGGCCAATTTTCAGCTTTCACTGCAGTCACAATTTGAATGACAATTGTGCGGTCATGCAACACTGTACCCAAAATATATTTTTGTTATTTTTTCCACACAAATAGAGCTTTCTTTTGGTGATATTTAATCACTGCAGGGCTTTTTTTTTCTAAAAAACAACAACATTTTTCTTAGTTTCTGTCAGTAAATTTTTTCAGCAATTTTTCTCCTTCACTGATGTGCACTGATAAGGCAGCACTAATGGGCACTGATAGGCTGCACTGATGAGGCAACACTTATAGGCACTGATGAGCTGGAACTGAAGGGCATTGATTAGGTGGCACTGATAAGGAGGTACTAATATGTCACACTGGGCACCGATAGGTGGCACTGATGGGCAATGATAGGCGACACTGATGGACACTGATGGGCAGCACTGAAGGGCAGCACTGATGAGCAGGCACCAATGGGCACTGAAAGGCAGCACTGATTGACATTACTAATGGGCACTGATAGGCAGTGATTGGTGTCACTGATGGGCACTGCTGAAACTGTACTGTAATCAGGACACTGATGATCAGTGCCCTGATTACCTGTACTGGTCTCCCCTGCAAGGAAATACGGATGATGGGCTCTCCTCGCCACACACTGTCAATGTGATCCAAGGAGAGCCAATAAAGGACACTTCATTGTTTACATGTGACCAGCTGTGATTGAACACAGCCAAACACATGGCTAAAGAACGTCGTCCCAGAACAAGAGTGCATATCGCCTGCCATCCTTTTACTACACGGCGGGCGGGAATTGGTGAAAGGAATTATACATACATTGATGGGTATTATAAGAGCTTTGGATGCCATGAGCTCCTGTAAAGGAAGAGAAGAGAAAAAAATTAAGAAAACTTAAAACAGAATTTTGGACTAGATAAACATTTAACTACCTGCATAATTTGATTTCTTGTAAATGCTAGCAAATGAAGTTAGTTATAGGATATACTATAATTTAGACACCATATCCTCCCCTCTAGTCAATAGTGTAATAGCGTAAAGTAAGGGGCAGGCCAGAAACAATGACCACAGAAACAGCATCCTATTTGCATATTAGGGCCACCTATTCTTCCAGGTTTCTACAAAATCTATTATGCAAGTAATGTGGTTGCTGGTTATTGTTTTAGGGCTCTTTTACACAGGTTGCAGTAAAGACAAGCATTAGCCCTTGTACACACGGTCGGACATTCCGACCACAAAATACGTCGGATTTTTTCCGATGGATTTTGACCGAAACTGGTGTTGCATGCACATGGTCGCACAAAGTTGTCGGAAAATCTGATCGTTCGGAACGTGGTAACGTTTGTTGGTTACAACGGGACTACGTTCAGGCTAGTAGCCAATAGCTTTGGTCTCGTAATTTGGTCTGAGCATGCGTGGCATTTTGTCCGATCCCTATTCTCTACAAACGATCGGACAAAGTCCGATCAGATCATGTTGTTGGAAAATTTTACATCCAGCTCTCAAACTTTGTTGGTCGGACATTCCGATGGAGCCCACACACGGTCGGATTATCCGACAACACGGTCCGATCGGACGTTTTCCATCGGAATGTCTGACCATGTGTACAGGGGCTTATAGGGTTGCTTTTCACACTGATGGTACAATAGAGAGTTGCAGTCATGAGATCTCTGCTGAATCTGCCGAACATTGGGTTTTATGTTTGTTTATAGAAATAAATCTTTCTCGTGGTCTTTCTGAGCACTGGTGTTAGACAATATAAAATATCTGTTGACTATTTTATGTGTTGGTCCTTGTCCAGCTGGCTAATTTATCTGAATGCCATCTATTTGATAACATATTTTTGGCATTTCTAATTGGATATTAATGTATGTTACCTATGTTAAAATTATACTGAAGAAATATGGTGCACTGTATTCTCTTGGTGGGGACGGCTTCCACCCCCCCCCCCCCCCCCTGCTGGGAGAAGACAATGGCCAGGCAATTCTTGCATCAACACTGTCTGTCAGCTGTGCATGGTAGCCAATCAGTTTCAAACTTCAGCTTGTTCAATTAACCTTTGACAACAAATCCTGGAAGCTGATTGGTTTCTATAAAGATCTGCACCAGATTTTGCACGCTGCAATTTTAGTAAATAAATCCCGCAGTGTTGATGCTGTTTATTGTGATATACGGTACAGTGTCTACTTATTGCGAGAAAGGACTGGATGGGGACTTTAGGATTTTAAAGGCACCAGTAATAAATTTGAAAGAAATTTCTTTCTAATCAATTGGTATTAGTTTTATATAAATTTATTCCAAAAATAGAAAAACATACAGATAGAGAGATTAAAAAGACTGTTAGACATAAGAAATGGATCTATACACATAGGAAGACTGCATCAGTATACATATCGAGGTACAAATATTATAGAAATTCCATATCTATACAGGGCACTTCCTTTGGATCCTGCATCAGTTGTTCATCATAATACCTACTGACCTATCTTTGTTCTACTGTGGGTGACTAGTTCCCCTGTATAGATATGGAATTTCTATAATATTTGTACCTCGATATGTATACTGATGCAGTCTTCCTATGTGTATAGATCCATTTCTTATGTCTAACAGTCTTTTTAATCTCTCTATCTGTATGTTTTTCTATTTTTGCAATACATTTATATAAAACTAATACCAATTGATTAGAAAGAAATTTCTTTCAAATTTATTACCGGTGCCTTTAAAATCCTAAAGTCCCCATCCAGTCCTTTCTCGCAATAGCTACTCATTAAGGATGATGGCACCATTTTGACCTGGTCATATCTGAGATATCCTCTAACCAGCCACTTTAGTGTTTGTGATATCTCGCATTTCCTTTTTCTTTGTTTACAGTGTCTACTTAGATAACACTTTATTTTCACCTTTCTGCTCAAATTTTAGCTCACAAAACTGGTGATTAAAAAATGCCATAACTGTACACTGTGATTGCTGGCCCTGTAGCTAAAAACTACTTTACATTATTTTATATTTTGCGGCCAATCAGAAGTGACTCTGCAGTAAATTTTGGGAGCTTTTCCATGTGATTGCACATGCAGTTCAGCCCTAAAATGTGACTGTAAGGCATACCACGGGATAATATTTCTGTGTTTTTTTTATACCAAATTGAAATAGTATTCCTGTCCAAAAATGTTAGGAATTCACTGAAAAATGATTTTTAGCCTAGAGCTGCAGTTTTCTATTTTCAGTGAATACTGAAATGATCTGTGAACTGGTTTGTAAATGAAACAAAATTTTATGGCTTTCAGCTATTACTTACACGTGCAGCTGTCCATATTCTCATTTATAAGGTGAGGACTGTCTATACTTGTAGAAAAACAGGGCAACTTATGAGATTTCGTAATTACCTATGTATTGTATTTAGACATTGTTATATAACAGAACATTGTCTGAAAAGAACATTCCTTTCTTAGCCATTAAGGGACACATGAAATCTTAAACCTTAGGGTTATGCCACCACATACAGGAGGACAAACAGTAAGCCTAGGGTATAATTCCTCCTATTGCCAGCATGCCTCAGTTTAATGCTAGTTTCCTAGGACTTTCACCCCAGGAGTTTCTCCATGGAACAGATCCTCCACTTCTTCAGTCTATTGTGGACCAAGGTCTGTTTCAGAGACCATTGTCTTCTAACTCCTTGAATAGGACCTTTGTGCAGAGACTCCACGGAATTTTAATTTGGTACTTTGTGCACTTCAGAGGTCCCTGTTTGAAACTATCAGAGATATTCCACTTATTCGTTTGAGCCATAAAATTGTGTTACTATAACCTTAGCTGAGTGCTTGAGCTGGTTGCTTTGTCCTGCAATGAAACCTTTTTAGTCTTGCATGTGGACAAAGTGGTGCTGAGGTGCAGGCCGGCCTTTCTTTCATCCCAAGTTAGTGTCTGCCTTCCACATTAATCAGGATTTTGTTTTTCCACCTCTCTGTGTGGCTCAGATTCACCCAAATGAAAATTCACCTCCATTGCATAGATGTGGTTCAGGCTGTGCAAATTTATCTTCCAGCCACTGCTTCTTTTAGGAAAACTAAATCCCTTTCTGTCATCCTGAGTGGGCTCAGAAAGGACATCTTGGCTTCTCATTCCACCATTTCTAGGTGGCTCAGACAAACTATTATAAGACTTCTGGTTTCAATGGTCTATTTTCTCCATTTGCTATCAAGCTTCACTCCACTAATACAGTGGAGCTTTTGAGTGCTTTTGAGCATTCAGCCTCTGCTTCACAGATTTGAAAGTCTACCACCTGGTCTTCTGTTCACATGTTCTCTAAGTTCTACCAGGGTGACAGTTCTGCGTCATCTGTTGCCATCTTTGGGTATAGTTTCTTAAAGTGGAGTTCCCACTGTTCAATTTTTTTTTTTTTAGGGATGAATATCTTTTGTTTCTAATGCTTATTTATAGCACTCATGTTTCAGTGCTGAATCTGCGCTCGATTGCCAATTTCTTAGAGGAATATATCATATATTTCTATTTCCTGGCAGTTTCCATAGTGCTGGGGGCACGTGAATAAGGTACTGAGATCACATGCTTCGGGGTTCCGGTCCAGAAGATATCTCCTGTCTGTTGGGTCCTGGTCCTCCTGACCAGCCCTCATGGCCCTCCTGGCCTGGGGTGCGGATCCATGCAATTCCAAGTCTAGGGGCTGGATAGCCCGAGGCGAAGCAACTGCAGGGACAGGCCTGAATAAATATCGGGGCCTAATAATTCAAGGGTGGTCTGGTGCTATCTCATCTAAGGAGAGGCCCAGCAACCGGAGGAGCATCCAGGGAAGGACTTTTCAGGAGAAGGCTATGCACAAGGCTGGTTTCTCTGAAGGAGCCTAGTGGCTCAGTTGAAGGACACTTCATGGATCTACACTCATACGTTATCGCTGGACCGACTGAGAGATACTGGTACCGTATGATAGCTCTTTAAATTTGTCTACGTCCCTCAGTTACATTCAAGTCTGTGGCACAGACTTTTCTCAAGTATTCTACATTCAAGTCTGTGGCAGAGACTTTGCTTTACTTAACACCCTACTGGCTGCTAGGCCTAGTGTGAGGAGGTCTATCCGGGGGTTGTGATAATCCAGCTGTGAAACGGTAATTCTCTGGATTTCTTCTATAAGAGACTTTCTATTTTTGCAGTCCAAAAGAACCTGAGCTTCCTCCTAAGGGTCCGTTCACACAGGGGCAACACGACTTGTAGGCGACTTGAGTGAGGCAACTTGTACACGACTTGAGTTAAGATCACAGCGCGACTTGGGACGACTTCAACACGACTTGTGATGACTTCAACCTGACTTGGGACGACTTACAAGTCGCCCCAGGCCAGGCGACTTTTGCCGTGGCCAAGCAGAGAATGAGCTCAAGGGGGAACTCCACGCCAAATTTCTGAAAAAAATTTGGCGTGGGTTCCCCCTCCGAGAGCATACCAGGCCCTTAGGTCTGGTATGGATTCCAAGGGGAACCCCCTACGCCGAAAAAACGGCGTGGGGGTCCCCCCCAGATCCACACCAGACCCTTATCCGAGCACGCTACCCGGCCGGCCAGGAAAGGGGGTGGGGACGAGCGGGCGCCCCCCCCCCCTCCTGAGCCGTACCAGGCCGCGTGCCCTCAACATGGGGGGGTGCCTTGGGGGAGGGGGGGCGTGCGGCCCCCCCACCCCAAAGCACCTTGTCCCCATGTCGATGAGGACAAGGGCCTCTTCCCGACAACCCTGGCCGTTGGTTGTCGGGGTCTGCGGGCGGGGGGCTTATCGGAATCCGGGAGCCCCCTTTAATAAGGGGGTCCCCGGATACCGGCCCCCCACCCTATGTGAATGAGTATGGGGTACAATTTACCGCCTCTAAAAGAGCTATAAGAAGGCGCGGTGGCCCGGCAGAAGAACCGAAGAGGGGGACAAGACCCCCGAAGTCGGAAGAAGAGGCCGGCGGCGAGGAAGAAAGCCGGACTCCTCCGCTAGCAAAAGAGCTACAAGAAGATAGCGGAGGAGTCCGGCGAGAAGACCCCCGAAGACGGAAGACCCCCGGAGCTGTGCAATAAAATATTTTAACCCTGTGTTGTGTTTTTTTTTGTACTTTATTTCACAGGTGAATGGGTAGGGGTACATTGTACCCCATACTCATTCACATAGGGTGGGGGGCCGGGATCCAGGGGCCCCCTTATTAAAGGGGGCTCGCGGATTCCGATAAGCCCCCCGCCCGCAGACCCCGACAACCACCGGCCAGGGTTGTCGGGAAGAGGCCCTTGTCCTCATCGACATGGGGACAAGGTGCTTTGGGGTGGGGGGGCGCACGCCCGTCCCCACCCCCTTTCCTGGCCGGCCGGGTAGCGTGCTCGGATAAGGGTCTGGTGTGGATCTGGGGGGGACCCCCACGCCGTTTTTTCGGCGTAGGGGGTTCCCCTTGGAATCCATACCAGACCTAAGGGCCTGGTATGCTCTCGGAGGGGGAACCCACGCCAAATTTTTTTCAGAAATTTGGCGTGGAGTTCCCTCTTGAGAGCTGATAATTCTGTCAGAGTCGCCTCCGTATAGACGGAGATCCGACTTGGAGGCGATCTCCATTGAAAACAATGGGTACCGGTCGCCTACAAGTCGGATAGAAGTAGTACAGGAACCTTTTCTGAAGTCGGAGCGACTTCAGTAGTGTGCATTAAGATGGCTCTCATTCACTTACATTGCTTTTTAAATTTTGTCCGACCTGAGGCGACTAGGGGCGACCTGAAGTCGGATCAGGAGTTGCCCCTGTGTGAATGGACTCTAACCCTCTATCCTAAACTGAGAGACTATGTTTCTATTTTCAAATAAATAATTCAAAAGAAGATTCAGTGTGTCAGTTTCTACATTCCTTTGGGCCATCTACCACGGGAAACCCTAGACGGAGATGAGGTCAAGAAGGTAACTGTAAGCCCAATAAAACCAGCAGCTCCTTCGGGGGTCAGTGCTACATATGATTTTCACATATTTTTCACACATATATTACACATTTTAAATTATGTCTCTAAGTCAATTACAGCATATAGCTTTTTAAATCATTATCTTCCCAGCTGACACCGCTAATTGCGGCTGAGAGTGGGTTAATTGTATCCTCTATATAAATGTGATGTGACTTTTAGAGGATCAGCTAATGAAGAAGGCGAGGCTGTGCCTTTGAAACGTGTTCTGATTGGCCAGACAGTGTGTGGGTGGCTCCCCTTTTTCACAGCCCTGGACCACTCCCACCCAGAGACAAACAGCCTATGTCTCCATGAGGCTTATTGAGGCTCCAGCTGCGGCTAACACACAGTGCTCATTTATCTCTCAATAGAGACTTTTCTACAGTCCCCCTGTGCACTTGTTTTAAATACTTTTTTTTTTTTTTTTATTTCGTTTTCCACATTTACAAAAGACAGTAAAAAAAAATATTTCTTATACATACTATTTCAGATCACTTTGTTTAGGATTCATAATATTTCAGTGTTTTCAACATTCATATAAAAACAAAAAGAAAATACATATTGGGTACCCGACCGGATCGATCCTTAATGTATCAGATACACATATATATACATATATATATATACACATATGTATCTATGTATATTTAAAAGAGGATATTCAAAAAAAAAAAAAAAAAAGGGAAAAAAGAGAAAAAGGGGGGAAGGGGAGGGGGGGAGAGGAGGGGGGAATCCAACCCTCCACACCTCAGTGTTCAAAATTATCCTCTTGTGATTTTATCTTACCCTTACTATTGCTCTCTCCCATGATTCCTTTTCCCAATTCAATTTGTGATATATATATAAGGTGGGGGTTTCTTTCTCTCAATCCCCACCTTCTTCTACCATTAAAAAAGAAGAAAAAAAAAAAAAAAAAAAAGGCAAGGTCCCCCCATCCCCTCTCCCCATCCCCTCCCCAAAAAAAATAAAAAGAAAAATTTCCCTTCTCTCTCTCTCCCTTTTTTCCCCCCTTCCTCCCCCCTCCCCTTCCTTTTAATAAAAAAAAAAAAAAAAAAAAAGAAAAAAAAAAACCCCGGAACAAAATAATTAATAAAAAATAAAATTAAAGTAAAGGGGAGGAAGAAACACTCCCGTGGGTTATGGAGTATAACCTCCAGCTACACGCCCCTAGACTCCCACTCCATCCCCCATAGTTCCAAGATACGTTGAGGACTTTCTGAATTCCATCCAGTTCCTCCAAGTATCCTGGAATCTCATTCCTACTCCCCTTTGAAGGCATATTAATTCTTCCATAATCCTCATTCTATCTATTTCCCTAAACCAGTCTCCTATCCCTGGTATTTCCTTTACTTTCCAATATCTCGGGATCACTGCTTTCGCTGCATTCAGCAGAAATGGAGTTAATGCTATTCTATATTTTTCCCTAGGGTCCTTAGTCGCATGAAACAAACATTTCCAGGGGTCCAGTTCTATTTCCGTCCAGTCAATCTCTTTAATTAGGCCCACCACTTTTTCCCAATATAACTGAATTGCACTACATTGCCACCATATATGGGCATGAGTTCCCTCCTTCCCGCATTCTCTCCAACATAGGGGTGATAAAACTTGATTAATTTTATGCATTTTAGATGGGACATAATACTACCTAACCAATAATTTATAGTTCATTTCTTGTATCTTTGTATCCATTGAAGTGGAATGGGTGTAGTCTATCACTTTCCCTTTCAGTTTTTCTGTAATTGATTGATTCAGTTCACCTTCCCATCTCCCCAAGGAGGGCATCGCCTCATCCTCCATCGAAGTTATTAGGGTCCTGTATATTTTAGAGATCCCCTGTCTGCCTATACCTCCTCGGTCAATCAGTTTCTCCCAGGGATTTAAACTGTTGCCTGAGCGGAGAGGTTTAGGGAGGGACTCTACAAAGTGTTGGAGTTGTCTATATCTCCATCCATCCCATGGTGTTCTGCCATATTTCTCTCGTAGCTCCACTAGTGAGCATAAGCTATTTGCTATTATCACATCCCTTAATCTCAATCTATCACTATGTGTCCACTTCAAGAACATTTTATTTTCCTTCCCCGGGGGGAAGTAGTTATTTCCTGACAGGGGCATTAAGGGGCTATTATTTTGTCCTACTGTACCTTTAAGTACCCCATCCCATGTTCTTAATGTTTCCATTGTAATCGGGGATATTTCTCTAGGGAGACCCCTAAACTTCATTGGAATCCAGATGGTCTGGCTCAGCGCAACTTTACTCATATTATCTTCCAGTAGTACCCATTTTTTATATGGGGCGTTATAAACCCAGTCTAGAATTCTCCTCATTACCGCTGCCGAATGGTATTTTTGAAAATCTGGAAGGGATATCCCTCCCTTATCCTTAGGTCTATTCATTATCTTATAGGGAACGCGACTTCCTCTTTTATTCCATATGAATTTCTGGATCAGGGATTTAATAATTTTAAAGTAGGCCCCTGGGACCTTTATCGGGAGACTCTGGCAAATATATAATGCCTTAGGTAGGGTCATCATTTTAATTACATTTATCCTGCCGAACCATGACAGTCTATGTGCGGGGTATCCTTTAAGGTCTTGTTTAATTCTATTTAGGAGAGGGAGATAGTTGTCTTCATATAAATCTGTAACTGATATTGATAGATATACTCCCAAATACTTCAGGCCCCTCTCTTTCCACACAAAGGGGAATAGAGCTCTCAGTTCCCTTCTCTCTTTTGGGGAGGTATAGACATTTAGTATCTCAGTTTTCTCCCTATTAATCTTAAAATTCGAAACTCTCCCATAGGCCTCCAACTCCTGCAAGATCCTAGGGATGGACTGTTTAGGATTCGTTATATATAGCATAATATCATCTGCGAATGCAGATATCTTATGCTCATTCCCTGAAACCTTTATTCCCTCGATTTCATGATTCGCTCTTATAGATGCCAAAAGAGGTTCCAGAGAGAATACAAAAAGTAAGGGGGACAGTGGGCATCCTTGACGTGTACCGTTATAAAGCCCAAAAGTATTTGAAAGAGTCCCATTCACCTGAATCTGAGCTGTGGGGTTAGAGTATAAAGCTTCTATCCATCTTAACATTCTTGGGCCTAAACCAAATTTATATAATGTCTGCAGCATATATTCCCATTCTAGCCTATCAAAGGCTTTTTCCGCATCTACCGATAGGAAAAGGGAAGACTGCTTCCTCTTCCTAGCTTCCTGCATTAAGAGGGTTGTCCTCAATATATTATCCCTCGCCTCCCTCCCAGGTACAAAACCTGCTTGATCTCCTTCTATGCAATCTGGCATGTGCTGTTTCAGTCTCTCAGCTAGGATCCTTGCATAGATTTTTACGTCCTCATTAATCAGAGAGATAGGTCTGAAGCTGGAGCATAATGTTGGGTCTTTCCCTTCCTTTGCTAGTATAGTTATAAAGGCCCCCAAGGCTTCCTTACGTATCTCCCTCCCTTCCCCAATTGAATTCATATACTGATGGAAATAAGGTGTCAGAGGTCCCATAAACTTTTTATAATATATTGATGTATACCCATCGGGCCCTGGACTCTTCCCATTCTTACTATCCTTTATTGCTCTCTCTATTTCCTCCATAGAGATATCTCTATCGAGTATGCCAGCCTCCTCCTCTGCTATCCTCGGTAGATCTACCTTCTGGAGATATTGTTCAATTTTTTCCTTTCTATTTTGTTTGTCCTTGAGGTCCTGGCTATCGTTTACCTTATATAATAGCTGATAGTATTCTGAGAAGATGTTGCTAATATCTCTTGTTGAGTATTTCATTACTCCCTTCTTATCTTTAATTTTTGCAATATAATAAAAATTTCTTCTAGGTTTAATTACCCCTGCCAAGATTCTCCCCGGTTTATTACCGAATTCATATTGCTTTTTAGCTGACTTTAAAAAGGCCTGTCTGGTTTCCTGCTCCAGTAGATCTCTCAGTGCGTCCCGTTTTCCCATAAGTTCGGCCATTATTTTATGATCATTTATCCCTTTATGTAACTGTTCCAACTCCTGGATTTCCTGTAGGATCATTAACTTTCGTGCTGACCTTATTTTCCTTCTCTTGGCTGCTTCTGCTATCAATCTCCCTCTCATATACACCTTATGGGTCTCCCACAAAACAGTTGATGTAATATTCTCTACATTATTTTCCTTAAAAAATAGATTCATCTCCCTTTCCAAAGCTTCAAATATTTTATGATCATGTAAAAGGGATTCATCTAACCTCCATACTCTTTGCCTGACCGGTATGTCCTCCAGATCCATAACAGCCATAACGGGGGCGTGATCTGAGAGGGTTATTGATTTCACTTCTACTTCCCTTAGTCCCTCCAGGAGCTGATGATCTAAGAAGATATAGTCAATTCTTGAGTAAGAGTGATGCACCTGAGAATAGTAAGTAAAATCCTTTCCCCCAGGATGCGCAATTCTCCACACCTCCACTAGTTGCTGCCGATGTAATTTTTGTTTAATTATCTTAAGGTATTTACCTTCTGAGCGTAGGGATGGGGGTTGGGCATCCAGGGTAGGATCAAATACAAAGTTAAGATCCCCTGCCATAATCACCCCTCCTTTCTTAAAACATTCTAATGTATTCAGTACTTTCCCAAAGAAGGGACAGGGGTGGTAGTTAGGGCAGTAAATATTAACCAACGTATACATTTTATTAAAAATAGAACCTTTGATAAATAGATACCTCCCTTCAGAGTCTGATTCCATAGCCTTTAAAATAAAAGGGGTATTTCTGTCAAACCCTATAGCAATTCCTCTTGCCCTTTTACTAGAGGAGTATCCATGAAACCAAGTTGGATAGTTTTTAGACTTCAGACCACTATTATGAGACCATTTAAAGTGAGTTTCCTGTAGGAAAACAATATTTGATGACCATTTTTTCAATTCTTGCAAAATCTGATATCTCTTTTTGGGACTATTTAGCCCTCTAACATTATATGTAACAATCTTCAAAGGGGCCATCTTTCATGGAGATCGGTTATGACTAGCCATAGACATTCCATCATGAAAAAAAAACAGCAAAAAACAGAAAACATATATTTTTTACCTAGATCGATCCAGTCGGTACACCCTACATTAATCAATGTGAAAAAACATATTCTCCCCCACCGATATTCTCCTCCCTCCCTTCCCACCCCCCCACCCTTTACACATTGAATATCAATGTTACCGTCCTCCAGGCTAGTGCCTATTTACCAGACCCCAGCCCTGGTTGGACCTTCCTTGAGGGAGTATAAGTGCCCGCGTGGGCCCCCGAGCCTCACCCCCTTTCGGAGGTGGTCTCGGGGGAGCACGCGGGCACCGCCCAGCCCCCGGCACATACCTCCCCTCTTAGCGAGCCTACTCAAATTCATCCTTGCCCAAAACCTTTATTCTTTTTACTTATCCTCCCTTATTCCTGCCCGCCAACCTGTTATTTATTATTATTTACCTAAATTTTTCCTCTTCCACCCCCCTCTCCTCCCCCTTCATAAAAAAAGAGAAAAAAAAGGAAAGAAAAGAGACCCTACACTCTATTCCAAGGCTGGTCTCTTAATTTCGTCCAGTCTAGGGGTTTTTTCTCCCAATTTTCTAAGTTAACACATGGCATATTCAGTTTATTGCAGAATTCTTTCAAGTCCTCTGGGAATCTTAAGGTAGCTGATATCCCTTGGTTTTTAGCTATCAGACATGCGGGGAAGCCCCATCTATAAGTGATCTTCTTCTCTTGTAGTTGATTTATTAGGGGTTTCAATGCCCTTCTACGGCTCAGTGTCTCCTGTGAGAGGTCAGAAAAGATAAGCAGCGTAGCTCCCTCGTATTTAATGGTTTCAGAGCTTCTTGCATCTTGCTGAATTTGTTGTTTTGTTTCATATTGGGTAAATCTCACAATTACATCTCTCTCCGTCTCGGGTCTTGGCTTCTCTTTTGTTTGAATTCTATGTATTCTATCAAAAGCTATATGAGATGTTATTTCTTTTTTCATTATTTTATTAAAGACTTTTCGTAGCACAGTCTCTAACTCAGTGTTTTTCACGGATTCTGGAAGGCCACGAATTCTTAAATTATTTCGCCTATTCCTATTTTCCTGGTCCTCTAATTTATATCTGATATTTCTCATTTCACTTGTGACACTGCACGTGGAAGCTCCCACCCACTCTAGCACTCTACAAGTGCTCCAACATTTGTCACGCAAGTTTTTAGTTTTGCTTTATACTTATATACTGAATAGATTCCTAGGCTGTTTAACCACTTCAGCCCCGGACCAATAAACACCTTAAGGACCAGAGGTCTTTTTCCAATTTCGCACTGCGCTGCTTTAACTGGTAATTGCGCGGTCATGCAATATTGCACCCAAACGAAATTTGCGTCCTTTTCTTCCCACAAATAGAGCTTTCTTTTGATGGTATTTGATTGCCTCTGCGATTTTTATTTTTTGCGATATAAATGGAAAAAGAGCGAAAATTTTGAAAAAAAAAGATATTTTCTTCTTTTTGTTATAAGAAAAATCGAATAAACTAAATTTTAGTCATACATTGAGGGCAAAATTTATTCAGCCACATGTCTTTAGTAAAAAAAAATGTCAATAAGCGTATATTTTTTGGTTTGCGCAAAAGTTATAGCGTCTACAAACTAGAGTACATTCTCTGGAATTTACACAGCTTTTAATTTATGACTGCCTATCTCATTTCTTGAGGTGCTAAAATGGCAGGGCAGTACAAACCCCCCCCCCAATGACCCCATTTTGGAAAGTAGACACCCCAAGCTATTTGCTGAGGGCCATGTTGAGACCATTGAATATTTTCTTTTTTTGTCCCAAGGGATTGAATAATGACAAAAAATAAAAATTTTTTTTTTTTTTACAAAAAGTTGTCACTAAATGATATATTGCTCACACATGCCATGGTTATATGTGGAATTGCACCCCAAAATATATTCCGCTACTTCTCCCGAGTATGGAGATACCACATGTGTGGGACATTTTGGGAGTCTAGTCGCGCACGGCACCCCGAAAACCAATCACCACCTTCAGGATTTCTAAGGGTGCAAATTTTTGATTTCACTCCTCACTACCTATCACAGTTTTGAAGGCCATAAAATGCCAAAATAGCACAAAACCCCCCAAAATGACCCCATTTTGGAAAGTAGACACCCCAAGCTATTTACTGAGAGGCATGTTGAGTCCATGGAATATTTTATATTTTGCCACAAATTGCGGGAATATTACAAACTTTGCACAAAGTTGTCACTAAATGATATATTGTTTACAAATGCTATGGGCATAAGTCAAATTACACCCCAAAATAAATTCTGCTGCTTCTCCCGAGTACGGGGATACCACATGTGGGGGACTTTTTGGGAGCCTAGCTACGTACGGGACCCCGAAAACCAAGCACTGCCTTCCGGATTTAAATATAAAATGCTACCAAAAAAACTGTTAGCGATCGCAGGGATCAGGCCTGACTCTGCGATCGCTGCAGTTATGTGTTTAGTGTTTTGTAAGTGACAGTGATCGATCGATACTGCACTTGGGTGGGCTGGGCAGAGGGGCAAAACGCAGGTGCTAGCAGGTATCTGGGCTGATCCCGCTAACAATGCGTTTTTTTGGAACCCTAAACTGCTGGGGACGCTAGTATAGATCTGATCAGATCAGATATTGATCTGTTCAGATTCTATACCACTACGGGAGGTTTATGCTTTGAGTGTGGGTGTTAGCGGTACTGGCACTAACCTAGCGCTGCCTGGGGCGACGCAGACCCTGACCCTAATCCTAATTGATATCACCCGCCGGGTGATCAGGGGGTTAAACCTTTATTGGGTAATAAATGGTGGGTGCCCTGATGCTATAAAAAGCAAACTAACCAGAGTCACCCGTAACACTTATACGGTGATCAGTGGTGAAAGGGTTAACTAGGGGCAATCAGGGGGTTTCAATTTTTATTAGGTAGTATATGGGGGTCCCTGGCGCTATATAAAAACCTGACGGGGAACCTAAATAACTAACTGGCTAACCAGCATCACCAGTGACACTTATACTGTGATCGCTGGTGAAAGGGTTAACTAGGGGCAATCAGGGGGTTAAAACCATTATTGGGTAGTATATGGGGGTACCTAACGCTATAAAAACCTGGCGGTGAACCTAAAAAAATAACTAGCTACCTAGCGGCACTAGTGACACTAATGCAGCGATCAGAAAAACGATCGCTTAGTGACACTGGCAGAAGGGGGTGAAAGGGTTAACTAGGGGCAATCATGGGGTTAAAACCATTATTTGGTAGTATATCGGGGTACCTAGCGCTATAAAAACCTGGCGGTGAACCTAAAAAAAGAACTAGCTACCTAGCGGCACTAGTGACACTAATGCAGCGATCAGAAAAACGATCGCTTAGTGACACTGGCAAAAGGGGGTGAAAGGGTTAACTAGGGGCAATCAGGGGGTTAAAACCATTATTGGGTAGTATATCGGGGTACCTAGCGCTATAAAAACCTGGCGGTGAACCTAAAAAAAAAACTAGCTTCCTAGCGACAATAGCGACACTAATGCAGCGATCAGAAAAATGATCGCTTAGTGACACTGGCAAAAGGGGGTGAAAGGGTTAACTAGGGGCAATCAGGGGGTTAAAACCATTATTGGGTAGTATATCGGGGTACCTAGCGCTATAAAAACCTGGTGGTGAACCTAAAAAAAAACTAGCTACCTAGCGACACTAATGCAGCGATCAGAAAAATGATCGCTTAGTGACACTGGCAAAAGGGGGTGAAAGGGTTAACTAGGGGCAATCAGGGGGTTAAAACCATTATTGGGTAGTATATCGGGGTACCTAGCGCTATAAAAACCAGGCGGTGAACCTAAAAAAATCGGGGGGGGGGGGGGGGGTTTGTGTGCCTGTGTGTACCTACATGTCAGTGTAGTGTTGGTGCACACTTACTTTGTGTCTTCTCCTCGTAGTCTGGTCAAAAAGACCACCCCAAGGAGAATGACATCACTTCCTCCTTCCTGTGTAAACAATACACAGTGGGAGGAAGCTTGTCAATTGCCAGGAGCGATCCAGAGGGGGTGGCCAGAAACCAACGGCCATCCCCTCATCACGGATCGCTCCTGGAGCGAACCGGACCGCCATATCCAGCGGGAGGGGGTCCGATCGGACCCCCCACCCGCTGGAAGGCAGGCACGTACATGTACGTGCTTGTGCCTGCCTGTGCCATTGTGATGACGTACAATGGCAATACGGCGGTCCTTAAGTGGTTAAAGGATTGGCTTGGCGCTTCTCTCTCCACCTTTTACAGATAGTACAGATAACTGTTTATACTGCCTCTCTGTAAATGATGGAAACTGGCCAGCATATAACGCTCATCTAAAGGGGACAGCAGGTATATGGAAGAGTAATATAGGGGCCTTTCTACAAATTATGGCAATAAAGTCCACGTTGCAGATCTGATGTTCTTCATCGGCTAGTTGGAGCTCGTTAATTGTAATCCTATTGGGTGTAATGGGACAATAAATTCCTTGTAGTAGAGAAAGCTAAAGATGTCTAATCACAGTGTTCAAATGATGCAGTAAAGTATCCTTGGGGTAAAGATGTCTGTGCAAAATGTCTCAATGTGATTGTGACAAAGAATGGATAAAGGTTGAGCGATTTGCCCTCTCACCAATGACCAGATTACTCCAATGTCTTCTGGACAGGAACTCTTATAGCAACACTCGTGCAGTGGATCCTCTGTCTCGATCTCCTGATGTGAAGCTTGAAGGGATGTCTGACAAAAAATAGCAGAGCGGTCTGTCTTGCATCAGGCCCGGGAGGAAGAGAGCTCTGCGCGGGTTTCTACTGCTTTTTTAACTACTACCAGCAATCTTCAGCTGGCAGCAAAGATCCCTGGGATATATAGTCCTGGTACATAATCGTGCAAAACAATTATCTGACGGGAGGACTATCCATCCCACAATGCTTTTATTTGGCACACAAATATGATGTCACTCAATACATTGATCACTAGAGGGGCAGGCAAAACTCTGAAACACTAGAAGGTATGGTGCTTTATGCTTGTAGTCCATATTGCTACAGACTTGAAAAAGAAAGGCTTTGCTACAAAATGTGAGGCATGCTGGTAGTAGGAATGGTTATACCCTGGGCTTGCGTAAAGTTTGTTGGTGCCCAGTCCTCCTGTAGGTGCCAATATAACCCAAATGTTAAAAACTTCCGGAGTCTCTCAATGGACTCCAAGAGAAGGATTTTACTGGGAGTACAAAAATCCTATTATTTGAAACATGACACCCGCCCTATTTGGGACAAACGCAACTAGGATAGAACGTGTTGGAAAATACAAAATTTGAAAGTTATCCCCATCAGGGGAATAGGGGAGAGCTAGTTCAACTGGAACTAATGACAACTGTCTTAGATGAGACTTCCCTTCACTTTAAAAAGGTTTACTTTCACTTTTTTGCTTCAATATAACAGGAAGTGAAGGGAAACCTCCCCAATGGGACATAGGCAGCAATAAACAACTGACAGTAATTTTCACCCTCCTTACTCTACCTGAAAGGAAGAAAGCATATGATGAAAAAATGCATTAGAATTGCATGTAAAATCAATCATTAGATGCAGAGATATAGGTATCTGAAGTGTCTTTGAGCATTAATCTTTATACATGCAGCCAGCAATGCAATTAGATAAAATCCAAGAAGATCATAAAAACATGAGTGCCAGACCAAATGTTGAGAAACCATGAATAATTTATTACTGGTTCAATCATTTTTTTTGCAATTATAGCAGTAAAACATGCAATAGTGTCAAAGGCACCTAAACTTCCCATGCAGGAGCTAGGATTGGCACATGAAAAACATAAAACGTACAACATAAACAAAGGAAGAAAGCCTCCTGTCTGAACTATTACAGAAGACTGTCAGAAACCATGAACCAGACTGAGACAGAAGTACAGTAAAATCACACTTGTTTATTAATAAAAATAAAATAAAAAGGTTATACCCCCTTTCTCCTTAAGGAATATGGTAGGACCTTGTTTCTATGGCTTGGTCCGCTGTCGCAGATTTAGCACCAACCTCCATTCTCCCCCGGTCACTGGACGGAGCAGGCTCCCAAAGGGGTGCCCGGTCCAGGGAGAGTGACAATCAATTTATCAACTGCATGCTTTATTCTGTGACTGTGGACAGGATTTCAAGTGAATTACATAGATAAAACAGAATGCTTTGTATTTACTTAACAAATATATAACTTGTTTGATATTCTTGGACCAGATTGCCTATTGTCAGGCTCCTGGCCTTGTTCCTTTTTTTCGACCTCACTGTTTATAAATGTTTTTACTTTGAAAAAAGAACAATAAAAACGTATTGAACCTAAAAATAAATAGAGTAAGCATAGTCAAAGCATAGCCAGAGTCCAGTAACCGGATCAGGTAGTCAGCCAAACCAGAGTTCAGTAACCAGATAAGGTAATCAGCCAAGCCAGAGTTCAGTAACCAGATAAGGTAATCAGCCAGGCCAGAAGTCAGGGATCCAAGTAGAGGAACAGCACATTTAGGGATCTCCAAGAGTACCCATAGGGGGACGTTAGAGGAAGCATGGAGTAGTGTCAATTGGGAGGTCTGGGCTGCTAGATAGCAGTTGGTGGGGAACCCCAGGCCCCCTTTTAATCCATGTATGAAAAGGGTGACCTTGGAGATTCTATGGTGTTTATTAGCCCAGGTAAAGGATTCTGCTTTGGAGCAGGCGGAGAAAATGTTGAGCAACTCGCACAAGTAGGGTGGGGAAATAGTACAAGAGTTTCAGTAAGATCATCATTTTCACCTATCCAGGATAGGTGCAAAGCAGAGGGTAGTAATTGCTGGTGAAAAGTGAGGAATAGGTCGGAGTTAGTCGAACCCCCAGATAATCAATTGATGAAGATGTCCAGCGAAAGGGAAAAAAGGACTGCAAGCGTGCAACCAGGTCGGGATCTAAGGAGACATTTAGGGCCACAGATTTCTCCAAGTTAATACGAAGGCCCAAAATAGAAGAGCCCTGTGTCAAGAGGCATAGTAGGTTGGGGAGAGTTGTAAGGGGGTTTACATAGTTAGTAAGGTTGAATAAAGACACCAGTCCATCCAGTTCAACCTGAGTGAGTGTCTACAATTGTCCCTATCCCTGTACATTGCACACTCACATTGGTCCCTACCCTCAAGGAGCCCACAATACAAAATCCCCATTCATACACTAGGGCCAATTTTGGAAAGAAGCCAATTAACCTACCTGCATGTCTTTGGAGTGTGGGAGGAAACCGGAGTACCCAGAGGAAACCCACACAGGCACAGGGAGAACATGCAAACTCCAGGCAGGTAGTGTTGTGGTTGGGATTTGAACCAGCGACCCTTTTTACTGCTAGGTGAGAGTGCTACCACTACACCACTGTGCCGCCCTGCTCTGAGGACAGTGGCAGGTGGGGAGTTTGACTGGGGCAGTACACCTGTCAAATGGTAATGCAGGTGTCCTAAGGCGAGCTCAGAGAGGACAGAAACCTCCCGTGGAGCAGAAGGGCTGCTAGGCTGCTACTGCTAGGTGAGAGTGCTAACCACTACACCACTGTGCCGACCCACTCCGAGGACAGTGGCAGGTGGTGAGTTTGACTGGGGCGGTACACCTGTCAAACGGTAACGCAGGTGTCCTATGGCGAGCTCAGGGAGGACAGAAACCTCCTGTGGAGCAGAAGGGCATTGTCAGCAAAGAGGCTTCATTTGAAATCATGGCCAGCAAAAGGAATGTCGGTCACATTTTGGTCTACATGGAGTGCAAGCGCTAGGGTTTCAAAGGCCAAAAGGAACAAGACTGGGGACAGGGGACACCCCTGTCTAGTACCTCTGTGAATGGAAAAGGGTGCCGAGAATGATGCAGCATATTTGACAGAAGCAGAGGGGCAGAGTATAAAGCATGAATCCAGGTTAGCAAGGCTTCTCCAAAACCCCAGTGAGAGAACACAAATTGCATGTATTCTCATGACAGAGTCGAAGGCCTAAATATCTAGAGAAGGGAGGAAGCCAGGAATTTTTCAATGATGTAAGAGCTGAATGAGATGGACCATTTTCCATACATTATCACTGGCCCCTCTGCCTGGGACAAAACCCAGCTGGACCTTGTGGATCAGGTGGCCTATATATTGATTGATGCGTGTGCTCTACCCAGAATCTTCAGGTCCTCATTCAGGAGGAATTCTGGATGGAAGGACTGGGGTTCACAGGCATCCTCTGGCTTTTTGGGGACCATCGATATGTGGGCGTCTGGAGGAGGCAACGAGCCACGCTTTAAAGCATTAAAATAGTTGGTAAGGTGAGGTGTCAGTAGTGCAGAGAATGTCTTATAGTAGAGACCCGAAAATCTGTCAGGGCCCAGAGCCTTGGAGGGTTTCAGAGATTTGCTTGCCCAGAGAACCTCAGCTTCCGAGATGTTTGCATTGAGAGCTTCGCTTGCCCCACCTGGGAGCGAAGGAAAATCAGTTCCTGGAAGAACTTGCTGTAGGGGGAATGGACCCGGGTTAGTATAGAACAAGGAAAATAATTCAGAGAAACCAGAAAGGATTTTCACAGGATTAGAGGTGAAATCCCCTGCTCGTGTTCAGATAAAGAATTTATTTGATGATAAGACATCAAAAGAACAAGCCAACATATTTCAAATGCTCAGAAACAAAGTAGTGCAGCACTGATATAACACCCTATTCGTTATACATAGAGTCTCTCAACATAAATACAAAAAGTTAATGGAGGGTCTCTGATAGTAGTGATCAACAATACTTCATTCCTCTCAACAGATGAAAATGCATACAGATATCCTTGGCAATCACCGAAGAAAGGTGCTCCCACCACCAGACAGCCAAACTGCTCACCTTAGAATATTGACCTCTGTCTGAACAGATAGGTCAAATAGAGGATTCACCACTGCCAGTGGTCATACACGAAAATTCAAGTGGATCAGATGGATGTGACTCAGCTCCTTGGATATCGTAGCGTTGTCATCAATGATAGCTTAAATTCCCCAAATGGACATCATAGAATAAAAGAATATATATATATAGTGCAGACCGTATGGATAAAAAAACTAATTTATTTCTAATAGACAGGTAGTCACATACAGAGCACTACACCTAGTGCTGGATATACCAGCGGATGAAGTCCCGTTCAGGACAATACGCGTGCGGGAGGACCCTGGATTGTCACTGCAACCACCTTACTGCATTGTTTGTTGAACATTTTTTATCCATGCTTATAATCCAGCACTAGGTGTAGTGCTCTGTATGTGAGTACCTGTCTATTAGCAATAAATTCATTTTTTTTATCCATTCGGTCTGCACTATATATATATTATTTTATTCTATGATGTCCATTTTGGGCATTTGAGCTATCATTGATGACAACGCTACGATATCCAAGGAGCTGAGTCACACCATTATACCTACCATTATGGCGCTCTCCCACCGCTCTGGTCCATGACTGACACACCACTACACAACCTGACCCTGTCCATTATTTCTCATAACGTCCAAGGGTTGAACTCCGTGGTTAAACGTAGAAAGATATTTCAACTATACCACTCCATGAAGGAGGATATTGTCCTCCTCCAGGAGACACACTTTTCCACTTCATACACTCCTACCTTCCTACACCACCAATTTCCACAATTCTACCTGGCTAACGCAGAGAGTAAAACAAGAGGGGTAGCTATCTGCTTCTCATGCAACCTTAACTTTACACTGACAAAGTTAATAAGGAGAAAGGTTCCTCCTGCTTGAAGGGAACATAAACGGCAGGAAGTACACTTTTGTGACATATTATGCCCCAATAAAGGCCAGGGAATGTTTTTCAACACTATGATGTCCCAACTAGAACCATACTTGAGGGGGACCGTCATCATGAGGGGGGGGGGGGGAGACACTAATTTGCGAAGATCAAATATACACCACTTTCAGACCACTCCTTGATGCCTCTATCCATGCAATATGCAGGAGATTCCGAGAGACTCTTTAAATGGCGTCTCAACGAATCCATCTTGAACAACTTTGTTCACTGCACCATCCTTAAGAAATCGCTACAGGATTCTTTTCTAGACAATGATACAGACAATATTTCCCCGTCCACACTTTGGGCAGCACATAAATCCCTAATGAGGGGCATACATCTTCAGATGTCCTCTTGATTAAAGAGGGAACACAAAGCTGAAATCGTGAGATTGAATAGAGAATTCCTAGAGTTGAGTAAAGCACATAATGCAACCCCAGGCCTACCTCTTTACACACCCTGGAGGTTTCTTCAGGAGTTAACACTCCCTAAATTATTGGAAAAGCATAGGAACCTTATAGACAGTCCAGTTTCCACGGATGAATTTCTGGGGGTAATTAAATCTCTGAAACTTGGCTCAGCACCAGGCCCAGATGGTTTCTCCATACACAAATTTGGGACCACTCTGGCCCCGTACCTCACACACTTTTTCAACTCTCTGAAGGGGGAGTATCCCGATTGATAGAGACCTGAACAAGGCTTTTATTTTGGTTATCTCTAAACCAGGGAAAGATGGGAATGATGTTGGAAATTATTGCCCCATCTCTCTCATCAACAATGACATCAAGATTATGACCAAAGTCCTGGCGAACAGAATGTCTGAATTTATAGCGAAGTATATCCATAAAGATCAGGCAGGCTTTATTCCAGGGAGACAGAGCCCGGACCAGGTCAGAAGGGCCATAAATATATCACTATTGAACTCCAATTGGGGTGGAGGGACCTCACAAGAAGGTTTCCTAGCATCTATTGACCTACAGAAGGCCTTTGACACAGTGTCCTGGCTTTATCTCTTTGATATACTGGGAAGGTGGGGTTTTGGCCCCAACTTTTTGGGCATCATACACTCTCTATATTGCTCCCCGAGCGCACAAATACGCCTCATGGGATACTACCCGGACAGGTTCAATATACATAAAGGCGATGGACAGGGCTGCCCACTGTCACCACTCATATTCGCGATCGCCATCTAATCACTAGCCATAGCCATTAGATCCAACCTGAACATTAAAGGAGTACTATTCGGCCCCCAGGAACATAACTGTGCGCTGTTTGCAGACGACATGCTCCTCTTTGTCAGGTCCTCCCTAATTTCCCAATTTATTACAAACGCTCAAAGACTTCGGTTCCCTCTTGGGTCTCACAGTTAACTTATCCAAGTCGATGACTCTTAATATTTCTGTCCCAGACCACAGGTGGATCAATTTAAATTACATTTCCCCTTTCCTTGGTCTAAGGACTCTATATCATACCTGGGTATCACACTCCCCAGTAGTAGTTGCTTCAAAATACCCCCAGATGTTCAAAAAATTAGAGGGGGACTTCAGGACCTGGTCTAAGTGTGGTCTATCCTGGCTGGGTAGGGTCAATGTGGTCAAGATGACCATGTGCTGCATATATTATATCTTTTCCGCTCCCTCCCCATCCCCATACCAAAAACTATACTGAACAAATTACAATCACGCATAGTAAGCTTTATCTGGGGGAAGCAAGGACACTGGTTCTCAAATGAGGTCCTCTTTTGGCTTAAAATGGGGGACTGGAACTCCCAAATTTATGGTGGTACTACCAGGTGGCTCAAATAACTCATATTTCCTCAGTATATTCTAAGGGGAAAAATTGAAAAGTGGGCTGTGGCGCTAAAACCCAGTGTATGTGCAACTCTGTGCATACAAGTATAAGTGCATTTGATGTGACAGTGCTATCCAAAATTATTAATAGTCTAATGTATGTATAAAGTGCTAGTGCTGTGGTGACCCATACATATATTCTACGTATATTATGGATATCAATTTCATAGAAAATCCTAAAAAAACAAAAAAATACAAAAAATACAAAAATCAAAAATGATCCAAATGTGCAAATTGATTAATCTCAGCAATCATGCAGAATTTGTGCAAAATAATTTAGTCCCAAAAGAATGTCCTTTGACTCAAGAACTTTTTCAAAATCGCATTCAGAAATCGCTGGAAAGTCGCATGCTGTAATATTTCGAAAGGTGGTAGCAAAGTAAAGTGACTAGTGCAAAAAAGTCTATGTAGAGAGAAAACACTCATCACCGGTGCGCCACTCAGTATTGTGGAAATGCGATTGCTCTCACCAGATCAAATACCCCTGTGGGGTTAAACGCGCTTTCACAGTATAAGCCACTGTGCTGCTACTTGAACGCTGCTGCTGGTGCGCTCGGAGAATGTTCACTCTTCATTTCATATGTGCTCCGTGGTTATGTACATGGGGGGGGGAGAAGCATATCCATGGTGCAAGTACGTTTTTAAGAGCTTTTATTTAATTATAAGAAGAAAGTTACTCACAATTTGTTCAGAGTAATTCATGTGTGTAAAAACAAACCAAGGAAGTAAACTCCGCCGGCCGCTACTGCTGCTGGCTAAAGGAAAGGTGCAAAGGACATTCTTTTGGGACTAAATTACTTTGCACGAATTCTGCATGATTGCTGAGATTAATCAATTTGCACATTTGGATCATTTTAGATTTTTGTATTTTTTGTATTTTTAGTTTTTTTAGGATTTTCTATGAAATTGATATCCATAATATAAGTAGAATATATGTATGGGTCACCGCAGCACTAGCACTTTATACATACATTAGACTATTAATAATTTTTGATAGCACTGTCACATCAAATGCACTTATACTTGTATGCACAGAGTTGCACATACACTGGGTTTTAGCGCCACAGCCCACTTTTAAATTTTTTATCTTTCACCTCCCCCCCTTATCCAAGGGTTGGAGGATCTAGGCATAGGCAGCTCTAACCCCTTATTTAACATCCTTATCCACAATTCATTTATTTATTTTTTGGTCACAGATTAAGAGAATAGTCCGTAGCGCGACTTTATCTATCTACTAATATTCAAAGGGGCCCAAGACGGACTGGCTGTCCGTGGAGAGGCAAGCAGTCCCGATTCATGTGATTGATTACTTGATGTGGTGTCCCCGAAAACAGAGGCCCCCAATACTGGCCCCGACCCTCTCACATTCTCTGGTGCTTTGCGACACACTCCACAAGCGGAAATTGCTGGTTTCCTCCATTAGACCATATTTTCCACAATCCAGAATTCATATCAGGGTTGAACATAACAGCTTTCAGGTGGTGGTTGAATAAAGGCTTGTTCAGAATAGGACACTTTTTCACAGCGTCGGGCCCACTTGCGCTGACTGACTGTTCCAACAAACTTGAAATGCCAAGAAATTTTGATTTAGTCAAATTAGGACCTTTTTAACCACTTGCCGACCGCCGCACAACCATATACGTCGACAGAATGGCACGGGCAGGCATATGGGCATATATATACATCCCTGCCTTCCCGCGGGTGGGGGGCCCGATCGGGCCCCCCCCCCCCCCGGTGCCTGCGGCGGTCGGTATTCGTTCGGGAGCGATCCAGGTTGAGGGGGCGGCCATTCATTCATGGCCACCCCCTCGCGATCGCTCCCGACGAATGGAAATGCTCCGTGACATCACTTCCTCTCCTGTAATGTAAACACAGGCAGAGGAAGTGATGTAATTTCTCCTCCGTGTCGGTATTGTTCGTTCCGGCACCGAGGAGAGAGGATTGGTGAGTTGCACCAACACGACACTACACAGTAGAACATGCCAGGCACACTCACACCCCCCCCCTTCACCCCCCAATCACCCCCCCCAATTACCCCTGCCCCCCCAGTCACAGTGACACCAATTGCATTTTTTTTTTTTTGCATTGGTGTCATTTGTGACTGTAATAACTGTTAGGGCAGTTAGGGTTAGCCCCCTTTAGTTCTAATGTACCCCCCTAACCCCCCCAATAAAGGTTTAATCCCGTGATCACCCCCCGTCGCCAGTGTCACTAAGGCTGGATTCACATTGCAGCGGTTTATGAGAACGGATGTGATTCGCACCGCATTGCAGTGCAAATCACATCCGATCTCTGTGCGATTCGAGTTCAGCCATACAGTTAGTATGGCTGAATTTGCGTCGCACCCGCCGCACCCGCCGCACCCGCCGCAAATTCGCACGGGACCCTTTTTTTGGTCCGCAGCAGAATCGGATCGCATGGGTGTTCACACCATGCGATCCGAGTTTGCAGATCGCACTGCGATATGCGAACTGATCTGGGGGTGTCATTAACATTTCACTGACACTCCCAGCAGTTCGCATAGGGCAGTGTGAACTGCCGCCAGGAGGCATGCGATGCGGGAACCCACCGTGGATTCGTGGCGTTCCTGCATCGCTCCAGTGTGAACCCAGCCTAATAAGCGATCATTTTTCTGATCGCTGTATTAGTGTCACAGGTGACGCTAGTTAGGCAGGTAGGTATTTAGGTTCACCGCAGCTTTTTATAGCGCCAGGGACCCCCATATACTACCGCATAAAGCCCCCTGATTGCCCCCTAGTTAACCCTTTCACCAGTGATCACCATATAACTGTTACAGGTGACGCTGGTTGGTTAGTTATTTTTTTATAGTTTCAGGGCACCCGCCATTTATTACCTAATAAAGGTTTAACCCCCTGATCACCCGGCGGGTGTCATTTGTGACTGTAATAACTGTTAGGGCAGTTAGGGTTAGCCCCCTTTAGTTCTAAGGTACCCCCCTAACCCCCCCAATAAAGGTTTAACCCCGTGATCACCCCCCGTCGCCAGTGTCACTAAGGCTGGGTTCACATTGCAGCGGTTTATGAGAACGGATGTGATTCGCACCGCACTGCAGTGCAAATCACATCCGATCTCTGTGCGATTCGAGTTCAGCCATACAGTTAGTATGGCTGAATTTGCGTCGCACCCGCCGCACCCGCCGCACCCGCCGCAAATTCGCACGGGACCCTTTTTTTGGTCCGCAGCAGAATCGGATCGCATGGGTGTTCACACCATGCGATCCGAGTTTGCAGATCGCACTGCGATATGCGAACTGATCTGGGGGTGTCATTAACATTTCACTGACACTCCCAGCAGTTCGCATAGGGCAGTGTGAACTGCCGCCAGGAGGCATGCGATGCGGGAACCCACCGTGGATTCGTGGCGTTCCTGCATCGCTCCAGTGTGAACCCAGCCTAATAAGCGATCATTTTTCTGATCGCTGTATTAGTGTCACAGGTGACGCTAGTTAGGCAGGTAGGTATTTAGGTTCACCGCAGCTTTTTATAGCGCCAGGGACCCCCATATACTACCGCATAAAGCCCCCTGATTGCCCCCTAGTTAACCCTTTCACCAGTGATCACCATATAACTGTTACAGGTGACGCTGGTTGGTTAGTTATTTTTTTATAGTTTCAGGGCACCCGCCATTTATTACCTAATAAAGGTTTAACCCCCTGATCACCCGGCGGGTGTCATTTGTGACTGTAATAACTGTTAGGGCAGTTAGGGTTAGCCCCCTTTAGTTCTAAGGTACCCCCCTAACCCCCCCAATAAAGGTTTAACCCCGTGATCACCCCCCGTCGCCAGTGTCACTAAGGCTGGGTTCACATTGCAGCGGTTTATGAGAACGGATGTGATTCGCACCGCACTGCAGTGCAAATCACATCCGATCTCTGTGCGATTCGAGTTCAGCCATACAGATAGTATGGCTGAATTCGCGTCGCACCCGCAGCAAACTCGCACGGGACCCTTTTTTTGGTCCGCAGCAGAATCGGATCGCATGGGTGTTCACACCATGCGATCCGAGTTTGCAGATCGCACTGCGATATGCGAACTGATCTGGGGGTGTCATTAACATTTCACTGACACTCCCAGCAGTTCGCATAGGGCAGTGTGAACTGCCGCCGGGAGGCATGTGATGCGGGAACCCGCCGCGCATTTGTGGCGTTCCCACATCGCTCCAGTGTGAACCCAGCCTAATAAGCGATCGTTTTTCTGATCACTGTATTAGTGTCACAGGTGACGCTAGTTAGGCAGGTAGGTATTTAGGTTCGCCGCAGCTTTTTATAGCGCCAGGGACCCCCATATACTACCGCATAAAGCCCCCTGATTGCCCCCTAGTTAACCCTTTCACCAGTGATCACCATATAACTGTTACAGGTGACGCTGGTTGGTTAGTTATTTTTTTATAGTTTCAGGGCACCCGCCATTTATTACCTAATAAAGGTTTAACCCCCTGATCACTCGGCGGGTGATATAAGTTTGAGGGTCAGATAAGGTCTGCGTCGCCCCAGGCAGCGTCAGGTTAGTGCCAGTACCGCTAACACCCACGCACAAAGCATACACCTCCCTTAGTAATATAGTATCTGATCAGATCTATATTAGCGTCGCCAGCAGTTTAGGTTTCCCAAAACGCATTGTTAGCGGGATCAGCCCAGATACCTGCTAGCACCTGCGTTTAGCCCCTCCGCCAAGCCCAGACCAGCCCACCCAAGTGCAGTATCGATCGATCACTGTCACTTACAAAACACAACACGCATAACTGCAGCGTTCGCAGAGTCAGGCCTGATCCCTGCGATCGCTAACAGTTTTTCTTGTAGCGTTTTGATACAGTCGCTGACAGCCTAGGTGCTTTTTTACCTGTGAGTCTCACTAGTGTACCCCTAAATTTAGGGGTGTCTACTTTCTAAAATGGGGTCATTTGTGGGGGTTTTGTGCCATCTTGACATTTTATGGCCTTCAAAACTGTAATAGGTAGTGAGAAGTGAAATCAAAAATTTACGCCCTTAGAAAGCCTGAAGGCGGTGCTTGGTTTTCGGGGCCCCGTACGCGGCTAGGCTCCCAAAAAGTCCCACATATGTGGTATCCCCGTACTCAGGAGAAGCTGCAGAATTTATTTTGGGGTGTCATTTCACATATGCCCATAGCATGTGTGAGCAATATATAATTTAGTGACAACTTTGTGAAAAAATAAAAATAAAAGTTTGTAATTTTCCCGCAACTTGTGGCAAAATATAAAATATTGCATGGACTCAACATGCCTCTCAGCAAATAGTTTGGGGTGTCTACTTTCTAAAATGGGGTCATTTGTGGGGGTTTTGTGCCATCTTGGCATTTTATGGCCTTCAAAGCTGTAATAGGTAGTGAGAAGTGAAATCAAAAATTTACGCCCTTAGAAAGCCTTTTGGGGCCCCGTACGCGGCTAGGCTCCCAAAAAGTCCCACATATGTGGTATCCCCATACTCAGGAGAAGCAGCAGAATTTATTTTGGGGTATCATTTCACATATGCCCATAGCATGTGTGAGCAATATATCATTTAGTGACAACTTTGTGTAAAAAAATAAAAATAATTTTTTTTTGTCATTATTCAATCGCTTGAGGCAAAAAAATAAAATATTCAATGGGCTCAACATGCCTCTTATCAATTTCCTTAGGGGGTCTACTTTCCAAAATGGGGTCATTTGGGGGGGTTTTATACTGCCCTGCCATTTTAGCACCTCAAGAAATGAGATAGGCAGTCGTAAACTAAAAGCTGCGTAAATTCCAGAAAACGTACCTTAGTTTGTAGATGTGACAACTTTTGCGCAAACCAATAAATATACAGTTATTGACTTTTTTTTTTACCAAAGACATGTGGCTGAATACATTTTGGCCTAAATGTATGACTAAAATTGAGTTTATTGGATTTTTCTAATAATAAAAAGTAGAAAATATCATTTTTTTTCAAAATTTGCGGTCTTTTTACGTTTATATCGCAAAAAATAAAAATCGCAGAGGCAATCAAATACCATCAAAAGAAAGCTCTATTTGTGGGAAGAAAAGGACGCAAATTTTGTTTGGGTACAACATTGCATGACCGCGCAATTACCAGTTAAAGCAGCGCAGTGCCAAATTGTAAAAAGACCTCTGGTCATTGACCAGCAAAATGATCCGGTCTGAAAGTGGTTAAACACCCTATGGATGGACAAACCCATCCCCCCAAAACCAACAGCTTATGAAAAGTGGTGTGGTGCCCACATGGATCAGAGGGGTTGTATTTCGCTGACATACACCTTATTGGCGAGTAAACATAGCTTTCCTCCCTACACCCAAGCTTGGGAATCGGACCTGAACCTATCCTGGGACCCGGATAAATGGCACTGCTGCTTCCAGAAATCTTACAAGGGTATTCTCAATACAAGTCTAATAGAGGCAAACGTTAACATTTTCACTAGATGGTATTATGTTCCCGCCAGACTGGCTAAAATATATCCAGATGCCTCACCCCTCTGCTTTTGGGATTGTAAGCAGGTAGGTACTATGCACCATATATGGTGGACTTGCCCACATATCAGAGACTTCTGGAATAGGTTCTTCCATCTGGTACGGAAAGTCACAGGAATGGGAATCCCGCAAAACCCCACTATTGCATTACTGAAGCACAGAATAGACAGTGCCCCCAAACACACCAATAATCTAATTTTCTTTATGCTCCAAGGAGCAAAACTTATCGTAGCAAAAGCGTGGAAAACAAACAAGGTCTCTTTAATGGCCGCAAACCGCAACATTTCTTGGATTTTGACCCAAGAACAAATCACTGTGAAACTGTTGGACAGGGTGCCTGGGTTTGAAGCAACTTGGGAGCCCTGGGCTCGTTACATCAAAGTTCCTCATTTGACTCCCCTTGAAGACTGACCCGGGGGCCTGGCTCCCTCCCCTGCTCTTCTTCTCTCGTCATACCGCAGATGCACTCCCTTTTTCTTTTTTCTTCCTTTTCTATTCTTCTCTTTCCTTACCACCTATTATGGCTTCAAGGTAACCTACCCTGTAGCGCTCAGCTTACCTACCCCCTGAACGGCTGAGTTTATTTGAGTGAAGATCACATATGGTTTTCTTCCCTTTTTGTCTTTTTGTTTTGTTAGTTGCTTTTGTGTGCAATATGATCAAAGCCATCTATTAGTAACTACAACATTTGGAGCACTGTCACAAGGCAGTCTCCACATTTACCTGACAAATGGAAATGGTTGGGAGGGGAGGGGGTGGAAGGTGGGGCCGGAAATCCAGGATGAGCTGGGAGGGCACGTGTGGGCCACAATGTGTTCCCAGGGGTGGCTGGTGTGTGTCCCCTTGAGCCAACCAGAACAAAAAACAAAATTGATCCTCCGCCTGCCCACGCTCAACCTTTAAGCACTGTGGCATGCAGAGAGTCTACTGTTACTCTAAAGCTCAGATTAGTGGTTTTTATTAAGTCTTCAGGAGGCCAGGTCTCACCAATTAATGTTATACACTCATTGTTACATTGTTACACTGTTACATTGTTACATTTTGTATTGGTCAAACCCTACCGAAGGGCTATGTTGGCTCTCGGATGGGGATAATTGTTATAACATTGCTTTACATTAATGACAAAACTTTTCAATAAAAATATTGAATGGGAAAAAAATTGTCAGGGTTTCCTGGACTCAGAGAGAACAAGTCTTTTCACTTGTAAAACAATCTGTGATCACGTGGTTTAAGAGAACCTGATTACTATACAGTGTTTAGGAAGTAGAATAATTGGTAAGTATATTGCTGGTAAAGTAAAAGCACACATAAACACAAAAATCCCAAGATAATCATGATATCATAACATACAGTATATCAGCATATTACATGAAATACAATCTTGAAGTAACCTTTTATTTTGAAGTGTGTATTGTACATATGGTCATCTTGCTTGTGGTTACATGCACATGCAGAGCTTATTTTCTGTGAAAAGCGTGTGTTAAAACTATCAGTAAAGAAACACGCAGCTGAAATCTTTTTTTGTAAAAGTGGTTCTTAAACACCCCCCCCAGTCTCTCAAACCTTTCTGTGGGTTGCCCTAGTGATGATGAGTTGTTGACCAGAAAATGGGGTCAAAAATATTTTTAACAGCAAAGGTATATATAAAGCTCTGGATATGCTAATCATTTTGACATGTGGATCTTACCGAAAATTCTCTAGGTTTCCATAGAAGTTTAACAATCTGGTGAATGATTTAATCAGTCTTGACGGCATCATCCTTTAAACTTGTAAAAGCTTGAAGTTGGTTGCACATTCTGTTCTTTGTATAGATCTGATAATCTCAGAAATGACGGTATATTGTTAAATGTATATCTATCCACTTAAGGACCGCCTCACACTAATATACATCCGCAGAATGGCACGGCTGGGCACAGGCACGTACCTGTACGTTGCTTTTTAAGTGCCCAGCCGTGGGTCGGGTGCGCGCCGCCGGCGGCGCGCTCCCGACCTGATCCTGTGCTCCGTGACCGTGGCTGCAGGACCAGTGGACCCGATCGCCTCTGGTGTCCCGTGATCGGGTCACAGAGCTGAAGAACGAGGAGAGGTCTGTGTAAACAAACCTCTCCCCGTGCTTCCCTGTGTGGCTCTCACCGATCGTCTCTTCCCTTTTATAGGGAAGGACGATCAGTGACATCACATGCCAGGCCACGCCCCCTACAATAAAAAAAACACATAACGTCATACATAACACTACATTGCCCCCAAGTGGTTAACTCCTTCACTTCCAGTGCATTTAAATAGCACTGATTGCTGTATAAATGACAATGGTTCCAAAAATGTGTCAAAAATGTCCGATGTGTCCGCCATAATGTCGCAGTCACAATAAAAATCACTGATCGCCGCCATTACTAGTAAAAAAAAAATATTAATAAAAATGCTATAAAACTATCCCCTATTTTGTAAACGATATAATTTTTGGGCAAACCAATCAATAATCGCTAATTGTGATTTTGTTTACCAAAAATATGTAGAAGAATACGTATCGGCCTAAACTGAGGAAAAAAAAGTTTTTATATATTTTTTGGGGATATTTATTATAGCAAAAAGTAAAAAATATTGTATTTTTTTCAAAATTGTCGATTTGTGTTTATAGCGCAAAAAATAAAAACTGCAGAGGTGATCAAATACCACCAAAAGAAAAAAAGGACGCCAATTTTGTTTGGGAGCCACGTTGCACGACTGCGCAATTGTCAGTTAAAGCGACGCAGTACCGAATCACAAAAAGGGGCTTGGTCCTTTGGCTGCAAATTGGTCCAGGGCTTAAGTGGTTATTATGTTACCATGATTCAAAAATTTGCTTCTGTTCTAAAATTGTAAATAAATTATGGCACGGAGACACCTTTTAAGCTAGATGCAAAGCAATGTTAATTTTAGTTTTATAGCTTGAAGTATCTATGGTAACATCTAGATAACATATGAAGGTATGGATTTATTTTGAAATGGTGCAGCGATTCTCCACTCTGTTAGAGGATTCATCACCAGCAACTGAGCAGTCTGTATCTACCAGGTGCCTTACATCATAATGAACAGAAAATGTCAAGACAAAGTCTGTTGTGTTTTCTAATGAGATAGTGAACTGTTTCCTTGTACAATCCCACTTCTGTATTAAAATAGCCAAAAGGGATAAGTCTTCCTTCCAGAAATGAGGCGTTTCCTTTCACCGATGGAGTTCCTGTCATTACTTTCATGCCTTGAAAGGCGTGCTTTGTTCCTGGATAAACATGAATATGGGACATTCTGTAACCCAGGGACCATCTGTTCCAAAATCAGCAGTGCGGGTTTCGGAATCCTACTAGGCTGATTTTCTGGTAACGTGAAACAATGTAGAAGACTTGAATCTGTTTCCAGCATCATACTATGCGCTTAAGTAGAATTTCACAAAAATCCTGGGCCTGCGGCATGTTCGGTGGTATTCAAAATTCCACCAACAATAACTAAATCTGTATTTCATCTTTTTCCAAAAAAAATTATTGTTTAAATAAAAAAAAATTTCACGCAAGAGCCCATATTACTTTTTCAGTTTGTGTTGGTATTTACTGGCAAGTGAAAATGTCTGAATGTTTGCTATATCCAATTCATTTACTTGATATTAATTCTCAAAGCTTTTGCAGGACTGGAAAATCCCCTTTATTGCAGCACTCTTTTAGGTTAGGAGGTATATTTAACAACAGCGACTGTGACATTCACCAAACATTTAGTGCAGGTGCATCTTTCTGAGGCATGTGTTTTACACGTCTTGCTGATTCTGTGCACAATCTCTGTGGAAGCTTCAACGTACTCAACAAATTACCACCTACATAGGGATTTTGTGTAGGTAGTGGAGGAGAGCAAGTGGAAGATATGCTCCGTATTATTTAGTAAAAGATCATTTAGACTTAGGAGTTAAATGAATGCATTGCTTTCTAAATAATGTATTTATTTTAAAATAAGTATCAATTGAGTAAGAAAAAAAATATTGGGTTTGTTATAAATTCTGAAAAACTCAGTTCATGAGTGTTTATTGCAGGTCAGTAACATAGAAACTATTGGGGCCAGAGATGGCTAGGCAGTTAGTATGCATATAAAAAATTTAAAAACACAGAAACTATCCGCGCTAAAATCGACATAAAATATATAGAACAGCAGCTGGCTTCACATTTGTTGATTACAAATAAACGCTACATATATTAAACATGCAGCACTTCATAGAAATCTGTAAATCAGAATAGAGCAAAGTCCTTGAAAAAGGAAACCGGAGGAGAGAGTATCCCAGCACCAGTCTTATTTTAACAGATCTCATTGAACCATACACCACCACAGTGATCAAGCAATTCTCCTTACCGGAAGAAGTGGACCCTCATATTATAGAGAGGTCAAACTCGCTAGATGAACATCAAATGGAACCGTCAATCCAGGGATGCAGTGACACTTCATGTGGGAGACTCCAACACGGAAAAAGCTAGTAGCCCAAAGACCACCTCATAAACCTCCGATCTCCAGCAGACTGACACAAATCCACTTCCGATAGTAATGCAATTCACCTCATAAGAATGTAGAGAATAGCATAATGCAATATGTATTAAAAATCAATGGTATCTTTATTATAAAAGGTTTACACTCATGTGTAATACAATCAATAAAAGTTTTGTGTATACGAACATAATGGCCGCGGCATTCGGCATACTTGTGTCATGTGTAGGGACCTGACTTGCACGTTTCGTCATATAGTGAAGCAATCAGAGGTAAATGAGGTGAATTGCACTGATATCAGTGGATTTGGGTCAGTCTGCTGCAGATAGGAGGTTTATGAGGTGGTCTTTTGGGTACTGGCTTTATCCCTGTTGTTCTCCCACATGAAGTGTCACTGCTCCCCTGGATTGAGGGTTCCATTTGATGTTCATCTAGCGAGTTTGACCTCTCTATAATATGATGGTCCACTTCTTCCAGTAAGGAGAATTGCTTGATCACTGTGGTGGTGCATGGTTTCATCTGTCACACTGAGACTGGTGCTGGGATACTCTCTTCTCTGGCTTCCTTTTTCAAGGACTTTGCTCTAATCTGATTTACAGATTTATATCAAACGCTGCATGTTTTAAATATTCTTATAAAAAGGTCAGCAATGGCAGCCTCCATATTTATCTCTGTTCAGATTTTTTTTAAATAATATATACAGTACCTGCCCCTCCAATGGTGGATGACTGGATTAAGGAGGTTAATGACTATTTCTTTGGGGAAAAACTAACGTATCAAAAAAAGGATGTCCAAATAAATTAGAAAAAATATGGTTTGTGTGGCTAAAAGCATCTCAAGCGACCCTACTGTGAGGTATCCAAGATAGGTTACTTTGGTAACATATTCATATATTTACTTAAAGTAGAAGTATAGGAGTATAACTCCCAGAGTAGGTTTGGATTGGTGGTTTTTCCCCTCTTTTTTTTTTTCTTTCTTTGGATACTGTACATTGCAGCCCTTTTTTTTTTGTTTTTGATTGTTTTTTGCTATGAATATGTTTGTTGGATGTCTTTGAAATTTGTAATTTTTTCCTTTTTTGTTATTGTTGTTTGTAATTTGTCTTACGTATCTTTGTATACGGAAAACATTTTTTGAATAAAAAATAATATATATTTTACAATGACATGCAAGAACTAAAAAAAAATCTGTAGTTGAACTCACCTGCTATTGTAATAATTTATTATTAATATTATTATTATTACTACTGTTATTACCACCACCATCAGGCTAAGTGTATTGTTTTATAGCCTTTGCTGTATATTCACATTTTATGACCACAGTTACTATAGATTCACTATAGAGCACAATATATCCTAGGCTCCCATCTGCTGCAATCTTGGGACAATGTCATCTTTTAACTCCAACAGGAAGGAAGGCATAATCCAGGGGAACATATTGTATATCAATGACTGTTTTCAGTTACGACTTGGCAGAATGGATTCACGACTGCTGAACAGGCAAAATAAAACTGCCAGCAATCTCCTTCCTACTGGCTTTTGTTTAACTCATCATGAAACCAAGCAAAGCATGCTACTGGCAGGTAATGGATAGAGACATACCTTGTTATTTATTGCTCCTTATCCAGCTCAGTTGGTTAGACAATGTGAAAACTAATGGTAGTGACCAAAGTACAGTAATCTCTTAGCAACCAATAAGAACATATTCCTAAGCTACAGTGTATTGAAAGTTGATTGGTTTCTGTATACTAAAAGTTGATTGGACCATTATAACTCTTCTATGCAGTATTTTTTGGTTAAATGAGTGCTAGGACATGTTTTCTCTATCATATCCCAGGACAGCATCCTAAGAGATAGTTGGTTTTTACAGGAAACACAAGGGAAAAAGTCTCCCTCATCCCTCAGCTTCATTGTGTTTTCCACAATTCAGGAAAAATCACTGAAGTGCTGAACACTAGCTTTTCAGTGCCCTTTTTTTATGGATGGTAGTGTTCTAGTGGTCAGATGCCCCAGTGTTCAGAGGACATTTCCTGAGGTAAATAGTCATATCCCTCCCACCACAGGTTTTGGGGCCAATTCCTTATTTATCTTCTTATATAGATCTAAATGTTTGTAGAGTTGCAAATCCCCATTCCAAAGTTTTATAGAAAGAATATAGGGCCCAAGATGCTACCCCAAAGTTATACACACTCAATCAGTAATAAAAGGGTTTCCAAAGGCCTCTCTACCCTCTAAAGGAGGGGGAGAGACAGATTACTCTATGTCTTCTCTAATAATAAGAACATGCTACTTAAGTTATATTAGGGTATAAAATCCAATAAGACCACCGAATCATACACAGAGTGCCACCTTATAATGAGTGCATGTACACACTATACACACTATACACTCAAAGCAAGCAGATCAGGCAGACCGACCTCTACATCCAAACTTCCAAGGCTATTGTACGAGGCAGTAAATAATATCGAAAATGGATTAAAAAAAAATAAATAGTTCTAGATAATAATTGTGAATATAAATATCCAAAAGAAAAATCTATATAAGTGTGAAATACTAAATCACGATGCTTCTCTATCACTCAACTTTTTCACACTGTATGTCTCCGTGTAGGAGAAAAAAGGAGCATTATCCATCAATAGTCCATATAACATTAAAGTCCAAATTTTGTGCAAAAAACTATTTTCCAAAGTGCATAAAGTGCAAAGTGTGCAAAAAAGTGCAAAAATGTCTGTAAAAAATATATCTATAACCACCAGTTATTTGTATATGTACCCCAAAGAAGGCTTTCCAAAAATTGTATATAACTAAAGTGCCCAGTCGATGTGCATCTAGTCCCAGGAGTTATGAAGTGAATCACAGATAGAGATAAAAATAACACATCAGGTTAAAGGTGACTTTGGTGCTTGGTCAAAAAAATCCAGTGACTTCTGTGCTCGCCCACTCGGGTCCCCACTCACCAGATCCTTGTCCCCCTGGGGGGGGGGGGGGGGTAAAGTGCATGTAGTACCTCAGTGTCCAACTGTTTCCATTCGATTCGTCCGCCTCCTTTCACTTATCTGTATTCTTTATACCTGGGATGGTCTCCCTTTATTTTGTAAAAGGCTTGTGCCAATATGATAGATCCTCAGAGAGACCAAAAGGCAGCTCCCATAGTACAGTAATTTAATGACCAAACTTCATTTATTAAAAAAAAAAACTCTTATGCCGCGTACACACAAGCGGACTTTTCGACAGACTAGGTCTGACGGTCTTTCCAACGAACTTTTGGCAGAGTTCCGATGGACTTTCCGAATGAACGGACTTGGCCACACACAATTACACCAAAGTCCAATGGATTTGAACATGATGACGTACGACCGGACTAGAATAAGGAAGTTTATAGCCAGTAGCCAATAGCTGCCCTAGAATCAGTTTTTGTCTGTTGGACTAGCATACACACGAGCAGATTTCTCAATAGGAACTGGGTCCGGTGGAGTTCCGGCGAAAAAATGTGAAACATGTTCTATTTCTAAAGTCCGTCAGATTTTTGGACAGCAAAGGTCCGATGGAGCCCACACACGATCGTATTGTCCGCCGGATTCGTTCCATCGGATCTTTGCTGTCAAAAAGTCCGGTCGTGTGTACGCGGCATTACAGTTCAAAAAATTTACAAAATTAAAAAATTTATAATAATAAAAATATAGTAAAACAACTATATAATAATGATGCTGGACATCATATGTTAGACTTAGAATTCTAGGTACTTACGGTAGCTCACTCTAGAATTGCAGCGACCAATTAGTGGAACTGTAGAGGTATTCTACCAACTCATTCGTATCAAACTGTAAGGCCGCGTACACACGGGCGGACTGTTTGCCCAACTTTGTCCGCTGAACAGTGTTTCAGCGGACAGTCCGCTCGTGTGTGGGCTATAGCGGACAGTTTCAGCGGACAGTCTGACGAACAAAGTTTTTCGGAATTTCCGTAAGACTGTCCGCTGAAACTTGGTTTGAGCGGACAGTCCGCTCGTGTGTAGGCTTGTTCGACAAACTAAGTCTCGCGCATGCTCAGAAAGAATTTACACGGCGAAGGTTGCATTGCAGTGTATTGGACGTCGAATTTCTCGTCCCGTCGTATGTGCCGTTCACGTCATCGCGCAAGTTTTCAGCGGACTGTTCGTTCGTCGTGTGTGGTCAAGTCCGTTCATGCTAATTTTGAGCGGACTGTTTGTCAAACTGTTTGACGAACCTAGTTGGGCGGACAGTCCGCCCGTGTGTACGCGGCCTAAGGAACACTCCAGTCGCTACCTTCTTATATCTGGTTACAGATTCAACGGAGTTAGGTATTGAAACTTTTGTATTTCCAGAGAGAAGAAATATGTTAGAGCATCTTTAACAATTCATTATGTTGTTTTTTTGAAAACTGACACTTTATTGAAATTTCAAGTGAAACAAAGAAATCAAGGAAGGAATAATAAGGCACAAGCAATAAAAGTAAGCGGTCACAGACCACAGTAAGCAAAGGCAAAGAATACAACATTGCATCAACTCATGCATTTCAGTACAATGACACTCAGTTACCGGGAGAGTTCGATTCCAGCAGCCTGCCACCGGTCAAGTAAACAAACCTGTCTGTGACCAAAAAAAAGGAAAAGGAAGGGAGCTCAAAGAGAAAGAAGGAAAATAGGAAAGGCGAACAAGAACACGGAGAATCGTGCGAACAGCCCAAGAATGGGAGAGAAAAGGTGTAGAGTAGATAAAGAAGAAGAAAGAAATGAAAAGGGAAGTAAAAGAAAGAAAAGTAAAGCAAAGGATGCCTCTACGACCCACCGACCCCACGCCCCCTCCCCCTCCACCCTCAGAAGGCGGAAGCCTCCATCTTATCCCAAAGATCCCAAACCTTGTTATGTTTGTCAAGCGTGTTATTTAGGGAAGCTGTAAGATATTCCATACGCCTGACGTCTCTAATTCTAGTGTGTAACTCAACTAGTGAAGGGATCTCCTGTTTCTTCCATTTAAGGGCAATTAGGCAACGCCCAGCCGTCAGCACATGGGCTAACAGGAGTTGGGAGGATCGGGAGAACTAGCAGGAGGGAGGCCCAGGAGAAACAGCTTGGGGTCTAACGGTATTTGTGCTTCAAAAATGGTATATAATAAGGCCCTAACCATTTCCCAATAGGGGACAACTCGAGGACAAGTCTAGTAAATATGGAACAGCGTCCCGACTGCACTACGGCAGCGCCAACAGCGGGAGTCCGCGGTGGGGTAAATAGAATGGAGCAGGGACGGAGTTTGATACCAATGCAGCATAACCTTGTATTGATTTTCCTTATATAAAGTGCAAACGGAGCTTTTAGCTGCACGTGACCAGACCTGCTGCCACGTCTCCAAGGGCACGGCCTCCCCCAAGTCCTTGTCCCATTTATCCATATACACGTGCCGCGGACCCGTCAGGGAGGAATCCGCTATTAAAATTTGGTATGTACGTGAGATCATGCCCTTCGGAGACGAGCCCTCCAGGCATACCTTTTCAAACTCAGTTAAAGGGGAGAATTGTAGGGTCGGTGTAAAAGATTGGGCGAAATGGCGGATCTGCAGATAGCTATAGAATGCTTGTTTAGGTAAATCATATAAATCCTTCAATTCCTGGAATGATCTAAGTAACTTAGTCCTGGTGTCCACCAGCTGACCAAAACGAAAGAGACCTCTGCTAAACCAGGGTTGGGACATTCGAGATGTCAGACTATCCGGAACAGTGGGAGTAAACAAGAAAGAGGTGGCCAGGGAGGTTGGGGAGGACAGCGGATATACTTTTTTGGAGCGGAGCCATAAAGTGCGAACCAGTGCTATCGGTCCCAATAATTGATACTTACTAAGGCTAATTTCCGTGCTCCACAACATGGAGTTAGGATGCGTAGGGGCCAACCACAGCTTCTCGATTTGGGACCAGCGGTTATAGGCGTGTAGCGTACACCACGAAGCTATCGGTCTAAGTTGGGCCGCTAAATAATATTTGGTTACATTGGGGAAGGCTAGACCCCCCTGATAGCGTGGGGCAAATAGTACAGACCGTGCTAACCGGTGCCTTCCATAGTTCCAAAAAAACCGGAGAAGGTCACCTTGGAGCGACCTAAGGTGCGCCAGAGGGATAGGTATGGGTAGAGTCTCGTAGAGGTAGAGAAGCCTAGGGAGGATGGTCGTTATGTTGTTTTAATAGAAATTTTTACTGCTATTGAGATGGCTTGTTTGTAACAAATGCTATGTACCTACTGCTTCTGCTGTATGTTATGATCTTCTCAATAAACAGATTTAAAAAAAAAAAAAAAACAAAAAAAAAAAAACAATTATATAGTAGCTGGCAATCACAAAAAACAAAAACAAAAACAAACCAGTTAGTGAGGACAGGGCTAGAAGAACACCTCTCGGGTCCAATAATGGCTTGCCCTGGTGCCACCAATACCAAGCAGGATACACCCGCTTTGGCTCGTGTACTAACTCCGCAAATCCTCACGTAGGGTAATTAAATAATAATAAGCAGAATCCAATCGCTTAATGTCCTGGTAAACCCACTAGATCTGTGAAGGAGCAGTGTGCATTCCAGCTGCGCTCCACTCGATCTGCAGTCCGGAAGTGACGTAGTGTGCGTGGCTCCGTCCTACGCGTTTCGTTATTGACGTCTTCCGCGGCGGTGCCACGCCACTACACACTACAGTCTAAAAGGATGGGCTGGACACCTGCTACTTCAATTCTACCAATCAGATAGCTAAAAACCTCAACTTGCTTTGCTACCCTTACGGACGGCTAAAGCATTACGCATGTCTAGAGGAGCCCATAAATATCACATTATCCAGTATAACCTGGTAGGTTACGTGTATACATACGAGCACCCCTACTGGTTAACCCTAAATGCATAGTTTTACCTACACATATCTACCAATGCCCGATCTAATATTATCCTATGGGCTTACCATTAATAGTATCCTACGGGCTTACCATTAGAACCAGATATTACCTTGTAAAACTACTATTACAATATTAGGTTTCTGTACCAAAAAAACTTTATGTTATTAATTACATATATTTACACTCTACATAATCCTAATTCTCCATCTCCCACGTCGAAAAATTGTAAGTTATATTCCAAAAAAGCAAATTATGTTCCAAGGAATGCCATTGTTCTAATTTCCATATGAGGGGCAATAGTGTACTCCACCCACATTTCTTTACGTATACCCTGGCTAGGGTATCTATTTTATCCCTCTACTAAACTTGCACCTCAATCATTTAAATAAAGTCAATACCTCTTTTTTTATTGATATTTAGCCATTGACCCATCTGCCATCCAGAGACTCGTATAATGATACTCATAATGAATGGCACCTTGGGCCACTATAGGACTCTCGCTGATCCAAAGGAAGCCCAATAACATGCATGCAGTGGTAATATCCCACCTCACTAGTTTAAGGGGAATTAAAAAGAAGAAGATCATATGATGAGAAATACTAAATAATGAGTACTTAAAATAATGACACTTATAGAAAAAAAAATATTTTAAATCGGTCATACCTAAAACCACTGGCTAATTATACATACCCAAATGCCCAGTATATACATACGTATGTCATTATGGCTATTTTACACCAATCACAATTTGTTTATTATCACTACAGTCTCTTCTTCATGGGTCACATGTCATACATATGTATATATATATATATATATATATATATATATATATATATATACATATATATATATATTTATATACATATATATATATATATATATATATATACATATATATATATATATATATATATATATATGTGTGTGTGTGTATATATATATATATGTGTGTGTGTGTGTATATATATATATATATATATCCCTACTTACTAAGATGTCACTAGGGATTGGCTATAAAACTATTTAAATCTATATCAAGATTCAGGCCTCTGAGGGCAAGGGACCCAAATCGGTATATACAGGCTGTTTTATTTTGGGATATAAGGGTGGTCATGTTCTCTTCTCTCCAATTATATTTTATACAATCTATCCCGTAAAAGACCAAACCTGATGGGTCTCTATGATGAAATTCGTCAAAATGACGGGATAGATTGTGTTTCGGGAATCCTTTCTTAATGTTATTAATATGCTCTCGTATGTGTACACGTAGGGGCCGGTTCTGCCCACATACTGTAAATTGCATGGACATTCAATTATGTATGTTACGTGTGTACTTCGACAGGTAATTCATTCTCGTATCTTATACTCCTTAAAGTGGAGGGCCACCCTGAAAACAAAAAAAATATTAAAAATTACAAAAAAATATAAAAAAAAAAAATTTTTTACTTACCAGAAATGCCTGTTGCTAGGCACTTTCTCCTAATCTTCCTCTTCCTCCTCCGCAGAGATCTTCTGTCTTCTGTCTTCGTCGCGGCGTCTTCTGGGTAATGAGTCGCGCTGTGTTCTGGGAACTGTGTGTTCCAGAACACAGCGCGTCCCATTCAGAAAGCGCTGCGGGACTCGCGCATGCGCAGTAGCTGCGGGACTCGCGCATGTGCAGTAGGAAACGGGCAGTGAAGCCGTAAGACTCCACTGCCTGTTTCCCTTACAAGGAATGGCAGCACCGGGACCCGAGAGCCGAGGGACGGGTCGGCCTCGGGCGGCCGACATCGCGGGCACCCTGGACAGGTGAGTGTGTTGATTAAGTCAGCAGCTGCAGTGTTTGCAGCTGCCGACTTTTTTTTTTTTTTTTGTATAACCGGCCCTCCTCTTTATGGTCTGTCCTTGATTTAAAAATTTCTTTTTTACGGTGTTGGGGTTTGCTAACCCTACAAGGTAGACATCTTCGACACTTCTAGAATCCTTTCAGCTCACTAAAGATTTTTATTGGCTTAGGTGGATCAATCACGTTGTGCACCACATGGTTACGGAGGGTGGGAGCTCTTCTATAAATGAAGCATGGCTTTTTTGGGAGGGTGTTAGATAGAACTTTTTCTTCCTGTAGTATGGGCCAATGCTTCTTCACAATTTTCTCAAAATCTAGATATTGTGTACTATACCCTGTAATAAAAGCCAGGTCCATTCTTCTTACTTCCTTTTTTGGTTTATTAACTAGATGCTGACCGCCGGCTGTCAAATGACGGGCAGGCGGCGCACCTATTGTGGCGGGAGGCCGTCATATAACGGTCTCCCGTTTAAACAGGGAATGTGCGCGATCATGCGCGCGCATCCCTGTTTCTTCGGTGGCAGCATGTCACGGAGACACCGCTCACCCCCAAAGGGGGTGAACAGCCATTGGTTATGGCTGTTTACCACGTGATCGGCCGTGATGAAGTCATGGCCAATCACAGATGGTCACACCCCGACTGTGCACGGCGCATGCACGCGATCGTGAGCGCGCTGCGCGTGCACGTCGGTGGCGGCGTGTTCCCCGGGAACACTGCTCGTCACCGACGCTGGTAAACAGCCATTGGCCGGCTGTTTACCCATGTGATCGGCTGTCACTAAAATGTAAACAAACCGCGGTAACGAGATGTTACCGGGTTCTCCTCCTCACACACCGATCGTGTGTGAGGAGGAGATTGCAGTAACATCTCGTTACCGCCTACAGTGTACACCAATCATACTGATTGCCCCCCCCCAATAAAGAGGACCTGTCACCACCCCTCATAGTACCTGTCAATCACAGTCCATCAGAGTACCTGTTACAGTCCATCAGAGTATTTGAGTACCTGTCACAGTCCATCAGAGTATTTGAGTACCTGTCACAGCCCATCAGAGTACCCGAGTACCTGTCCCAGCCCATCAGAGTACCCGAGTACCCGTCCCAGCCCATCAGAGTACCCGAGTACCTGTCCCAGCCCATCAGAGTACCCGAGTACCTGTCCCAGCCCATCAGAGTACCCGAGTACCTGTCACGGTCCATCAGAGTACCCGAGTACCTGTCACGGCCCATCAGAGTACCCGAGTACCTGTCACGGTCCATCAAAGTACCCGAGTACCTGTCACGGTCCATCAGGGTACCCGAGTACCTGTCACGGTCCATCAGGGTACCCGAGTACCTGTCACGGTCCATCAGAGTACCGAGTACCTGTCACGGTCCATCAGGGTACCCAAGTATCTGTCACAGTCCATCAGAGTACCCGAGTACCTGTCACAGACCATCAAAGTACCCGAGTACCTGTCACGGTTCATCCGAGTACCCGAGTAGCTGTCACAGCCCATCAAAGTACCCTAGTACCTGTCACGGTTCATCCGAGTACCCGAGTAGCTGTCACAGCCCTTCTGAGTACCCGAGTACCTGTCACAGCCCATCTGAGTACCCGAGTACCTGTTCCAGTCCATCTGAGTACCTGAGTACCTGTCACAGTCCATCTGAGTACCCGAGTACCTGTCACAGTTCATCTGAGTACCTGAGTACCTGTCACAGTTCATCTTAGTACCCGAGTACCTGTCACAGTCCATATGAGTACCTGTCACCGCCCTTCAGAGTACCCAAATACCAGTCACCAAGCCATCAGAGTACCTGTCACCAGGCCATCAGAGTACACGAGTACCTGTCACCAGGCCATCAGAGTACCCCAGTAACTGTCACCAGTTCATCAGAGTACCCGAGTACCTGTCACCAGGCCATTAGAGTACCCGAGTACCTATTTGCAGCCCATGTCTCATAGAATATACGTTGGGGTGTTTGCTTTCCAAAATTGGGTCATTTTGTGGGTAATTTCACTGTCCTGGTGCTCCAGGACCTTCAAAAGTGTGATGGGTAGGAATGAAATGAGATGTGTCATTTATGCTCCTAGAATGCCTGAACGTACTACTTCAATGTTCAGCCTCTCTATGTGCCCAGGCTGTGTAAAAGTCCTACACATGTGGTATCGCCATACTCGGGAGGAGTAGCAGAATGTATTTTGGAGTGTAACTTTTGCTATATACATGCTATGTGTTAGAAATATCTTATAAATTGACAATTTTGTGTAAAAAAAAATGCGTTTAAATTTTTTTCCACATATTCCAAAAACTTCTGGAAAAAAATTAACCATTCAAAAGACTCATTATGCCTCGCAGATTATACGTTGGGATGTTTCCTTTCCAAAATGGGGTCATTTTATGGGAAATTCCATTGTCCTGGTACTCCAGGGCCTTCAAAAGTGTAATAGGTGGATGAGAAATGAGATGCGTCATTTTTGCTCGTAGAACGTCTGAAGGTACTACATCAATGTTGGTGCTCTGTATGTGGCCAGGCTGTGTAAAAGTCTCACACATGTGGTATCGCCGTACTTGGGAAGAGTAGCAGAACATATTTTGGGGTGTAATTTGTTGTATGCATATGCTGTATGTGAGAAATAACCTGATAATATGACAATTTTGTAAAAAGAAATTACAATAAAAAAAATCTTCATTTTGCAAAGAATTGTGGGAAAAAATGACAACTTAAAAAAACTCACCATGCTACTTACTTAATACCTTGGAATGTCTACTTTGTAAAAAGGGGTCATTTGGGGGGTATTTGTACTTTCCTGACTTGTTAGTGTCTCAAGAAATGAGGTACACCTGACGTACTGAAGGCCTGATCAGAAGTGATCAATTTTCAGTGATTGGCACCATAGTTTGTAGACTCTATAACTTTCACAAATACCAAATAATATATACTAATGTGGGTTATTTTTACCAAAGATATGTAGCAGTATAAATTTTGGCAAAAATTTATGAAGAAAAATTACTAATTAGCAAAAATTTATGACAGAAACAAAGAAAAAGGCATTTTTTTCACAAAATTTACGTTTTATTTTATTTATAGCACAAAAAATAAAAAACCCACTAGTGATTAAATACCACTAAAAGAAAGCTCTATTTGTGTGGAAAAAAGGACGCACGTTTCATATGGATACAGTGTTGGATGACTGAGTAATTGTCATTCAAACTGTGAGAGCGCTGAAAGCTTAAAAATTGGTCTGGTCAGGAACGGGGGTGTAACTGCACTGTATTGAGGTGGTTAAACAGGGTTTTTCTGTCTATGTTTCCGATATCCTTTTTAAGTTTGACTAGTGATTCCTGTTTATAGCCTTTCTCCACAAATTGCTTTTTTAATCTGTCAGATTGTATAGAAAAATCTTCCAGTGAGTCACAATTACTTCGAAGCCTTAATAACTGTCCTTTGGGGATGTTCCCCTTCCAGTTTGCTAACTTAATCCCTAAATACTTTCCTTCATGGAAACCCATATTTCCGCTGCAACCTCCCCACTTCATTTTTATTCAGATTGATATTTAATATTTCAGATTTTGTTAAATTTATTTTAAAATTCAAAATTTCCCCATACTTTTCCAAATACTTTAACAAATTGGGAATTGTATGCCAGGGGCCACTGATGAAAAAGAGAACATCGTCTGAAAACGCTGCAAGTTTATGTTCCTCACCTCCTATCTTTATTCCTCTAATTCCAGAGACTCCTCAGATCAAGGAAAGTAATGGCTGAAAAGACAGAAAGAACAAGAGAGGGGACAGGGGGCATCCCTGCCTTGTCCCATTCTTCAGCTCAAAGGACGGAGAGACTTCCCTATTTATTTTTACCCTGACTGTTGGCTGATGATATAATGTTTTGATACGCTGTCTCATTCTCGGTCCAATCCCCAACATTTCTAGGGTCTGGAACATAAATCCCCAGTCTACCCTGTCGAATGCTTACTCTGCGTCCGTTGACAGGAATAGACATGAGGATCTACTTTCTTTTATCTCTTGTAGTATTAACAGTGTTCTCATCCCATTATCTCGTCCCTCTCTCCCTATTATGAAACCTACTTGGTCTGGGTGAACCAGCGTATTCAGCAGGCCCCTCAACCCCCCTGCCAATACTTTAGCGTACAGTTTTATATCCACATTTAATAGGGATATTGGCCTGTAATTTGAACACAGCGAGCCGTCCTTTCCTTCCTTCGGGATGACTGTAATTATAGCTTCTGACGCTTCCTTACTCATCTCGTAATCTTTTCCTAGCCCATTTATATACCCACACAGCTTGGGGATTAAGAGCTCTTTAAAATTTCTATAATAGAACGTTGTAAACCCATCCGGGCCCGGGCTTTTGCCCGGGTGGGAGTCCCTTAACCCCCTTTCTAATCTCCTCCTCTGTGATGGGCCTTTCCAATATCTCTCTATCGCTTTCGGAAATTTTTGGAAGATCTGCGTTTCTCAAAAAAGTTTTAATTCTATCACTTTTCCCTCCCAGTGACCCCCCTGTCTGTTGTACATCATACAGCCCCTTATAAAAATTCACAAACATTTCTGCTATGTCCCCTGTCTTATATACCATTTCCCCATTTTTAGTTTGTATTTTTACTAAATAGTTTATGGATTTCTTTTTCTGCAGCATTCTAGCTAAGTGTTTACTGGGCTTATTTCCCCACAGATATCTTTCTTTAGTAATTCTATTAAAGGTTTTTTTAGTTTCTTGCTCCATTAGATCTTTAAGTTCATCCCTTTTTTGAACGATTTTTTGATATAATTCTCTATTTTGATCCTGGGAGGATTTATGTTCTAGTTCAGCTTTACCAATGTCGTCAACTAATTTTTTAATTTTCTCCAGTGTCCCTTTTTTCTTCCTTGCTCCCATAGCTATAAGAACCCCCCTTATATAAGCTTTATGGGCTTCCCACAAAGTTGACCCTGAAACTTCTTCTGTATTATTAATTAAAAAATACTGTTCAAGCTCTTCTGCTATTCTTCTACTATCTACTTCATCCCGGAGAAATTCTTTGCTTAATCGCCAACTCCCCTTGTACTTTTGCATCCCCCAGACAACTATTTTCATTCTTACTGGTGCATGATCTGATAATGTTGTGGCTTCTATCTTAGTTTCAACGATATTTCCAAGCATATTATGATCCACTAATATATAATCTATTCTCGAGTGAGTCTTGTGTGCGGGGGAGTAAAACGTGTAGTCTTGTATTTTGGGATGCTGAATCCTCCATGCATCTACCAACTGACAGGCATGCACTGTTTTCTTAATCGTTTTTAGTTGAAAGTTATTAATCCGCACGAGACGAACTATCTACCTTTGGATCAAAACAAAAATTTAAATCCCCCATTAAGATGACCTGTCAGCGGCGAAGTTTGAGCGATACGCTCATTCTGGCCCAACCTCACCCAGCAATTTAAGTTCCCAGCAGGCAAATCTACACAATAAAGACACCAAAAATTCTGCTGCTGACAGAAGGAGCCAAGGCCAGTCTCTGACCAATCCCACCGTAACAGCTGCTAAACTGGGGGGTAACAAGGGAGGGGGAGGAGGCAAATCTGCATTAGCAACAATAAATCTGGAAACAACGCTAAGTAGTTCTCAGGTATCGATGGCAGACAACCAGGAGGAGGAACCTACATTAAGAGCCATTCTGAATGAAATTAAGGATTGTAAAGACTCGATATCCAGTTTTGATGAACAGTTAAGATATATAAAGGAGGAACTATTGTCTATGAGGCAGGAATTGAATAGGACTATCCTAAGAACCACTGAGCTTGAGGAACGAGTGGGTGCGATGGAGGATGAGCTGAGGCCTGTAAGGCTGGAAATTGATTCACTTAAAAAAATAGTTACTACACAAGCGGATAAACTTGATGAGATGGAGAATAGGAATCGAAGAAACAACATTAGGGTGTTAGGCCTCCCTGAACACTGTAAGGGGACTAATTTGATAGGTTTTCTTGAAGGGTGGTTCCGAGATTCTTTTGGGGCGGCAACATTTACCCCAACGTTTGCAATAGAACGGGCACATCGTACCCCGGTAAAAATTCGCCATATGGGGGAGCGCCCTAGGCCTATAATGCTTAAGATCCTTAACTATCAGGATAAAGTGTCCCTATTGCGAGAGGCCAGAATAAGGGGAGATATTAGATTTAAGGGAGCTAGGGTCTCTTTGTATCCTGACTTTTCCCCTGACCTCCAGAAAAGAAGAGCCGAATTCATACCAGTTAAACGAGAAATGGTTAAATACAAGTTAGATTATGCGCTCCTCTATCCTGCACGCTTAAGGGTGACTGCATTAGGAAAAACGTTTTTTTTTAATACGCCAGGAGAAGCATCCCAATGGTTAGATGAAACTAAAAAGGATTTATAAACGCACACTGCAGGGCAGCTAGGTGGATTTCAAGGGATTTAGGGGTACACATTTTGGGGGGGTAGGTAGGAACAGGGGGTATGCTGGTTACAGTTTGCTGTATTTGATATAGTGCACAATGTAGGTGGGGGCAGGGGTTGAGTAATAAGGGTGTGTGGAGTGTAATTAAGTATTTGTAGTGGGGGACAAAGGGTCCCCATGAGCGGGGGTAGATTTTGGGTGAAAGCACCCAGTAGGATTGGTATGGGTGAGTGGTGGGAGTGTTGTGAGAAGGCCACAAATATACCCCTAGGGGGTAGCCCTATGGGGCGAGGGGGGGGGGGTGGGAGAGGGGGTTTGGTAAAAGGGGAGGAGGGAGAGATGGGATGGGAAGGTGGGGAAAGGGAAGAGCAATAAAAATAATACAAGGATACACAAATTTTGAGATGCACTATTTAGAGGGGGACGTGAGAAAATATTATGTAGTATATAGGATACACGTATGTAAAGCTGGGGGGAAAAAGGGAAAGAAATAATTTTTTTGGTATTACTATATTTGTATATTTCTTCACTTTTTTCTTTCTTTTTTTTTCTTTTTGTTTTTCTTGGTTAAAACCACCCAATGTGTGGGGAAGAAAAGGGGAAGGTCTTCTTTTTTCCCTTTTTTTTTTCGGCATTAATATATTCATACACTTTCTTCACTGTTTTTTCTGCTATTTTCAAAACTGCCCAATTTTTAGGTTATTAAGCAGTGATGCAGGGGAAAAGAATTAGGATAGTATCGTGGAATGTGCGGGGCCTGGGAGATCCGACCAAAAGAAAAGTGGTTTTGTCAGCTTTAGAGGGTAAAGGACCCGGATTATTATGCCTCCAGGAGACCCACTTAACGGGCGATACGATTCGGCGCCTACAAGGTCGGAAATTCCAGACCCAGTTCCATTCCATATTCTCAACCTATGCAAGAGGGGTTAGCATCCTTGTTGACAGGGCGGTTCGTTTCTCTTGCTATTAAAGCTGTATAGATGTAGAGGGTAGGTATATTTTTTTATATTGTCAAATTGAAAGTAATCCCTACGTAATAGCCAACATATACGTCCCTCCTCCATCTAAATTGGAGATTTTATACAAGCTATTAGCCTTTGTAATAGATAAACCTGATATCCCGGTGATAGCAGTAGGGGACTTTAATGAAGTCTTGGATAAATCCTTGGATAGGTTCCCAACTGGAAAAACACCAACGGTGAAAGATGAAACGAGGTTAGCTCGTTTCCTACTTGAAGCTGGCCTATGCGATGCATGGCGCATTCGGTACCCGGGGGAGCGACAATACTCCTGTTACTCCGCAACTTTCTCTACATTATCAAGACTTGATATGGCTCTGGTTAATAACAGTGCGATGTTACGAGTGGATGAGGTAGAATATGGCCCGAGAGGAGTCTCGGACCATTCCCCCCTAATATTGACACTTTGTGTAGGTAAGAAACAATATTCTGGCCAATGGAAAATGGACCCCGTATGGTTGGAATTAATGAAGGATACAGATCGGGTGACAACCATGTTAAAGGAGTTCATTGATGTTAATATGGGTACAGCATTAGTGGGGGTCATCTGGGACTCTCTAAAGGCCTTTTTAAGAGGTCTTTTTATTCAGCAAATCGCTAGAAGCAGGGCCGAGATGAAAAAACAGGAAGAGGAAGCTACCAAGGCGGTATTAGAGACAGAAAGACAGTATATTATGAATCCGAATCCTACTACACAGAAGGCTTGGCTGGATAAACAGCAAGAATTTAAGACAATTATTAGGTATAAGGTGGACAATAGACGTATACTGCAGAAGCAAGCAAATTTCGGGGAGGGAGAAAGAGTGGGGCGAATGCTGTCACTCTTGGTTAAAGTAAATACGGCACCCTCAGCGGTAATATCAATTAGAACCCTAGAGGGAGAGATTACCTCTGAACCATCCATTATCAATAACATATTTTATCATTACTATAGCTCACTATATAAATCCCAAGGGGGAAGTGAAGGGGGAGCTATGGCGGCCTTTTTGGGGAATCTGAATATGCCAACAATAATAGCAGAAGACTTAGCAGTTTTGGAGGCCCCAATTACTATGGAGGAACTCCAAAGAGCGGTGGCAGAGATGCCTAACTCAAAGGCACCAGGACCCGATGGTTTACCAACCGAGGTCTATAAGAGATACGGGGAGGTCCTGCTCCCACAATTATTGGAGACATTGAAGCAGTCCTTGCAGTGTGGAGCCTTGCCTTCCTCGATGTTGGAAGCCACGATAGTGGTGATTCCTAAAGAGGATAAAGACCCAATGGACCCTGCCTCATATCGTCCGATCTCGCTTTTGGGGTCGGATGTTAAAATATTAGCAAAGGTGCTCGCAACACGCCTTAAAAGAATTGTCCACAAGCTCATTCATCCTGATCAATCGGGTTTTATCCCGAATAGATCTACTAGTATCAATATCCGTAGACTGTTTTTGAATGCCCAGATTCCAGTAGATAATGGAGGCTCCAGAGCAGTTTTGACTCTGGATGCAGCCAAAGCATTCGACAGCCTTGAATGGGAATATCTATTCAAAGTGCTTATCAGATTTGGGTTTGGACCAAATTTCCTTAAATGGATAAAACTGCTTTATACAGACCCAAGAGCGAAAATTAAAATTAATAATGAGCTTTCTGAGACTTTTCTATTGGAACGAGGTACGAGGCAGGGGTGCCCTCTCTCCCCCTTATTGTTTGTTTTGGCAGTGGAGCCATTAGCCATTGCTATTAGGGCTAGCCCTGATATACAGGGATTTAGGAGAGGACAGGTAGAGGAAAAAATTGCATTATTTGCTGATGACATTCTGCTTTTCCTGGGGGATGCCCAGGCCTCGGTGAAAGCGGCAATGAAGATGATTAGAGAATTTGGTCTCATATCAGGACTGACCATTAATTGGGATAAATCCGCTTTGTTGCCGCTGGAACCGGGGTTCATTTGCGCTCCCCAGGATATTCTGAATTTGAAACAGGTTGAGAAGTTTAAATACTTAGGGGTGTGGATTACTAGGGACGTAAATTCTTACCTGGAAGATAATTTATCTCCTCTCCTAGTAAAATTAAAACAAAAGGCCGATATCTGGAGTCGCCTCCCCCTCTCGATGGCGGGCCGCTGCAATCTGGTCAAGATGGTATGGCTCCCTCAAATCTTGTACTTCCTTCATAACTCACCAGTATGGATTGGGGAAGGATGGTTTAAGAAAATAGAATCCTTATTCAGACTTCTTATATGGAAAAAGGGCCCCTCGAGGATTAGCTTACGGACCTTGCAGCTGCCGTTGGAAGAAGGGGGGTTGGCGATCCCATATCCTAGACTTTATTACTTAGCGGCCCAGCTACAGCACTTAGCTGGAGCAAGGGCAATAAGTGAAGTTAATCCCTGCCACAGGCTATTAATGCTAGGCTGTCCGCACAATATGCTTGTGGAGGCGTTAGAGGCAAATTCATTTAATATGCACTGCCCAACAACTACTCAGGCCGTTAAACTCTGGAAAACAGTTAAGGCCTTATTAGGATATCAGAAGATATCTGTGTTGGCTCCCTTATGGGACAATAGAAACCTAGATGAGCTATTTAAAGTTGAAAGATGTAGGGAATGGGAAACTCAAGGGATACATAGGCTAGCGCAAATTGTCCAGGGTTCAGCTATTAGATCATTTTCTGACCTAAGATCTGAATTCTCTCTATCAAACCGCTCATTCTACAAATATCTCCAGATCAGACGCGCAATTCAGGCCCAATTTAGATCGCAGGAGATACAGTTGATCCAGGTCCTGGTGATATCTCAAATCATGTCTCGAGATACGCTCAAAGGCTTGATTACGTTTATATACGCTAGGCTGGGGGACAAATTGTTAGATCGAAGCGGTATGATTAAAAGTAAAATGAAATGGGAGAGCGATGTGGGTCCAGTGTCCATACCCGATTGGGATTGGATAATGGAACAGGGAACCAAGGTTTCTATTTCTCCGGCACAGAAAGCTTCTCAACTCTTCTTTTTTCACCGGGTATATTATACACCCAGGAAAATGTTTAAAATGGGATGGAGGGATAATGATCAGTTCCCCAGATGCGGACAGGTTGGAGATTTCATTCATATGTTCTGGAGGTGCCCGAAACTTTTTAGATACTGGACACGAGTTATAGATCATGTGAATGAAATTTTCGGGTTGACATTAGAGGCAACAGTGAGGACTTGCTTGTTGGCTATACCGGAGGGATACAATATCTCAAAAAATATATTTGCACCAGTTACTAGATGCCTTTTTCAGGCAAGGAGGTTGATTGCCCAGAACTGGCAAGCATACTCTAGCCCACTACCAGAAATATGGTTGGCCAATATAAGAAAAACTATTGGTAATGAAAGGGTTTTCTTTTTTAAACAGGGTAATGGTAAGGAGTTCAAAAAGATATGGGGCTCTGGATTGGGAAGACTAGGGATTCCCCTATAAGTAACCGGGATAGAACAGGCGCTTCTTAGCTTGTACATTTCTACTACCTATTTTTATTATGTATTTTATTGTTTAAGTGTGTCTTCTTATGAGCTGGGGATGGGGGGGGGGGGGGGGGGGTGGAGGAGGGGAGTAGGGAGAGGGAAATTTGTATTAGATATGAGGTACCAGGACAATAGATATCGTCACGGGGTGTAGTCCACAAACACTAGGGGATCTTTTATTACCTCTGTATTTAAATTAAACGACACAAAATGTTTATGTGATTACATTAAGTTAAATATTTGTACAACCAAATATGCCACGATGATGTGGAATTGAGAATGAGACACGAGTGAGCTACAAGCTGAACCTAGTCTTTGGTATAGAAACACTGATGTGGCAAAAAAAAAAAAAAAAAAAGATGACCTGTCTTCTTTTAAAATGCATACGTTTCTCCAGGATTCCCTTAAAGTATATAATCTGATTTTTGTTAGGAGCATATATATTTGCTAAGGTACATTCTATACCGCTTAGGTTACCCTTAAGGAAAAGAAGGCCAATTCCTTATTTATCTTCTTATATAGATCTAAACGTTTGTAGAGTTGCAAATCCCCATTCCAACAATGTTTTTATAGCTCAAAGATATTAACCCATTTACCTTTATGTCTGAATTGTGAGTGAGACATCTTGCATTTTAGTTAGTTGTCCTTCCTACCATCCCAACCTATTTGCATATATTTCGATTTATGTTTTCACTTGGTGTTTTTAACAGAATGCTGACCAGCCGCCGCAGTTATACTGCGGCAACATGGCTTGGCTGCACGAATTGCCATCATGGTACATCGGTACACGCCCCCTGCTCGCCCACAGAGGCAATTCAAGTGCCCGGTTGTGATCACCACTGGGCTACCACGATCGCTCGGAGCACTGTGTGAATGTAGAGTAATACAGAGTATGAACAGCCATCTGTTAATTTCCCTGCACAGCCCCACCCCCCTTCAGTTAGAACACTCCCTAGGATACATATTAACCCCTTCACTGCCCCTAGTGTTAACCCCTTCACTGTCAGTGAAATATTTACAGTAATCAATGCAATTTTAATCGCACTGATTGCTGTATGAATGGCAATGGTCCCAAAAATGTGTCAAAATTGTCCAACGTGTCCACCGCAGACGCAGATCACCATCATTACTAGTAAAAAAATAAAAATAATAAAAATGCCATAAAACTATTCCCTATTTTGTAGACGCTATAACTTTTGCGCAAACCAATCAATATACGCTTATTGCGTTTTTTTGTTTTTTTTTACCAAAAATATGTAGAAGAATATGTATCGGCCAAAACTGAGGAAAAAAAAATATTTTTTATATATTTTTTGGGGATATTTATTATAGCAAAAAGGTAAAAATATTCTTTTTTTTCAAAATTGTTGCTCTTTTTTTGTTTATAGAGCAAAAAATAAAAACCGCAGGGGTGATCAAATACCACCAAAAGAAAGCTCTATTTGTGGGAAAAAAAGGACGTCAATTTTGTTTGGGAGCCACGCCGCAATTGTCAGTTGAATTGCAAAAAGTGATCTGGTCTTTCGCCAGCCAAATGGTCCAGGGCTTAAGCGGTTAACTAGGCTGATTGGCATGGTAAAACAAAAAAAGGTGCAATTTGTCTAAAAGTTACTTTCCTGGTGCCTTCATGATAGCATATGAATGGATTGTGTGTATGCTGCCATGGATAGTGACCAGGAAAGGAAAATTACAGAGTGGTAAGTATTCCATTTTCCATTTTAATGCAGTGGTTCTCAGCCTCAGTTCTCAAGTACCCCCGACAAGACATGTTATGGGAATTTTATCTTAGCTAAAATAGCTGTCCAAAATACAAAACCATTGACTGTGATTTAAAGCACCTGGGCAAGATGAAGGAAAACTTGAAAACATGGCCTGTTGGGGGTTCTTCAGAACAGGGTTCAGAAGCACTGATTTAGAGCACTGAGCTAAATTTGAGCTCAAGACAATCCTATTCTAATTGGGCATTTGAGAGAAAGCAAGTGAGTGTTCGAGACCTTGCTTGTCTTTTTTTAGGTTGAGCTTTGTGTCCCTTTTCTTAAAATTGGCTTCACTTCCTGTCACATTGCCAAACAGGAAGTGAGGGTAAAACCCTACCAATGTCTTTCCTTGGTGACACACAGGTCAATCTAACTAGTGTCCCCATTAGGCAAATTGCACTCTAGCACTTTGTTGTGTACACCCCTCATTATTAGGTCTTTTGGGGTTTATTAAAGGCAAATCCACTCTGCAATACAAGCGTACTCGCTGTAAATCTGAGGGGAAGCACTGGTGATTTTATCATCCAATCATGTAGAATCAAAGATGCTGTTTTTTCATTTTCCTTGCATGTCCCCCTTGGATCTCCAGCAACTGCATTTGTAGTGCTAAGTGGATTTGCCTTTAGTAAATAAACCCCAAAGTCCAAGATGCCTAATAATTTGGGGTGTACACAGCAAAATGCTAGAGTGCAATTTACCTAATGGGGAAACTATTTAGATTGACCTGTTTTTCCCCAAGGAAAGACTTTGGTAGGGTTTTACCCTGACTTCCTGTTTGGCTATGTGACAGAAAGTGAATAAATTTGAGGAAAAAGTGGCAAAATTAAGAAAGGGTTTAATTTAGTGTAACTTTGCAAAAACAGATTCCTAAGTTCAACTGTGATGCATGTCAATGGCCCATTTAGACCTTGTTTAATAGAAAATACCTGTTGCCTTTCACTCGAAACATTTGTTAGTCCAGTGCAGGAAATCTGCATCTGCTTTACTATTTCCCTAAAAATTGGGTTCCTGCACCTAGATGTGTGACCGCTGTGTGCGCGGAGGTATGTGCCCATGGCGCATATCTGGTTCCTGGAAGCGGTGGCCAGCACACAGGAATGACATAACGCCCCTACATGAAGTTGCTTGTACTGCTGCTAATTTCTTCCCACCACCATGCCCCACTCACTGTTCTCTAAGGAAGAGATGATCCTTATTTGCAAATTAAGACAATTATAATTTTTAACATGGGGTTGTGTGGGTCCCTAACACACATTCATATATATTAGGGTCAATTTAGAGAAAATCCAATTTACCGAGCAGCATGTTTTTAGTGTGGGCAGAAACGGGAGTATCTGGAGGAAACCCATGCAGGCAAACTGCAGGCAGATTGTGTCGCGGGTGGGATTTGAACAAGTGACCATTTTTTCTGCTAGATGAAGGTGCTAACCGCTACATCACTGTGCTGCCCAAATATATATCTATAGATGTAGGTTCTTGTGTCCTCCAGCAGAGAGAAGTTGGGTAGATGCCACACTCCCAATTCTGGAGGCATAATAATGGTCTAGCACAGGGGTATTCAAACTACGGCCCTCCAGTTGTTCAGGAACTACAATTCCCATCATGCCTCCTCATGTCTGTGAATGTCAGAGTTTTACAATGCCTCATGGGATGTGTAGTTCCGCAACAGCTGGAGAGCCATAGTTTAAAGATTCCTGATAAGTCAAGCATGTCTTGAAAAAAGGTGGTTTCTCATGTGCCTTGTATAATGTCCAAGAAATATACAAGTGGGTCATGGCACATATACATTCCAAATTTGGCACTTAAGATGGTCATGCACTATGCAATCTGATTGGCCAATCGCTGTACAACTCAATATTTCAGCAAAATGGGTAATAGGAAGATGCACTTGAACAATTAATTCAAATTATAGGAAATCAAACAGGCTCTTGCACTAAATCTATTTTTTTTAAAAATCTAATTGATTGTAGTGTATGGTCATCTTTAAAGATCAAGATCTGAAAATATAAATTTATTGGGTTTAGAAACACTTCTCTGTTCTTTGTAATATATTGAAAGATTTGGGTAGAAAAAAAAACACATTTCAAAGATATATTACAAGTAATATGAATGAGATCAGCATCAAAAGGGTTCATTTATTGAGAATGTCTACTAACTGCCTAACAAGACACATTCAATGAGATGAAATTAACCAATTGTATTGGGCGTGTGCTATTATCAATGAGAAAACCACATCAGTTGCAGTTTACATATTTATTATTATTCACATGTTCGGTTAATGACTTTTCCAGCGCACCATTATAATATAATAAGGCTTACCTGTAGGTAAAAAGAAAATCTCCTAAACTTATACGGTTTAGGAGATATTCCCCTCACAATGAGCCACTGACTTCAGCGTCGCATCCACACAGGGGATTCTCGGCTGAAAGTCCGGCAGACGCCAGACCTTGCCGGGAAGAAAACTCGTGCGCGCATGTGGGGGAGTGACGCCATGGTGGCTCTAGCCACTCACATCGCTGGAGCCATGATACCCAGAAGACACACCGAGGGAACATGCCAGCTCCCTCGACGTGGACCGAGTGATACCCAGAAGACACACCGAGGGAACATGCCAGCTCCCTCGACGTGGACCGAGTGAGATGCCGGCGCCTCGTTCTAAGGTATTTCATAATGAGCTAGTATGCGGTGCATACTAGCTCATTATGCCTTTTCCCTTGCAGGTATAAAAAAAAGTCAGAAAAAAGTTTACTCCCGCTTTAAGGTATGAACTGGTGCAGCGCATTGTTCTTAGTAAATCAGTCCCTTAATGAAGGACCATATGCTAGTCAATTCAGTAGCATTAAATGAGAGATTAAGGTCTAGTTCCCAATTGATGACATATGAGGGGGGACCAGTGTTAGTACTAGCTAAAATTTGCCTATAGAGAAAGGAAACAAGTCCTCTAGTATGAGGGTCAGAAATACATATGTGTTCAAAATGCAACATTTGGGATAGTTGGGAGTTGGAATTGAGATAAGGTTGAAAAAAAATGTTGATTGGCAGATATCGGAACAGTTCTGATTGAGGAAGTCCGAATTTATCACACAAAGTAGGAATAGAATGTATGGAGGAGGCAGATACCAAATTATATAAAGGGGATAAATTAGCTGTATTCCATGCTTTGAAAGAAATAGGAGCGATCCAGGCAGGGTAAAAAGTGTGATTTTTAACAAAAGAAAGGAGCAGCAAATGAGGAGATTGAAGGCCAAGAGAAGTTTTGAATCTGTCCCAGATATATAAAGAATGTTTTGTGATAAGATTGAGAATAAAAGTACGATCAGTCGGTCTTAACCATAACATGTTAGATACTGAAATTGGGTCACAGTCAATAGACTCAATTGTTACCCGTAAAGGAATTTCTTAGTACTTTGGATTTCCAATGGAAGGGGGGGTGGGTAGAATGTATATTATATTATCAAAGGGCTGGCTCTGGAGAATTAAGATGCCAATCAGTTGTTACTTAGTAATGCTATTAGTTTATCAGGTGTTATTAAATATAGGCTATACAGTTGTTATCAATGGTGGATGGTAATGTTGTATAATAGTGTCCTTCCTTGTGTGAACTCAAATATATAACTATCCTTTAAAGAGGAAGTAAAGGGAAAAAAATTAAAAAATTAAAAACACACCCTGCAAGGCAAAGGCATAATGAGCTAGTATGCTAGTATAGTTTAAATATAAAATATTTAAAAGCTCTTATCCCCATGGAAATGTACATACGTGAACAAACATACGATCACATACACTCTCCCAAGAAAAAAAAACTCTAGCAATACATACCAAACTGAGCATGTGCAGCTTTTCCCTTAGCCTCTGTTCTATCAGCAGATAGATTGGGGACTATCGAAAAAGAGGAGGCTCAGAGGAGACAGGATCAAACAGCCTTTTTACACAATGCAGAGGATTAACCCCTTAGATTCCACAGTGATTATAACAAACATGCTTTACTGCAAACACAGACTGATTTTACTGTTGTGGGTTTAGTAACGCTTTAACTCCAAAGTGATGAGCTTTTAGGCAAGCGTTGTGCTTCAGTTTGTTTGTCTAGTTGAAGATGGTGCTGTGTTGCTTCTTAAAACTGCTAGGAACTCAATGGAGACTAAGTTGTCCTCTGTTATGGGCTCCAGACAGCCATCTTGGGGAAGTCAGTGCTTGCGATTGGCAATGAAAACTAAAACTGATATCTCATGTGTACACCAGTCCACCATTTTATAGGGAATACTCACATGGGAAGAGAGTATGGAAGCAACGTCATCATGTACTGAAATAGAGAAATGCTCAAGCTGCCCCCCCCCCCCAGGAAGTCTTTTCTGCATGGCACTTCAGATAAAGGAGAGATGGGATGTGGTGGCATTGCTAATTGCCTATGGACAATTTGGGGTACTGTCATTTTCACACACGGTTTTAAGGTTTGAAAAATCGATTTAATTGACACAACCTCATATTTTGCATTTTACAAAGAAAAGGGTAATATATTGTGTTTGTATGCACTACAATTAATTTGAGCATATTATTTATTGAAAATATAGATTTGATCAACAGTAGAACAATTATTGTGTGACAAAATTTGTAACTACCACCATTTCATTTTACAGGGTATCTTTTTTCAGAAAGTAGAATATGTTTTGGAAGCTTTATATATGCGCATATAGAGGATATATTTCTATTGTGTTTACTGCTTTGCTGTAAGCAAACCATGCTTGCAGGATGTCTCCAACTTACATCCCAACCTCAACGCACTGTTTAATTTGGCGACTAAGTGTCAAATAAGGTTTAATGTTAATAAATGTAAAGTTATGCACTTGGGGGCTAAGAATATGCTTGTATCATATACAGTGGTGTGAAAAAGTGTTTGCCCCCTTCCTCATTTCCTGTTCCTTTGCATGTTTGTCACACTTAAGTGTTTCGGAACATCAAACCAATTTAAACAATAGTCAAGGACAACACAAGTAAACACAAAATGCAATTTGTAAATGAAGGTGTTTATTATTAAAGGTGAAAAAAAATCCAAACCATCATGGCCCTGTGTGAAAAAGTGATTGCCCCCCTTGTTAAAACATACTATAACTGTGGTTGTCCACACCTGAGTTCAATTTCTCTAGCCACACCCAGGCCTGATTATTGCCACACCTGTTCACAATCAAGGCATCACTTAAATAGGAGCTGCTTGACACAGTAAGGTCCACCAGAAGATCCTTAAAAGCTACACATCATGCCGAGACCCAAAGAAATTCAGGAACAATTGAGAAAGAAAGTAATTGAGATCTATCAGTCTGGAAAGGGTTATAAAGCCATTTCCAAAGCTTTGGGAATCCAGCGAACCACAGTGAGAGCCATTATCCACAAATGGCGAAGACATGGAACAGTGGTGAACCTTCCCAGGAGTGGCCGGCCGCCCAAAATTACCCCAAGAGTGCAGCGACGACTCATCCAAGAGGCCACAACAACGTCCAAGGAACTGCAGGCCTCACTTGCCTCAGTTAAGGTCAGCGTTCATGCCTCCACCATCAGGAAAAGACTGGGCAAAAATGGCCTGCATGGCAGAGTTCCAAGGAGAAAACCACTGCTGAGCAAAAAGAACATCAAAGCTCGTCTCAATTTCTCCACAACACATCTTGATGATCCCCAAGACTTTTGGGACAACATTCTGTGGACCGATGAGACAAAAGTGGAACTCTTTGGAAGGTGTGTGTCCAAGTATATCTGGGGTAGAAGGAACACTGCATTTCATAAAAAGAACATTATACCAACAGTAAAATATGGTGGTGGTAGTGTGATGGTCTGGGGCTGTTTTGCTGCTTCAGGACCTGGAAGACTTGCCGTGATAAAAGGAACTATGAATTCTGCTGTCTACCAAGAGATCCTGAAGGAGAATGTCCGACCATCTGTTCGTGTACTCAAGCTGAAACGAACTTGGGTTCTGCAGCAGGACAATGATCCTAAACACACCAGCAAGTCCACCACCGAATGGCTGAAGAAAAACAAAATGAAGACTTTGGAGTGGCCTAGCCAAAGTCCTGACCTGAATCCTATTGAGATGTTGTGGTATGACCTTAAAAAGGCTGTTCATGCTCGAAAACCCTCTAATGTAACTGAATTAGGACAATTCTGCAAAGATGAGTGGGCCAAAATTCCTCCAGGACGCTGTAAAAGCCTCATTGCACGTTATCGCAAACGCTTGGTTGCAGTTGTTGCTGCTAAGGGTGGCCCAACCAGTTATTAGGTTTAGGGGGCAATCACTTTTTCACACAGGGCCATGATGGTTTGGATTTTTTTTTCACCTTTAATAATAAACACCTTCATTTACAAATTGCATTTTGTGTTTACTTGTGTTGTCCTTGACTATTGTTTAAATTGGTTTGATGTTCCGAAACACTTAAGTGTGACAAACATGCAAAGGAACAGGAAATGAGGAAGGGGGCAAACACTTTTTCAAACCACTGTATACTAGGGGGAATACAACTGGGGGAATGCATAGTGGAGAAGGATCTGGCTTAATAATAGCACGCAATGCCAAGCTTCGGTTTACAAAGTGAGTAAAGTCATTTCTTGTATTAGGAGAGGTATGGACTCCAGAGAGAGAGATATCATTTTGCCCCTGTACAAATCATTAGTAAGATCTCATCTAAAATAGGCAGTGGAGTTTTGGGCACCAGTTCTCAAAAAGGATATCGGGGAACTGGAGAAAATGCAGAGAAGAGCAACCAAACTGATAAGAGGCATGGAGGAACTCAGCTATAAGGAAAGATTAGAGGAACTAAAATGATTCTCTTGGGAAAAGGAGATTAAGGGGGGTATGATCAACATGTATAAATACATAAGTGGTCCATATAGTGAACTTGGTATTGAGTTATTCACTTTAAGGTCATCACAGAAGAAAGGGGGCACTCTTTTTGTCAAGAGTAAAAGAGATTTTATCTCCAAATACAGGAAAGGTTTCTTCACAGTAAGAGGTGTAAAAATGTGGAATAGACTCCCTCCAGAGGTGGTTCTGGCCAGCTTAGTAGATAGCTTTAAAAAAGGCCTGGATTATTTCCTAAGTGTTCATAATATAACTGGGTACTAACATTTATAGGTAAAAGTTGATCCAGGGAATATCTGATTGCCTCTCAGGGGATCCGGAAGGATTTTTTTTCCCTGCTGTAGCAAATTGGATCCTGCTTTGCTGGGGTTTTTTGCATTCATCTAGATCAACTGGGGGTATAGGATTGTGTATATGGTATTGTATGTGTGTTGCTTTATTTTTTTATTGGTTGAACTAGATGGACTTGTGTCTTTTTTTCAACTTATGTAACTATGTTTGTCTTTGCACAGTTTTTTCCCAAGAAAGCCTTAATCTTCAGGCCCGAAATGTGCAAAAAAAGAAAATTTTAAAAATTGCCAGAGCTGGCACTGCACTTGCCTTGCAGGCTAATGTGAACAGAATGTTTGCTCAGATATTTAGGAAGTAATGAAAAGGTTGTTTGTATAATATTTCACAAAACCCAGGTCTGCATAAAGTTCCAAATACAGCCCTGCTTGCACTACCGCTGCAAAAATCGATTCAGCTTTTGAAAATTTGAATGTTAAAAGAAGGTTGCTGCACAGCCATTGTAACTAGTCTCCAGAGTCCAGAGTGCACAGCAACTCCACATTTTCACAGGTTGAAAATTCAACATATGTGCAGCTGTGCAATGTCTATCTCCCCATCATCCCCAATTGTGCAAGCAATTCATAACACAACCCAGTACAGAACCGTATGATATGCTGTGCTATAACTTTGGCATAATACAGCCCAACCAGCGCTAACAAGCTAAATGTCATTTCCATACCTAAATACACTAACATGCATTGCATTACCTTGGACATATAACCTTGACATAAGAAAAACATGCATACTTGCTTCAGATCTGTGACTGTGAAGGTATTGAAGCTAACATTTTTAGGCAAGTTCAGCAATGGTACGCCTGTATTTTCTATACCGCAAATATTGCAAATACTAGCAGCATGCTGTGTTTGATGCATGAGTGCCATCAGCAGATGCCTTTTCTTCTTTGATCTGTCACTATTGTGTCACCTGGGACCCCCCTCCCTAATTTCCATCTTTTCCCTTACAAAATCTCCATTTCTTTTCATATTGGAGAATAGACAGACTAAGTTTTTACGTCGTTCAAAGGTTTTTATGGAAAGATCAACATATGGTAACAAGTATAATGTATCAATTAAAGGTATTTTAGTAGTTGCATGTAAAATAAAGAAGCAGGTTATGGCATTGTATTAATATAACACACAGATGATAAAATTAATGTTAGATAAGTTCCCTATTTATCAATATGATACAGAGTTTTCAGACTATTTCAATATTAGAGAAATAAGGAAGAGAAGAAAAAAGAAAGAAAATAAGGGTAAGGAAAGGAGGGCATGGGGTGTTCCGGAGGCATAATCTATTCTTATAGTTTTATCACTGTTGCATATAAAAATGTTAGTTACCATGACTGGAGTACCTGGTGGTCAAAGTTTATAGGTAAACAATGTGTGATCCATGATTTCCATAAACCTTCATATCCTTTCAGATTTTCTTTATCTAGGGCTTCCATCTTTGCATGCAACAATGACCGATTCATTCTGTGCTTGGTTTCTGCTGTGTTTAGTAAGGGAGTTTTCCATGCTTTAGTTATTGTCTGTTTCGCGGCCGTCATAAGTTGTATGAATAGCTTGAGTTGTTTACGAGTTATGTAATCAGGTTTTATATTTAAAAGTGCAATTTCTGGAACTGGTATTATTGTTATTTCAAACATTTCTCAAGCGAGTAAAAAAAATGTCCAGAATTTTTTTTTTATAATAGAACAATTCCACCACATGTGTATATATGTTCCTTGTTCTGAACAGCCGTGAAAGCAGAGACTTGAGTAATCAGCTGCAAATTTAGCTATTGTAGCAGAAACCAAATACCAGCTTGAGAATACCTTGTAGGTGGTTTCAATATCTATCACATTAGGAGAAAAATATTTGATATTGGACCAGATTGCAGAAAATTCTGTTTTATCTATAGTTCGATTAAGATCTTTTCCCCATTTCACCACATAAGATGGTAATTTAACATCTGATTTAACAAGCATTGTGGAGTATATTGTTGATATGAGACCTCTGGCATGAGGGTCTTTCATGCATATATTTTCAAACTTAGTAAAATCATCTGCAGAGTGGTCAATGCTTAGGAAAGGAATACAAAAGTTTTTAATTTGAAGCTAACAAATTATTTCTGATTGGGGGAGCCCAAAAGGCTTGCATATGTCTGGGAAGGGATGGATTGTTGTATTTAGGATCATGTGATGTAAACATGTTATACCTGCTTTGGACCAAACCCAAAAAGATCTGGGATAAATCCATGCTGGATAGAAAGCTGGGGTTTTGAGAAAAGATAGAAGTGGATTATGTTTGGATTGCAGATCGTGAGAGATTTTGAGTCTAACCCAGATAGCTAGAGAATGTTTAGTGATTAGGTTTTTTAAAGTTTTACAATCTATGGGACATAACCATAAAATATTGTATATGGAGAGAGGGTCACAATCTATTGCTTCGATGATATTTTATGGATTGTGCTAGTTGAGCGGCTTTATAATGTAATTAACTGTTTGGAAATCCTAGGCCAACATGGTTTTGGGAAGGAATAAGGTTTCTCTAGATATTTGTGGTTTGAGTTTCCCCCAAGTAAATTTTATACATTTTTGTTGTATTTTTCTATGTGTATTGGGATGTGTATTGGAAGAACTCTGAAAAGGTACAAGAATTTAGGAAGTATGGTGAAGTCAGTATAGATGACCATTTTAAAAGCAAGTTTGTAATTAATTTTAGTAAAGAAGGATAGTTGGCGTAAAATAAATCCAAGTGGCTGTCAATGAGCTGGATACCCAGGTAAGGAATGCTATGTGTAGCCCATTTAAAGGGTAATGATTCTTGTAAAATTCTTCTGCAGTAGTTAACGAGATGTTCAGTGCTGTAGATTTTTGAGTATTAACAGCAAGGCCTGAGATGAGCAAATCGCTTTTTAGTATATTCATTAGGTTAGGAGCTGAAATTTGAGGTGAACATAAAAATAGAAAGATGTTATCCACAAATAAACATATCTTGTGGTGAAAACCTCCCATTTCTGTAATAAAAGGTTCCATTCTTATTCTTTATGTTAAAGGCTAAATAAGCAAAGCAAATAATAAAGATGAGAGCTGGCATCCTTGACATGTGCCCCTTTCTATGTTGAATATTTCAGATTTGTAACAGACTAAGTTTTTCAATCCCATAATGCAAAGACCAGTGGCTAAATAACTTTTTAGTAGGCCAACGCATTCCCGGTATGGAAGTGTAGAAATCTAGTGAAATACATGCATAGGTGCCATGCTATGGCTCCAAGCAGTATTACAATAGACAAATATTAAAGCAAAAGGGATGTACTGACTGTCTGCTTTCTTCTTCTCTTGCCAGGTTTTTGAGTACTCCACAAATTTAGTTAAAAATTGAAAAAGGTTGACTGTAAGGCCTCATACACACGGACGTTTTAACAGCGGCTTTTTTGAGCTTTTTTTGCTGCTTAAGAACACCACTCCATGTTATTCAATGGGCTCATACACACCATGGCGTTTTTGAGCTGTAACAGGCATGGTCAGGCGCCGAAAAAAGCTCAAAAACGTGCATTAGCGATATACCGTTTTTTTTGTGTCATCGTTTTTAAGCTGTAAAAATGTTTATGTGATTGGTCACTTTTCTATTCTTGTCCACTATTCTTAGGCAAAGTCCTTCAGCGGCGGTGGAAATCCCTCCGTGATCATGTGAGGAGGGACCTCACGGAGGAGGAAAAGTCAGCCCAATCCAGAACGCCAGTGCCCAAAAGGAAGCCGCATGTTTACCACCAGAACCTGGCTTTCGTAAGGCAAGCGATGATTAACAGCACCAGAGAGTAAGTTATTGTGTTTTTTTATATAATTAACTCTGTGCATTTAATTAACCCTGTGCATTTAATTAACCCTGTGCATTTCTTTGCAGGCAATTTTCATTTTCTATGTATAATGTCAACTAACTATTTAATTCTATTGTTTGTAGGATGATATCCAATAATGGTGAGAGAAGAGAGGAGACAGGGGAAGTTCCGGCAGTGGACAGACCCACCACCAGTGCCACGGACAGCTCAGCCCACACATCTCCCCGTGACAGCAGTGTTGAAAGCCACGCTGAGGAGACAACTGTCCATCTGTTATGTCAGCCTGTCTGTCTGTCTGTCTGTCTGTCTGTCTATCTACCTACATGCCTGCCAATTTATATATTTTTTCTTTTGCAGGAATCCAGCGTCAGCCAACACGGGGAGGTGCATGGTCGTGGGCGTTGGCGTAACCAGCGGCAGAGAGTGGGCGAGTTTGTTTCTGAGATTGAGAACAGGGTGCTTGCACTGCTGCAGGAAGAGTGCCAGTAGAGGGCCAGCTTTGATGCCTTCCTTGACCCAAGCAACAAGCGCTCCTGCTTATGCCGGCACATGTTCAACATTATGGAGGAAATGTGTGGAGACCTTGAGATACAGTGTATGGATCAATTGAACACATCTGTGTTCAGTTCAGACAGTTAAAATACAGTGCCACCTCCACCTTCAGTCGATCCATACACTGCATCTCAGGATCCCCCAATGGCCCCTGGGACCTCAGCAGTGTCCCCTCAGTGGCACCTCTCTCTGTATCAGCCCCCTCCTCTCCACCAGCCACCACCCACCATGCCCCAGACCCCATTGTAGCCCCCACCCTCCTACGAAGAATTTACACCGCCATCTTTTACGCATAGGCACCATCCCCATCCCTTCCCCCGTTCCCACATCCCCAAGGTGACCAGGCATCCCAGCAAACCTATCACCAGTTGTAATTATTTTCATGATCAATAAAAAATGTTTTGCTTGACAAATTCCGTCTGTTTTAATTTTTTTATAGGATGCACAACAGCAGTCATTTGCACTCTGTTTGAGACAAACGCAGGCTGAGCCCGAATATGCCTAGCATGCGTTTGTCCCAAGCAGATTGAAAAGAGCACTTTGTCCTCTGCTTGAGACAAACGCATGTTGAGCCAGAATAGGCCTAGCATGCGTTTGTCCCAAGCAGACTGAAAAGAGCACTTTGCTTGAGACAAACGCATGCTGAGCCTGAATAGGCCTAGCATGCGTTTGCCCCACACAGAATGTAATGGACTTGAGGAACAAAAGAAGAAACATTTACACAAAAAGAAGTAACATGAATATGACGTGTTTTATTAAATGAAAAAAATCCAAACTGATTTATTCAATGTCAACATTGTTTTTCCAATATGATCATCTTGCCATGACACCTCTCCATCAGACGATACAAAATATACGCAAATTGGTTGCGGATTGTCATGACCCATGCCGTTGACCGCAAGTCCATAAATTGAACACTATGTGTTGGGTTGCTAGGCTCCTATCATTGTTCCTCAGAAAATTATGAAGGATGCAGCATTCCAGGACCACCTTGATTGCATTCTCCACATCCAGTTGCATGGAGGGCAGCAAAACTCTCCATTTGGCCGTCCAACCAATGCTGAGCCTATAATTGAAAATTCTTTGTTTATGGCTGAGTCCATATCAACTATATGGCGTCATAAGGTTTTCGTCCAATCCTAAAGCCTCATCCACAACCATCACCAATGGCAAACTTGGTTCATCATGAAGGGTAGAGGCCTACTGGCTGGTATGTTGAGGCATCCCTCATGCAGATGACATCCAAATTTAGAGTCTTTGAATATGCGGGAGTCACCTTGGCTGCCGTAAGCTCCCACATCGGCGGCAAGGAAGATTAGATGGGCATCAGTCAATGCCAAGAGTACCATGGAAAAATATTTCTTATAGTTAAAATAAGATGATCCGGAGTGGGGAGGCTTCTTCACCTTGATGTGTTTCCCATTCAGGGCACTGATTAGCAATTAGGAAATTGTGTTTTTTCCCAAAATCCATCCACAACAGACTCCCAGATTTCTTCAGTTGGCTCCGGCATGACTGAGTTGTGTAGCTCCTCCCAAATTGCCACACATGCAGACCTTGTTTCTACAGAGACTGTTGCGACACCAAGGAGGAAATAATGGTGAAGGGACACATATCTTTGTCCAGTGGCAAGGAACCTAACATGAAAATGATAAAATATTTAATTAAAACAGCATACAAATAAAAAGTCCTACTCCTAAGCCTAACACTATCCACTAACCCCCCTAATCCCTAAACCCTACCCCTTAAGTATAACCCTTAACCCCTACACCTAAACCCTAACCCCAATTGCCTAATCCCTACCCCTAATCCCAACTCACTATTCCCTAAACCCTACCCCTTCATTCTAACCCTTACCCCCTACCCCTAAACCCTAACCCCAAACTTCTATTACCTAAACCCTACCCCCCCAACCCTATCCCCTAGCCCTAACCCATATGAGTACTTATTTCACTTACCTCAGTGTCACTAGCAGCTGCTCCTCCAGTGACACAGGGTGTCCACCCTGGTCAATCTTAGCCGGAGTCTCTCCATGAGCTCATCAAACAGTGTCACAGACATCCTGGTAAAGTTGTAAAACTTTTCCGGGTGTATGCGTAGTTCTGTATACATCTGGGGGAAGTACCCCACTGACAGCCACTGGGGTAACAGTGGGTGGGTCCAGAAACAATTTTGTCTACTGCTGCTATCCTCCTCCAACTGTCTCCTTCTACGAATTCTCTGCAAGATGATAAACAGGATTGCTTCATCAATCTTTTGCACAACAGGATCCATAATGCAAAAATTCTAAGAAAACGCACGCAAAAACGCGAAAACTCCAAAAATACTCAAACAAACTCACACATATTATCTCTCTCCTCTCTCTCTCCAACCAAAATGCCCCCCCCCCCCCCCCACATGATATCGAGTGTTGTTTATTCATTTTCCTTGGCATTGTGGGTAATTTGGGAGTAGAAAATAGCAGAGGGATGTTTTTTTAAATAAAATGCACCTTAGCGTTAACGCTTACAAACGACGTGAAACACGCATTGATGCCAAATCAAAACGCTTGTGTTTTTTAAAGCTGCTTTTTTGCAAGCATTGTTAGTAGCTTTACAGCCGTGTGTATGAGGCCTATGTGCCCTAAGACCCTCTGAATGGCTCTTTATTAGCATCACCACACTTGCATTGTGCAATTGAAAGCACTGAATACGAAAGCATAAGAATATATATTTGGCGCAAAGCACGCAGTTAGTAATTATTATCTCTGCACTGGGCGGATTTAGTATACAGCAAATGGCAGATGTTGAACATGTATACAAAAAGAAGAAATCATAACATGTAACATCTGGAAAGCAGCAGAGATTGGAAGCATTGCAGGAATGAACAGGTCGTTAACAGTGTGCACCTGTGTTACAGCTGTTTGTGTACAAGGGTCACATGGGAGGAGGACAGGGGCTCAGAGGAGGAAACCGTTTTATCTGTGCTTCATCAGATCTTATCCAAAGGGAAAAGAGGAACGCTATGTTTCATAAACATATGGTTGTCAGAACTGGTTTTATTCTATAGATGGCTTTATTTCCTCTCCCTGCCTTACAAAAGAGCTAGCGGAAATTTAAAAACCTTGACGCAAGGTAAAATCTGAGCAGAACTCTACAAACTAAACAGGTTCTGCATCTAATTCATAACAGTGCTTGCAATATGTAAAGTGTACATTGCGAATGGTTTGTGAAGAAACAGTATGTGTTAATATTGTAAAACATATATCACGTTGCTAACAACTCGCCCACTAAAAGGTAAAACCTAGGTATGTTCAACTAATTAAACAGCTCTATGCCTGCCTTTACAAACACATGAACTTTACTAGCATCCCAGCCTTAGCCCGTAGGGTTCAATATTGAGGTGGCCCACCCTTTGCAGCTATCACCAGCTATAACAGCTTCAACTCTTCTGGGAAGGCTGTCCACAAGGTTTAGAAGTTTGTCTATGGGAATGTTTGACCATTCTTCTAGAAGCGCATTTGTGACCATAGGGATCGAGAAGGCCTGGCTTTGCAGTCTCTGCTCAAATTCAACCCAAAGGTGTTCTATTGGGTTGAGGTCAGTACTCTGCGCAGGCCAGTCAAGTTCCTCTACCCCAAACTCACTCATCCATGTCTTTATGGACCTGTGCAGTGGTGCGCAGTCGTGTTGGAACAGGAAGGGGCCATCCCCAATCTGTTCCCACAAGGTTGGGAGCATGAAATTACACAAAATGTCTTGGTATGCTGACGCCTTAAGAGTTCCCTTCTCTTGAACTAAAGGGCCAAGCCCAACCCCTGAAAAACAACCCCACACCATAATCCTCCCTCTACCAAATGATTTTCAATGCACAAAGCAAGGTCCATGAAGACACGGATGAGCGAGTTTGGGGTGGAGGAACTTGATTGTAAAGGTGCCCCAATACTTTTGAAAATATAGTGTATCTGTTATTAACCTAAATCATGAATCATCCAAGTTTTAAAGGACAAAATAAAATTATCCTTTAAAAATTAAAGAGATAAGAAACTATATTTTAATATTATTTTTTTTTGTTTACAAACTTTTATTTGTTATAAAGTGGTGGTACAAAAGAGAAAAAGATGTTTTGAAAAAATGTATCTTAACAGATAGTATTCTTTGTTTAATGTATGTTTATTTATGATTATCAGATGCAAATGTGCTGTATTCTCATACAACGCAGAGGATTTTATAGTATATACAAAATATAAGCATTCTCCTCCGGGATTAGGTTTAGGGGATAAGGTTATTGGTTAAGTCAAAGTAAAAAAATTCAAATAAAAGCATGGAAAAATCAAGCATTTTAAACAAACTTGCAGCATATTTCCTATCCATATATATATATTTTTAAAGCAGCCAGGGGAGGGAAAAAGGGAATACCGTAGAGCGGGGGTCAGCAACCCAATGATAATGGGCAGGTGACGAGTAGATTGCATCCCTTCCTTGCTGATCCCTGGAGCCTGGACAGGAGTGGGGGACAGTATTTACTGGAACCGATCTGTATTTTCCTCCTGCAGCATCTGAAAGCCTTTCTCTCCTCTCCCTCCCGCTGGCATTCAGCTGCTGCAGGAAGAAAATACAGGAGATCGGCTCCAGTAAATGATGCCCCCACTGCCCAAGTTTCCCTTCTTTCTGCTGCCCAGGTCCCCTGTGTGCTATCTTGGCCCCCCTTCCACCCCTACCCTCACAGCGCTGTCAGCTTCATCTCTTATCTCTCCGGTTGTTGCGGGGGATCTTATAGATTAACTAGTCCAATGCTTTACCTAGCATAATGAGTGTAGGTGTCAGTGTTGGTGACAGTGCAAAATTCAGTTAATGGCAGTGTAATTGTCAGTGTAATTGTCAGTTACAGTCAGTGCAAGTGGCAGTTAGTGTCCGTGCAAGTGGCAGTAAGTGGCAGTGTGTTTTGGGTAAAAAAAATTAAAAAAATTATATTTAGGTTACATTTACACTTGGCATTTTGGGATAACGGCAGAATCGTTGCGATTCTGCCCACAATCTCAAAATGCATTACAATCACAAAATGCAGGTTAGGGGGACAATATCTTCAATGGCCCATAAAATAAAGTGCAGTTTTGACATGGTTGTTGCGTGAAGCTTGTTGCCAAAAAAGAGCAGGAACTTCTTTTGGGTGACAAGCCTCACGCAATGCGATTTGCTGAGAATGCCCCGCATTAAATTGCGTGACAATTGCGGCAAAACCGCACCGCGTTTTAGGTGCCATTGAAAATAATGACACCTGAACCTACCTTTTGCGATTGTAGTGTGTTTTTCAGATCCCAAAATGTCAAGTGTGAATTGAGCCTTAGTGTCAGTATGAGTGTTAGCGTCAGTGTGTTTAGGTAGGACAAAAAAAATATGTTCCATTGTTTCTTGGCCCTACTGCAGGCAAAAATAAGTAGGGGAATTTATTTTGCAGTTGTTTTTGGTAGTGGTACATGGGCCAGTTTTCCTTTGATAATAAAAAATATCAGGAGATATCTATTAACATTTTCCACCATATGAAAGGCCACTCTGTCCTGAAAAAAAACAAGGTATAATTCACCTGGGTACACAAAGTAGTTGCAATGATATGTGCAGTTTTACTAACGTGTCAAAGTTACAAAATTGGGTTTGTGCATTAGGGCTTGTTTTGAACCTGGTCATGAAGTGGCTAAAAATGGGTTCTATACTATGTTGGGCTATACCAGGGGGGCAGGGTGGCAATTGCCCCCAGGCCATCCTAACTTATATTCAAAATGGCTGGCGGCCACTGCCCGCTGACAATTTTCTTTTGGAGGAAGTCGGGCTGGGGGCATGACCACAGCAGCCAATAACTAGCTGTTGCATTCCAGGAGTTGTAGCCTACGCTTAAGCTCCTGGTGGGTGGAGAGAACAGAGCTGCACAACCAGGAGGTCTTGGAGGCAGGCAGAGGCAAGGCGCGCCAGAGTTGCACGCATGTGACTGGCTCGTGCTGGGCGTTGGCTGCAACCTAACCCCAAGAATAAATATTTACCCTGCCTCAGTGCCCACCCAGTAACCTTAAGGTAGCCCTCAACACTGTCTGGCTGTCAGGTCCTGTTGTCCATGATCTACGGGTCCTGCTGGGAGCTGGCCATGGCCTATGGGTCCTGCTGGCCACTGACCTGTGGGTTCTGCTGGCCGCTAGCCATGGCCTGTGGGTCCTTCTGGCAGCTGATCATGGCCTGTGGGCCTGCTGGCCACTAGCCTAGGGTGACCAGACATCCCTGGTTTCTGTAGTTCCATGGATTCGGTGGTTCAATGGGCCACTTGACTTGACTTTCCCCCCAGGCCTAAGGCTCCCCCCCCCCAGCTGGGCTACTGCTAGATTTCATCCTTTTTAAAGTCACTGTCAAGTGACACGTTGCATCTGTTGGCAGGTGACTGTGGCAAATGACATGCTGCACAGTGTTGCTAACCTAAACGAAATTTACTGACACGACACCCAAAATTTACTGGCACAGCCAAGTTTTTACTGCCATTTCCAAAAGTTACAAAATTACAGTTTTAAAGAGGAAGTAAACCCTGATGAGTTTACTTCCTCTTTCATTCCCTGCAAAGGTAAAGCATAATGGACTACTATGCATCACATAGTAGTCCATTATGTGTCACTTACCTGACACAGGAGCCAGCGATGTCACCACTGTCCCCTGAAAGTCCGGCGCATCCATCTTCTCGGTGGGTCTCGCTGCACCACCGCTGTCATTCGGCGAAGCCGCGATGACGTCACTCTCGCGCATGTGCACGGGAGCCGCCACGCGCGGCATATCGCCGTTGACGGGTGCCGCGCTCAGTGCGTCTGCGCGCCGCTGTCTACGGCGCATGCCTGTAGACATGCCTGTCTTTTGGCAAATATCTCCTAAACTGTGTATGTTTAGGAGATATTTCTTGGACCTACAGGTAAGCCTTAATCTAGGCTTACCTGTAGGTCAAAGTGTGTTGTAAGGGTTTACAGTACAGTACAAATTTCACTATTTAGGCTACAAACAAGTACAATATGTAATTAGCAATGTGATTTAAGGTCTCTTATTTAGTAAGTAAGTAGCTCAGGGACAGAACTCAGGAGGGCAAGAAAATAGAATGGGCGACACACACATGAAATTGACTCTCATGGTGATACTGACAGCAGTGTGCAGCAGTACACATTACCGACATAACACGTCCCCTCATGAGTCACAGTGACAGTCTCTCTCCAAGCCAGGTGGTACCTCCAGTCCAAACAGCACTGATGGTCCCGCTCCCGGCCTGCCTTGCTCCCATCCTGCAGACCCACACACAAGTCTCTGGCTGCTCTGCTTGGCTCACTTGCACCATGACATCACAGGACATGCTCAGGCACTGCCTCCACCAGAGCCACCCAAACACACTGTAGCAGACACTCATATGGTCTTGATGGTCTCGGCTGGAAATATTTTTCCGTGGTACTCTTGGCATTGCCAGTAAAATACGGACGGTTGGCAACACTGATGCTGCATCTGGTGGAAGGCGACACTGCCAAGGGACCCGCTGCATCTGGTGGCAGGCAATGGTGGCAAGTGTCAAGCTGCATCTGGTGGCAGGCGCTGATGCCAAGTCACACGCTGCATCTGGTGGCAGGTGCTGCTGCCAAGTGACACACTGCATCTGGTGGCAGGCACTGTTGCCAAGCAACACGCTGCATCTGGTGGCAGGCGATGCTGCCAAGTATTGACGGCCAGTAATGCAAGGCACGACAGTGCTGCCCCCCTAATCTATGTGCCCAGCCCCCTAAACTACATGCGGAGCACCAGACGCATGGATTACATCTTTGTTTTTTATTTTTTTAAAGCACGTGATTAAAGCCAGAAGCTCTAATAGGTTTCAATAAAGCCCCTAGTTGTATGACAATTGAAAATTACTATTCGCTATTGTCTTCCTGATTCTCCTCCTGGCCAATCTGGAAGCAGGTCCTGAGACCCGTAACCCGATTGGCCGAGAGGAGAAGAGATCCTGTTGGCCGCCGAGGAAGAGGAGGGAGGAGACACAGGGAATGCCACTGTGAAGCACCAGGAGGAGGAAGCGCTGCACGCGACCTAGATGGGGTAAGTGTGGGGCTACTGACCGACCGGAGGGGGGGGGGGTTCCTGTGACATGACCGGCTGGGTGGGGAGAATTGTGGCAATTCAAATGTTCGCCCCCCCCCCCCAAAAAAAATATACCATCAGCCACCACTGCTGCCAAGTGACATATTGCATCTGGTGGCAGGCTATAATGGCAAGTGACATGCTACTTCTGGTGGAAGGCGACGCTACATCTGGCGGCAGGTGATGCTGCCAAGTGACATGCTGCATCTGGTGGAAGGCAATGCTGCCAAGTGATCCGCTGCATCTGATGGCAGGTGGCGGTGGCAAGTGACAAGCTGCATCTGGTGACAGGCGACAGTGGCAAGTGACAAGCTGCATCTGGTGGCAGGTGACGCTGACACATGACACGCTGCATCTGGTGGCAGCCAATGCTGTCAAGTGACATGCTGCATTTGGTGGAAGACAATGCTGCCAAGTGACCCATTGCATCTGTTGGCAGATGACGGTGGCAAGTGACAAGCTGCATCCAGTGACAGGCGACGGTGGCAAGTGACAAGCTGCATTAGGTGGCAGGCAATGCTGTCAAGTGACACGCTGCATCTGGTGGCAGGTGGCAAGCTGCCTCTAGTGGCAGACAACGGAGGCAGGTGACAAGCTGCATCTAGTAGCTAGCAACAGTGGAAAGTGATGAGATTCATCTGGTGGCTGGTGACAATGGCAAGTCACAAGCTGCATATGCTGGCAGGTGACGCTGCCAAGTGACACGCTGCATATGGTGGCAATAATGTACTTCAATCATCCTGACACCATATCAACCACGGTGTCAGGGCGATTGAAGTGCTGACATCAGCCATTGCCTCGACAAATCACCGCCCTGCCCCCCAGCAAAATTTTCTTTGTCCCGGTGCCAATAATGTTGGGGACCTCTGACCTGCAAGACATTCACAGATTTACATTAAGTGCCTAGAAGCCCTATACTAATTCGTCCCTACACACTTTATCAGCAGGACTTCCTATGCTTTCCCTATCACAGCTATGCACTTGTCAACTTGAATACTTCCTTGCTTTTCTAAATACTTTTTGCCTTTAATTTATGCAGGTAGCACGTCACTGCTTTTTGATATTATACTTTTCAAAGTGGTTGCTGTGAACCTAACCATTTAAAGTATGAGAACCAGCTTTTCCAAGCACCCTATTGGCCCTTCTAAGTCGTCTGACCAAATCTCAAAGCTTGGTAAGTGCGTTAGGGTTAGTTGGTTACAATTGCTGCAAACTTGCACATTCTTTTTCTGAATCTGTAAATCCTGAATGGCCAGGGTTCACCTCAAATCCATGTTAACCCCAGACCCAAATCTCATTGCTTTTCTTCATTATCACATGTAAATCACAGTGTATACAGCAAAAACAGGTTTGGGAGCTAGAAATGCAATTACTGGCTGTTACACACATGCACAATATATTAATTTGCAGAATATGATATGTCACTATTTAATCCCTGTTCAACTGCTAATATAAACCTGATCAGCATTCCACTCTTTTTCATAAATTCTGTATTCAGTGCTTTTGCTTTGCTATTCTATTGTTCTGCACCATTTCTGGTCACTAGAGGGCGTTGTGCGCACAAGCATAGAAATTTCTTCATGCCAAATCCACAAAAGTCTACACACAGGGTACAAATGGCATCACAAGGGACAAGCTATCATCAGCACTGTCCACACAGGATTTTGGGTGACCACGATCATTCTAAAATTGGTAATATGCTCTTCTTCCTCTCCCACTCCCCTCCAATGTCCTACCACTAATAAATACTTTGCTATACAACTGGAGAAAGAGTTGTGGAAAAAAAAAGAAGGAAAATGCCATTAAAGGAAGTAAATAGTAGGAAATACAAACAAGAAAACAGGCAGTGATGTGTTTGTTTGGCGGAGACGGACTAAAATACAAAGATGTAATTTCAATCGTTTAATCGGATGTGTCCTAGGTGCATGGTGCAGTGAAAATGACGCACAATGACAAAAAGGATCATAGATCGTTTATAATGATATGCAATATATTTTAGTAATATACTGCACTATATTACCGTATCTATAATATATAATGTTATTGACTAGTGCGCATCTCTAGACAAGCACACAAGCCAAGTTTTGTATATATGCTAATATACTGTATATATGCATTGAAAATACAGTATATGGATAAAGCGTTGCAAATATATACAGTATGGAAATATACCCATTATATAGTTACATCTTCACATGGCATTTTCTTAATATTGTACATTATTTCCTAGGTAGGCCTGTGAGCACATAAAACACTTTTTGGGCACATTCACACTACTGTGTTGTGGTAACAATGCCATTAATTATGAATAGCACCCCAACACATGTGCCAGCATATGTGCGTTGCAGCACAGTGCTCTGTCGGAAATTTAGAATGTACTTTTTTTGGTGCGTTACGCAGCCCATTTATATGAATGGATTGCCTTAAGACAATGCAGGTTTAGATGTGTGCTTATACATCACAGTGGTGTGCTTTAAATGAACTTTTAGGGCTCCTCCACACCAAACCTTGGGATTATAACACACACCCTAACACACAATTTATCCACTTAAGGACCAGCAGCCCCAGTTTTACTGCAGCAATGTGGCTCGATCCCACAAATCACTGCAGGTGTACGTCGGCTCATTCACGCCAATTTGTGGGCGTGCACACACTCCCATTGGCCAATCAGTGGGTCCGGCAGACTTGATGTCTGCTGGTGACCCGCAATCGTTCCACGCAGTGACAGAACGGGGATCTGCCTGTGTAAATAAGGCAAATGTCCTTTCTGACAGGGGAGATCACACAGGTCCTGTCTTTCTGCTATGCATGAAGACACATCTGTGTGCTTCCCCAGTCACACAGTCCCCATACAGTTAGAACGCAGGGAGGGAACACATTTAACGCCTTGATCGCCCCTTCCCTGCCAGTGTCAGTACAATAACAGTGCATATTTTTACTGTTACTTTTTACTGATTACTGTAATAATGTCACTGTTTCCCAAAAAAGTGTAAAAATGGCAGTTAAGTGTCTGATCTGTCTGCTGCAATGTCGCAGGCCTCCCAAAAAAATCACTAATCACTGCCATTACTAGTAGAAAAAAAAATAATACTAAAAATGGCATAAATCTATCCCCTTTTTTGTAGATGCTATAACTTTTGTGCTTATTTTGTGTTTTTTTTTTGTTTTTGTTTTTTTTTTTACCAAAAATATGTAGCAGAATCCATATTGACCTAAAATGATGAATACATTTTTTTTTACTTTTTTTTTTCTAAATGTTTTATAGCAGAAAGTAAAAAATGTTGTTTTTATTTTTTTCAAAATTGTCGCATCTTTTTGTTTATAACTCAAAAAATAAAACCCACAAAGGGGATCAAATACCACCAAAAGAAAGTCCTATTTGTGGGAAAAAAAGGACATGAATTTTGTTTGGGTACAGCATCGAACGGCCATGCAATTGTCAGGTAAAACGACGCAGTGCCATATTGAAAAAAAAATGGCCTGGTCAGGAAGTGGGTAAATCCTTCCGGGGCTAAAGTGGTTAATAACGAGTGGGAACACACTATATACTGTATGTGTTTTGTAGGCATATTTATAATACAGTGAATGTAACAGTCACTAAACATTCCCTGCAGATGATTGAATCACAGTAATTTAAACACTTGCTTACTGGGCACTTAAACCCCCCTCCTGCCCAGACCAATTTTCAACTTTTAGCGCTGTCACACTTTGAATGACAATTGTACGGTCATACAACACTATACCCAAATACAATTTTTATAATTTGGTGGTGAGGGTGTAAACAGGTGCAGTTAGCTAGTTCACCATTAGGTGGTTCTGTCTCAAAGCAGTAATGGAAATGGGGAATTATGTAATTGGGTGTTAGGTCCCTTTTTGGACAAATCCTACCTGTAGTGATGCAATGGGTGAAGCTAGTGCCCATATAAATGCCAGGAAAGGAGGAGCCTTATGAATTAGGGCATAGGAGCCAAACACCCAAGAGCTATACCATATGTAGTCAGCTACTGCAGAGGCCCTGCACAGGGCTGAAGTCTCGGGAGAAGTGTACAGTCTTTAGTACGTACAGCTGCAGTGCTCCTATGTCTGATACGATGTGCAGGGAGTCTGGATGCATGGAGCCTAATGGGCAACGTCAGAGCCCTCTGAGTGAGTACTAATGATCCTGAGAGGAAGAGTGACAACTGGGAGCGTACCCGGCTGGGTAGAGCTAGGAGTGGGATATAGAGAGACTGGTATACAACAAGCACCTTATTATTTTTGGCTGATAGAGCAGCATGCCTCACCTTGTGAATCTCAGTTTGAAAAAAGCAGAATGCTACAGAAACTAGTAAATAGGGAGATGAGTCCCAACATTGTGGTGCTTACAAGGACAGGAGTTGCTAATGGGGCTTATAAGTAATGTGCAATTTTCACAAATGACTGCTTTTTTGTGTGAGGATGTATGCTGAAGACGCCTGTCAGTATGCCGATGTGATTTTAATGTCAATGTCATCTTTAAAGAAGAACAGTGAAGTGTAGAAACTATGGGGGGGGGGGGGCAATCCATTCTTATGACTATAATGGCTAATCAAGGATGTTTTGGGTAATGGAGATGGGCACAAGATGGCAGAGACGTTTAGCAGGGTGGGGACTTGAGCACTTTGGTGCCAACAGTCGGCCAATCAGAAGTCTCCTTACAATTCAGGCTGTCAAAATACAAGCATTATGTAGTACCTTTCCCAGTTGCAGTCCATCTAACATTACCGACTCCACAAGATACAATATACTGTGCTCTTACTGTGCTCTCACCACAAAGATTTTTTGAGTTTTTGGAGTTCTTTCCTATGACAAACAAATCAAAATTCCTACATAATTTATCCTTAACCACTTGCCAACCAGCCGCCGTCATTATACTGCGGCAGGTCGGCTCATTTCTGCAAATCGCCATAGGTATACATCAGCTCCTTTAAGAGCCATAGCAGGAGAGCCCGCTGCACGGTAAAGAGAGCAAGAATGGGGATCTGTCAATGTAAACCCATTCTGACAGGGGAGCAAAGAGAGATCTGCTGTTCCTAGTGATTAGATACAGCATCTCTCTCTCCTCTTCCAGTCAGTCCCACCCCTCCCACAGTTATAAACACCTCCATGGGAACACATTTAACCTCTTGATCGCCCCCTAGTGTTAACACCTTCCCTGCCAGTGACAATTACACAGTAATAAGTGCATTTTTATAGCACTGATCACTGTATAAATGTCTATGGTCCCAAAAAGTGTCTGATCTGTTCGCCGCAATCTCACAGCCTGGCTAAAAATCGCAGATCGCCTCTAGTAAAAAAAATAAATAAATAAAATGCCATTAATCTATCCTCTATTTTGTAGACGCTATAACTTTTGTGTAAACCAATCAATATATATACGCTTATTGCGATTTTTATTTTTTTTACCAAAAATATGTCGATGAATACATATTGGCCTAAACTGATGAAAATTTTTTTTTGGGGGGGGGGGGATATTTTTTATAGAAAAAAGTAAAAAATATAGATATTTTTTTTTTTCAAAAGTGTTGCTTTTTTTTTGTTTATAGCGCAAAAAATAAAAACTGCAGAGGTGATCAAATATCACCAAAAGAAAGCTTTTTTTCGGGTTAGGCGTCACATGACCGCACAATTATCAGTTACGCAGTGCCGTATCGCAAAAAATGGTCTAGTCATTAAGGGGGAAAATCTTCTGGGGCTAAAGTGGTGAATAAATTAAGTTCTATCAGTGGATGCGGTTTCATTAGAGAACGACCATTCATTCCAAAAACTTTTGAATGACATTTGTCAAGTCATCGAATGTACTGATGAGAATTTTCATACAAACATTCATTCACAAATCTGCTAGTGTATGACCAGCTTTAGTCTTAGGTCTGTAAGTCCTTAACCACTTAACGACCAGCGCACGCCGATGTACGTCCTATTTTTGAAGAGGGATATCTCGGTAACGGCAGCAGCTGCTGCCACAACTGAGATATCCATCTCTTCAGGCGCTGGTCGTCTGATAACGGTGGTCTCCGTGGCAGATTCGACGCAAGATCACCACTATCGGCGGCGGGAGAGGTGCCACCCCACCCTCCCGCACCCTCCGCCGCTTACCGGAGCCGTCGGTAGCAGCGGAGGCGATCGGGTCCTGTCGATGGCTGGGTATGGAGACGAGTGAGGCTAAGATGGCCCCCACTCGTCTCTATACCATAGGAGGGCGGAAGCAAAGTCAAAACGTCACTTCCGCCCATACCTCTTAAAGGTATATTTTTTTAAATGTCATTTTTTCTTTTCTTTTTTTTTTTGCATTTTAGTCCAAATATGAGATCTGAGGACTTTTTGACCCCAGATCTCATATTTAAGAGGACCTGTCATGCTTTTTTCTATTACAAGGGATGTTTACATTCCTTGTAATAGGAATAAAAGTGATCCATTTTTTTTTTTAAACAGTCTAAAAATAAATAAAATCAATTAAAATAAATAAGAAAAAAAAAGGTTTTTAAAAACACCCCGTCACGACGAGCTTGCGCACAGAAGCGAGCACATACGTGAGTAGCGCTCGCATATGAAAACTGTGGTCAAACCACACATGTGAGGTATCGCCACGATCGGTAGAGCGACAGCAATAATTCTTGTCCTAGAGCTTCTCTGTAACGCAAAAAATGCAACCTGTAGAATTTTTTAAATGTCGCTTATGGAGATTTTTGAGGCTAAAAGTTTGACGTCATTCCACGAGCAGACGCAATTTTGAAGCGTGACATGTTGGGTATCAATTTACTCGGCGTACCATTATCTTTCACACTATAAAAAAAATTGGGCTAATTTTACTGTTGTGTTATTTTTTTATTCAAAAAAGTGAATTTTTTCCAAAAAAAGTGCGCTTGTAAGACCGCTGCGCAAATACAGTGTGAAAAAAAGTATTTCAATGACCGCCATTTTATTCTCTAGGGTGTTAGAAAAAAAACAATATAAAATGTTTGGGGGTTCTAAGTAATTTTCTAGCAAAAAAAAACAGTTTTAAACATGTAAACACCAAATCTGAAAAAAAAGGCCTGGTCCTTAAAGCGGGAGTCCGCCGTTTTTTTTTTTTTAAAGCCAGCAGCTACAAATACTGCAGCTGCTGACTTTTAAAATAGTGACACTTACCCGTCCAGCGCGCCCGCGATGTCGGCACCTCGAAGCCGATCTCTCGATCGTCTCTCGGGTGCTGCCGCCGCCATCTTGGGTATGGGAATCAGGAAGTGGAGCCTTCATTTCCCGGTTCCCTACTGCGCATGCGCGAGTCGCGCTGCGCAATAAGGATGGTCCCCGCTGTCTCTGAGATCCATGTGTTTCCCAGCAGGCAGCGGGGGACCTTCGGAAAGGGGCGTAGATTCTGCGGTAAGGGGCGTACCTTCTGCAGAATCTACGCCGGAAGTGGGTGCAGATACCTGTACTGTACAGGTACCTGCACCCCCCTCCCCCCTGAAAGGTGCCAATTGTGGCGCCAGAGGGGGGGGGGAGAGTTCCAATGAGCGGAAGGTCAACTTTAGGGTGGACCTCAGCTTTAAGTGGTTACAATGAAACAAGAAACCTCATTGATTGCTATTGGCCACACATCACTTAGTGCTGGTTTTCTTCTCTAGAGTTTTAATGCATCAGCCCCATGACACTCTACAGCAGTGGTCATTAACCCTGTCATCAGGACCCACTAACAGGCCAGGTTTGCAAGATAACTGAAATACATCACAGGTGATATCATTTGCTGCTCAGTGATTGCAGTATTCTAGTCTGCATCTCCCCAAGGTAATACATAAAACCTGGCCTGTTAGTGGGCCCTGAGGACAGGGTTGATGACCACTGCTCTAGACCATCTGTTCATTGGTCAGGTAATTGTAATCAGAAATGTAATAGGAAGGCCAAGACCAAGTACAGGTTTAATTTAAGTGGCGATTCAGACTATTGCTCTGTGTTACCCATTCATTGTGGCGGCCCAGTGGTGTAGTGGTTAGAACTCTCCCCTAGCAGTAAGAAGGGTCGCTGGTGCGAATCCCAACCCAAGACACTACCTGCCTGGAGTCTGTATGTTCTCCCTGTGCCTGCGTGGGCTTCCTCCGGGTACTCCGGTTTCCTCCCACAAACCAAAGACATGCAGGTAGGTTAATTGGCTTCTGTCCAAAATTAGCCCTAGTATATGAATGGGGACCTTGGATTGTGGGCTCCTTGAGGGTAGGGACCAATGTGAGTGTGCAATGTACAGGGATAGGAAAAATTGTAGGCACCCAGGTTGAACTGGATGGACTGGTGTCTTTATTCAACCTTACTAACTATGAAACCATCAAATTTTGGGGTTGTGACAATGCATGAAACATTGCGGCACATATGTGTTGTGGTGTGCTACCGTGGCAAAAAGTCATGTGCAATTTTCAGTCCATTGTGGTGTATCGGCAGCCATTTAATCAATCAGCTACCTTAAAGTTAATTATGACACGATGCAGTGCAATGGACAAGATAAGCCTGAAAACCCCTGAAGACCAACTGAAGGCAATACACGAAAACCGTATAATCAGGGCATTGCCAATGCAATCCACCAAACACTACAAATGTGCTTAACTCAAAAAGTTAGTGCCTGTCAAATCGTAGGCTATAGAGCTATCAGTCCTCTTAATATGCGCCCCATACATGTTTACTGAAGAGCACTGGGGGCATGACCACCCCAGCTGGGAACACTTTGCCAGCCAATAACTCCAACCAGAAAAGTCCTTCCTGACAGGAAGTAGTGCTAAGTAGATGGCCTAATTGGAGGGATTCAGATATCTCTTAAGTGTAAAAGCAAGCGAAAGAAAGCATTTATCCAGCAAATGGAATTAGTCATGGACCTGTGACTTTGCAGAGCAGATACACAGCTCCATGTGAAAAGCTGGGCCTCAACATGAGGGATTATATGTCACCACTGTGTCACAGGGGAAGTCATGGTTAATAAGAGCACACAGGAAAAAACACCCATTCCAAGCACTGATTGCTTGTTTTATCAATATCGTGCTGAGATACTTTAACAATGAAGTAATATTGACAGCAGTCTGAACTGTACAGTCAGTTTGGGTAGCACGAACAAGGCATACCTCCCAACTCTACCTCATTTGGAGGGACTCCAGCTTTTGGAACCAAAGCACTATGTTCTTCCTTGGTTGTTCCTTTTGGGCCTGATGTAAGGAATTTGTATATAAAAAAAACATTGTTTAACTTTCAAAAGTGTTATATTGCACTAAACATTTTATTTAACCTTTACATGATTTAATTTAAACAATCTAACACTTCCATTATTAAATTTAGAACAAAAGCCTATAACCTATACTGCATGCTATAATGTGTCCCTCTTTCCCATCTTTCAAAGTTGCAAGATATGAAAAAGGGTTCCCTAAATGTGACAATAATGTCTAGTTGATCCACCAATTTTTCTGTTTGTTCATGTGCAAATTCAAAAAGTCATGTATTATAAGTGGGGTTTTCCAAGGTCTAAGATATGTAATGCGTATGCTCTACTCTGGTTAAGAGGTCAATTTATGCATAGGGGCAATGTTCTATTTGCACATTCTGTCTTCACCTCTTTGCACCTTTTATCTACCTGCCTTCTTTTAATTTAAACAAAGGTTTACTTTCTGATTCTTACATTTAAAGCATTTGTTACCCCAACACTTCACATTCCTGATATGTGCCTGCTGTACCATGTACTTGTATGAGAAAGTATCCTGTTCTCTTTGTATTGCTTCCTTTGTGTGAAATCCGACATTTCTGCTAGTTCCTCTGCTTTCCTATTAAAAACTGACCACACTAAGCAGGAGAGCTAGCTGTGCGGGAACTCAGTATGCTCTGCTCCAATGATCAGACTTGTCCTGACATGCCCCCTGCTGCACAGCCTATCACTGGGAAGCTCAGTGTGCTGATGCTTCTCCTCCCCCCAGCACTTATGCAGCTGAGGACATAGGAATGTGTGATCACTTATAAAAAAGGGAAAAAAGGTATTTATCATGTTTTTTTATATATATATCTATACACAAATGTTTTGCTTTCCATTTCTATTTAAACTTAATAGGTTGTTTTACAAGGTGATATATTATGTCAATATTTTTAATGAATATTTTGCTGTTTCTTACCTGGAGATTCTGCCAGTAGCAGTACTTTTCTTTGCAGACTGAAAATGCCAAGCCAAGGCTTTGCATTTAGAAGCAGCTTTGTTCGTCTTCTGCTCAAGCTCTTTCTGTGCTTTCTGATAGAGCCCATAGGCAGTTCAAAGGCTAACTAAATAATAGCACATGGCTGGTAAACCTGCCTGTTGTTTCGAGGCAGTGGCTTAGCATTGTTACTGGCAAGATCCAGTGGCAGCTGGTGCTCCATTGGTTGGGGAGCGGCACCTGAACCACGCACCATACCCACCCCCCCAGTCGCTGGCTCACTCACCCTGTGCTGCCCCCGGACTGACATGTGGAGGCAGCTTCCCCCCTCAGTCTCCTCCGTGTCCTGTCCTCCGTGTCCCCCCTTCATCAGTCAAGCTTCCACTGTGTCTCCTCTGCATCATAGCATGGCAGCCGTGCGTCTCCTCTCTCCTCCTACCTCCTTCTAGGCCAATAGGATGGCTTCCCCTTTCGGTCAATCAGGAAACGGGTCTCAGGACCCGCTTCCTGATTGGCCAGAAGGTGAATCAGTGTCACAATAGGGAATATTCATTTGCTATTGTCATACAACTGGGTGGGCTCAGGGCAAAGTGCTCTGCGCCCTGAGCCCACCCTCTTTTGAAGACTATTAGAGCCTCTGGCTCTAATCATGTGTTTAAAAAAAAAAAACCCTCATTGGAATCCCTGCATCTAAATTAGGGGGCTAGACGCATGAATAGGGGGGTGGCGCCCCTGCACCCCTAATGGACGGGCTACCACTGGAAAGCTCTCTAGGTAAGAAACTTTGCAACAGATTTAAAAAAAGATAATTGCTTAACCACTTGCTTACTGGGCACTTAAACCCCCCTCAGTCCCAGACCAATTTTCAGCTTTCAGCGCTGATGCACTTTGAATGACAATTGCGCGGGCATACAACACTGTACCCAAATGAAATGTTTATCATTTTTTTCCCACAAATAGAGCTTTCTTTTGGTGGTATTTAGTTACAGCTCGGAGTTTTATTTTTTGCTAAACAAACAAAAAAAGATGCAAAAAAAAAAAAAAAACGGGTAATTTTTCTCCTTCATTAAAGTGCGCTGATTAGGCGGCACTGATAGGCTGCACTGGTGGGCACTGATGGGCTGCATTGGTGGGCACTGATAGGCTGCATTGGTGGGCACTGATAGGCTGCAATGGTGGGCACTGATAGGCATAGTTAAGGTGGCACTAATAGGCACAGATAAGGCGGCACCGATGGGCACAGATAAGGCGGCACTGATGGGCAAAGATGGGCACAGATAAGATGGCACGGATGGGTGGCACGGATGGGTGGCACGGATGGGCACTGATAGGTACCACTGATAGATGGGACTGATGGGCACTGATGGGCACTGATAGGTGGCACTGATAGGTGGCTCTGATAGGTGGCACTGCTGGGCACTGAAGGGCGGCACTGCTGGGCACTGGTAGATGACACTGATGGGCACGGATATGTGGCACTGGGGTGCAGCACCTTTGAGGCAGATTGTGGGCACTGTGGGTGGCACTGTGGGTGGCACTGTGGGTGGCACTGCTGGGTGGCACTGTGGGCACTGCTGGGTGGCACTATGGGCACTGCTGGGTGGCACTGACGGGGGGCACTTACTTTTAATAAGTGTGGCACTGCAGGGGGCAGGTGGGCACTGGCAGGGGGCAGGTGGGCGCTAGCAGGGCTGGCCGTGATCGGGACTGATGTCCCGATCACGGCCGCCGGTGATCGGCTTTTTTTTTTCTCCTCGCGCTGACAGAGGAATAATAGCCGATTACCGACTCCGTTATATCACATGATCAGCTGTCATTGGCTGACAGCTGATCACGTGATAAGGGGTCGGGATCGACCCCTTGCACGGATCGGTGATCAGGCGAGTCTCATGGACTCGCCGATCACAGAGCGCGCCGCGCGCGCCCCCTTAGGGGCGCGCAGGCCGCTCGTACACGGGACTACGTCTATTGACGTCGTCCTGGAAAAGGAGATCCGCGCTGTAGCCGTCATTTGGCTATAGCGCGGATCTCAAGTGGTTAAAGTGATACTAAACACACACTGTTTAATTTACATTATCGATTCTTATTCTGTATGTGGATGATGGCACTGTAATTATTTTAAATATTTTTTTTTTTAAAGTACCCTTTTTTCCTAATTGATATACAGCTGTCACATGACCCAGCTCTTTCCCAGGCTGTCTGCGAGGCATGATGCCAAACAAGCTCAAATAGATAAGGTTTAAATAAACTTTAATAATATATCTCATGTATGCTATATCTATTTGATATGCTTTAATAGTAGCATAATAAAAATACTTTTTCTTGTATGACTGATATCATACAAGTATAGCATTGATTTTACAGATATAGTTTTCCCTAATTACCCTAGATTTACAGACATTGATGGTGGAATCCTATCTAAATGATCTCAATGTAAAGTTACCGTATTTATCACCGTATAACACGCACTTTTTCCCCCTTAAAATCAGGGGAAAAACGCGGGTGTGTCTTATACACTGATCCTCCGCGATTTTTGAGCCTCTGGGTGGCTTTCAGCCGCCTTTGGCCCTTCTCGCGGCTTTCACCCGTTTTTGGCAGCTTTCATCCGCCCTCTGCCTTTCGCTGCGGCTTTCGGCCGCCTTTGGCCCTTCTCGGCAGCCGAAAACCGCAGAAAAAAGGCCGATAGCGGCCGAAAGCTGACGACAAACGTCGAAGGCGGCCGAAAGCTGACGAGAACGACCGAAGGCGGCCAAGAACTACCGGGCACCGCTGAGATACACAGGACATCTCGGCGGCGCCATTTTTAAAAATAAAATCTGAAGTTAACACTGACAAGGGGACAGCGATGCACAAGGCTGCATTACAAGGCTGCAATGATAGGCTGCAATGATGGACGGGCTGCATGACAAGGCTGCAATGATGGACAGGCTGCATGACAAGGCTGCAAATGACACTGATAAGGCTGCATTGATGGGCATTTACATGTAAGTTTTTTTTTCCTTAAATTTTCCTCCTAAAAGTTTTTTTCCTTAAGATTCCCTCCTAAACTTGTGGTGCGTGTTATACGACGGCGTGTGTTATACGCAGATAAGTACGGTATTAATATAATTATAAAATATAAGGGGAGTAGAGAAAGAGATGGGACTTTAAATGAAGCACACAGCAGTAAATGGATAGGTCAAGTGACTTGGAAAATTGAATTTATTTATGTTTTGTAGGTCACGCTTCATTATCAAGTATTTTGGGCATCAAGCCTCTATACAAAAATTTGCAGATCAAACATATATAAATTACACAATTATTAATTATGGGTTAATCCCAGTCTATTTTTGTTTTATTATTATTTTTCTATGTTTTTGTCTTTCTTCCTTTTTAGATCCATTCCATGATTCCTGCTCCTGATGAGCGGTCACAGCGCTGCAAAACGCGTAGAGACTTGAATTTAAATCCCCCTTTTTTTATTGAAATCATGGACTATCAAGATTCTATATTATTTTATCTTCTTTAAAAAAAAATCATTATATCAATTCGGCTATTTTATTTATCCATGAAGGTCCTTTGATTATCTCATTTTTTACATTACATCATTGTTTATATATGTACTCATTGCTATTAATATTTTTTACCAATGTATGCATATCTACTGGATTGGGGTTTATTGTGTACTTTATATATGTTTGATCTGTGAATTTTTGTATAGAGGCTTGATGCCCAAAATACTTGATAATGAAGCATGAACTGCAAAACATAAATAAATTACATTTTCCCAGTCACTTTACCTATCCATTTACTGCTGTGTGCTTCATTTAAAGTCCTATCTCTTTCTCTCCTCCCCTTATAAACCATTGTTAGGGATGGAGGCTGGCATCCCTTTGGTGCTGGCCTCATTCAAAGTCCCAAAATTTACTTTTCTTTATAGATATTATTAATATAATTCCCTTCTATGTTGCAGTCTTCTAGTAATATATATTAATTAGCTAGCTAATCATGCCCAGACATTTCAAGATCAATCCTGCAGCAAGCCAAGTACCATACATACAGAATCTGTAATGAACATGGCCAGATTTATACTTTCTACACCCCTAGGTCGCTGGTCTTATTCCACCTTTCTCCACCAGTTCAAGTCAGCTAGCTAGCCTTGGTATCACACTGATGAGATCAAACATCATTCCCATTCAAGGCATGCTAGGACTGGGGAAACATAGGATTAAAGAGACAGTTTCTCTACTTCACTACACCTGCAACTTATGATTAGATTATCTCGGACCTATGTTTAATTAACATTCCAGTGGAACCCTTCTCAATTTTTGCCTTGAATATTTTTGTTTGAATACTTGCTATAACCACCAAGATCTGCACTCAAACTGCCACGGAACCCTTTAACTTCTTACCGCCCACCCACAGTCAAATGATGGCGGGTCGGTGCAGCTCTTGTTCTTGTTCTTGTCCCACGGGGGCGCCCAGCGTGGCGAGTAGAGTGGAAAATACTTTCTTTTAGGATTTTACATTTGTCTGTGGCTCCATGTCCTAGTGTGTGGCACCAGAATAAAACATGGGGAAAGTGCTTGTCACCAAGACAGGCACAGAAAGTGATAAAAAAAAAAAAAAGTTCCCCACAATATGTGTTTCTCTTTTTATCTGTGACACAGCAATCAAAATCCAACAGAGGAGCTAACCTTCCCCATGCCATAATTTTCTTTCGGAATGTGATGATGGTAGAAATAAAGTGGTTCTAAAGACATGACATTTTTTTAATTTAGTACATTCCCTGCATTAAAGTGATACTAAAGGAAAAAAACAAAAATCCAATATGTTATACTTATACCTACCTGCTCTCTGCAATGGTTATGCACAGAGCAGCCCCAATCCTACTCTTCTGGGGTCCCCTGCCGATACTCCTGGCTCCTCCCCCCTGCTGAGTGCCCCCATAGCAAGCCACTTGCTATGGGGACACTTGTGTGATATTTGTTTTTGACAACAGTGACAAGAAAATTGTGAGATGCAGAATAAAAAAAATTTCTTACCCACTTGCTGACCAGATGCAGTCATTATAAGGCGGCAGGTCGGCTCATTCCCAAGAATCGCCGTACTGGTGCGTTGGCTTCTTTAAGAGCCTTAGCAGGTATGCACGCATGCCTGTTTCACACCAGGGAACCTGATGCACATGGCCGGCGGCCACAATGTCCACCACCCACCTGTGATTGTGGGCACAAGAGCCAGAACGGGAATTTGTGTGTATGTAAACACACAAATCACCGTACTGATAAGGATGGAGAGACAGATCTGCTGTTCCTAGTAATTAGGAACAGCGATCTGTCTCCTCCTTCAGTCAGTCCCATCTCCCCACAGTTAGAACCATACATTTAACCCCTTGGTCGCCCCCTAGTGTTAACCCCTTCCCTGCCAGTGCCATTTACACAATAATCAGTGAATTTTTATAGCACTGATCGCTGTATAAATGTCAATGGTCCCAAAAAAAGTGTCTGATTTGTCCGCCGCAAAATGCCATAAATCTATCTCCTATTTTGCAGACACTATAACTTTTGCGCAAACCAATCAATATGCGCATATTGCATTTTTTTTACCAAAAATACGTAGAAGAATACATATTGGCCTAAACTGCTGAAGAAATTTATTATTTTTTTTTTAAATTTGGATATTTATTATAGCAAAAAGTTATTAATATTGATTTTTTTTTTTTTCAAAATTTTTGCTATTTTTTGTTTATAGCGCAAAAAATAAAAAACACAGGTGATCAAATACCACCAAAAGAAAGCTCTATTTGTGGGAAAAAGGACGTCAATTTTGTTTGGGTACAGCGTCGCACGACCGCGCAATTATCAGTTAAAGCGACGCAGTGCCGTATCGCAAAAAATGGTCAGGTCATTAAGGGGGAAAATCTTCCAGGGCTGAAGTAGTTAGTGAATGAATTTCTAACAGTGGATGCGGTTTCATTAGAGAAAGACCATTCATTCCAAAATTTTATGGTAAAAGCCAACAACATTTTTAAGTACTTTTGAATGGCATTTATCGAGTCATCGAATGTACTGATGAGAATTTTCATACAAACATTCATTCACAAATCTGCTAGTGTATGGCCAGCTTCAGTGTTAGGTGGGCAATGATGCTTGGTGCCTGACTCCAATTTGATATTATAAACCAGCTGCCTGGTTAGATCATTTGTGCGGGTGGTTCCTGCACCCGTTCCCGAAGCCGCAACCACCTGCACAGAAAATGCAGAAGATGCATGCGGGTGCCATTAGATGCAAAATCACACCACACTGGGAACCGCATGGCACCAGTTGTGATGTTAAAAATGGAGCAGGAATATTTTCCCTGCGTTTTCAAGAGGCACGGCAGCCCATTCAAATGAATGAGCTGCCATGCTCGTGCAAAATGAGCTGCAGAGATGTGAACTCAGCCTAAGAACACGTTATACTTCCCACTTTTCTAGAACAAGTGGAAGGCACCTAAAAGCAGGAGGGTGTGCCAACGCATTCCAATCCCACATGCTAGTATTAATGGGCTCCTAAGTTCCATAAGGCCCTTGTGCAGATCCACAGGCTGTACAGATAATATGTCCACCCCTGAGTAAGAGCACACAGGCATTTGGAAAACATTCCCTAACATTTGCTAGTTAGCTATTTAGTGACATAAAGTGAAACGAGTTTTTAATAGCTTATTGTGATCTTATAAAATATCTGTGCAAATGAGTATAAAAGAATAAGTGTACTTTTAAGTTTATACCCTATACAGTATTTGCTTTTCCTTTTAAATCCGTTCTGTTCAGTATTGCAAGCCTCCCAGAGGGGTCTAAAGCAAACTGAAACCACACTTTGCGTGTGTGTTTGTATGTACTGGCACATCCGTTCTGTTATGACAATATGAAACAATTTAAGGCTTGGGCTTTGTATCCTTTTACACCAAATGTTCTCCTTGGCCAGACATATATTAAATCTCTTTAGTAAACCAGACATGCTGGGATCCACGTGGCTGAAAGTTTGAAAAGAGTTTGTAGAAATCTTGAATTCCTATCAAGTGTAATTTTGTGTGCAGTGCCGGAGAGGAAAAATTCCTATTAGATTCTGGCCCTAACATCAAGCAGTTTACCATTACAAATTAAATGCGCTGTAATAGGATATATAAGGTGACTTCCTGTGGTACCTCTCTGAAAGGAAGTCCAGGCTGATATTCTACTTAGTTATTGTGAGTTATGAGCAAAACATACCTCATAACATATATACAAAGAAAATGCTAAACATCAAATCCTTACGGAGAGAATACTTCGATATTTTTCATGTAACGATTGTTTATTATACTTAGCAATAGAGCATGGAAATACAATTGTTTTTGGAAATCTTGTTTAAATGAGACCCATAAAGTGAGGCTCAAAATTAAAAAGATTCTGCTTTTAATAAGAAGAGAGAACAATTTAAAAAGAATCTGGCACTTTGCCCCTTTAGGCCTTCAAAAGCCACAGACAATGCAATTTTATCAATTTGACTTTAAATTACAGGAGAAAATTTTTGTAATTTAAGTCAGAGGCATTTTTTTTTACTTAAAGTAGAACTTAACTATAGAAAAAACGTTTTTTTTAAATTTTTGTATAGAGTAAGGGAGGGTTATAACTCCTGGCAATTTTTTTCCCCATTGAGGAGATCTCCCTTCACTTCCTGCCCCATAGCTAAAACAGAAAGTGTGAGAAAATCCCTGCAAATTAAGGGAATCCCTTGGGGGCCCCCAGGTCACCAAAAACTAGTGTGCCCATTGGAAGATTTCCCCCCTATTGCTTTTCTGGGGACAATGCAAAATGTGGAATTTTCTTTTAACTTTCAATTATAATGGTAAATGGGATAAACAGAGAAGGTGAATATCCTGAACAGGGCACAGACATCAATGAAAACCTAATAGGTGTTAGAATCCATCTCTACTCTATCCAAACTAAAAAAAAAAAAAAAAAAGTTTTGCCTTTAGTTATACTTTAAAACAAGAACGTGATTTGTAAATACTGACATGCCTGATCGACTTAAAATGTAATAACTGGTCAACTTTGTGCTTCTACTCAACATTCTTATCCTAGTTACATTCTCTCTCATTTTTTGTTGTGTTGTCGATGGCGGCACAGTGGTGTAGTGGTTAGCACTCTCACCTAGCAGTAAGAAGGGTCGCTGGTTTGAATCCCAACCACAACCAGGGCCAGATTAAGAACATCATGGGCCTGGTGCTGAGGATTTTGGTGGGGCCTTTTATAAACAATAACTAAATAAAAATGCAAACTATTTTTTGTTATAACAAATTAAATTAAAGCGAGAGAGGGAGGATGAGAGAGAGAGGAAGAGAGAGAGAGAAAGGGGATGAAAGAGGTGTGAGGGGTAAGGGAGGGAGTATGAGAGAGAAAGGGGGGATGAGAGAGAGAGGATGCACATGAGCATGTGTGGGAATGGCATCAATGCAGCCTGGCCACGGCAAGTGACCGAAGGCACAGAATCCAGAAGGAAGACCGGGTGAAGATGGAAGTGTTAGAAAAGTTTACTACCGCTTTAATATCACAGGAGCCTCTCATGGGGTCCCCTACTGACCCTGTGGCCCTTGGGCAGTGCCTAAGAGCATAGTTGTCAACATTTCAAAAATAATTTCAGGAACAATTTTTTTACAAGTGCTATATTTAGAGTAGCTGACATCCCCTATATTCCTCTATACATCACAATAGTTACAAAATTAAATAAGTACTAATAATGGGGCAGAACAAATATGAGGACTTTCCTTTAGTCGAACTGGCCAAAGTGTGCCCATTCTAGAGCTGGTAACATTGAGGATATTCAGTATAATTTTAATGAACAGTTTTTGTGGGTAAGAGGCATAGGGGAGGAGTATGGATGGTATAAAAGTGGGAAGTATGTGCAGATGAGGGAGAGGAATGTGGAGGGTCTAACAGTGGGCACTATGTACATGAGAGGAGTGTGAAGGGTATGACAGTGGGCAGTATGCACAGCAGAGGAGTGTAGAGGGTATGACATTGGGCATTATGTATAAGAGAAGAGTGTGGAGGGTATGACAGTGAGCAATATGTACAGGAGTGTGGAGGGTATGACAGTGGGTATTATGTACAGGAGAGAAGTGTGGAGAGTAGGACAGTAAGCAGTAATTACAGGAGAGGAGTGTGGAGGGAGGGTATGACGGTGGGCACTATGTATAGGAGAGGAGTATGGAGGGTATGACAGTGAGCAGTATGTACAGAAAAGGAGTGTGGAGGGTATGACAGTGGGCACTATGTATAGGAGAGAAGTGTTGGAGGTATGATAGTGGGCACTATGTATAGGAGAGGAGTGTGGAGGGTATGACAGTGAGTAGTATGTACAGGAGAGGAGTGTGGAGGGTATGACGGTGGGCACTATGTACAGGAGAGAAGTGTATGACAGCGGGCACTATGTAGAAGAGAGGAGTATGTAGGATATGACAGCGGGCGTTATGCATAGGAGAGAAGTGTGGAGGGTATGACAGTGAGCAGTATGTACAGGAAAGAAGTGTGGAGAGTATGACAGTGGGCACTATGTATAGGAGAGAAGTGTGGAGAGTATGACAGTGGGCACTATGTATAGGAGAGGAGGATGAAGTAATCTGGGAAGGAAAAATGTAAAGGTTTGTGGAAGGATGTTTAGGGACTGTGTAGTGGTTAAGCGGGCCAGACATGGATTGAAATTACACCAATTAAGCAGAGACCAGCCATAGTCAATCTATGTATGGGCTAGCTGGTTTTACACAAGTCAACCTATTAACCGACTAGATTACAACCAGCCTGTCAGGTTTTCCCCAAAACAATCAGTGCTGCCAGCTATAGTTAGCAACACTAATCATTGTATTCACTGGCAGAACACAATAACACTGCGGGAGTGATTGCCCCATTCACAGGTCAGCAGGTGAGAGGGTGTGTGGGGACAGGCTGGGGAGAGATACTGGTCAGTCCCTGGGTATGCACTGGTTAGTATCAGAGCCAGATACACACAGGTTACATACGCCACGATCGTTAGAGCGAGAGCAATAATTCTAGCACTAGTCCTCCTCTGTAACTCTAAACATCTAACCTGTAAAAAAATGTAAAGCATCGCTTAGTACACTTCAAAAAATTGTGCTAACTTTAGTGGTTTTTTTTCTGAATGAAACAGTTTATTTCCAAAAAAAAGTTTGAAAAATTGCTGCGCAAATATTGTGTAACATAAAAAGTTGCAAAGACCACCATTTTATTCCATCGGGTGTCTGCTAAAACAATATATAATGCTTGAGGGTTCTGAGTAATTTTCTAGCATAAAAAAAATTATGGTTTTTACATGTAGGAGAGAAGTCTCAGAATGGGCCTGGGTGGCAAGGGGTTAATTATCATAAGTAATATACAAATAATTATTATAAGCACTGTGAGGTCATCCTCTCCGTCTGCTGCAGAGAGTTCCAGCTTGTATTTATACTGGCCGCTCTGTATGTAGCTTCTGACAGGCTGCGCAAGGAGCCCCGTATCTCCGGAACCATAGATGATAGCAGACCCATATTTTAACGAGTGCTGGAGTGGGTCTTTAGCTACATACCCCCCAAATGTGGGGTCTCTGTGACTCCTGATCGCCGAGCTACAATCCTCAAAGTCAATCTTTTTTTTTTTTTGGGGCAAATGGGCCTATCTTGATAAAAGGGCCTGGAGCTGCAGCTCCAATAGCCCCTATGTTAATCCGGCCCTGACCACAACACTACCTGCCTGGAGTTTGCATGTTCTCCCTGTGCCTGTGTGGGTTTCTTCCGGGTACTCTGGTTTCCTCCCACACTCCAAAGACATGCAGGTAGGGTAATTGGTTTCTGTCCAAAATTGGCCTTAGTATATGAATGGGGACCAGGGGCGTAACTAGAAATCACAGGGCCCCATAGCAAAATGTTGTATGGGCCCCCCCCCCCACCCAGGGGCGGATCCAGATTCTAGTCTCGGGAGGGGCACTGATAGAAAATACTTTTATGGGGGCAATTTATTGGGGCAATGGCTGATGTTGGCGCTTCAATTATCACGGCACCATTTGTGTTATGCTGTCAGGATGATTGAAACACATTATTTCTATTATTGCATTGTTATAGAAAATTAAATAGTTCAACTCACCATAATGCAGAATCAGTGGGAGCCTCGAGTGTGTCACCTGCCACCAGATGCAGATTGTCACTTGTCACAAGTTGCGGATTGTCCACCTGCCACCCATTGTGGATTGTCCACTTGCCACGTGACCTGCCACACATTGCAAATCGTCCACTTTCCACGTCACCTGCCACACATTGGGGATTGTCCACTTGCCACGTCACCTGCCACACATTGCGGATTGTCCACTTGCCACGTGACCTGCCACCCATTGTGGATTGTCCACTTGCCACATCACCTGCCACTCATTTCAGATTGTCCACTTGCCACAAGTTGCAGATTGTCACTTGCCACACATTACAAATTGTCCACTTGCCATGTCACCTGCCACTCATTGTGGATTGTCCACTTGCCACGTCACCTGCCATACATTGCGGATTGTCCATTTGCCACGACACCTGCCACCCATTGCGGTTTGTCCACTTGCCACGTGACCTGCCACACATTGCAGATTGTTCACTTGCCACGTCACCTGCCACCTATTGCGGATTGTCCATTTACCACGTTACCTGCCACAAGTTTCAGATTGTCCACTTGCCACGTCACCTGCCACACATTGCGGATTGTCCACTTGCCACGTCACCTGCCACACATTGCGGATTGTCCACTTGCCACGTCACCTGCCACACATTGTGGATTGTCCATTTGCCACGTCACCTGCCACCCATTGCGGTTTGTCCATTTGCCACGTTACCTGCAACCCACTGCGGATTGTCCATTTGCCATGTCACCTGCCACCCATTGCGGTTTGTCCACTTGCCACGTGACCTGCCACACATTGCGGATTGTTCACTTGCCACGTCACCTGCCACACATTGCGGATTGTCCATTTGCCACGTCACCTGCCACAAGTTTCAGATTGTCCCCTTGCCACGTCACATGCCACAAGTTTCAGATTGTCCCCTTGCCACGTCACATGCTACACATTGCAGATTGTCCACTTGCCACGTCACCTGCCACACATTGCGGATTTTCCACTTGCCATGTCACCTGCCATCCATTGCGGATTGTCCATTTGCCATGTCACCTGCCACACATTGCGGATTTTCCACTTGCCATGTCACCTGCCATCCATTGTGGATTGTCCATTTGCCATGTCACCTGTCACACATTGCGGATTGTCACTTTCCTGTTAAAGTCGCTCTGTTTGCCAGTCTGAGTCAGGCAGCAGAGAGAGGATGTAATCTCTGCTGCCTGCACAGTGAGTGAGAGCGGAGCTGGCAGTTTGCAGGGCGGGCGCCGGGCGGTGAGAGATGATGTCATCTCTCTGCCCCGCCACCCGCTGATTGGCCACCCACTAAGCCTCCCCGCAGCTTCCCCAACAACCCCCCGCCGCCGCCGAGTCACCTGGCTGTGTCCGCTCGTACAGTCAGTGTGACTGTACGAGCGCCGAGCGGACAGCGAGCTCGGCGGCTCACCTGCCGCCCGCTCACCGGGCCCTCCTCAGCTGCGGGCCCCGTAGCGACCGCACGGGTCGCTATGGTGGTAGTTCCGCCACTGATGGGGACCATAGATTGTGGGCTCCTTGAGGGCAGGGACCAATGTGAGTGTACAGGAATAGGGGTAGACACTCACTCAGGTTGAACTGAATGGACTGGTGTCTTTATTCAATCTTACTAACTATGAAATATTTTCACAGGGATTCTGTTGTTAAATCTTTCTTCACTTCAATATTACTGTTCCTCCTGCAGTTTAGTACTATGTTTTACAGTTGTCAGCTGTTCTAGCATACCTCCCAACCACCCCAACTTCAACAAAACTGTCCCAGGATTTTGTTGAAATCTTGCAGATCTAGGCTGGATCCAGGACAGATCCTTGTATCAGAGCCTCCCACTGACCGTGGAAAAAACTGAGCTATTGAGGTTCGCTGACTGAAGAGCCTCCGAGCACAGCTCCACATGGGAGAGTGCTTCAGATTCTAATAGGAAGAGATGCTGAAAACCGGCAGAGATTGGCTGGTGAGCCTGTCTATCTTCCCTGCACCTCCGATGACCGAATGAGGAGAATCGGTTGTTTCCGGAAATCATCAGGCTGCATTCGGGATTTCCCGTGCTGTCCGCACAGGAGGACGCTCTGCCGACTTAAAGGATATCGGTGGAATGTGCGCCAGGGAGAGCTATGTTTATCCCCGCAGAGGGTTATTTCTGCCTGCGTTACTGACTCCGTTCGTTTGGGAGTCCATCAGCTGCGGTAAGGGTCCATACTTACTTATGTTGTCTGCAAGCCATAACGGTTCAGGATATGGGAGCATCATTCTGATTTAACCCAGAGAAAAAGGATTGAACACTGATTTTAGGATTTTTACACGCTTTATATATATATATATATATATATATATATATATATATATATTTGTGTATCACTTTTTGAATAATTACATACACGGGACTACTATCTTGTTTCACCTCAGCACTTGATATGTAGCATGAACTTTTTATATGATTCATGTGTATTCACTAGACATGTGCGCTTCGTTTCGTACGAATTTCTCAAAATTCGTACGTTCGGGAGGATCCGAAATACGAATTGCCGTGCGTCCGAATTCTGTACGGAATACGAACTGTTGTTTACGAATTCCGGATCTCAGTCATTATGCTTATTATGACTTGCAGAAGACTTCTGTGATAGAAGTCAATGTAAATTGCCTGAAGACATCAGTGAAGGACTTTCATCCTCTCTGGGCAGGCTGCCAAGAAAAGAACAAAATGATACAATGTTTCTTCTTCAATGGGCTGAACTCTGTGTGTAGAAGTTTTCAGTTTAACCATTTAAAGACTAAATCTTTTCTGACACTTGTTGCTTACAAGTAAAAATCCAGTAGAAGAAACATTGTATCATTTTGTTCTTTTCTTGGCAGCCTGCCCAGAGAGGATGAAAGTCCTTCACTGATGTCTTCAGGCAACTTACATTGACTTCTATCACAGAAGTCTTCTGCAAGTTATAATAAGCATAATGAGCAATGTTTTTGCCTTTAAATTCATCGTAAAGAACGTTTGTACACGTTAACGACAATTCGTATTTCGTACAAAAATAGAACGGAATTTCGGACACGAAATACGAAGAACGAATTAATTTTATTACGAATCGAAACGGAACAGAACGAAACGAATTTATTGACGGCGCCCATGTCTAGTATTCACTCTTTATTATAATTCATTTAATTAGGATTGCTTTATAGCACTCCTATATACTTAGCGCAACATTATATATTCTTTAGTTTTTTTCTCCATAGTGATATTTGATGTTGTTTTGTTGCAGCTTTCTTCTTTTTTTTCTTTTAAAATTCTCCTAGCGCAATATTTTTTATTTATTTAGTAAGCTATGCCCCCATCCCTCCTCACAGGAGTTTGAATGACAGAAGCAAGAGCCTATGGCTCCCACTGATCTCGGTGTCTCCTTTAAGACCAGGTAGAGTGGAAAGTGGTGCTGCAGCTGGGAAAGCACTGGATTGGTGAGAGGAGTCATGTAAGTGTTTAAGGATGAGGGGTAAAAAACAGTTAGTGGGGTGTTCTTTTTACCTTAAAGCAGGGAATGCATTAAATTAAAAAACAGACCTTAAAACAACTTTAGACAATCACTAAGTGACTTTGTTTTCGCTCAACCATCAGGTCGAACAAAAAAATAATGACTCGATTCCTCGATCCACACACTGAATGTAGATGGGGGAATCATCCCCACTGAGCTATTGTATTCTGATAGTGGGGAGGCTTTCCTCGCCGTCAGAATACGCTGATAAACGCTGCTTGCTATAGCCTGCGGTGCTCGATCGAGCAAAGAAAATCCAGTAGGATGATTGTACAGAAGAGAAGTCGAGAGTTTCGATCCATATATGGTTGGCTTAAGACTTTATGCCGTGTACACACGGCCGGATTTTCCGATAGGAAATGTTGAATGTGAGCTTGTTGGCTGAAAGTCCGACCGTGTGTATGCTCCATCGAACATTTGCTGTCGGACTTTCCACCATTTTCCACAATCCATCGAGATTTATAAGTACTGAAGTTTGGCGTAATTCCACAAATTCCACAAATGTGCACAATTTTAAGCACTTAAAGTGGAGGTTCACACAAAAATTGAACCTCCGTTTTTCGGAACCCTCCCCCCCTCCGGTGTCACATTTGGGACCTTTCAGGAGGGAGGAGGATGCAGATACCTGTCTAACACAGGTATTTGCACCCACTTTCCGGACATAGACTCCCGCCAGAGTCTACGCCTCTTCCCGTCCCACCACGCTGTCTGCTGGGACACACACAGGTCCCAGAGACAGTAGGACTATCCGGATTGCGCATGCGTAGTAGGGAACCGGGAAGTGAAGCCGTAAGGCTTCATTTCCTGATTCCCTTACCGAAGATGGCGGTGGCAGCATCCGAGCACCGAGGGACGGTTCAGCCTCGAGTGCCGACATGGCGGGTGCCCTGGACAGGTAAGTGTCCTTATTTTAAAAGTCAGCAGCTGCAGTATTTGTAAAAAAAAAATTGTAATAAAAAGTTAAAATATTTTTTTTTTTGCTAGAAAATTACGTAGAATCCCCATTATATATATTTTTTTTCTGAAGAAAGGACAAGGTGCACTAATCTAAGTGCAGTAAGTATGAACAGTTTTAATGAAGATATAGTAAAGGTGGCCAAATGGCTACTCACAACTTAGCAGTGAGAATCAAGCATGTAGGTACATGTATTGAAGCCGATTATCACTTGTAAAGTCCACGGTGGAAGCACTGAAGAGGTCCCAGCAGGGTCTGGAGATGGATGCGCTTAGATGGAAGTGCATGGCAGGACAACCTGTGGGTCTTGCAGGTGGTAGGCGCCGTCTTTATGCAAGCCTGTTGGATATGCAGGGGGTCCTGGGTATGGTGCTCGGCTACATGCCATCCATCCATCTGTTACAGGTTGCATGTTTTGAGTTACGGAGAAGGTCTAGGGCTATAATTATTGCTCTAACAATCACTGTGATGCCTCACATGTGTGGTTTGAACACTGTTTTCATATGCAGGCACTACTCACGTATGCGTCCTTCTGCACATGAGCTCGTCGGGATGGGGCGCGTAAAAAACATTTTTTTATTATTATTTATTTTACTTTTTATTTTTTATTTTTACACTGTTCTTTTTTTTTTTTTTTTTTAAATGTGTCACTTGTATTCCTATTACAAGGAATGTAATAGAAAAAAGCATGACAAGACCTCTTAAAGCGGTGTTTCAGCAGCTGAAACAAAAGTAGCTGCTGACTTTTAATAGGGAGATTTACCTTTCCAGGGCGCCCGCGATGTCGGCTGCCGAGGCTGACATGTCCCTTGGCTCTTGGGTCCCAGCGCTGCCATTTCAACTAAGGGAAACAGGCAGTGGAGCCTTGCAGCTTCACTGCCCATTTCCTACTGCTCATGCGCGAGTCGCGCGGCACTTTGTGAATGGGACGCGCTGTGTTAGGGAACACAGAAGACAGCGCGGAGGAGGGGAGAAGACCGAAGATCACTGAGGAGCAGGAAGAAGGCAGATTAGGAAGACTGCCTAGCAACAGGGATTTCTTGACAGATAAAAAAAAATGTTTTTCAAATATTTTTTTATATATTTTTTTAAGAATATACAATTTTTTTCCACTTTAAATATAAGATCTGGGGCCAAAAAGACCTCAGATTTGCTATTTACACTAAAATGCAATTAAAAAAATGTTGTTTAAAATAATAAAAATGTACCAAGCAGGAGAAAGGACCCGACTGCCTCCACTGCTACCAGCAGCTTCTGTAAGCTGCTAAGGGTACCGGAGCATGGCGGGGGGAGCCCCTCTCCCACCACCACGAAAAGTGATCTTGCGGCGAATCTGCCGCTGAGACCACTTTTATCTGAAAGTTGACCGCCGCTGAAGAGGTGGATACTGGGAGTTATGGCACAAAGCTGATGTGATAACAATGATATTCCACTTCAAAGAGCCGCCGTATAATGACGGCAGGCGGTAAGTAAGTGGTTAAAGTGTGATATGTTAGGTATCTATTTACTCGGCGTAACATCATCTTTCACATTATACAAAAAAATCGGGCTAACGTTAGTGTTGTTTTTTTAATTCATTAAATAGTTTTTTCCCCCAAAAAAACACGTTTGAAAAAATTGCTGCGCAAATACAGTGTGACATAAAAGGTTGCAATGACCACCATTTTATTCCATTGGGTGTCTGCTAAAAAATATATATATTTGGTTTGGGGGGAATAAGTAATTTTCTAGCAAAACAATTATGATTTTTACATGTAGGAGAGAAGTGTCAGAATTGGCTTGGGTGGCAAGGGGTTAACTACCATAAGTAATATAGTAATATAAGTAATATACAAATAATTATTATATATTGTTTTTAAGGTAATTTACTATATTTTCAAAATCTATACTCAAGCAGGTGGCTTAACAGACAAATTACTGAAGTTTGAAGTTATAACTTCAAACCAGTAATTTCACAGTAATATATAATAGATAAAGGTAAATAAATTATTATGTTATGACATATAAATATATGCTTTAGCTTGAATATAACAGTACCTTTTCAGCAGGGAGCAGATTCCCATTCTCCCTCTTAACTGTGTGAGAAAAACATGGGATTGTGGGTAAATCTTATACACATAAACACATGTTTTTTCCTTCTAGTTAAAGTAGAGTTCCACCCACTTTTTAAACTTTATCTTATTTAATATATCATTGTCAATATTTTCTTCATTGATCCTTTTTTTTTTCAGTCAGCTTACCTTGTTTCTAAGCTGTTCCATTCTACGTCCTCCTTGTCCTATGCACGGCTAATCATGCAACTTCCTGGGAGCTTTGTGTCATAATGCCCAGTAGTCAGTGTGGATCGCCGCCACTCAGCATCGCAAGATATCTTTGTTGCCACTTCCGCCGCCGCCCGCTGTGATGGCAACGTGAGAAGTTTACGGCACTGCGAGCCCTTCATACTGCTCATGCACGAGAATGGGCAGTGCATGCTGTTCGCTCAGCTGCACCGTATACCAGAAGCTAGTGCTTGTGGGCTTCACATGCCCACAAGCAAAATGGGAACTGCCAGGACAAGAGAATATATTATTTTTGACTCAAAATTGTAAAACGATACATACAAAAAACGTGAGTGGTATATTTATAAGGTGTGATCGTAAGATATTCACAAAAAACACAAACAAAAAAAAATAAAACAATATATCGTTGGAACTCCGCTTTAAGAAGCCTGGGCTGGAAGGGAGCATTTGTCTTTTAGACACAGGCCCCTTCTATGACATTGCAGTGAAAGGCGTGCCTCCACTGCAGCATTTTTATTGGACAGCTGGGACCAATGGTACTTTACCATTGGGCCAAGACTATAAAGAGAAAGTAAACCCTGATGGGTTTACTTCCTCTTTGTTTCCCTGCAAAGGCAAAGCATAATGGACTACTATGCATCGCATAGTAGCCCATTATGTGTCACTTACCTGACACAGGAGCCAGCAATATCCCTGATTTCCTCGCCGGCTGGAAGCATCTATCTTCCTTCCGGGGTCACGGACTCTGGCTCTGTGACTGGCTGGAGTCGCGGGATACGGCATTCGGCATGTCATGGCATGTCGCTTAATGTAGGCTTACCTGTAGGTGAACGTGTGTTGTAAGGGTTTACAACCACTTTAAAGTTGCCGCTCTGTATTTAGTTTCTGATAGGCTGCGCAAGGAGCCCCATTTCTCTAACCATGGCATAGGTCATAGGAGCCCCCCGACCCCAGGTCGCCAAGCCACGACCCTCGAAGCTCAATTTTTTTTAAATATATATATATATATATATATATATATATATATATATATAAAATTTTATATTTATGTTCATGGCAGTAAAGCCCTGCCTCACCAGCCTCCCCTGACTGCACGTCCCTGGTATACAGTATATTAGACTGAACCATGGATTAATGATTGTGCCAATACTAACCTCACGGCTGGTCATTTGAAGAAGTCAGGCACACAGAATGAGTCTTGAGAATGTCAGCCAAAGGGCTGTCTGCAGAGAATTTCAACAGCAAATGTGCATAGAAGATCTACAAAATGCTGTTATCCATGGAAACCAATCAGAAAAGATCTTTGACGGACATTAGTTGACATGGGCACTTGCACTTTAAACAGTCTCACTGCCTTTTGCACTGCCTTGTTGAATAAATCCAATAATGCAAAAAAGGCTTTGCATGCTGCCTGGTTGATAAATGCAGTTCTCATCAAGGTCATACATATATTTAAATAGTGCTATATCTACAAACGGGTGTATTGGTTACTGTACATATTTGTACTGTCTTTGTTAAAGTAAAATAAAAATTAATAGTTAAAAAGTGCAAAGTCCATTTTATAATCATCATATTTTATTTTTTCGTTATAGGTAACGTATTATTATAGTAATGTTCCACCTATTTTACTATGTAGTATAAGCTAGACCATGTCAATTGATAATATGTAATATAGTTATTCTGAAGGAGCATGCGATGAAACCATAATTATTTTGCCTTATTTGTGCACAATACACACACCCTTTTTTTTATAGTAAAAACAGATTTTTTTTTAATTGATTCACGATATACTGGAGTGTTTAGTACAACCAGTGCATTTCTTGTTATAACTAATGTTTGCTTACTTGCTAAAACTCAGCAGCCATTAACAAACATGCAGCTAGCAATGAAATGGTTACCATTCCTTATGAGCAGCACTAGCTGAATCCACCAATGCTCTTCTCCTTTACAATGGTCTTTCAGTCTGGGACATTGCGGAAGGGACCCGGATTATCATAACATTTGTAAATAACCTTCAGAACGTCCTCATCATTTCATGATGCTAGAATGTGTGTCATGCAGAGAGCATTAGTGTGGAGACCTTTGTGTGTAGCTCCATTTGAGTATTGATTATTCAGTGGTTTTACCAGAAGAACATCCTGCCATCTGCATCCACTACTTTACTAAACACTGACTTCCTGAGGCAGTGACCATAGCGTCAATCAACTAATCAAACTATGACTGCTCTTAAAGAGATATCACTTTCATGTATAGCTTTAACCAAACAGGCGTATACAACAAATGCAAAATAATGTGCATATCCCTGCAAGAAAAAAATGTATTTTCTCACTGAAAGTCCATATTTCGGTACAGACAGAGCTGGAGGGAGAATCTGCAGGACCTTGTCATTGCACCCAATCCATTGATCATACTTGCAATGCTTTGCAGGCCCATTCGCAAAAACAAAAAATGCACACTTTAATTTTGCAAATACATGTGAATTTATTGCTTTTTGTAAAAGATGAACTTATCCTTTAATATTTTTTTTACTGTTTGTCTCTCCTGATTTGGGTGATTTTTCCTGATTTCCTGTCTAATTGGTGTCAGCACAGGAAGTGAAAGATGATGTACCCATTTCCTGTCTATTTGACCTACTTTACACAGAACAGGAACTGAGGAAAAATCTCACTTCCTGTCCATTTGGCAAGTGACAAACAGAACAGGGGAACCGCCTTCCCCTCCAATTTGGACACAAGCAGCAACATAAATATATTTCAAATTATAGAGTTCCTTTCAATTCCTCTCTAAGGGATGGGTGTCAGACAGAACAGGAAAAGTAGAGCAATTTCCTAATTAAATAAGCAAATAAGAGAAGTCTCCTCAGTGTAGATACAGACAGCACTGAAAACTCGGCTAACAAGTTCTAAACCTTCTGCCAGCAGGGGCATTGCTAGGTCTACAAAAGATCTGGGGCTAGAGCCCATAGCAGCATAGTAAAGAAAGTCATACTCTAGGATGGGCATACACATGTATATACAGTAATATACGTGTGTGTGTGTATATCCCCAGAGAGCCCCCCACTTACATCAGGGTCCCCAGAGAGCCCCTCTTACATCAGGGTGCCCAGAGAATCCCCCCTTACATCAGGGTCCCCAGAGAATCCCCCTTGCATCAGGGTCCCCAGAGAATCCCCCTTGCATCAGGGTCCCCAGAGAGCCCCCCTTACATTAGGGTCCCCAGAGAGCCCCCCTCACATTGGGGTCCCCAGAGAGCCCCCCTTACATTGGGGTCCCCAGAGAGCCCCCCCTTACATTAGGGTCCCCAGAGAGCCTCCCCTTACATTAGGGTCCCCAGAGAGCCTCCCCTTACATTAGGGTCCCCAGAGAGCCTCCCCTTAAAATCAGGGTCCCCAGAGAACCTCCCTACTTACATCAGGGTCCCCATAGAGCATCCCCTGCCCTTGGAAACCCCTGCAGAGACTCTGGGCTATGGGTTCCAGATTCAGGGCTTTAGCCCCAAAAGCCACCCCCTAGCGGCGCCACTGCCTGCCAGTCTATCTAAAACAAGAAAGTTTGTCTGGTTTTGGGTTGTATGAAACTGTGTCGGAAATTATGTAGTACTCTATATATCTGCTTGACCTGAATCTTCAATCTATTCATTTATAGCTCAAATACAGCCTACTATGCATAATGGTACTTTACTAGTGTGGCATGGTGCAAAAATAAGTTGGTAATTTACTGCAGGGAGCTAGGTTACACTTGTTTCCATCTACATACTTTACCTACTGGTAGTTAAATTGGGTTACACCCCAAAGTGTTGAGAATGTGAGTGTGTACAGGGACAGTTAAAGTGTTACTAAACCCAGGACCCTGCATTCACTATATCTGGTCTCCCACAGTACACAGAACATGGAAATGCTATTATTTTAGTAAATATAATCTGCTAAATACCTTTTCTCATTAGCAGCATATAGCAATCTTATGATTTCTATCAGTGTCTGATAAAGCTTTGAGGAGTTTTCATGCCCTCTTGCACATCCTAGAAAGCGCCCTGAGGCGATTCAGTTTGCATAGGTAGCGCTATACAAGTCACTCACTCACTCATCCTATGAGGCTGCAGGACCCCTGACCCTCTGTAGTGACAGTGCTGATTGGATAAAGATAAAAATAGAGCAGCAAGGTGGGACTTTATATGAGGAGCAAGGTATGTAGAGCCAAGCGCCTCCCCGATAATTGAACAAGTAAGAAGGAGGGTGGGACTTTATATGAAGCATGCACCCCAGGTTATAACACGATATATATATATATATATATATATATATATATATATATATATATATATATATATATATACACACACACACACACACATATATAACATATGACCGTAATAATAATTATTATTACGGTCAAATTTTATATACAATTAAACCATTGAATGCCAATTGATGTTACGTAATGCTTTTATGTAACGTTTTTAGTTCTACTATTTTAGGTACCTGCCATATTCATTGTTATCATGTTATCTCCTGGGGTGCATGCCTCATATAAAGTCCCACCCTCCTTCTTTATTGAACAGTGCTGATTGGCCCTGTGCTGATCACATGCACCCTCCCAAAAAATAAAATAAAAAAAAATAAAAAATAAAAAACGTCTCTAGCAATACACACAAAACTGAGCCTGTGCAGAGATGGTTTGGCGACTGTAGAAGTAGTGGAGGATCAGAGAAGACAGGATCAAACAGCCTTTTTACACAATGCGGAGGATTAAACCCTTAGGTTCAGTGAGTATAACAAGCTTGCTTTACTGCATATACAGACTGATTTTACTGTTGTGTGTTTAGTAACACTTTGAGACTATTAAGACTATTTTTTATTACACATTAAGCAGACCCCCCCCCCCTTTTTTCTTCCCTCTTTTCTGTTATGCTGGACTGTCCTCAATTCACCTACTCTCCTGGCCAGCGAATCCAGTGCTATCCTGCTGCAATCTGCTGTTCAAGTGCTATGTCTTGGGTCTGGTGCCAACCTCTTTTCCTCATTAGGAGCCAAATGGTCTTATCTGATTTGCCCCAGGCTCGGCCACTGGTTTCTTGCAGTACCTGTTCCTGCAACCTCCTGGAATATATGACAGGGATACATTATTCTTGCTTAAGACAAACTGTAAACAAAAAAGAAAGCAACCTTTTCATATTGCAAAGGATTGGGGAAGTTGCGTGGAGAAAAACTCCCTTTTGTAGGTGAAGGTCCTCTTTAAGCTTCTCTGAGGCAAATAATGATGTGCATGATCAATGTTCCTCCTAAAGAACTACCAATTTTGTCAGTGATTAAAATAAGTGATGGGCTTCTAGTCAATGGTCATCTACTCTGTGACCCACAAAATACACTTTTTTAGTTTAAATTAAAGCAAGGCTACACGCAATGCTTAAATCCCCTTCAAACATCCAAAGTCCCTTGCTGACACCAGCTTCTTCTACTCAGCTTCTTCCGGCTGATGGGCTATGGCCATTCTCATTGGGTGGCGTGGGATGACGCCTCTCCTGCGCATGCACAGGAGCGCAGTCACCCCAGCACAGAAACACTGTACAGACATTGAATTTTTCTTCTGAAAAAAAGAAGAGCCTGTCTGCCTGCAGTTTTCAAAAGCTGGACTCTAGTAGTTTAAGTAAGCACTGGTAAGTCACCTTAAAGTGGCACTGGGGGAGACTTAGTAAGACTGGAGCACTCAGTATCTGTTGCAACTGTGCATGGTAGCCAATCAGCTTCTAACTTCGGTTTGTTTAGTTAAACTTTTACAATAAAACTTGGAAGCTGATAGGTTTCTATGCAAAGCTGCACCAGATTTTGCATCTTTCAGTTTTAGTAAACTTTGCATTGTCTTTAAAAAAAGTTCAAGCAGAACTAAAAACTACCATCCTTTACAGCCAAGTAAATTGCCACCCTAACCTGTGTTTGATCTGCAGTTTCCATGGTGCTGCACATGTGATCAGTTATAGCAAGACCCATTAGATGGCTTTTGAAGGTTGAGAACACAAGCTAATATTATAGCTATCATTCACAGCATGCCTTGTATGTAGATGAAGAAACTTGAAATACTTGGATAAAATTCTTAAAAGCCTTTTTAATAACTCAGTAAAACAAAAAGAGAACCCATAGTAACCGCAAGGTTGATGTGTTTTACGCACTGGGCCTTAGTAATAATATGCTTTGTATGTAACTGTTTTGGGAAAACGATTACAGTGGAACTAAAGGCAAAAACACTTACCTTAGTTCCAATGGTCCGATGTCTGCTAGGTTCTTCCAGGTGCCGGCCTTCAACTGTCTTGATTGACCACATGGGATGATATCACTCCTGGGCATGCACAGTAATCCCAACTCACAGGCAAGGTTCTTGAATGTAAATACAGCTCAATATTCATTCCATAAGGGATTGCAAACATGCATGTCAGTGTATTTTATCAACGAGACATTGCATGTCATTGCACTAAAGAAGCTGCCTGTTTGCATTTTTTTATTTTCAATTTTAGTACCACTTTTAATTAATAGATTTAGTTACTCTTAAAAAAATCTTCAAGCTACAGGGAACTCACCAGTGATATAACAGCAGGTAGATAGAGCTACAGTTTGCATTACATACACAGCTTTTAGCCTCTCTCACTCTGCCATTGCTTTTTATTTAAATAGGCCCAGGATCTACAGTCATTCATTTAAGAGCAGTATTTCTCAACCAGGTTTCCGTGGAACCCTAGGGTTCCTCCAGAGGTTGCTAGGGGTTCCTTCAGCATTGGGCCATTTCTGCCTCTCAGATAAGTTCCCACTGACACCTTTGATCTTTTTAACTATCTGTAAGGAGGTAATTCTTCCCAATGATCACAAGTGTAAGGACCGTTCTTCCCACTGACCATCACACTAATGTATCATGAATTGTAGATTTCTCATTTTTAGCAGGGGTTCCCCGAAACCGGAGAAGTATTTCAAGAGTTCCTCTGTGTTGAAAAGGTTGAGAAAGACTGTTTTAGAGTATGAACCAATACCGCCAGGATATCTGGTACCTGTAATCATATTCCATTGTTTTTAGAGAGAGAACACAAAGTCCCAGAACAACTATTTGTATTATTCAATTGCCTATACTACAGATATTGGCACAATCACTGCTAGAATAAAAAGTCCACTCTTTTCGTTTTTTTTACAGGAAGCTCGAGAGCTCAGAACTGAGCTTGCACAGAAAAGAATGGAGCTGAATTCTTTCCTTCAGGGTAAAGTAATAAACACAAAGTTATTTGCAGTAATGAAATCCTTACACACCTGCAACCCAATAAAACAACCAGGATTTGTAAATCAGAGATTTCTGGACAGCAAACTGTGAAGCCTTACAGGCCTCCTTAGAAGTCCTATTTCCTTCTCCTGTTTACTGAAAATCAGGAAGAAGGGCATAAAATGGAACACAAACACTTGCCCTGTAGGAGCCCAAATGAAGGATCTGCACTTAGCACTGGTTAAACAAACTCTCTCTTGAGCTAAGAAAGTAAACGTGCCCTTAATGACACTCATATGTTATGGCTATCATCAGGACAGAGCACAGGATGGTCGAGGGTCATCGCAAAGGTGATCGATATTACCATAATAACAATGTAAAAATATATACAGTAAAATGCTATTTAATAATAAAGAGTGCATTTATGAACAAATACGTGAAATTAAAAAAAATGCCCTATACTACACTATCATCTTAAATATACTGTATTCTACAGATCCATGGTCAGTGGTTTTGCCACAGGGGGTATAGAAAAGAGGGCATAGAAAAGAATCACCCCTGAAATTTTTTTACTCAGTGCAACTTATAACATCAACAGCAACTCTGAAGCAGTTGCAGGAATTTATGAGAAAGAGGGGTCATTGTGTGCATGTGACAACAATATCACAAATGCTACACAAATGTGGCTTGTATGGAGGGATTGGAAGAAAATTCACATGTAGTCACGGCTGAGCTTTGCCAAAACCCACCTTGAAGATTCTGAGGCCACATGGAAAAGGGTGTTATGGTCAGATGAGACTAAAATTGAATTAAAGGCAATCCCTGGGTTACAAACAAGTTTGTTCTTAAGTTGAATTTGTGTAGCTTCAGCAAAAAATAATAATAATTTAAGTGTTTTGGATAGCATAGGGAATGGTTAATACCCCTGTAATGTTTATTTTGCTGCCTGTGCCCCTGTTCAGAAGATTTCACCTAATTTTCTGTCCCTATGACAATTGGATTTTGAAAATTTTGGGTTGATGTGGAAACAAGGATTGGTGATAAAGCTTCAGTGAAGCCACCTTTTTCCCATGATAACTCTTACAAGAGCGAATTTCTCTTCTTAGGGGTAGATTTCCTCTCACTTCCTCTTGTCTCCCTCTGTTTGTAAGTAGGAGTCATTTGTAAGTCAGATGTTTGTAACCAGGGGACCGCCTGTATTTGGCCTCAACACCGAACGATATGTCTGGCGGAAATCCAGTACAGCTCACCATCCAAATAACACCACTACAGTAAAGCATGGAGGTGGTAATATTCTGTCATGGGGATCCTCTGCAGCAGGGACTGGAGCACTTGTCAGGATAGAAGGAAAAATGGATGGGGAAAAATACCATAAAATTCTTGAGGAAAATCTGCTGACTTCGGACAGAAAGTTGTCAATGGGAACAACATGACAATGGCCCTAAGCAAACAGCAAAAATGACTACACAGTGGTTGAAGGAGAAAAGGGTGAATGTCCCTACATGGCCTAATCAGAGCCCAGACTTAAATTACACTGAAAATCTGTGGAATGAATTGAAGACTGCAGTCCAAATTGGTCACCATCAAATTTAACTGAACTTGAGCAGTTCTGCAAAAAAGAGCGGGCAAATATTAAGGTATATAAAGGTGGTTTAACAAAATAGTGGTGCGGGGGGGGGGGGTCCTTTTTCATTTCAGGCTGCAAAGCAACAAAATATGATTATTTTAAATGGCAATTCTTTTCTATACCCTCTGCAAATTTTAGGTCCTTTGTCAAATCATGCGCAATGCCTTTCCCCAACTCCACCTAAAGTAACATCATATGTAAAAATATCTACTTAGAGTGGAACTTTAGTAAGAAAATGAAATCTTGCTAGATCACTTCAGGCTGGTCCCTTTGGCAGGTATAGCTATGTAAAACATTAAAAATAAGTGCTCAAACGGCTTAAAATCCAGTAATACACTGTCTCACTCTGCTCTGCACATGCTCAGTTGCCCTCTATTTTTAGGCACTACTGGATTTGTAGAGGTCAATTTATTGATAGTCAAAGTGGAATTAAACCCTCCTATCCTTTACAGCCAAGGAAGCTGCTTCTATTTGATCTGCAACTGCCATGGTGCTGCATATATGATCAGTTGTGACACCAGCCATTTGATGATTTGACAGTTTGGTTGAGGACACAAGCAAATGTGACAGTTAGCAATCCAGGAATTTAACTTTTTTGAAACCGTTAAATCAATGGGTTTAGTTACACTTTATGATTTACTGATGTTCAGTGGCTCTGAGCTTAAAGAGGAGTTCCAGCCTGGGCAAAAAAACTACAAATACTGTAACTGCTGGCTTTTAATATAAGGACACTTACCTGTCCAGGGAGCCCGAAATGTCGGCATCCCAAACCGATCCGTCCATCGGCTTTAGGTGCAGGTGCTGGCATCTTCACTAAGGAAAACAGCAATTGATGCCCTGCAGCTTCACAGCCTGTTTTCTACTGTGCATGCACGATTCATGCTACACTTTCTAAATGGTCCCACTGTCCTCTGGGACCTGTGTGAAGGAGGAGCCAGAAGTTTGGTAGATCGCCGTACAAAGTCGCAGCGATCTTACACGGAGGTGGGTGTGGATACCTGATTTTGACAGGTGTTCCGCTCCCCCCCCCCCAAAAGATGCCAAATGTGGCAGCGGAGGGGGGAAGAAACAGACAAGCAGAGCTTCACCTTTTGGGTGGAGCTCCGCTTTAAGGAAAATGGCAGCCTCCAGCAAGAAGACACAGGAGCAATGCTGGAGGCAATTTGCAGCGCACACTAACTTGTAACTAACTGGTAGCGTAATTATTCATTTGGAATGTATGTTCGTTGCTAAAGAACATTATTTTTTTATCAAGTTGGTATGGGTAAAGTTCCACTTTAAGACCTTAAGCTGCATTATTAGGTAAGAATCACATTCTGTGTGGAAGAGTGTTACCCAAAATGAGAGGGGGGGTAGTTTGAACAGAGCTGCCAATGCCTAGGATGGTTGATTGTTGCTTGGAATTGATGTAGTTCAATGATACAGGGATGATGCTCTTAGGCAGGCATGTCTTTTTTTATGTTATAGTACTTCAGTAACAGTGACTGTGGCAGCCAAAGGCAGCCCACTCTTCCAAGGGATCCAGCGTCAAGGATACCTAAGCTGCAGTATGCTCAGAGATATGAGGCTTTGTTTGCATCTTTTCTATATTTCTTTAAACTGCTAAAATGTGCATGTAGTGGCACCTGCAATCGAGATGAATGGGGACAATTTATGAGATGCCTCAAGTAATATCTTTAGCATATCCTAGCCCATGTATGGGCAGCATGAAGCACAATGGCAGTTAAGGTGTTATTAAATCATGGCTCTGACCATTTACATCTGTCAGCTTAAGGTAAATCTATATCTGGGGCATAGCTTGATCATCTACAATGCAAACCTGGCAGGAACCTCGGGCTTTGTGAATGTCCAAGAGGCCTAGCTACAAGCATAATTCTGCTTTGGTAAACCAGGGGGATAGCTCAATTGGTCAAAGCTATACAGCTGCGTTTCCTTTCACAAGGGACGATTCACTTGTAGGAAGTTGGTGTCTGATGGGGTGATGCCAGTACTGACAATGCGAATGGTACTGACTTATTGTAATCCCTTTCTATGTTCATTGTAGTGTTTTTTTTTAAATGCTACTAAAGTACAGTACCAATAGCATCTATTGGAGATGAACTCTGTAGGAATGAGTGTGGGATGAGAGGATATTTTCTACACTCTGTTCCTTTGCTGCACACTAACTACCCTACAATGAAAGATAACAGTGGTGACACCCCAACGATTAAATCTATTGTTTGGAGCACAGACGATAGAGAAACCCAGTTCTGTAGACCTAGATAATATACGTATTTAAATAAATGAAAAAAAAATAAAGTGCGTGTGTATATAGGTATGTGTGTGTGTATATGTATATATAATATGTGTGTGTATATATATCTTTATTATTCCTGTAGCACTGACCCCCGAAGGAGCTGCTAGTTTGAATTGGGGCTGCACTCTTCTGAGAAACCCCCCTTTTAACGTACTCTGTCCCCTTGATACAGCTGTGGTGCAATAATAATACAGTACAATATGAAACAGTATAAGGTACCTGTATCGATCCCTCAAGATCCTTTGGCTCCACCTGGTGGGGAAAAACAGTATGCCACACAATTGTACTCTTAACCAGAAATACCTTTACTGGAAATATTGCAAATAGATGGCTACAGAAACTGCACCGTTGTCCCAACGTAGAGCACCAGCACAGTATGAATCAACAATACAAATACCGTAGGCAATATGTGAGTATGTTATTATCTAGACCTGGGAGCTCCCGCTACTTAAAGGTTTACATGAGGCCTCACTTAGAGTACTTTCTCCTTTATCTTCTTTCTTCGCTAGCATAAATGGTTCCTCAGGTATGTGTAATCCAAAGTGGTAGGTGGGAAAGTTAACTTAAAATGCTCCAGGTATAACTCCACGAAATTGTAATCACACGTGGGCGTTAAAATGAACTAGGCCTCGAGCCTACTAAATGTCAGTTGCTCAGTTATGCTTCCGTGGAACAACAGGTTCCAGCAAGGCCTACGAGTGAGTCTAACTGTGTGCAATAATAACAAACGGTGGGCCGTAACCCGCTCACCAACTGGATCAGAGTTCTGGATGATGACTTGGGTCCAGTAACTGTTGCTTGTTTCAGTTTAGACTTGGCCAGATCTGTGTCATCCCGCTTTCTGGATCCGATCCTCCGCTACTCTGACAAGCGTCTCCGAGCCTTGTCAATCCGATCACCCGCTCTCAGGCTCCGTCAAGTCACCTCGCAAACAATCCGGTTTGCAGTCCGCGGTGACTGTCTGCCTATGTGTACAAGGAACCTCCTCAGTTCCGCACAGGCAGGCAGCGTGGTCCCAAGAGACCAAATATGGCTGCTGCAGTCCCTTTTATCGCCCTGCCCAGCATGCACTGCATATCCGAGTGTTCATGGGTAGGTCACATAGACTCCTGGGTAACAAAGGTCAAACTTCTTATCAAAACAAACAGTACTTCCTATGAAAGTATTTGTGCTTATAATCACCATATCTGTGCATTACCAGAAGTTGCCAGTAGATGGCTCCAAACACTGAGCCCTCGCAATGTCCACAGATTTAACCGCTTCCTGCCCGCCCTATAGCCGAATGCCGGCCTTAGGGCGGGCGGCTTCCCGTGCCTGGCCGTCCCTGGACGGCCTGGTGTTTACTTCCGCAATGCGCGCCGCCGCGGGCGCGCATCGCGGAAGTTCTGTGTTTGCCGTGTCCCCCGGGGACAGGCAAACACAGATCGCTGTAAACGGCCAATCACAGCGGCCGTTTACAGCGTGATCGGCGTGTCCAATGGGAGATGATCTCATATGTAAACATATGAGATCATCTCTCAGCGCCGCTCTCCCTCCTCACACAGACAGCGTGTGAGAGGGGAGAGAAGAACGGCTGCAGCAGCCGTCAGTGTAAAAAAGAAAAAAAAAAAAAAAAAAAAGTAAAAAAAAAGTTTAATAAAAAGTGCCATCCTCCCCCAGAGCCATCCTCCCCCAGTGCCACCCCCCCCCCCCAGTGCCATGCCCCCCCCCCCCAGTGCCATCCTGCCCCAGTGCCATCCTGCCCCAGTGCCATCCGCCCCAGTGCCATCCGCCCCAGTGCCATCCTGCCCCAGTGCCATCCGCCCCAGTGCCATCCACCCCAGTGCAATCCACCCCACCCCAGTGCCACCTGCCCGCAGTGCTATCTGTCCCCAGTGCCACCTGTTGTCAGTGCCATTTGTCCCCAGTGCCATCTGTCATCAGTGCCACGTATAAGTGGCATCTGTCATCAGTGCCACGTGTTATTAGTGCCACATAGTGCCATCTGTCATCAGTGCCACGTATTAGTGCCATCTGTCATCAGTGCCACGTATCAGTGCCATTTGTCATCAGTGCCACCTGTCAGTGTCACGTGCCATCTGTTGTCAGTGTCACGTGTCATCAATGCCACTTATCAGTGCCATCTGTCATCAGTGTCACGTGTCATTGGTGCCACGTATTAGTGCCATCTGTCACCGGTGGCACGTATTAGTGCCACGTATTAGTGCCACATGTCATCAGTGCCACGTATTAGTGCCACGTGTCATCAGTGCCACATATTAGTGCCACGTGTCATCAGTGCCACGTATTAGTGCCACGTGTCATCAGTGCCACGTATTAGTGCCACGTGTCATCAGTGCCACATATTAGTGTCATCTGTCATCAGTGCCACGTGTCATCAGTGCCACGTATAAGTGTCATCATTGCCACGTATCAGTGCCATCTGTCATCAGTGTCACGTGTCATTGTCCTGGTATTTCAAAAGTGTAATAAGTAGTCAACAAGTTAGATGTGTAATTTATGTTCCTAGAACACGTGATGGCGCTCCCTGCATGTTGGGCCTCTCTATGTGGCCAGGCTGCGAAAAAGTCCCACACATGTGGTATTGTAATACTCAGGAGGAGTAGCAGAATTTTTTGGGGGGTGTCATTTGTGGTATACACATGCCACGTGAGAGAAATAACCTATTACAATGACAATTTTGTGGAGAAAAATAAAGAAAATGAAAAATCTTCATTTTGCAAAGAATTGTGGGAAAAAAATGACAACATCAAAAAGCTCACCATGCCTCTTACTAAATACCTTGGAATGTCTACTTTCCAAAAAGGGGTCATTTGGGGGGTATTTGTACTTTCCTGACTTGTTTGGGTCACAAGAAGCGAGATAGGCCACCAGTACATCAGATGTGATCAATTTTGTGCGATTCGCACCACAGCTTGTAGACTCTCTAACTTTCACAAAGACCAAATAATATCCACTAATTTGGGTTATTTTTACCAAAGATATGTAGCAGTATAAATTGTGGCCAAAATTTATGAAGAAAAACTAATAATTTGCATAATTCTGTCACAGAAACAAAGAAATATGCGTTTTTTTTCAAAATTTTCGGTCTTTTTTCATTTATAGCGCAAAAAATAAAAACCCCAGAGGTGATCAAATACCACCAAAAGAAAGCTCTATTTGTGGGAAAAAAAGGACACAAAATTCATTTGGGTACAGTGTTGCATGACTGAGTAATTGTCATTCAAAGTGTGAGAGCACCGAAAGCTGAAAATTGGTCTGGGCAGGAAGGGTGTTTAAGTGCCCAGTAAGCAAGTGGTTAACATTGACATATGCATAACCACATTAGTAAACAAATATATCCCCGCTACATTACTTAATTGTATTCCAAGGAATATAAAGGAAACAGAAAAGATCCTGGTATAGGTATGGTTGGTATGGTTGGTATATAGGAGTTACGTTCCGATGAATGACAAGAGTGAAAATTGATTGTCATCTGTGCTAGTGATCTCTGTTTTCATGTCATGACATGTAGCATAGACAAAGATAATGAAGACTGTACTGAGGCCATGACATTCTGGGCATAGCTATGCTGGTAAGAGATCAAGCTTGCTTATGACCTTGTATTAAAGGGATCCTGTAATGCTGTAATGTGTAGAATTCAAATGCTGCCAGTCCTGATCTATTCCCTAAATATGTTGGTTGTCTGTCAATGGTTTCAGAGTCACTGACACAGATCCACAGTACTGGCTTCATTGGCTGCATGTTTGTTTTTTGGCTCTGTAGCTAATCTAGTATTAAACCTATTAGAGCTGTGTGATAGACAAGAAATTAACACTTTCAAAAGGAGGTCAGGATTGGCAGCCTACATACACTATATTACCAAAAGTATTGGAACACCACGCCCATGAACTTTAATGGCATCCCAGTCTTTGCCCATAGGGTTCAATATTGAGTTGGCCCTCCCTTTGCATCTGTAACAGCTTTAACTCTTCTGGTAAGGCTGTCCACAAGGTTTAGGAGTGCGTCTATGGGAATGTTTGACCATTGTTCCAGAAGCGCATTTGTGAGGCACTGATGTGGACGAGAAGGCCTGGCTGGCAGTCTCCGCGCTAATTCATCCCAAAGGTGTTCTATCGGGTTGAGGTCAGGACTCTGTGCAGGCCAGTCAAGGTCATCCACCCCAAACTCGCTCATTCGTGTCTTTATGGACCTTGCTTTGTGCACTGGTTCAAATCATTTGGTGGAGGGGGAATTATGGTGTGGGGTTGTTATTCAGGGGTTGGGCTTGACCCCTTAGTTCCAGTGAAGGGAAATCTTAAGGCATCAGCATACTAAGGCATATTTGGACAATTTCATGCTCCCAACTTTGTGGGAACAGTTTGGGGATGGCCCATTCCTTGGTCCAACATGAGCGTGCACCAGTGCACAAACAAGGTCCATAAAGACATGGATGAGCGAGTTTGGGGTGGAGGAACTTGAGTTGCCTGCACATAGTCCTGACCTCAACCCAATAGAAGACCTTTGGGATGAATTAGAGTGGAGACTGTGAGCCAGGCCTTCTCATTCACTTCAGTGCCTGACCTCACAAATGCGCTTCTGGAGGAATGGTCAAACATTCCCATAGACACATTCCTAAACCTTGTGGACAGCCTTCCCAGAAGAGTTGAAGCTGTTATAGCTGCAAAGGGTGGGCCAACGCAATATTGAACCCTACAGACTAAGACTTGGATGCCATTAAAGTGCATGTGCAAATGTCTAAGCACGAAAAATCTCCATAGTATGTCTTATATGTTCATTTCCTATGACCGTCAGCTCCCTCTAATGGCCAAATACCCCATTATTGCCACTCAATAGATAATCATAATAGGAGAGATCGTGCTCTAGAAAAAGGCAGACATTTACATTTTTGCCTCATCTATATCGCCAAATAAAATAATTGCATGCCAGAGTTACCAGTACCAATGTCTATTTCAGGTATTCCTTGCATTTTCTGGGTAACTGGGGCTACCCATTTTTATGTGGCCTTAGACTCAAGACCAGGAAGATTTCAGAATTATTTTCCAACATGCAATAGTGGGTCAATAGAAATATAACCCTTCTCCAGGGACCCCACTCAAAGCACCCCTGCAAAGCTAGTTTTAGCTTAGCACTAGGTCACGCATTATTGCTGCTTTCCGCACTATTTTCTGCACTAGTGTATACATTGTATCCCTGTGTCCCTATTATAAAGAGTTCACCCTCCTTCTATTTCTCATTCCTCCATGAAATGCAGACAGAGAGTTTGTGTGTGTTGGTGGAACTCCTGATGATTTTTTCATACTCGTTCTGTAAAAACTATGTTACAAGGAAATGTGAAATATAAGAAGACAGAATCAATTTCAACACAGTTGAAAATATGTTTTTAAAAAAAAAAGAGAAAAATGGCAACCAAATCTCATACCTTGGATATCTCATCAACTTTTAGAATGTCTTAAATCCCTCCACTTCCTTTCTGTTACTCAGTTTACCCAACAGTACCAGGCTAATAAATATACCTTCTTTCTTCTCTCCTTGGAATCTGTTGTAGAGATCATGAAGTGACAGATGATAGATGGTGTTTTTACCCTAGAGGTGACTGCATGCCTGTTACTGAATATGATACATGTTGCAGGAGCAAAGGGAAAAGCCATCACCCGAGATGATGAATTGTACAGCACATCCTTATGCAGGTAAGGAATGGCTCATAAATCACTGGCTGCAATATTACTACTATTCTTAATAAATTAATTGTAACACTGTTTAGTGAATGAAGAAACTGTCATTACATTGAATCATTATATTTTCATGTTTAATCATTTTTATTGATTTTGCAGTCACAATAAAACATACCGATAAATGTGATATCATGTCAGTAACATGCAAAAGGATCAGAGGAGCCTGATCATATAGTATCTCACAAAAGTGAGTACACCCCTCACATTTTTGTGAAAAAAAATTATATCTTTTTATGTGACAACACTGAAGAAATGACACTTTGCTACAATGTAAAGTAGTGAGTGTACAGCTTGTATAACAGTGTAAATTTGCTGTCCCCTCAAAATATCTCAACACACAGCCATTAATGTCTAAAAAAAAGTGAGTACACTCCTAAGTGAAAATGTCCAAATTGGGCGCAAAGTGTCAATATTTTGTGTGGCCACCATTATTTTCCAGGACTGCCTTAACACTCTTGGGCATGGAGTTCACCAGAGCTTCACAGGTTGCCACTGGAGTCCTCTTCCAATCCTCCATGACAACATCACGGAGCTGGTGGATGTTAGAGACCTTGCGCGCCTCCACCTTCTGTTGGAGGATGTCCCACAGATTCTTAATAGAGTTTAGGTTTGGAGTCCATCACCTTTACCCACAGCTTCTTTACATCCCTCACAAACATGTGAGGGGTGTACTCACTTTTGTGAGATATTGCATCAGCGCCCGCAAATGTGGGTAATGCATAGTAAGAATACAAGTACTATTACTAGAACGATCAGGACACATGGGGAAAATAATTATTTGATCCCCCACAGATTTTGTAAGTTTGCCCATTTACAAAGAAATTAAGAGTCTGTAATTTTATCATAGGTGTATTTTAAATGATAGAGACAGAATATCAACCAAAAATCCAGGAAAGACACATACAACTATTTTTATAAATAAAGTTGCAGTTCAGTGAGTAAAATAAGTGTTTAAACCCCAAACAAAACATTGCTAAGTACTTGGTGAAAAAAAACCCTTGTTGGCAAGCACAGAGGTAAGACGTTTCTTGTCATTTTTAAACAGGTTTGTACACATCTCAGGAGGGATTTTGGTTCACTCTTGAGGAGGGGGACTTGCCGTATTTGGAGGAAGAAAAATTCTGACATTGACCCTAAGAACGCTATCGCTACAATCAAGGTACAGACAGACTTTGCTGCATTGAGGGGCCAATAGATGGAGCCATGTATTGTAAAATCTTGGATGAGAACCTTCTTCCCTCAGCCAGAACAATGAAAAAGGGTAATGGATGGGTTTTTCAGCATGACAATGACCCAAAACATACCACCAAGGCAACAAAGGAGTGGCTCAAGAAGTAGCACTTTAAGATCATGGAGTGGTTTATGGAGCCAAGCAACAGCCAAGAAACCTTAAAAATTTAGAGAAGATGTATTCAAACCTGGTCACTAACTACAAGAAATGTCTTACCTCTGTGCTTGCCAACAAGGGTTTCTCCACCAAGTCATGTTTTGCTTGGGGATCAAATACTTATTTTACTTTCACTGAATTACAAGTAATTTTTATAACATTTGTATCATGTGTTTTTTCTGGATTTTTGGCTAATCATCTATCACCTAAAATACACCTATAATAAAAAATATAGACCCTTATTTTTTTTGTAGGTTGGCAAACTTACGAACTCTGCAGAGGAGCAAATAATTATTTCCCCCACTGTACATATGAAGTAGGAAAACAGCCCTCAATTCCCCAATACAGTTAAGATCAAACAAGGTACAAAAACATGGATCTTAAAAGTAGGAGAGTGAGCAAAGCATATAGATATGTATTAAAGTGTTACTAAACCCACAGCAGTAAAATCAGTCTGTATGTAACGCTACCCTCGTAAGGGCCACCAATAGAATCCGTACCCCACTGGTTGGCCTGGCTCCGCAAATCCTTCATCACCTCTGACACCCTGGGTTCGGTCATTTTCACCAACTATCCCCAAGTAGAGACTTGCACAATATCAATGAAACAGTTCAAGTTTGTTTACTGTAGTAAAAGGGACACATGAAAGTGCAAAACATTACATCATAAAACAGAACACAGGTATTTTTATCTGAACAATATAACACTATACAAAAGGCTATTTAGCACTATTTATTTTCTATGTCAGATTTACTCACTTCTTTAGTCACTTGAGCAAATAAAGGGAGAATATAAAGGTTGAAATGTCATTCCTTGGAATCCGGCAGTCTTCAGCTAGCCTTACAGTGTAATGAATAAAGTAATCCTGGATGGTAAGATATGGTAAAGTTGTTTGATCTGTGAGGTATCTGTATTTCACTTCAAACTTTTCCCATATGGCTTTAATAGTATTGTATCCAATAGGATTAATGTTAATAAAGATGTGACTAGAATATAGATGCATATAGAGTTTAAAGACTGACTTCAGTGGCACTACAAGTACCAGAAAGCTGGTTGATGTCTATATGCAGTGTTCTAAGGAATCTATATGGACAAATGCCCGCTCACCAAACTGTTCATAGAAACTGCTGGCAGTGATGCATGCAGCTGATGGTGTTGAAGGCTTTTTCAGGAACTCCCTCTGATTCCTGGCTCTGGGAATGTCTTCTGACCCTGTCACAACATGACACAGCCTACCTGGATCTGTAGCACAGGTGTCGTTGGAAGATCTGGAACAGTCTCTCTGGATGCAGCTGTGCAGGCCACAAATCAGCAGCAGCTCACACTAACACAAAGCTCCTGCTGGTAGAATCCAAACCAGTATCCCAAGAGAGCGATGTAGGCCAGAGCCAGTCCTTTTATATCCTCTCCCAGCAGTCTGGTCTCTCTTCTCAGCATTCTGGCAGTAGTAGTTCAGGCCAGTCCCATTGGAATTGAAACCTCAGCATTCTGAACTGCACATCCCACAATGCTTTGCTCTGCTCTACGCTTAGTCTGAAAGGAAGTGACACATAGAGTCCAAGCCAACGCTATAGGGAGACAACCCCACATTAATTACACTGTCCCTGAATGGCAGGCATGATAGCCAGCTCCTGGCTACATGTATATGCAGTAAAGCATGCTTGTTAATACCACTGTGGAACCTAAGGGGTTAATCATCCGCATTGTGTAAAAAGACTGTTTGATCCTGTCTTCTCTGATCCTCCCCTTCTTCAACAGTCCCCAATACATCTCCTGATAAGACAGAGCCTTTGGAGTCACTCTGCACATGCACAGTTTGTATTGCAAGAGGTGTATTGCTAGAGAGTCTTTTCTTGGGAGGGTGCATGTGATCAGCACAGAGGGAGACAGGAAGAAAGGCCATGAATATTTATAGAGACAACAGGGGGTGAAATAAGCTGATGAGAAGATCCCAAAACAGCCCACCATGTTAAAGCATGGTCCAGGTAAATGTATCAAAGGTAGATGAATATCGGAAATGGTTACAGACAGTCGAAATGAGATTACAAAAGTCAGATTTATCTTTTTCCCAAGCTATCATATTCTCCAAGTATTCGATTTGATTAATTTCAAATGCCTAGATGGCCAAGGTTGGTGGATAAGATTAGTGCTAGCATCTAGCAATAACAGAAAAATATAATCAGACACTTTTTGATCTGTTTATAGGATCCCAGCACCAAGGATAAAACTGTGAGCTGGGTCTGGTTGGGGTATGTATCACCCACCAGGTCAGCAAACAATTGCAAAATCTTTTCCCCAAAAGGGACAATATGTGGGTCAGTGCCCCAGATATGAGTCATAGTGCCAGAAGCCTGCAAACAGTGCCAACATAGGTCAGGGATGGTAGGATCCATTTTATGAAGAATGAAGGGGCAGAAATACCACCTAGCGAATATACAATGATTTTGTTCTTGGGCAATGGAAGATGCTGAAAGCTCATAGGATAGTATAAATACTTTAGGCCACTTCAGTTTATTTGTTGGTATATTCAATTTCTGCTCCTATTTGGATAGATATAAGGGTGAGTTTCCATAGAATTCCAGCAATAAGATTTGATATAGCTGTGAATGTGGTTGGTCAGGTCTGGAGGACTAGATGATCAATGACTCAAACTCTTTAGTCCGTCTAGTCAGAAGAAGAGTACTGTTTAAAGTATCCTAGGTGCTCCTGTGTCTGTGTTTTATTTAAAAAAAATGCCTGTTTTACCTTATTATAGAGCACCGCTCTGCGCTCACGTGACCGGTCGTTTCTTTCACTTCCCGATCTGACAGCTGGAGCTGACGTCAATCAGGAGGAGAGAGCCGGCTGGTCACATGAGCGTCAAGCGGCTTTTGAAATAAGGTATAGCAAGCATTTTTTTAATAAAACACAAACACAGAAGCACCTAGGATAACAACACACAGATGATTATATAAAACAATACATAAAATCACATTGAAAACGCTGCGCTATCAAAGGTATAAGCAAAAAGCCTCTGAACTGTAAGGCCTCATGCACACGGACGTTTTTACAGCCGCTTTTTTGAGCTTTTTTTGCAGCTTAAAAACGGCTGTCCATGTTAGTCTATGGCTTCATGCCCACCTAGACGTTTTTGAGCTGCAAATGGCATAGGCGTTTTTAAGCTGTAAAAAAAACCCAGGACCAGTGCGTTCCGTGGCGTGGAGCTAGAGCTGTAAAAACGCGAATCGCGGGAAAACGCGCAAAAACGCACACAAACGCGCAAAAACGCGCATAAACGCGCAACATATTTTCTTTGTTTTCTGAGTCCTATAGCCAAGAGATGTGTTTCTTAAAAAAAGCTACTTAACGCTAACGCTAAAAAACGCGCAAAAACGCGCAAAAACGCCAATGCAAAACGCGGTAAAAATCGCGTTTTTAACAACAATTTTTCCAGGCATCGGAGCTAGCTTTGCAGCCAGTTTTTTAAAACGTCCGTGTGCATGAGCACTTAAAAATATATCCTCTACACCGTGGTAATAATAATGTATAAAATATATGATGAGAAATATATACAAAGAAACGTGCTTAACTAGATGCTGACCGCCGGCTGTCAAATGACGGCCAGGCGGCACACCCATTGTGGTGGGAGGCCGTCATATGACGGCCTCCCGTTTAAACAGGGAATGCGCGCGCACTGTTTCTTCGGGGGCGGCGTGTCACGGAGACACCGCTCGCCACCGAAGGGGGTGAACAGCCATTGGTTATGGCTGTTTACCACGTGATCGGCCGTGATGAAGTCACGGCTGATCACAGATGGTCACACCCCGACTGTGCACAGTGCATGCGCGCGATCGTGAGCGTGCTGCGCGTGCACGTCGGTGGCGGCGTGTTACCCGGGAACACCGCTCGTCACCGACGCTGGTAAACAGCCATTGGCCGGCTGTTTACCCACGTGATCGGCTGTGATCCTTTCACAGCCGATCACTAAAATGTAAACAAACCGCGGTAACGAGATATTACCGGGTTCTCCTCCTCACACACCGATCGTGTGTGAGGAGGAGATTGCGGTAACATCTCGTTACCGCCTACAGTGTACACCAATCATACTGATTGCCCCCCCCAATAAAGAGGACCTGTCACCACCCCTCATAGTACCTGTCAATCACAGTCCATCAGAGTACCTGTCACAGTCCATCAGAGTATTTGAGTACCTGTCACAGCCCATCAGAGTACCCGAGTACCTGTCCCAGCCCATCAGAGTACCCGAGTACCTGCCACAGTTCATCTGAGTACCCGAGTACCTGTCCCAGCCCATCTGAGTACCCAAGTACCTGTCCCGGCCCATCAGAGTACCCGAGTACCTGTCCTGGGCCCATCAGAGTACCCGAGTACCTGTCCCGGCACATCAGAGTACCCGAGTACCTGTCCCGGCACATCAGAGTACCCGAGTACCTGTCCCGGCCCATCAGAGTACCTGTCACGGCCCATCAGAGTACCCGAGTACCTGCCACGGCCCATCAGAGTACCCGAGTACCTGTCACGGCCCATCAGGGTACCCGAGTACCTGTCATGGCCCATCAGGGTACCCGAGTACCTGTCACGGTCCATCAGGGTACCCGAGTACCTGTCACAGTCCATCAGGGTACCCGAGTACCTGTTACAGTCCATTAGAGTACTGAGTACCTGTCACAGTTCATCTTAGTACCCGAGTACCTGTCACAGCCCATATGAGTACCTGTCACCGCCCTTCAGAGTACCCAAATACCAGTCACCAAGCCATCAGAGTACCTGTCACCAGGCCATCAGAGTACCCTAGCACCTGTCACCAGGCCATCAGAGTACCCGAGTATCTGTCACCAGGCCATCAGAGTACCCGAGTACCTGTCACCAGCCCATCAGAGTACCTGAGTACCTATTTGCAGCCCATGTCTCATAGAATATACGTTGGGGTGTTTGCTTTCCAAAATGTGGTCATTTTGTGGGTAATTTCACTGTCCTGGTGGTCCAGGACCTTCAAAAGTGTGATGGGTAGGAATGAAATGAGATGTGTCATTTATGCTCCTAGAACGCCTGAACGTACTACTTCAATGTTCGGCCTCTCTATGTGACCAGGCTGTGTAAAAGTCCTACACATGTGGTATCGCCATACTCGGGAGGAGTAGCAGAATGTATTTTGGGGTGTTATTTTTGCTATATACATCATATGTGTTAGAAATATCTTATAAATTGACAATTTTGTGTAAAAAAAAATGCGTTTTAATTTTTTTCCACATATTCCAAAAACTTCTGGAAAAAAATTAACCATTCAAAAGACTCATTATGCCTCACAGATTATACGTTGGGGTGTTTTCTTTCCAAAATGGGTCATTTTATGGGAAATTCCATTTTCCTGGTACTTCCAGGGCCTTCAAAAGTGTAATAGGTGGTTGAGAAATGAGATGCGTCATTTTTGCTCGTAGAACGTCTGAAGGTACTACATCAATGTTGGTGCTCTGTATGTAGCCATGCTGTGTAAAAGTCTCACACATGTGGTATCGCCGTACTCGGGAAGAGTAGCAGAATGTATTTTGGGGTGTAATTTGTTGTATGCATATGCTGTGTGTGAGAAATAACCTGATAATTTGACAATTTTGTAAAAAAAAAATAATAAAAAAAAATCTTCATTTTGCAAAGAATTGTGGGAAAAAATGACAACTTAAAAAAACTCACCATGCTACTTACTTAATACCTTGGAATGTCTACTTTGTAAAAAGGGGTCATTTGGGGGGTATTTGTACTTTCCTTACTTGTTAGTGTCTCAAGAAATGAGATACACCTGATGTACTGAAGGCCTGATCAGAAGTGATCAATTTTCAGTGATTGGCACCATAGTTTGTAGACTCTATAACTTTCACAAAGACCAAATAATATACACTAATGTGGGTTATTTTTACCAAAGATATGTAGCACTATAAATTTTGGCAAAAATTTATGAAGAAAAATTACTAATTAGCAAAAATGTATGACAGAAACAAAGAAAAAGGCATTTTTTTCACAAAATGTACGTTTTATTTTATTTATAGCACAAAAAATAAAAAACCCACTAGTGATTAAATACCACTAAAATAAAGCTCTATTTGTGTGGAAAAAAGGATGCAAGTTTCATATGGATACAGTGTTGGATGACTGAGTAATTGTTATTCAAACTGTGAGAGCGCTGAAAGCTGAAAATTGGTCTGGTCAGGAAGGGGGTGTAAGTGCACTGTATTGAGGTGGTTAATAGCCAAATAAGTGACAATGTGCATTCATATAGTGAAAAAAATTATAAAGCAAACAAGTCTGTGGAAATCTAAATAAATCCAAATACTGGCATTATAAAAAAAAGTGCTTAAGTGCACTGTGCAACGTTCAAATTGATCCAATTTACAGGTGCTCCACACTTCCTGCGATTCAGTATGCTTTGAAAGTGATGCGATAATCAGACACTGTGTTCTCACTCAGGTGCTCCCCGCCATGTAATGAAGGCTCACATTAAGGTGTGTGACCTTGCTGTTAAGGTTGGTCAATACACGCTTTGGAACCAGTACAGGGTTCAACAGTGAGTCCGGCGGATTCTGGATCAATCGCCAATGTGCCTCAGTAAATCAGTGAAAAAAGGATCTCATAATGTAGTATGCTTATGCAATTTATTGAACCAAAAAATAAATAGGCCCCATACAGGGTTACTCACAATATTCCGGTGCTTCAGTGCGACATTTTTTGTTCAATAAATTGCATAAGCATACTACACAATGAGATCCTCTTTTCCTTGATTTACTGAGGCACATTGATGATTGATCCAGAATCCCAGACGCACTGTTGAACCCTGTAGTGGTTCCAAAGTTTAGACAGTCGCAAATGGTTTAGACAGTTTAGACAATCGCAAATTTTTTAGCTGAAAGCTAAAAATTGGTCTGGGAAGCGTGTATAAATGCCCTGTATTGAAGTGGTTAAGATATTTCTCCTGTTCACTCACTTTGAATTCCATAAATTGATAAACATAAACAATAAAAATATATATTTTTGATAGCATTCTTACTTTACAGCATTTCTTCTCACCTGCCTAAAACTTTTGCACAGTACCGTGAAACTGACCTTTCCATACATTTTTCACATGCAATGATGTCTACACAACCAAGATTACTATTAGGGCCTGTAGCAGTAGCATCATGCCATTGAATACCTACTTATTGATACTACATCTGTTTCAGATGGGAAAGGAATCTACATCATTTACAGGAATGTTTTGTTAAATACATCCTTTAAGAATGGAAAAGCAGAAAAACACAGATCTGCCAAGTTAAAAACATTTTTTTTATAACTCCCACAAACCATTCTTTTTTTTTAGGTAAATACATTTTAATTGCACATATATACAGTATATATATATTTACATGCAGTTAAGCTGGATGTTTGTGGGATTCAGGCCAACTTTTCGTCAGCCTTGGAGAGTAGCAGCTGAACTATTGTTTTGCCTATGGCTTCTCAAACCTGCATGCTATTACCAGATCACAGAAAAAATGTATGCTTCTGAGCAGAGGGTAACAACAGTGTAATTGTTTGGTTAAAGTGACCTAGCATCAAATATTATTTCATGATAAATACAAGCAGCTCAGCCATGCATAAATGCAACACTTCCAGATACCGATCTCTTATTAGGCGTACACACGACGGACTAGGTCCAATGGTCTTCCCGACGGACTTTCAGCAGAGTTCCGACTGACTTTCCGAATGAACAGACTTGGCCACACACAAGCACACCAAAGTCTGACGGATTTGAACGTGATGACGCACAACTAGACTAGAATAATAAGTTCATAGCCAGTAGCCAATAGCTGCCCTAGCATCGGTTTTTGTCTGTCTGACTACCATACAGACAAGCGGATTTCTCGATAGGAACTGGTTCCGACGGAGTTCCAGCAAAAAAATTTGAAACATGTTCTATTTCTAAATTCCGTCAGATTTTTGGACAGCAAAGATCCAATGGAGCCCACGCACAATCAAATTGTCCGACGGATTCGTTCTGTCGGACCTTTGCTGATAAAAAAGTCCGGTCATGTGTACGCGGCATTAGAGAGATCACCGTTCTCTCATTAAAAATGCCATGAGGCTGGGTTAACAAATGATGCGGCCACAGCTCACAGAAGGGGGTCTGGTGTGTTCCTCTTCACTGGTTCCGGTGTAAATCAGGTCCAAATTTTAGCCTGAATTCGCACCTGAATTGGAACCAAAGATGAACAGGACCCCTTCCAAATGCAGACTGCAGCTACCCTGGAGCTGTATGAACCAGCTCCATTCCAAGCCGGGCACACTCTCCTGTCATGAGAATTGGTTGCGGGGAAACCCACATCCAATTAGCATTAGTGTGAAGCCAGCCTCAGGTTTTTCTTCTCTCCAGATTACATTTTTGTTCAGGCATTATCCAGGATGTGCTTCCTGGAGTGAGATGGTGGCTCAGAGATGCCATAATCATATACAACCAGGTGCCCATCATCAGTGAAACCTCATTGGTGCCACCTCATCAGTGCCCATCAGTACCGCCTTATCAGTGTCCGACCGTCAGTGCAACCCCATCAGTGCCCATCAGTGAAGGAGAAAACGTACTTATTTACAAAGTTTTGTAACAGAAACAAAAAAAAACATTTTTTTTACAAAAAATTTCGGTCTTTTTTTTTTATTGTTCAGCAGAAAATAAAAATCCTAGAGGTGATCAAATACCACCAAAAGAAAACTCTATTTGTGGGAACAGAATGATAAAAATTTAGTTTGGGACAGTGTGGCATGACCGCGCAATTGTCATTCAAATTTCGAAAAGCGCTGAAAGCTGAAAATTGGTCTGGGCAGGAAGGTGTATAAGTGCCTGGTATTGAAGTGGTTAAAGAGGAAGCAAACTCTGCATTCCTTATCGTGATTTTCATCTCATGTGATATGAAAACGTATTTGCAATCCTTGCACAGTATAATGTCGGTTTACTGTTTATCATGACGGTTTACTCCCGTTGACAGCCCACAGTCACAAGGGGAGAATCTGGAAGCTGACAATGAATGCCCAGTCTCGTGAGTCTGAAAAGCTGTGCGGCAGACAGTGGAACTCTCGTACATGGCATGCCGTGGATGGGGAGATGGCACACAGAGCATGCTGCGAATCACAGGACGGGAAGCACATGCGCCGGTGATGTAATAAACTTTATGGGAGGGATGGCAAGCAGATGAAACGAGTAAGGAGAATTTCACTGGCAGCGATCACAAGGTTTATTTATGAGGAGTACAATGTGCTGAAGTTGCGTTGGAAGGTTTACAACCACTTTAAACCCTTGCAAACTGACCACTGTGCATGTACAGCCAGTACATTTGAGATTGGAAATCTCTTTATATTTGTTTGACATATATTGCCCATCCAGTGCTCCTTGCTATAAAGACTAGTTATAGGTAGGGGCAATGGCCACTTTTTTGTACCTTGAATATATTGGTCAGGCGACGTACTGACGCCCTTGCTGCCATAGTGCTATGTGCTGGGTGCTCAGTGTGCCCCTGTACCTTTAAGGAGGGGTGGCTCCTTCTAGGCTCACCTGTCCCCTACCTATCCATTATACATGCATGTGCTTTCAAGATGGAGACTTTCAGTAGTTAGGGACTGCAGGAAAATGGGTGCCTGCAGCTTACGCATTTATTTACAAATGTGTGCAACTAAACCCCTGTTCTTAACGCATTGAGGGTTTATTTACTAAAGGCAAACCCACTTTGCACTACAAGCGTACTTGAACGTGCAGTCACTGTAGATCTGAAGGGGAAATGCAAGGAAAATAAAAAACAGCATTTTAGCTTGCACATGATTGGATGATAAAATCAGCAGAGCTTCCCCTCATTTCACATCGTCCCCTCAGATCTAAAGTGACTGCAATTCCAAGTGCACTTGTAGTGCAAAGTGGATTTGCCTTTAGTAAATCAACCCCATATTGTTAAACAGGTCAATTTGGTTGGTCACTGGCTGGTTGGTAAGTTTGAGCTTGGAACTGTAAGTTTGAGCTCTGGGAACTGCGCACCAGAGTTGTTATTGGACACAACAGCTCACAGGGAAAAGGTACAGAGCCACTGGGAGTGGCTCTCTACCACTACGTTGCTATGACCAGTCACAGCATTACAGAATGTAAACAAAGGCTGCTGTTGGCAGCTGTGTCTTGCTGGCTGATGATCTGAAAGCCTGATGATTACCGGCCAACAGCAGTGTAATTCCGCTCTACAGTATATGTTAGCCCCATCCTGTCTCTGATCTGACTGGTATATTAACCACCCACTTCCCTATTCCTGCACATTAATCCCTTCATCTCAGTCCTCTCACGATTTGTAACCTATACATCCATCCCTTTACCTCCTAATCCCTCTGTGTATGACCTGTACATGTAGCCTCCCTGGCAGTATGATTATGTCAGATTTTTGCGTCTCAAAGCGGTACAATTTCTTTTCATAGAAATTTGGTGTTTCATATTGTAGACCTGTAATTTTATATTGTAGGCCTCACTTATGTCATCAGGTCATACGAAAACACTTTTAAAACAATACCTATATCATATACCATGTTTTCCCGTCCTTTTTATCCCACAAATAGACCTTTCTTTTGATCACCGCAATTTTGAAAAAATAAATTTCTACTCTTTGCAATAATAAATATCTCAAAAGAATAAAAAAAACTAAAACTAATTCCTTCATATGTTTAGGCCAATATGTATTCTTCTACATATTTTTGGTTGTGCAAAAGTTTTAGTGTCTACAAAATAGGGGATAGATTTATGGCATTTTTATTATTCTTTTTTTTTTATTTTTACTAGTAATGACGATTATCAGCTGTTTTTAGCAAGACTGCAACATCGCCGTGGACAGATCAGACACTTTTGCCACTTTTTTGGGACCATTGACATTTATACAGCGATCACTGCTATAAAAATGCATGTATAAAGGACACTGGTGGGGAAAGGGGTTAACACTAGTGGTGATCAAGTGGTTAAATGTGTTCACTGGGAGGTGTTTCTAACCGTGGGGGAAGGGGACTGACTGGAGGAGAGAGATCACTGTTCCTGATCACTAGGAACAGACAATCACTTTCTACTCCCCTGTCAGAATGGGGATCTGCTTGTTTACATTGAGAGATCCCTGTTCTGGCTCTCTATGGAGTGATCACTGGTGGCTGGCGGATATCGCTGCCACCGGCCATGCGCATCAGCTCCCCCCACCATGCAGCACGTGCGCGCCTGCTATAGCTCTTAAAAGAGCCGACGTACACCTACGACGATTTGCAGGAAAGAGCCGACCTGCCCCAGTATTAGGAAGGCAGCTTGTCGGCAAGTGGTTAAAGCATAATAGACTGCACAGTGCTTGTGCTGTGTCATTTACCCCTCTCTATGTTCTAAAAAAACTGGAATAAAACAATAAAATGTTTTTTTTTTTTTTAAAGTTCCTGTGTCCCCTGTCTTCTCTCCCTTTTTGAGCTCAGGAGACATCATAATGACATCTTTAATCCCAAAGATAAACCTTAAAATCATTGTAAAAATATTTAATCCGTTTTGTAACTTTATTGTCGAAAATACCTAATTTGCAACATCGCTGGGCACTCACGTGACCTGTCGGAGATTATTTTCCCTGCTCCGAGCCCTGCCGAGGGAGGGACCAAGATCCACGCTGACGTCAACCCTGCTCCGAGCACTGCAGAGGGAGGGGCTGCTGATGTCAGCCGGAAGGAGAGCAGAAGAATTTCCGGCGGGTCACGTGAGCACCCAGCGGAACTGTAAATAAGGTATTTTCGACAAGTTACAAAAGTGGGATTTCTGTTCTAGAATATATTTTTTCTGGAACAATGTTGGCTTCTTCAATAAAGTTATGTGTGCATGGTGCTACTCAAGGTGATCGCCTTGATTCGACTGTATGCAGATGCCATATGATCTGAGGTTAAAATTAATGAATTAAAATAATTTTAGGAACCTTCATCCCAATACCCATATCACATGCAATAAATATGAGCACTTTTATATTCCATACTATGTAAAATGTAAAAAAAAGAATCATTATTCCAGCCAGATGCCTTAGCCTCTTTATTTGACATCTTCTTTCTTCCACTCATGTATTGGTAATAAAGTCTCTTCTGGCATGACAATATACAATCTGCAAGTAATAGCTATCAGCACAGCTGAGTGGGAAAACTGTGGGGGTCATCAGGCGTGCTGACAACTGTTTAAAGCAAACTATGTTCTTACAAACTTTTCCATGTCAAAAAGATATCATTTGACCTAAGATGAGGGAACAGAATATGGAAACAACAAATCTCTACATTAGAAACACATGTATGGACAACCTTCCCAGTTTGTCATACTTGATTTTAAATTGCTGTTGTGACTGACCACATTCAAACTGTGAAAACGCAACAATTATTGGTCAGCCTGAAACCATGGTGGATGATGTTATTTCTTCACCAGCGATAATATAATACAGAGGAATCACTTCTTATGCCGCATACACGGCTGGAATTTCTGATGGAAACGGTCCGATGGGAGCTTTTCATCGGATTTTCCGACCGTGTGTATGCCCATCGGTCTTTTTCTGTCGGCATTTCCTATGATCTTTAGATTGAGAGCCTGTTCTATATTTTTCTGACGGAAAACCTTTATATCGGATTTTTCGATCGTGTGTACGGTGCATTACACCAAGTGTTTGCAATTCATATTTATACACTCAGGTAGATGTTATTCCTAACTTACTCCACTGATAATGTCAGTGATAGTGGAAAAAGGGGATTTTGAGTAAATATAAATCATCAGCACAATCATCAACTTTTATCGACACATTTTTTTAATAGTACTGTATTTTGATATTTACAATATACGGCACATTTTATGGGTCCTATTTATTAGAGAAGAAATAAAAATATTTGCAATCGTTTTCTGTTTTTTCCATTTGTAATTGTCACAAATTCTGAAGATATTTATTTTCATCCAGTGCTGCACTGATTTAATCACAGCAGAATCAATTTTCTTAAAGTATATTTTCACTTTTTCAGTAAAATTTGAGAAAGCCCTTCTTTTTATTTGCTATGCATTCACACAGCTTGACTAAAAAAATGTTTTAAATATTTTTTTTTTTCTTTTTAGATGCTTTCCAGTATAAAGGCATCAGGAAAATGGGTACCACAAACCCACCTGCCCTGACCAAAGTATGATCATCTACTTTCATGTCAAAGGTAGAGGGGCCTGAACCAGAAAATCGATCAAGACAGGAGAGAGTGCAAGAAGGTGAGACCTCTGGGGTTGTGAGATGGGATTGGCAAAACAGGATTCCATCTTTGTTGCAGCTGACTGCACTTTACTTTTGCTTTCCTTTAAAATGGTTCTAAAGGCTCAAGGGTTTTTACCTTAGATTGCCAAGACCCTGAAACTGAGCTGCTGCACAGTGACCAAGACCATACATCGATTTAACAGGACAGGTTCCACTCAGAACAGGCCTCGCCATGGTCGACCAAAGTAGTTGAGTGCACATGCTCAGCGTTATATCCAGAGGTTGTCTTTGGAAAATGGATGTATGAGTGCTGCAAACATTGCCGCAGAGGTTGAAGGGGTGGGGGGGCAGCCTGTCAGTGCTCAGACCATATGCTGCACGCTGCATCAAATTGGTCTGCATGGTTGTCGTCCCAGAAGGAAGCCTCTTCTAAAGATGATCCACAAGAAAGCCCACAGTTTGCTGAAGACAAGCAGGCTAAGGACATTAACATGGATTACTGGAACCATGTCCTGTGGTCTGATGAAGCCAAGATAAACTTATTTGGTTCAGATGTGTCAAGCGTGTGTGGCGGCAACCAGGGGAGGAGTACAAAGACAAGTGTGTCTTGGCTACAGTCAAGCATGGTGGTGGGAGTGTCATGGTCTGGAGCTGCATGCCAACATGTACTGTGACATACTGAAGCAGAGTATGTTCCCCTCCCTTCGGAGACTGGGCCGCAGGGCAATATTCCAACATAACGACCCCAAACGCACCTCCAAGATGACCACTGTCTTGCTAAAGAAGCTGTGGGTAAAGGTGATGGACGGGCCAAGCATGACTTCATACCTAAACCCTATTGAGCATCTGTGGGGCATCCTGAAACGGAAGGTGTAGAAGCTCAAGGTCTCTAACATCCACCAACTCTGTGATGTCGTCATGGAGGAGTAGAAGAGGACTCCAGTGGCAACCTGTGAAGTTCTGGGGAACTCCATTCCCAAAAGGGTTAAGGCAGTGCTGGAAAATAATGGTGGCCACACAAAATATTGACACTTTGGGCACAATTTGGGAATTTTCACTTTGGGGTGTACTCACTTTTGTTGCCAGTGGTTTAGACATTAATGGCTGTGTGTTGAGTTATTTTGAGGGGACAGCAAATTTACACTGTTAAGCCCCATACACACTATCAGGTTTTCTGCAGATTTTTTTTCCTTCAAATTTACTAAAACTGTGTAGTGCAAGGGCCTGCCTGATTGCATACAAATTGAAACTCCTACGGTTTGACCTCATATTATATGGTTTTGGTAAATCTGAAGGAAAAAATCTGCAAAATATCTGATAGTGTGTATGGGGCTTTATACAAGCTGTACACTCACTACTTTACATTGTAGCAAAATGTCTTTTCTTCAGTGTTGTCACATGAAAAGATATACTGTATTTATCGGCGTATAACGCGCACATTAATTTTAAGAGGGAAGTTTCAGGAAAAAAATTTAATTTGAAATAAGGCAGCTAAAACTGAAGTATTGGCGAATAACACGCACGCGCTATTTGCACCCAATTTTCATGGTGAAAAAGTAAGTGTTATATGTCAATAAATACAGTAATAAAATATTTACAAAAATGTGTTACTCACTTTTGTGAGATACTGTACATAAGATTGACATAGAAATGTGTGCTCTTCAAGAACACAATGCATTGAACTATTCTGTGAACACGTGTTTGCATGCTGCTATAATTGATTCAGGTAAGGAATTACATTGGATGTTATGTTTCTCTTATTGTACCAGTGTATGGCTGACTTTGCTTTGTGACAGCCTCAAATTTCACATGTGATATTGTACCTATTATTTGTTTACCCCCTTTAACCCATTCACTATCCCCTTTTACTGCAGGATCCCCAACTCTTTTGAGAAAGAGCACTGTTTTTGGATTCTTGGCCTTTGAGGACAAAGCCAAATTTTGAGGATTGAGATTGTAGCAATCTCGCCCTGTGCATATGTGTCTGTGTCCTAGTGATGGGAAGTCCGAATCTTTTAAATGAATCGGTTCATTTTGAACCACTCACTGAAATGAACCGATTCAATGAATCGATTCTTCGGTTCTTTGGTTCACTTGCTGAGTCTACTGACAAGCAAGTGAACCAAAGCCCTCACTCAACCTTCTTAAATGATTAGAATCAAAAGAATGATTCTTCACAGAAGGTTGACAGGTCCTGGGGACGTTTACTTGTATTTTGTTCCTTGCTCAGAGCACAGGCACAATCCTATTGTTGTGTCAGACTGTCAGACCACAATTTGTCAGATTAGCTAGCCTCATCAATTTTGGTGACGCACAAAAAGCTGTGTAAATGAAAAGTGGGTTTTTGTGCATGTGAACCTCATTCTGATGGGCCAACTTCACAGTTAACATTACTAGCCGTCAGATTTTCCTGTAGTCTTTAAAGCGCATGCACAGGAAAAATTATCGGATTTTACTACTGCGAGTGGGCGAAGTACCCACGGCATTAAAATCCAATCGTTAGGCTCCTTTCACACTTGTGCGACTTGAAAGTCCTGCAATTTTTGCCACGATTTTTACCATGACTTTGATGCGACTTTGATGTGACTTGAAGCAATACCTATGTAATCTTGAGGTCTCTGCCTCAAGTCGCATCAACATCGGACCAAAGGAGTTCAGTGACTACTTTGAAGTTGCTGTGACTTGAAGACGCACAGAATGGTACTCATTGGAAATCATGGGGTACCACTTGTCATGCAACTTTGAAGTCCAAAGTTACAGGACAAGTCGCACAAGTGTAAAAAGGGTCTTATTCTGCACTGTAAAGACTATGGAAAAATCTGATGGCTAGCAATCTTAACCTCCCTGGCGGTATGATTAGTTCTGGTTTTAGGTGCTGAAAGCGGTACAATTATTTTGCATGGAAATGGAAGTTGGCCCATCAGAATGCAGTTTACAATAGTATACTGCTGCTACCTGATCATTCACTTAGTGTATTGTTCTACTGGTGCGGACTCATGGTTCTTTCAGTGTACTGTGTTCTAACAACTCATATGATTCTTTAACTCAGTAACTCATATGAGTCTTTAACCACTTAAGCCCCGAACCATTTGGCTGGCCAAAGACCAGAGCACTTTTTGCGATTCAGCACTACGTCGCTTTAACTGACAATTGCACAGTAATGCGACGTGGCTCACAAACAAAATTGATGTTCCTTTTTCCCCACAAATAGAGATTTCTTTTGGTGGTATTTGATCACCTCTGCGGTTTTTATTTTTTGCGCTATAAAGAAAAAATTAGCGACAATTTTGAAAAAAACACATTATTTTTTACTTTTTGCTATAATAAATATCCCCCAAAAAAATATATCAGTTTAGGCCGATACGTATTCTTCTACATATTTTTGGTAAAAATAATCACAATAAGCGTGTATTGATTGGTTTGCGTAAAAGTTATATGTATATATATATATATATATATTTTATTGATAGTTTTATGAAATTTTTATTATTAATTTTTTTTTCTACTAGTAATGGCAGTGATCAGAGATTTTTATTGAGACTGCAACATTATAGCGCACACATCAGAAACTTTTGACGTGATTTTGCGACCATTCACATTTATGCAGCAATCAGTGCAATTAAAAATGCATTGATTACTGTGTAAATGTGACGGGCAGTGAAGGGGTTAATCACTAGATGGCACTGTAGGGGTTAAGTGTGTCCTAAAGAGTAATTCTAACTGTGGGGAGGAGGGGCTGTGTGTGACACGACACTGATCATCGCTCCTGATCACAGAGAGCTGTGATCAGTGTCAGTGTCAATAGGCAGAACAGGGAAATGCTTATTTTCATTAGCATTTCCCCATTCTTCCTCTCTGTGAGATGATCACAGGCATCTCCATGGACATCGAGTCCGCGGGACCCGCGATCACGCTCACGAAGCTCCCGGCGGTGCACCCGCAATCCGCCTCTTAAAGGGCAACGTACAGGTATGTGATTCTGCCTGTACGTGCCCTTCTGCTGCAGTATATCTATGTGAGGTTAACTCAGTGTACTGTGTACGCTTGACTCTTGTTTTAACCTCCCTGGCGGTACGATTATTTCGGATTTTAGGTGCTAAAAGCGGTACCATTATTTTGCATGAAAATTTGGCGTTTTATATTGTAGTCCTGCAATTCTTAGGAATAACTCTCTTAAATCTGTCCAAACCAGAGTCTAGCAGACATCCCGGGTATAATAAAGTTTGAAAAATGAAATCATAAATTATAATATAATAAATAATTATAAATAATTGTACCAAATAATAATATAACAATAATAAAAATGATTCAATAATGTAATCAAATCAAAAACACTGAAATTTGCTCAGTTGCAGAATTGTCACTGTCATTACTTTTCAGTATTTGATGACGGATCTCCCCACAAATCGCTATCGCTCAATTCTGCGAGTGATTCTAATTTATTATCGCTGTTTTCTAGCTGGTCTAAAACCATTTTTGATGTAAAAGGACAGTTTTGGTTGCTATGGACAATCTCCAGTTTCCAGGCATAAAGAACAGTTTTTATTACATAAAACTGCATGCAGGACACTGGACAGACCACTAGGGACAAAGGGGATGTGAAATATTTACATACAGCAATGTAATCTGTAAGATTACATTATACTGTATGTTTACTGTTTGTTTCACTTTTTGAATTTGGCGCCGATCTCCGTCCCCGTGGGCACGGAGATCGGCGATGTGATGCATCGAACGAGACATGGCTCGCTCGTACAGCGGGGAGACAACGCTGGATCCGAGGGAGAAGGTAAGTAAACCTCCTCCTGGATCCAGCGATGCAGTCCCGAGTCTGGCTCGGGGATACCGCTTTTGGTATAAAAATTCCACCCGAGCCAGACTCGGGAATACCGTCAGGGGGGTTAAGTTTGTATCCAGTTACTGGGTGTAATATTTCTAGGGCCATAATTGATGGTTAACTCTATACTGATTTTTGGATACAAGTTTTTTTTCCATTTCATGGGCGCATGCAATGTTAAGGCTTGACATGTTTGGCATCTATTTACTTGATGCAACATCATCTTTTATAGTCTACCAAAAAATGGATATAATGTGATTGTTTTCCCTAAAATTCATTTTAGTATATCTTTTTCTTGAAGATATGCTTTTGATAATTAGCTGCAAAATAAAAAATTGCAACTGTCACCATTTTATTATATACTATTATATACTACACTACAACTACAACATTTTATATGTCGTATTTATCGGCATATAACACGCACAGGCGTATAACACGCACAGTCATTTTAAGAGGGAAGTTTCAGGAAAAAAACTTAAATTTTAAATAAGGCAGCTATTGGCGTATAACACGCACACGCTATTTGCACTTGATTTTCATGGTGAAAAAGTGAGTGTTATACGCCAATAAATACAGTAATTGTGGGTTTAAACTCATTTCTAGCAAAAACCACAGATTTTAACAGCAATTAAAAATCGCCCTGGAGGACACGTGGTTAAAGTACAGTGCTGGTGTCCCATGATTGACTTTGCACTGTCACATGAGGGTAGGGAAGGAGTCAGTTGCCCTATGTAAGCTCCAACAAGTCACACATCTGGGAGGTTACACAGAGTTTTCTTTCCCCATTCCCAGTGGCCACATCAATATGCAGTGCAGTTTGCAACTGAAAGAAAAATAAAATGCTATTATAAGTATAATCCCTGCTAAACATGTTCTATTAAATGCAAATATATTGCTAGCTGCTTAAAGCTGAATTCCAGGAAGTCAGACATTTTGTATATAAAATCACGCATGTTTGAGCTTCTGTTTGGGGTACACCCTAATGCAATAGTCTGCGCACACCTGAGTGCTCTAATGCTTACTAACAATAGAGGTGTAAGATTGGGATAAATGTAATGCCACTGTGGCTTTCAATTCCAGCACACACAAGTAACATGTCAATAGAGGTGCATGGTCTCTGCAGCTCCCCACCTCCTGCATGAAGAATAATTAAAGACTGAATAGGTTATGTGACAGCACTGCACTTTGTCATTGGATCAGAAGGGTTAGAGGTCACCCACAGTTCTCTCTTATGTGGGTTGAGGGGCTCTGGGGTGTGTGTTCTGAGTGGAGAAAATGGGTTCTGCCATTTTTTTCCAAGACTGATAACTCCTGGATTGGGCCCACAATTTCCTGTAAACCAGCATTCTGATCCTATGGGTGTACACGGCCCTTTAAGTCAAGAGGATGTCTATGTTTCAGGAATTCTTTCCCTGGAGACAAGCTGCTGCATGAGTAGCATATGAGAACAGCCACTGGGAGATTGTATACTTGGCCCTTAAGAAGAGGTCATTTATTTTATTTTATTTATTTCAAGTACTTATATAGCACCGTCAATTTATGCAGCGATTTACATATACATTGTACATTCACATCAGTCCCTACCCTCAAGGAGCTGTGAGCTCTCTAAGGTATTTATATATATATATATATGTATAATTTTCTTTTCTCTGCTACAGATTGTCTCTACGACAAAATCTCATCCTTGTCCTGCCCCAACTTGGCTACTTCTGTCTACAACAGTTCACTGTCATCCACCCTGGATACCTTCGCCCCCCTCACTACGCACAGAATCAGGCCCCGACCGCTACAACCCTGACAGACAGACAATACCAAAAGCCTCAAAAAATGTAGCCGTGCTCTTGAGCGTCTGTGGCGTAAAACTAAGTCACAGCAAGATTTCAGCCAATATAAATCTGCCCTCCAAAAATACCATTCCTGCCTGCACACTGCCAAACAGACCTACTTTATCACTCTCATTAACACCCTCTCACGCAGTCCCCGTCAACTCTTCTCTACCTTTACCACTGTACTTCGTCCTCCATTACCCCCACCCACTAACTTACTCACTGCCCAGGAGATTGCTTATCACTTCAAAAATAAGATTGAGACGATTCGTCTTGAGATCTCCGCTCTACAGACATCTCCCTCACCTTACACTCCTTGTCCTCCTGCACAATCAATACTTTCCTCTTTTGACCCAGCTACTATAGAGGAAGTCACTAAACTATTTTTAATGCCCACTTAACCTCCTGCCCCCTGGACCCTGTTCCTTCTCAAATACTACGGTCACCATTTGACTCAATCCTACACTCCTTAACTCATATCTTCAACCTCTCACTCTCTACTGGCATCTTCCCCAACCCTCTAAAACATGCACTAGTCACTCCCATACCAAAAAAGGCCTCAGACCCCACCAATCTTAACAACTTAAGACCCATCTCTTTACTCCCTTTTGCCTTAAAACTCCTTGAACGTTTAGTCTACAACCGACTGAGCAACCACCTTATTGAAAATCACCTTCTTGATCCTCTTCAGTCTGGATTTCGCCCACAGCACTCCACAGAAACTGCCCTCCTAAAACTCACTAACGACTTACTAACAGCCAAAACCAACGCTCATTATTCCATACTCTTACTCTTGGGCCTTTCTGCTGCCTTTGATACAGTTGACCACCCCCTCCTCCTCAAAGAACTCAATTTGCTTGGTCTCTATGGCTGCACTCTCCATTGGTTTGAATCTTACCTATCTCATCGCACTTTCAGTGTCACTTACAACTCCCCTTCCTCTTCTCCAACTCCCCTTTCCGTTAGGGTTCCCCAAGGTTCTGTCCTTGGACCTCTACTATTCTCGATCTACACGTCCTCCCTGGGTCAGCTGATAGCCTCCCATGGCTTTCACTACCATTTATATGCTGATGACACCCAAATCTATCTCTCTGCCCCTCAGCTCACCCCATCAATCTCCTCACGCATCACTGATCTACTAACAGACATATCAGCCTGGATGTCCCACCACTTCTTCAAACTTAATCTATCTAAAACCGAGCTCTTAATATTTCCTCCCCCACGTGCCCCTTCACCTGACTTCTCTGTCAAGATCAATGGCACATCTATCAGTCCGCCCCCACATGCCAGGGTGCCAGGGGGTAACATTGAACTGTCCTTTCAGGCCTACATACAAGCCCTGTCCAAATCATGCCGCCTTAGCCTCCGCAACATTTACTTTTTAACTAATGACACCACCAAGCTTCTAATTCACTCCCTGGTCATCTCTCGCCTGGACTACTGCAACTCCCTCCTCGTTGGATTACCTTTACATAGACTATCCCCCCTTCAGTCCATAATGAATGCCGCTGCAAGACTCATCCACCTTACCAGCCATTCAGTGTCCTCCACACCTCTCTGCCAATCCCAGCACTGACTTCCACTTACCCAATGAATAAAATTCAAAGTACTAACAATAATTTACAAAGCCATCCATAACTCTGCCCTTAGTTACATCACTAACCTAGTCCCTATTCCCAAAATACCAACCAACCGCTCTCTTCGGTCATCCCAGGACCTCCTGCTCTCTAGATCCCTTGTTACCTCCTCCCATGCTCGCCTCCAGGATTTCCCCAGAGCTTCTCCCATCCTTTGGAACTCCCTACCCCAATCTTTCCAACTGTCCCCAAATCTATCCATCTTTAGACAATCCCTGAAAACCCTTCTCTTCAAATAAACCTATCCTGCTTCTAACTAACACTGTTTTACTTCCTCCATCAGCTCATCCCCCCACAGCTATTACCTTTTGTATCAATTGCCCCTTCCTTTTTAGATTGTAAGCTCTAACGAGCAGGACCCTCTGATTCCTCTTGTACCAAATTGTAATGTAACTGTAATGTCTGCCCTCATGTTGTAAAGCGCTGAGCAAACTGTTGGCGCTATATAAAACCTGTATAATAATAATAATTATAAATATAAATATATATATATATATATATATATATATATATATATATATATATATATATATATATATATATAAAATGTGTGTGTGTAGCACCCTGCTTCTGATGGGCAGACACTATTATTTTTCAAATTTAGTTGTCTGAAGCTGTAGTTGGCTCAGACTAATTTTCTCTAAAAGTTCTGGTTTCTGTGCCAATCTAGCTGGGTTGCACTGGTTCCCACTTGACCATAGGTGTCGCTGTCACCGCCATTATGCGTGGAAATGCAGCAGGCTGGATGTATTGAATACCACCTCTTGCTCGGAAATAGCTCAGTGGGAGTGGTTCCCCTGCTGTACATTCTGGAAAAGGGTATTTAAGGTACTGACGTCATTTTTGGTGGATCGTTTTCTGAGGTCCACTACCCGACCTCATGGCCCTCCTGGTCTGGGGTCTGTGTCGCATGTTCCTGCGCCTCGGGGCCGGCTGGCCCGAGGCTACGCAACTGAGAGGGAAGACACAGAAAAGTCTTGGGGCCTACTGATCCAGGGGTGGTCCTGTGCTTTCTTGCCTGCGGGGAGAAGCCAAGAAAACTGGAGGATCCAGGGGAGGACTTTTCTGGTAGAGGACCGAGCGCAAAGCTGGTGTCTCTGGAGAAGCTTGGAAACTCAGTAGGAGGACGCAACCAGGATCAATACCCATACAGTATCGCCGGGTTGGCTGAAAGAATCTGGTACTGTATGGTAGTTCTTTAATACTCTCAAGTTTTCTAAGTTCAATTGACAAGTCTGTGGCAGAGACTTTGTTGAGCATCTCATCGGCTGCTAAGTCAAGTGGACCTGCTGGATCCAGTCTGTGGAGCTGTTTGTCCTCTGGATCCAACCAATACCTCTAACCCGCAATCACTAGGTGCCTGAACTCCCCCTTATCTTCTGACCCTCTATTGAAGGACTTTTGTGCTATTCCTGAATAAATGTTAAAAAAAGGACTAAGTGTCGGATTCATCATCATTTGGGCTATTTTCCAACGGGCCCCTAAGACGGAGAAGCGAGCAGGTGAGGTAATGGTAAGCCCAAATAAAACCAGCAGCTCCTTCGGGGGTTAGTGCTACAAACATATATATATATATATATATATATATATATATATATATATATATAATTTTATATATATTTTTTGTGGATACAGCTAATGCTGCATCTGTCCCCTGCCAACTCTGCACTGAAAACTGAGTGATCAAACACTGCTGATCGCTCAGTTCTCCCCTCTGTTCTGAGCAGAGAGTGGTAAATGTCAGTCACTGGTTCTCTGCTCTGCCACTCCAGCGCTCACTGGAGCCCTGGGCTGTAGAGGGGTTGGAGTGGCTGGCTCAGTCTCTCAGTGGCTGAAGCCAGCTGCTGGTCCAGGCATCTGGGTGGATCCTGACTGCTCTTGGATCGGCTGAGTGATGTCAGCTGACAGCAGACTTTAGCCCACTGTCCGCTGAAAACGGGTCAATGGGTGCAGAACGAACTGCACACCTGTAATCCATAGGAGAAATCAGGCCGAAAAAGCTTTGGCCCTACTTCTCTTTGAAGGTCTTGAAAGGTTCTACACTTAAGTGAACCCCCACGATAAAAAAATTAGAGCAATAGAAACAAAATAAGTACAATGTATTTTAAAATGTAAAAAAAGCTCTGCTATGCCACAGGCCCAAATAACAGAGTGGGCACTCTGGATGACATTTGCGTCAATCATAAAAAATGCCATTTAGCAAAAAAAAAGAAGCTCTGTTGTCATTCTAAATCATGTCTATACAACAGAGAAATTTACAAAAACATATTTTTTTTTTCACTCGTATGCAATTGAAAGCAACAATGAAACTAAAAATAAGCTTTCTAAAACTAAAAGGTAAGCTTTCTGTTGTACCTTGTCAAGGAAACATTATATGGCCCAAAGTATGTTAACACCACTCCAGATTATTGAGTTCTGATGTTTACAGTAAAGGGCACTATAATGCTATACCTTTGAAAGAAATTTAAACAATTGTTCATTTCCAACCCTGCACCAGCAGCTTGGGGAAGACCGCATACAGCTTGACTTGGCATGGCTTAAAGAGCTTAGTGTGGAGGTATTCAAGTGGCCTTTGACTATGTAGAGTATATGATAATTACACATGTGGGGTTGAGATAGTAGTATAGAGTCATAAACCAAGAGTCATCATCCATCAGTGAAAGGTGTGACCTTTACAGCTAAAACACCTTACAACTAATTAAAAAGGTGGGATGGATGGGAGGGAAAAGCTGTAAACAAAAAAGGGAGATTGAGGTGGGGGTGGGGGTGGTTAATGCTAAGGGACTTCTGTAGAAGGAATGTCCTCTGGCAAAATGACAGTTTATAAGACCATTATCTAAATATCCTGAGCGTATTTCACAAGAGTTGGTTGATCTGGGAAGGTCACTTTTTTCCAAAAGAAGGAAATGTGAAAACTAGAAGCAGTGAAAAACTGGAGTGGTTTTCAGGCTTATATCTTACAAAGGGAAGATCACCCAATGGTTTCCTTAAAACTCATATAAGAGGGTCATGCCTCTTAAGTGCGTCCTCGGATGGGAGGATAAGGGTTAATGCCTTACCTGTGTCCTTGGTTTTGGTGGGTTGTTTTTATATCACTGATCCTGTAATATAAAAGAGGGACAGTGGTCTGAAACAGAGAGCTCCCGAGCAGAGAAGCACAGAGCCCATAAGAGAAGCACATAAGGGAAAAGATTGGAGGACTGTACTCGGGAGGAGAGAAAAATGTCACTTGCTACTGCCCTGATGTAAAAAGTCATCAGGACCTGGGGCTCGTCCCCGAAGATTCCAACACTGAGAACTGCTACTTTTGGATCCCCTAATTGTACATGGACTCTATCTTTGCAGGTATGCCGGGGCAGCACATAGCCTGAGTTAGGATTAGGGATGAAGGAGAAACACTGTTCTTGCATGTTGGACTTTGAGATGTATTTTGCACTTTTCTAACCCGCACATGCCTGGGGCAGGTGGAATAGCCTCTTGCAGGAGGGAGTTGTTGATGGCACTCTGTCCATGAGCAGTCTGTCTCCCATAGCAATAGGAATGGACTCCAACCCGCGCGAGGTCCCCAGCCTGTGAACAGTTATGGAAGAATTAAAGAAAGTCAAGTGTACACATGGAGTCAGCGCTAGGTGCATGGCGGGACCCCATACCATTACTGGGAATGAAGTAGTGGTAATACTGTGGATGGGTGGACAAGGCTCAGGGTGTCCCTCCTAAGTGCAAGATACAGAGAATATGTACATTGTCTTAGGGACCCAAGAGTTAATTAGAAAACAATTATGGTGCAAGATTAACAATGTACGTTCATCTCTAAAAGCAGAGCCCCCCCCCTTGAGGTTCCCCACAGCGGCCTCAGCCTTGTCTCAGGACATTGATGTAAATGGCACAGAGCCAAGGTACCCCATGTGTATGACAGCGATCCCGTACAAAGTGCCTAGCGTAGCCCAGAAGAACCCACCCCAGGGGTAGACCTCTCATGTGACCCACACTTGCCATCCCCTGAGTTAATGGGAAAACATTGAAGTCCATCTTCACCCCTAGCCCAGCCTACAGGCATATAATAATACTGTTATTTTATTACACAGCTAAATACTTGACTAACCTACACAACATTCTAAAGCTTAACAAAAGTTGCAATAGAAATCAATAAAAGCACTACATTTGACATCCAGATTTTCAATAAAAAGTACTTGCTAGCTAGCCATCCAAGGCAGCCCGCTAGCTTGCTAGCTATGTCAGCCTTCTGAGAAGCTTCATCTACGATAGGTATCTGAATAAGTTAGAATGAATAAGAAATGGCACATCTGTGCCTTTGAACTAGATACAAGGTTGAGAAGGGCACCTACAGGAAAGAGGACAGGAACTGGGAATTTGCTTGTTTGACCCTGTGGTTTTAAAAAGCCTCATCAAGCAAAATAGCACAGTTTGATTTTAGGTTTACCACTGCTCTGTGCTGGAGGGCAGACGGGCAGGCCACCCTGAATTTTAGCAACCAATTCGAATGCATTGGGGAAGTGTCCTTTGCCCAAGGGTGCAGGAAGAGAGAGGCCTATTAACTGATTTGACAGTGTGGGATTCATTTCCTCTACTGTATGATTCTAAGAGAGTGGAAGGGAAAAAAAATCAAAACAGGATGCTTCCATCATAAAACAATTTGACAGGAGTGTGTCATTCCTTTGGAGGGGACAGGAATTATGTGGAATGTGTTTAGATCCCCTTGACTAATGTCTTAAGGCTGTAGGGAGTAGAAGTAGGAAATGGCTGTTTTTAATTCTCCCCAGACTACTGAACACATGATAACAGATATGGCTAAGTATGGGAGCTCCCCATAAATTTTTCACATGACAGACTGCAGCTGAACCTAAACTGTGGAATGACTACACATATTTCACTGTGTGAGACACAGACTCCATGGCTTATCCAGACACTGCCTGCTGGATCATATACGCTCATGCTTAAGTCTGTGTCCAAGGCAGTCAAAGGAAAATAAAGGCAATAGTCAGGGGGGCATTTTAAGTTAATGTTACTCAGACACATAAAAGCAATGTATTCATTTAGATTTTAGAAATTTAATGTACGGTTTGCAGTACATGCTTAAGTTAGAAAATGAAAATATATATTATTATTATACAGGATTAATACAGCGCCAACAGTTTGCGCAGCGCTTTACAATGTGAGGGTAGACGGTACAGTTACAATGCAATTCAATACAGGAGGAATCAGAGGACCCTGCTCTTTAGAGCTTGCAATCTAAAAGGGAGGGACACGTGATACAAAAGGTATTATTTGTGGGGGGGGGGTGAGCTGATTGACAAAATAAAAGTATAGTTCTTAGGTGGAGGCAGAATAGGCTTCTCTGAAGAAAAAAAGTTTTCAGGGATCGCCTAAAAGTGGATAGAGAAGGAGATAGTTGAACAGATTGGGGGTAGAGAAGCCAAAGGAAAGGAGAGTCCTGAAAGCTTTGGAGGAACGAGTAGAAAAATTTGGTTGAAATTTTGTGTCTAGGTTAGTGATGTAGCTGGGTGCCAAGCTGTGGATGACTTTGTAAGTTACTGTTAGTATTTTGAATTGAATTCACTGGTTGAGTGGCAGCCAATGGAGGGATTGTCAAAGAGGGGTAGCAGACACTAAGTGGTTTGTAAAATGGATATACAGTATCTCACAAAAGTGAGTACACCCCTCACATTTTTGAAAATATTTTATTAAATTTTTTCATGTTACAAAACTGAAGAAATTACACTTTGCTACAATGTAGTAGTGAGTGTACAGCTTGTATAAGTGTAAATTTGATTTCCCCTCAAAATAACTTAACACACAGACATTGATGTCTAAACCACTGGCAACAAATGTGAGTACACCCCTAAGTGAAAATGTCCAAATTGGGCCTAATTAGCCATTTTCCCTCCCTGGTGTCATGTGACTCGCTAGTGTTTGAAGGTTTCAGGTGTAAATGGGGAGTAGGTGTGTTAACCACTTCCCGACCAGCGCACGGCGATGTACGTCGACAGATTGGCATGGGCAGGCATATTGGCGTACAGGTACGTCCAATATTCAATCCTGCCCTGCCATCGGGAGTGCGCCGCCGGCGGCGCGCTCCCGTGCTGGTCGGGACCCCGTGAGTCCGGTCGCGGGACCCACGGACTCGATCGCCGCGGGCATCCCCGCGATCGTCTCACGGAGCGGCCGAATGGAGGAAATGCTGTGTAAACAACATTTCTCCATTCTGCCTAGCAACTAGTGACGCTGATCTCTGCTCCATGTGATTGGAGCAGAGATCAGTGTACACTAAATGAAAGCCCAACCCCCCCACAGTTAGTAACACACCCCTAGGAACACTTAACCCCTACACTGCCACCCACTGGTTAACCCTTTCACTGCCAGTGCCATTTACACAGGAATCACTGCATTCATATAGCAGTGATTACTGTATAAATGACAATGGTCCCAAAAATGTGTCAAAAATGTCCGATGGGTCCCCCACAATGTCACAGTCACAATAATAATAAAAATGCTATAAAACTATCACTATTTTGTAAACGCTATAACTTTTGCGCAAACCAATCAATAATTGCTTATTGCGTTTTGTTTTACCAAAAATATGTAGAAGAATACGTATCGACCTAAACTGAGGGAAAAAAATGTTTTTTTATATATTTTTGGGGGATATTTATTATAACAAAAAGTAAAAAATAATGCGTTTTTTTCAAAATTGTCGCTCTATTTTTGGTTATAGCGCAAAAAATAAAAACCGCAGGGGTGATCAAATACCACCAAAAGAAAGCTCTATTTGTGGGAAAAAAAGGACGTCAATTTTGTTCGGGAGCCACGTCGCACGACCGCACTATTGTCACTTAAAGCGACGCAGTGCCGAATCGCAAAAAGGGGTCTGGTCTTTGACCAGCAAATTGGTCCGGTCTGCAAGTGGTTAAATTTGGTGTTATTGCTATCACTCTCTCATACTGGTCACTGGAAGGTCAATATAAGTTGGACTTGGTGGCCTTGTGTCTTTTTTCGACCTCACCCACTATGTAACTATGGCACCTCATGGCAAAGAACTCTCTAAGGATCTGAAAAAAAGAAAAAAAGAATTGTTGCTCTACAAGAAGATTGCTAAGACCCTGAAACTGACCTGCAGCACAGTGGCCAAGGCCATTACAACAGTTTAACAGGACAGGTTCCTCTCAGAACAGGCCTCGCCATGGTTGACCAAAGAAGTTAAGTGCACATGCTCAGCATCATATACAGAGGGTGTCTTTGGGAAATAGACATATGAGTGCTGCAGAGGTTGAAGGGATGGGGTGTCAGCCTGTTGGTGCTCAGACCTATATGCCGCACACTACATCAAATTGGTCTGCATGGCTGTCATCCCAGAAGGAAGCCTCTTCTAAAGATAATGCACAAGAAAGCCTGCAAACAGTTTGCTGAAGACAAGCAGACTAAGGACATGCATTACTGGAATCATGTCCTGTGGTCTGATGAGATCAAGATAAACTTATTTGGTTCAGATGGTGTCAAGAGTGTACGACGGCAACCAGGTGAGGAGTACAAAGGCAAGTGTGTCTTGTCTACAGTCAAGTATGGTAGTGGGAGTGTCATGGTCTAGGGATGCATGAGTGCTGCCAGCACTGGGGAGCTACAGTTCATTGAGGGAACCATGAATGCCAACATGTACTGTGACATACTGAAGCAGAGCATGATCCCCTCCCTATCGGAGACTGGGCTGCAAGGCAGTATTCCAACACGATAGCAACCCCAAACACACCTCCAAGACAACCTCTGCCTTGCTAAAGAAGCTGCCTTGCTAAAAAACACCTTTCAGGGGGGAGGGGGTACCTGTTTTTTACAGGTACACTGTCCCCACTTCTGTCAGACCTCACTATCATCTGAAGATCTCCTCCCTCCTCCTTTTCCTGCTGCCTGGCCAGTAAGAGAGCACAGTAGGGACCCGGCTGTGAGACCGCAAGTAGGGACCCGGGTGTGTCAGCACCCCCATCTTTTACTTACCTGAGACTTTATTTGATCCAGAACCATGCATCTCTGCAGCTCTTCCCTCCCCTCACTTCTGGGTCTTGCTGGCTTTGTTGAGGCACCGGGAGCCATTGCTTCCCAGTTCTGTCAATCAAAGCCAGTGATAAGGGAGCTGGGGTGGAGCCAAGTTCCGCTGTCTGTGTCAATGGATGCAGGGGGACTCGGGTGCGAGCACGTACGGTGGCCAACATGGGAAGTGGCTTTCCATGGGGGCACTGGACAGAGGGGAGGGGCCAGAAGCACTGGCAGGGGACCCCAAAAGAGGAGGTTTGCGGCCACTTTGTGTAATTCCATTGCACAGAGCAGGTAAGTATAAACATGTTTGTTATTTAAATTTTTTTTTTTTTTTATTACGTTTACAATCACTTTAAAACATCAGCATAGAAGTAAATACAGAGCTTAAGCCTGGGTTCACACTAGTGCAATCTCTGACATCATACATGAGTCGATCCCGAACCGCAGGTGCTGATCACATGCGATGTCTGAGCAATGTGAGTTCAGGCATACAGTTGTATGGCTGAACTCGCATTCGATTCTCACAGAAAAAGGTTCAGGGACTTAGTTTTTTCCCCGCACTAGAATAGGATCCTATGGGTGTTCTCACCTATGCGATCCGATTCCTGTGCGAGTTCACAGTTCGCACTACGATCTGTGAATCGATCTGGAGGTATCATTAACAATGTATTGACACCCGTGGGAGAACTGCCTGTGGGAGAGGAGCGATGGGGGAACCGGCACTGTAATCGCGCAGTTACCACATCGCGCTAGTCTGAACGTAGGCTCAAGCCCAACTCCAGCCTCAAAGTTGGAATCATAAGAAAAGAGTCAATAAAGTACGTAACATTCAGATTTTCAGACTTCCCATAATTGCAGTTTCTCAATTACTACTAGTAGTTAACTGATTCATTTATTTTCTGAACCTCTTCTTCATTCTTAACTGATGCGTGCTACCAGTCACCTATCACAACTATTTGTTGTATAGCTTTTTCACTGTTTCATGAAACTTAATGTGCTCTGCAGAAATACTTTGGCGTTGATTTATTAAAGGATTTATTAAAGGCAAATATACTATATGCAGGTCCGCCAAAGCTTAGTAAATAAGCAGAAACTCTGCTGACTTCCATCATTCAATCACATGCATCAACAAAAAAAAGGTTTTTTTTTTTTTTCCCTGCACGTGATTGGGTATTCTTTGCAATATAAAGCATTACCTTATTTACTGAGCTCTGAAGCAACTGCACTTGGCAACGGGCCCAGCTTATTTGCCTTTAGTAAATCAACTCCTTTATGACATACTGGGGGTTATTTACAAAAGGCAAATCCACTTTGCACTACAAGTGCAAAGTGCATTTGAAATTGCACTGAAAGTGTACTTGGAAGTAAAGCTGCTGTAGATCCAAGGGGGACATGCAAGGAAAAATTTACAAAAAGCATTTTAGCTTGCACATGATTGGATAATAAAATCATCAGAGCTTCCCCTCATTTCAGATCCCCTCAGATTTACAGTGACTGCACTTCCAAGTGTACTTTCAGTGCAATTTCAAATGCACTTTGCACTTGTAGTTTGCACTTGTAGTGCAAAAGTGGATTTGCTTTCGTAAATAACCCCCATTGTCATTAGAATGAACGGCAACTGACTTTCCTAACGCAAAGCCCAACTCATCCCTGCCCCTTTATTCAAACCTTAAAACCTAAAGTCCTTTTTCTCCTTGTCTAACAGCATTGATGGGTGTTGCATAGTCCCCTGTATAGAATGGTGCTTTGGGAATGATATATGTGTGCCGTTCTGTACAGCAATACAGTACTGTGAGCCTAAGCTGGCACAATGTTGCACCCCAAGGGCTATGTCCATGATGACCTGGGCTCACAGGAAGAAGACTGCCAATTTTAAACAATAGGCATTTTCGTCTCATAAAATATTGTTTGCACTTTTTTGCATCTCAGTGTTGCCGAGATTACAGAATGAAAATCCAGATGCTCAGTTGGGAGACACCCCATAACAAGTGGTGCCTGAACACGGATCTTCATGGCAGGATCAACAGTTTTTTTTTTTATTGAGAGCTACTTTTTTAAAAAGGATTGAAAACAACTTTTGGAATTACATGAACAAAGCTTATGTTATAGTTCAGTGATTGGCTCTATATATAATTATATAATGGATTTCTTTGTACATTTTCTAAATAAAATATTAATTTAAAATCAATGGGATTAAAACATGGAGATGTTGCCTATGGCGAGATGATTTCTTTTTTTCCATTTTTATAACTTGTAGTAAGGGAGTTGTGATCTAATTGCATGCTGTGGGAAACTTTTTCACGTCCCTCTCGTTTTTCTAATGCAACCACTGTGTATTTTTTTAGATTACAGAACTGTTTGTAGTTGAGTCACCGAATAAAGAACACAACCTTCCTCAACCCCATAGTGTTTCATGGACATTTATGTCATCTTTTTTTCCATCTTATTCCCTGTTGTTTACTGAGGAAATGTAAAATGGCACAGCGGAGAGATCCTTATAGAGTATGGAGTACAAATATAGTTATCACACCACATGTATCACTATTCCACCTCCCAGCTCCAGGATATGAATCCTTTATCGTTCATATCCGTTTGTCTGCCTCTTCCTTCCATGTTCCCTAGTGCAGAACATCATCATGGTGGGAGCGAAGGGGATGTTTAGCCAGTGATGTCATACTCCCTGAGTGGTCGCAGCTGAATGCCGTTACATTTGATGATGAGTTCATTCAGGAAAAAATGGAATGTTAAAAGTAGGGAAATGGCAGGAATGTGCTGAGAAATACAGGTGCACACACTCTGGCTATTTATGGTACTAAGCCAGGACATTTGTCTGATATAAGGAAGTCTTACATAAAGGAAATGGTAAGTCAAATACATTCAGAGCCAACATACAAAAATAGTAGAATTAGTCATAGAAGACAATCTAGGGGTATTTTTGTAAACTTCTGGATCATTGTTAGCTGCTCATCTAGCGATGCATAGTAAGAAAAAAATACAGGAAATAAAAAAAAATTAAAAAGGCATTTTTGTAACAAATATATAACAGCAGCTAAAAGCATTTTTGTTTTACACTCCATAGGAATTTCTGCTTTTGTAGCAACATAGCAGTCATTAGTAACAATTCATTTTGATTCAGCCCTTTCACAGGGGCTTTTCGATCAGGTCCACCTATCAGTTTTTCAGACAGACATGATCTTAAAACTCCATGCTGCTCTATGGACAGGTTGATTTAAACAGCCAGACATTGTAGGCGGAGAAGTATCTTAATTAGGGGTGGGCCATTTAAAATACACGTCTCATGCCATACCCCTTTGCACATTTCTACAAACCCCAAAAGCCTCCGTACCCCTCAGCATGCCTCTTTACCCCCTGGACATCTCTGTACCTCCCAAATAAACCTTGTACCCCCAGCACACCTATTTATCCCCTTAGCACACTTCTGTACATCTTTCCACATTGCTGCTCCACCTAGCATCCTCCTTCCCACCCTCCCAGCACATCTCTTCATCTCCCACATACCTCTGCACCTCCTATAATACTCTTTATTCCCCAAGTCTGCTTCCATATGCCCAGCAAGCCTTTGTAACCCCCAGCACACCACCCCTCACCCCAACCCAAACACACCTTTGCACATCGCCGCGTCCTCTGTATTCCCCAGCACACATAAACACCCCCCCAGCACATCTATATACTTTGCAGCATATCTCTGCACCTCAGTAGGACCCCCCCGCACATACACACATACACACATACACACACCTCTCAGCCTCCTCTGTATCCTTTTGACACACCATTGTACAAAGCAGCAAGCAAACCTGGCACCCTGCACACCCCTAAGGCCCCTTACACACTGGGAAGACCTGTCAGCGGGATCCACTTGCTCCCGGCTGATCCCCACTAAGCAAGTGGATGACAGATCCGTGTCCCCTCCACTGATGTAGAGTGGACACAGCTCGCTGTGGGGCTTTCATCTGTTTTTAACAGTTTTCCATCAAAGTGTATAGGCTTTGCAGTACTGGTGGTTACTACCAGGGATTTCTCCTTGATCCCTGTGACTATGTGACAGGAAATAAAAGGGAATCTCCCCAATGGGATACAGAAGGCAAAAAGACCTGATGAGGGTTAAAAACTTTCTAAAAAATGAAAAGAAAAAAAGTTTTGCTTTGAGTTTTGCATAGAGCTGGTGGGGTACAACTGGAGCATCACACCGATGCTGCAGCCATATAAGTGGGTATGCGTGTATTTATTTTTTTTGGTTTGTTTACCACACTTCAACATTAAAAAACGGATCTTATTATAACCAGCAATGTTTATTTTGAGGACTGTGCTACAAAACATTTGAGAAATTTATAAGACAAAAAAAATAAAAATAAAAATAAAAAAAAGCAAAATAAAATTTGAAACATTAGAATTAGAAAAATAATAACAAAAGTCGTCATCATTTTTTTTTTTTCTATTTACTTGTCATAAATTGAAGTTCAGAAAAAAAAAAAACATTTTCACCTCAAACATGTACACAGAGAAAAAAACATTCTGTCCCAGATAAATATGTTTGTTGTCTCCTTTCAGAGCAAATCAGCTCCCGAATAGAAATAGAAGTCACTTTGCTAAAACACTCTGTGGTCTGAAGAGACATGCACCCCTCAGAAGAAGTTGTCTTTTCTCTGGGCTGTCCTTCCTTTAGGTTATTTTGAAGGAAGCAACTCTCCCACCGCAGAGTTTTAGATTACACCCTTCCACTCCTCTCCCTCCCTTCTCTTGGTCTTTGAGGAGGCTGAGTATTGGGTTATCCTCTTTTAAAGAGTAAATTAGAAAAAAGCCTTAACCCTCTCAGATCTCATTATGCTGCTGTCCACTTGAGGGAAATCTAGTTGAGTTAGAGGTCGTGTCTCAGATATAGTTGAGGCGCATTGTGGTTGTCTTCTCCTCTGCCTCTTGTGTGTCCCACATGTGTGAAATTGGGGAAGAAAAATAAAATCATGCAAATCTACTCTCGCCTTTGGGGATTCAAGAAGCCAGACGAGCCATGCTGTACAAAGAAAAAAAACCATACCTTTCTGCCTGAGCACAAATGCTGAGGAAGCATTATTCCTAGGAAATACATTCCTGGAAAGCCCAATGAAAACCTCTAAAGTCTAAACCAAAGTTGGTAGATAGATTGGTGTACTAGATTTTAAAGCTGAACTATGGGCACAACCAACTTTCATTTAAATATATTTAATAATAGCCACAAAGGATGTATTTGTATATTGTACTTTGTGTGCACCAAATTCTTTTGTAAACTCTGGAATTACCTTGTAAAAGTAGCAGTGTGCACGGCCCAGTATCTGGTGGTTGTGCGGAGCTCAGAAGTAGCACCCTGAAGTTAAGCAGATACAAACCATTAAGCATAATTGTGTATGGAAGTATAGTGCCTTGAAAAAGTATTCATACCCCTTAAAATTTTCAAAATTTTGTCATGTTACATCCAAAAACAATAATGTATTTTATTGAGATTTTATGAGATAGACCAGGGATATGCAATTAGCGGACCTCAGGCTGTTGCAAAACTACAAGTCCCATCATGCCTCTGGGTGTCATGCTCGTGGCTGTCAGAGTCTTGCTATGCCTCATGGGAATTGTAGGTCTGCAACAGCTGGAGGTCCGCTAATTGCATATCCCTGAGATAGATCAACACAAAGTGGCACATAATTGTGAAGTGGAAACGAAATGACAAATGGTTTACAAACTTTTTTACAAATAATAAATAAATAACAAATAAATATGCGAAAAGTGTGGCGCTGCAACACTTTTCACATACTTTGAAGAACCACTTTTCGCTGCAATTACAGCTGCAAGTCTTTTTGGGTATGCCTCTACCAGCTTTGCACATCTAGAGAGTAACATTTTTGCCCATTCTTCTTTTCAAAAATCGCTCAAGCTATGTCAGATTGGAGGGAGAGCATTTGTGAACAGCAATTTTCATGTCTTGCCACAGATTCTCAACTGGATTTAGGTCTAAACTTTGACTGGGCCATTCTAACACATGAATATGCTTTGATCTAAACCAGTCCACTGTAGCTCTAGCTGTATGTTTAGGGTAGTTGTCCTGCTGGAAGGTGAACCGCTGCCCCAGTGTCGAGTATTTTGCAGACTCTAACAGGTTTTCTTGTAAGATTGAAGCGCTAATAGGAACGGTCACTGAAAGATGAGACCGTATACAGTGATCTGAAAACTGAAAATATGCATTATTTACATACACTTATAATGACACGTGTAAATACATAAATAAATAAATAAATAAATAAATAAATAAATAATAAACCCAATGAAGTCCACAAAGTAATAAAATATAGAAACACAAAGTCCACATGAAAACTGGGATATTGGTATAAATCCAGGTAAGTGGATGACCTCCTTAGGACATCAGTAGGAGGACCAGTGTGAAAAGTAGCTAATGGGAGCCACCACCAACATTAAGAAGGCTTACCAAAACTATCGGACTCAAAAGAACATATGCCTGATGAGTCATCAAGGCTTGTGGTGAAAACACACCAGTAGATAGGAACATAAACGTCTGTTGATGGTGATCCCACTGTCATTCGGATGGTTCCCGAATTCCGGTAGATAAAAGATCTCAGAGGGAGATTGGCCGAATCTTTCCCATAAGCTCACAAGATGCAACCAAAAATGGTAGTTCACATAATGTGAATCCATGTAACAAAGAGTATTTGGCAGTGTGTGGCAGGTGACGTGGGAAGTGATAATCCGCATTTGGTGACAGGTGACGTGGCAAGTGACAATCCGCATTTGGTGGCAGGCACATGGCAAGTAACACCCTCAGGGCTCCCAGTGATTCTGCATTATGGTGAGTTGAACCATTCAATTTTATATTACAATGTAATAATAGAAATAATGCGCTTCAATCATCCTGGCACCATAACAACCATGGTACCATAGTGATTGAAGCGCCAATACCAGCCATTTCCCATATAAATTGCCCCCAAAAAAACATATTTTATAGCAGTGCCCCTCCCGAGACTAGACTCTGGATCCGCCCCTGCATAGACCTCAACATTACAAAGGCATTGCTTCAAGTCGCATCAGCGTTGCACAACTTTCAGGTCGTATAAGTGTGAAACGGGCCTAACTGTCTGCTAAAGTACTGTATGTCCCCAGTAGTCTCTTCTATTGCATCTTCACACTTCTGCATGTCATTTGTCTTTCGCGGCTGTAGCCTTAAGGTTACCATAAACTAGCAGAATTTTGTTGAATGATTTTCATTTTAAAGTAGAAACTTCACTCTCTAAATTAACATTGACTATTTTTAACGTGGTTATAAACCTGCATGCACCCAAAAAGACCCGCACACCCGCAAGGCGCCTTACGATCTCCCGAGAATGATCGGTGCGGCGGGGTCAGCTGTGATCACAGTCTCCTCTGTATAGATTTTTAGCTGACAGCTGCTTCTCCTTCTCTCCCTCCCATGGCTGTCAGGTAAAAAGCTATACAATGAGATCGGGGATCACAGCTGATCCCTGCCGCACCAATCATTCCCAGCTGCTCCCTGTGTGCTCTTTCCTGGCCCACTCTATCCCCTTTCCACCCCCCCCGTTCTCCTCTGCCCCTCCTGTCCTCCCCCTCTTTTCCCCTGCAGCGGGCTCCCCTCCTCTCCTCTCCCTCTGGCTGTGGGGGGAACTGTCAGGAATTGGACAGACACAGTGAGCGAGATCGTGTTTACTCTGCTCAATTTATGAATGAACAGGAGCCTAGCAATGTCATTGTTAGAGAGTAATAAAATATTGGTAACAAGCCAGATAAGTGAAGGAAGGAAATCAAAAATAATAAATAATATACAATATTAGAACAATTAAGATCCACTGTTACATTATTGTGTTGCAATAAGGCAGTTGGGTTGATTAACTAAAACTGGAGATTGTAAAATCTGGTGCAGCTCTGCAAAGAAACCAATCAGCTTCCAGGTTTTAGTTTTTTTTGTCAAAGCTTAACCACTTACAGACCGGACCATTTCGCTGGTCAAAGACCAGACCCCTTTTTGCGATTTGGCACTGCGTCGCTTTAACTGACAATTGCGCAGTCGTGCGACGTGGCTCCCAAACAAAATTGACGTCCTTTTTTTCCCACAAATAGAGCTTTCTTTTGGTGGTATTTGATCACCCCTGCGGTTTTTATTTTTTGCGCTATAAAGAAAAATAGAGCGACAATTTTGAAAAAAACGCATTATTTTTTACTTTTTGTTATAATAAATATCCCCCAAAAATATATAAAAAAAACATTTTTATCCCTCAGTTTAGGCCGATACGTATTCTTCTACATATTTCTGGTAAAAAAAATTGCAATAAGCAAATACTGATTGGTTTGCGCAAAAGTTATAGCGTTTACAAAATAGGGATAGTTTTATGGCATTTTTATTAATAATTTTTTATTATTTATTTTTTTACTAGTAATGGCGGTGATCAGCGATTTTTATTGTGACTGCGACATTGTGGCGGACACATCGGACATTTTTGACACATTTTTGGGACCATTGTCATTTCTACAGTAATCACTGCTATATAAATGCAGTGATTCTTGTGTAAATGACACTGGCAGTGAAGGGGTTAACCAGTGGGTGGTAGTGTAGGGGTTAAGTGTGTCCTAGGGGTGTATTGCTAACTGTGGGGGGCTGGGCTTTCATTTAGTGAACACTGATCTCTGCTCCAATCACATGGAGCAGAGATCAGCGTCACTAGTTGCTAGGCAGAATGGGGAAATGCTGTTTACACGGCATTTCCTCCATTCAGCCGTCCCGTGAGACGATCGCCGGTATGCCCGCGGTGATCGAGTCCGCGGGACCCGCGACCGGACTCACGGGGGTCCCGACCGGCACGAGAGCATGCCGCCGGGGGGCGCGCTCGCGATGGCAGGGTGGCACTGAAGATTGGATGTACCTGTACGCCAATATGTCTGCCCGTGCCATTCTGCCGACGTACATCGGCGTGCGCTGGTCGGGAACCGGTTAATTGAACAAGCTGAAGTTAGAAGCTGATTGGCTACCATGCAGAGCTGCCGCAGATTTTGCACTCTCCAGTTTTAGTAAATCCACCCCAAGGCATTTAGTACATTAAAACATCCAGTCATACAGTGTTCTGTTTCAAATGCTGCATTGTGCATTGATATGCCGCCGTAGTCTCAGCTGTATGCCACCTGCTGACTTGCCATCATCCATAGGCAGTTTAACTCTTCAATAAGACACAGAAGTTGAATCCAACACAATTTTGCTTTAAGAAAGAGCAGTACAGAGGATGTTTTCCAGTCTTTTGAAGTGTAAGAAGACAATGACTCTCCTAAACCCTCTCCTTGTGAATACCTAACACTGACGAAGGAAACAGGAAGAGTCTAGCTATGACTAACTAGCACTAAACAGAAGAAGGGAACAGAGGGAGATATCAATTCACAGATGTAAACTGGCCTTAACCACCACTAGATGCCAGTCTACTACAGAACAATAGTAATTTAACAATTAATTAAAAAACAAAACATATTGTTAATTTTTTATCATTATTAACCTGATACAGTTCTATACAACAGTGAAAAAATATAGTTGGGCCAGAACACAGGCTTTTCCTTTTATCTTGTGCCAGCTTTGCTGTAGTACCTTGCAGCCCACCAAAATTAAAGTATAATTAAAGGTAAAACTTTTTCTCTAGTTTTGGATAAAGTTAGAACAATTGGGGCCATGGGATCACCGGCTTAACTATGCATTGGGTAAGTCATATACACAAATAGTGCAAATACGTTTCAGGAAAATTGCCCATATTTTAGGTCCTCATTTGCATTTTTTTAACACTGTTTAGGTAGGTTGTATTGTCATTGGACTTGGCAAAATTTTTTCTGGGCTTATTAATTTCATACCTCCCAACATTTTGAGATGGGAATGAGGGACACCTACTAACAAACGTATGTAGGCATAGGACACGCCCCCTGTCACACCTCCTTAACCTGTCCCCGACCGGCGCACGCCGATGTACGTCGGCAGAATGGCACGGGCAGGCATATTGGCGTACAGGTATGTCCAATCTTCAATGCCGCCCTGCCATCGATCGCCGCGGGCATACCCGTGATCATCTCACAAGGCGGCTTAATGGAGGAAATGCCGTTGTAAACAGCATTTCCCCATTCTGCCTAGCAACTAGTGACGCTGATTTCTGCTCCATGTGATTGGAGCAGAGATCAGTGTTCACTAAATGAAAGCCCAGCCCCCTCACAGTTAGTAACACGTCCCTAGGAACACTTAACCCCTACACTGCCACCCACTGGTTAACCCCTTCACTGCCAGTGTCATTTACACAGGAATCAATGCATTTATATAGCAGTGATTGCTGTATAAATGACAATGGTCCCAAAAATGTGTCAAAAATGTCCGATGTGTCTGCCGAAATGTCGCAGTCACAATAAAAATCGCTGATCGCCGCCATTACTGGTAAAAAAAATAATAATAAAAAATTTATAAAAATGCCATAAAACTATCCCTATTTTGTAAACGCTATAACTTTTGCGCAAACCAATCAATAATCGCTTATTGCGATTTTTTTTACCAAAAATATGTAGAAGAATATGTATTGGCCTAAACTGAGGGAAAAAAAGTAAAAAATAATGCGTTTTTTTCAAAATTGTCGCTGTATTTTTGTTTATAGCGCAAAAAATAAAAACCGCAGGGGTGATCAAATACCACCAAAAGAAAGCTCTATTTGGAAAAAAAAGACATCAATTTTGTTTGGGAGCCACATCGCACGACCGCGCAATTGTCAGTTAAAGCGTCTGATCTTTGACCAGCAAAATGGTTCCGGTCTGTAAGTGGTTAAAGGGAAATTAACCAAAAAAAAATCTTAATTAAATCCACATGGACTTTTTTCACCACTACTATTCCTTTATATTGGCTCTTAAAATGTACAAAAGCAGCAGTCTAGAAATTAGATGAAAGGTTTAGCACTACCCTGTTTCCCCGAAAATAAGACCTAGTGCGATTGTCAGTGATGCAATATAATTTCTACCCCCCAAATAAGCCCTACCCTGTTTCCCTGAAAATAAGCTCTACCCTGAAAATAAGACCTAAAAGGGGTTATTTGGGGGGGGAGGGCTTATATTGCAGCCATCACCGACAATCACGCTAGCTCTTATTTTCGGGGAAACAGGGTAGGAAACACTTTTTGAAAGAAAAAAAGTACATTTTATATACAACTATGAGGATCAGACCAAAATGAGGGACAAATGAGGGGGAAAGAGGGACAGAGGGACATTGCTCCAAATCAGGGACAAACCCTCGAAATCAGGGACAGTTGGGAGCTTATGTTAATTTGTCGCGGTCTTTGATCTTTGCCATGTCTGCGACCCCACAGTTAGATAATACTCAATTAGTCCACTAAATAAGTAAAGTGAGTATGTTGTGTCATAGTGCTCTCCTCTGATCACTCACCTGGTGGTCTAGTATTCTTCTAAAGACCAAGATTTCTGGATCCCGTCTTTTTCTTTTTTGTTTGTCAACCAGCAAATATCTACCAGATATCTTGTTAGGTGCAATAGTTACATTGTAATTATTAAATACTCCTTACCCTAAAGGACTGAGTAGTGCTTAGCTCAGTAATGATTTGCCAAACGCTATACAAGCTGATGTCTGCTGATTGACTGGCAAATACTTAGTGTACAATGTCCTCTTTAATGAGCAAAGCATAATTATAATGTCTACATAATAAACAAAGACATTATAACAACAAACGTCTCTGTAAGGGCAGGAAATCCCATCCTTGTTGCCATATAAATATACTGTGATCTACATTTACGCTTGGCTGAGCCAAGGAGTTGTGTTGCCAAAACAGGTGTCCTTCCAGCTTGTGTATAGACCACAAGGTTAACAAGCAACATCTATGTTTTCATCTGCGCTCTTTAGGAGGTGGGCTGGCCTGTATGTTGTCAACACCATGTAAACATCCACAGGAGCATTTCTCAGGAGATGAGAGGGCAGATAGGAGCCTGGGATGTGCACCTGTTAAGATGGATTACAAACACTATTCTCGCCATAGGAAACACTAAGGGGCGTATTTAGAAAGCGGGGAGCCTGGAATTCAGCAAACATTCTCTTACAGGTCCATGCATTTTAAATGACAGCGATTGATTCTCCACCAGAGAATGGTTGAGGAAAGTCACATCCACTGCTTTATTATTGGACCATGGTTATGTAGGATAAAAAAAAAGACACAAATCCATCTAGATCAGAAACTGTGTGCCCTGTGAGATTTGCAGATGTGCCATGGGAGTTTTCAAAAAGTAATAAAAAATTGCTAGCATTTTGAAACCTTGTGGCAGTGATGGGCACTGATGGGTGGCAGTGATGGGCACTGATGGGTGGCAGTGATGGGCACTGATAGATTAAACTAAAAGAACTAAACCCAGAGTTTTCTTTTACTTTTACTTTCAATGCTAATGGTAAACACGACAAACTGAGAGGGTGAATCTCCCTAAGGCTGGATTCACACCTATGCATTTTTAGTGCGTTTTGCATTTTGCAGATTTGCACTACAGTCCATTGAATATGGTTTTCTATGGAACACATTCTGTAGTGCAAATCTACAAAATGCAAAAAGCACTAAAAATGCATAGGTGTGAATCCATCCTTAAAGGGGCACAGACAGTAATACAATTTGACAGGTGTTCTAGTCCCTCTCCACTCTATCTAGTTATACTTTAAGGTTTTTGTTTTTTTCTTAGTTTATTCAGTCAGTAACACACTGGGCTTGAATTACTAAAGGCAACTAGACTGTGCAATGTGCAAGTGCAGTTGCACTCTACAAAGTGCGGTTGCTCCAGAGCTTAGTAAATGAGTTAAAGAGGAAGTAAAGGCAATAAAAAAAATAAAAAAAACACCCTGTAAGGAAAGGGCATAATGAGCTAGTATGCATAGCATACTAGCTCATTCTGAATAACTTACCTGAGAACGAAGTCCCCGAATCAGTCCTCCGTCTTCATCTTCGCCGCTGCCATGTATCCCAGAGTGACTTCCGGGTCTCGCTGCTCCATCGCTGTGATTCGCCGGAGCCATGATGACGTCACTTCCGCGTATGCGCACGGGAGCCAACACGAGCGGCATATCGCAGTGATCTGCAGCCTGCTCAGTGCACCTGCGCCGTAGACAGCGGTGCCTTTCTTTTGGTAAATATCTCTTAAACCGTGTAGGTTTAGGAGATATTTCTTGGATCTACAGGTAAGCCTTAATCTAGGCTTACCTGTAGGTCAAAATGGTTTGTAAGGGTTTACAACCACTTTAAAGCTCTGCTGTTTTCCATCATCCAACCATGTGCAAGCAAACATGCTTTTTTTTTGTTTTGTTTTTTTCTTCCATAGGATTGGGTATTCCTTGCAAAGTAAAGCTTCGTCTCATTTACTAAGGCTGGATTCACACCTACGCATTTTTTGTGCTTTTTGCATTTTGCAGATTTGCACTACAGAACGTGTTCCATATGAAAACCATGTTAAATGGACTGTAGTGCAAATCTGCAAAATGCAAAAAGCACTAAAACTGCATAGGTGTGAATCCAGCCTCAGCTCTGGAGTAACTGCACATGCAAAGTGCATAGTCTACTTGCCTTAAGTAAATCAACCCCACTGTCCTTGGGAGGTTACACTCACAATTTATAGTGGGTTTATCTAGCAGGAATCACAAGCACTAAAGAAATAATAACACATTGGACAGGTACCCACACTCCATACACATACATGACACATGGCAGCATGCACCCTACAAAAGGGGGTCTCTTGCCAGTCACATTCAATCAATTTACATTGGCCTCGGTTGTACACATGCCACAGCCAGTGCAATACCAGTCCATGTTCCCATCGCACACATTGTTGGAATGAGCTCTCAAAAGTACTTGGTGCTGCTCTTAAGTTTATACGGGACCGCCTTCATTGTTGGTGGACCATTAGGTGCCGTATAAAAATGTTGTTTTGATTTTAAGTGTTCTCTCAAACTTAAACTTTTCAGTTTCAAAGTTAAAATTGTGAAATCTGGCAGCAGTGCAAAAAGACAGAGCTTTGAATAAGCTGGCGTCCCTTGCTACCAGGATATGTCCGGCCGTATAGCGCATGTGCGGCCGGCACTCCAGTGCTGATTGGCTGGTTTGACCAGTTGGTAGGCGGTCAATAATGCTGATAGGACTTTCCCGATTGGGCGCATCTGGCAGATGTGCCCGATCGATGTGTACTAGTTACATGTAGGAGTGCATAAAGGTTAATAGTGCTGCATCACTGTTTCATTGCCATGATCCCCCAGCCACAGCAGACACACTGATCTGCACCAGCAGCATTTGGCTTATGTATATGTAACAATTTGTGCATGCATTTTGAGGCTTATGACGTCATATGGTGATAGGTGGTGGGAGGAATATTTTGCTCTCTGTTTCTGATTGGTGGATGTTCATTCAAATACTTTGCACAACTATATACACTTATCACATGCCTGACGAAGGGGTCCTGCGTGGCTCCAAAACTTTCTTCAATAAAAACCATTTGGACACAATCGAAGAACCTTGGTGTGCTGACGAATATTTATATGTTGATGTTCAATTGAACAGGCCGCTCTGCAAACACCCTGCAACTGTGTCCAATGCACGTGGTTGAGGTGCGCAAAACTTTTCTTGGGGGCCCCCCATGCAGTTTCGCTCTCCACCTGCTCTAGGACATACAATAAGTAGCAGTTAGACTCAAAATCAGTTTACTGAATTAGATCAGGCAGCTATTGTGATTGGTTGCCAGAGGTTAGTGTATTATTACCGATTACTGACTGGTTGCTAGAGGTTACAGCACACATTACAGCTCACTAATTAGTTGCTAGAGGTTACAGCACACATTACGGCTCACTAATTAGTTGCTAGAGGTTACAGCACATGCTTGTTGATTGGTTGCTAGAGATTACTGTGGATATAACCTCAGGGGGGCATGATATACATATCAATGCCGCTGGCCGCTGTAATATATATATATGAATGCCGCCGCTATTTACATATGAATGTCGGTAATTTACAAGTAACACACAGGGTCTGCAGGTGAGTCATCTGTATACAACAATAGGGGAATATAAACCAGGATAGTTGTCAAGTATAAGGTAGCTGCTGCTTTGGGCCCCACAACAATGACAGGGCCCAGGGCACTGCCCCTTTTGCCCTGCCTTAAAAACGGCCCTGGCGCTAGTGCGGGATTAAATGAGTTCAAGCAGGTGGTGAAGAGGGGATTCAACACTTCCACACTGCCTGTCAAATTCAATCTGAAGAGAGATCTGAACACGGATCGCTCTTTTTTTTACACAGCAAAGCATGTGTGAATAAGACCTTAGGGCTCATTTACACTGCCCAGGCACTAAAAGCTATGTTTTAGCATGGGAACTGTAATAAATCACAGAGGGGTGGGTAGTGAGATGCACATTTCAGGGCTTCATTCATGTCTTCGCACAGCAGCGGTGCTTTTCTGTGCGCTGCTGTACAAAGCTAGGTTTCTTTATTTTACCTACCACACCACTGGGCAAACGGGACACATAGAAAAAATGTGACTGGTGTTTATCCAGTGCAGAAAAATGCCAGTCATTGCACAAGCGTGTAAACAAGCCCTTAATGCAACACACATTAACATGTGACTGCTTTGGTGTGAACGGGCCCTTAGAGTTTACATGTATTTTAAGATTGCTTACTATGAAATACAAATAAATAACTCAAATAACAACTTAAAATAATGTATACGCTATTACATCCATCTACTTCACACATTCCTCTACTCAGTGGAGTATACAAGATTTCCCACAATGTATAGTTAATCAGCGCAGTCACATAATTAAGGAGGCTTGTTTGTACTAATTACAAAATCAGTAGAGAAAATGAGTTAAAGTTCTGCAGTACCCTAATTAGCCTTGCGTCCCTGTGATAAGTCTAAATAGGAGACCACCCAGGCTTCCTAACCTACAATACCTTGTCAGCAGATGGACAAGGGTAGTAAACATGTCCCTACAGTCAATCTGTCATCATAAAAGCTGTGGCATCATGGTGTGGCCAAAATGAAATGATTCCATTATCTTTACGAATGACTTCCAAGAAGGTGAAGTCAACAGGACCACCTCGCATTGAAGAGTTTTTCTCATACTGTTCTAAGCACCTATGACAGATAAAATAAATCAATAAATAAAATTGCATTTGTTTATAATACACAGTTCTTCAGCAAAGTAAATGTCATTGATAGAGAAAACTTTGGACTGTCACACAAATTTGCTAGCAGGTTGAAAAATACACAAGTCCATGTGGTTGACCCAATAAAAAAAAATAAACAGATATAAAACCTCCATATACGCAATCCTATATCCACAGTTCATCCAAAAGAAGGCACAAAAACCCCTATGAAGCATGGTCCAATTTTCTCCAACAAGGGAAAAATAAATTCCTTTTAATCCCAAAGAAGGCAATCTGATATTGCCTGGAGCAACAATATCTGATTTATTACTTATACCTAAATGTTATCCGTTTATACATACAGCTCTTTTTTTAAAACAATCTACTGAGTTGGCCAGAAGTAGTTCTGGAGGCAGTCTATGCCACACTTTCACAGCTCTTACTGTGAAGAAGCCTTTCAATATGTGGAGGTTAAATCTCTTTTCCTCCGGACGTAAGGAGTGTCCCCTGTGTTCTTTGTAATAACCTGAGTAATTGTAGATCATGTTCACTATATGGACCACTTGTATATTTATACACGTTGATCATATCCCCCCTTAATTTCTTCTTCTCAAGGGAGAATAAATTCAGTTCCTCTAATCCTTCCTCATAGCTGAGATCCTCCATACCTCTTATCAGTTTGATTGCACTTTCTCCAGTTTCCTGATATCCTTTTTGTGAACTGATGCCCAAAACTGAACTGTATATTCCAGATGGGGTCTTACTAATGATTTGTACAGGGAGAAAAATAATGTCTCTGTACAATCTATACCTCCTTTATTACAAGAAAGGATTTTGCTTGCTTTAGAAACTGCAGCTTGGCGTTGCATGCTATTATTAAAGTAGAACTATAGTATAGACAAAACTTTTTTTTAATTTTGGATAAAGCAAGGGAGGGTTATAACCCCTGCCTAAAAAATGTTTTCACCTCCTGTGTCCCATTGTGAAGATTTTCCTTCACTTCCTGTCTCATAGCCAAACAGGAAGTGAGGGGAAATCACTGAAAATTAAAGGTATTACTTGGGGACCCCCAGGTCACCAGAACTAGTATCCCCATTGGAAGATTTCCCCTCTAATTCTTTTCTTGGGACAACAGTGCCAGCATCCCCCGGGACTGTGACATCATAAGGGGTGGGGTCACCAAGTGACATCACCCGGTGGCCCCGCCCCGTATGCCTATATAAGTTGCCACGCAACGTTTCCCCGGCATTACAGCCATTGAGAGCATTGTGTTAACAACGGAAGAAGAGAAGAAAGAAGAAGAAGACGGCGACGAACGAGAAGACCGGGCCAACGCTAGTAAAAGAGCTGGAAGATGATAGCGGAGCAGCCCGACAGAAGAACCGAAGAGCGGGAGAAGAGGCCGGAAAGCGCGGAGAAGTCGGAAGAAGACCCCCAAAGTCAGAAGAAGACCCCCGGACGGCGACAATGGCGAATGAGAAAGCCGAGCTCCTCCACTAGCAAAAGAGCAGCAAAAGAGCAGAAAATAGCAGAGGAGCCTGGCAGAGGGCCCCCGAAGTCGGAAGAAGACCCCCCGGAGCTGCCTAATAAACGACTTTGTTGTGTGTTTTTTTATTGCCACTTTTTTCCCCCCAGGTGAATGGGTAGGGGTACGATGTACCCCATACTCATTCACATACGGTGGGGGGCCGGGATCTGGGGGCCCCCTTATTAAAGGGGACTGCCGGATTCCAATAAGCCCCCCCGCTCGCAGACCCTGAAAACCAACGGCCAGGCTGCATGCTTGGATAAGGGTCTGGTATGGACTTTGGGGGAACCCCCACGCCGTTTTTTCAGTGTAGGGGTTCCCCTTAAAATTGATACCAGGTGACGGGGCTAGCAAGGTGTCAATTTCGTCGATGGAGGCGGCGACATTGACTTCCTTTGCTAGTCTCGTCGTACCTGAAGTCACGTTCAAAATGAACAGACTTTATTCCATGTGTGGGCAAGTCCATTCATTTGGAAAGTCAGGCGGACTAGCACACAGACTAGCGGACAATTTTGAGTCAAGGCTTCTTTCAAGGGAAAAAAAAGTCCGCCGGAGCCCACACACGGTCCAATTGTCCGGCGGACCAGAGACTAAACCTGCAGGATAGTCTGATCATGTGTACGTGACATAGCACTCAGTTTTGTAAAAATGTTGGAAATTGATCTTGTGTCCATTGAAATATTGATTAAAATCTTACTTTTCAAAAGGGGTGTACTCATTTATGCTGAGCACTGTATGTGTATATATATATATATATATATATATATATATATATATATATAGAGATATTATGAAACATATTTCTGTGTATGTCAATTTAAATAACTGATGAAAGAAAGAGCTGGGTGCACAGCGCTGAGATCTGATGAGCTGCTGAAAGAATCCGGGTGCCTGCCTGGTCCGCAGCCACATAAATCCAATTGAAACAGAGAAAACAGAGAAAAATGGCGGCATGTCTGGAAATAAAATCAAAAAAGTTTATTGAAAATCCGTAAAATTAAGGACATTGATCCAATAAGGTGCTCAGTGGATGCGTTTCACACGTGTTTACTCATCACTAGGTAGTTTAAATAACTGGGATAACCAAAATTGTTCTATGCAGGTTAAATAACTGAGATGACCAGACTAAAGCTGGCCATATATCAGTAGAAGTTAGTTTAAAAATATTATGTTTGTTCAATTTTCTGATCATTAATGGGGTCAAATCAACAATCATTTTCAACTGTAGTGATAAGGTAAATCAAAGGAGAAGCATGGAATTTTTTTCTTAAACAAAATACATTTTTGGTTAGAAAAAAAAAGTACTTATTGTAATGCCCATGTGCAATCTGAAATTAATTGTAGAATGCAAAACATTAGCATGGCAATTGAATGTTATTTTACATGAACAGCTTTAGATTTAGATTTAAGGAAAAACAGTGAAATGCACATCATTGTACAGTAGAGCTAGCTCTCCAATCCATTTTATATATCTCTGTGTCTGTATAACTGCAACTGGCCTACAGGAGCCGTCAACACCAGCAAAACTAATAGAGAAGAAGGTTAAACAAACCAATGGCTTTTGTGCTTATTTTTTCTTTCCAAGGTCTGATAACTATCTGAGGAAAAAGAGAAGAGGGATCTTTCAAGACATTACTGTGCCTGTGTGCTTTTTTATTTCCATATCCCTCATGTTCACCTCCCTCCTCCTTCCCCTGCATAGCCAGTTCCCAGGGGATCACCATTATTCCCCTGAATAGGTCCAGGACTATCACTTTACAGGGAGGGAGGAAGTAGCGGAAAGGGAAAGCGGGCAGACAAATTACTTAAATGAGAAGGTAACTCTGGTCTCTGTGAATGGACTCTCAGCCTGAGCGAGCTCCCAGCATCTTTTCCGCATAAACCTGCAGCCTCTCCGAGTGTAATCCCCTTGTATGTTGTTTTGTATACTATGTGACTGCTGTTTATTTCTTTATAGATATGAAGCGGTGTGTAAACAAAGCAGACGTTCACATCAGAGCTCACAATCTAAAATGGATGCACAAGGAGCAGCGAGATAGGATGACTTGCCTCAGGTCAGAGAGAGCTGACAGACATAAGATTCTATATGAGCTTCAAAGGCATGAGACCATTTATCTAGTAATGTCAAATTTCAAAACACTCTTTGTGACCAGTTCAAAGACCTGTTTAAAGCAATTGGCTTGTAATCTCCACTCAGGCTAAAAAAAAAATGTCTTTGGTGTTCAAGGATATCACACTGAGGTGTAGAGTCTTTGCATCCATGTGGGTCTACTTTGTTCATAATCTATGCCATTTAATAAAATCTTGTAAATCAAGCCTTGAGAATCCTAAAAGGCTCCATGTCATTCACTTTTGAATTGGGGAATAGCTAAGTATGTGCAGGTGTATTTGCTAGATGTTTACAAATTGATCTTTTGTTAGTAGCAGTATTACGCTGGTCATACATATATTAGGAACTGGATACAAATTAGCCCCTACCTACCTAACATCCCCCAATTGAAAAATTGAAGGAGCTAGGTGGGAAACTGTCGGCCAACCGGTGGCCGCATCAAATCAGATGCAGCCTCTGTTTGAATATTCTGAGAGCGGTGGTCAGCGTGCCAAAGCCTTGCAGTGGGTATTCGTCCATCTGTGCTATTAACATGGAAGGGGAAACCTGTTAAATTGGAATTTTTTCATTTAGCTTGGTTTACAGCTTGTTTACAGGCGATGACCTGTGTTCTTCCACACTGGATAAATGCAAGTAACCAATAGGGCACATACAAAACGTTTGTTTTCTATGTGCCCCATTCACACCCCAACCCTGGTATGATGTGCAGGGCAGTGAGCTGCAGTAAAAAGTAGCATTGTCTGCATTTTTCCACAGCTCACTGGATGGCATCACATATCATTGTCCTCCAGCACAATGCACTGCAGTGGGTGGCACAGTGGTGTATTGGGCAGCACTCCCCCCAGCAGTAAAGAAGGTCACTGGTTCAAATCCCAACCACGACACTACCTGCCTGGAGTTTGCATGTTCTCCCTGGCCCTGCGTGGGCTTCCTCCGGGTACCCCGGTTTCCTCCCACGCTCCAAAGGCATGCAGCTAGGTAAATTTTCTTCTGTCCAAAATTGGCCCTAGTATATGAATGGGGACCTTGGATGGTGGGCACCTTGAGGGTAGGGACTGATGTGAGTGTGCAATGTACAGGGATAGGGACAATTGTAGACACTCACTCAGGTTGGACTGGTGTCTTTATTCAACCTTACTAACTAGGTAAGCCATATACAGTAAAACTATGATATACAGTGACATGAATGGGGTGTCACTTCAAATAAAGTTAATATTATAATTACTATTATTAATATACAGGATTTATATAGTGACAACAGTTCGTACACACAGCTTTACAATATAAAAGGGAGACAATATAGTTGCAATACAATAAAATACAAGAGGGTTAAGAGGGCCCTGCTCATAAGAGCTTACAATCTCATGCTGCATGCGGTACAACAGGTTGCAACTGTGGGGAATGAGCTGATGGAAGTGGTAAAAGATTAGTTGGAGGTGTGATAGGTTTCCCTGAAGAGATCATTTTTCAGGGATAGCCTGAAGGCAGCTAGAGTAGGAGATAGCTGGACAGATTGAGGTAGAGCATTCCAGAGGATGGGAGAGGCTAGGGAGAAATTCTGGAGATGAGCATGGGAGGAGGAGACAAGGGAGCTTGAGAGTAGGAGGTCTTGAGAGGTAGAGAGAATGGTTTGGGTGATATTTGGAGACAAGATTGGTGATGTAGCTCGGGGCTGAATTGCGGATGGCTTTGTATGTTGTTGTTTAGTATTTTAAATTTTATTCGCTGGGAGATCGGGAGCAAATGGAGGGATTGGCGGAAAGGGGGTGGCAGACACTGAGCAGTTGGTAAGGTAGATGAGTCTGGCAGCAGCATTCATGATAGACTGAAGAGGGGGTAGCCCATGGAGAGGTAGGCCTATGAGGAGAGAGTTGCAACAGTCAAGGCAATTGATAACAAGGGAGTGAATGAGTAGCTTGGAGGTTTCATTAGTTAAAAAGGGATGTATTTTGTAGATGTTACAAAGTTTACAAGCTATTGACAACAATTGGATTTGTGGCTGAAAGGACAGGCCAGAGTCTAGGATTATGCCTAGTACCCCAGTATGAGGGGACAGATTGATGGTTGTACTATTGGTTTTTATGGAAAAGTCATGGAGGGGACACAGGTGGGGGGAATATTATGCATTTGATTAAATTTTTTGTATAATCAAGTGTTTATTACTTTCGATTAATTTTTTCAACGCACAGAGTCCTGTGATTTGACAAAGTGGTGACAATAAAGTCACATTCCCTCCTTGGCACAGGACTCTGAAGCTAGTGGAGGTCACTGTAGTAATGGTGCCTACTACAGTGATTTCCAGCTTTTACAGGGATTAGACAGGTATAGCAAGTATATACTTACACTGCTCCAAACTGGACTGATGGAATTATGCAAAATATTCCATACCTAAACTTCAGCTTTAAAATAAAGCTAGAATGTGCTATTATTGGCAGTAATCTGTTTGCTTTATGTACAGAGATACAGTCTGTTTCAACTGTGCAGACCACCAAACAAGAAAAAGCAGACACATTCTTTCATTCTTCTTGTAAAGATCATTCTAACACTTCCCAACATCCCTTGAACCCATTTCCTCCTACAGGTCCCTTGCTGAATTTAGGCAAGAAAATCCAAAAGGCGGACAGAAGAGGGGGAAAAAAAATGAGGAAAAGTTATCACAATTTGTAAATGTTGAGGTTTAGGGACCTTGGTGCTGCTCTTGCCAGCCCTGCTGCTCTAGGCACTGGTCCTTGTGTACCAATATGGTAAACGCTGAGCTGATACTAAAGTATTACTAAACTAAAGTGTGCTGGGTAGGCTTTTTCGATTTTGTGCATTATGCAGCAAGTATGCTCTTCTCCAGTGCTATGTGATGCAGACTTTTCCCCATGACACTGCCATCTCCACAACCGTTACTTCTGGGTTCCCAGGCTTCCTCTTCAACCTTTGGTTGGCCACCGATATCCCTGGCACTCTCCACAAAGAGAAATAACTGAGAATGTACACTGCATGGCACAAGTGCATGCCATACAGGGAACACAGAAAATAAATAATTTCTAGGGGAAAGTGGAATAAGTGTTTTGGCACTAGCTTAAAGGGACCTATTTAGAAAATAAAAAACAAAGCTTTACAACCGATTTAAAGTACATGTAATGCTATTTACTAATATATCATGTAAATTGAACCATGTCAATGTCATTTCAAAATTTCAATATTTTTAAATCTGCAGATGCCATTAATAATATCTGATGACCCTGCCATTAAAGCAGTTGTATAGTCCTTTTTGGGACTTTTACCTACAGGAAAGCCTATAATAAGGCTTACCTGTAGGTAAAAAAAATATCTCCTAAACCTGTACGGTTTAGGAGATATTCCCCTCGCAATGCGCCGATGACTGCAGCGGCGCATGCGCACAGGGGATTCCCGGCTGAAAGCCCGGCAGGGAACGTGAAGAAATCTCCCGCGCGCTTGCGTGGCTGTGAGTGGCTGGAGCCGCGATACCCGGAAGAAACACCGAGGGAACATGTCAGCTCCCTTGGCGTGGATCGGACCAAATGTCGGGGCTTCGTTCTAAGGTAAGTATTCCGGTGCATACTAGCTCATTATGCCTTTTCCTTTGCAGGTAGGGAAAACAAAACAAAACACATCAGCGGGTATACAACCGCTTTAAGGTCTTTGTTCAGGCACTTCTTGTTGTTTGGAGTTATGAGCTGTCTCTCAGTTCTATTCCTGTATTGTTGCCCTGTCACATTATCTTCTGATGAAGACTGCAAAGGCCCGTTTAACCCATATTACAAAAGCATTGTGCATGGTGGCTACCATTAGGAAATCCTCCGTGAGAAATGCCATGCAACCATCACTGGAGTCCATTATATAGACAAGAAATAGCTGCAAATAGCCTGCAAGAGATCAGCAGAATTGACATGTAACAAAGGTGAAAACAAGTATTTTTTTTTTTTAAATGGCAATTGTTTATGATACAAAGTCCTTTAGAAAATGTAATGTTGTTCAATTAGGCTAGGTTTACACTAACCTACACTGTAAAATGCATAATTTTACCATGTGGTCCACTGACAGTGCCTGTTCTGGCAGAAAGCTGTATAATGCACGTTTAAGTGCATCTCACTGCTTTCTATTTTTTGCGCTTTATTTTTTTTTCCTTAACTTATCACACCTATCACATCGCTTTTTCAGTGTTACCTACAGCTCTGTCTCCTCCTCTCCATTGCCCCTTTCTGTGGGGGTCCACCAAGGCTCTGTCCTTGGGCCTCTTCTCTTCTCTATCTACACCTCTTCCCTTGGTCACTTAATAACCTCCCACTTCCAATACCATCTATACGCCGATGGCATCCAAATCTCTCTACTCCTTACCTCACTCTTTCAGTCTCCTCTAGCATTACTAACTTAATAACAGACAAGATTACAGCCCGGCATGCCCCAAATGTGCTGGCCCGCAGGGCACATTCTACCACCTGTTATGGTCGTGCCCAAGACTCCAGGAATACTGGTCTCAAGTAGTGAAATTCCTCCATGACCGTATGAGTTCTCCCTTGACTTTATGCCCCCACCAATGTCTACTTGGTATCCTCCCTCTACCAGAAGAAGAGAAATACTTTATTATATTTTTACAAGAATAACTGTTCCTCGCCAGGATGCAGATTGCCCACACCTGGATCACCATACAGCAGTGGAGGGGAACGATAAATGCTACCCTTCCCTATAAAAAGGTACTGTATAAGCACAGAGGATGCTCGACCAAGTTCAATAAAAATCTGGGACAGGTGGGTGGAGGACTCGACCACATGCACGGAACAAGACTAATCCTCAGTCATGCTGTTGCCTATTAGTGTGCCCCAGATCGGTGCTAGCTGTCTCCTAACACTATGACCCAATAGCTAAAGTAGACACAACAATAATAGGCTCTCCACATACCCCTACGAATGACCAGTGCGAGCTGCTCCCCCGGGTCGCCCCACTGTTTCCCTCATTCGGGCCCCTAGATGGATGTCGACCACAAATTCAATATGTATGCATTATTTACATGGAAGTAATGTCAGATGTGTTACCCTTGAATTTGGTGCATGTTGCACCCAGCACTTGACTATGTATTTGTTTCTTATGCTCAATAAAAGTTTTTCTGATAAAAAAAAAAAATTACTAACAGACATATCAGCATTGATATAACACCACTTCCTTAAACCAAATCTCTCTAAAACCAAGCTCAGCGGTGTAGTGGTTAGCACTTTCACCTAGCAGTAAAAAGTGGTCACTGGTTCAAATCCCAACCATGACCCTGCATGGATTGTGCATGTTCTCCCTGTGCCTGCAGGGGTTTCCTCCTGCACTCCAAAGACATGCAGGTAGGTTAATTGGTTTCTGTCCAAAATTGGCCCTTGTATATGAATGGGGACCTTGGATTGTGGGCTCCTTTACGGTGGGGACTGATGTGAGTGTGCAATATACAGGGATAGGGACAATTGTAGACACTCACTCAGGTTGAACTGAATAAACTGCCATCTTTATTTAACCTTCCTAGCTATGTAGCTATGCTATGCAAAGTGTTCTCTGAACGGCTCCTGCAGGGCAGCCGCTTGGCACATGACCTGAAGCTAGCTGAGATTACTGTAGTGACTGTGTGTACTGCAGTGATTTCCAGCTTCCACAGCCAGGATCAACCAACTATGGTACATACTTACTGTAGCAGCCCCATTGGCTTTAAGTAAATAACAAGAGGAGAGCTTCTGACAGGTGAAGTACTTCTATTCTTTTGCCTCAAAGGTGTACAGTAGGGTTGAACACCACAGAGGTTAATCCTTTTAACTCCTTAAGCACCTTAAGCATTTTAAGCACCGTGAAAACTGTAAAATTACAAACAATACATTTGTTTACAGAGATCCCAAAAAAGGGGGGTTACAACAGAATTCAAAATGTGGAATTACAAGGTGGTGTTCCATTATCTACACACATATCTAAATTAACATTAAACATATAAGGAAACATGACTTTATGTTCAAAGATTTGGAATGTCTACAGCATATCTTTTAACTAACAGCATGCACTCAATTTATGCCTAAAAACATATATACTTTTATAGACAATGCACCTTTACTGCATACCTTGCGCCTCTTGCCAAGGGGTGCAACTTTAAAGTGGAGTGACGGTTAAAAAAAAATGAAAAGTCAGCAGCTACAAATACTGCAGCTGCTGACTTTTATTAATCGGACACTTACCTGTCCCAGGGTCCAGAAATGTGGGGGAACGAAGTCCCGCTCGTCTCCCCCTCCTCTCTGCGGCGCCGGCATTGTCACTGTCGGCGCATGCGCGGGCCACGTGGCACACTGTTACTGGCTGGGCAATCATCTGGGACCTGTGATGTGTCCCAGATGATTGCCGAGAGGGAGGGGAGAGAGGTTAACTTTCTTCCGGTGCCGCAGTGCGCCAGGAGGACGTGGAAGCTGGAACCCTCTAAAAAAACGCTTTCTGCTCCCCCCCCCAAAAAATGACATGCCAAATGTGGCATGTCAGGGGGTCACCTTCCCTTAAAGCGGACTTTCCATCTTTGGGTGGAACTCCGCTTTAAACTTCAATAAACAATCGCCTTCCCACAAGGTATTTCTGGCTTGCTTGCCTCTGAATGCTGAACCAATGAGAACCCCATTTCTCCAAAACTAGAGGAAGGAGGAAGTACCTGATGATTAAAACATTCCCCAGGAAAAGAAGAGGAAGACATAAAGGTGCCATCTGTCAGTCATTGCTGAACAAGGGTTTAAAATGACAAGTGGACAGTTACACTTACATTGGTCCAGCTTGCAAACTAGAACATACCTAATGAAGTGCTTACTCCTGAAGGAGCCAATGATGTATGGGTGCAGGGCCGGTGCTACCACTAGGCAAACTAGGCAGCTGCCTAGGGCGCACTTCTGCCTGGGGGCGCCGGGCCATTGGTGCTCCTACTCTCTTCTCTCTGCAGCAAGCAACTAAGTCTCAGCATCAGCAGGCAGACACCTTCGCACATAGTGTCAGAGGTGCAGCTTGACTCCCAAATGAATGGAAGCAAGTAAACATTCATTGATGGGCATTGGTAGGCTGCATTGATGGGCGTTGGTAGGCTGCATTGATGGGCGCTGGTGAGGCTACATCGATGGGCACTGGTGAGGCTGCATTGATGGGTGCTTCATTAACAAGGTGTGGTATACATGGGCAGAGGAAAGGGGGTGGAGCCAGGGGGGCGGCAAAATTAGGTTTTGGCCTAGGGTGTCAAAAATCCTTGCACCAGCCCTGCATGGGTGACCTGATTTTGGATGACAACGACCCTTCTGGCCTCCTTCGCCTTCTTCTGGGACCTATGTGTGTCCCAGAAGGCAGCGGGGTGAGGGGGAAAGGTGGAGGGGCTGAACACACTCGGAGATCGCCATGGAGATCTTATTCAGAAGTGGGAACGGGTACCTGTCAAAACCAGGTACCCCCCAAAAAAAGAGCCAAACATGGCAGTGGAGGGGGGGGGGGGGGTGGGTGTGCACAAGTGGAGTGTCCCCTTTTGGGTGGAGTTCCGCTTTAAGCCTCCTCTTAATCCCTGGCATCCAGAACCAGTGTTGCCCCTTTCCTCCAGCTCACCGAGTCTCTTTGACAGCAGTTCTCTCCATGCAGATTTGACAGCCCAGTCTCTCTCCAACACTGCTGCAAACACTCATGACTGTGAAGCTCAGTCTCCAGTCACCTCTCACATCCCAGGAAAGACTGACCAGAACCTCTGGTTTCTCTTTTCCTCCTGCATGTCTCTGTTCTGCTGGGACCTGTAGTCCCTTCCAGAATTTGGCTTCTTAGGGGCTGTCTCCTGGGGACTACATCTTCCATAGTTCCAATAGCTTCAAGCAGTCTTTCTTTCCCAGGCTGCACAGCAGCCACTCACAATGTCCTCTGCAACCTGGGGCAGTGGACTGAGCTAAAAACAACCATCAGCCAATCAAAATTCTCCTGGCTGGTTTCAAGGCGTGTTTCTTGTCTCCTTCCTGCTCTAACAGCCAATCAGTGCTCAGTCCTTCTTTTTCCTCCCTTCAGCTACCAATCAGGCAGGAACAAGAGAAAAAAAATTGCCCAGCTGCTGTTTATTCTCAGCAATGCTGAGCAGGATTTAAGAGCCCAGCCCAATGATACATTAAACTTCAGCTTTAATTAAAATATTAATGACACGAAGGGCAGGGCTTGTACAAAAAAGTGCATCATTATTGAGGGTGCGGAATTAAACTCAAAATGTAAAAAAAGTCGATGACAGGCAGGGGTTTTATCCCAGAAGAGACCCAAGTGGTCCTTGTTTTTTGTACTAGTATCACGTGGAAAGGAAGTTAGGGGCTCCTTATTTTGTCTAGGAGAGAGTTTTTAAACTTTACCTTACCTGATCCTCCTCTCCCCTGACAGATGGACTACCCCTTGTCATCATCATGTAAAAATGTAAGGCTATGGAAACTGCATTGGTCTTGATTACATCAGGACCTTGCACCGCTGGATCATGGGGAAGAGAACGCTGTGGGGACCAGAAGTGTAGAGGATCAGGTAAGTAGATCTTTATGTTCACTAGAACTAAATGAGTAATTAACCCTTGCAGCGTATGCACAGTCCCACTGCAAAGGATCATTTTTAAGCTTTCCAGAGTTGAGCTTTAATGTATAGGGCATAGCTCTTTGTACTCCTTTGAGAAAAATACATGGGCTGGCATTGCAGACTATCTTTTGAAAATGCTAGCTGCCTGGCTCTCCTGCAGATCCTCATGCATCAAAACTGGGTGACTGATCTGAAACATTATTCAGCAGGTTTGTTAGAGGGAAATGACCCAGAAAGCTTGAGGACCAGGATGGAAAGCTGGCAACTAACAGTTTTAGAATAAAGTCAGCAATGGGAACCCCTGTGTTTCTTTAATGGCAAAATGACTTAAGTATTTCAGTACACGCTATAATACGACTTCTCTCTTTTTTTCAAATGTTTATTCTCATTTTGTGCCTGCATGTTTTACGTAGAAAACAAATTTGACTGCTCACCCTTCAAGAAAACAGCACAAGAGTGACAATGTGTTCATTGAGGGCTTAGGCACACAGTAAAGCAGGCCACGATCATCATGTGGCTCCTGGGAAATGCTTAATATGAGAGATCACAAACCCAGATTAGCTTTGTTTCCTGCAGCATTTATAAAGGACCTTTTAAGGGCATGAACTCATTTGCAGAAATCTAAATAGCATTTCTTCTTTCACAAATAAGTAAAACTATTTCACTGTCAAAACCTGCATGTCCTTTCAGTTAATATAAACTGTCTATATTTATTCATGTATAACGTACAGGAAGATATTTTCATCAGATATTTTTTTATTTTTTTTTCCTTATTGATACACATTTTCCTTATTGATAGATGGGCTTCTGATGCCTTGCAATTTGCCATCAAGTCCACTGTTTGTTACAAGGCTGTGCACATCCTGTGTGGTTCCTTGTGATTGGATGATGAAAAATGTTGAATATGCTGATTGGCTATTTACTGATTATTATAGCTATTAAGGGTTGTGTTAACATATGTCATTTATGCTCTATGCTTGATAAAGAGCCTGTTTGATGGCTCAAAACGTCACATTTTTATATTGAGGAATTCATGTTATATCTTGTTCCACTGGCTTAGCACTTTAATAAAAAAGCTATATGAACCAAATACCTTGATATAGAAGTTCTCTAATTCTTAGCCCTTTAACGTTCTGCTCCACCGTTTGGTAGAGCACATTTTGAGTCACACTAACTCATTGAAAAATGTGGACTTTAAAGGGTTAATCTAGTTTTTAATATATCATACTATAGACCAGTGATGGTGAACCTTGGCACCCCAGATGTTTTGGAACTACATCTCCCATGATGCTAACCTACACTGCAGAGTGCATGAGCATCATGGGAAATGCAGTTCCAAAACATCTGGGGTGCCAAGGTTCGCCATCACTGCTATAGACCAATGGACTTGTGTTGATGGAAATGCAGCTTGCTTTTCAACCACTAGAGGAGCAGCATATGTGGTGCAGAAGGTGGATAAAAGGAGTAGTATTGGGGTAGGTGTAGGCAAATAAGATACACAGTACAGTGGAGCCCTATGGAGAGATGCCCCTGTGGTACCCTTGTGGTTTTATCAGTTTAATTACCCAGTTTGTTATTCTTTGACTGCCATGAAAAAAAAAAACAATTGGAGACAGCACACTTTTATTTTTTTATTTTTTTTTGTGTGTTTATGTAGTCAAGTGTTCAGTTTCTTTTTTGGTCCAGTAGTCTCATTATCAGTAGCCAAGCGCAATTCCCGACATTTTTTGGAACAATGAAAAAAATGTTGTCCTTGTACCTGAAAAGACAGACCAAACCAAGCCTCCTGTTATTTTGTGAGAGATATAATTGAACATTTTCCTTTGGCTTGTTTTATTGTGAATGATTGCTTTAGAGAGGAGCACTGTCTTTCACACAAACAAAGGCCTATAACAGCACACAGCGACAGCTACTACACTAGTCTCTCCTAGACAACTGTTGTAGCTGCCTGTGTGTGTTGTTGGTTTGTGTTAATGTTGCATTATCTACAGCGTCAAAAGAGAATTACATTTCCTCATGTACCATTCACAATGGGGGGGAGGAAGGAGGAACCAAAGGAGAATGGGGATTTAATTTAATTTAATATGCCCAAACAAAAAAGCAAACATTTTTTATATAAAAGCAAGCATATGTTTATTACTACATTTAAACACATTCTTTTTCCATAAAAACAAGTATTCACGGCTGCAGATTCCAGCACCTCATATACAGTGAAAGAAGGAGAAATAGCTTCTTCAGGATCCACTTGTTTAATAATATTACAACAAAGATGCAGCCATAAAGGATATACATGAGCATGCTATTTTAGGTTGACTCATATATACCAAATCCACTTTGAAAACATCCCTGCTATGTCCATATAGTATTCCAATATTGCACTATTGCCATATATGCATCAGAACGACAGGTCAACCACATGGAAATGCTATCTGTATTCAGATTTCAATGAAGTGCAACTATCAATCACTAGTGGACATATCAGCCGGTAAATCTATTGATAAAGCCTATTCCTCCTGAAAACCAGAAAGCTGGTGCAGGACAAACCGCACAATGGCGGCAACATTGCAGGCCACCGGCTACTACTGTATTCTCTCCCCTGAATAGCTTGTCCCTGGGTCGGGCCTCACACTTTTCTTTCTCTATGAAAAATCTTGTCAGTACAAGGAAGAAGGCAGAAGAGAACAAAGGAGGCACATGACTACTGATTTTGATAGAGGGCTGCAGAATGAAGGGAAAAGAAGGGGTGGGGGTTTACTGTAACTTCCCTATAGGAACACCAATAAATTGGGTTTCGGCCTGGGTGGAGCTACAGCCAGCACAAACATGCATAAAAATATAATTTTATTTTAAAACCACTGCAAAAATCAGAATAGGACCAAGTGCAATGTGTGTGTGTGTGTGTGTGTGTGTGTGTGTGTGTGTGTGTGTGTTGATAATAAATTACAACTTTTAATAATAGTTTTTCTTCAATAACTAAAAACTAAGGTGTACACGTGCAGTATATCAAAACAACACATTATTGCACATAACAAATGTTTTCCAATTGCAGAAATAGCCAGTCAGAGTCTTTTTTGTTCACACCTATTTAAAGTGGGAATATAATTACAAATTAGAATGGGGAAAGATTAGAACCATGGAGGACATCCCTGCTTACATCTGATTCTGGTGTCCTCTTTGAATTTGATATACAAAGTGTGTTTTTTCTCAGTAATTCCAGAAATTCTCCCCATACATCATTTGTGTTACTGGATTTATTTACGATCACCCCCAAAATAAAAGATAACGATTTGAAGCATCCCCCCCTTACTCTGCTGGTTTGGCCCTGAATGCAGAAACCTTTGGCTAGTGAGGGGCTTGAAGCCAAGTGAGCTCCTGCCAGCCATTTTGTTCTGTTAAATTCTCTCGCTACTCAGTTCATTACTATTACAGTAAAAGAATGTGTTAATAGAATGTATGACATTAATATGATAGGATACTAAAAACCTGTTCTTTGAAGGCTCCAGTGTGTTTACTGTTACTAGGCCGGCAATTCAAAGTGAATGGATGCATGGATAATATTCTACTTTTAATTATGGGGGGAAATCTAGTGACAGGTCTGTCTGGCTAATGTAAAGAGGCCATTGACTGGACAGATTCCATTTCTCCCAGGAACTGTCACTGCATACTGGATTCTTCCCATTGTGCTTATAGCTAGCAGTGACACTGACCTGGTCCCCTCCTTGTTATACTGTGATAGTTCAGTGACACCATAGTTTCTTTTATCTATAGCAAGATAAACCATACTCAATGTTCTCATCCATAAAAAATGCATTAATATGTATTCCAGAACCCGCTTCTTTCAAACACACTATGCTTTTAATAAAACAACTTACATACCATAATGAAACGGGCCATGCAACAGTTTTCTTTTTCTTTATTAAGCAAACAGCTTTTGGTTTTCACGTAGTAAAGCCTTAGGGATTTCGCCTTGTATTAGATATGCTTTATTAATGAGCCTGCAGTACAGGAAGAAAGGGAAGTCAGACAGACAACTGAAATGGGAGGAAATGATGGCAAGATATATATTTTTTTCTTTTTTTAAATATGAGTGGCTGATATGTAAATGCATCAGTTCTCTGAAGCAAAGATCCGGAATAAAGTGCTTCCTCTGCAATTGCAAAGGCAAAAATAAAATACGAGGGAGGGATAGAGGCTTCAGGAAAGGCTCCTGGACTGATTATGTTAAGTTTTAAACCAGGCTGTGTTTGGATGCAGTCCCTATTTGGCATTCCACGTGGTAGACATATGGCAATGTGAGTTTAGGTTGGATGGAAAAAATATCTCCTTTAGAGTTAGTAAAAAGTAAGACTTGTAATAAACCTAAATAGAATAAACGGTAAGCAAAATAAAATCACCTAATATGATATGAGTTATTTGACATTGCTTAATTTTCGTTGTGTGCAAAAAATGTATTTCATACAGAATAATAGTTGTTTATTTTTGCTGAGACAGTTTGAAATGACCCTGTGTGTATGTTACAACATTTAAGCAAGAGGCTACTTGTAAATTAGGAAGCTTTATACTTACAGGCATACCCCACTTTTAAGTACACAATGGGGTTTATTTACTAAGGCTGGAAAGTGCAAAATCAGGCTCACTTCTGCATAGAAACCAATGAGCTTCTAACCCCAGCTTGTTCAATTAAGCTTTTGGTAATAAAACTTTGAAGTTCATTGGTTTCATTGGTTGATATATAAGGATGTGACTCCCCCCCAAAAGGGATGAACTACAAGTCCCAGCATGAACCCCTGAGGTCTAAGGATGTGACCCCCCCAAAAAAATTGAAGGACTACATGCTGGGACTAAGTCCCAGCACGAACCCTCCTAGATTGTAAGCTCTAACGAGCTGTGCCCTCTTATTCCTCCTGTGTTGACTTGTATTCTAACTGCACTGTCTGCCCTCATATTGTAAAGCACTGCGCAAACTGTTGGTGCGATATATGAATATATATATAAATGAACCCCTGATATCTAAGGATGGGAATCTGCCCCAAAAGTGATCGACTACAGGTCCCAGCATGAACCCCCGAGATCTAAGGATATGACCCCCCCCAAATTTAAGGACTACAAATCCCAGCATGAACCCCTGAGATCTAAGGGTGTGACTTCATAGATTTCACGGGTTCATGCTGGGACCTGTGGTTCTTCACTAATGGGGGGGGGGTCACATCTTCAGCTCTGAGGGGTTCATGCTGGGACCTGTAGTCCTTCACTTTTGGGGGGTTCACATCTAAGGATGTGTCCTCCTCCCATCCCTCTGAGGGTGTCATCTGTCCTCTGCTGCCAGCTCAACTGAAATTAGGGAGAGGCGCAGTCCACCCCAGCATCACCCTAGATCCAGCCATGTGACACTTACTTGCCTGGTGCTAGCAGAAGTCCCTGCATGTGCTGCTGGTGGTATGCCAAACACGACATAGCTGGCTTCCCTCCATATGTGCCCGGGCCTGGCCTGTCCATGCCCACCACCGCTGTGGGTGCTATGCCAAACATGGCTTCCCTCCAGATTTTCCTGGGCCTCATTCATTGCCGTAAGTATTACAATTTTGTGTTGGGCTGCATGCAAAGTCCTCTTGAACAGCAAGTTGGACACCCCTGATTTTCACCTTAGCCATTTTATGCTAAACACATTTTTTTTTTACATATTTTTGGATAGACGTACATTACTAAACAAGGTAAAATGAACTATAATATACTTACCTGAAATATGTTTCATTTTAAAAATAGTTTATGTACTTTATAATTTACTTTATAATTTTTTTTTAAGTTCTATTATTTCTTATAGCATAAGCTTGGGAATGGAACATATAGAAATCCATACAATATCCTATCTTTTGTTGCTGTGAAGAAATAGCTTTTTGCAGATTGATTCTGTTTGGAAATGACTGATTCATTACAATCCCCTGGTGAGCTCTCAGTGTTCTAAGGAGAATAGCTGTAGAGTCTGCATCCTTTAAGTAGTATTTATACTCTGGGGAGTGTCTCACTAAAACTGAAACTCCTTTTGCAGGGAATGCATGCAATTTTACTTGTATGGTGCTTTGAAAAAGTATTCATACCCTTTGACATTTTCTACATTTTGTCATGTTACAACCAAAAACGTAAATGTATTTTATTGGGATTTTATGAGATAGAACAACACAAAGTGGCACATAATTGTGAAGTGGAAGGAAAATGATAAATGGTTTTCAAATTGTTTTACAAATACATTTCTGGAAAGTGTGGCCTGCATTTGTATTCTTCACCATTTACACTGATACCCCTAACTAAAACCTAGTGGAACCAATTTCCTTCAGAAGTCACCTAATTAGTAAATAGAGTCCACCTGTGTGTAATTTAATCTCAGAATAAATACAGCTGTTCTGCGAAGCTCTCAGAGGTTTGTTAGAGAACCCTAGTGAACAAACAGCATCATGAAGGCCAAGAAACATACCTGACAGGTCAGGGATAAAGTTGTAGAGAAGTTTAAAGCAGGGTTAGGTTATAAAAAAAAATATCCCTAGCTTTGAACATCTCACTGAGCACTGTTCAATCCATTATCGGAAAATGGAAAGAGTATGGCACAGCTGCAAACCTACCAATACATGGCCGTCCACCTAAACTGACAGTCCAGGCAAGAAAGAAGGTGTGGAAGAAGGTGCTCTGGTTGGATGAGACCAAAAAGCAAAAGCAAAACATTATATGTGTGGCGGAAAACTAAAACTACACATCACCCTGAACACACCGTCCCCACCGTGAAACATAGTGGTGGCAGCATCATATTGTGGGGATGCTTTTCTTCAGCAGGGACAGGGAAGCTGGTCAGAGCTGATGGGAAGATGGATGGAGCCAAATACAGCACAATATTAGAAGAAAACCTGTTAGTGTCTGCAAAACACTTGGGACTGGGGTGGAGGTTCACCTTCCAGCAGGACAATAACCCTAAACATACAGCCAGAGCTACAATGGAATGCTTTAGATCAAAGCATATTCATGTGTTAGAATGGCCCAGTCAAAGTCCAGACCTAAATCCAATTGATAATATGTGGCCAGACTTGAAAATTTCAGTTCAAAGACGCTCTCCATCCAATCTGACATAGCTTGAGCTATTTTACAAAGAAGAATGGGCAAAAATATCACTCTCTAGATTTGCAAAGCTGGTAGAGACATCCCCAAAAAGACTTGCGGCTGTAATTGCAGCGAAAGGTGGTTTTACAATGTGGGATGAATACAAATGCACACCACATTTTTCAGATTTTTATTTGTAAAAAATTTTGAAAACCATTTATCATTTTCCTTCCACTCAACAATTAAGTGCCCCTTTGGGGTTTATTTACTGAAAGGCAAATCCACTTTGCACTACAAGTGCACTGCAAGTGCACTGCAAGTGCACTTGAAAGTTCACTTGGAAGTGCAGTCGCTGTAGATCGCTGCAGATGTGAGGGGAAGCTCTGCTGATTTTATCATCCAATCATATGCAAGCAAAAATGCTGTTTTTTATTTTCCTTGCATGTCCTCCTCAGTTCTACAGTGACTGCACTTCCAAGTGCACTTGTAGTGCAAAGTGGATTTGCTTTTAGTAAATAACCCCCTTTGTGTTGGTCTATCATATAAAATCCCAATAAAATACATTTACCTTTTTGGTTATAATATGACAAAATGTAGAAAATTTCAAGGGGTATGAATACTTTTTCAAGGCACTGTGTCTTAGTCAGACTTTTGGAAAAATCAGTGCGCCAATTACAAAAGCAGAAAATTACATTTCTGGGGACTTTCTGTACACTAACGGTACACAGAGAGCTTCCAGGTTGACATATTGCATTTAATTTCACAAACTTCTAATGCAGGTCTCTTTCTGAAATTGCTGTCCCAGTCTTAGACCCCTTTCACACTGGGGCGTTTTTCAGGCGCTTTAGCGTTAAAAAAAGTGCCTGTAAATCGCTTGAAAGAAGCCTCATCTGCAATGCCAATGTAAAAGCCCGAGTGCTTTCACACTGAGATCCCTTTCACACTAGGCGTTTTTCAGGCGCTTTAACCTTAAAAAAAGCATCTGTAAAGCGTCTGAAAGAAGCTGCAACTGCAATCCCAATGTGAAAGCCTGAGTGCTTTCACACTGAGGCGCTGCGCTGGCAGGGTGTCAAAAAAGTCCTGCAAGCAGCTTCTTTGCAGCGCTTTTGGAGCGGTGAATACAACGCTCCTAAAGCGCCCCTTCCCATTGAAATCAATGGGAAGCGCCTTCAAAACGCCTGAAAAGTGCTTCTGGCAGCAGCGCTTTGTGGGAGCTTGTAACCCTTTAATTGGCCACTAGCAGGGATTAAAAGTGCCCCAATAACACTTGAAAAACTCTGGTAAAGTGCTGCTAGTTTAAGCCGCGCTTTACGAGCATTTTTAGGGCGCTGACATTGTGAAAGGGCTCTTAAAGCACTTGGGCTTTCACATTGAGATTGCAGATGAGGCTTCTTTCAAGCGCTTTACATGCGCTTTTTTTAACGCTAAAGCACCTGAAAAACGCCTGAAAAATTCCCCAGTGTGAAAGGGGTCTTAATGTGTATGTAAGTAAAAGAACAGTACACCTCTGCAATAAATGCAGGTATCTCAACGTTTTGTCACTTTAAAAATGCAGTTACAGAAGAAATACCTATTGATCTGTCAGAAATCCAGTAAGCTCCCAAGTCCTTCTTTGAGCTGACAACTCAGTTTGCACTGCACTGCAGTGTAATAGTGCGAATGGGCCCTAAATCCTTTCTGATCTACAACAAGCAAGGAAATCAGGATAGTGGGATGTTGAAAGCTCTTTCATAGTTACTTCAAGTCACTTCAGGTTAGTGACACAAAGGGGGCTATTTACGAAAGGCAAATCTGGAAGTGTAGTCACTCTAAATCTAAGGGGTAGATCTGAAATGAGGGGAAAGCTCTGCTGATTTTATCATCCAATCATGTGCAAGCTACAATGCTGTTTTTTATTTTCCTTGCATGTTCCCCTCGGACCTAAAGCGATTGCACTTCCAAGTGCATTTTCAGTAAAGAATTTCCTTTAGTAAATAACCCCCAAAGTACTACAACAAATAAGTCAACTTGACACCCAAGTGGCTACTAGCTTTTAGAAATGGCAACCATGTATCTTTTATGGCAGGTTTTTTTCATACAATACAGTTTACATTTTGAATTGAATCTTCTGGGGGAATATAATAGATCGACAAATTATAATCTACAAAAATCCTTGTTTTATATTCATAAGGGATTGTGGACAAGCAAAGAAAATCAGCCATTGCTATAACATGACACACTTCTTGTGGACTGAACATCACTGAAATGTTCCTTTCACAGATGGTTAAAATATATCAACATTTTTGTTGGCACAAAACTGAAATAAGTTGCCAGTGGTAAAAATTGAAATTTTCTTGGAATCTCTTCACAATGTGAAAATATAGGGTCTCTTGAAATCTAGTTATACACTAATGACATTTCCAATTTGTGTAGGAAGGAAGGGTTTAAAGTGGAGGTCCCAAATGAATTGAGGGCCTATTAATCAATGTGCCTTTCCTGCAAATGCTGAGGGTTTGTCATAATTCTAGATTTGTACAATATGTTTAAAATAAAATTTCATTTAAATCCTGTGGGTTAGAAAATGTGATTCAGCCACACTGGTTTCTGTTTAAACCTTTTTGTTTAAATGGTAAGCTCAAGATTTGTTTTACATATATTTTAGGTTGTTATTTTTTCATCCATGCCAATATTGTACTCAGAGTATAAATATCTGTGTAACCGTTGCAGTATTAATAATTGTTGCAGTACTAATAATAATAATGTTGCAACTGGAGTTTTCACTGCTTGTATAGTTGTTAAAGCTTGTGCGATTTCAGTATAGGAGATTCGTCATTCAGGATGAATAGCTATATACAATTTTATTTGGAGTAGCAACATTTTGGCATTTTTCAGTATTGGCAAACAATGTTAAAGACGTGTTTAAGTAACAGTATGTGCAAGAGATGTGAGTGGAGGGTATGGCATCAGGAAAGAGATGTGTGTGGAGGGTATGGCATCAGGAAAGAGATGTGTGTGGAGGGTATGGCAACAGGAAAGAGATGTGTGTGGAGGGTATGGCATCAGGAAAGAAATGTGTGTGGAGGGTATGGCAACAGGAAAGAGATGTGTGTGGAGGGTATGGCATCAGGAAAGAAATGTGTGTGGAGGGTATGGCAACAGGAAAGAGATGTGTGTGGAGAGTATGGCATCAGGAAAGAAATGTGTGTGGAGGGTATGGCATCAGGAAAGAGATGTGTGTGGAGGGTATGGCAAAAGGAAAGAGATGTGTGTGGAGGGTATGGCATCAGGAAAGAAATGTGTGTGGAGGGTATGGCAACAGGAAAGAGATGTGTGTGGAGAGTATGGCATCAGGAAAGAAATGTGTGTGGAGGGTATGGCATCAGGAAAGAGATGTGTGTGGAGGGTATGGCAACAGGAAAGAGATGTGTGTGGAGAGTATGGCATCAGGAAAGAAATGTGTGTGGAGGGTATGGCATCAGGAAACAGATGTGTGTGGGGGATATGGCATCAGGAAAGAGATGTGTGTGGAGGGTATGGCATCAGGAAGGAGATGTGTATGGAGGGTATGGCATCAGGAAAGAGATGTGTGTGGAGGGTATGGCATCAGGAAAGAGATGTGTGTGGAGGGTATGGCATCAGGAAGGAGATGTGTGTGGAGGGTATGGCATCAGGAAAGAGATGTGTGTGGAGGGTATGGCATCAGGAAAGAGATGTGTGTGGAGGGTATGGCATCAAGAAGTATGTGTTGGAGAAGAGTGGAGGAAAGGAGAGCAGACGGTACTGAAGGGTATGATCAGGGGGCTGTGTGTGCAGAAGAGGAGACTGGCTGATTGAGTTCAGGAACTACTGTCTCAGTAACGCCCTCCATAATCAAATTGGGGGTTACCTTTTTTCTTCTTCAGTCCACTATTAGCTCTTCCTAAGGGGCTCTTTGTGGTAGGGTACTGTATGAAAGAAACAATAAAAGCTAAGCCAATGACAGTACATAGAAGATTTCCAGTTCCTCTCTTGCTTTGGGGATCCCAATGTAAGTGGGGGGGGGTGGCAACTCCTGGGACTGTGATGTAAAGAGTTGGGGAACTCTGGGGACCCTTATATAAGGGGGTAACTGTGGGAACCCTGATCCAAGAGGGAAACTCTGGGGACCCTGATGTAAGGGGGGAGGACTGTAGGGCCCCCAATGTGAGGGAAGACTTTGGGGACCCTGATGAAATTGGGATGGGTTCTGGGAGCCCTGATGTAAGGGCACACTCTGGGGATCCTAATAATAGGGGGTAATCCTAGGACTCTGATGTAAGTAGGGACTCTTGGGACCCTGATGTAAGGGGTGAAACTCTTGGAACCCTGATGTAAGGGAGAGAGGACTGTAGGGCCCCCAACGTGAGGGAGGACTCTGGGGACCCTGATGAAATTGTGAGGGGTTCTGGGAACCCTGATGTAAGGGCACACTCTGGGGATCCTTATAATAGGGGGGAATCTGGGGACTCTCATGTAAGTAGGGACTCTTGGGACCCTGATGTAAGGGGTGAAACTCTGGGAACTCTGATGTAAGGGGGAAAATCTGGAAAACTTTATTTAACAGGAGAAATCTGGAGACCCTGATGTAAGTGGGGACCTTTGGGGGCCTAGATGTAAAGGAGGAACTCTGGGCATGCTAATGTAAAAAAGGGACTCTGAGGCCTCTGATGTAAGAGGGGGACTTTGAGGACCCTGATGTAAAAGGGGGACACTGAGGACCCTGAAGAAAGGGGGGGATTTTGGGGACCCTAATGTAAAGGGAGCTCTGGGAACCCTGATGTAAGGAAGGGTGCTCTAGGGACTAAGGAGGGGGGGCTAGGAGCTCTTATGTAAGGGGGGACTCTGGTGACCGTAGTGAAAGGGGGAAAACTCTAATAATTCTGATGTAAGGGGGGACTCTGGGAACTTTGATGTAAGGGGAGGAGACACATGATGTATGGGGGGACTCTTGATATAAGGGGGGACTCTGATGGGGAGCAAATTTGATGTGGATGGGGGGCTTGCCCTGACTTCTGCACTCTGTATTATTTTGCATGTTACTTACTCCTAACCCCTGCATCTACATTATGCTGTACACTACATAGTCCTGACCGAAATGTTCATTGTCCCAACAGTTGCTGATTTTTAAAAAAGTTTTCCTTTAAGGTAAGCTCAGATAGACAAAGTGATATCTTTTTGTTTGCTGTAAATCATATTTAAGGATGTAATTAAACCTCAAAACAAATTGGCACTTGAGATCTGTGTTATATGTGTGCAGTATATTCAGCAACTAGGCACAGATTATGTATAATCAGCCCCCTTTAAGCCTCTCATGAAATTTTGGTCATGCCCACATTCACTATTCATTGTAGTACGCAACGCATGCCACAAAACTTGTTTTCCTGCTGTATACCGGGGTGACCCAGATCTTTCATTGGCCTAGTAATGCTCATATTTTATCACACAGTTTTGACTTTTTTAAATGTAAAGCCAAGCAGATTGATTGTTGTGGGCATTGTCAATGATTACATATTGTTTATGCTGTTTAAATATTGTTTATCTTAATAAATAATAGGAGTTGCTTTCATATTTCAGGTTGTTATAGTCAGTAATTTTTTTTCATATTTTCTCAGTAAAAAAAGTTGTGGGGGGTTGGCAACCCTGAATAAAATTCTTGTTTTCACCTTTTTTATCCTTTGTTGGATCTCAGTGCTGCTGATCTCTTGCAGCCTCTTTGCAGCCACTTAGTATCTAGAACAGTGGTTCTAAAACTTTGCAAGACCAGAGCCTGGTAAATGCTTTCAAAAAGCTTCCATGCCCAAACATAAAAAAAAAAAAAAAAAAAAAAAAAGACATACTCCTAGATTCGATAAGATAGGATTATGTAAATAGAGCGCAGTGAGAAAAGGGGAAAACAGTCAGTGCCAGTGCACATAAAAAATCCCCGCCAGCTCTTGAAATACACTGTTACTATTGTTAAGCCAACAGTTGAGAAACACGGATCTAAAGGCACTCCAGTGATAGCTGCTTTCCTGATGTCGACAAGAATAGACTATACAGTATGTGTATGTTGAAACCTCTACTTGTAGCCTCCTTTAGAAGCTCATGTGACAGGATGACAATGCAGGAACACAATTGGGAGACAAGGACAAAGTGTTGTCATCCTATAGCAGGAGATGCTTGAACAAGGACTTTCACAGCAGGATAACCAGATAACATAATGCGTAATGTATAGATTTAAAAGTAATAAAAATAACTTTTTAAATAATATTGACAGGTCAAGGCCTTATTTCAAACTTTTAGGCCCCTTTTACACTGGCATAGTATCTGCCTGCTCAGCTGGGGATCTCTCTGCTGATCCTCACTGAGCATGCGGATCCCCCATCCACCTGGTTTTAGCAGACAGGATCGAACGTCGCCATTAAGGATGAGCCGAACACCACCCGGTTCGGTTCGCACCAGAACCTGCGAACAGACCTAAACTTCATGTGAAAGTATAGGGGACTCGAATGTTCAAAATCAAAAGTGCTAATAGAGCTTGCAGTCAGTTGAAGGAGATTTTGCGTGTTGTCTGCGTGCCCTGACAGCACTATACAACGTTATATCCACCTATATAGATAGCTATATTGCTCTTTTGTAATAGAGCTTGCAGTCAGTTGTAGGAGATTGTGCCTGTTGTTTGCGTGCCCTGACCGCAGTATACACCGTTATATCCACCTATATAGCTAGCTATATTGCTCTTTTGTAATAGAGCTTGCAGTCAGTTGTAGGAGATTGTGCCTGTTGTCTGCGTGCCCTGACCGTAGTATACACCGTTATATCCACCTATATAGCTAGCTATATTGCTCTTTTGTAAGAGAGCTTGCAGTCAGTTGTAGGAGATTGTGCCTGTTGTCTGCGTGCCCTGAACGCAGTATACACCGTTATATCCACCTATATAGCTAGCTATATTGCTCTTTTGTAATAGAGCCTGCAGTCAGTTGTAGGAGATTATGCGTGTTGTCTGCGTGCCCTGACTGCAGTATACACCGTTATATCCACCTATATAGCTAGCTATATTGCTCTTTTGTAATAGAGCTTGCAGTCAGTTGTAGGAGATTGTGCCTGTTGTCTGCGTGCCCTGACCGCAGTATACACCGTTATAGCCACCTATATAGCTAGCTATATTGCTCTTTTGTAATAGAGCTTGCAGTCAGTTGTAGGAGATTGTGCCTGTTGTCTGCGTGCCCTGACCGCAGTATACACCGTTATATCCACCTATATAGCTAGCTATATTGCTCTTTTGTAATAGAGCTTGCAGTCAGTTGAAGGAGATTTTGCGTGTTGTCTGCGTGCCCTGACAGCACTATACACCGTTATATCCACCTATATAGATAGCTATATTGCTCTTTTGTAATAGAGCTTGCAGTCAGTTGTAGGAGATTGTGCCTGTTGTCTGCGTGCCCTGACCGCAGTATACACCGTTATATCCACCTATATAGCTAGCTATATTGCTCTTTTGTAATAGAGCTTGCAGCCAGTTGAAGGAGATTTTGCGTGTTGTCTGCGTGCCCTGACCGCAGTATACACCGTTATATCCACCTATATAGCTAGCTATATTGCTCTTTTGTAATAGAGCTTGCAGTCAGTTGCAGGAGATTGTGCCTGTTGTCTGCGTGCCTGACCGTAGTATACACCGTTATATCCACCTATATAGCTAGCTATATTGCTCTTTTGTAATAGAGCTTGCAGTCAGTTGTAGGAGATTTTACCTGTTGTCTGCGTGCCCTGACCGCAGTATACACCGTTATATCCACCTATATAGCTAGCTATATTGCTCTTTTGTAATAGAGCTTGCAGTCACTTGTAGGAGATTGTGCCTGTTGTCTGCGTGCCCTGACCGCAGTATACACCATTATATCCACCTACATAGCTAGCTATATTGCTCTTTTGTAATAGAGCTTGCAGTCAGTTGTAGGAGATTTTGCGTGTTGTCTGCGTGCCCTGACCGCGGTATACACCGTTATATCCAACTATATAGCTAGCTATATTGCTTTTTTGTAATAGAGCTTGCAGTCAGTTGTAGGAGATTGTGCGTGTTGTCTGCGTGCCCTGACCGCACTATACACCGTTATATACACCTATATAGCTCTTCTCTAATTGAGCCATCTGCCATCTGCAGCAGTTAGTGGGTGTTGTGTGCCTCCAGCACAATATACACTACCCAATTGCTGGTTTTCCCATCTCCCTTCAGGCCATTACCATGTCTGGAAGGCCAACAAGGAGAGGCAGACAGGCACGAGCAGATAAAAGAGGGCAAGCATGTTCTGTGTCTAGAGACAACAGTGCTGGTCATGAACGCGGTGCATCGTCATCATCAGCACGTGCCCATGGGACATGCTTGTCCTTCTTTTTGGCAGCTGGACGTGTTGAGCCGCATCACGAAGACTTGGTAGAGTGGATGACCAAGCCCTCTTCATCCTCCTCATCCTCTCTCACCCAGGCTCAGGGTACTAGCAAAGCAGCTGCCAACGCATCGTCTTCCCTCCTCTCAATGTCATCATCAGTGACTCCTTCCCTAGACCCACCACGTCCTCCTGAGGAGTCTCCTGAACTCTTTGAGCACAGTGTTGGGTACATGCTCCAGGAGGATGCCCAGTGTTTTGTAGGCTCTGATGATGATACTCAGCTAGAGGAAGGCAGTAGCGTGAGCGCAGAGAGAGGGGATGCTCAAGAAGGACAGCAATCTGGCAGTCATGTTCCACAAGCTGCAGCATACTGCCAGGTTTGCTCCAGCGATGAAGAGGGAGGGGATGATGAGGGCACTGACTCCACGTGGGTGCTTGGTAGGAGAGAGGAGGAGGCACATGTCCAACGAGGCAGGATGCCCTCCGGGGGCCAGCTTAGGGGCAGCACACTGACTGAATCACACCGCAGAGCTCCGCCTGTGAAGGGCGCTGCTCGTTATTCTAAAAGTTCTTTGGTGTGGGCCTTTTTTGAGACGAGTGCATCACCGCTGCTATTTGCAACATATGTCTCAAGCGTATCTCGCGTGGCCAAAACATCAGCCGCTTGGGTACCACATGCTTGACTAGACATATGTTGACCTGCCATGCAGCTCGTTGGCAAGCGTACCTCAAAGACCCACACCAAAGAACAAAGCGGACCTCTCCTTGCTCCTCATCAGCTGGGATCTCCAACCCCACTAGACCTTCAGTCCTCTCTGAAACATGCTCTGAGAGGAATGAAGGTGTAGAATTAGGTGTGTCACAGCCAAGTGTTTCCGGGCACTCTGCTAGCAGTACACCCACGTCCGATTATAGCAGGCAAATTTCCCTGCCCCAGCTGCTGGACCGTCGAAAGAAGTTCACTCCCAGCCATCCACATGCCCAGCGGTTGAAGTGCTAGCTTGGCTAAATTGCTAGCACTTCAACTGCTGCCTTTTCAGTTGGTAGACTCGGCTCCCTTCCATGAGTTTGTACAATGTGCGGTTCCTCAGTGGCAGGTCCCCAAACGCCACTTTTTCTCACGCAAGGCGATTCCGGCTCTCTACCGGCATGTGGAAGGCAATGTCCTTGCCTTGCTGGACAGGGCGGTCAGCGGTAAGGTGCATATTACCGCTGTCTTTCACGGCCCATTGGGTCACTCTTCTGGCAGCTGGGAAGGATGCAGGACAAGGTGCGGTAGTGTTGGAGGTTGTTCCGCCACCACGCCTCCAAAATGCTACTACTGGTTGTGACACGCCTCTCTCCTCCACCCCCTCCTCTTCTTCTTCCTCCATGGCCTCTTCCAGTGCTCTGTCCTGAGAACCAGCGGTGCTTTCCAGGGGCTACGCAAGTACGCAGGCAAAATGATGCCCTGCCATACTTGCGCTGGTTTGTTTGGGGGACAGGAGCCACACTGGGGCAGATATTTTGTCAGCTCTGCAGGGGCAGGCCGAGAGGTGGTTGACGCCATGCCAGCTTAAGCCACGAATGGTGGTTTGTGACAATGGCACCAACCTCCTCTCCGCCCTCCGACAGGGACAACTGACCCATGTGTCCTGTGTGGCTCACGTCCTTAACCTGGTGGTGCAGCGGTTCTTGGGCAGGTACCCGGGCTTACAGGATGTCCTGAAGCAGGCCAGGAAAGTCTGTGTGCATTTCCGCTGATCATTTAATGCCTGTGCTCGGCTGGCTGAGTTCCAAAAGGAGTTGAACCTGCCCAAGAACCGCCTTATATGTGACATGCCCACCAGGTGGAACTCAACGTTGGCCATGCTACAGCGGCTGCACATGCAGCAGAGGGCCATCGATGAGTACCTGTGCTACTACGGCACCAGGACAGGGTCAGGGGAGCTCGGTTTTTTCTCATCACGCCAGTGGGGCATGATCAGGGATACATGCACTGTCACTGTTTGAGGAGGCCACAAAGATGGTGAGCAGTGACAGTGCATGCATCAGTGACACTGTACCTCTTGTCCACCTGTTGGAGCATACGCTGCATGGAATAATGGACAGGGCACTTGAGGCAGAACAGAGGCAGGAAGAGGAGGACTTCCTTGCCTCTCAAGGCCCTCTTTATCCAGACAGTGGTCCTGTTGTCCCACACAGGAAGAGGACGAGGAGGAGGAGGAGGATGATTGTCTCAGCATGGAGGTGAAGGCTGGCACTCAGCATCAGCAGCAGCAGTCTTGGGATGATTTACAGTCCCAAGAAACCCGTGGACTTGTACGTGGCTGGGAGGAGGTAGCTGCGGATCATGTTGTCCTTAGTGACCCAGAGGACTCCGGACCGAATGCCTCAGCTAACCTACGCTGCATGGCCTCCCTGATCCTGCAAAGCCTGCGGAAGGATCCTCGTATTCTTCGGATCAAGGAGAGGGACTATTACTGGCTGGCCACTCTCCTTGATCCATGGTACAGGGGTAAGGTTGCCGACCTTATCTTGCCATCGCAGAGGGAGCAGAGGATGAGACATCTCCTGGAGGCCTTGCAGAAAGGTCTGTGCAACGCGTTCCCAGAGACTGGGAGGTTACAAACTCCTGGTCCTGGACAACGTGTTGCTGAGGCATCGGTCAGAAGGAGCGGTGGAGAAGGTGGCCGTCTGACTGATGCGTTCAGACAATTTTTTAGTCCGCAGCCCCAAGGTATGGTCGGTTCCAGAAACCATCGACAGTGTCTGATTTACATGGTGCAGGGATACCTAGGGGCAAGGTCAGACTTGGACACCTTTCCCACCGAAAATCCTCTGGCTTACTGGTTCTTGAGGATGGATCACTGGCCAGAGCTTGCACAGTATGCAATTGAGCTACTGGCCTGTCCTGCATCCAATGTTCTTTTGGAATGCACCTTCAGTGCTGCTGGTGGCTTTGTTACCGATCACAAGGTGCGCCTGTCCACCGACTCAGTTGATCGACTGACCTTCATCAAGATGAATCAGTCTTGGATCACCCACAGCTACCAAGCACCTGAAGCTGATGTAACCGAGTAATTTTTTTTTGGAAACATCACATCCCTTCAAGATTTCCTATGCTGATGCTGAGTGACTGTTCTGTTATGTTGATTGTCTATCCTCTTCCTCCTCCACTGATATGTTGGAAGAACATTTTTGGTTCTGGGTGATACCACCAGCCCAATTTTTCAGCCCCTGTTTAACAGGGGCGTTTAATTACAATTTTTGATGCAATGCTTTGCAGCAGGGCTCATTCCTGCACTACAACTAGAGTATATGGGAGAGGTTGCAGTGTCGTGACACCAGCACCAGTGCCTAAGGCCCAATTTTTCTGCCCCTGTTTAACAGGGGCATGTAATTACAATTCTTAATATAATATTTCACAGCAGGGCCCATTCCTGTGCCCACCCAGAGTAACTGTGAGGACTTATAGTGTTGTGGCACCAGCACCACAACCACCAAAGGTCAATTTTTCTACCACTGTTCAACAATGGCATGTAATTACAATTCTTAATATAATCGTTCACAGCAGGGCGCTCCAGCGCCCACCAAGAGTCACTTTGAGGGCTTACAATGTTGTGGCAACACCAACACCTTGTTCCACCATTTCTGCAGAGCATATAGGGCAGGCCCCTACTTTCAAACATCCAACTTACAAACGTCTCCTACTTGCAAACGGAAGGAGACAACAGGAAGTGAGATGAAAAAAGACGGACGGCAAAACAAATTATACAGGGGTGATAACCCTTCCCTATGTTTTCCAAAAAGCTTAAAAATAGATTTTTTGACTGGAGCTACACTTTAAAAATGTACCAGTTCAAAATTACACACAGATTCTACTTAACACAACAAATCTACACAGTCCCTGTCTTGTTTGCACCGCCTGTATACTGCTGTTCTGAGTATATAGGGCCTGGGGGCCCCACGTCTTTCCTTTTTTTAATATGGGTACGGGGTTCCCCTTAATATCCGTACAAGACCCAAAGGGGCTGGTAATGGGCAGGGGGGGCTACCCATGCCATTTTTCTCAATGATTTTCATCCATATTGCTGGAACCAGATATTACATTAAAACCGCAAGCAGTTTGAAATGACTTTTTTTCCGTTAAATGTCATTTTGTGCAGGGACTGTTCTAAACACGGGAAACACGTGGCACTTCCAAGGCATACTATAGACACCCCCCAGGCACGATATTTAAAGGAATATTTCTCTATTTTTTTACTTTAATCGTCATTAAAATCAGTGCTCCCGCCCAAAACGCCCATTTTTAAAAACATTTTAGGCATTGACCCATGTCCCCTGGGGCAGGAACCAGGTCCCCAAACCCTTTTTAGGACAGTATCTTGCATATTAGCCATTAAAATTAGCACTTTTTATTTCGAACGTTCGAGTCCCATAGACTTCAATGGGTTTCTAACGTTCCTACGAATTTGCGGTCCGTTCGAAAATTCTGGTGCGAACCGAACCGGGGGGTGTTTGGCTCATGCCTAAAAAGGATGACTGCTGGGGTTTTAGACCTGCCAATGCCATCACTGAATATTTTACTGTAGGCCTCATCACAGGAACTGCCTTAACAACCAGTGGCAAGTGGGCACTACATGCAGAAGATGGGAATAAGATAAGAAAAAATCTTATTTTTTTTAGTTCAGGTACGTTTTGCACCTACTAACTTTGGGTAATTTTTAAAGGGGGACAGGGCCCGGCTAGTGTGTGCTGGCAGTATATTAATAATACTATTAGAAGTGTTTTATTATATCTGTTTAAAAAGAAAAACAAATAGCTATTGACCCTGCCAGAAATGTATTGATGTCCTTTGTCATGTGCACTCTGCAGTGTTATTTAATTTAGCGTTATCAGTTCTGCCCTGGTCGCCTCTGTGAACCAGAGAACACCTCCTCATTGCATCATTCTGGCAGGATCACCTGCTGAAAATTAAGAAAAAGCCTAAAAGAAAAAAAAAGAAAAAACCACTGCAACCACCATGTCTAAAGACTGGTAATCTGCAAAATAATACATTTTTTGTTCTTAGGTTTGGGCCTCATGCACACAGATGCTCACATTTTCAGTTTGTGAATGGGCCATGTCTTTAAGTGGCTGGAGTAACCAGGTGCTGCAAGCAGGCAGCCCAATTATGTCTATGGAATGCAGAAGCTGCTCATCCCAATTTGAGAGCCGTGTATTTGGGGCTATTCTAGGGTTACCACCTGTCCAGGATTCACCCAGTTCGGGTTTGGAATCATGCGTCCAGGTCTCAGACTGCCAGAAACCTGGACACATTATTCAGATCAGACTATGGCTTCCAGGTGCATCTGGATGAGAGGTGCTGACTGCTAAGGGGTGAGTGAGCTCACCATCCATCCCTGTCTGTGACTGAAGTCTCCCTCCTTCTCTCTCCTGCATCTGAGTGAGTACACTAAGGTAATTCAGGGTTCTCAGAGTACCCCTTAAATCAGAGTTCCCCTTTAGACCAGAGGCCACAGTATTTCCCCTTGCATCAGAATCCTCTCCGTACATCAGAGTTCTCAGTGTTCCCAGAGCATCCTTTATGTTAGTGTCCCCAGAGTTCTCACTTACAGCAAAATATATGTAAAGTTTATACTATAAAAAAAATTTAAATAGCTGTGTACCGCTAAAGTGTTCGGGTTTGACGTGAAGAAAAAGTGGCAACCCTGGGCTATTCACCCACACGGCCACATTTCGATCAGCGTGCAAACTACTGAGAAAATGACTTCTAGGTAAACTTTACAATTAATGCCTCAAAGTACATATTGTATGTAATTACTGAAAATAAACTGTAGTTGTTAACGAAATGACAACAGCTTTTAATAATAATATTGCAACTGGCAGGTTTTTCGAAGTGTACATTCTTGATTTATAGTGTAATTTATAATATTAATAAATAATATAATTTTCCAGCAATTTTATGTAAAATAAGTTCTCAAAAGGGTTAATAAAGCTGGAGCTGCAAAATGGATCACTTCAGCTAGGTTGGCCCCTTTGCTTGTACAGAGACATTTAACAGTCAGACAATATCACATTACTCAGATTGTATAAATAGTATGAATGATTTCCGCTTGCAGATATATAATGCAGGTATCTCTTTACAAAGTCCTTACTTCAGGCCAGCTGAATGCCTTAACAGTGCCTAGAAATCCTGCAGCCTTAATCCCTTAAGCAACAAAGATCTGTTTCTTTGCTTAACATGCAGTAGGCCTCAGAGGCCTGTGTGTGCCTTGGCTTGAAGGCCAAAAGCCTCCTGTTTACAATTTCCCCATTCCTGTTTTTAATGTTGTTCTGAGACCAAGCACAAAGGACTAGTTTTGTCCTGGAGAAACAGGGGAGCTATTACACGAGGACAGGAGGAAGGAAGGGGAATCCGATGGGAGAAGCCCAGGAGGGATTAACATGCACAGCTGTTCCCTCAGGGACGGCAGCTTTATGCTTTTATAATTTCCTCCTCACTTCAAAATTTTAATGTCTTATTTCCTCTTGTTCTACTGTTTTCTCATTTTCCACTTATACCTGTAAATTTAATGGAGGTGGTGAACAAGTAAGCCTTACCTTTATGAATGAATTTTTTAAACAGCATTTCATTACCACTTAGGCATGGCTTATATGTGAAAATCAATGAATTGTCATACATTTCCAGTGTTCTATTTTCAGTTCCCATTTTATTGCTAAGCACATGGAAATATATTTAATTTGGTAACAGTTTGAAAAATACACGAGCAGAGACCTAGCCTAAAATAACCATGTTTAGAAAATAACCATGGTTGATATAAAGAAAACAAAAAAACATATACCCTGTACAAACGACCGGTTTTCCCGTCGGAATAAACTCTGAAGGTTTTTCCGACAGAGTTCCTGACAGAGTTCCGCTGAAACTGCCTTGCGTACACACGATAACACCAAAGACCGATTGTCAAGAATACGGTGATGTACAGCACGTATGACGGGACTAGAAAAAGAAGTTCAATAGCCAGTAGCCAATAGCTTCCGTCTTGTACTTGCTTCAGAGCATGCGCCGTTTTTGGTCCGTCGGAACAGCATACAGACGAGCGGTTTTCCCGATAGAAATTGGTTCCATCGCAAATATTTAGAACATGTTCCATTTCTAGGTCCGTCAGAATTTTCGACATAAAAAGTCTGATGGGGCATACACACGATCAGAATATACGATGAAAAACACCTGTCGGATTTTTTCTGCCAGAAATTCCGCTCTTGTGTACGCGGCATAAATCTTGAAATTCTGAAAGTCGAAGCCCACAGGTTAATTTTTTTTCATACATGTAAGGGTATATGTTGAGGGGTGCTCTAGTCAAATGCAGCATTTTTCATTCACGTTCATGCAGCTGCATTCAAATGGAAAATGCTGCATTTGACCTGCTTCCAGCTATTAGCATTGAAAAGCTAGTACTGGAAGGTTCCTTCTTATACCTTTATTTGGCTTTTTTTATTACAACAATTTTTTATTAGAACACAAGATACAGACACGGTAACAGTATAACACATGTTACTTATAAAGAGAAATGTATGTAAGGTACAAAGTGTTGGGTGCCAGTGGCGGTCGCTGCATTAGGGGTGCAGGGTGCATGGATGCCAATATGTTTTTTTAAGCATGTGATTAGAGCCTGAGGCTCTAATTAGCTTAAAAAAAGGGTAAGCTTGGGGCACAGAGCACTGTGCCCTGAGCCCACCCAGTTGTGTGACAATAGCGAATGAATATTCGCTATTGTCACACTGATTCTCCTCCCGGCCAATCAGGAAGCAGGTCTTGAGGCCCGTTTCCTTATTGGCCAAAAGGAGAAAAAATCCTATTGGCCTAGGAGGAGAAGGGAGGAGACGCACAGCCGGAGGAGACGCACGATCAGAGGAGATGCAAAGGAAGCCCAACCAACCCACCAGTCGTTACGCTGTGACCCACACTAATCACCGCCAGGAATGACAGGCCTTCTGTGCACAAATACACGAGCCCAGACACAGCACGGAGGACACACCGGAAAAGGACATGAGTCCACGGGGGATTACATCTGCAAGGAATGTACAGCCAAGGGAGCCTGAGAGAAGACTGACTGAGGATTCCCTCCTGGAGCCTAACAATAGGCCAGATCTCCCATCTCTACATCGTGAGTACATGTGTGCTGTGGAGGACCGACTTCTATCTATCTGTACTATGAGGAGGGCGTGCGGGTCTTACTCTCTTATACTGGTCACTGGAAGTTCAACATGTCACCTCATGGCAAACTCTCTGAGGATCTGAAAAAAGAATTGTTTCTCTACATAAAGACGGCCTAGGCTATAAGAAGGTTGCCAAGACCCTGAAACTGAGCTGCAGCATGGTGGCCAAGACCATACAGCGATTTAACCAAACAGGTTCCACTCAGAACAGGCCTCGCCATGGTCAACTAAAGAAAGTGAGTGCACGTTCTCAGCATCATATCCAGAGGCTGTCTTTGGGAAATAGATGTATGAGTGCTGCCAGCATTGCTGCGGGGTTGAAGGGGTGGGGAGTTAGCCTGTCAGTGCTCAGACCATACGCTGCACACCGTATCAGTATCAAATTGGACTGCATGGTTGTCGTTCCAGAAGTAAGCCTCTTCTAAAGATGATGCACAAAAAAGCCTGCAAACAAATTGCTGAAGTCAAGCAGACTATGGACATGGATAATTGGAACAATGTCTTGTGGTCTGATGAGACCAAATGAACAGGGATGGCCGAACTGTTCGCTTTCGCGGTCGTTTCGCAGCAAATTTTGCTTCTTCGCGATTCGCCCGATCGGCGGACTATTGCCGCTGTTCGCCCGGAGGACATATGTGTTTACAGCGTGAAAGAACTTTGACCCATGATGACACATCCATCATGGGGTACAGGACAGCCAAATGAGACATTTCAGCACATGGACATTCCCCCTACCTTATAAATAGACCTGATCTGGCGGCCATTTTACATTCTGTCTTATGTCATTATAGGAAGAGGTTGCTGTGTGGAGCAGGGAGAGACTGTAGTGACACAAATCGTTAGCTATTAGGTCCACAAAAGTCCTTTTAAGGACTGGTATGGTATAGGTGTAGTACAGTATATAGGGTTGAGTGCACTGCTGTGCTGGTGATTGCAGCAGCCTGTCTTTTGTCAGTGCAGGGAGGGACAGGACGCCCCTATTCTGCAGCAGTCCTTTATCAGTGTAAGGACTGAGGTACAGTCTGCAAATCACTAGCTACTTGAATTGCCAGGGGGGGCTACTCTATCTGAGACAAGTCAACAACAGGAGTCTGAAGAGGAGTCAGAGGAGGATGGTGCCGAGGCGGATGAGGAGGAGCAAGAAGAGCATGCTTTAAACCTTTCTGGGATCGCCAAGTCAGTGCCTCAGAGATCCAGAGATGTGGCGGCTGAGCTTTTTACCCCCGTGGGCAGGCCGCAATGCCGGGCAGAAGCAGATGGAAGGAGAGGGACACCGAGAAGCGAGACCCACGGCAGGGATGAGGTTCTCCACACTGGTCCAGGTAAATTGGCGCAGGAGAAATAGCAGGAATGCTGCTGGACCCTCGGCATCCAGGGCCGTGTCCCCTGGAGGGCTTTCGGGAGAGGAGGAGGAAGCGTCCATTCAGAGGTCGGAAGGCAAGCTGACAGGGTGAGAGGAGGAAGTCCCCCTGCGACATGCCACAGTGAGGGAGACAGGACGGTCGGCTGGTGGGATTGCACCTGTGCAGCCCGGTAAGTCAATTTCTACTATACCTACCTTAGGGGAGGCAAGCATGAGTGGGGAGGCAGGCCGCGGGATAGGAGAGGTAACAATTGCAGGAGGAGTGGTGGAGATAGCGGGTCCTAGGGTGCCCCCCCAGTTGCAGGCATTGGTCACGGTGCGGCAGGTGGGGTGGAGAATAGCTTAAGGGGCTTCCTGGCGGGCATTAAGGAGCTGGCCAGCAGGTTTGAAAAACCGGACAGTGTCGCTGCAGGTCAAGTGGCAGCATGGGTCCCTCCAGGTGGCAGGACAGGGGTAGCCCTGAGGCCTGGGGAGGAGGCGAATCCCCCGGCAGCTGCAGGGATACCCGTTGTATCAGGGAATGCAGCGACAGAGCCGCAGATGGTCCCAAAAGCCGCTGGGTCAGAGGAGGCTGGAAGCAAACAAGACGTCGTCAGGCTAGCAGACACGCAAAATGTGAGGTCTATGTTTGCTGTGAATGGCCGCTGGGTCTAAAACCTGAAGTGAGAGAAAAAATATGGAAAGGAGAGTATGTTGAAATATTTTCCCTACTGGCGTTAGAAAAATTCAACCTGGATAGGGTGAAGCCAGTTGATGCCAAGAAAGAGGACGAGGAGAAGAGGAGATATAGGCTGATCCCTTGGACGTTCGCAAATTGGCTGCAAACGTTTGCCATCATGGTCAGTGTCATAGGAGAAAAGAACCCTGAACATTGTTCGGCTCTTTTTTGTTACCTGGATTCTGTGGGCAAGGCATACCGAGTATATGGGGGCACAGCGTGGCTGAGATATGACAAGCAATCCCGGTAAAGAAGGGCAGTTCAGCTGTTGCTGAGATGGGACCATAAGGACATCAGCCTGTGGATGCGGCTCATGACATTGGCGAGGGCACCGAGTCAGTTTTTTCAGGGGGGGGGGGGGGGCGGTGGATCGTCTTCCCCCAGACAACCGGCCAACAAAAGAAAAGGGGCATGCTGGTAGTACAATAAGGGTTCTTGCAGGTTTGGGGGATAATGCCGGTACAAGCAAGTGCTCAGGTTGCAGGGTGCTCAGGTTGCAGAGGGAACTATCCCCTGTCCAAATGCTTTAAGCAGGGAAAAGGTCATCCCGGAGACTCTACGCAAAAGAGGGAAGACGCCGGTGAGGGTGGAAAGGATGCGCCCGTTCCTCGGTAGGTATCCTGATAAGAAGGCAGCACGATTGTTCGAAATGGACTTCGCGGAAGGTTTCCCGGGAAGCTGGACATGGCCCCACCGGTGGCTCACAATTTAAAATCGTCTTTTATACATTCAGACATAGTTTCAATGAAACTGCGCAAGGAAGTGGAGTTAGGGCGCATGGGGGGCCCTTTCCCAGCAGTGCCAATTCCAGACTTGGTGGTGTCCCCATTGGGGGTGGTACCAAAAAAGGAAACCAAAAAATGTAGGCTCATACACCACCTGTTCTTTCCAAAAGGGGGGTCAGTCAACGATTCCATTAACCCGAAGAAATGTACAATGAGTTATACCTCCGTCGATGCAGCAGTAGGTTGGGTGCGACGCTATGGACAAAGACCGGCATTGAATCGGCTTTTCGGCTGCTCCCAGTTCTCGGCTTTTAGGGTGTCATTGGAACGACGAGTTCTATGCAGACCAATCTCTTTCAATGGGGTGCTCCATTTCCTGCGCTCTGTTGGAGACCTTCAGCTCGTTTGTGGAATGGGTAGTGAGAGATGTAGCAGGAGTGAACTCCATCCTTCACTACCTTGACGATTTTCTCTGCATGGGTCCGCCATCTTCAAAAGGCTGCAGGGTACTCTTGGCTATGCTAGAACACATAGCGGATCGTTTTGGGATACCTCTGGCGGCCGAGAAGAGGGAAGGGCCTAGGAAGGTCATTACCTTTCCGGGCATCATATTGGATTCGGAGGCAATGGAGTGCCAGCTGCTGGAAGCTGGGGATGTTGGGAAAACACAAAGTACAGCTCCAGGTACTACAGTCGTTGTTGGGGAAACTCAATTTCGCCTGTCGCATATTACCGATGGGTAGGATTTTTTGTCAAAGGCTGGCGTCAAGTACGGCAGGGATCAAGTCGCCAAAACACTTTGTACGCCTGTTGAAGGCGCACAGGGAGGATTTGGAGACATGGCATTCATTTTTGGTGTCCTTCAATGGTAGGGCACTGTGGATGGCCGGCCCGGTGAGCAGCTTTGACCTCGAATTGTTCACTGATGCTGCAGGCTCTGCGGGTTTTGGGGTGTTTTTCCAGGGATGATGGAGCGCAGGCCCGTGGCCGCGTGTATGGACTGATGCAGGGTTTACAAAAAATGTGTTGCTGTTGGAATTGTTTCCAGTGGTATTGGCGATTGAGCTCTGGGGCGCATCGTTCAGGGATCTGAAGGTGTGATTTCACTGCGACAACTTGGGGGTAGTGCAGGCGATGAGTCTCCGCATCATCTCCACTCTTGGTACGGCTTCTGCAACACTTGGTGTTATGCTGCTTACAACCGAATGTGTTCATTTATGCAGTGCACCTTCCAGGGATTGAATGTGATTTTGTTTTCAGTGGGACAGGTTCCGAGAGTTGGCAGGGGGGGGGGGGGGTGACACGGGGTACCCTGTCCCGACTGGCTATAGAGAATTGTGTTGGACAAGTAGCTGGCTGGATCAAGCGATCGGTGAGCGAGTCTACGTGGGCTGCATATAATAAGGTATGGCAGGAATGGTTGTCATTCATTCAGGAGATGGGGGAGGACCCAGTTGGCCCTGAGGTGAGATTGCTAGTGCTGTATTTTACATCCAGGCACATGGAGGAGGGGGTGTCGGGGTCTGCGCTTAACAAGAGGATGGCAGGATTGTCATTCTTATTTAAATGGCAGGGGCTCCCGGATTTTTCAAAAGATTTCTGGGTGTGCCAGGCCCTAAAAGGGACGGTGGGACGCCAGGCGACCAGTGTCGTTTGACATGCTTAAGGCCATATTAGGGCAATTAGAAGGAGTATGTTTTTCAGATTATGAGGTTGTCCGGGCTGGCTTAGCCCTTCCTCCTCTGGGCTGGCCACTCAGCTGTCGGCTAATTGCCAGCTCTCTTCTCTTTCCACAGTTACCAGCTGTTCCCGATGATGCTCGTCTGACCTGCCTATTTAAGGCCTTCCAGCTCACTTCTCCTTTGCCTTCGCGTTGGTCACATCACTAGGAACCATCTCCTGCTGTTTGTTTCAAGACTGGCTTGCTGACATCCCTCCTGGCTTATCCTGCTTGCAGTTGCTCTCCTTGGATCCCTGACCTCAGGCCTGGAGGATTACCCGATCTGGTTAATGAACTTTGGACTGGCTGACTACCCTATCTGGCTACTGGACTCTGGCTATGCTTGACTATGTTTTTTCTATTTACCTTTTTATTTTTATTAATAAACAAGTGTGATTTAATTGTACTTCTGTCTCAGTCTGATTCATGGTTTCTGACAGAGGTTGCATTATTCAGAGCGACTTTTTTATTAGCGTTCTTTGGCGCTTTTAGGATCAGTGACCTGGTCAGCAACTCCAAAAAAGTGCATGGGAGGATTTTGTACCAGGATGTTATATGCGAGGAAGATAAGATGGAGTTGCTGTTGTGAAAATCAAAGATGGATCAATGAGGGAACGGCAAGAAGATACAAATCTTCCCTCTACCAGGCTCGCCGATGTGCCCGGCATTTTTGGATATGAGGTCAGGGTTGGTGGGGTCCTTGTTGATACATGCAGATGGTGTCCCATTATCAAAGTTTCAATTTGTGCTGATATTCAGTGTGAGGAGGTTAGGTTTAGAAGAGAAGGGATTTTCTTCTCACTCTTTTAGAATAGGGGCGGCAACCGAAGCTGTTCGGTGGGGGTTAGACGAGGATTCGGTTAAGCGCATTGAGTCGCAGAGCTTCTGGTTGTACGTTCACCCTCAGCTGCTGGTGGGTCAAGAGACACAAAAGTTGGGGGATCTGGGGCATGTTACGGTGTAACTTGGGGGTTGTTGAGGTCATGGTGGTGTTGTTTTTTCCTCTGTTCTAGGTGGGAAGCAGTGCTTAATATGGATTTTGGGACATTCATATGTGTGCTGGAGGGCAAGACAGGCGGATGTGAGGCCAAATGGACGACAGTTGGGTTTCTCTAGACGGGAAGCATGCGGACGATGGCTGGGATTTCCAGGAATGCTGTGGAGCAGGATGGTCTCAGAGGTACACCGTTTTGTATGTCTGGACAGGGCGCCCGAAGTTTTAATATTGCACGTGGGTGACAATGACCTGGGAATAAGATCCATGTTCGATATCACAAGGGACATTAAGTTTGATATGTTGCGTCTTCACGCGGCATTTCCTGACATGATAATCGTATGGTTGGACATGGTGGCTCGGACATCATGGAGGATGGCTAAATCTGTGTAGGGGGTGAATAGGGCCCATAGGAAGATCAATAGATAAAACAGCAGGTTTGTGGTAAGGAATGGAAGTTTGGGAATAAGACATGGAACTGGAGGTGGAGACGTGGAGATATTTACGGGAGGGATGGAGTGCACCTAAACAATGTGGGTATTGATATGTGGGCGTTGGGGCTGCAGGATGGAGCACAGAGAGCATTGAGGGTGTGGAGGGGCTCCCAGGGGGAAGGAACGCTAGGAGGGACTGATGTGATTTGTTCATATCAGATGGTTTTTCATGTTGAAATTTTGATTGGAATAGATATATATTTGTTAATAAAAGAAGGCTACTATGGCCTATGTTTACTCCAGTTTTTGGGTATGCCTTTATTGATAATGTACTGGGACATAAATGGGGAGTATAAGGTCGGCAGTATGAGGATACATCTGTTATACAATGGTCATGGGGTGACAAACGCTTTAAGCATAACAAAAAGGCTAGTGGTTTATCGTAGCATATTCCAATAAACGAAAGAAGTCAGTGGACTAACCCGTAATTAAAAAATGTGTATCAATAAATAAAACTAAACAAATCAAATACTATAGAACACACAATCATTCATTTTTCTCTCTTGAAGCTGTCCTCAATATGTTGATATGTTATAAGTACTTGTAATTCCAAACACCCAAAGTATCACCATATGAGAATTTCGCCTGGAAATACATTCTTAGTCTCCTATGACAGATGAGACGCATGGTACAATGCTTATTGATGATTCATAGGACAACAAGGAATTTAGGAATCTTGTCCTTCTTATGTTCATGTAACACAGATGAGCAAAACATCTGTACTGGGTATGTGCACATCCTGCGTGGAGAGGACACACTACAGAATTAGTAAGGAGCTGTATATTGGTCATAGGTGCAAATGTATGTGACACAGTGGAGTGAGCTTACAAAATGTCTAATATTTTTAAACCATATTCAATAAGCTGTCATCATACCAAAGTATTGACTAAGCCAAAAAAAAATGATATTAAGTTTCGACATACTACATACTAATTAAATGGGACCTCCATTCATGTAAAAAAAAAGAAATGCCAGTAAACTTTGTTTTAAAGATGTACTATGGAAATACCTAAAAGGATTAAAGAGATGCTGTCCTGAGTTGTTGTTTTTTTTTTCCAATAAATTTTTCCAATGTATTACCTTATTCCTTTACCAATTCTTAAGGATGATGGGCTGGATTTCATGAAGCCAATTCCTGAAGTATTAAGCCAAGGTAGAAAATGTTTTGGCAAACCATAACATACTGTATGTACATTAAAAAAACCTGCATGTGTAGCCATCGAGGCCTTCGGGTAAGACTGCGTAGGTTAAGCATTTTAATAAATAAAATAAATAAACCCTCTTGAGGGCTGCTGAGTGTTGTAGTCTGTTTGTCACCCTGCCCAGCCAGGCACACAGTTCTCATTTACCCTCAGGCAGAAATTCAGTCCTTGAACTTTGTTTTGTATTTTTATTGAGGGGATTAAACTTGGATGGGGATGAGATTTTCATGAGATGCCCAAACTGATTTGCAGAACAACTCCAGCACAACACTTGCTTGCAGATTATCTCTCCTCAACACCTACAGCACAACACTTGCTTGCACTTCCTGGATCAGCTAGTACTAGTTTGTAGGCTGAACACTGACTCTGGCAGGCCTAAGGCGAATGCCCTTTGCTGGCAGGGACCACGGGCTCCTTTAGTGTAGCAAAAATATGGTAGTCCTTAGTGCCAGCTGTCCACTGATGCCAGGACCACATCTTCAGGCCCTGCTGCCTCTCTCCACTGCCATGACACCCCAGCCCACACCTCTGCTTTGCACCCATCTCAGACTGCACTCTCCCAGTCCTCTCAGTCGTGCCTCCCCAGTCGTCTTCTGACTGTGTGTCACTCACCAGCCCTCTTGGCTGTGACCTGTTGTTCCTCTCCTGGAGACATTGACTGGCAGTGCTCTCCCGCTGTCCTGTCTTGCTCCCGTGCCACCTGTCCAGGACACCTCCGTGTGTGGGTGAGAAAGGTCTTGTCCACACCCGAGCCCCAGGCCCAAGGTCAGACTGGGGAGCTCCCTCAAAGTCCTCAACAGCCTAGCATCCATCTCCAGCTTCCACCCAAACAACTACTCCCCAGCTGGGCTGACCAAGAGTATTTAAGGAGGCCTGCCCCCTGCCAATCCAAGTTAGGGATTGATCAGGGCTCCTTTAAACACCCCAAACTGCTCCACCTCCCCTCTCCTCCTTTCTTTCCAGCATATTCTAGAAAGCTCTGGAAAGAAGTGGGAGGTCTTGGTGATCCTGCTTGTGAGTCACCAGCTCTACACTGAGTCACTCCCACCCCAGATAAAAACACACCTTGGCTTGGCTGCCAGTCAAGCCTGGAAATTACCTACTCTCAAAAAAAAACCCTATCACTATCCTTCTAGCAAACTAGAGGGTGGTACAGGTGTAAATTAATATACATATATATAATCAGTGAGACATTTAGATTTAAGGGTTAAAAGTAAGAGCCACCGACATCATGTTCTACAGTAGAAGTGTTTATTAACAAAGTAGATAATGATGTTCAGACTTGTTTGAATGATCGTACCAAGACTGATCACATAATAAACTGAGTAGGGATGATTTGTCCTCTGTATCCTCCTTGTCGGCTTGGCGCGATATTGTTATCAAACTGGCCGACAAGGGGGGTGTCATAGTGGTTATGAATACTAAGAATTATGAGGAAGAAATTTGGAAACAACTGTCAGATAGGGATATATACATGCCTCTTGACTCTAGTCCTGTATTTCTGGTACAGATTAGGATCAAGCAGACATTAATACAAGCTGACTACCCTATTACACCAGTAATGTACATTCTGCCCAAAATTCATACGTACCCTACCAATCCCCCAGGCCATCCAATTGTGTCCTGGGATGGAATCAGTAACTGCGTCTCTAGCTGAGTATTTGGATAAAGTGTTGACACCTTTGGTGTCACAAACTAAATCCTATATCAAGGATACAGGGGTTTTTGTTAAAAAAATTAAGGAGGTTCAAGTAGCTTCTGATTCCATCATTGTCACATGGGATATATCCAGCTTGCATACGATTATACCGCATGAATTAGGAGTTGAATCATGTCATCGGCTTCTAACCCAGTCCTGTCAATATGAAAATAAGCAGATTACATTTTTGTTAAAATTATTGGCCATTGTACTTGAAGAAAATTGCTTTCTTTTTAAAGAGGCTAATTTTCTTCAATTGAAAGGAGCAGCAATGGGTTCCAATGTGAACACTTTCATGGACATGATTGAGAATTCCTTCATTTTAAATAACAAATTGTTTCTGGACCACTGTAAGGGGTTTTTCAGATTCATCGATGACGTGTTTGCTATACAGACAGGCGACTTGGAATCACTTTTATTGTTTCAGGATTATTTGAATTATCTTGTGCCAGGTCTTCGATTTAATATCACCTATTATAAAACACAGGTGTGAGTTTTAGACACCATGTTGACCATACAGGGATCTATAATCATTAGTGATTTGTAGTGATGGACGAACTTCCGACGGGACGTTTCGCGAACGCGAAACGCGAACGGACACAAACGTTCGCGAAAACGACCGTTCGCCGCGGGCTCCATTGACTTCAATGGGAGGCGAATTTCGCAAACCTTTAGGTCGAATTTGCGGCCACGGGGTAATTATTAGGGGGTAGCACGTAGTCCCACCACCTGGACAATAGCATAATACATGTATGAGGTGAATTTGGGATCGATAACTACAAGCATTTTTTTTTTATTTGGGAAATTGTTCTGACAATTCAGGACTATGGAGCTAATGAAGGCAATGGAGGAGAGGGAAGGTCAGGGACCAGGGTAGGCAAACAAGAGGGTGCAGGAGATACAGAGCACTGACAGCAGCACCGTAATACAGAGCACTGACATCAGCACCGTGACATACAGCGCTGACAGCAGCTCCGTGACATACAGCGCTGACAGCAGCTCCGTGACATACAGCGCTGACAGCAGCTCCGTGACATACAGCGCTGACAGCAGCTCCGTGACATACAGCGCTGACAGCAGCTCCGTGACATACAGCGCTGACAGCAGCACCGTGACATACAGCGCTGACAGCAGCTCCGTGACATACAGCGCTGACAGCAGCTCCGTGACATACAGCGCTGACAGCAGCTCCGTGACATACAGCACTGACAGCAGCTCCGTGACATACAGCGCTGACAGCAGCTCCGTGACATACAGCGCTGACAGCAGCACCGTGACATACAGCGCTGACAGCAGCTCCGTGACATACAGCGCTGACAGCAGCTCCGTGACATACAGCGCTGACAGCAGCTCCGTGACATACAGCGCTGACAGCAGCTCCGTGACATACAGCGCTGACAGCAGCTCCGTGACATACAGCGCTGACAGCAGCTCCGTGACATACAGCGCTGACAGCAGCTCCGTGACATACAGCGCTGACAGCAGCTCCGTGACATACAGCGCTGACAGCAGCTCCGTGACATACAGCGCTGACAGCAGCTCCGTGACATACAGCGCTGACAGCAGCACCGTAAGCAGCCCCAGGAGGAAGTCAGCACAGCACAGGGATGGTGTGATCCCCTCATAATAAGAACCCCCAGGAGGAAGTCAGCACAGCACAGGGATGGTGGGAGCCCCTCATAATAAGAACACCCAGGAGGAAGTCAGCACAGCACAGGGATGGTGGGAACCCCTCATAATAAGCAGCCCCAGTAGAAATATGACACCGCTCAACCTCTTCAAAGAGGAGGGTAGGGGCATATAGTACGGTGTGCTTTTTTGGGTCAGGGAAGTGAGCCAAATGAATTAAGAAGGTCTGTGTGCTTGATTCCAAAAATTGTTTATAGACATATACATGGTCTACTGATCACATGTGTTGAATTCCTCCGAGATCCATGCCTCATTCATTTTTAGAAATGTGAGGTAGTTAACACTGTGGTGAGCTAGGCGAGTACGCTTATCGGTCACAATCCCCCCTGCTGCGCTGAACGTCCTTTCGGACAGGACACTGGATGAGGGGCAAGCCAACAGTTCGATTGCAAATTGGGCAAGCTCTGGCCAGAGGTCAAGCCTGCCCACCCAGTAGTCTAGGGGTTCATCACTCCTCAGAGCGTCCACATCGGCTGTTAACCCAATGTAGTCGGACACCTGACGGTCTAGGCGTTCCCTGATGCTGGATCCGGATGACACCTGTCGATGGGTCGGCTGAAAGAATGACCTCATATCCGAAGTCACCAACACATCTTCAAACCGGCCTCTTCTTGCAGGCGCTGTTGGATTGGTACCCGCAAATCCTTCTCTGGGAGTGGGAATTGCTCCTCTGCCAGCGCACGCAAAAGCAGAATGCAGCATTTCTCGAAGCAAGGCCTGGAAGTGCTGCATTCTGACAGCCCTCTGCGACGGCGGTAACATTTCCGCCATTTTGTGTTTGTACCGGGGGTCTAAGTACGTTGCCACCCAGTACTGGTCCTTGACCCTCATGCTTTTTATACGGGGGTCCCTATTAAAACACTGGAGCATGAAGGCCCCCATTTGCACTAAAGTGGAAGCGGTGTGGTGGCCTGGCTCCTGCTCATCATCCAGGATAATGTCGTCCTCTTCATTCTCCTCTCCCCATCCTCGCACAACAGGGATCCCAGAAAGGTTTAAAGCATGCTCTTCTTGCTCCTGCTCATCCGCCCCGGCACCATCCTCCTCTGACTCCTCATCAGACTCCTGTTGTTGACTTGTCTCAGATAGAGTAGCCCCCCCTGGGAATTCATCCAGCATTGCGACTTCCTCATCTTCCCGCTCCTGCTCCTCCACAGCCTGATCAATGACACGACGCAATGCACGCTCCAGAAAGAAGGCATAAGGTACCATGTCACTGATGGCGCCATGGCTGCGACTGACCAGTTTGGTGATCTCCTCAAATGGCCGCAGAAGTCTGCATGTGTCGCGCATGAGCAGCCACTGGCGCGGTGAAAAAAAACCCAGCTCCCCAGAACCGTTTCTTTCGCAGAGTTCATACAGGTAGACGTTAACTGCACGTTTCTGCTGGAGCAGCCTATCAAGCATATAGAAGGTTGAGTTCCATCGCGTCGGGCAATCGCAAATAAGACGTCTGACCGGCAGATGGTGTCGCCGCTGAATGTCAGCAAGGCGAGCCATGGCCGTGTAAGATCTTCTGAAATGGGCCGAGATTTTCCTTGCCTGCCGCAAGATGTCCTGGACCCCAGGGTATTTGACAAGGAATCGCTGCACGACCAAGTTTAAGACGTGTGCCATGCACGGCACGTGCGTGATTTTGCCCTGTTTCAATGCGCTAAGCAGATTGGCACCGTTGTCACACACCACTTTACCAACTGTCAAATTGAGCGGTGTTAGCCACTCATCTGCCTGTGAACGCAAAGCTGAAAGGAGTGCCGGGCCAGTGTGGCTCTTTGCTTCCAGGCACAACAGACGCAGCACGGCATGGCAACGTCTCACCTGGCATGTGGAATAGGTTCTGGGGAGCTTGGGCGGTGCAGTGGAAGAGACGCTAGCAGCGGAAAAGGAGGAGGCAGCTGAGGAGGAGAGGGAGGAGGATGGAGTAGGAGGAGGAGAAGAAGAGTCAGGCCTGCATGCAATCCGTGGCGGTAAAACCAAATCTACACGGGTGCCACGGGTTACATGCTTGACGGCCGTCAGAAGGTTCACCCAGTGGGCAGTAAAACTGATATACCTTCCCTGCCCGTGTTTGCTAGACCACGTGTCTGTGGTCAGATGTATCTTGGCACCGACACTGTGTGCCAGAGATACATTCACTTGCCGCTGAACATGGCCATATAGCTCTGGGATGCCCTTCTCTGAGAAATACTTCCTTCCTGGGACCTTCCATTGTGGTGTTCCAATGGCCACAAATTTGCGAAAGGCCTCCGAGTCCACCAGTTTATATGGCAGTAGTTGGCGGGCTATGAGTTCTGACAAGCCAGCCGCCAACCGTTGGGCAAGAGGGTTATCCGGCGTCATCATTTTTTTACGCTCAAACATTAGGCCCACGGAAGCCTGCCTTTTTGCAGAAAAATGTGAGCTTGGCGTGATGGAAGGTGGAGTGGAGGACAATTGTGAGGAGAGAGGAGAAGGAGAAGTAGAAGACGAGGCTGGACGGTGAGAGCCTGCAGTGTGGCTTTGTGTGTTCCGTTGCTCCCACTGGGCTCGGTGATGGCTGCTCATGTGCCTTCTTAAGGCGGTCGTCCCTAGGTGAGTATTGGGCTTACCGCGACTAACGCGTTGACTGCAAAGATTGCAGATGGCAACGCTATTGTCAGCAGCGGACACGTTAAAAAAAGCCCACACTGCGGAGCCATGTGCCGGTGTCCTGGGAGCGCCAGATGTGACCGTACATGGTCGATGACTCGCTCCTGATACATTTGCAGTCTGCTTTGTCCCTGCTGTGCAATGTAAGTCATTGCTGCTTCTCCTCCCTATCTGCTGGTCCATATCTCCCTCTGAACTCCCCTCCTCTTCCTCTCTTGTGGGCACCCACGTGACATCACTAGACACGTCATCATCAACGTCACCTTCCCCACCGCTATAAGTAGAGTAGGCAGCAACACCGGGGACCAACCTCCTCCTTGGGCTGATCTGGGTACTGGCGTCAGACTGCTGAGTAGCGCTTGTTGCTACCTCCTCTTCCTGATCCAATACCAAGAGTGGCTGCGCATCAGAAATGTCCTCTTGATATGGATCGGAAAATAATTCCAGTGACTCAAGCGGAAGGTATGTGGTGGTGGTGGTGGTGGTCGTGTTGTTGGTGGTAGTGTCTTTGGGGGTGCACATAGCAGAGAGTGAAGAAGAGGGTGCAGATCGAGAGGATGAGGAGGGTGCAGAAGAGTAAGGCTGAGCGAGCCACTCAACCAAGTCTGGTGCATCCTTTAAAGTAATTGAACGCACCTTCTGCAACTTCCCACTTTGGCTCAAGCCTGTTGCTCCTGCCCTACCCCTACCACCCCTGCGGAAGGGCCTGCCTCTTCCTCTGCATGTCATTTTTTAAATGACCCTGTGACAAAACTCTTAGTCCCTATACCGCTGAAGGACTGCTGCAGTATAGGTGAGCGGTCAGCAGTGGTGCACGTCAACCCTATCTATTGTGGACCGATAGCGGTCCTTACAGAACAGCAGACTGTACCGCACTCAAGCCTATGTACCGTAGCACCCTATACCAAGTTACCAGTCCTTATAAGAACTTTTGTGGACCAAGCAGGTTGTGTATTAGTGTTTAGCAGACTGTACGTCAGTCCCTATACCGCTGAAGGACTGCTGCAGTATAGGGCAGCGGTCAGCAGTGGTGCACGTCAACCCTATCTATTGTGGACCGATAGCGGTCCTTACAGAACAGCAGACTGTACCGCACTCAAGCCTATGTACCGTAGCACCCTATACCAAGTTACCAGTCCTTATAAGAACTTTTGTGGACCAAGCAGGTTGTGTATTAGTGTTTAGCAGACTGTACGTCAGTCCCTATACCGCTGAAGGACTGCTGCAGTATAGGGCAGCGGTCAGCAGTGGTGCACGTCAACCCTATCTATTGTGGACCGATAGCGGTCCTTACAGAACAGCAGACTGTACCGCACTCAAGCCTATGTACCGTAGCACCCTATACCAAGTTACCAGTCCTTATAAGAACTTTTGTGGAACAAGCAGGTTGTGTGTTAGTGATTAGCAGACTGTACGTCAGTCCCTATACCGCTGAAGGACTGCTGCAGTATAGGTGAGCGGTCAGCAGTGGTGCACGTCAACCCTATCTATTGTGGACCGATAGCGGTCCTTACAGAACAGCAGACTGTACCGCACTCAAGCCTATGTACCGTAGCACCCTATACCAAGTTACCAGTCCTTATAAGAACTTTTGTGGACCAAGCAGGTTGTGTATTAGTGTTTAGCAGACTGTACGTCAGTCCCTATACCGCTGAAGGACTGCTGCAGTATAGGGCAGCGGTCAGCAGTGGTGCACGTCAACCCTATCTATTGTGGACCGATAGCGGTCCTTACAGAACAGCAGACTGTACCGCACTCAAGCCTATGTACCGTAGCACCCTATACCAAGTTACCAGTCCTTATAAGAACTTTTGTGGACCAAGCAGGTTGTGTATTAGTGTTTAGCAGACTGTACGTCAGTCCCTATACCGCTGAAGGACTGCTGCAGTATAGGGCAGCGGTCAGCAGTGGTGCACGTCAACCCTATCTATTGTGGACCGATAGCGGTCCTTACAGAACAGCAGACTGTACCGCACTCAAGCCTATGTACCGTAGCACCCTATACCAAGTTACCAGTCCTTATAAGAACTTTTGTGGACCAAGCAGGTTGTGTATTAGTGTTTAGCAGACTGTACGTCAGTCCCTATACCGCTGAAGGACTGCTGCAGTATAGGGCAGCGGTCAGCAGTGGTGCACGTCAACCCTATCTATTGTGGACCGATAGCGGTCCTTACAGAACAGCAGACTGTACCGCACTCAAGCCTATGTACCGTAGCACCCTATACCAAGTTACCAGTCCTTATAAGAACTTTTGTGGAACAAGCAGGTTGTGTGTTAGTGATTAGCAGACTGTACGTCAGTCCCTATACCAATGAAGGACTGCTGCAGTATAGGGCAGCGGTCAGCAGTAGTGCACGGCAACCCTATGTATTGTGGACCGATAGCGGTCCTTACAGAACAGCAGACTGTAACGCACTCAGGCCTATGTACCGTAGCACCCTATACCAAGTTACCAGTCCTTATAAGAACTTTTGTGGACCAAGCAGGTTGTGTGTTAGTGATTAGCAGACTGTACGTCAGTCCCTATACCAATGAAGGACTGCTGCAGTATAGGGCAGCGGTCAGCAGTAGTGCACGGCAACCCTATGTATTGTGGACCGATAGCGGTCCTTACAGAACAGCAGACTGTACTGCACTCAGGCCTATGTACCGTAGCACCCTATACCAAGTTACCAGTCCTTATAAAAACTTTTGTGGACCAAGCAGGTTGTGTGTTAGTGTTTAGCAGACTGTGCGTCAGTCCCTATACCGCTGAAGGACTGCTGCAGTATAGGGCAGCGGTCAGCAGTAGTGCACGGCAACCCTATGTATTGTGGACCGATAGCGGTCCTTACAGAACAGCAGACTGTAACGCACTCAGGCCTATGTACCGTAGCACCCTATACCAAGTTACCAGTCCTTATAAGAACTTTTGTGGACCAAGCAGGTTGTGTGTTAGTGATTAGCAGACTGTACGTCAGTCCCTATACCAATGAAGGACTGCTGCAGTATAGGGCAGCGGTCAGCAGTAGTGCACGGCAACCCTATGTATTGTGGACCGATAGCGGTCCTTACAGAACAGCAGACTGTACTGCACTCAGGCCTATGTACCGTAGCACCCTATACCAAGTTACCAGTCCTTATAAGAACTTTTGTGGACCAAGCAGGTTGTGTGTTAGTGATTAGCAGACTGTACGTCAGTCCCTATACCAATGAAGGACTGCTGCAGTATAGGGCAGCGGTCAGCAGTAGTGCACGGCAACCCTATGTATTGTGGACCGATAGCGGTCCTTACAGAACAGCAGACTGTACTGCACTCAGGCCTATGTACCGTAGCACCCTATACCAAGTTACCAGTCCTTATAAGAACTTTTGTGGACCAAGCAGGTTGTGTATTAGTGTTTAGCAGACTGTGCGTCAGTCCCTATACCGCTGAAGGACTGCTGCAGTATAGGGCAGCGGTCAGCAGTAGTGCACGGCAACCCTATGTATTGTGGACCGATAGCGGTCCTTACAGAACAGCAGACTGTACCGCACCCAAGCCTATGTACCGTAGCACCCTAGACAGACCAAGTTACCAGTCCTGATAAAGAGCTTTGTGGAACAAGTGAGTTGTGAATGATTAGCAGACTGCAGCAGAAGGGCAGCAGTCAAGTATAATATTCTTTCTATATTTGGAAGAAAGAATATTATACGTGTACAAGCCTATTACCGTACCACTGATACCAGTCCTGAAAAGAACCTTTGTGGAACTAATAGTAACAGCAAGTCTTTAAAATTATCCTCACTGCCTGACACACTGCTTCCTGCCTGTCCCTATACAAATTGGCAAAAAAGAGTAGGCTGGAACGATTAGCTGGAACAGCTCTTTTGTGGACCTGATAGTAACAGCTAATGATGATGATGATGATGATGATGAAGAAAGACTAATCTGGCTGAGCTGTCCCTAAAATAGCAGCATACAGCGCTCTGTCCCTTTATCTAAACTGACAAAAGAAACTCAGGCTGCTGACCTAACACCTATACCAGTCCTGAAAAGAACTTTTGTGTACCAAATAGCTAGCGTTTTCTCTGTCCCTACTCCACACAGGATCCTTTCCCTACAGTGACAGAAGAAAGAATGTAAAATGGCCACCGGATCGGGTGTATTTATAGGTTAGGGGGAATGTCCAAGTGTCCATGAGCTGTCATGTCTCAATTGGTTGTCCTGTAACACATGATAAACGTGTCACGAAAGGTTAAAGTTCTTGTATACATTAAACACGTAAGTCCGCCGGGGCGAACGACGGAAAAAGGCGTTCGAACCCGCGGACGGCGAAAGTCGGAAATTCGCCGCGAAACGACCGCCGGGCGAACCGTTCGGCCATCACTAGTGATTTGTATATAAAAGCTACAGACCATAATCAGTTATTACATTATACCAACTTTCACTCTCCAGGTGTATTTAAATCTATTCCCAAAAGCCAACTTACTCATGTAAATAGGATTGTAAATGATCTAGAGGGATGCTATCAGCAACCTAATGAAATGGAAAAGAGACTCACACAAAGGGGTTACCCTTTAGAGGTGGTACATAAAGAACAGGAGATGATTACATTTTTAGATATCAAACCCAAAATTATTGGACAAAGCAGGATTCCATTTGTGGCTCAATTTCATCCCTTATCCTTCAGGATATTTAGTATTTTCAGGAAACACTGGTCCATATTGAGTGAAAATTATCCTAATATTTCTGAATTTAACACACCTCCTCTTCTGTCTTATAGACGGGGTATAACATTGCAAGACAGACTAGTGAGCACTGATGAATACCATACTCCCACCCCTTTTGTAACATTCCTGGGACCTAAAAACAATGGTCCCTTTGCCTGTCTGGGCTGCATTTAATGTAGTGTAAATTTTTGTCTCACCCACATAGAGGTCATAGGATTGAAATGAAAGGATATTACACATGTCAGTCTTCATATGTGATCTATGTGATTAAATGTCCTTGTGGGCTCCTCTATGTTGGTGAGACAGCCCAAAAAGTAAAGGACCGTATTGCCCAGCACAAATACTCTACAGGAGGCAAATTTACGCAACTTCCACTAGCTAGGCATTTTGTTGAAAAGTGCCATGTGATTTCTCAAATGAAATTCATGGTTATAGATGGAGTAAGTCACAATAGGAGAGGTGGCAATTGTGAGTTAATTTTGAGAAGGAAAAAAAGTACAGTGGATGCACTCTTTGGATACTATGTACCCCAAGCAGTTAAACTAAGAAATCGATCTGTACTTGTTTGTATGAGTGACTCGTGGAATATTGGTTGTTCAACATATAACCTGTTTTAAATTATATAGTGTTTACTAAATATGAAGATAAAAAGGCATGTGTTTTCTCTATTTTTTTTCTCTTTTCTATTTTATATTATAGGTTGACATCAGGGATGCATGTCAGAGTGAATAGGAATTTGTATCCAGTCTCTAGCAATGCATTTTTCATCTTGCTATTTTTGATTAAAGAGATCTTTGACACATGTGATGATGGATAATGACCTTGTTAATGCAATTGATTATATTTATGCTTTCTTATAAATGATGTGAAAAGAATACCTCAATTGTGATATGTTCCAGTCTAAGGAAGGGTGCTAACAATATAGCCCGAAACTCTAACTATATACTGGAATGCTTTTGATACATTTTTTGTATGTTTTTTTGTATGAATTGGGAGTTGAAGCATATCATAAGCAAATTAAATTTTTGTTAAAACAAATTTAACAAAATTTAACAAAAATAATTTGTTGAATCAATGAGCCCATCCACCCACCAATGTTCCAATTACCAAATGGATCGCAATTACTACCCTTTTCAGGAGTGGTGAGATTAATGGTTTTTCCTTAGTTTCTCTATCTTTTGGAGATAGGCTCCTATTATGTCTTGTATACCAGGCTCTTCAAACCAGGAACAACAAGCAGCATCATTTGCGAGCACACATAGACCTCCTTCCTTAGTCAACAGATAGTCTAAGGCCAATTTAGTTTGCAGGGTATGTTTGTGTAGTAATCTTAGGTCTGCAGCTATTTAATTGACTGCACTCTCAGTTTCATCAACTATTGAACGGATGTACTTGTGGGCTACATTGAAAAAATTTGAATTTGGAGAGGAATTCATTTCTTGGGTCCAGTTGTTATACCATGCCACCAAGGCTGCCATTAGAGAGGCAAGTAGAGTCTCCTTAGATTTTAGTTTGTATAGGGGCACTCGGCAGGAATGCCCTTTGTCCCCACTCTTATTTGCTCTGGCCATTGAGCCCCTGGCAGCTCTCATGCACTCTAACCCTGACATCCCAGGCTTCTAGTATGGAGAGCTACAGGAGAAGTTAATGTTATATGCGGATGATACCATGCTACTCTTAACCCTTGTACACACGGTCAGACATTCTGACAACCAAATCCGTTGGACTTTGTCAGACAGATTTTGTCCAAAACTGTTGCATACACACGGTCGGACAAAGTTGTCAGAAAATCCGATCGTTCGTAACGTGATGACGTTATTTAGTTACAACGGGACTACGTTCAGGCTAGTAACCAATAGCTTTGGTCTAGGAATTTGATCTGAGCATACGTGGCACTTTGCCCGATCGGAATTCTCTACAAACGATCGGACTTTGTCCGATCGGATCATGTTGTCGGAAAGTTTTATAGCCCTGCTCTAAAACTTTGTTGGTCGGATATTCCGACGGAAACAGTCCGATGGAGCACACACACAGTCGGATTATCCGACAACACGGTTTGATCGTACATTTTCTGTCGGAATGTCCGACCATGTGTACAAGGGCTTAGGGGATACCAAAAAGTCCCTTACTGAAGCTATGAGGGTGGTTCGAACCTTTGGCATTTATTTTGGGTTGGTAGTAAACTGGACTAAATCTTCACTCATTTTTCTAGATAAGAGCCCAGATCAGTAACTGTCAACAATTCTTGATATTCCAGTATCTAGGACCATTAAATAATTAGGTATACAAGTCACTCCGGACTTGTATAGGTTAAATCTCACCCCCGTACTTAATCATAGTCACAATAGGATTAAGGTTCGGTCCAGATTGAAAATGTCACCAATAGGTAGGATCAACCTCATAAAAATGATTCTTATTCCTCAAATCCTATACGTGTTACATAATTTGCCACTAGTTATCCCACTGAAACAGCACTCCTTACATTCATGATCGGGAGGGGGGTCGCTGAGGGATTGGAAGCCTTGCAGTTCAGTAAATAAAACAAATTATACCCCACATATGACCTAATTAAAAAAATCTGGAATAGTTCCTTCCAAAAAATATTCCTAATCACCAAAGCTGTCCGTACTTGCACTTTTATGTACTTTGCACTACGGAGGGGGCGCCTTGGCTAACTCACTCCCCTTCTCCCCCTGCTCCACCCTGCTCCTGTTTTCTCTCCTGTACCCCCCCCCCCCCTTTTTTATCTTTCCCCCTTTTTTTACCAATGTGCCTACTTGATGATAATTGTGATACATTGTTGTTACTTGTTTCCTTTCCTGTTTTCTTTTATCTTGCATATAATAAAAATATATTCAACCCTAAAAAAAACTGGAATAAAGTTAGAACACTACAGCGGGTCATCATATGGCACAATAACCAGTACACAGAGATAGGGAAATTGCAATATAGTAAAAAATGGCAGCAATATGGGGTTAACTACTTATATCAAATATTCTGGAATGTAGAGTTGCATGCCTTTGCAGCTCTTCAGGAGGAATTCCAGCTCCCCAGGTCCTACTCTACTACTTCCAACTCCAGCATGAGATAGAGGCCCAGTATGATGTGGATGCATGGGTACAAAACGCTACTTCCATCTTTGATTACATGGCAGAGGTATTGTCCTATAAGGGCTTCATATCCTGTAGTTACACTATGATACTTAATCTGACCCTGTCAGATTTGACCCAAAAGGTACTAACCCAATGGGAACAGGATGTTGGGTCCTTTGAGGTGGAACAATGGGAAGAGGCGCTATCGACAGTCGCTTGGGGCTCCCTAAATGTTGCCCAGTGCCTGTCCCAGTTGTATATACTTCTACGAGTCCATTATACCCCGACCAGGTTGGTTAAAATGAGGGTGCGCAATGATCCCTCATGTACCCGCTGCATGTGGGATCATGGTGACCTGATACACCCATTGTGGTGTTGCCCCAAATGAAATGTCTACTGGACAGAGGTTATAGGGGTTATCAACCGAACTTTCCAGATCTAGATTAAAAGAGATCCCAAACCATGTCTGTTAGAAATTATAGATGATGGCTTAGTTGAGGAGGCCCCCAGGCATGCGATAGCCAGGGCCCTCTTTCAGGCCCGGAAACTGATTTTGCGGCATTGGAAATCAACAGAACCCCCTACAGTGCAGGAATGGATAGAGCAAATGGGTAACACTTTAAGGCTAGAAAAATATATCTACCAACATAGGGGCAGTACAGCAAAATTTGTCAAACTATGGGAACCTTGGCTGAATGTACCGGGTTGGCTCTGGTGGAACTTGTATTGGACCATTTGCTATAAATGCTATGTTGCAGCAATACTACATGCCAGACCCATTGCACACACTTAACAAGGAAGGGGGAGGGGGGTGTACCCCTATACATGTACAACTTTGTATGGAACCTGATTAGATTTTTGCACATATGTTACATGATGTTGTTTACTCTTTTTATCGAGTGGATGCATACACTGTACATGAGCGTTTAAAAATGTTATTATCCTATGTGGAACTTAAAACTGTGAAAGTGTATTGCTCTGAATCCAGTATTGGATGTATTATGCGAGTTTAAAAAAAACGTATTTTGAGATCAAAAAAAATAAAAAATAATCTGGTCAACTAATGTACTATAATTATTAAAAGCATTTTCCATTGCTGGAAATCATGCCCATATCTTGTCTCCAGTATTGAATATAGCTCTACGTTTTCGTGCAGGCATGGGTTGATGGTAGTCCTCTAAATGATTCATTGCCACTTCGTATATCCTAATATCATTTTCTTCAACTACAAAAAGGGATGGCGCTAATGTCCCAATATAGCAGGTACCATAACTATGGGGTGGTATCCACTTAAGCCTTTTGACCACAGATAAGGTAGTAAGAGTCTATTAGTACATATGGTGTAAAACGTCTATGACCAGGGCAGCGTACATACTCATAGGTCTGATAATTGTAACATTCGGCTGCAGAAATGTTTCCCACCCTAGGATAGTGCCACATTCCAGCATGGATTAGATAAAACAGATTCCAATCGAACTGGGGGAAAATTATCTATTTCAGGTTGAGTATAACCCCATGAGGATGCAATAGGAGATATACGGACAACCTAAGATCTATAGTTTTTGGGTGTATGTGTTATTCCTGTGCAGTCCCAAGAGGCTAAAAACCATTCTAATGCCTTAATGAATTTACCATCTCTAAACAGGATGTAATCTGGTTTTGTCATATTTTCTATTCTGATGCCACATTGTATACCTCTTGCCTGTGCTGCGCAAGGGGATATACCCAAAGGACTTTGGTTATATTTAAAATAAGGTAATTTTTCAGAAAATTAAAACATTTGTGGCATTTCTAGACATACTGGTATGTGGGCAGCCTTGTATTGTTTAACCACTTAAGCCCTGTACCATTTGGCTGCCCAAAGACCAGAGCACATTTTGCGATTCGGCACTACATCGCTTTAACTGACAATTGCGCGGTTATGTGACGTGGCTCCTAAACAAAATTGACGCCCTTTTTTTTCCACAAATAGAGTTTTGTTTTGGTGGTATTTGATCACCTCTACGGTTTTTATTTTTTGCGCTATAAACAAAAATATAGCGACAATTTTTTTTTAAATTCATTTTTTTTACTTTTTGCTATAATAAATATACCTAAAAAATATATAAAAAAACATTTTTTTCCCTCAGTTTAGGCTGATATGTTTTCTACATATTTCTTGGTAAAAAAAAAATCACAATAAGCTTTTATTGATTGGTTAGCACAAAAGCGTCTACAAAATAGAGGATAGTTTTTTTTTACTACTACTGGCAGCGATCAGCAATTTTTATCATGACTATGACATCATGGCAGACAGATCGGACACTTTTGCTGTGATTTTGGGAACATTCACATTTGTACAGCAACCAGTGCAATTAAAAATGCATTGATTACTGTGTAAATGTGACTGGCAGTGAAGGGGTTAACCACTAGGTGGTGCTGTAGGGGTTAAGTGTGTCCTCTATAGCCTTGACTGTTAAAGTGATTGTAAGGGTTCATTTTTATTAAATTTTTTTAAAACACAAACATATACTTACCTCCACTGTGCAGCTCATTTTGCACAGAGTGGCCCGGATCCTTGTCTTCTGGGGTCCCCTGGCGGTTCTCATGTCTCGTCCCCACATCAGATAACCCCGTAGGAGAAGCGCTCCCCCAAGGGGGTTACTCCCCCAAGGCGCGCTCCCGAGTCCAGCACTCTGCGTCCATAGATGCCGAATGTATGACTCTGCCCCGCCCCTTGGCACCCACATAATTGGATTTTATTGACAGTAGTGGGAGCCAGTGGCTGCGCTGCTTTAAATCTATCCAATCAAGAGCTGAGGACCTCCTGCAGAGAGACAGCACTTCCCCGCCGGGTCAAGTTCCAGGGCTCAGGTAAGTTAAACGTGGGGGCTGGGGGGCCGGTCACTGCCAGGTGTTTTTTCACCTTAATGCATAGGATGCATTAGGCCGCGTACACACGCGGGGACTGTTCGCTGAAACTGTCCGCTGAAACCAAGTTTCAGCGGACAGTCCGCTCGTGTGTGGGCTTTCAGCGGACAGTTTCAGCGAACAGTCCGCTGTACAAGGTTTTTCGGAAATTCCGAAAAACTGTCCGCTGAAACCTTGTTTCAGCGGACAGTCCCCGCGTGTGTAGGCTTGTTCGTCAAACAAAGTTGCGCGCATGCTCAGAAAGGATTTTCACGCCGAAAGTTATAATGCAGTGTATAGGACGTCGTATTTTTCGTCCCGTCGTACGTGCCGTTCACGTCATCGCGCATGGTTTCAGCAAACTGTTCGTCCGTCGTGTGTGGCCATGTCCGTCCATGCTAATTTTGAGCGGACTGTTTGCCGAAACTGTTTGACGGACAAAGTTGGGCGAACAGTCCCCGCGTGTGTACGCGGCCTTAAGGTGAAAAAACACGAAGGTTTACAACCACTACTAAAGGCATAGTAGTATTTTACTCATCTTTTAACGTTGGCTGTACTTTCTTGCAATGGCTGGCATGTATTCACGTCTGTTTTCCTTCCAACTTTACAGCTGTAACAGTTGTCAGGAGTACTTCGTAGGGTCCTTCAAATTTTGGTCCCAAGGGCACCTTCACATGTTCTTTCACTAGGACCCAATCACCTGGCTGTAAATCATGTGTTCCAGTTACTTGATCTGGATCTGGAATTGAATCAAAAACCAGCTTGTGCGTAACAGTTAGTTGTTTGTGTAAAGCAATTTCATAAGAAACAAGATCATTATACATTACAGCAGTCTGGTGTGGAAAATACAACCCTGCCTTAGGTGGACCCCCAAACAAAATTTCATAAGGGCTCCTGCATCAGTTTAGCTAGTCTGTTTTTAATAACCCCATTGTATCTTTCTACCTTTCCTGAACTCTGAGGATGATAGTGGGTATGGAAGGCCTGCTCAATTCCGAAGTCTTTGCATATTATTTGCATGATCTGCCCAGTGAAATTTGTTTCTCGGTCGCTCTCGATGGTTTCAGGGACTCCAAAACTACATATTATTTCAGAAAGGAGCTTCTTTGCTGTTGTCTTGCCATTTGCTTTAGCCACTGGCCAAGCTTCTATCAAATATGAAAACATGTCTACACACAGAAAAACATATTGATATTGGTCTGATTTGGGCAATTGGATGTAATCAATCTGAAGTCTTTGGAAACGGAATATTAGGCTTGGCCAAATGTCTTTGTGTTACTCTGGTCATTTCCCTGGGTTATTTTTAGCACAGATTATACATCCCTCAGAAAGTCTTGACATGCATTTCTGGAGTATTGCATAAACCATCCAGCCTTTTCAATGTTTCTTTCCATTGCCTTAGGGCCTACATGACCTGGGCCATGGGCTAGTTGCATGATCATCTTCTCTGTTTGAGGTGGGACACATACAGGGGCAGACTGACCATTTGGCCACTCGGGTACTGCCCGAGGGCCCCGGGCCACTAGGGGCCCCCATCAGAGTTGCCAGCTTCAGTAAAACCAGGGACAGTATGTAAAAATCTGTGTTTTTTTTACATCTGTCTCTGAAATGTCCCTTACCGACATCCTTTTGGACTAAAAAAACCTGAGATTATAGCTGCCACACCTCCTCCAGTACCTTCTCAGGCAATAGAAACATGTCTGTGTATACTATGTGATTGTATACTGTATGTGTGTGTGTATACTGTGTGGCCCCATAATCTCTGATTGCCTGGGGTCCCCATAATCTGCTATTGCCCAGGGGCCCCATGTGTTGTCAGTCCACCCCTGGACACATATTCTATTTTCCTTCTACAAGAGCTTTTCTTGGTCCTTCTTTGCTTCGTCCCTTTCCATGATTTCATACCAATCATTGGGTGCAGATTCTTGCAATTTCTTAAATCAGTTTTTCTGCTTTCTGTATTTGTTCTCTTCTCTCCTCCAATCTTTTATGGGCTTCTTCTTCTTCCTTTGCAAAATCAGTGACAAGGGCCATGATTTCTTCCATTGGTGTTTCAGCAGTCTTTCTGACAGTATGATCAGCCAACTGGTTTCCTTTTTCTTCCATGGTTTGTCCTCCAGTATGTGCCTTCACCTTGGGGATGGCTACTTCCTTTGGGAGGATGACTGCTTCAAAAAGTTCTTAAACATATTTCCAGTTTTGAATTGGTTCTCAATCCTCTGTTCTTCCATATGGGTCCACAATCATGAACTACTCCTAGCACACACCTGATGTCAGTATAGATGTTAGCTGATTGATCTTTTGCGGTCTCACATGCTCTGGTGAGTGCTACCAACTTGGCAACCTGCGCTGAACGTGTTGAAGGGAGTAGTTGGGTCTCAGTCACTTCCTCCAATTTTGTCCCTGCTTATGCCGTTCTTAGGACTCCATCTTTGTACGGGTGTGAATTGTCTACAAACAGGATCAGATCAGGATTTTCAAGAGGAGTGTCCTTTACTGGGGAGATTTGCTGCATTTCTTCTTCTATGAGTTCCAAGCCATTTTGGTCACCCTCCTCTTTGAGTTCTTCCTCTCTCTTTGGGAGAAAGCTGGCAGGATTGATTGTGGTGCATCTTTTCACTTCTATCTCTCCTGATTCAAGCAGGATTGCTTCATACTTGCTCAGCCTTGCCGATGACAAGTGTTTGGTCTTTGCTCTTTCCAAGATTTCATTTGCTGCATGTGTTGTATAAACTGTCAGAGGCTGATTCATCCTTAAAATGGCAACCTTGTCAACCAGTAATGCAGCAGCTGCAACTGCTTTTACACAGGTTGGTTTGCACATAGTAAGATGTTGTCAATGTACAGCTTGATCACTGTGCCTTCATAGGCTGGTTGCCACCGGTTTAGGATTGTCATCATGGCCTTTGAGAACATACTTGAAAATTAAATCATTCCTTATGGAATTCTTGTCCAGGTATACATTTCTCCTTCAAACCGTAAAGCAAAGAGTTCCTGTCTTTCTTCATCCAAGGCAACACTAAAGAAAGCATTTGCCAGGTCTATTATGGTGTACACCCGTGTTATTGTAGGTATGTCATTGAGCAAAGTACTGGGATTTGGGACAACAGGAGTGTCTTCCTTGATGATTTGATTGATGGCCCTTAAATCATGTGCCATTCAATATACTGGCTTTTCTCCCTTTTTTACCTTTTTCTTTACAGGAAACAATGGCATCTGTGCTCTACTTTCTGTTTTCTTTATGACACCTACTTCAAGTAATTATTTTATTTGTACTCGTACACCAGTGAGTTGATCTGGTGACAGCGGATACTGTGGTATGTGTGGGATTTGTGTTCCTGCTTTTATTTTGACTTTAACCGGAGGGATTTGTAGAAGTCCTACATCATATTTTCCCTTGGCCCAGAGAATATCAGGTATTTGAGCAACAATTTCAGATGGAGTATTACCTTCAATCTCTTCCTCTAATTCCATTTCTGTCAATCCACATCATTTCTTCATCTAATTCTCCAACATGTACTTTTACTCTGTTGGGTGTATACTGCACACAGGCTTGTAAGTAACTCAGTAGGTCTCTTCCCAATAGGTTGCATGGCACAGTGTCAGAGACAAGCAGCTTATGAAACATATTGTTGGTTCCAATTACAATTTGTATGGGGGAAGTATTTCCTTGAGAGGGGTAGACTTTCCTACCACTCCAAGGGCTAGTGGCCCAGATGTAAGGGGGGTGTCTTTTGGTAGGCGTGACTTTTGAATTATAGTCCAGGCAGAGCCAGAATCAACTAAGCATGAAAAAGCGTAATGTTACAAAAGCATCTTTACCATCCGTCTCCGAGATTAACAAATTAACTTCTGTGTGATCAGAAAATTCATGCTGCTTTACTAGTCATTTATCATAATCTCCCTCTTTCTTCTACTTACCTCTGTCAGGCAATCCGCATTTTCTGGCAAGATGGCCAATCCTGCCACAATTATAGTATTTCCTGGTTTCTTTTTGAGAAACAGCTACTTGACCATCATTTTGGGATACAAAAACATTCAGCTTTTTCTCTTTTCTTTCTTCTTCCTGAGCCTCAATGCTACTGCACACTTCTCTCATCAAAGCCCATTCAAATCCCTTCAATTCTGGTTTTGTTGCCATCAACCGCTTCCTTATTGCTTCTCTGAGTCCTATCACATCAGAATTCTTACAACCTATGGCAGTAATGTTAGTGCGGTTAGCCAGATCCACTCCTACTGTCTTTGCCATGGTCTGGACACATTTAAGGTAATGAAAATCATCCTCAGCCTTTTCTTGAATCACAGCCAGCATACCACCTGACTTGTTCTGCGAGGGCCACTCGTTAATAATTCTACAGCATTCTGCCCACTTCCCTTCTAATACATATGTTGTCTTATCTCCAGCCCAAAATGGAAAGTTTCTCCTGCCTGTGGGGCACATAGTAACATTGGCATTGTCATCTGCACTTTTCTGTGCAACCATGTTTAATTCAGCAGACCCAAGGACTAATCTCAGCAATTGAGCCATATCTGCCCAGCAAAAATCCTGAGTTTCTTTCAATTTGTTCATTTCCTGCACAAATACAGCTTTGTCTTTAGAAGGGTGTGGAATGTCCCTTGTAAGCGCATGCATCTCTGCTGGAGAAAAGGGCTGGTAACTAGTACTTGTAATTATTTTTGGTTGTACACCATCCTGTCTTTGTCTTGTATTAGTAATTATGCGAACAGGATAGGAACTGTATCTTAAGCCTAATTCAGCTTAATTTTCTTCCGGGGCAGCTATAACCTCTAGGTCGCTTATGGCCCCCCATAAGGTCCTTGACCAGTAAAATTAGGTGCAGGTTGTGCCTGGTAACTTGGAGGAGGAGGAAGAGGTGCTGAATAAAAGGGTGCTGCAGGGGATGAGGTCACTAAGGAATGAGCTTGGGGTGGCCTTTAGGACAGAGGAAATATCTCTATTATATTCTTTTGGTCACAATCATTGTCCTCATCCTCACTTTCTTCCTTAGCTTTCTTCCCCTCCCCTTTACCTTGACCTCTGTCAGGAACCATGAAACAGACAGAGACAGAAGTACAATAAAATCACACTTGATTATTAATAAAAATAAAAAGGTAAACAGCAAAAAGCGTAGTCAAGCAAGCCAGAGTCCAGTAGCCAGATCGGGTAGTCAGCCAGTCCAAAGTTCATAAACCAGATCGGGTAATCAGCCAGTCCAGACGTCAGGGATCCAAGGAGAGCAACCGCAAGCAGGATGGAAGCCAGGAGGGATGTAGCAAGCCAGTCTTGAAACAACAGACGGAGATGGTTCCTAGTGATGTGACCAAACGTGAAGGCAATAGAGAAATGAGCTGGAAGACTTGCTATAGGCAGACCAGACGAGCATCATTGGGAACAGCTGGTAACTGTGGGGAGAGAAGAGTGCTGGCAATTAGCTGACAGCTGTGTGGCCAGCCCAGAGGAGGAAGGGCTAAGCCAGCCCTGACAGCCTCTCTTGCTTCATCTAGGACTTGCATTGTCCCGGGACAAATGTAAGGCTTCAACCATCTCTGACAGATTTCGTTCACATATCTTTCCATTTCTTAAACATTTAGATAACACTTGCATTGTCTGGTCTAATTCCTTTTTGCTAGGCCCATCAGTGATATGCGTTAGAAAAATCTTAACAGGTTTGTGACAACTTGATTTCATCACGTTGCATACTTTCAAAAATCCAATACTGCACACATTTAATGCCGTTATCCAACTCTGTCAATCTGCCATGAAAATTAACATACACAGAGACTCAACTTGAGACATCGTAAACTCCTTCAGTTGGAATTGGATCTGCTCTATTTTTAGTCCAGACTATAATAGTTTTGGTGTCATTTCTTAACCACCGTCCATATCTGTCTGTCATTTCTGTGAGAGGACTTAATTTACTTGTGCCATTTTTTAAAATCTCACTGCATCGAGAGGTCCATGGGAGAGCCGTGCTCCCACTCTTAGAGTCCTCACTTTGAGTCTCTAACAATTTGTGGGTCGTCACCCAAAAATGTATATATATTTTTTCTCCGGGCTATAGATAGTAGCCCTCAAATATGGCACTTATTACACTTGGCCACACAGGCCTGCCACACACAGGCTATTATACCACTACAGTCCTCTGGGTAAACCTTCTCACAAGTCTTATAAATCTATCGACATCCCAAGCATAGAAACAAGACATCATCAATCCACCTCATCAATCCTCCTCCATCCAACAATGATTATTATCGACTCTATTATTTCTGCAACTAGTGAAGTAGAGGAGTTATTTGGGTGTAGCATTAACATTACTCTGGTTTGCATTAATTGTATCTCACCATCTCATCAAAAGAAAAAAAAACACATCAGATGTCAGCCAATAGACTTTAGACACCAACAGGTACTTGCTGTGGTAGGCAGAATAAGTAAGAATAAAAGTTTCTTACCGTGGCCACTTTGGTTCTGCCCACCATGGGTTTTGCATCTCTTTGGTTGGAAGGCCACCGGAACTGAATCCGAGCAGAGGTACCAGCTGTTAAATCCGATTTGGGAGTCTTCAAGACAAGGCCTTTTTCTGATGAGACAGTGAGTCCAAAACATAGGGGCTTTTCATCCATACACTGCAGTGGAGAAATACATCACAGTTCTCAACTACTATAAGCGAGTAAAAGTGGAAGTGTTTCTGAGCTTACATCTACAGGTTATACAATTTTATATGTATGAATATGCATAAAATATGGGTGTGTGTTCTAGGCATGATATAGGTGTGATTGTATTGTTTAGTCCAAGATCAATGTCTATATCTTCTTAGTAGCAAGGGAACAGTTAAATGGGTGTATACATCTTGTGACTCGCAAAAAAAGACATTTCAGCAGTATTTGGTCGGTTCGGACTGGTTTTGATAAGGAAGTCATTTTGAACAGCTTTATGGGTTCTTAGTAGTTTGTGTTGTCGCATATCCAGTAGTTTCGATTTCCCAGGAACTGGAACACAAGTAAAAAAAAAAAGGAGAACGTCTAGGGAAAGAGAAAAAAGTGTATTACCAAGTCTTAAAGCGATAGTCTATATATATATATATATATATATATATATATATATATATATAATAACTCAACATTATCAGACCCCAATAATTCTACTCAACACTATCTGAAGCAAATAAGTTTATCTTGGTCTCATCGGACCACAGGACATGGTTCCAGTAATCCATGTCCTTAGTCTGTTTCTTTAGGAGAGGCTTCCTTCTGAGATGACCGCCATGCAGACCAATTTTATGCAGTGTGTGGCGTATGGTCTCAGCACTGACAGGCTGATCCCCCACCCCTTCAATCTCTGAAGAAATGCTGGCAGCACTCATACGTCTATTTCCCAAAGACAACTTCTGGATATGATGCTAAGCACGTGCGCTCAACTTTTTGAGGCCTGTTCTGAGTGGAACCTGTCCTGTTAAACGGCTCTATGGTCTTGGCCACTGTGCTGCAGCTCAATTTTAGGGTCTTGGCAATCTTCTTATAGCCTAGGCCATCTTTATGTAGAACAACAATTCTTTTTTTCATAGAAAAGGAGAGCTATGGGACTTTAAATGAGGTGACCGTCATGTCAGATATGGACAAAAGCACCATAAGATTGAAGTTACAGTACATGATTTATTGTTACATAGAAGAAAAATATTGTATCAAATAGGTAGTCACATGACTTACACTAAATATGCTGCTACATAGCATGTAATACAAATAGGAATTAGACATAATAAATGTACATGATAAAATAAATGAGTTAAAAAACATGTATTATAGGAACAGATATCTTTGGGCATCTAGTGGCACTCAACGCGTCTCCTGGCATTACAGCCATTCATCAGGAGTGTTATGAAGTAATATACTGGAAAGGAAATGGACAGGGGTTAATAATTATGCCCTTAGAATAAGGGAGGACAAAAAGATTATATCCCAACAAGGTGGAGATAAATTGGGATACTTACTACACAGCCTCAAGGCCAGGTCCGGTAACAGCCAAGGAAGACAGGGGTAATAGGCATGATGTCTCCCTCAGAGTTGAGACGGGGGAACCCTCCAAAATATCTATGTGTTCCCATAAGGGGCCTACATGACGGGGTATATGTGAAATAAAACCAAGTAGAGGGTAGAAAAAACATACCAAGACAGGATGGGGGATCTCCCAGCGAAGAGGGTAACCTGTATGTGGGATCAGTATGTGCCTCCTTGTGATTGAGTCAAGCAAACAAACCATCGGCTGCTCCAATGCTTTTATATACTCCCATTCCCAAGGAGGGGCCCCGTCATTGTCATGCCTGATTGGCCAATCTGCACCAGAGAGGCAGGGAGGAGATACCCAGCTGCATGTGGATAAGCCATCAGCAGTGGGTCTCCACCCATCTTATGTGTGGCTAAGGATGAAAAAAAGATGTTAAATCAATGTCGATGACACCACCGATGAGCAGGGGCTCAAGCTCCGCCCCCATCAAAGGTTTGGGGGGAGGGAGGGGCTTCTGCACATTGCAACCCCAGAGACAGAGAAAACACCCAACCCTCCTCAAACTCAAGCTGAACCAGACAAGGGATTGGGAGGTGATCTAAAAGGGATACTGGGTCGAAGGTAATACATAGGGAGATATTAACATATGGATCTAAATGGGAATAAGGGAAAATTCTGATAACAAATTGCTGAGCACTGTTATGGCTCAGTGTAAGGGCAATAAACAGAAGTTGATAAAGTATGTTAGGTGTGAAACCGCCGCATGCCAGAGTTTGGGCACCCCAGTCTTGGGTGCTTTAGTTCTGGCTTCTAGCCTCATAAACTCATAGGCAGCTATGGACTCTGAGCCTATAGTTGTGCAATTATATTATGCAGGGAATATTATGTATCTCCTAATAAATCTAAAGAGGCCATACAGTCCATTGGAAAGTGTTGTTTCCTGGTTTAACCTCTTCCCGCCCGCCCTATAGCCGAATGATGGCTATAGAGCAGGCACTTTCGTCCGGGAGGCCGTCCCTGGACGTCCTGATGTTTACTTCCACAATGCGTGCCGCCGCGGGCGCGCATCGGGGAAGTTCTGTTTTTGCCGTGTCCCCGCTGTCTGTGTGAGGAGGGAGAGCGGCGCTGCGAGATGATCTCATATGTTTACATATGAGCTCATCTCACATTGGACACGCCGATCGCGCTGTAAATGGCCGCTGTGATTGGCCGTTTACAGCGATCTGTGTTTGCCTGTCTCCGGGGGACACGGCAAACACAGAACTTCCCCGATGCGTGCCCGCGGCGGCACGCATTGTGGAAGTAAACATCAGGACGTCCAGGGACGGCCTCCCGGACGAAAGCGCCTGCTCTATAGCCATCATTCGGCTATAGGGCGGGCGGGAAGAGGTTAAACCAGGAAACAACACTTTCCAATGGACTGTATGGCCTCTTTAGATTTATTAGGAGATACATAATATTCTCTGCATAATATAATTGCACAACTATAGGCTCAGAGTCCATAGCTGCCTATGAGTTTATGAGGCTAGAAGCCAGAACTAAAGCACCCAAGACTGGGGTGCCCAAACTCTGGCATGCGGCGGTTTCACACCTAACATACTTTATCAACTTCTGTTTATTGCCCTTACACTGAGCCATAACAGTGCTCAGCAATTTGTTATCAGAATTTTCCCTTATTCCCATTTAGATCCATATGTTAATATCTCCCTATGTATTACCTTCGACCCAGTATCCCTTTTAGATCACCTCCCAATCCCTTGTCTGGTTCAGCTTGAGTTTGAGGAGGGTTGGGTGTTTTCTCTGTCTCTGGGGTTGCAATGTGCAGAAGCCCCTCCCTCCCCCCAAACCTTTGATGGGGGCGGAGCTTGAGCCCCTGCTCATCGGTGGTGTCATCGACATTGATTTAACATCTTTTTTTCATCCTTAGCCACACATAAGATGGGTGGAGACCCACTGCTGATGGCTTATCCACATGCAGCTGGGTATCTCCTCCCTGCCTCTCTGGTGCAGATTGGCCAATCAGGCATGACAATGACGGGGCCCCTCCTTGGGAATGGGAGTATATAAAAGCATTGGAGCAGCCGATGGTTTGTTTGCTTGACTCAATCACAAGGAGGCACATACTGATCCCACATACAGGTTACCCTCTTCGCTGGGAGATCCCCCATCCTGTCTTGGTATGTTTTTTCTACCCTCTACTTGGTTTTATTTCACATATACCCCGTCATGTAGGCCCCTTATGGGAACACATAGATATTTTGGAGGGTTCCCCGTCTCAACTCTGAGGGAGACATCATGCCTATTACCCCTGTCTTCCTTGGCTGTTACCGGACCTGGCCTTGAGGCTGTGTAGTAAGTATCCCAATTTATCTCCACCTTGTTGGGATATAATCTTTTTGTCCTCCCTTATTCTAAGGGCATAATTATTAACCCCTGTCCATTTCCTTTCCAGTATATTACTTCATAACACTCCTGATGAATGGCTGTAATGCCAGGAGACGCGTTGAGTGCCACTAGATGCCCAAAGATATCTGTTCCTATAATACATGTTTTTTAACTCATTTATTTTATCATGTACATTTATTATGTCTAATTCCTATTTGTATTACATGCTATGTAGCAGCATATTTAGTGTAAGTCATGTGACTACCTATTTGATACAATATTTTTCTTCTATGTAACAATAAATCATGTACTGTAACTTCAATCTTATGGTGCTTTTGTCCATATCTGACATGACGGTCACCTCATTTAAAGTCCCATAGCTCTCCTTTTCTATGAAAAAAAGAATTGTTGTTCTACATAAAGATGGCCTAGGCCATAAGAAGATTGCCAAGACCCTAAAATTGAGCTGCAGCACAGTGGCCAAGACCATAGAGCCGTTTAACAGGACAGGTTCCACTCAGAACAGGCCTCAAAAAGTTGAGCGCACGTGCTTAGCATCATATCCAGAAGTTGTCTTTGGGAAATAGACGTATGAGTGCTGCCAGCATTTCTTCAGAGATTGAAGGGGTGGGGGATCAGCCTGTCAGTGCTGAGACCATACGCCACACACTGCATAAAATTGGTCTGCATGGCGGTCATCTCAGAAGGAAGCCTCTCCTAAAGAAACAGAATAAGGACATGGATTACTGGAACCATGTCCTGTGGTCCGATGAGACCAAGATAAACTTATTTGCTTCAGATAGTGTTGAGTAGAATTATTGGGGTCTGATAACTATTATATATATATATATATATATAGATATATATAGACTATCGCTTTAAGACTTGGTAATACACTTTTTTCTCTTTCCCTAGACGTTCTCCTTTTTTTTTTTACTTGTGTTCCAGTTCCTGGGAAATCGAAACTACTGGATATGCGACAACACAAACTACTAAGAACCCATAAAGCTGTTCAAAATGACTTCCTTATCAAAACCAGTCCGAACCGACCAAATACTGCTGAAATGTCTTTTTTTGCGAGTCACAAGATGTATACACCCATTTAACTGTTCCCTTGCTACTAAGAAGATATAGACATTGATCTTGGACTAAACAATACAATCACACCTATATCATGCCTAGAACACACACCCATATTTTATGCATATTCATACATATAAAATTGTATAACCTGTAGATGTAAGCTCAGAAACACTTCCACTTTTACTCGCTTATAGTAGTTGAGAACTGTGATGTATTTCTCCACTGCAGTGTATGGATGAAAAGCCCCTATGTTTTGGACTCACTGTCTCATCAGAAAAAGGCCTTGATTTGAAGACTCCCAAATCGGATTTAACAGCTGGTACCTCTGCTCGGATTCAGTTCCGGTGGCCTTCCAACCAAAGAGACGCGAAACCCATGGTGGGCAGAACCAAAGTGGCCACGGTAAGAAACTTTTATTCTTACTTATTCTGCCTACCACAGCAAGTACCTGTTGGTGTCTAAAGTCTATTGGCTGACATCTGATGTGTTTTTTTTTTCTTTTGATGAGATGGTGAGATACAATTAATGCAAGAGTATAAGAGTCTACCTCAGAGTTGAGACGGGGGAACCCTCCAAAATATCTATGTGTTCCCATAAGGGGCCTACATGACGGGGTATATGTGAAATAAAACCAAGTAGAGGGTAGAAAAAACATACCAAGACAGGATGGGGGATCTCCCAGCGAAGAGGGTAACCTGTATGTGGGATCAGTATGTGCCTCCTTGTGATTGAGTCAAGCAAACAAACCATCGGCTGCTCCAATGCTTTTATATACTCCCATTCCCAAGGAGGGGCCCCATCATTGTCATGCCTGATTGGCCAATCTGCACCAGAGAGGCAGGGAGGAGATACCCAGCTGCATGTGGATAAGCCATCAGCAGTGGGTCTCCACCCATCTTATGCGTGGCTAAGGATGAAAAAAAGATGTTAAATCAATGTCGATGACACCACCGATGAGCAGGGGCTCAAGCTCCGCCCCCATCAAAGGTTTGGGGGGAGGGAGGGGCTTCTGCACATTGCAACCCCAGAGACAGAGAAAACACCCAACCCTCCTCAAACTCAAGCTGAACCAGACAAGGGATTGGGAGGTGATCTAAAAGGGATACTGGGTCGAAGGTAATACATAGGGAGATATTAACATATGGATCTAAATGGGAATAAGGGAAAATTCTGATAACAAATTGCTGAGCACTGTTATGGCTCAGTGTAAGGGCAATAAACAGAAGTTGATAAAGTATGTTAGGTGTGAAACCGCCGCATGCCAGAGTTTGGGCACCCCAGTCTTGGGTGCTTTAGTTCTGGCTTCTAGCCTCATAAACTCATAGGCAGCTATGGACTCTGAGCCTATAGTTGTGCAATTATATTATGCAGAGAATATTATGTATCTCCTAATAAATCTAAAGAGGCCATACAGTCCATTGGAAAGTGTTGTTTCCTGGTTTAACCTCTTCCCGCCTGCCCTATAGCCGAATGATGGCTATAGAGCAGGCGCTTTCGTCCGGGAGGCCATCCCTGGACATCCTGATGTTTACTTCCACAATGCGTGCCGCCGCGGGCGCGCATCGGGGAAGTTCTGTGTTTGCCGTGTCCCCCGGAGACAGGCAAACACAGATCGCTGTAAACGGCCAATCACAGCGGCCATTTACAGCGCGATCGGCGTGTCCAATGTGAGATGAGCTCATATGTAAACATATGAGATCATCTCGTAGCGCCGCTCTCCCTCCTCACACAGACAGCGTGTGAGGAGGGAGAGATGAAAAGCTGCAGCGGCCGTAAGTGTGAAAAAAAAAGTGCCATCCGCCCCAGTGCCATCCTCCCCCAGTGCCACCCTGCCCCAGTGCCATCCACCCCAGTGCCATCCTGCCCCAGTGCCATCCACCCAGTGCCATCCTGCCCCAGTGCCATCCGCCCCAGTGTCATCCGCCCCAGTGCTACCTGCCCCCAGTGCCACCTGTTAGTGCTATCTTACCCCAGTGCCACCTGTTAGTGCTATCTGTCCCCAGTGCCACCTGTTGTCAGTGCCATTTGTCCCCAGTGCCATCTGTCATCAGTGCCATGTATAAGTGCCATCTGTCATCAGTGCCACGTGTCATCAGTGCCACATAGTGCCATCTGTCATCAGTGCCACATATTAGTGCCATCTGTCATCAGTGCCACGTATCAGTGCCATTTGTCATCAGCGCCACCTGTCAGTGTCACGTGCCATCTGTTGTCAGTGTCACGTGTCATCAATGCCACTTATCAGTGCCCTCTGTCATCAGTGTCACATGTCATTGGTGCCACGTATTAGTGCCATCTGTCATCAGTGCCACGTATTAGTGCCATCTGTCATCAGTGCCACGTATTAGTGCCACGTGTTATCAGTGCCACGTATAAGTGCCACGTGTCATCAGTGCCACGTATAAGTGCCATCTGTCATCAGTGCCACATATTAGTGCCATCTGTCATCAGTGCCACGTGTCATCAGTGCCACGTATAAGTGTCATCATTGCCACATATCAGTGCCATCTGTCATCAGTGTCACGTGTCATCAGTGCCACGTATAAGTGTCACGTGTCATCAGTGCCATGTATAAGTGCCATCTGTCATCAGTGCCACATATTAGTGCCATCTGTCATCAGTGCCACGTATAAGTGTCATCATTGCCACGTATCAGTGCCATCTGTCATCAGTGTCACGTGTCATTGTCCTGGTGCTCCAGGGCCTTCAAAAGTGTAATAGTTAGTCAACAAGTTAGATGTGTAATTTATGCTCCTAGAACACCTGATGGCGCTCCCTGCATGTTGGGCCTCTCTATGTGGCCAGGCTGTGAAAAAGTCCCACACATGTGGTATTGTAATACTCAGGAGGAGGAGCATACTTTTTTTGGGGGTGTCATTTGTGGTATACACATGCCATGTGAGAGAAATAACCTTTTACAATGACAATTTTGTGGATTAAAATAAAAAAAATTAAAAATCTTAATTTTGCAAAGAATTGTGGGAAAAATGACAACATCAAAAAGCTCATCATGCCTCTTACTAAATACCTTGGAATGTCTACTTTCCAAAAAGGGGTCATTTGGGGGGTATTTGTACTTTCCTGGCTTGTTCGGGTTGCAAGAAATGAGATAGGCCACCAGTACATCAGATGTGATCAATTTTGTGCGATTCGCACCACAGCTTGTAGACTCTTTCACAAAGACCAAATAATATCCACTAATTTGGGTTATTTTTACCAAAGATATGTAGCAGTATAAATTGTGGCCAAAATTTATGAAGAAAAATTAATAATTTGCATAATTTTGTCACAGAAACAAAGAAATATGAGTTTTTTCAAAATGTTCAGTCTTTTTTCATTTATAGCGCAAAAAATAAAAACCCCAGAGGTGATCAAATACCACCAAAAGAAAGCTCTATTTGTGGGAAAAAAAGGACAAAAAATTAATTTGGGTACAGTGTCGCATGACTGAGTAATTTTAATTCAAAGTGTGAGAGCACTGAAAGCTGAAAATTGGTCTGGGCAGGAAGGGTGTTTAAGTGCCCAGTAAGCAAGTGGTTAAAAGAGAGGTGTGAGATATGAAATAACTTACAAACATACCTACTTAGGTGGATGCAGCATTGGTCCAATACTGTATCTGTACCCCCTGCCTCTACACAGAGAATTTATAGATCAAAAACTGCTGTGAATATTAGTCACTGGCTCCCTGCTTTGCCACTCCAGCACTCACTGGAGCGCCAGACTGTGGAGGGGGCAAGAGCAGCTGGCTCAGGCATCTTGGCATGTGGCACGCTGAGAGGCTGAGCCAGCTGCCAGCCAGGCATCTGGGCATATCCTGACATTCAAGTCGACATCTCTTCAGAGCCTGGACTGGCTCTGTGACGTCACCCGACAGTGGAGTTTAGCCCGCTGTCAGCTGAATACAGGTCACAGGAGTGTAGAACAAAGTGCACTCCTGTGATCCCCAGGAGAAGTAGGACCAAAGAAGCTTTGGCCCAGCTTCTGCTTTAACTTTGTAGAAAAATAGTGTCACCATACGGTACCCATCAATGCCAGCGATCAGTGCCCAGCAGTGGCAGCAATCAGTGCCCACCACTGCCCACAAGTGCCACCAATCAGTGTCCATTAGTGATGCCAGTCAGTGCTGGCAATCAGTGCCGCCTATCAGTGCTGTCCATCAGTACCCATCACTGTTGTCAATTAGTGCCCATCAGTGTCGCCCATCAGTGCCACCCATCAGCCCATCAGTGCCCATCAGTACTGCCTATCTGTGCCACCCATCAGTGCCTACCAGTGCCACCTATCAGTGCCCACTAGTGCCACCTATTAGTGCCCTCCAGTGCAGCCTATCAGTGCCCACCAGTGCTGCCTAACAGTGCCCATCAGTGCTGCCTAACAGTGCTCATCCGTGCCACATATCAGTGCCATCTATCAGTGCCCATAAATGCGGTATATTAGTGCCTCCTCATCAGTGCCACCTAATCAGTGTCCATAAGTGCCGCCTCATCAGTGCCCATAAGTGCCACCTCATCAACGCCCCCGAGTTCAGCCTATCAGTGCCCATCAGTGCCGCCTCATCAGCGCACATCAGTGAAGGTGAAAAATTACTTAGTTACAAAATTTACTGACAAAAAATGTGAAAAACTTTTTTTTTCTAAAATTTTGGTCTTTTGTTTTTGTAAAAAATAAAAAAACAGCAGTGATTAAATACCACCAAAACAAAGCTCTACTTGTGTGAAGAAGATGATAACACATTTGTTTGGGTACAGTGTAGCATGACCATGCAATTGTCATTCAAAGTGTGACAGCGCTGAAAGCTGAAAAATGGCTTGGGCAGGAAGTGCCTGGTAGACAAATGGTTAAAGTGTTGAGTTGTAAAGGCAGAAAGTTTTTTAATCTTAGGGCATTTTATGCCTTAAGATAAAAAAAACCTGTGTGTAGCAACCTCCCCAGCACCCACTAATTACTTACCTGAGCCCCGTCTCTCTTCAGAGATGTCCATGAGTGTCTTAGCTGCTCGGGACTCTCTTCCTGATTGGTTGAGACACAGCAATGGTGCCATTGACTCCCGTGGCTGTCAATCAAAGTCAGTTAGCCAATCAGGGGAGAGAGGGGGCCAGGTCGGGGACTCCGTGTCTGAATGGACACACGGAGCTGTGACTCAGCTCGGCTGCTTGCTGTGGGGGCACTCGACAGGAGGGAGGGGCCAGGAGCAGCAAAGAGGGACTCGAGAAGAGGAGGATACAGGATGCTCTGTGCAAAACCAACTGCACAGAGGAGGTAAGTACAATCAGATGTTACAATCACTTTAAGGATAGATTGTTCTTAAACAGGGTATATTCTGCTAATATACAGGCATACCCCACTTTTAAGTACACAATGGGGTTTATTTACTAAAGCTGGAAAATGCAAAATCAGGCTCACTTCTGCATAGAGACCAATGAGCTTCCAGGTTTTATTACCAAAGCTTAATTGAACAAGCTGAGGTTAAAAGCGTGTTTGTTTCTATGCAGAAGTGAGCCTGATTATGCACTTTCCAGCGATAGAAAATAAACCCCATTGTGTACTTAAAAGTGGGGTTTGCCTGTACTGAGCAAAGTTTGTCCCGGCTCAACTTACCGACCAGCCTGCTAACCAACCGAATTGTCCTGTCTAACAGTATGCGTTAAAAACAGCGCTTTTGTTTTAACACATTTGCAAATACATGCATAAAGCTACAGAGCCCTGTCAAGGCATCCCAGTATCTACAGTCCTAACTCTAAATTTCGAGAGCCTCGACAGTGAAAGCACGTGCATTTTAATAGATAGGCAGAGGGCAGGTGAGCCTGGAGGGAGCCCACCTCTCCTTAAAGGCAAAGGGGCAAACTGGACACCCAGCATATAGCAAGATGGCAGCAAAAGAGTCCATTGCACCCAACTTTTAGACATTTGTACTGTTCAAATATTGGTGAGGGGGCGCACTGGACACCTTTGCTGTCATGGTGCTATATGCTGGGTGTCCAGTGCAGCCCTGTGCCTTTAAGGAAGGGTGGGCTTCCTCTATGTTCACCTGCCATCTGCCTATCCTTTATAATGCATGTGCTTCCACTATGGAGGCTCTCAAAATTTTGAGTTAGGACTACAGAAAACACTGGGGTGCCTTGATGGAGCTCTGTAGCCTATGCATGTATTTGCAAATGTGTTTTAATGCATACTGTTAGACAGGAATTTGGTTGGTTAGCAAGCTGCTCGGTAAGTTGAGCTGGGATTTTCTTTGATATTTCCTGGTAGCCTGTCCTGCAACCTTCTCTGCTTCCTAGGTCCTGAGCAAAATAATATAAACCAGTTATAGTTTAGATTATATTGCTTGGGCACTAGGAAGATAAAAACCTATTTACTGTATGTGGAAAATTAACCCCCCAAAATGTAAGCAGACAAAAACCTAATGACGGCAACATATAGAGCATAGTGCTTGTGTAAAGGTTGCATCAATATTGCATACTTTTTTCTCAGCATACTTAGAAGCCAGACCCAGGAGTCAGTTGAAGAGCAGGATGTTAATAATTTTGTCCAATAACATCTCCTTGTTAGATGCTGCCTGGGACAAATTTAGGAAGACGTTTGCAGTGATGTTGTTTCTGCCCTGGCTACCATAGAAATATCTGACAAAGTTTGTGTGAAACTGAGAAGCAGGTGAGAAATATTTGATGTTCAATAAACAAAAAAAAAGTTAAAAGGAAGCAAAGGTTCTGTTAAATATTGACTCTTCTCTGCGTTTTGATCTCATCATGGAACTCAAAGTGCAGAAAAGTTTAAGATGCGTTGCCTTAGCATCAGGATAGATACTGTCACTTAATAACAAAACCACCTTGCAGCTAAAAATTCCTGATACTGTACTGTCATTGAAATACAAAATGACATTGCAGCAGGAAAATCATTGGAAACACTTACACAATATATTAGTTACAAGTACAGTTATTTACTTAGTGAAAGACATCTAGATGTTTTTGTACCCTGTAACAAAGATTTAATTATTTTATAATTATTGATAGAATGGGATACTGTGGTTTACATCAACTGAGAATGTAAAAAATACTTTTAATGTCCCTTTCAATCTTGCATGTATGTTGTAATTTATATTGTATGGAATGGGGTGCTTATTTAGTCACTTGAAGACTCACCCCCTTCTAGTCCAGGCCACTTTTCAGTGTTTAGCACTGTCACACGTTGAATGACAATGATTTTATTTTCAACCATTTTTTTTAAACCAATTCTTATGGTAGTATTTAAAGTGGTTGTAAACTCAAGCAAAAAAAAAAAAAAAAAAACCTGCACAACAAAGGCATAATGAGCTACTATGCATAGCATACTAGCTGATTGTGTATTAATTACCTTAGATCGAAGCTCCCGCAGCGGTTCTTGTTCACTGCTCTGGCTGGCGAAATCTCTCCCGCAGTTACTTCCGGGTATTGCAGGCTCCAGCACTGTGATTGGCTGGAGCCGCTATGACGTCACTCCCGTGTGTGCGCATGGGAATCATCAATAACGTGCCCTTGCTTCAGTTTGCTTCAGTGTACATGGGCCGATGACGTCGGCACATGCAAATACAGGGGATATCTCCTAAACCTTTCAGGTTTAGGAGATATTCAGGGTAGCTACAGGTAAGCCTTATTATAGGCTTACCTGTAGCAAAAAGTGTGTTGTAAGGGTTTACAACCACTTTAATCACCATTGGATTTTTTATCTTTTACTATATAAAGGAAAAAAGACCAAACATTTAAAAAAATAGTTTTTCTTAGTTTCTGTTATAAAACTTTTTTAAATAAATAATTTCCACTCATAAATTTGGGCAAAAAATGTATTCTGCTACATTTCTTTGGTGAAAAAAAAGCAGTGTACATTATTTAGGCTGTGTGAGAATTGTATAGTCTACAACTCTTTTATATATATATATATATATATATATATATATATATATATATATATATATATATATATATATATATATATATATATATATATATATATATTGAGATTGCAGGCCACACACCCTTCCCTTTAATATAACCACTTCCCAGTTCTGCCAAATACAATGACACCATACACCATTTGGCAAAAAAATTGGCCGCAGCACCTTTATTGGTTTAATTATTAAACATCAAATTCTTTCTTTTATTCAAAAGTTAACCTTATCATAACTTTAATTCACACAAAATAATTATACTGCCCAGTTATCAGAACTCGATCAGCAAGTGATTGTTTTGTACCAAAGCAAACGTTTTATAATTTTGTTCCCAAATATAGAGCTTTCTTTTGGCGATATTTGATCACCTCTGCGATTTTTGTTTTTTGCGCAACAAATAAAACATTTTTGGGAAAAAAAGTTTTTGTTTCTCTTAAAATTTTTTGTAAATAACTACGTTTTCTACTTCAATGAGGAGCACCGATATGGCTGCACTGAAGGGCACTGATAAGGTGGTACCGATGGGCACAGATGAGGTGGCACCAATGAAGTGGCACTGATGAGGTGGCATGGATGGGCACTGATAATGGGCTCTGATAGGCAGCACTGATGGGCACTGATAGGCGGCACTGATGGGCACTGATAGATGGGACTGGTATTCTTCACTGATGGCCACTTATGGGTGGAACTGATGGGTACTTATGGGTGGCAATAATAGGGGGCATGGATGGGTACTGATGGTCACTGACAGATGGGCACTGATGGGCACTGATAGGTGGCACTGAGGGCCACTGATGGATGGCACTGATTACACAGGTGGGTGGCACTGCTGGGCATCACAAATTTTATTAATTCTATAATGGTTCCAGTCAGTGCCCATTTGTGGGCACTGATTGGCATTTGTTGGGCATAAGTTGGCACATGTGGATGGCTATGGGGGATGTACCTGGCTATCCACATCTTAGGGGCTTCCCTGGAGGTCCTGGCAGCTTCCCTGGTGGTCCAGTGTGGGTATCCGAGGGGGGCTGTGCTGATAAACAATCAGCGAAAAAACCCCTGTCAGGAGAGACACTGATCGGTTCTCCTCTACTCGCGTCTGTCAGACGCAAGTAAGGAAAAGCTGATCAATGGCTCTTCCTGTTTACATCATGATCAGGTGTGATTGGACACGGCTGATGACGTTACTGAGATCGGTGTAGCGGTGTGTCAGACTGACACACCGTACCACCGATTGCTGCAATGGGCGCATGGCGGCTGTTATCCTGCTGGAAGTCATATGACGCCCAGTCAGGATAACTGAACTGGGCGGGAAGTGGTTAAGGCAGAGGATAGCTTCTTAGAGTCTTCTCATATAGACAAATTACTTGCTCCTTGTATTCCTCAACATCTTTGGAGACCACTATATTAGAAGTGCTGCTAAGATACTTCCCCACAATTTTTGTTAACCATTTTCCTATTTAAAGTGTCATGGTTTAGCCTGCAGTTTCCTGCCTGTGAAATTCTTACTTCCTTGCTGAGGTGGTTCTGGTAGACCTGTGATTCATTTCATACAGTATGTGTTGTTTGGCTTCTCTGCTCACCTATGGGTCGCCTGCTTTACTGTGGGTTTTTATTTCCTTTCCTTCTATTAGTTCCAGACCCACTTCCTAGTTTGTATCATTATATAAGACTTGCTCAGTGTAGCCCCTGTTGCCTGAGCAACTTACTAGTTCTCTGGGCTCCAGTTTGCCTTGTGTTTCGTGTATTTAATGCCTGACTTCCCGTGTACCGACCCCAGATTCATCTTCCGTGCTTCTCTGCTGCTTGCCCTGACTTCAGCTTTTTCTTGGATCCTCTTCTGTCTCCTTCCATCTGTACTCTGCATACCAGAGTGGTCTGTGTATCTGTGCGTACCTGGGGGCCAAGACCTGGTTCCATCCTGCTGCAAGTCCATCCCAACCATCATGGGCCCTGGTGAAGAAGCAGGCTGTGCTCACTACCACAGAAACCTTACATAAAGTAAATGCATCATAAGAGAAAAAACAGGGCTGCAGGGTACCTTCCATGTTTTTTCTTTTTTTGCAAAACATGATGCACTGTTGAAATTGGTTACTATTAAGACCCCTTGTATATGGGGCTGTCCACCTGCAGTGTGTCCCTCTTGACAGGTGCAGGATTCAGCCCACTTCAGGAAGCCTGTCAAAGTCAATGTCAATGGGGCTGAATGCTACATCAACTGGTACTGGAGATTAGAGTCCTGTCTGTTCAATGATGAGGTTTCCAAAAGACACTTTTTTAGGGCCCTGTCCATTCAGGAACAAGGTCTTCCTAGGGCTCTGTCTATTTAAGGGTGAGGTTCCAGAACTCAGTACAGAATTCAGCCCCATTCAGCCGCTGTCTGTCATAGACTTTGACAGGCTACCTTCACCAGACCTGAATTCTGTACCTGACCCTCCTAAAGTGCGGGGAGTGCTGGACAACCCCATGTGCAGGGGCCCAAACAACCTGCTCCTTTCACCCAAGTACATAGAAACATTTTTTGGGGTTATTTTACCTCTTTTTTGCTATACAGGGACTGAGAACAGGATTTGCTATTGCCAATTAATTAAAAATGTTAGCTGTTACCAAGTTATCTTCTGTCTTGCCTTGTTTTTTGTTGCCAGTGTAATTCAGACATTGTCACCTGCAAACACAGCTAAGGGTCAAGTTTATGATTTATTACATACTGAGGGTCAGCATAGTAAAAGGAAGAAAATGGATAGAATATAGACAAAAATAAAGGATTAACATAAGTTCTCTGATAGCTTTATGTGTGTTTCTAAAACCTAGAAAGTCAAAGCGTACTTTTTTTGTAAAATAATCAAGAATTGGACATACTACTCTTATTCTAATTAAACAGGTAGCAATATAAAAAATGTTTGTTGCAGTATTAGAATTAAAGTCCATATATGACTTTAATACTAATAATTTAAGAAAGACAAAAAAGATAAAAATATTATACTATGTACGTTGATACTGGGTAAGGATCTGTGTTTGTTCAGCAATGTAGTTTGAAAAAAGCAAAAAAAAAAAAAAAATGTAGAAACCTTGACAATACTGGCAGACTGTATCCAATAATGCACTGTTTCAGAGAAATGTAGATAGCAAGGCATTTTTCTACAATTCCAGCGCAAACAATTATAGGTTGTTAAGCTGTTGCTTTCTGCACAAAGAGAAGGCTCTAATTATCATGAATTACATTGTTTTATTAAAGTATTACCTGTGGAAACTAAGCAGTTAATCAACCCAAAATTGATATTTTTTTGCCAGAGAGTTAAACCACCTGACTTTTTTGTCATGTCTATGGGATTCTATTGGCAAGATCTCTGCACTTCCCAGGTGTGCACACCTGCTGTGGCCATAATGACAGGTCCCATTCTCCTAGCAGGCTTTTTAATGTATTTTATATTATGAAAAATGCATCAGGAGCTGCTGAAACAAGCAAAAGTGGGTGGAAATGCTGACGTACACCCAGGTGGACAGGAACAGGGCAGTAGTTATAGCAGAGAGATTTCACTGCCATAATTTGATGTGAATTTTTCCACGTATAGTATATTATGCTCTGGGAAGTTCCTAACAATACTAAACTGCAGTATAATGAAGGAGCGTAAAAAAAAAAAAGCAAATTCAATGCTAGGGCATGTAAAGCCCATTTTGCTTATGAGGTGTCACACAAGTTAAAGAGGAACTATAGTCATGTTTAAAAAACAAAAAAAGCCAGCATCTACAAATACTTTAGCGGCTGACTTTTAATAAATAGACACTTACAAGCCCAGGAATTCAGTGCTGTCTTCATCTGTGCTGGTTTTTCACTGGTCTTTGGGTCCCCAATGTCTCCATCTTGAATGTCGGAAGCTGGATGTGACTCCCTTCTGTTTCATAGCTGGCTCCCCACTGTGCATGACTTTAAGGCCCATACGCACGATCAGAAGAACGTACTAAAAAAAAAACACTTTCAAAGCGATCGTACGATAATCTGATCGTTTGTGCATATCTTTCGTCCGAAATTATCCGAAGAGACAAGCATAAAAAATCTTCCCGTACGATACCACTGCGTATGATTTTCATTTAAGCAGTACAGTTTTCTTCCATAAATACAATTCAAATACAATACACAACACACTACATCACTTCCGAATTTCTATTCTGTCATATGAGAATTTGCAAACTTTAGTAATCTCTTCAATTTCGATATGGAAACTAGCATGCAAAAAAACAGACAATCATTTGTCCGATAATCTCATTGTGTATAGCAGGATTTAGAATGGTCACATGTCCCAGGAAGCTGTAGGTGGGGAGGGTGAACTTCTGCTATTCTCACATAGAAGTGGGAGCGGGTATATGTAAAAAAAAATAACTTCTACCAAAAAAATATTATTCCAACAGTGGTGGTGATGGTGGTGAAGGGGGGGGACGGTACGATAAGCAGAACTTTCACTTTTAATTGAAGCTTCACTCTAATAAAGATTCCTCTAAAAATAAGAGCAGTAAAGTGGCTTCCTCTTCAAGGCTCACCTTAAATAGCCATTATGGTATTAATAATAATATTTTTTAATTAATGGGGTTGTATCACTAAAACTGGAGAGTGCTCAATCTGGTGCAGCTATGCATGGTAGCCAATCAGTTTCTAACTTCAACTTGTTCAATTAAGCTTTGACAAAAAAAATAACCTTGAAGCTTATTGGTTTCTTTGCAGAACTGCACCAGATTTTGCACTCTCCAGCTTTAGTAAATCAACCCCAAAACATAGTTACATTGTTGGTAGGGCTGAATAATGACACCAGTCCATCCAGTTCAACCTGGGTATGTGTGTGTAATATGTCTCTGCCCCTTCCCATATCCCTGTATATTGTGTTCAATAAGATACCCATCTAAGAGCATGTTCATACTGATCCCACATGTGGGGTAGAGTCTCTCTTATTTTACCGGCTTTGTACCGGCTGTTTGAAATTTTACAGTTCATTCAATTGTATGCATCTGGGATTCTTTATTGCCTTCCTGATTCTGTTCTATATCCACATTCTCCTTTTCTCAATTCATTTTTACTTTTCCATGTTATCATTTTTAAATTTTAGTTCTTTTCTATTCATACATACTCTCCTGTACTTTCTAGTACAGTGTTTTGTCTTAGCTGCGCATGCCATCTGCATGGATTTGACCAGCCTCTTTGTGATCCCACATTCTATCTAATGCATACAAGCCTCAGACACTACTTCCTGGGATGTTATTCACACTCCCAGTGTTACGTTTTTGCATCTTCCACTTGCCATGGAGTTCTTCCATATACAAGCATAAAGTCCATCCAATGGCTGATGGTGCATTACGCCGCACCACCGCACAGTACGGTGCCGCAAGTTGAGTGTCATAACAAGGCACCGACCCCAATGTGATAATTGCCTTGTTTGGCACACCTGGGCAGACTCTATGATATTACAGACACCATAAGGTCTGGCCATTCTGACCCAGGTGTCTGTAATTAGCTCATACCCACTTACACATATAAAGTACCCAGTACATCCATCAGTTTCTGCTCCACCCAGCAGGCACAAACAGTCATGCTGTTTCATCTTAGATACAAGGTGAGTCCATCATGCGGCTGGAATGTTTTGGCTTACTATTCCATTTTGGGGGCATTGCACGGCTAGTTTAGCGGTGCCATGATGATGCTCTATATTCCTTGTAGCTAAAATACTTTTTTTGCTGCTGCTTTTAGATCAACATGGCTTCTACAGTCGTAGAGTAGACGCCTGCATTAGTTTATGGCCGGCAATAGTTCTGATGCCTATATCCAAGACACAAACTATAATCTATACCGACCTGACCTGTCTTTGGGGGATAAATACTTTTTGCACATTCTATGAATGTAGGTATGATTTTTTGGTTTTTTTTCATTCATTTTGAATGTTAACACATAGAAAAGACTATCCTTCTGACCTCAGCATTTTTCATTCTTGTCCCAATCATTTTTGGCTACTATTGATATGTAAACCATCTTCTTAAATCAGAAATGAGTGATCAATAATAGCATCTAGTTAACATCATTCAATTTTTGACAAGAAATATGTTGAAAAATGCTATACCCTGCTCAACCTGGGCTCCTCCACATATTCTTCCTGGGTGGAAGGCTCAGGTTGGGCTTCCGAAGCCGCATCTGATGTGGAAAGAAGTGTGGAAGGAAGTCAGCAAGGGCCTGGTTTCACTCTGGTCTGACAAAAACCGCAGTCTGTCATAGTACCACAGCCTGGGGACATAAACACTGCTGCTCCTGATCTCATGAAATCCTGGACCTTCTTGCGCTCCCTATTATATGTGCTCTGCTCCTCAGGCCACAGTTTTGGCCTTCAAATAGGGGATGTCCGCCGTGGGAGTCACCGGGTTCACTAACTCCAACAGTTGCTCCAGCACAGCCTTCCTCTTTAGCTTGTTGGAGTATTCTCTGTTTTTGACTTGCCAGAGACATGGCAGCTCCCTGTACTTATCTATAAAGGTTGGCAGGAACTCAGGCTCCTTAATGTCAGGCTAAACTCTCCTAATCTTGTCCCAATATAGGCATCAATCTATAAGCAGTATAGGCCACTAACCACTGATGCCCTAATTGTACCTTAGTTTTCACAATCGGCACTTACGTTACTCTGTCCTCTGTTCACAGATCTTACGTACGACGCACGCATGTTACGCTTTATATACACTGCGCATGCGTCAAACCCCACCCCTGGCCTTCTTTCTAGTGTATTCCCCGCACCTTCTCTTTTGATGCAGTGGGAGAGAACATGGTGGAGAGACAGCAGGTGCATGCAGAGAGCAGCAACGAGGAGGAAAGCCCGGAGCAACAAATGTCCCGATCCAGGAGGCCTCAAATATGATCTTGGTAGAGAAGGTGGAGATGGTGGGCATCTTGAAGAGGGCCGACTATGATGGGAAGTATGGACTATACAGCAACCCAAATGTGAGAAAGGCCAAGATCATGACTAAAGTTGTGAGAAGTCTGCACAGGAATTTTGAGGTACGACGATCCAAGGAGCAATTGAGGAAATGCTGGTCAAACCTGAAATTGAGGGAGCATGATCAGTACATACAATACAAGTTAGTATTTGTCATGTGTTCCTATTATTATTATTACTTTAGTGCTGCTCCATGTGCTTTTCTTTACTGTTGTACAGTTTGAAATGGCAAGTTTCAGGTTCATGGGCACAGTAATCTTTCATAGTAAACATTGTTTGTTCGCCCACTACTACAATGTTTTTGGCAGATGCAGGTTAACTACATTTGTTCATGCCTATTTGTATTAAAAGAAGTTTAGTACATTGTTGTCTAGATGGGTTTGTAACTAGAATGAAATGCAAACTTGATTCAGTGTAAGGAGAGGACAATGAGCAGCTGTTTACACATCTGGACGCAGGAGCACTAGTGTGGTTCACCAGAACAACCTTTTTAGGGTGTCCCACACAGATGCTCCAGTGGATACTAGGGGTATCTCCATGTGTGAAACTTTAACAAAAAAGGTAAGTATTCCAGCTTTGGAAAGGGAAAAAAACATGTTTTCAGCTTGGAACTTTGCCAACAGTCAATTGTACGACACTTTTATGCAATGTTTCATATTACTATTTCTTGCCTCAAATATCTGTGTGCTAAGTATACCTTTTTTGTATTCACATAGGGGAGAAAACAATCGGGACCAGAAACCCCACTATTCATGAAGAAGGGGAAATTCCCACACACCATGAAGAAGATGTGGAGGGAGAGGTTCATGAAGTGGGCAAAATAGTGATCACAACAGGTCAGTGTCTGAGACCACAGCTTCAGGTAATAGATGTATGCCTGCATATTTATAATACATGATGTGTGATGTGGGTGTTGTGGAAGAAGAAACTAATTTCAACGGTGCAAGTGCACAGATCCTCATTGGTGAGATCATGGTGTGCAATCGGGATTTAGAGATGGTCAAGCAAAATATCACTGATGTCCAAAAGGAAAATACCAACATCATTGATGTTTTAGGCAAAATCTAAAACCAACAAAAAATGAAAAGTTGCTTGTTGTATTTTTTATTTTTGCTAAAGATTTTAAAATCGATTTGAAAGCCACATTTTGAAGATGCACACAGTGTGTCAACATGTGCTATCTGCCATAACGGTATATCAATGTACGCGTTTTGTGGGTGCAACCCCTTCCTACAAACTAAAGTAGATGAGAGGAAGGTGTTGCACCCCTGAAACACATCCATTGATCCCCCATGATGGGAGCTAGCACATGTTGACATTAGGCATGGGATCAGGAGGGACATCCACATTTTGATTCCCAATCTGTGTGCATCTTAAAAATCTGGCTTTTACATCCCATCTGATGAAGGCAAGATCAACACAGTTTTGACATACTAATGTCTCATATGGCCTTCACTTTATCAAAGTTGAACTTTGTACGTTTGTGTATGTTATGGTTTTAAACATGCCGGTTTAGCCAAAAAAAGGCTATCTCTACTGTCAAATATAAATGTTAGAAAACCAAAGATATTGATTTGTTAAAAAAATATTTTATAATGCACATGTGAATGTGCAAGGAGTAAAATGTTTTATACACAACAATGTGTGGCTTCTACTTTCAATGCTCAATACCAGTTTTTGGAGTAAGTTGGTGTAGTCACAGTGACAATGGAGGTATTTACTAAAGGCAAATCCACTTTGCCCTCCAAGTGCAACAAAAACATTGTGCGTGTGTGTAGCAGACCCATAGCACAATAATAATTAGCTGAAGAAGAGATTGCCACCTCATGTATCAAATAAGTTACGATTGCACTATTGAAGAAAATGGCCACAAAAAAAAGGCCATTGGAGAACCAAGGAGATGGCTAAAAGAAACACAAGCAGTAAATCAAGTGAAATATGAGTTCAGTTTATAATAATAACTTGTATTTAAAACATGTTTAGACATTCTCTGGCATATCAATGGCTCCCCACACACAAAGTACTCTAGATACTTTTGGCGTACTTCGCAGATGCTTTGGGGGGGGGGGGGCAAGGATAGCCAGGTTCAAGAGCAGTCAGAGTTGTTGGATCCGGTAAGCCAGCCTCAGTCCCAACTGAGGCCACATAGTTTGCTGCATTTTTGTGCAAAAGGTTATGTAAAATGCAGCAGCATAGAATTATGTGATTGAATTTATATTCTTCCATATTAATAGCTGTGAGGAATAGGCGGAACCAGCTGTCAATTATTCCAAAGGCATTCTCCACCACTATTCTGGCTCTGGCCAGCCAGTAATTAAAAACCCTCTGGTCCAGGGTAAGAGTCCTCGACGGGAATGGTTGCAGAAGATGGTCCCCCAGCACAAATGCTTTATCCGCTATGAAGACGAACGGGTGTCCCGCCACGTTATCTTCCTGAGGTGGCAACTTCAAGCTGCCATTCTGGAGCCGTCTGTAAAACTCCGTCTGGGAGATGACTCCACCATCCGACATCTGGCCATTTTTCTTACGTCCACATACAAAAACCTTGTACGTTGCCGACACCACCGTCAACAACACTATACTACTATACCCCTTATAATTTTAATAGTATGAACCCGAATTGGGGGGTGGGATGATGTGAACGTGTTTCCCATCAAGTCCCACTGCTGGGCAAGCTGGGAGGCCACAGTCTGCCATTCCTGTGGGTTTGAAGGAAACTGTGGAGTCAAAAAAGAAAAACATTTTTTACTTTTGCACATAATATTGCAAGCAGATTGGACACAAACATTCTTACCCAACATAAGCATAACATTATTGAAATGAGTATTTCAAGTCAAAAGTATAAGGCCCACTTATCAGATTCATCACCCCCTCTGATGGCCCATTGTAAAATTTTTAGGGGGGGGCGAGGAGATGTTTTGGACAGGAAACCATCTCCACTTCATTGAGAGCTGAATGCATAAATAATGTGGATTACTTTGGCCAGCCCCTGGACAGGTAAGAAGTGTCATAATACAAAAATATGAATACACACTGTACAAATTGAAGCACATTTTTACATTATGCAATTACCTATCAAGATAATAGGAGAACAAAAATGTAAACAGTACCATTTGAAAGTATTCAGGCAGGCCCTTGCACTACATGCTTTGGTGAATTCATCCAAAAATATGAACACAAAAGAGGTAGGTATAGTGTGCATGGGTTTGCAAAGTCAGCAGATAGAGTATTGTTATCGGCTGACTTAGCGGTTGGGAGGGAGGGTTCCAAATGAGTTTGGGCCCCAAAAAAAGCCTCTTGTACTCTGCCTGAATTTAAGACCACCACTAACATTTGGACACATTTTAGGGTGTATTTAGGGTAAGCACTAAAATGTATCTGACAAAAAACTTTGCTAAGTGACTAGGCTAGGTGTGTATGGGCTCAGGATAGCATGCTGGGGAGGTTAATGAAGGCAAATATGCATAAAGGACAAAAAAGGAGCATCAAAAGCTTACAGCATGCATAGGACAAAGAAGACATTCACAGCATATTACAATCATGGTAATTAGAGAATGATGAAATAAATACAATACATTAGAAAACATTAAATACATAGAATGTGATGTTAAAGGGTAAAACTTACCCTAATATAGTCCTTCTGCAGGACCTGAATAATGGCAGAACGGGTCTCTGGAGTAATGATTCCCAGAGCCTGGAGGAGATTTCAGTTGTAAACTTGATATCCTGGAGACTTCTCCCCGTCGCCAAGTACCGCAAGGTGGCCACAAGCCTCTGCTCGGGAGTGATGGCTTGCCACATGCAGGTGTCCTGCTTCGTAATATAAGGGGACAGCAAAGCCAACAGACAGTGAAAAACGGGGTCTGTCACCCAGAGATATTTCCTGAAATCATCAGGATTATTCTCCTGGATCTCCCGCAACAAAGGCATGTGCAAGAATTGGTCACGCTGGAGCAACCAATTCTTCGTCCATGAACTCCTCCTCGTCCTGTTCATGGACTGGACTTGGGTCAAAGCAAGAACTTCAACACCAAGCCGAAGCACTGCATGAACTCTACCATGAGTACGTACCCGCAACATGGCTTGAAACCGGTCGGCTGCTCAGAACGAACTGACAGAACGCACTGAAAATCAGAAAGGACCTGAGAAAAACGATCTGAAAATCAGAAACAAATGGACAAGAACTCACTAAAAAACAGTAGCAAACTATTAAATAGAATGCACTGAAAGACAGGAGTGAGCTGACAACACGAACTGAAGAATAGATACGAACCCACAAGCACAAACTGAAAAGCAGAAACGAACTGAAAAGCACAAGGCTGAAAAGTACAAATCGTCTCTCACAAAAATTCTACTAACACAAGTTAAACACGAGATTAGCAGAAGGAGCCCAAAGGGTGGCGCACTGGCTATTGAACTTTCTTTTTATAGTTCCAATCGTACGTGTTGTACGTCACCATGTTCTTGACATTCGGAATTTCCGACAACATTTGTGTGACTGTGTGTATGCAAGACAAGTTTGAGCCAACATCCTTCGGAATTTACCAAAACCATATAATATGAGGTCAAACCTTAGGAGTTTCAATTTGTATGCAATCAGGCAGGCCCTAGCACTATATGGTTTTGGTAAATCTGAAGACAAAAATCAGCAGAAAATCTGATGTGTGTATGGGGCTTTAAGCTTTCTTTTCAGCGGTTTCCACTTCTGCTCCCAACACATGTGCTTGTTTTTATTTCCACTCTAATGTTGTTGATTGGTATTTATGTCTAATACATTTGTATAATTTTATAATTACTGCTTGTGGTCCGTCTAATCGCTTGCCGACCAGAGCACACCGATTTACGCCGGCAGAATGCCACTGGTAGGCAAAAGGGCGTACGGGTAAGTCCCCTTTAAGAAGCGGTGTTGCGAGCAATGCGATGTCTGCCGGGTGCCCGGGATCGTTTTTTACGGAGAGGAAGAACGGGAGATGCTTTTGTAAACAAAGCATTTCCCCGTTCTGCCTAGTGACAGGACAGAGATCACTGCCTGGAGAGCAGTGATCACTGTCCTGTGTGTTGAAGCCCAGCCCCCTCACAATTAGAATCACTCCCTAGGACACACTTAACCCCTTCACTGTGCACTAGTGGTTAACCCCTTCACTACCATGTCATTTACACAGTAATCAATGCATTTCTATAGCACTGATCGCGGTATAAATGACAATGGTCCCAAAATAGTGTCATACGTTCCTGATCTGTCCATCATAATGTCGCAGGCCCGATAAAAATTGCAGATTGCCGCCATTACTAATAAAAAAATGTAAATAAAAATGCCATAAAACTATCCCCTATTTTATAGACGCTATAAATTTTCCGCAAACCAATCGATATAGGCTTATTGTGATTTTTTTTTACCAAAATTATGTAGAAGAATACATATCAGCCTGAACTGAAGAAAAAAACAGTTTTTTTGGGGATATTTATTATAGCAAAAAGTAAAAAATATTGTGTTTTTTTTCAAAATGTCGCTCTTTTTTTGTTTATAGCGCAAAAAATAAAAACCACAGAGGCGATCAAATACCACCAAAAGAAAGCTCTATTTGTTGGAAAAAAAAGGACATCAATTTTGTTTGTTTGTACAACGTCACACGACTGCGCAATTGTCACTTAAAGCGACGCAGTTGCGAATCACAAAAAGTGCTCTGGTCAGGAAGGGGGTGAAATTCTCAGGGGCTGAAGTGATTAAAGTCCCAAATTGAGGAATATGTTTTTACTCTAAGGCTGAATAATGACAACCATCCATCCAGTTCAACATGGGTGTGTGTGTGTGTGTAATATGTCTCTGCCACTTCCCATATCCCTGTATATTGTGTTCAATAAGATACCCATCTAAGCATTTTTTGAAATTAGCAACATTTCCCACTGAAACTACCGATTGTGGTGGGGAGCTCTTACAGTAAAAAAACCCTTACACAGCTTAGGGTGGAACCACTGCTCGTCCAACTTCATTGAGTGACCACATGTTTCCTCGAGTGACCAGAGACTAAATAATTTCCTACAACTGCTGGAATCCTCATTAAGATATTTGTATATTGCTATCATACTCCCTTTTAAGTGTTTCTTCTCCAGGAAGAATACGTTTAATGCTTTTAATCATTCCTCATAACTGAGATCCTCCAGTACACTTATTCGTTTTGTTGCTTTTCTCTGAACTCTGTCCAGTTCCAGCACATCTGAGGTCCGGAGACCAGGAATGGACGGCGTACTCAAGGTGTTGCTGAACTAGAGTTTTGTAATGTAGAACAATAGGTTTGTCTCTTGAGTAAATGCCTTTTTTAATGCATACTAATATTCTACTGGCCTTGCTTATTGCGGCTTGGCATTTCATGCTATTGCTGAGTCTGTCATCAGCTAGGACCCCCAGATCTTTTTCTATTCTTGATTCCCTCAGAGGTTCGCATTAACTCACATTCATTTTTTAGCCCCTAGTGCATTACTATACATTTCTCTACGTTGAACCACATTTGCCATGTGTTTGCCCAACCCTTAAAGAGGAAGTAAACCCGTCAAATTAACTGTTTCAAAAAACAGTTACATTCCCGGCATGCCAGAAATGTATCTGTCACATTGGTTGTACTCTCAACCAAACTGTTAAACCATCCAATGGCTGGTGTCATAACTGATCACATGTGCAATAACATGGCAGTTGAAGATTAAACAGAGGTCAAAATGGCAGCTTCCTTGGCTGAAAATGATAGGAGGGTTTACTTCCACTTTAATTTTATTGCGGTCTTCCTGTAGCGGTACTATATACTATTGTGAAGTTATTGTCCTGCTTAGCTTTGTATCATCAGCAAATGCTGAGAACTATTTATCCCAACCTACATATCATTTATGAACTAGTTAAACAGGATTGGTCCCAGGAGAGAGCCATGTGGTACCCCACTTATAACTGCAGACCCTTCAGAGGATACACTTCATCACCACCCTCTGAACGCACCCCTGTAACCAGTTTTCTGTCCATGTACATATACTATTGCCAATAGGCCTCAATTTGTGGATTAAGTGTTTATGGGGTGCTGTGTCAAATGCTTTGATGAAGTCTAGATACTACATCCACAAAGTGGCACATCATTGTGAAGTGGAAGTAAAATGATAAATCCTTTCCAACGTTTTTTTACAAATAAATATCTGAAAAGTGTGGTGTGCATTTGTATTCAGCCCCCCTCAGTCAATACTTTGTAGAACCACCTTTCACTGCAATTACAGCTGCAAGTCTTTTTGGGTATGTCTCTATCAGCTTTGCACATCTAGGGAGTGAATTTGTTGCATTCTTCTTTGCAAAATAGCTCAAGCTCTGTCAGATTAGATGAAGAGCATCTGTGAACAGCAATTTTCAAGTCTTGCCACAGATTCTCAGTTGAATTTAGGCCTAGACTTTGACTATTCCATTCTAACACATGAATATGCTTTGATCTAAACCATTCCATTGTAGCTCTGGCTGTGTGTTTAGGGTCATTTTTCTTCTGGAAGGTGAACCTCTGCTTCAGTTTCAAGTCTTTTGCAGACTCTAACAGGTGTTCTTCTAAGACTGCCCTGTATTTGGCTCCATCCATCTTCCCATCAACTCTGACCAGCTTCCCTGTCGCAGCTAAGGAAAAGCTGCCGACACCATGTTTTACGGTGGGGATGGTGTGTTCAGTGTGATGTGCACTGTTAGTTTTTCGCCACACATAACATTTTGCTTTAAGGCCAGGAAGTTAAATTTTGGTCTCATCTGACTAGAGCACCTTCTTCCACATGTTTGCTGTGTCCCCCATATGGCTTCTTGCAAACTGCAAACGGGACTTCTTACGGATTTCTTTCAACAATGGCTTTCTTCTTGCCACTCTTCCATATAGGCCAGATTTGTGGCGTGCACGACTAATAGTTGTCCTGTGGACAGATTCTCCCTCCTGAGCTGTGGATCTCTGCAGCTCCTCCAGACTTACCATGGGCCTCTTGACTACTTCTTTGATTAATGCTCTCCTTGCCCGGCCTGTCAGTTTAGGTGGATGACCATGTCTTGGTAGGCTTGCAGTTGTGCCATCCTCTTTCCATTTCCAGATGATGGATTGAACAGTGCTTTGTGAGATGTTCAAAGCTTGGGATTTTTTTTATAACCTAAACCTGCTTTAAAACTTCTCCACAATGTTATCCCTGACCTATCTGATGTGTTCCTTGGCCTTCATGATGCTGCTTGTTCACTAAGGTTCTCTAACAAACCTCTTAGGGGTTCTCAGAACAGCTCTATTTACTAATTAGGTGACTTCTGAAGGCAATTGGTTCCACTGGATTTTAGTTAGGTGTTTTAGAGGAAAGGGGGCTGAATACAAATGCACGCCACACTTTTCAGATATTTATTTGTAAAAAAAATGTTGAAAACCATTTATCATTTTCTTTCCACCTCACAATTATGTGCCACTTTGTGTTGGTCTATCACATAAAATCTCAATAACATACATTTACATTTTTGGTTGTAACATGGCAAAATGTGAAAGAGATGTAATGTCAAAGGGTATGAATACTTTTTTTAAGGCACTGTAATTGCACTGTGATTGCTTATTAGTTATCCCTTATTTCCACATGCGCTATCAGGTTGTTTATGATTAGTAGTCCTGGCAGATCCTTGTTTCTAGTTAGGGCATCCACCAACAGACACATAAAATTGTGTCCCACAAGACATATAAGTGCCCAGTCAATATCTGGATAATTAAAGTCCCCCATGATGATTACTTTGGCCTGCCTTGCCACCATTTATAACTGTGAAAGGACATCAGTCCCTTCTTCATCTTTCAGGGTAGGGGGCCTGTAGCATATATCCACTATTAGTTTGCCATTTGTTCCAGCCACAAGAATTCCACCACTTCCATTGCCACATTAGTAATGTCATCCCTTGTATTCACCAGCAAATCACTCTTGACATAAATGCACACCCCTCCACCTCGTCTATCTCTTCCTCTACTTGCGCTGTCAAACATTTTGTTTAACAAACTTCTATTAGTGAACATGCCTTTTCGTTTTGTAAGGCCATATGCTATTTTATCGCTGTTTGTTCTGAAGCTGCAGTAGGATTATGCCAGCCCACACATGTTGAATTTATGTACCCCAATTACATTGACCATCATCATATTTTTTGCCCTTCCTTCTCTAGCTGGAAAAGCTTCCTCTGATCCTTCCCCCTCATCACATAGTTAAAATTTTCCTCTAACCTTTTAATAGTTATCATCTAAACATAATTACTTTTATTTTTAAAGAACCCCCACGTTACATGGAGTCTACATTCATTTTTCTTTTATAGATTTATTAAATACAGAGACCTTCGAGGCAATTATCATCACAAAAAGAAAAGAATGAAATGCATCTGGAATACCACATACTATATATCAAAGCCTGTTAAATTCCAGCCTCAAAAGAACGAATTTGATATGGAAAATACATGTTTTTAATAAAGATAACAAACAGATAAGCTTTGCCATGAATGATGTATTGATATATAAAATTGATATATAAACAGCAATTATGAGCGATCCTTTTGCTATTCGAAAAATTTCCAGGAGAGCCATACTTCTAAAAGAAGTAGGTAAATACTTTTCCTACTGTCACACTGCCAAACTGTTCTGATGCTGTGAAATGGCCCCTCAAACGTTGCAGGGAAGCTAGCACTTCCAGGAGTGTCACTCTCCTGGGTCCCCTGCTGCTCTCTGTGGATCCTCCTGCTAACCTCCATGCACTAGGGAGGAACCACTTGAGCTGCAGGTGATCCATTTGTTCCAGCCACAAGAATTCCACCACTTCCATTGCCCCATTAGTAATGTCATCCTTCACATTCACCTTGGACCTGCCCAATATACAATTTTCTAAAGTATGCTTATTGGGACTGATGGAGGATCTCCAGCTTACTACACATTCTATGACATTTTTAAAGCTTCTTTTACTTACTTTTGACCTGAAAATGATCTTCTTCTCCAGCTCATTCCAAGTAGAAAATTTAATAATTCTTCCCTCCCTTGTACCAACTTACATTAGTTGTGCTACAAGAACACTTAAAGGAGAAGTATGGCCAAAGCTTTTTTGGCCATACTTCTCCTGGGGATCACAGGAGAGCATTTAGTTCTGCAATCCTGTGTGTCAGATTCAGCTGATTGAGGACTAAAATCTGCTGTTGGCTGACATCACAGAACCAGTCCAATAATTTTGACCGACAGCTGATTCAGCCTCTCAGCACACAGCTGAGAGCCAGAGTCCGCCGCTCCCATTCCCTCCACAGCCCAGTGCTCCAGTGATCGCTGGAGGGATAGAGCAGAGATGTGGTGATTGATACTCACTGGCTCTCTGCTCACTGAAGACCAGGAACTAAGTGATTAGTGGTCTTCTATCGCTCATTTCTTGGTGTAGAGCCGGCGGGGGACAGCTGCCTCATCAGATCGATTCTGCAGCCATCTAAGTGACTATGTATAGTATGTAAACCCGTGCTTCTCTTTTAATTATCTACATATGCTGTTATGTATTTTGTTCTGCTGTACTGTTTTCACCATGACTATTAAACTTGTCGTCACTTCTTTAAAGGAGAAAAGTGTGTCAAATGGTGTTCACTGTAATTGTTTTATTTTATCTGTTTGAATATCTAAAACTTAAATAAAAGCAAAACGTATCTGTTAGGCTTCATGCACACGAGACGCAGATGCAAACGCTGCTGGACACATGTTGAAATCGGCGTTTAGAAACGCGCGTTTTGCCGCGATTTTTACCGCGATTTAGCTGCGTTTTACCGCGTTTTACCGCATTTGTGTCTAGAAGCGTTTAGTTAAGCTAACATCATAGACCCTCCCCAGCTCAAAATTTAACTATTTCAGCAATTTTGTGAGACCAGAGTGAGTAGCAGCAGCTGTGAGAGCTGCAGTGTACTTGTATTTAGCATGTCACTTGCCACGGCACCTGCCACAAATTGTGGATTGTCCACTTGCCACGTGACTTGCCACATCACCTGCCACGTCACTTGCCATGTCATCTGCCACAAGTTGTGGATTGTCCAACTGCCACGTCACCTGCCACAAGTTGTGGATTGTCCACTTGCCACGTGACTTGCCACATCACCTGCCACGTCACTTGCCACGTCACCTGCCACAAGTTTTGGATTGTCCACTTGCCACGTCACTTGCCACGTCACTTGCCACAAGTTGGGGATTGTCCACTTGCCACATCACCTGCCACGTCACCTGTCAGAAGTTGTGGATTGTCCACTTGCCACATCACTTGCCACCTGCCATGTCACTTGCCACAAGCTGTGGATTGTCCACTTGCCTCGTCACTTGCCACGTCACCTGCCACGTCACTTGCCACGTCACCTGCCACAAGTTTTGAATTGTCCACTTGCCACGTCACTTGCCACGTCAGCTGCCACGTCACTTGCCACAAGATGTGGATTGTCCACTTGTCACATCACCTGCCACATCACTTGCCACATCACCTGCCACGTCACCTGCCACAAGTTGTGGATTGTCCACTCGCCACGTCACTTGCCACATCACCTGCCACGTCACTTGCCACGAGATGTGGATTGTCCACTTGCCACGTCACTTGCCACGTCACCTGCCACGTCACTTGCCACGTCACCTGCCACAAGTTTTGGATTGTCCACTTGCCACGTCACTTGCCACGTCAGCTGCCACGTCACTTGCCACAAGATGTGGATTGTCCACTTGTCACATCACCTGCCACATCACTTGCCACATCACCTGCCACATCACCTGCCACAAGTTGTGGATTGTCCACTTGCCACGTCACTTGCCACATCACCTGCCACGTCACTTGCCACGAGATGTGGATTGTCCACTTGCCATGTCACTTGCCACGTCACCTGCCACGTCACTTGCCACGTCACCTGCCACAAGTTTTGGATTGTCCACTTGCTACGTCACTTGCCACGTCACCTGCCACAAGATGTGGATTGTCCACTTACCACGTCACTTGCCACATCACCTGCCACGTCACTTGCCACAAGATGTGGATTGTCCACTTTCCACGTCACCTGCCATGCCACCTGCCACAAGTTGTGGTTTGTCCACTTGCCACGTCACCAGCCACATCACCTGCCACAAGTTGTGGATTGTCCACTTTCCACACCACTTTCCACGTCACCTGCCACGTCACCTGCCACAAGATGTGGATTGTCCACTTGCCACGTCACCAGCCACATCGCCTGCCACAAGTTGTGGATTGTCCACTTGCCACATCACTTTCCACGTCACCTGCCACGTCACCTGCCACAAGTTGTGGATTGTCCACTTGCCACGTCCCTTGCCACGTCCCCTGCCACGTCACCTGCCACAAGTGGATTGTCCACTTGCCACATCACTTGCCACATCACCTGCCACAAGTTGTGGATTGTCCACTTGCCACGTCACCTGACACAAGTTGTGGATTGTCCACTCGCCACGTCACTTGCCACATCCCCTGCCACAAGTGGATTGTCCACTTGCCACGTCACTTGCCACGTCCCCTGCCACAAGTGGATTGTCCACTTGCCACGTCACTTGCCACGTCACCTGCCACAAGTTATGGATTGTCCACTTGCCACGTCACATGCCAGTCACCTGCCACAAGTTGTTGATTTTCCACTTGCCACGTCACCTGCCAGGTCACTTGCCGCGTCACCTGCCAGGTCACTTGCCACGTCACCTGCCACAAGTTGTGGATTGTCCACTTTCCACGTCACTTGCCACTTCACCTGCCACGTCACTTGCCACAAGTTGTGGATTGTCCACTTGCCACATCACTTGCCACCTGCCATGTCACTTGCCACAAGTTGTGGATTGTCCACTTGCCACGTCACTTGCCACCTGCCATGTCACTTGCCACAAGTTGTGGATTGTCCACTTGCAATTGCAATTGTTTAAAATATTTTTCTAATGTTTTTTCATCATTTGCAATCATTTTTGAGATTTTTAATGTAAAAAAAAGGTCACCTTTAAAAACGCATATAAACGCAAACGCGGCTAAACGCGGTAGCGGCGTTTTGCCGCGTTTTACCGCGTTTTGCCGCGTTTTGCGTCTGAAACGTGGAAATTTTTGCTTCTGAACGCATTTTTTTGCTTCTGGAAAAACGAGATTAAACGCAACTGCATAAAAACGGAAAAAAACGAGACTGTGTGCATGGACACATAGGATAACATTGAATGAGTTCAGGGGCAGTTGAAAAAACTGTCCAACTGCATCTGAACGTGCGTTTAACTGCGTCTCGTGTGCATGAGGCCTAGCTGCCTTTAGTTCGCCTTATCCTAAATTTTGGTGTGAATACCTTATCACTGGTTTCTACCTTACATTGCTTAACAGTATTTTTGTGGAAGTGCTTCTCTAGGATGTAATAACATAGCGAAAATTCAACCTAGCCACTTACCACTCATTAAAAAGAGTAAGGACCACACTCCATATTCCATATTATGTCAAAGGCCCAAACGAATAACTCCACCTAGGTTGTACATTGTTTTTTGCATTTTTTTGTGAGTATGTAAAACATATTTCAATATTTAAAGATAAAGTATATCAAGCAGGAATTATACATAATTAATATAATGGAATCTACAGTTTCTAAATGCAGAAAAAAAGTCATATGCTACATTTTAGCAATACTGATTATCAGAGACATTTCTAGGAGGGAAAATATCCCATATTCAAAACCCAGGACTACAAAAATTGAAAAACGGTTGATTACAATAAAGTCCCTTAAGCCCCTGATAAAAGGAAGCCTTAAATTATGGAAGCATGGCTCAGTAAGTTGGCATCAACATATGAAGCAAAGGTAAAAGTAGCTCCAGGGTGATTGGCTGCTTAGGCATTGGGTGATAGGGCAGGGCCTGAAATCCAGCAAAAGGCTACACAGAGAGGCACACACTGCTGACCTGAAGAACTTCATCACTCCGAAAAGTTAACAGCTCACCTTCCCATTTTGAGGATGTCTGTCAGAGCTTTATTGATTAATGTTGCTTTATTAGGCTTGAGTGGAAGTTTGCCAACCTGTCTGACACTCAAGGTAAGGACATGCATTTTAGACTATGTCAGGTTACTGGCATTGGTGATAACATTCAGTTCTTCTTTAAAGTGACCTTATCTGAACTAAAATAAATCAGCAAATAGAAGACCCCTTATAGACTCCCTCCGGTAGCCTACATCTCCTGCCTTTCCTCCATTCCAGCACTGCAGCCTCTGGAAGGGTTCCTACAGCAGATACAGCCAATATCTTTACGTTTACAGTGGTGTGGACATTTTTTAAAAAAACTACTTGGGGTCCCCTATGGATTTGGCATTTCATGACTAGGTTTCGCCGGATATAAACAGGGCCAGATCGAGGTCAGTAATTTTAGCAGTAGACATCCTCTGTAAATCTAAAGTGGTAACCTGTAAAGGCTTTTAAAGGCTTTTAAAAAAAGTATGAAGTTTGTCATCGCTGCACATTTGTGTGCAATTTTAAAGCATGTCGTGTTTGATATCCATGTACTCAGCATAAGATCATCTTTTTTGTTTCATTAAACATTTTGGCAATATAGTGTGTTTTAGAGCATTCAAATTTTCAAAAGTGTGTTTTTTTTCCCCAAAAAAATTCTTCCAAAATAAAATATTTTTTCATGTAAACAAAAAGTGTCAGAAAGGGCTTTGTCTTCAAGTGGTTAGAAGAGTGGGTGATGTGTGACATAAGCTTCTAAATGTTGTGCATAAAATGGCAGAACAGGTCAACCCCCCCAAATGACCCCTTTTTGGAAAGTAGACATCCCAAGATATTTGCTGATAGGCATGTTGAGTCCATGGAATATTTTATATTTTGCCACAAGTTGCAGTTATATGAATGACAAACTTTTTTTTTTTTTCTGCACAAAGTCGTCACTAAACGATATATTGCTCAAACATGCCATGGGCATATGTGAAACTACACTCCAAAATACATTTGGCTGCTTCTTCTGAGTATGGGGATACCACATGTGTGAGACTTTTTGGGAGCCTAGCCGTCTACAGGACCCCGAAAACCAAACACCGCCTTCAGGTTTTCTAAGGGCATAAAATGGTGATTTCACTTCCTCACTACCTATCACAGTTTTGGAGGCCATGAAATGTCAAGATAGCACAACCCCCCCACAAATGACCCTATTTTGGAAAGAAGACACTTCAAGCTATTTGCTGAGAGGCGTATTGAGTATAGTGTTAAAGAGGAAGTAAAGTCTTCCTCTTTAATTGTATCTACAGGGAAGCCTATAATAAGGCTTACCTGTAGGTAATGTAAATATCTCCTAAACTTGCACCGATTAGGAGATATTTACTATATATGTGCATGTGCACTGAAGGAACAGCCTGCTCGAGCCATTTCTTCAGGGCCCGTGCCATGACCGACAGCACCCGCGCGCATGCACAGGAGTGGCGTAATTGCGTCTCCGGCCAATCATAGTGCCGGAGCCCACGAACCCAGAAGGAACTTTGGGAAACACGTCGGCCGTGTGAGTGGTGTGCCGACACCCATCCAGGGCATCAGTCTAAGGTAAGTATTTCATAATGAGCTAGTACTAACATTTATAGATAAGGTTGATCCAGGGAAAATTTAATTGCCTCTCGGGGGATCAGAAAGGAATTTTTTCCCCTACTGTAGCAAATTGAATTATGCTTTGCTGGGGTTATTTGCCTTCCTCTGGATCAACGGCTGGTATAGGATTGTGTATATGGAATTGTGTGATATTATTTTTTATTTATTTATTTTTATGGTTGAACTAGAAAGACTTGTGTCTTTTTTCAACCTGACTAACAATGTAACTATGTAACTATGTAGTATGCGATGCATACTAGCTCATTATGTCTTTGTCTTGCAGGTTTTTCTTTTTTTTTGGAGGTTTACAACCTCTTTAAAATTTGACTTATTAGTATCCATCAATTTTAGGTAGGTGTAAATAACAAATACATACACATTAATACTTATGTAATATTTAATATACATACAGTCATGTTATGCAAAACATTTTTAAAGTGTTTCAAAACAGGAAGTTTAGCATGTGTCTGGATCATAAACAGTTTTTATAGCTTATCACTTATATGAGGAGAATATTTACTTTAAAGCAGGAACCTGCATGAGGATTTAAACAGGATGTTTAACTTGTCAATGTACATCTGTAAGCAAATTTGAGTAAAAAAGTATAAACAACACTCAAATGAAGTATTAGCATCTGCCAAAACCATATAAATACAAATTTATTAAAGGGACACAGCTGAATTATAGTGGCTAAAAACCCTAAAGCGATAGGTTTTATTGACTACATACCTTATTTTATGATAATTAGAACATTATTATTAAACTTCTTTTTAGGAACACCTATTGGCTTAAAAATGAATTTAATTAAATCTGTGAAAAGTTTTACTCAAATATTAATTGTCGATATGCCAGATGCAAAAAAAAAAAAAGAAAAAAAAGAAGTGTGGGCTGGAGGGTAGTCTTTTCCCCCATTCAGGATAAACTTCCTTTGCAAGAGGCTAATTCAAGCCCTGAAGGAAAGGATGCGGCTTTCAATGAAAATAACACAGCAATTGTCACTTTGCTCAAAGGGGAACCAAAGTCAGGGACATTCCTGTGACTAAGACACTTCCTGTCTCTTCATGAGGCTTGCTCTGGCGTGGAGGAATGAAAACAAAAATCACTAGTACATGAGAACTATGCAAAAAAATAGATAGCGAGAAACAATGAAGAGCTAGTGAGGTTTGGGACGTATATTGAAAAGGAGGGGGTGGAAGGCTGAAAATGGTGCTGTTTTCTCAGGTGTATATCCTTTACTGGAAAATAAAATACACCCACAGCGCCTTTATTCTGTAGCAACACTGAACATGGCCAACGTGAATTTTTATAATCATTTTTTTTAAAGTATATTTTATTTATGTTCATGAACAAAACTAGTCTAAGTGCTCTTCACTTCAAATTTAAATGCAGCATCATTTAACCTAGAGAGAGAATGTGTAGTGTGTTTTCAAGGAACATGTATTTTGAGTTATTGCGGTTTTTACATTGGACCTTGCTTTGTGAACAGGCCCAAATCATTTGGTGGAGGGGGCTATGGTGTGGGGTTGTTTTTCAGGGGTTGGTCTTGGCCTCTTAGTTCCAATGAAGGGAACTCTTAGCCCTTGGTGTTGCATACACACAGTCGGACAAAGTTGTCAAAAATCTGATCGATCGTAACGTGATGACATTATTTCGTTATGATGGGACTACGTTCAGGCTAGTAGCCAATAGCTTTGGTCTAGGAATTTGATCTGAGCATGCGTGGCACTTTGTCCGATCGGAATTCTCTACAAACGATCGGACAAAGTCCTATCGGATCATGTTGTCGGAAAATTTTATAGCCCAGCTCTAAAACTTTGTCGGTCGGATATTCTGACAGAAACAGTCCGATGGAGCCCACATACAGTCAGATTATCCGAAAACACGTTCCAATCGGACATTTTCCGTCGGAATGTCCGACCGTGTGTACAAGGGTTAACACAGCCCTCAAAGAGCAGAACATGGTCTAGCTGCTCCTCTGTCCATACTTTCCTGCAGCTTTCTCCCCAGGGTCACAGTACACAGTCCCATGGTTGCATTATTAAATAATGTTTCTACAAAATGTTTATACATTTTAAACTTATGTTTTATATCTTTTCATTTCTTCATAAAACTGTGTTTCATAAACAAACATTTATTGGTACACATTTTTCAGAGCAATATAATATTTCTAAAGAAAGAGGAAAGCAGAACCTGCATGCTTTCAGAATCTCTTTCTAACTGAAACTTCATTCAAAGAATTATCTTTCACGTAGTTTAGACCTGTCCATGTTAAATAAAGCAAAAACATCTTGTGTTTGTCTGGAGTTCATCTTAAAATTAGAACTACAACCAAAATAAATTACTAAACTAGTTCTGGTAGAAAACAATTGAGAACATTATGAGATAGATTTACTAAGAAAGGGTGCACTCAGAATCTGGTGATTAGAAACCAATCAGCTTCTAACTTCAGCTTGTTCAATTAAGCTTTGACAATAAAACCTGAAAGCTGATGAATGACATTTATTTACTGAAGTACTGTATAGCATAAAATCTATTTTTAAATGAAATCATGTACTGCATCTAATTGCTTATTATTATTATTATTATTATTATTATTATTATACAGGATTTATATATGATCTCCTGTGGCCCTTAAGCCACTTTCTGTCTATATGATCTTCAGCAATGACTGACATTTCTCAGTGAGTTTCCTGATGCTGACAACAGTGGACAAAGCCTGCCTAATGGGTATTGATAAGGCCACAGGTCTCTATTTGAATTCTATAACAGGAAGTGCCTTAACAAGAGTCTTCATAACAGAATCACCAAGCATATTTTAATGACAGCTGCAGATTTAAAAATAAAATAAAAATAACTTATAGAATTAAATTAACATGTTAAAGCATAGATTATATGGGATTTTAGAAATTAGTTTATATATACTTTAAAGTTCTCCTGGATCTTTACAAAGGATCTAGGGAGGAACATTTAACTTTACAACCTTAGAGCTACATTCATCAACTAAAATTATTATCTGTTTTTTCTTTCCTTTGCACTAGCAGAAGGAAAGTAAAATGTAATTAGCGTCTTTGGAAAATACGTGCAAAAAGCCAAAAGTTCTCTAAATGGATTTCTGCAAGCCTTTCTATGCAGAAAAATATAGGTAGGTTTACTGTATAGTGCACTCAAAGAAAATTTGATATGTTTTGTTCTTTTTCATCCATTGGAAATCTCACATTGTGGCTGATTTATTAAAGGGGTTTAGACTGTTCACTTAGCTAAGCGAATCTCCACTTTGCAAGATACTTTTTTCCGTTGCTTAGTCAATGCAGCGAAAATTCCCTTTGCAGAGAATACTAAATAATGTCCAAGGAAATCTCAAAAAAAAAAAAAAAAAAGGATTTTTGCTTCTACATGATTGGATGGCTGGAATCAGTGGACTTTACTTTATTCCCTAAGCTAAGTGAAAATTCCTTTGCAAAGTGAAAACTGACTTTGCTAACTAAACAGCCTATACTCCTTCAGTAAATCAACCTCTGAATCTGTGCTAAGGTCTTCAGGACATTCATTCGGTTTAACTTAATCTTACTTCTAGGAAATCTATTGCAGAAATATTTTCATAGACCATCTAACAGGGTCAGTAGGAAGACAGTAGTATTGTAATTTCAGATAAGTGTGCTGTGTAATTTCCCCTCTCTTGGCTTATCTTTGTCACATTCAAAGTTCTGTAAATTTGATTAGGAACTGGGTAAAAGTTGTATCACAGGTCTCTTTTTAACATCAGGTTTTCTATATGTGATAGGTGGCAGTGATTCCATTATTTCACGCAGTTTAAAGATAACCAGATTACTGGCAAATTGTACCAGACCTCAAAACATCTGCACATTTTTGATGAAAAGTATTATGCAAGTAGGATGTTCTAGCTGTGAAGATCTCAAGTATACACTTTCAAATATGATAGCAGTGTAGAGTTAAATGTAGTGTTTTGAAAATCCTGATTCTTAACAATTATTAGCACAATATTTGGGGAGGCACAGTGGTGTTGTGGTTAGCACTCTCCACCAGCAGTGAGAAGGGTTACTGGTTCAAATCCCAACCATGACACTACCTGCCTGGAGCTTGCATGCTCTCCCTGTGCTCGTGTGGGCCTCCTCCAGGCACCCCGGTTTCCCACCACCACCCCCCTGGAAGCTAATTGGTCTCTATGCAGAAGTGAGCCTGATTTTGCACTTTCGAGCTTTAGTAAATAAACCCTAGTGTGTACTTAAAAGTGGGGTATGCCTGTATAGCGATCTCGCGCGGTTTATGAAAAAAACATAGAAATACTAAACAAACAATGCACCATAGGTTAAGTACCAGTAACAAAATATTAAAGTGCAAAGTGATATGGTCACCACAAAGAGATGCAGATAATAAAAAAGTGCATAACATGTATAAATGGCTAAAATTGTGCCAAAAATTATAGTTAAAATCATGTGCCAAGAAAAACTAATTCAAAAGATCTTCTCCAAAAAAATTAATAAAGTGCAACAATATTAAAGTGCATGAATAAGGTCTCTCCACAGTATGCGCATATAAAAAATGTCCAAAATCTGTGCCAAATCCTTAGAGGAAGAATAGGTAAATGCGTGGATAAAAACAAGGACCACTGATTAACGTCCTGTTGATATAGTGGAAGCCAATCACAAGGGGTTGGCCAGAACCGACTTCACACTGGAAGTGACGTGAGAAGGCGATGAGAATGCCGATGTTGTTTACTTTTTGCCTGTTTGTTTTATCCGTTGTGCAATGCCGTGTACACACAACCGGACTTTTCAAGGGACTAGGTCCGACGGTCTTTCCGACGGACTTTCGGCAGAGTTCCGACGGACTTTCAGAATGAACGGACTTGGCGACACACAATCACACCAAAGTCCGACGGATTCGAACGTGATGACGTATGACTGGACTAGAATAAGGAAGTTCATAGCCAGTAGCCAATAGCTGCCCTAGCGTCGGTTTTTGTCCATCGGACTAACATACACACGAACGGATTTCTCGGTCAGGCGGAGTTCCGGTGGAAAAATTTAAAACATGTTCTATTTCTAAAGTCCACCGGATTTTTGGCAAGCAAAGGTCCGATGGAGCCCACACAAGATGGAATTGTCCGACGGACTTTGCTGTCAAAAAGTCAGGTCGTGTGTATGCGGCATAAGAGTCCAACCTTTGGTACCTAATAAATATTACCCCAGTTTTTTAAACCCACTACACTATTGGAGGCATCTTTTCTCTTTTTTCCTCCCTTGTTGCTGTGGTGCCTTACCGGTGCATTGATTGCATTGATGTGTTTTACTTAATTATCATAAGGTGAGAGTTCTATGAGACTAGTGGTTAAAGAGGGAATCCGTGGAGTTATTTATGGACATTATTATACTACATATTTGCCCATATTAACAAGACGTTAATCAGTGGTACTTGTTTTTATCCACGCAATTACCTATTCTTCCTCTAAGGATTTGGCATTGATTTTGGACATTTTTTTAAATGCACATACTGTGGAGACACCTTATTTATGCACTTTAATATTGTTGCACTTTAATTATTTTACAGTGGATCGTTTTTGAATTCGTTTTTCTTGGCACATGATTTTGACTATAATTTTTGGCACAGTTTTGGCCATTTATACATGTTATGCACTTTTTTATTATCTGCATCTCTTTGTGGTGACCATAGCACTTTAATCATGGTGCTACTATTAATTACACTGTCTGGTCACAGGCTGGAGCAGGTCCATAAGGACCTGGGTTCAGAAGTAGTGGTTAAATGATGTCAGACTTCAGATTGAGGACATCTAACAGCAGAGAAAAGGTACTCAGGGAAAATTACTTGACAAATGTCATTCAAAAGTACTTCAACATCCTTCAAATTTTCTCTTCTTTGTGGTCAAAAATGAATGTCAGTTTGACCCCACTAAAGATTAGAAAATCATACAAACATATTTAAATGAAAAATGTTGAATTCAGTTCTACTAGTGTATGGCTAACTTTAGACTAGAGACACTCCAGCTTCAGGAAGGCAGAGTACAATATAAATAAAACATTTTGCTTCAAATGGCTGTATACTAGAAAACACCTATAGGGTGTATTCACACTTGCGATTGCACCCGCACTGCGATTAGTTGGTCAAACTCTGTGATCGCTAAATGAGAGATTACATGCGAGTGGCACCCTCCCATTGTTTTCAGCGGAGCTGCCTTTTTCAGATTATCATGGGAACCCCATCTAGGGTTCCCACATCTGGTGTTTTTGTTTTTGAGAGCGGGTACCTTTTTTTTTAGGTACCCAGTCCTGCTTTCTTAATTCTCACCTAGGCTTGAATTATGTCAGCTTGGACTGCCCCTCCGACTGCCTGCAGCCTCCTGGAACATGTCACAGGCCCCAGGAGACTATGGGACCAGTATGAAAGCACAGTGAGATCTTACGCATGCTCAGGGGAATGGCGGCTTTGAGACAGCTGGAAGTCACAGCTGGCTCCCACATCCAAGATAGCGAAAGCCTGGTCAAAGATTGGCTCCAATGAGGAGAATGCTGGACTTCTGGGCTTATAATTGTCTGTTTGTTTACTTTTTTAAAACAGGAAGTTCCACTTTATGTTGCCGATCAGTTAGCTTCTTCTTTTTTTTTTTTTTTTGCTTTATTAAGCAATTACACACATACAGGTTGCCGAATTAACAGCGCATCAAAAATAAAAGCTGGTATGTGTTCACAGAAGTACAATTAACACCAAAGCACAGAGTAGTAATATTAGCCAGAGCTTTCACCAGGCAACCAGGGCCCAAGGATCCCACAAATATGCAGCAGCGTACATTTACACACATTTAGGTGTTTTTTTTATTAAGCATGGTGTAATGATTTTGGTCATTTGTCTGTCCTTTGTGTCAACCATGTTGGGTAGATTGCTGGTAAGCGTTATTTGTGAAACTCTGACAAATGAATGCAGCAGCAACCTCTCTGTGGCCCTAAAGCACTTGTTATTGCTGGAGTCATCTTTCAGCATCCTATTTAGGGCAGGAAGTGTCCCATGTCACAACCCATTTTGTTCTCTTGCAGGTTAATATCAAAGGAAGAGAGTCGCAGTGCTGTGATCAGGGTAGATGAGGGTTTGGTTCTCATCTTGTTCTAATCTGAATTGGAATCACCTGTAATAATTACAGCCTTGCCTTGTTGCCAAATATGAAACAAAAAGCAGCTTCATAAGACACTGCCACCACTGTAATGCCATCCGGTCATTACATCTCAAGGCTAACCTTTGATGTCTAAGCCAGACAGTGATGATGGGGAAAGGATAAGTGAACGAGGCCATCTCTAAAGAGGTTTCCAATATGGGTGTGATCGGCACAGATGACATTTAAACAACCTCTAATATTTCTCTAACATTGTAGACCAAGCGCAATACAAACTATTGTTGCATTTGTGCATCTGTTCTGAATTGTTTTTTTTTTTTATGAGTTAATTTATATTAAATATATTATACTTTAAAAACATTAATAAAGAAACATACAACTGTCTGAATATACAGTACCAAGCAAAAGTTTTAAGCGGTTGTGAAAAATATTGTACATTAAGGGCTAGTTCACACCAGATGCAGTTCCTTGCAGTTCAGATCCAGATGCAGTTTTCTGCAATAAAAATACAATCACAGTGTTTTCCATGTATTCCAATGGCTCTAGTTCACACCATGCAGTCCATTTTCAGCACCGGAAACTGACTGCATGGTGTAAACTAGAGCCATTGGAATACATGGAAAACACTGTGTATGCATTTTATGCAGAAAAAAAGCGCACGGAACTGCATCTGGTGTGAACTAGCCGTAAGAATCTTTTTAGAAATAGAAGTGTTATTAGTTTATTTTTATCAACAAAATGGAAAGTAAAAGAACAGAAGAAAAATCCAAATCAAATCAATATTTGGTTTGACCACCCTTCAAAACTGCATCAATTTTTCATTTCTTCTAGGTACGTTTCCACACAGTTTTTGAAGGAACTCGGCAGGTGGGTTGTTTCAAACATCTTGGAGAACAAACTACAGATCTTCTGTGGATGTTGGCTGTCTCAAACCCATCTGTCTCTCTATGTGATCTCAGACAGACTCGATGATCAGGGCTCTGTGTGGGCCAAACCATCACTTCCAGGACTCCTTGTTCCTTTTTTGTTCTTTTTTACACTGAAGCTAGTTATTAATGGCTTTGGCTGTATGTTTGAGGTCATTGTCCTGCTGCAGAATAAATGTGGGGCAAATCACATGCCTCCCTGATGGTATAGCATGATGGATGAGTATCTGTTTGTATTTCTCAAAATTGAGGACAATCTCCAAATGCATTTGCAGAAATGCAGCCCCAAACTTTCCAGGAAACTCCACCATGCTTCACTGTTACCTGCAGACACTCCTTATTATACCGCTCTTCAGCCCTTCAGTGAACAAACTGCCTCCTGCTACAGCCAAATATTTAACATTTTGATTCATTAGTCCAGGGCTGCCATTTTTCTGTACCCAAGGTCCTATGTTTTCACGTATAGGACATGGAAACAAGGCTAAGTGCCTCAACTATGCAATAATACATAGGAACTGGTGTGCGGAAAAACAGCAGCCAAATTTTGAAATAATTGGCTCTAGTAGGAGGCAGTTTATTCCCAGAGGGACTGGAGTGTCTGCAGGCAACTTTGAAGCATGGTGGAGGTTCCTTGCAAGTTTGGAAAATGTCCGATCGGACCGTGTTGTCGGATAATCCCACTGTGTGTGGGCTCCATCGGACTGTTTCCGTCGGACAAAGTTTTAGAGCTGAGCTCTAAAACTTTCCGACAACATGATACGATTGGACTTTGTCCGATTGTGTGTAGAGAATTCCGATCGGACAAAGTGCCACGCATGCTCAGATCAAATTCCTAGACCAAAGCTATTGGCTACTAGCCTGAAAGTAGTCCCGTCGTAACGAAATAATGTCGTCACGTTACGTACGATCGGATTTTCTAACAACTTTGTCTGACCGTGTGTATGCAACACAAGTTTCGGACAAAATCCGACGGATTTTGTTGTCGGAATGTCCGACCGTGTGTACAAGGGCTAAGATGGTTTTGTGAGTAAAGGGCATTACACAACTAATTTCCTGTCTACTGTTTCCACAAAAGAATAAATGTCAAGTGTTGTCAGATGCTGTTGAATTTGATTACTGGATGCTTCCTCAAAGGACTCAATGTTATACTGGAATTTTTTAGCCAAAAGTATATTATTTCCTGAGATAGGAGCACAAATGTGGGTATCTGAAGACAACAAAGATAAAGCACTGTGAGATGTAAACGTGTTTTTGTTAATGTGATTTTATAAAAAATTAGAGGGCGATTAGTCTGGATATAAAATGGGGTCAGCGCAATCAACTAGCTGCCAAGCTAAGTTAAATACAATGTCACAAATGGAAAGGTCTGTGGCAGTATTGGTAATTTTGACAGTCATGATTGTGATTGGTGTTAGCAATTTTAACTCAATCTCTGGGCAAAATGTATCCCCCATCCCTCTAACTAATTCATCTGTTTTCAATGATTACCTTGTAAAGCATTTTATACTCAGGTATTCCCACTGTCTCTGTCCCTCACTAGCTCCATTTCTGGGTGCGGAGACTGGTAATCCAGCAATGCAGATGATCTGTTTCTGGCCTGTTGGCAGTCCCCTTGTGTTGACTTTACTATCTGCAGACTTTCTTCTGGATCCTGAGAGAACCCCAGCAATGGAATGCCAATAGGAAGTATCCACTTCACAGAGGCAGTGACACAGACACTCAAAGAAGGACCATACCTTCCCTTAAAGTGGAACTGAAGTAAAAAGCAAAACATTGCAAACAGACAGGCTTTTTATTGCAGAAGTGACATGCACTGTCTCTTCTGAAATACACTTACCAATCACCTCTAGAATGTATTCTCAGCTGTAAACGTGCAGTTTAGTTTACATTATGGCACACTGTGTGTATTTTTTTGGGGGGGGCAGCAAACAACCAACCCCCGAGCAGCCAGCAGCACCCCCCCGCTGGTCGGTCTGGCACTTACCCCATCTAGGTGGGTAGCGAGTGGCAGTCAGCGTGCGTGCAGCGTCTCCGTGTCCTCTCCTCCATCGGTGGCTTCCAGAGTGCAGCTCCTCCCCTCCTCCTAGGCATCCAATAGGATCACTTTTCCTTTCAACCGGGTGACGGGTGTCTAAACCCGCTTCCTGATTGGCTGGGAGGAGGATCAGTGCTACAATACCGAATATTAATTTGCTGTTGTAACACACCTGGGTGGGCTGTGAGCGCATCCTCTGCTCCTGAGCCCACTTGATTTTGAAGCCTAATACAGCTTCTGCTTCAAAAACACCCACCCCACATTGGAATCCATGTGCCCGGCACCCTGAAAGGGGACAGATGCATGGATGGGGGAGGTGGCGATGGATAGGGGGATGGGCCGCCCCTGCCAGGATGACTGCACTTCTGCGCATGTAGGGGAATGATGAATGAATTTGTGATACTCTCGCACTGCCAATTGAGACTAGATACAATATAAAACAACCATCTGCTGCAAACACCGTTCAGCTAATCAATGGCAGATGAAAATAAAAGTGTAATACTAGTGGCGCTGCACTGTTAAATACCAGATAGTATGTAATAGATGAAAAACTTCCGCTAGAGCATCCATAAATGCAAGTGTATAAATGATCCCATAATCCCACAAACTTGTACAAACAAAATGTAAATGTGATTCAAGGTATATTGGTGACAAACATGGTATACATGTGTAAAAACAGCAGGTAGATGAATAATAGATAAAGTGCAATAAAATCAAATGTCCCACGTGCCACTCTATGCACAAAATGGCAAGCAAACAAAATAATGGAAAATTGTATACTTACCTTTCCGTAATTTTCCTTTCCTGTCGCATCTTCATGGCAGCATACACTCTGGGTTGTGACTCCGCCCCCACAACCTGATAGGACCACATAGCTATAAGATGAAGATACGCCCCCCGCCCCGGTATTCTCTGTATATATGAATCACCTTTGTGGGTGGGATATTGTATGCTGCCATGAAGATGCGACAGGAAAGGAAAATTACGGAAAGGTAAGTATACAATTTTCCATTTTCCTGTCGCATCATGGCAGCATACACTCTGGGGATTAACTCGCAGACTGGGTGGGAGATGCAAAGGTAAACGTTTATTAGCAAGGAATAGAAGAGTTGGCTTGAATAATGGACTTTCCCAATTCTACTGTTGATAGCTGAGCTGAGTCCACCTTGTAGTGAGAGATAAAGGTGTTCCTGGAGGACCAAGTGGCCGCTCTGCAGATGGTTTCCACTGAGACCCTACAATACGCTGCCCAGGAGGTGGCCACTGCTCTGGTGGAATGAGCCCTAAGGTCTTCAGGAATTTGCGACTCATTCAGCAAGTAGGCCTTCACCAACCAGGAGGCAATGGTTCGGGCCGAAGCTGCTTGACCTCTCCTAAGGCCATAGGGAATGATGAAGAGGTTCTCCGATCTTTTAAAGGATTTGGACAGGGAAAGATATTTTATGATTTTGCACCTTACATCCAGAGGATGAGGGTCACCCTGGTCTGTGTTAAGAGCTGGCAAGTTGATTTCCTGGTTGAAGTGAAAAGAGGATGCCACCTTTGGGATAAAGTGATCCAAGGGCCTTAGAACTACCCTGTCCGGATGAATGATCAGATACGGCTCCTTAATCAGTAATGCTTGCATCTCTGAAACTCTTCGCTGATGTGATTGCGACCAGGAAAGGTGACTTTTAGTGTCAGGTGCCAGAGGGAGATGTTTTCCAGCGGAAAACAGGGTTCTTTGGATAGTACCTCTAAGATGACTGATGGGTCCCATGTTGGAAAGGAAGGCTTCCTAGGTGGTCTTAGTTTAAGACAGGCCTTCTGAAATTGCATAACAAGGGGATCGTGAGCCCATTTAACCCCTGTCAGGGCGGATAGAGCTGACACCTGAACTTTCAGAGTACCAGAGCTAAGACCTTTGTCTAAGCCTGATTGCAGGAACTCTAGGATCAGAGGAGCCGAAAGGGAGGACAGATCCCGGCCAAGGTCCTGAGAGAAGACAACAAACTTCTCCCAGACCCTGCGGTAGGTGCAGTTGGTGGTAGGTTTTCTGGCCTGGAGCAGGGTATCAGCTACCTTCTGGGAGCAGCCCTGACATAGATACCTAGCCCTCTCAGCCCCCAAGCCATCAAGTACAGCTTCCCCGAATCTGGATGTAGTAGCTGGCCCTGGGAGAGCAAGTCGGCTGACAGGGAAGAGCAAGAGGGTCTGCCGTGCTCAGTTGTAGGAGGGTGGTGAACCATGGCCTCCTGGGCCAAAAAGGAATCACCGCTATCACCAATGCCGTTGATCTCTTGAGCCTTAAGAGAAATCTCGCATCAGGGGAGTCAGAGGGCAGATATACCCGAGATGGAAGTTCCAGGGATGCTGGAGGCAGTCTGTCCCCTCCGCTAAGTGAAAGGGAAACCTCGACAGGAACCTTCGGCATTTGGAGTTTGCCGGAGTCGCAGCAAGGTCTATGTCCGGTTGACCCCAGGTCTGGCAGATGAGGGAGAAGGCCTGAGGGCTCAGGGACCACTCTTTGTTGAAGGCGAACTCCCTGCTGAGCGTGTCAGCTAAGATGTTCTCGAACCCGTGGATGTAAGTCGCCCTCAGGTCTGACAGGTTCAACTGTGCCCATTCAATCACAGGGAGAACTTCCCGCATCATGGAGGGACTCCTGCTCCCCCCCCTGTCTGTTTATGTAGGCAACAGCAACATTGTTGTCCATCCTTAAGAGGACCTGCTTCCCCCTTAAAAGGGAGCTGAAGGCCAGGAAAGCCTGTAGAGCCGCCCTCATCTCCAGCACATTCGATACCGAGTCCCGTACTTCGAAAGGCCAACGGCCCTGCGCTGCATGGGACTGGTAGTGGGCTCCCAAACCTTCTAGACTGGAATCCGTGGTCACTACCTCCTGAGGAGTGATGACTATGTGTTTGCAATTGTTTAAGTTGTGGGGACCACAACGCAATGAGCGCCTGACTGTCTCCGAGATCCGGATCGTCTGGGTCATGGATGAACCATCCCACTGATGTAGGAAGGAGTTCTGCAGAGGTCTGGTGTGCCACTGAGCCCAACGGACCATAGGAATTGTCGCTGATAGAAGCCTAGAAGGCTGAGGCATACTCTGGCCGACAGGGATCTTGCTAGAATGGCCTTCTTCACCTTCCGGACCAACAGGGAAGACTTCTCCAGAGGCAGCTGCACTGTATTCAACTGGGCTCCTAAGAAGATCATTCTCTGGGTGGGCCGAGTCTGGCTCTTCCCCCAGTTTATGAGCCATCCCAGATTCTGCAGAGTGGAGACGAGGATCTTTTGATGCTGTAACAGCGACTCCCGGCTGTCTGAGAGGAGGAGAATATCGTCCAGATAATGGTGGATTCGCAGCCCCCTCTCCCTCAGATGCGCGATAACGGGAAGAAGGACCTTTGTAAAGGTCCTGGGAGCCGCAGAAATTCCAAACGGAATACTTCAGAACTGAAAGTGTCTGTGGTTTAGTGAAAAACTGAGGAACTTTTGGAGTTCTGAATGGATAGGGATATGGAGGTAGGCGCCCTGTAGATCTATGGAGAGCATCCAGTCCCCCAGATTTATGGCCTGGAGGATAGACTGTAGGCTCTCCATTTTGAATGCTTCTACCTGGATAGAGCGGTTTACGTTTAGATCCAGGACCGGACGTAGGTCCCCTGATTTCTTTTTTACTAGAAATAGAGGGGAATAGAACCCTCGACCTCTTTGGGATAGGGGCACCTCGGTAATTGCTTCCTTTTGGAGCAGATCCTGAACGTATCGGGTAAAGGCTAACCTCTTTTGCCGGGATGACGGGAGGTTTGTTGGGCAAAAATGGTCCCCCGGGGGAAGTCACCTGAATGACCATCTGTGCCCGACGCGAACGGTGGTTAACGCTTATTGTTTTCCCCCAGACCAGCGTGAACTTTGAGAGTCTGGCCCCCAGCACTGCTGGCTGGGCGGACGCACCTTCAACAGGACTTCTGGTCAGTAGATGCTGGGGTCCTGGGCTTCTGGGACGTCAGGAAGGACGTTTGAGGGGCCTTCCAGTTCCTTCTGTACTCCCTACCAGGCCTGTAGGACTTGCCATCCCTGTACCTGTCCGGGAGGTTACGCTTAAAGGGAGGAGGCCTCTGAAGCTTTGGCTTTCTATCCAAGGGGATAAGCCCTGATTTTCCGGCAGTGACCTTAGAAATAGCAGAGTCCAATTTTGCGCCGAAAAGGTTCTCACCATCATACGGGATGCAGCACCAATTGGACTTGGAAGCAGGATCTGCTGCCCAGGGTTTGAGCCAGAGAGCCCGTCTGGCCATTACCGAGGACAATATAGCCCTGGATGCGGACTTAATAGCATCCACAGATGCCTCTGCCACAAAATCCCCTGCAAGGCTTAGGCCGCGTACACACGCGCGGACTGTTTGCCCAACCTTGTTCGTCAAACAGTTTCGGCAAACAGTCCGCTCAAAATTTGCATGAGCGGACTTGCCCACACACGAGCGGACTGTTTCAGCGAACTGTTTGCCAAACAGTTCGCTCAACTTTTGAAATGAACGGACTCGCCCACGTAAGGAGGAGGCAAATCCGCCCATTTCGAGCGCGTGTACAGGTAGGCGGGGCCCACGAAGGAGACGTCGCGGGCTCCGCCGCCTGGAATGGGCTTAAAGGGGAACCCCAACGCCGAAAAAAATCGGCGTGGGGGTCCCCCCAAAGTCCACACCAGACACTTGTCCGAGCACGCTACCCGGCCGGCCAGGAAAGGGGGGCGAGCGAGCGCGCCCCCCCTCCTGAGCCGTACCAGGCCGCGTGCCCTCAACATGGGGGGTGCCTTGGGGAAGGGGGGGCCGCGCGGCCCCCCCACCCCAAAGCACCTTGTCCCCATGTTGATGAGGACAAGGGCCTCTTCCCGACAACCCTGGCCGTTGGTTGTCGGGGTCTGCGGGCGGGGGGCTTATCGGAATCCGGGAGCCCCCTTTAATAAGGGGGCCCCCGGATACCGGCCCCCCACCCTATGTGAATGAGTATGGGGTACAATGTACCCCTACCCATTCACCTGTGAAATAAAGTACAAAAAAAAACACAACACAGGGAAAAAATATTTTATTGCACAGCTCCGGGGGTCTTCCGTCTTCGGGGGTCTTCTCGCCGGACTCCTCCGCTATCTGTGTGTAGCTCTTTTGCTAGCGGAGGAGTCCGGCTTTCTTCCTCCCCGCCGCCGGCCTCTTCTCCCGACTTCGGGGGTCTTGTCCCCCTCTTCGGTTCTTCTGCCGGGCCACCGCGCCTTCTTGTAGCTCTTTTGCAGGCGGTGGCCCGGTCTTCTGTCGCCGCTGCCTTCCGTTCTTCTGTCGCCGCCTTCGGTTCTTCTGCCGGGCCACCGCGCCTTCTTGTAGCTCTTTTACAGGCGGTGGCCCGGTCTTCTGTCGCCGCTGTCGTCGCCGCCGCCGCCGCCTTCCGTTCTTCTTCTTCTTCTTGTTCTTCTTCTTCTTCTCCTGGAGATGTTGACTCGACGAGCTCTCCGGCCGGAATGCCAGGGACACGCTCCGCTGCCACTTATATAGTGACAATGGGGCGGTGTCACATGGTATATGTCACATGGGTTGGTCACATGGGTTGATGTCACATGGGGACTATGACATCGTAAGGGGGCGGGGTCACCATGTGACCAACCCATGTGACATATACCATGTGACACCGCCCCATTGTCACTATATAAGTGGCAGCGGAGCGTGTCCCTGGCATTCCGGCCGGAGAGCTCGTCGAGTCAACATCTCCAGGAGAAGAAGAAGAAGAACAAGAAGAAGAAGAAGAACGGAAGGCGGCGGCGGCGACGACAGCGGCGACAGAAGACCGGGCCACCGCCTGTAAAAGAGCTACAAGAAGGCGCGGTGGCCCGGCAGAAGAACCGAAGGCAGCGGCGACAGAAGACCGGGCCACCGCCTGCAAAAGAGCTACAAGAAGGCGCGGTGGCCCGGCAGAAGAACCGAAGAGGGGGACAAGACCCCCGAAGTCGGGAGAAGAGGCCGGCGGCGGGGAGGAAGAAAGCCGGACTCCTCCGCTAGCAAAAGAGCTACACACAGATATGGGAGGAGTCCGGCGAGAAGACCCCCGAAGACGGAAGACCCCCGGAGCTGTGCAATAAAATATTTTTTCCCTGTGTTGTGTTTTTTTTTGTACTTTATTTCACAGGTGAATGGGTAGGGGTACATTGTACCCCATACTCATTCACATAGGGTGGGGGGCCGGTATCCGGGGGCCCCCTTCTTAAAGAGGGCTCCCGGATTCCGATAAGCCCCCCGCCCGCAGACCCCGACAACCAACGGCCAGGGTTGTCGGGAAGAGGCCCTTGTCCTCATCAACATGGGGACAAGGTGCTTTGGGGTGGGGGGGGCGCGCGGCCCCCCCTTCCCCAAGGCACCCCCCATGTTGAGGGCACGCGGCCTGGTACGGCTCAGGAGGGGGGGCGCGCTCGCTCGCCCCCCTTTCCTGGCCGGCCGGGTAGCGTGCTCGGACAAGTGTCTGGTGTGGACTTTGGGGGGACCCCCACGCCGATTTTTTTCGGCGTTGGGGTTCCCCTTTAAGCCCATTCCAGGCGGCGGAGCCCGCGACGTCTCCTTCGCGGGCCCCGCCTACCTGTACACGCGCTCGAAATGGGCGGACTTTCCGAGCGGGAACAGTTTGCTCATTTCGAAAGTAGCCTACACACGGGCGGACTGTTTGCTCAAACACAGTTTCAGCGGACAGTTTTTCGGAATTTCCGAAAGACTTTGTCCGTCCAACTGTCCGCTGAAACTGTCCGCTGAAAGCCCACACACGGGCGGACTGTCCGCCCAAACACTGTTCAGCGGACAAGGTTGGGCGAACAGTCCGCCCGTGTGTACGCGGCCTTAGTTCTTGCAGGGCCCTTACTATCTGGTCCTGATCAGCGCCTTGGATACAAGCTTTTCTGTGCTTGCTGACCAACTGGCAATAGCCTTACCCACAGCTGCAAGAACCATTGCTGGCCTGCATACGCCTCCTGCTGCTAAGTAAGCTCTTTTGAGATCAGTATCGATCTTCCTATCCAGGACATCCTTGAATGACACAGCGTCCTCGATAGGGAGCGTAATGTGTCTGGCCACACGCATGAGGGATGCATCCACCACTGGCGGGGACAGGAGAGATTTAATTTTAGCCTCCTTTAGAGGATATAGTTTGGCAAGCCGATTGTTAAGACTTGCTTTCTTCTCGGGTCTCTGCCACTCGTCTCTGATAAGTTCCTCCAACTCATCAATGAAGGGGAAGGCTTCGGGTTCTCTCATCAGGTTCGGGAAATATTTTCTCCTTTTGGGTTGGGCCTCCTGTGGTTCCTCCCCGCTAATGGCCCCCTTCACTGACCTCACAAAAGGCTCTATTAGGGAGAAGTCAAAGCCCGCTGAAGCCTCTAGTTCTTCCTCATCTGAAGGAGAATCATTCTCTCTGGAAGTACTTGGGGGAGCCAGCGAAGCACCCCGTGGAGATAACTCCGTGTCGGGAGCGACACGTGGGGCAGAAGACTCTGTGAGCTCTCTGTGTTCTTGCCCTTTCTCTCTGGTGGCTTCTTCAAAGCACCGGCGGCATGCCAACATATCTGGAAGGGCTATGGCCCCGCATACCCAGCAGGTATTTTCATAAGGATGGGAGTGACGTGCTGGTGAATGGTGCCTCCGGTCAGGGGATCTTCTTCGGCGGGAATGGCTGCGCCTTGAACAAGACCTGGAGCGACTCCTTCTGCGACTCCCTTTCCCTGAGCGACTTCCTCCACCCGAATGGCTCCGCCTATGGCCAGAGCGGCTTCTTCTATGCGAGGAATCTCTGCGAGATGATCTTGCGGACCTGATGGGGCTAACCATTTAGGTAGCGCTAGTGCGTCCTGCTCTCTTTTTCGATCTTCTCTACTTACCAAACTCCTCCCCTCTTACCTATTATGCTGGTGGTGATCTGCTGTAGCAGTGGTCTCCATGGATAGGGAAACAGAGGAAGCCTGAAGACACAGGTAACACAAAAAGGTAAGGAAGATAAAGCCATAACAGAACCAAGAGGGGAATAGAGAGAAGAAAAATACAGGGAAGATACTTACCAAACAGAGAGGCAACACTGGGGTAGAAAAAAACAGAAATGCAGCAGTCATGAAATTCAGCTGGGCACAAAAAACAGGCAAAAAAAGACATCTGCGTTAAAAAAGGCATCTTCCCCTTTTAAAATTGGAGCCGGGGTCATGTCCCGCCCGCACATGCTCAGTAGTGCCATGCGGCCGCCGGCGCCATCTTGGAAAAGGGAAAAGACATAGATAGACATACACAGGCTGCCCAAAGTGCACAGTGAGCATGTGCAAAGCGGCAGAGTAACCAGGAAGAGAGCTAAGGAAAAGGAAGTAAAATATGGCAGAAAGGCAACACTGGGGTAAAGGCACCAGACAACCTAAGGTAACAAGAGATACTGAAGGCAGAGAGTATGCTGTCAGGTTGCAGACAGAGTGACACCAGGGAGGAAGAGGAAACCGGAGACCACCGCAGGTACTAAGCCTGTTTAAGGCTTAAAGACCAATCTTTTTATTATATGCCTTCAGCCTATTTAAGGCTTACTTCCAACGGCTATAGAGGCAATGCTCTGTTTGCAGAGAAAAAGTATTCATACCCCTGAGATCACCAGAGTGGGGTTCCTTCCATTTAGCTTCCTTTAGAGGCTGTACCGGTAAGGACTTCCACCCAGGTGAGGCTAGAACCTGGCTGGGGCGAAGCGGTAAGAGGGTGATGATCCGTGCGGTCCCAACAGGTGAGGAAAAATAAGAGAATACCGGGGCGGGGGGCGTATCTTCATCTTATAGCTATGTGGTCCTATCAGGTTGTGGGGGCGGAGTCACAACCCAGAGTGTATGCTGCCATGATGCGACAGGAAAGAAATGTATAAGTCAATCAAAAAATCACCAAGAACAGTGAATGAATGGCTGATTCCTAGCCAATTCAATGTGATGACACCTCTGTGTGCACTAGCCTCTCACCTTCCTGCATGAAAAATCTTAGCCAAGTGCTTCAAATGGCCTTCAGGGGTCCTCTAGGTCAGTGGTCATCAGCCCTGTCCTCAGGGTCCACTAACAAGCCAGGTTTTATGTATTACCTTGGGGAGATGCAGGCTACAATACTGCAATCACTGAGCAGTAAATTATATCACCTGTGGTATTTCAATTATCATGAAAACCTGGCCTGTTGGTGGGCCCTGAGGACACGGTTGATGACCACTGGTCTAGATGTCCTTCTTTGGCCTTCACCTTGGAGGAGATGTGTAATACATAAGAAGTATGCAGATAGCCATTGCTGACCCTTCATCAAATGTATTGGTACTCTGGTTTTCATGCTGATCCAATGGCTTAAATACTTTCTAATTTACTGACAAGTATCCACATTAGAGTTCCTGACCTCACTCTGACTTTCCTGAACTGCATGCTTGCTCCAGGTAAGCCTTTAAAGCAGGGGTCCACAACCCCCGGTCCGCAGACCGGTAATGGTCCATAGCCTGTTGATGATCGGGGGACACAGCATGAGTGGCGACTGTGGTCCACAAAGGGCTATCAAAGACCGCGGCGCTGCTCACCTCATGCTGTGTGGGCATGCTTGTGTGTCCTCTCCCAGCTCTTCCGCCCGCCCAGCCAACAATGTCATTCAATCAGCGGGACAGGGGATGGGGGGACTTGCAATTAAATAAAGAGCCCCCCCCTGCCCTGCTGATAGGATGACATCGGGAGAGTAAACACAAACTGTGATCACAGCTTCTGCCCTGCTAAAGGTAGCAGTCCTGTGCAGGGGAGGCAGAGACTGATGTTAGAAAAGGAAAGGAATAGAGGGGAGGGGGCAGACTGCAGGCGCACTGTATTATAAAGGGGGGGGGGGCTGTGATGTAAAGTGGGCACTGTAATACAAGGTGGACTGCACTGCAAAGGGGACTCTGTTGCAGTCCCTTTTATATCAGTGCACCTTTACATCACAGCCCCGAATTTACATTACAGTACCCCCTTTACAATGCAGTCCCCTTTACAATACAGTGCCTCTTTTACAGAGCAGTCCCCATTACATTAAACGTAAACATTACATGTTACATGTAAAGGGGACTGCACTGTAAAGGGGCACTGTAATGTAAAGGAGAGCTGTGATGTGAAGGGGAACTGAGGACACTATGGGACTGCTTTAAATGGGGAACTGTAATGTAAAGGAGGACTGTGGACATTGATATAAAGGGGGGGTGTGCTGTAAAGGGGGGGTGCTGTAAAGGGGGGGGGGGGTTGGTGTGAAGGGGGCTGAGGACAGACTTTGGGAATATCCCATCCCTGTCCCGTCCACCACAACCTCCATCCTTCCCTGGTCCGTAGGAGAGTTGGTTGGCATGAAACCGGTCCCTGGAGCCAAAAAGTTTGGGAAACGCTGATTTATAGCACTAAGTCAGATTCAGCCAGACAACTAGTATTTTAAAGGAGCAGGTAAGTAAAGGCAAACACTTTATTTCTCTCAGTACAGGCTTTCTTTTAGGTCAGCCTTTCAGAGTAAAATATGTACAAAAAAAAAACCCGTTGTCAGCTGCTAATTTAGCACCATTAGTAATGTGTGCTCAGCAGTGGAGTGTAAATGAAACCTGAACATGCTATGTTTGAAAACAGTAGAGATTGTTTGCTGATGGATGGAAGGCACAAGGTGGTGTTATGTGAGTTACGTACTTGGGAAAGAACAGATGAATGGATGGGAACAACATTGGCCTGATGTATACTGACTTGGTAAACCTTATAAAGTATGAACCCAAACAAAGAATTGCATTACTGTAAACTTGTTATAACACAGCATGTTTAATATCTACAAAAAAGTTTATCGTTTCCAAAATCCACAAAATCCTGTAACAAGCCATCAGTTTTCAGTGACTTACCTTCAGGACCCATTCACATCTTAACATAGTGTGGGAAAGTGTATAGTGTGCATTTTGTGTGCATTTCCCACATTTAAACCACACTACAGTTGCAGCAGGTGTCAATATTAACCTAATGACACCCCCAACGCAGGTTGCAAACCGCACCTTTGCCTGCACCGGATGGCATGGTACAGAAGTGTCATGCAATCCAGTTACAGTGAGCTTCTAAAAGTAGTGCATGCACAACTTCTGGTACAGTGCAGTGCGACCTGAGTCCATTCAAAGTGATTGGGCTCCAATTGCACCTCACTGAACCGCATGGTACCTGGCTGCTATGGTTGACAGGTCTATATTCAAGTTATTTGCTTTCAGCCTCTGTCCATTTCCAAGTGGCTATATGTTTAAGTACAGTAAAACCTTTGTTTGAGAGTTAACTTGGTTTGAGAGCGTTTTGCAAAACAAGCAACATTTTTAAATACATTTTGACTTAATATACAAGCAATGTCTTGATATAAGAGTAGCGTCATGTCACAACTGAGTATAAAAGAGAAGAGAGGCACCTCTAAGTGTGGCAATATGGTTACATTTAATGAAGGTGCAACTTTTAGCAACTCACATGGTTGATGATTAAAAGAGGCACATCTAAGTATGCAGGCATCCGGGGCAAAGCTGTCCACATAGACTATCCCCCACACCACCATTGACGTCATCTCTTCCACGCTGTGATCCACGAGCAGTTCAAGCCTCGCTTTCAGATCGCTCTCCTGCAGGGTAGTCTTCCCGGTCACAATTACATACTGAAATCATTGAGAGATGGCGGTGTGGGGGATGGTCTATGTGGACAGATTTACTCCAGATGTCTGCATACTTAGATGTGCCTTTTTTATTCATCAACCATGCGAGTTGCTAAATGTTGTAACTTCATTAAATGTAACCATATTGCTACACTTAAAGACGCCTCTCTTCTCTTTTATACTCTGTAGCTCCCGCTGGATTTTGCTTTTAATCCTCTTGTAGAGGCTGTCATTTGTGGATGAACATTTTATGGTTACACAACCTGGTCACATTGCTATAATCTTTTTATATGAATAAATGGTTGTGGAATAAATCATTTGAGTTTCATTATTTCTTATGGGAAAATTTGCTTTGATATACAAGTGCTTTGGATTACAAGCAGGTTTCAGGAACGAATTCTGCTCCCAATCCAAGGCTTTACTGTATATCTAAACCCAAGAACAAAACTGTGATATTTTGCAGCTAACAAGTACAGAAAAATACCTGTTGCTCTTGAAAAAATCCAGTATCCTTGTAACTTTGTACTGAACTGTAATGTAACTGCTATGTTATTAGCTTTCCCAACTTTCTTCTGTAAGTTACAAAACACACTTAGACCGCGTACACACGGGCGGACTGTCTGGCCAACTAAGTCTGTCAGACAATCCGACAGACAGTCCGTCCTACTTTTGAATGAACGGACTTGACCACACATGATGAACAGACAGTCCGCTGAAAGCTTGCGCGATGACGTGTACAGCACGTACGACGGGACTAGAAATACGACGTCCAATACACTGCAATGCAACCTTCGGCCGTGTAAATCCTTTCTGAGCATGCGCCATACTTAGTCCGTCCAACTTGCCTACTCACGAGCGGACTGTCCGCTGAAACACGTTTCAGCGGACTAAGTTGGACAGACAGTCTGCCCGTGTGTACGCGGCCTTAGGCTACTTTCACACTGGGGCGGGCGGACGTCGTTTTAGCAGAGCTATTTGGCCGCTAGCAGGGTGGTTTTAACCCCTGCTAGCAGCCGAAAAAGGGTTAAAACCGCCAGCATATCGCTGCTTCAGCGGCGCTATGCCGGCAGTTTGGTGGTGTTGCCCCATTGTTTGCTAAGATGTGGCTTGCAGGACTTTTTTTACCGTCCTGCAAACACACCGCTCCAATGTGAAAGTAGCCTTAGGTTTATTTAACCCCCCTGACGGTCTTCCCGAGTCTGGCTCGGGGTGGAATTTTTATACCAAAAGCGGTAACCCCGAGCCAGACTCGGGACTGCATCGCTGGATCCAGGAGGAGGTTTACTTACCTTCTCCCTCGGATCCAGCGTTGTCTCCCCGTTGTACGAGCGAGCCGTGTCTCGCTCGATTTATCACGGAGCCGAGCTCCGTGCCCTGCGAGCGTTGCGACGCACGGGGATGGAGATTGGCGCCAAATTCAAAAAGTGAAACAGACAGTATACATACAGTATAATGTAATCTTACAGATTACATTGCTGTATGTAAATATTTCACATCCCCGTTGTCCCTAGTGGTCTGTCCAGTGTCCTGCATGCAGTTTTATATTATAAAAACTGTTCTTTCTGCTTGGAAACTGAAGATTGTCCATAGCAACCAAAACTGTCCCTTTACATCAAAAATGGGTTTAGACCAGCTAGAAAACAGCGATAATAAATTAGAATCACTCGCAGAATTGAGGGATAGTGATTTGTGGGGAGATCCGTCATCAGATACTGAAAAGTAATGACAGTGACAATTCTGCAACTGAGCAAATTTCAGTGTTTTTGATTTGATTACATTATTGAATAATTTTTATTATTGTTATATTATTATTTGGTACAATTATTTATAATTATTTATTATATTATAATTTATGATTTCATTTTTCAAACTTTATTATACCCGGGATGTCTACTAGACTCTGGTTTGGACAGATTTAAGAGAGTTATTCCTAAGGCCACGTACACACGCGGGGACTGTTCGCCCAACTTTGTCCGCCAAACAGTTTCAGCAGACAGTCCGCTCAAAATTAGCATGGACGGACTTGCCCACACACGACGAACGAACAGTCCGCTGAAACCGTGCGCGATGACGTGAACGGCACGTATGACGGGACGAAAAATACGACGTCCTATACACTGCAATGCAAACTTCGGCGTGTAAATCCTTTCTGAGCATGCGCGGAACTTAGTTTGACGAACAAGCCTACACACGAGGGGACTGTTCGCTGAAACAGAGTTTCAGCGGACAGTTTTTCGGAATTTCCGAAAAACTTTGTTCAGCAGACTGTCCGCTGAAACTGTCCGCTGAAAGCCCACACACGAGCGGACTGTCCGCCGAAACACTGTTCAGCGGACAAAGTTGAGCGAACAGTCCCCGCGTGTGTACGCGGCCTAAGAATTACAGGACTACAATATAAAACGCCAAATTTTCATGCAAAATAATGGCACCGCTTTTAGCACCTAAAATCCGAAATAATCGTACCACCAGGGAGGTTAATGAAGATGAGCAAAGGGGTAGGTTTGTAGTCCAAATCAGGAGAACAACCAGAGAGACAATGCTGGTCCTTCATAAATACAGAGCAATGTTATCCTAGAAAAGGAAAGGTTCTTTCACACAGGCACCATCAGTTCGGTCGTTCTTTGCTAAGGCTCCTTTTACACAGAGCAGAGTCCGCTCTGATAAACAAGATGTCCATGAGCAGATCCCATGCTGACGCGGAGCTGAACGGGATGGATGTCAGTGTTTTGACAAGGGCGGACCTCTGACAGCCCTATGGGCCACCTGATGTAAACGGACACTGCTGTCCATTTACATCAGACTACCTCTGTTCCATCATTCCTAGGACTGCATAGGACTGCATAGGACTGCATGGAGCTTTAAATTAGTCCCCCCTAAAAACAGACAGACAGACATGATTGGAATACCCGTGTGAAAGGGCCCTAACAGTTTGCACTTAATTTCAGTTCAGTTCAACTTACATCAGTGTACATTCAGTTTTTCATGCATTTATTTTTTAATTGTTGCAGACACCAATCATGCACACTATGCTCCCAACTGTCCCTCTTCTGAGACCAAATCCTTCTGTCCCTGTGTAGCCTCAGTTGTCCCTCTTTTTGTTCAGATGTATACATCTCTATATGATGTGTATTATTTTATTGCCAAAAGTGTTATACTGGACTGAACTTTTTATCCAACCTCTATATTACTGCTGTTCTTATTTTGAAAAGCCAAAATACAGGAAAAATAGCAGGTCAAAAAAGCACTTGTGTGGTTTAGCCATTTATTTCCTGCATATTACCGTATTTATCGGCGTATAACACGCGCCGGCGTATAACACGCACCCCAACTTTTAGGAGGGAAGTTTAAGGGAAAAAAAAAACTAACATTTATATGCCCATCAGTGTCATCTGCAGCCTTGTCCACCATTGCAGCCTTGTCCACCATTGCAGTCTTATGCAGCCTTGTCCACCATTGCAGCCTTGTCCACCATTGCAGCCTTATGCAGCCTTGTCCAGCATTGCAGCCTTATGCAGCCTTGTCCACCAGTGCAGTCTTGTCCCCCATTGCAGCCTTGTCCACCAGTGCAGTCTTGTCCCCCATTGCAGCTTTATGCAGTCTTGTCCCCCATTGCAGCCGTGTCTATTTTATTTTTTAAAAATGCCGCCGCTGAGATCCAGAGCCAGATGTGTATCTCTGCGGTGTGCGGTAGTTCTCGGCGGGCCTCCGGCCACCTTCGGCTCTTCTAGGCAGCTTTCGGCCACCTTCGGCCGTTCTCGTAAGCTTTCGGCCGCTGAGAAGAGCCGAAGGCAGCCGAAAGCTTCCGAGAACGGCCGAAGGCGGCCGAAAGTCGCCTTGAAGAGCCGAAGGCGGCTGAAAGCCACCCAGAGGCTCAGAATGTCGGGGGATCGGCGTATAACACGCACCCACGATTTCCCCCTGCTTTTAAGGGGAAAAAAGTGCATGTTATACGCCGATAAATACGGTACATGTTTGTGATTCATGTAATCGGAGCTGTGGCAGAGACGTGTCCTTTCCCTACATACATACTTTGTGCTAAAGGCATCCCTCTTCATATTTTCAGAAAGTTGTGAGGTATGAGTACTGCATCCCTTCTTGTACCACTCACGTGTGCATCGCTCAGCTCTGCACCCAGTTTTACTCAGCTCATTTCTACAACCCAGTTGAAGGACACTTACCTCAACATGTCTCCTTTCTTCAGGTTCCAATGACTTTAGAGTAGAGAGGGAGCTACCTTGCATGGCTTGCTGGCTTGTGCCCAGGACTCTGCCAGGAGAAGGCCTGGAATGTAATGCAGAGCATATAGTGGAAGGCCCTCATGACTGGGGGGGCAGGGTAGGCTGTTGCTGGGCAGATGTTAAAAGGGGTTAGGACAAAATTGAGGTTCACAGGCATTGGGTCAGGGGAAGGCGTGGTAGGGGGAGTAGGTCAAGTCAGGGTGGAGTCTGAGAGGGTGTAGGCTGTAAGGGGGTTTGACAGGGTCAGTTGGTAATTAGCCAGGGAAGGAGAATTTCCCTCCCTCCCTCCCTTGAATTTGAGGTTACACGGGGTGTCCGTTTTGGTACTTTGAGGGTATTATACAAGGTTGTTAGAGATTGTCATAGCAGTGGCAGGGGTTTCAGGGTTTTGAAGGTGGGCATGGTCAAGAGGTTAGGTGGTGTATGGTGGGAGGGTCTCATCTGTGGTATGGGACCCTCCTATAATTCAGTGACGTTATCTTGACAATTTTGGTATTGGGGCTGTATCAGGCTGGTAAGGTTTTGTAAAAGTGTCCTCGAGCCAGGTCATTCGCGGCTGTGGGCCGTGGTATGGAATGGTAGCCTGATATCGCAAAAGTGGTAGACCATGCTCCCCCTTCAAAACACCTGCTTTCAAGAGCCAGTTTTAGTCTCAGGAATATATATATATATATATATATGTATATAATGTTGGTTATGTTTTTTACAATGTGTTTAATAAAAGGCTGCTATGGCCATTTAAAACCCATAGATATTTGTGGAGTTTTAATTTATTATTAAGGTTGTTGGGGGTTTTGAGGTATGGGCCACGGCAGCCGGTAAGTCTGCAGTACTCCAGTCATGGATTTTCTAACTGGAACCAGCCCCAGCAGCAACACAAACAACATAGACTGCATGATGGCAAGCAGCCTCCCAGCCTTTGTCACCACTGTGCTTACCTATAAAATGAATTGTGTCTCTCTGCTGATGGGGGTACTAGCAGAAGTTTTGGGGTGCTATAGCATACTTAAGCAGCCCCAAGTGCTGCCTCTGTAGTAGAGGCTGTTCAAATAGCAAAGGAAAGCAACAAGAAAGAGGAAGGAATGGGACTTTGTATGAGGCATGTCACTGAATTAAAGAGGAAGTAAAGCCTGATGGGTTTACTTCCTCTTTGATTCCCTGCAAAGGTAAAGCATAATGGACTACTATGCATTGCATAGTAGTCCATTATGTGCCACTTACCTGACACAGGAGCCAGCGAAGTCACCGCTGTCCCCTGTAGTCCGGAGCATCCATCTTCTCGGTGGGTCTCGCTGCTCCGCCGCTGTCATTCGGTGAAGCCGCGGTGACGTCACTCCCACTCGCGGCATATCGCCGATGACAGTGGCATGCTCAGTGCGCCTGCGTGCCGCTGTCTATGGCACAAGCGCCTTAGACAGCGGTGCCTGTCTTTTGGCAAATATCTCCTAAACCGTGTACGTTTAGGAGATATTTCTTGGACCTACAGGTAAGCCTTAATCTAGGCATACCTTTAGGTTAAAGTTGGTTGTAAGGGTTTACAACCACTTTAATATCGTGTTCATATTGATCATTGAATTTTTTATTGATTACAAACCAAGTTAAAAAATGTCAATCTTTAGTAAAGGATGCAACATGCTGTAAATATCAGTTCACTTGTATGAATATACAATTTTTATACAGAGTAAAACAACATGATTAGCCCTGCCCCCTCTCTCTTTTCATTGGCTCACTGCCTGTAACTGTCTCCGGCGAGCTGAGGCTCTCATGCACATCGCTGGATCCCGATGCACCTCGGGTAAGTATTAGACCCCATTCACACTGGGGCGTTTTTCAGGCGCTTTAGCGTTAAAAAAAAGCGCCTGTGAAGCGCTTGAAAGAAGCCTCATCTGCAATCCCAATGTGAAAGCCCAAGTGCTTTAAGAACCCTTTCACAATGTCAGCGCCCGCAAAACGCTCATAAAGCGCTGCTTAAACTAGCAGCGCTTAACCATAGTTTTTCAAGCGCTATTGGGGCGCTTTTAACCCCTGCTAGTGGCCAAAGGGTTAAAAGCGCCCACTAAACGCTGCTGCAAAAAGTGTTTTTCAGACGCTTTTCATGCGTTTTGCAGGCGCTTCCCATTGATTTCAATAGGAAGGGGCGCTTTAGGAGCGGTTTATTCACCGCTCCAAAAGCACTGCAAAGAAGCTGCTTGCAGGACTTTTTTTGACGCCCTGCCAGCGCAGCACCTCAGTGTGAAAGCACTCGGGCTTTCACATTGAGATTGCAGTTGCGGCTTCTTTAAGGCGCTTTACAGGCGCTTTTTTTAAAGCTAAGCGCCTGAAAAACACCCCAGTGTGAAAGGGATCTCAGTGTGAAAGCACTTGGGCTTTTACATTGGGATTGCAGTTGCGGCTTCTTTCAAGCGCTTTACAGGTGCTTTTTTTAACGCTAAAGCGCCTGAAAAACGCCTGAAAAAGGTCCCAGTGTGAAAGGGGTCTTAGGAGAGGGCTGGAGAAAACGGCTGCAACCAGAACGTTTTATTAGAATGCATGAAGGTAAAAAAACTTGAGCCTTTACAACCCCTTTCATTTTATTTGTATCTTTGCTTAGCGAACGATCCCTGTTCCTTTAGTAAATACTTGCAAAGAATTTTGATTAAACAAAGTCATCCCACTTTTTGCTTTCACCTTTATAAATCAGCTCTATTGCCTTAAGTGGTAATATTATTTATGAATGCTGTTTACATGTAAATTATGTATGGTAGGCCTATGAACTAGAATGTCTGCTTGGCACCACTTACATCGTATTTTCTCTCCTAAAAACGGAAAGAAAAAAAAAAGGTTGGCAGTCCTGAGTAAAACATTGTAATGTTTGTCCTACATTACAGATGAGGGTTTGACGCTGCGCTCATTACAGAATGTTAATGATGTTAGCGTACTATCAGATGCCATGTCGTATTTCCTCCTGTTTATCCCCCTGTGGACGTCCTGTTTTTGACACTTTATCACAAAATGCTCGACTGTAGCAAAGCATTGCTTCATTTCCATTAAGAAGGAAGTGTTCCATATGGCGAATGCTCCAGGGGATTTTCTGTCTTCCTTTTTGGAGGCTAATCAGACTACATAATCAAACCTTTATTTAAGAGTCTCCTCCATGGCAGAATTTTCATGAGGGAGGATGTGGTAGCAGGATCTGCTGAAAATAAACACTGCAGCACTTTTTTATTCTTCACCTTCTCCCTGGAGAAATAAATTCATTGATACTTTAACCCCTGGACTGCTGTCTCATGCAGCGTCTTGTATTCATCTTACTATCAAATGGATGCGTATTGAGATCTAAGCCACACAGCATTAATAGATATGACTATTGTGTACTTTGTCAGCGCTTAAAATCAATTAGCCCTGGTTCACAGCAGTGCAACTTGTCCGTTTAAAGTCGCATGACAAGTCGCACCCCATTTGCGGCAATGGAACCATTCAAATCGCTGTGACTTGACATTGAAAAAAGTTCCTGCAGTATTTCTGTGCAATTTCAGTGAGACTTGCATTGACATCTTTAAACAAAGTCGCACAGATGTCAGCAAGCCCCACATGAAATCACACTGAAGCTTTGAGGTCTAGCTGAAGTAGTGCAACTTCACAGCCACACTGGTGTAGACCAGAATTCTGACCCAAGTAGAAGCAAACTCTATTTGGATAGTATTTATCATAAACAATTGACAGTACTTTTTTCACCTTGCAGTATTTTTCACATGCTGACCTCCTGTAGTCTCCTTGCAGCCATTTTCTGTCTAAGCGCATGTGCTTCAACAATGGCTTTGTGTGGTGGTCTTCTTGATAGTGATAACATTGAAACATGCCTGTGCAATAAACACTGGCAAAGCTGCTTATAGAAGCACATTACAGGTTGAAAACACAGAACAGTTAAGAGACATTGACAGTGAGTGCTGTCAACCCATAAAAGGAAGTGCCTGAACAAGAATCTTTATGGCAGGATTAGCAGGTAAGGAAATGTGCAGATTTAACGAGATTGATGATCACTTTTAAAATTCCCTGACCATGTTAAATATGGTGACAGATATTAATGATTAGGTTTTGATCTAGTTTTAGCATCAGAATATACTACTTATGAGCTGTGAAAATGAATAAATATACATTTTACCTACTTCAGATAAAATGTGAGGATAGCCAATTTGCAAAATTGGTGCCTGGCAGCCTTAGAATCCAAGAGGTAGTTTACCAAGGGAGTCATTATTTGAAAATTAAAGTGACACTAAAACTCAGGTTAAAAAAATTGAAATTCTATTCAAGTATGTATTCTTTTTTTTTTTTAAATTCTGTTTATTGATTTTATGCAAAACATACAAACAGTGGACGCATCATGAGGACGCATCCACAGGCCTTAGGCCATTACTAACTAACATCAACAACTGGCTAATCCAACCAAAAACCCCCACCCCCCACCCCCCTTCCCCCCCCCCCCCCCCCAAACCCAAAGTCACAGCTCGACCGGAACCCTTGAACCAAACATATCTTCTTTCCCTTATGCATTCAGTGTCTGAATCCTACTATAGAGTAGTATTAACAGGGTACCCACAGGACTCTTCCCCATGCTGTCATGTATCAGCCGTGGTTCACATCAGCAAGTATCTCTGTTACTCTCAACCCGACCACACTCCCCACCGATTCATCCTACAGTGGTGCTGGAATTAAGCCAGGAGTGCCAGACCTTATCAAATTTTTTCATACAACCTCTGGCCTCATATGTGCGTTTGTAATATGGCAGCATCGTGTTTACCAGATTTTTCCAAAAGGAAACCGTCGGGGCCCTTGTTTTTTTCCAATGCAGAAGAATGGATTTTCTACCGTAAAACAACAGGATACTCAGCATTGTTCGCAGTGCCCGTGAAGGCACCACCTCGTCAACAAGGCCAAACAGGCATACACTAATAGTTTTCGGAATAGGTACTTGAATCAGTTCAAAGATGCACAAAGTTATGTCTTCCCAAAAATCCTGCACAAGTGCGCAGTCCCAAAAAATGTGATTGGCATCCGCCGGGGTGTGAGAGCACCTCCAGCATTCCGATGAGATGCCAGGGAAAATCTTGCCCAACCGGGCCGGAGTATAATAGCTCCTGTGCAAAAATTTGAACTGGATCAATCTATCCCTAGCGGACACCAGATGTTGGAATGGCTTGATCCACAGAGCATCCCAGTCCTGCCCCTGGGCAGCAGGGACCTCCGTTGCCCACCGCTCTCTACACTTTGCAATGGCCTGAGGTGTGAGTTGGAACATTTCCTTGTAGGCCACCGAAAGGGGTTTACCCAGGTCCTCCCTCACCAACAATCTTTCCAAGGCCGAAGGCATAGACTCCACCCTCAGGTCGCAGAACTGTGTCTGAAAGGCATGCCTAATTTGTAGAAACCGGAATAAATAACCATTTGGCAGGTCATGTCTGGTTTGCAATTGAGGAAAGGTATGCAATTCCCCGAAACTAGTAATATCCCCCACAGTCTTGATACCCTGCACCGCCCATACCATGGGATCCGGGAGATTGTAGAAGTGCGGCAAAGTCGGGTTCATCCACAAAGGCGTGGAAGGGGACACCCCTCTAAAACTAGGACATGTTAATTTGACCGCTACCCCCCACGCCCTTATAGTAGCCTTCATGGACAGCGTCAATGGTAGCTCCGATTTTGTACCTCTAAACAGGGCGAAACGCAAACTGTCATACGCCCCCAGAAGAGCCGCCTCCAACACTGTAGCCGAATCCCCATCGTCAACCGTCAACCACCTGCGTGCAAACACCAGCTGGCCGGCGAGATAGTATTTATACCAATCGGGTAGAGCTAGACCACCCCTTTCCCTGGGTTCCTGCAGTACTTTAATCCCCACTCTGGGTGACCCTGGGGCCCAAAGAAACGATGAAATTATGCTGTCCAGTTTACGGAAATAGGACCTTGGTACCCAAACCGGGGCATGCCTAAGAAAATATAACACTACTGGGAGAAATTTCATCTTCAGCAAGCTAATCCTTCCCAGCAAAGACAACGGTAGTTTAATCCATGCCTGTGTTTTCTTCTTAAGGAGCTGTAGCAGAGGTAGCAGATTAAGGGCCATATAGTCTTCCACCTTCGCCGTAACCTGTACCCCCAAGTATTTGAGGGACTCAACCCACTGTAAAGCCATCCCGGGGACCGCACCATCCTTTGCCGCCGCATCGATGGGCAAAATAGAGGACTTCCCCCAGTTCACCCTTAGCCCGGAAAACTGAGCAAAATGATCTATAATCCCCAAGGCCACTGTCAAGGATTCCCCAGGGTCATTTAAGAATAATAACATGTCGTCCGCGTATAATGCAAGAGTCTCGTCAATTGTTCCCACTCTAATATGGCCAATGTCACCCGAGGACCTTAACGCTATAGCAAGCGGCTCCAGAGCCAAGGAGAACAGGAAGGGCGAGAGAGGACAACCCTGTCTCGTCCCCCTGCCCACCGCAAAGAAATCAGACGTGGCCGAACCCAGTTTAACCACTTGCCGACCGCCGCACGACGATATACGTCGGCAGAATGGCACGGGCAGGCATATGGGCGTATATATAAGTCCCTGCCTGCCCGCGGGTGGGGGGCCCGATCGGGCCCCCCCCCGGTGCCTGCGGCGGTCGGCATTCCTTCGAGAGCGATCCGGGATGAGGGGGCGGCCATTCATTCATGGCCACCCCCTCGCGATCGCTCCCGACGAATAGGAATCCCCCGTGACATCACTTCCTCTCCTGTAATGTAAACACAGGAGAGGAAGTGATGTATTCTCTCCTCCGTGTCGGTATTTTTCGTTCCGACACGGAGGAGAGCGGATCGGTGAGTTGCACCAACACTCTACACACACAGTAGAACATGCCAGGCACACTCACACCCCCCCTTTACCCCCCGATCACCCCCCCAATTACCCCTGCCCCCCAGTCACAGTGACACCAATGTCATTTTTTTTTTTTTTGCATTGGTGTCATTTGTGACTGTAATAACTGTTAGGGCAGTTAGAGTTAGCCCCCTTTAGTTCTAATGTACCCCCCTAACCCCCCCAATAAAGGTTTAACCCCGTGATCACCCCCCGTCGCCAGTGTCACTAAGGCTGGGTTCACATTGCAGCGGTTTATGAGAACGAATGTGATTCGCACCGCACTGCAGTGCAAATCACATCCGATCTCTGTGCGATTCGAGTTCAGCCATTCGCCGCACCCGCCACACCCGCCGCAAATTCGCACGGGACCCTTTTTTTGGCCCGCAGCAGAATCGGATCGCATGGGTGTTCACACCATGCGATCCGAGTTTGCAGATCGCACTGCGATATGTGAACTGATCTGGGGGTGTCAGTAACATTTCACTGACACTCCCAGCAGTTCGCATAGGGCAGTGTGAACTGCCGCCGGGAGGCATGCGATGCGGGAACCCGCTGCGGATTTGCGGCGTTTCCGCATCGCTCCAGTGTGAACCCAGCCTAATAAGCGATCATTTTTCTGATCGCCGTATTAGTGTCACAGGTGACGCTAGTTAGGCAGGTAGGTATTTAGGTTCGCCGCAGCTTTTTATAGCGCCAGGGACCCCCATATACTACCGCATAAAGCCCCCTGATTGCCCCCTAGTTAACCCTTTCACCTGTGATCACAATATAACTGTTACAGGTGACGCTGGTTGGTTAGTTATTTTTTTATAGTTTCAGGGCACCCGCCATTTATTACCTAATAAAGGTTTAACCCCCTGATCACCCGGCGGGTGTCATTTGTGACTAATAACTGTTAGGGCAGTTAGGGTTAGCCCCCTTTAGTTCTAAGGTACCCCCCTAACCCCCCCAATAAAGGTTTAACCCCGTGATCACCCCCCGTCGCCAGTGTCACTAAGGCTGGGTTCACATTGCAGCGGTTTATGAGAACGGATGTGATTCGCACCGCACTGCAGTGCAAATCACATCCGATCTCTGTGCGATTCGAGTTCAGCCATTCGCCGCACCCGCCGCACCCGCCACACCCGCCGCACCCGCCGCAAATTCGCACGGGACCCTTTTTTTGGCCCGCAGCAGAATCGGATCGCATGGGTGTTCACACCATGCGATCCGAGTTTGCAGATCGCACTGCGAAGACGGGGGGCTACCAGGTCCACATTAGCCTTGTAGAAGTCTGCTGGGAACCCGTCCGGGCCAGGGGCTTTACCCGGGGGGAATGCAAAAATCGCAGTCTGCACCTCCGCAAGTGTTATCTTGGCTTCCAGCAGGTCCCGGTCCCCATCAGAAAGTCTAGGAATAGGTAAGCCACCCAGTAGTGAGTTCATTGCTAACTGGTCATATGGAGGTATGGGGGAGTACAATGCAGAATAGTAGTTGACAAACTCCCGCATTATAGCCCCCTGATCCCTAATCAGACCCCCACCCTGCTCCCGAAGAACCGGAACACAGGTGAGAGAGCCATGATCAGCCACCAGCATTGCCAAGAGTTTCCCATTTTTGTCACCCTCTGCAAAGACCGTCTGGGCTTGTTTAATTGTGTCCGCGCGGGATTGGTTCGTAAAATGCAGCGAGAGCGTGCGCCTCGCCTCCAGCAGGGCCTCATATGTTGCACCCGATGGAGAGTCCGCGTGCGCCCTGGTTTCCTGGTTGACATGTTGCAGTAAGTCGTCCATCCCATCAGTCACCCTGGCCATTTTTATGGCCGAAATAAAGTGCCCTCTCGTCACCACTTTAAACGCATCCCATACCACCCTAGGGTCAGCTGTGTCAGCGTTTACAGACCAGTATACTTGCATCTCTCCTGTCACCTGGTCCCGGACCAAGTCGTTTTGAACCCAACCCGGGGAAAGTCTCCAGCCCCCCCTCCCCCCCCCCCCAGATGGAAGTGTCAAGATAACCTCAAGAGGGTTGTGGTCCGTCAATCCCCCCGCTTGATAAGTCACCCCAGTTACATATTGCAGCATTAACTGGTTCCCAAATGCTAAATCAATTCTCGCCGCCGACTTGTGGGTCGACGACACATGCGAATACCCTTTCTCCAGCGGATGTTTCCACCTCCATAATTCCACAAGTTCTGCCACCGAGCACCAGCCGAGCAAATCAGGCGATACCCCCCTGCGCGGGTTGGTGGTATCCAAAGCCGCATCAAGAACGGCATTGAAATCCCCCAACCATAGCACAGGGAGGTGAGCATATGGTGCAAGCCTGGCCAAGAGATCGTACAACACTTTGACCTGAAAAGGTGGTGGGACATACACATTAATCAATACCATACGTTTGTAAAAGACATCTAGAACCACAGCCACAAATCTGCCTCCTGGGTCAGAGACAACCTGATGGATTTTATAAGGAACATTCCTATTAATCAAAATCGAGACGCCCCTGGCGAACGTGGAGTACGTTGAGTGCAATGCTCTTTGAATCCATGGTTTGCGTAAAGCTAAGACCCTACTACCATCAAGATGAGTCTCCTGCAGGAGGATGATGTGTGGCTTGGACAGTCTGAGAAATTTAAACACAGCAGCCCTTTTTATCTGATGACCCAACCCACGTACATTCCAGGAGACAATTTTTACATCATCCGCCATTAAACACGTAGTTCATACATATATCAGGGCACCTGCCAAGAATTAGGATAAACGGAATCCAGACATGAAACATACAAAGCTTACAATGATACCTCATAGAAAATTTACCCAGTCGAGCTGTGACTCCTTGACAACCCACCCCTGCCTGCATACCTGCAACCACCCCAACTAGTCCGGTATTCAGCTTCATCCCAAACCCCAAAAACACCACCAAAAAAACCTGTGTGGTCGTGGCACCGCCACGCCGCAGTGATCGATAGTCCTGCAGCACTAAAGTCAGTCGTCCTCCACTCCACATTGACGCTCCCTCACAGATAGGAGCCATGTATCAGGGTATAGTGAGCCACCACCCCGGCCCGCAAACAGTTGCCATCCTCACAAGGAAAACCTCTGTCAGATGCAGGGCACGTGAGCTACTCCCTCCCCCAATGTCAGGCGGGCCCTCATGCCCTTGAGCTTCTCCTGGGCAGGATAAGTAAGTCGATCAAAGCTGGCCCAGCTACAAAGCAGCAGGAGAAAAACACGTGCAGCCGCAAGGTAGTGTCCCCAGGGCCAGGCCCCAAAAAAAATTCCCCCCAAGAAAAAAGAAAGAAAAAAAAAAAAAAAAGAAAAAGTCCTCCAACCGGATTCTGGCCCATAACCACAAATAAGCAAGTCAAGGGGCCTGTGGCATGTCACAAAAAAAAAAAAAAAAAAGGGGGGGGGAAATAAAAAAGGAAACGAAAAAGGAGTAAAAACAAGGTAAAAGGATTTGTAGTAGCTTAGGGCACCATGATTGCGTGCTACCGTGCACTCGGATAGGAAATCACCCCCAGGATATAACAGTACCCAGGGAAAAAACTGCCTCACCAGCCGAAGAGAGATCCACTCACAATTCCTTGTCCATCCAGTCGCTGGCCTCCTCAGGATGGTCGAAGAACTTAACAGCGCCCTTGTGTTGTACCCGGAGCTTACTGGGATAGAGCATACTGTACTTTATCTCCTTGTCCCGCAGACGACGGCGCACCTCAGTGAAAGATCTCCTTTTCTGTTGCGTGGCCGCAGAGAAATCCGGAAAGAGCATGATCCGTTCATTACCATGGCGCAGTTCTGGGACTTTTCTGGCGCGTGTCAGGATCAAGTCCCGGTCACGGAAATTCAGAAACCGGACCAGGAACGGCCGAGGGAAGGCTCCTGGAGGCCGGTGACCCGTAGGGACTCTGTGCGCCCGTTCCACCACATATGTGGGCGGCACATCAGTAAGAGACAACAGTTGCTTAAAGAATTGCTCTGCAAATTGCGCAGGATGGTCACCTTCAGTTCCCTCCGGTAGCCCCACCACACGAATATTATTACGCCTCTGTCTGTCCTCAGCATCAATAGATTTGTGTTGCAGCGCTCTGACCTGCTCCCTGAGTTCTGCTAACTGAGCACCATAACTGTGTGAAGTGTCCTCCACCTCTGAGACTCTCGTTTCCACAGTCGTAAGGCGGCCCCTAATCTTGTCCAGGTCATGCCTGATCAGATTGCATTCTGATGAGAGATGATCTATGCGACTCACCAGTTCAGCCTTACTTGCGCTGATTGCCTCCAATATTGGCCTGGTAATTGCTGCAGTATCCACCGCTGAGGCCATATCAGGCAGGGGCTCACCTCCCTCCTTCTCCCTAGGCTGCTCCATCCCCTCTCCTGTATGTCCGGCGTGCTGCGAGGATGGTGGAGAAGACAAGATGGCGGGGGCGGGGCTAAGCTCCGTGACTCCCGCGGAGTGCGAATGGCGCTGGTCCCTGCGCGCTCTAGCCCCTTTCCGGGCAGCAGAAGAGGGCATCCCCGGCTTCAGCTCACCTTCCCCTAACCGATGGTGATGCTCGGGAGCGGGTGGCAGCTCCAAAAACTAACGGATAATGGTCCGGAGGTGCGGAGCTGTGGAGACACGCTGCTGCCTCAATCACATCCGGCCGGAAGTCTCAAGTATGTATTCTTAAATTAAAAAAAGTTCCTTATATTGCTCTTAGCCTCCTCCAAATCTTCAAATTCATTTATTTAATTTTTTAGCTTCTCTAACCTTATGTTAAAGGGTGGCTATGTTTGTTCTCCATGTTTTCAGTGTATGCAAGAATGTATCCACCCTCTATTGCTCACTCACAAGATTGGTACTATGGGATGTGTAGAGAGCAGTGTACATGACTGCAGCTAATGTGCACTGATTATTCCAAAGGGAAGCGAGGGGGGAAAAAAGGGAAGCGAGGAGGGAAAAAAAGAGAAGCTCACGTTACAAGGAGGCAGACAAACACTGTAAAAAGTGTTTTATTAAAAATAGATTACAGGATCAATTAACCACATGCCGACCGGGCCATACCCGAAAGACGGCTACAGCGCTGTTGGCTTATTCTGGGTGGATGTCCATGGGACGTCCTCCCAGAATCTTGCTCCCTCGCGCCCCCTGGGGCACGTACCTGGGAATATCTGTGACCGCTGGGTCATCACGGATCCGACGCATCACGTATCACGATAAACGGCTGCTGATAGCGGTCGTTTACCACGTGATCACTTCGTCAAATGACGGAGCGATCACTTGTAAACAAACCGGCGTTACATCATGACGCCGGTTCCTCCCTCCCCTCTCTGTACCGATCGGTACAGTGAAAGGGGAGAGGGGGAGAGATGGCAGCAGCACTGTGGGCTGGATGTGTAGTGCCCACAGTGCTGTTCAGTAACGATACTCTGCCCATACTCTGCATCACTGTGCAATACTCTGCCAATACTGTGCAATACTCTGCAACACTGTGTAATACTCTGCCAATACTCTGCAACACTGTGCAGTACTCTGTCAATACTGTGCAATACTGCAATACTCTGCTAATACTCGCCAATACTTGCCAATACTCTGCTAATACTCGCCAATACTCTGCCAATACTCGCCAATACTCTCCAGTACTCTGCCAATGCTCTGCAATAAATTTTAACAGAAACAAAGATTTTTTTTCTGTCTTTTTTGATTTATAGCGCAAAAAATAAAAAACCCAGCGGTGATTAAATACCAGCAAAAGAAAGCTCTATTTGTGTGAAAAAAAGGACAAACATTTCATATGGGTACAGTGTTGCATGACTGAGTAATTTTCATTCAAAGTGTGAGAGCACGGAAAGCTGAAAATTGGTCTAGTTAGGAAGGGGGTTTAAGTGCCCAGTGGTCAAGTGGTTAAAGTGCTTTTCCTGGCAGTTGTGGCTGAAATTTTAGTTGGTCTACCTGACCGTGGTTGGTTTCAACATAACTCCTCATTTTCCACTTCTTGATTAGAGTTTGAACACTGCTGATTGGTATTATCAATTCCTTGGATATCTTTTTATATCCCTTTCCTGTTTTATACAATTCAACTACCTTTTCCCTGCAGATCCTTTGACAATTCTTTTGCTTTCCCCATGACTCAGAATCCAGAAACGTCAGTGCAGCACTGGATGAAAGATGCAAGGGTCTGTCAGGAGTCCAAAAACTCATTGACCTTTTATACACACACTAATTACAAGCAAACAGATCATAGGTGAGGATGGTTACCTTTAATAGCCATTCAAACCCCTTTGTGTCAACTTGTGTGCATGTTATCAGGCCAAAATCACCAGGGTATGTAAACTTTTGATCAGGGTCATTTGGGTAGTTTCTGTTGTCATTATGATTTAAAAAGAGTAAACACAGTTGATTGATAATAAATGGCTTCAGCCAAACACTAACCATGAGTGAAAGAAATGTTTTTGTGATATCATTCATATTCTCTGAAAAATGTCCAAGAAATCATAAATTCTGCTAGTATAGATATCTCTCTCTCTCCCCATATATATATATATATATATATATATATATATATACACACACATACATTATAAATACCTTTTTCTCCCCCTTTTTTATAAATGATCACATTCACTCTGTTCTCAGCTGCAAAAGAGCTGAGGGGAAGAGAAGCAGCAGCACACTGAGCTTCCCAGTCAATGGCTGTGTAGTGAGGGAGTGTCAGGACAAATCTGATCATTGTAAGGGAGTACACTGAGTTCCCAGCACAGCTAGAAACTGGCCAAGGTGTGTTCTCCTGCTTAGTGTGGCAATTTTTTTAAATAGAAAAACAAGGGGACTAGCAGCACAATTACAGTACAATACAGAAGGGACAGGAGGACCCTGCTCGTAGAGCTTACATTCTAAAGGGAGGGAGTAATAGATGAGGGGAATGAAGTGAGCCTGATTTTCACTTTTCAGCTTTAGTAAATAAACCCCATTGCTTACTTAAAAGTGGGGTATGCCTGTATAATGCCCAGGCTACCCCTGTAAATATAATTTAGTAGTCTAGATTTATACTCATCTTACCACAGTCTTCTGAATTAATGGATGTGATGTCATCATAGGTGTGCGCAGCCTATTACATTAGGGTGTGCACCCCAAAGCCCATGGGTGTGTGTGTATGTTTATATCTACTGATGGTGTCAGTAGAGCAGTGATTGGTGTCAGTAGTGTTTATTTTTATTATTTTACTTTGTATTATATTTATAATTTTTGTTTTTTAACTTATTTTTTTTTTACAATTTTTTAGGAGCCCTGTTAGGGGGCTTTGGTGAAATATCAGGGGTCAAAACAGGAGGAATGTGCACCACATGGGGTGATTAGGTTGTGCCCAGGCACACTTGGCACACGCCTATGGTTATCATCATTCTTTGGGGAAGCTTCCTAGGGAATGCAGAGCAGGTCAAAGCTCACCAGAAAAAAATGTATTAAGCCTAAATTAAGAGTTTTTTCCCATGATATTTTGTCTGCCTTGTATTGCCAGGGATCATGCCAATACGAGTATGACATCACTTTTGCCTAGGAGCTGCAAGTGTAAGACAAAGATAAGATAAGCATAAAATAAAACTTTTTTCCTTTACAGGTACCTTTTGCACACACTTGTGATTTTTTGTTCACCTGTCCTGGAGGCATGATGATATTATTATTATTATTATACAGTATTTATATTGCGCCAACAGTTTACACAGAGCTTTATATGATACCACAAACTACAAGATTTAAAGGAATTTCTTGGGGACCCCCAGGCCACCAGAACTAGTGTCCCCATTGGAAGATTTCCCATCTATTACTTTTCTGGGGACAAAATTTGGGGTTTTCTTAGTAATTTCATTTTCAATGATAATGGTAAACAGGACAAATAGAGAGGGTGAATCTCCTTAATGGGGGCCCATACAGCAATACAAATTGACAGGGGGTCTAATACATCTCTACTCTATCCAAAATCAAAAAAAAAAAAAGTTTTGCCTTTAGTTATACTTTAAAGAGGAAGGCTGGTTTTAAAAAAAAAAATTAAAAGTCAGCAGCTGCAAACACTGTAGCTGCTGACGTTTAATAAGCAGACTTACCTGTCCAGGGCGCACGCGATGTCGGCCGCCCGAGGCTGACTCGTCCCTTGGTCTCGGGTCCCGGCGCCGCCATTTTGGCTAAGGGAAACAGGCAGTGAAGCCGCAAGGTGAAACTCGCGCAGCGCTTTGTGAATGGGGCGCGCTGTGTTCTGGGACACACAGTTCCCAGAACACAGCGCGACCCATTACCCAGAAGACGCCGCACGGAGGAGAGAAGACCGAACATCTCCGCGGAGGAGGAAGAGGCAGATTAGGATGATGTGCCTAGCAACAGGCATTTCAGGTAAGTTAAAAAAAAAATTTTTTTTCATTTTTTTTTCTGATTTTTTTTCTAATTTTTAATGTATTCTTTTTTTCCGGGTGGCCCTCCACTTTAACCACTTGACTAAAGCTGTTTTGTAAAAAGACAGCGTAAGGAACCCTTCCTCCCTCTGGGCGGGCATCATATGACGTCCTCAGCTTCCAGGCACTGTGAAGGGTGCACACGCTCGCCGCATCACTGGGGACCCAATGCGCATGCCCAGCGGCCGCAATGTCCGCCGTGCACCCGCGATTGCTCATCACAGAGCAGGGACGTGGATCTGTGTGTGTAAACACACAGATCCATGTTCTGTCAGGGGAGAGGAGAACTGATCGTAAGTATTCCTTGTATATGGGAACACTGATCGATCTCCTCCTCTCATCAGTCCCCTCCCCCCACAGTTAGAATCACCCCCTAGGACACACATTTAACCCCTTCAGCGCCCCCTAGTGTTAACCCCTTCCCTGTTAGTGACATTTATACAGTAATCAGTGCTTTTTTTTTTTTGCCACTGATCGCTTTATAAATGTGCATGGTCCCAAAATAGTGTCAAAAGTATCCGATATGTCCGCCGCAATGTCACAGTCATGATAAAAATGGTAAATACCACCAAAAGAAAGCTCTATTTGCGGGGAATAAAATGATCAAAATGTAATTTGGGTACAACGTCGCATGACCGCACAATTGTCATTGAAAGTGTGACAGCGCTGAAAGCTGAAAATTGGTCTGGGTAGGAAGGGGGTGAAAATGCCCTGTATTGAAGTGGTTAAAGACAACAAAACTTTCTGGAGTTTTCATTTAAAAGGTAAATATATTTTGTATTCAATTCCTTTTTCCTCTCAATCCACTTCATGAAAATTATTCACAAACTCAGATAGCTTTTGTTTTCTTTTTCACATTTTTCCCTTTATTTTAATCCTATAATCCTGCCATTAACACACTTCCTATCCTAGGGTGACAACCAGGGCGGCACCACCCCCTCTCTCCGGGCCACCCCCTATATGCAATGGGTAGATTCGTAAATAGCAGTTGTTTGATGCCCCCCAAACAAAAACCCACCAGCCGCCACTGGTGACAACCATTCTGAGTAACGTTGTCACCCTAGGACAAGGAGCCTGTTAAAGTGGTTGTAAACCCACTAACTAAAAAACAAACAAACAAAAAAAAAACCTGCAAGACAAAGGCATAATGAGCTAATATGTATAGCATACTAGCTCATTATGAATTACTTGCTGTACCTGAGATCGAAGCCCCTGCAGCAGTCCTCATACCCAGCGAAATTACTCCCGGAGCTACTTCCGGGTATGGTGGGCTGCGATGACGTCAATTCCGCGCATGCACGCGTGAGCTGCACAGACCTGTCGTTGCTTCAGTGTCCATGTGCCGATGATGTGGGCACATGCAGATACAGCAGATAAGCCTTATTATAAGCTTACCTATAGTAAAAAGTGGCTGTAAAGGGTTTATGACCAATTTAAGACTACATAACACCTGCCTCTCTTCTCCATAACAGGGAGGTGTTTTGTAGTCCATGCAGATAGCAGGGAACAATGCTAAATGATAACAGTCCACAGGCAGAGAGGACAGGAAGTTCTCAATTTACAAGATTTCTGTCTGGATAAACAGCTATATATAACAGATATAATAAAACACTTTCAATGGTATATTTAACAGATCACAATGATTGAAGTAGGCGAAACTTATTGCTAGAGTTTAAATACACATAAAACAAATCCTGTCATGAAAGAATCATGGAGACTGTCAGCGTGAAGTCCAAATCCCTGATCAGCATAAAAATAAGAATTTAATTTACTGCATACGCTTGGCATACTTCTAGGTCAGTGACATATTGAAGTCAGATACAGTGCTGGTTTCCACCATAATTTATGCGTTCTGGATGTGTTTTTGAATACACATTTTTGAGCTTTTTTGTTGTGTTTTCTATTCATTCTTGTGTATTTTTTTCTCTTTTTTTTGCATTTTGACACTTGAAAAATCTCAGGACAGTGTGTGTTCCACTGCATTTTTTGGTGTGCTTACACGCGTTTTGCTGCATCCTAAATGCGTTCTATACAGAAATTTTTTTTAGCACATTTTGCTTTTGTTAACTGCACTGTAACTGACCGCACTGTTGTGAACTAGGGCCCTGGAATATAAGGAAAATGTGCATGCGTTTTTGATGCAAAATAAAAAAAGCCCTGGACTGCATCTGGTGTGAAGCAACCCAGAGGGCCAGTTCACACCATAGAAACGCAGTCCGGATGCATTCCAGATGCTTTTCTGCATGCGTGTTTTGGGCGCGTTTTTGATGCATTCCAGTGCATTTTTGATGCATTTTCGAGCAGTCTAGTGCATTTTCCCCCTCTTTTTTCAAATAAGGACATTTGTGTTACAGTTTTTTCTAGAACTGGAACACTGGTGTAAACTATGGCATTGAAAACCAAATAACCTACAGTACTTTCCATGCTTTTTTGATGCTAAAAAAAACACAATGGACTGCATGTGATGTGAACTGGCCCTGAGAGTAATGGCACATACACACGATCCAAAAATCGGATGAAAAATACCGCTTTCAAATCAATCTACGAGAATTGGATCGTTAGTACATAGCTTTAGAGAGCTGATTAGGACAGTTCATCCAATATTATTCGATCGGACAAACACAAAAAATGTTCTCGTACGATACCAGATCGTACGATTTTTGTTTAATCAGTAGAGTTGTCATCCGAAAATACAATAGAAATACAATACAACAAGTGACATCTTTCCCAATTTTTTTATTCTGTCATACGAGAATTTGTGTCACTTTGGTAACCTCTCCATTTTCGATATGTGACTAGTATGCAAACAAAAAATGGAGGACCTGTTGTCCGATTTTCAGATCGTGTGTATGGGCCATTAGACAGTCTTTGGCATTTCCTAGGTTAGACTACTTTCGCACTGGGGTGGGTGGGTGTCAGCAGTAAAGTGACGCTTGTTGTCTTGCATACACACGGCCACACAATTGGCCAACAATCACGAACATAGTGACATACTACGTTGTTTTTCAGCTCTTTAGCGCCACCCTTTGGGCCCCTTCTGCTAATTTCATGTTAGTAGAAGTTTGGTGAGTGTCGATTTGTGCTTTTCAGTTAATTTCTGAATGGTCATTCGTCAACCAGACATGTTTTGGAATCGGTGGAGATAACGTGTTATTTATCATTGCCCTTGGAGTTATTGCTTTGACATTATTTTTTTGGTTGAATAATAATAATAATTATTATTATTATTATTAATAATTTGATTTGGTATATTTTCTATATTTTGGAGGCATAGAATGCACTTTTTGGGTAAGTTCTATTGGCAGATAGCATGTCTAATTTTATTTGTTTTCTTTGTTTAATGCACAATAAAAAAAATTGTGTAGAATAATACTTAGCTATGTGTTTTACTTCAAATGACAGTTTGGGAGTAGGCAGTTACATTTAAAAAAAATACAATGTAAGATTGACAAGGGACACCAACATAGTTGTATCTTTGATATAAAAAAAACTGTGAGATAATGGTGGTAACTTCCTCCAAAAAAACAAAAAAAAAACAAAAAAAAAAGGCATAATAATATTATCCTTGATATCACTAGAAAAAAAAGTATTTGAAAATGAATTTGCAATAACTCCATTAGTTTCACCAGCAAAGCAGCTTCATTATCATCCCATTAACCTCCCTGGCGGTATGATTATTTCAGATTTTAGGTGCTGAAAGCGGTACCATTATTTTGCATGGAAATTTGGCGTTTTCTATTGTAGTCCTGTAATTCTTAGGAATAACTCACTTAAATCTGTCCAAACCCATGTCTAGTACACATCCCGGGTATGATAAAGTTTGAAAAATGAAATCATAAATTATAATATAATAAATAACTATAAATAATTATACAAAATAATAATATAACAATACTAAAAAAATTTCAATAATGTAATCAAATCAAAAACACTGAAATTTGCTCAGTTGCAGAATTGTCACTGTCATTACTTTTCAGTGTTTGATGACGGATCTCCCCACAAATCGCTATCGCTCAATTCTGTGAGTGATTCCAATTTATTATCGCTTTTTTCTAGCTGGTCTAAAACCATTTTTGATGTAAAGGGACGGTTTTGGTTGCTATGGACAATCTCCAGTTTCCAGGCAGAAAGAACAGTTTTTATTATATAAAACTGCATGCAGGACACTGGACAGAACACTAGAGACAAAGGGGATGTGAAATATTTACATACAGCAATGTAATCTGTAAGATTACATTATACTGTATGTATACTGTGCGTTTCACTTTTTGAAATTGGCGCCGCACTCCGTTCCCTTGCGTCGCAATGCTCGCAGGGAACGGAGATCGGCTCCGTGATAGATCGAGCGGAAGATGGCTCGCTCGTACAGCAGGGGGACATCGCTGGATCCAGGGGACAAGGTAAGTAACCTCTCCCTGGATTCAGGGATGCGGTCCCGAGTCTGGCTCGGGGTTACCGCTTTTGGTATAAAATTTCCACCCCGAGCCAGACTCGGGAATACCGCCAGGGGGGTTAAGAAAGAAGAGAATGTGTGCTGCATTTTGAGTTTTCATAATCTGCCACGTCACAAATGTTAATTCTCCATTACGAACGCTAGTTTACAAGACCGACCGCTTCTGGCTCCTCCTTGCTTCCGAGCATGCGTGTTTGTACTTTGGACTTTTGTCCGACAGACATGTGTACACACGCTCTGAAAATCCGACAACACACATTTGCCCGCGGAAAATGTATAAACCTGCCATCCAACATTTGTCCGTGGAAAGTTGGCCAACAATTGTCTGTTGGAGCATACACACAGTCGGATTTTCCACCAACAGCCTGTCCTCACACGTTTCCCATTGGAAAATCTGATCGTGTGTACGAGGCTTAAGAATTCAGACACATCTGTTCCTCTTGACAACACAGGTGCAAACTGGCTGTGATAATCGGATCAAGCTGTCAGATCAAACATGTCAATCAGACCAAAGTGACCTGACCAATCAGATCACAAGGATTGCAGTTGCAATCCTGTGATAACTCCAAATGGGTCTTGTAATAGTTTGTTTTGAGTTAAAAAAAAAAATCTTTGTAAAGGCCAAAAATGTATTGATTGTTTCATATCTCATCTCATCTCATATTATATTTTTCCCTTTAATAACTCCATGACTTCTGATGAGAATCCTCTGTGAAAGCTTAGCAGAGTTCTTGTTACCACTATGCGAGTGCTGTGCTTTTATTTACATAACCTTACACAGATGGCAAACAGGGGTTAGTGCTGCTTTTCCACCAGGCACCAGAAAAACATCCTCTACTGAATAAAGTTGTGTACACAGCGATACAGAACACTTCTTCTGTGTCAACATGTGACATATTAATAATCACTTATACAGATCTCCCTGCAGCACTGTGCAATAAAGACACACAAAGATGAAATGATAGATGACTTGTAACAAAACCCTGACATATGGTAATCAGTCGGTGAACACAGGTGACAAAGAAGGTAAGCTTAACCACTTGCCTACTGGGCACTTAACCACCCTTCCTGCCCAGACCAATTTTCAGCTTTCGGTGCTCTTACACTTTGAATGACAATTACTCAGTCATGCAACACTGTACCCAAATAAATTTTTACTTTTTTCCCACAAATAGAGTTTTCTTTTGGTGGTATTTGATCACCTCTGGGTTTTTTATTTTTTGCGCTATAAATGAAAAAGACCGAAAATTTTGAAAAAAAAACGAATTTTCTTTGTTTCTGTGATAAAATTATGCAAATTATTAATTTTTCTTCATAAATTTTGGCCGCAATTTATACTACTATATCACAAAGGACACAAATCAGCAAGATGACAACTTTTTAACAAGTGTGTATTTATATATCATATATCTTTGGTAAAAATAACCCAAATTAGTGGATATTATTTGGTCTTTGTAAAAGTTAGAGAGTCTACAAGCTGTGGTGCGAATCGCACAAAATTGATCACATCTGATGTACTGGTGGACTATCTCCTTTCTTGTGACCTGAACAAGCCAGGAAAGTACAAATACCCCCCAAATGACCCCTTTTTTGAAAGTAGACATTCCAAGGTATTTAGTAAGAGGCATGGTGGGCTTTTAGATGTTGTCATTTTTTTCCCACAATTCTTGGCAAAATGAAGATTTTTTATTTATTTATTTATTTTTTCCACAAAATTGTCAATGTAATAGATTATTTCTCTCACATAGCATGTGTATACCACAAATGACACCCCAAAATCAATTCTGCTATTCCTTCTGAGTATTACAATACCACATGTGTGGGACTTTTTCACAACCTGGCCACTTAGAGAGGCCCAACATTCAGGGAGCACCATCACGTGTTCTAGGAGTATAAATTATACATCTAAATTGTTGACTACCTATTACACTTTTGAAGGCCCTGGAGCACCAGGACAGTGACACGTGGCACTGATGTGGCACTGATGACAGATGGCACTTATACGTGGCACTGATGACAGGTGGCACTAATATGTGGCACAGATGACACGTGACACTGATGACAGATGGCACTGATACGTATCATTGATGACACGTGACACTGATAACAGATGGCACGTGACACTGACAGGTGGCACTGATGACAAATGGCACTGATATGTGGCACTGATGACAGATGGCACTAATATGTGGCACTGATGACACGTGACACTGATATGGCACTGATGACAGATGGTTTCTATGTGGCACTGATGACACTTGGGACTGATGTGGTACTGATGACAGATGGCACTTATACGTGGCACTGATGACAGATGGCACTTATACGTGGCACTGGGGACAAATGGCACTGACAACAGGTGGCACTGGAGACAGATGGGCCTGACAGGTGGCACTGGGGACAGATGACACTAACAGGTGGCACTGGAGACAGGTGGCACTGGGGGCAGATGGCACTGGGGACAGGTGGCACTGGAGGTAGATGGCACTGAGGGCAGATGGCACTTTATTTTACTTTTTTTTTTTACTTACGGCCGCTGCAGCCGTTCATCTCTCCCTCCTCACACGCTGTCTGTGTGAGGAAGGAGAGCGGCGCTGAGAGATGATCTCATATGTTTATATATGAAAAGCAAAAGAAAACAGTGTAACGGCTACAGTGTATGGATCGTTCGTTCCTGAGGGATCAAGGATAAAGTGTTCGGTGGAAGCAAGGAGCTGCCGGTGGCTTGGTACTTTAAACACTCCTTGTGCTTTTACCACCTGGTAAGCGCACTGTTTTGTCGGTGGTGGGACACTATAGCGATAAGGAAGTGTGGAAACACTGTGGTGCGATTGTTTTCCTTTTTTGGATAACATACAGTTTTCATGGACTTTTCTTTATAAATAGTTTTTTTGATTTATATTATTTGGCGCAGCTCTTTTGTTCATTTTTTTATGTTTATATATGAGACCATCTCTCATTGGACACGCCGATCGCACTGTAAACGGCCGCTGTGATTGGCCGTTTACAGCGATCTGTGACTGGTTGTGTCCGAGGGACGCGGCCAGCACAGAACTTCCCCGATGCACGCTCTCAGGAGCGAGCAGAGGGGAAGTAAATAGGAGGATGCCCTCCCCGCAGGAAACATCTGCGCTGTAGCCGTCTTTCAGCTATAGCGCGGGCGGGAAGTGGTTAAACTGGAACTTCACTCAACCCAATCAACATTGATTATTTTTAATCCTCATGCTGCTAGCATTAATAAATATATAGGAAAGTATATCATATTAATTTGTTTTAAACTTTTTCTTTTTACATTTCTTCAGTTACTTCCGCATTTCTTGCCTAGGGAAATGATGTCATACATCCCAGCAGTCTTCAGGAGGGGAGGACCTCTCATTATGACATACATAATGTCATAATGTATGACATTATGGCAAGAAATCAGGAAGTAACTGAAGAAATGTAAAAAAAATGTGTTTTCTCAGCTATGTACGCTCCCCTGCATGCATGCTTGCGCTTAGGGCAGATGAATTTCAGGAAGTAAATGCTACATGATTTTGAGGGACTGTCCCTGATTTGGAGTAATGTCCCTCTGTCCCTCATTCCTCCTCATTTTGGTCTGATCCTCATAGTTGTATATAAAATGTACTTTTTATCTTTCAAAAAGTGTTTCCCAGTACTAAACCTTACATCCAATTTCTAAACTGCTGCACTTGTACATTTTAAGAGACAATATAAAAGAATAGTAGTGGTAAATGAAATGAAACGCAAAACATTTGTGTATAGATATAAAAAAACAAAACAAAAACATTATAAATTATTTTTTTCTTTTATTATAAATGATCACATTCCCTCTGTTCTCAGCTGTATAAGAATTAGGGGCAAAGGAGATGCAGCAGCACACTGAGCTACCCAGTGAAAGACTGTTGGGGGGGGGGGGGGGGGGCATGTCAGGACAAGTCTAATCATTGGAGGAGAGAAGCCTGAGTTCCCAGCACAGCTAGAGAACTTATCATGATGTGCTCTTCTGCCTAGTGTGGTAGATTTTTAATCGGGAAGCAGGGGGACTGGCAGGAACACCAGGGATTTCACACACAGGAAGCAATACAAAAAGAACAGGATATTTTCTTATACAAGTACATAGTACTGCAGGCACATATCAGGAAAAGGGAATGATGGGGTAAGAAACTCTTTAAAGAGGAGTGCCACCTTAAAAAAAAAATATTAAAAGTCAGCAGCTACAAATACTGCAGCTGCTGACTTTTAATAATTGGACACTTACCTGTCCCAGAGTCCAGCGATGCGGGGGATCGAAGTCTCTCTCGTCTCCCCCTCCACTTGGTCACGCCATCATTGTAACTGTAGGTGCCCAGCTGTGGCTTCACAGCCGGGCACCCACTGTGACATGCCCAGATGATTGACAAGAGGGAGGGGGCAGAGCTGATCTCCCTTCCTGCGCCAAGGGAAGTGACGTCAAGAGCCCAGGCGCTGAAGGAGGCAGACTACAAGGGACCCCCTAGCAACAGGCATTTAGAGGTGAGTAAAAAAAAAAAATTCTCCAAATGTTTGTTTTTTTATGCACATAAATGAAATGTTTTTTTTTTTAGGGTGGAACTCCATTTTAATCAGCCATAGAACCTGTGTAATTAATATGTGTTCAGGTTTAAAGGCATGAGGTGGCAACTCTAAGCCCTTGTACACACGGTCGGAGAATCCGTCGGAATGTGTCCTATCGGACCGTGTCGTCGGATAATCCGACTGTGTGTGGTATGCATCGGACTGATTCCGTCCGAATATCCGTCTGACCCATTTTCCAACATGTTGGAAATATTTCCCGACCAACTGGGCCGATCGGACCTAATCCGATCATGTGTAGAGAATTTTGATCGGACCAAGTGCCACGCATGCTCAGATCAAATTCCTACATCAAAGCTATTGGCTACTAGCCTGAATGTAGTCCCATCGTAACGAAATTACGTCATCACGTTCTGAAAGATCTGATTTTTTCGCCAACTTTGTCTGACAGTGTGTATGCAACAGTTTCGGACAAGATCCGACGGGCAAAATCCGACAGATTTGGTTGTGGAAATCTCCGACCGTGTGTACAGGGGCTAATCCAGGGCTGATCATCCACAGGTAAGTCCAATTACATATGAACATCTGCGAGTGCTGCCAGCCTCTCATTGCTTTGTATCAGGCTTTCCACCAGCAGCTGTTCGCAAGTGAACCTAATTGAGTCTCCCGAAGGAAATCATAGTCGGCCCTAAATTCAAGACTGAATGAGGTCCTCTTTATGACTCGGTCCGGACTTTTAACCAGAGAGAGACTGTCACTGTGGAGTTGATTTACGAAAGGCAAATAGACTGTGCACCTTTTGAAGTGCAGTTGCCCTCTGCAAATGCAGTTGCTCCAGAGCTTAGTAAATGAGTTAAATCTTCACTTTGCAAAGAACAACCAATCACATGCAAGGAAAAAAAAAAAAACAGCATTTTTGCTTGCACATGATTGGATGATGGAAGTCAACAGAGTTTCTACTCATTTACTAAGCTCTGGAGCAACTGCTCTTACAGAATGCAACTGCACTTGGCAAAGTGCACAGTCTATTTGCCTTCAGTAAATCAACCCCAATATGACAGATGATAGCTTCTGTTGTGATTTCTCTTTAGAAGTCCATAATGCTGTTTCATGCTAATATCATGGGTGCACCCTGTTCTAAATGCTTATTAGTTAAAAGGCCTCATGAACATTGAGTACTGCGGAGTGGCAGCTCCTACAGGCAGAATCACATACATGATTGGACACAGCGGGAACCAATCAGTGAACCCAATGTCTGCCGGGACCCGCCGATCATTCCCAACAGAGGCAGAACGGCAGTCTGTCTATGTAAACAAGGCAGATTGCCGTTCTGTGACAAGGGAAGACAGAAGTCCTGTGTTTCTGCTAAGCAGGAACACAGATCTCTGTCTTCCCACAGTACAAGCACCCCCCAGACAATAAGAAAGCATTCCCTAGGGACACATGTATCCCTTTGATCGCTCCTTCCCTGCCAATAGTACAGTGACAGTGCATATTTTTTAGCACTGATCACTGTATTTGTGTCACTGCTCCCCAAAAAGTGTCACCTAGTGTATGATTTGTCTGCCGCAATATCGCAGACCCGCTATAAGTCACTGATTGCCACCATTACTAGTAAACATAAATGAATAAAAATTCCATAAAAATATCCCAAAGATTGAAGACGCTATAACTTTTAAACCAATCAATATACGCTTATTTGGATTTTTTTTTGCCAAAAACATGTAGCAGAATACATATTGGTCTAAACTGATGAAGAAAGTAGATGTTTTAAAAAAATATATTTGGTTTATTTTATAGCAGAAAAAAATATATATAGTTTTTTGTTTTTTCAAATTGTCTATTTTTTTATTTTTGTATTTATAGCGCTAAAAATAAAACCCGCAGGGGGTGATAAAATACCACCAAAAGAAATCTCTATTTATGGGAAAGAAGGACATTCATTTTATTTGGGTACAGCGTCGCATATCGCGCAATTGTCAGTTAAAATATTAAATTAAAAAAAATAAAAATAATAAAAAAACGTTTTTCTTTTATAACTGTAAAAACACCTCTATGTTAGCTATGTGGCCATGCACACATAAGCGTTAACAGGGGTTCACTAATTTCAGAATACTCAGTTTGAAAAAGTTACCTTGTTGCGCAAAGATATTCTTTAACCACCTCAGTACAGTGCAGTTACACCCCCTTCCTGACCAGACCAATTTTCAGCTTTCAGCGCTCTCACAGTTTGAATGATAATTACTCAGTCATCCAACACTGTATCCATATGAAACTTGCGTCCTTTTTTCCACACAAATAGAGCTTTCTTTTAGTGGTATTTAATCACTAGTGAGTTTTTTATTTTTTGTGCTATAAATAAAATAAAACGTAAATTTTGTGAAAAAAATGCCTTTTTCTTTGTTTTTGTCATAAATTTTTGCTAATTAGTAACTTTTCTTCATACATTTTGGCCAAAATTTATACTGCTACATATCTTTGGTAAAAATAACCCACATTAGTATATATTATTTGGTCTTTGTGAAAGTTATAGAGTCTACAAACTATGGTGCCAATCGCTGAAAATTGATCACATCTGATCAGGCCTTCAGTACATCAGGTGTACCTCATTTCTTGAGACACTAACAAGTCAGGAAAGTACAAATACCCCTCAAATGACCCCTTTTTACAAAGTAGACATTCCAAGGTATTAAGTAAGTAGCATGATGAGTTTTTTTAAGTTGTAATTTTTTCCCACAATTCTTTGCAATATTAAGATTTTTTTTTATTATTATTTTTTTTTACAAAATTGTCATATTATCAGGTTATTTCTCACACACAACATATGCATACAACAAATTACACCCCAAAATACATTTTGCTCCTCCTCCTGAGTACGGCGATACCACATGTGTGAGACTTTTACACAGCCTGGCCACATACAGAGCACCAACATTGATGTAGTACCTTCAGACGTTCTATGAGCAAAAATGACGCATCTCATTTCTCAACCACCTATTACACTTTTGAAGGCCCTGGAGTACCAGGACAATGGAATTGCCCATAAAATGACCCCATTTTGGAAAGCAAACACCCCAACGTATAATCTGTGAGGCATAATGAGTCTTTTGAATGGTTAATTTTTTTCCAGAAGTTTTTGGAATATGTGGAAAAAAATTTAAACGCATTATTTTTTACACAAAATTGTCAATTTATGAGATATTTCTAACACATAGCATGTATATAGCAAAAATTACAACCCACAAAACATTCTGCTACTCCTCCCGAGTATGGCGATACCACATGTGTAGGACTTTTACACAGCCTGGCCACATAGAGAGGCCGAACATTGAAGTAGTACGTTCAGGCGTTCTAGGAGCATAAATGACACATCTCATTTCATTCCTACCCATCACACTTTTGAAGGTCCTGGACCACCAGGACAGTGAAATTACCCACAAAATTACCCCATTTGGGAAAGCAAACATCCCAACGTATATTCTATGAGACATGGGCTGCAAAAAGGTACTGGGGTACTCTTATGGGCTGGAGATAGGTACTCTGGTACTCTGATGGCCTGGTGACAGGTACTCTGATGGCTTGGTGACTGGTATTTGGGTACTTTGAAGGGCAGTGACAGGTACTCATATGGACTGTGACAGGTACTCGGGTACTGAGATGAACTGTGACAGGTACTCAGATGAACTGTGACAGGTGCTCGGGTACTCAGATGAACTGTGACAGGTACTCGGGTACTCAGATGAACTGTGACAGGTACTCGGGTACTCTGATGGACTGTGACAGGTACTCGGGCACTCTGATGGACCGTGACAGGTACTCGGGTACTCTGATGGACCGTGACAGGTACTCGGGTACCCTGATGTGCCGTGACAGGTACTCGGGTACCCTGATGTGCCGTGACAGATACTCGGGTACCCTGATGTGCCGTGACAGATACTCGGGTACTCTGATGGACTGTGACAGGTACTCGGGTACTCTGATGGGCCGTGATAGGTACTCGGGTACTCTGATGGGCCGTGACAGGTACTCGGGTACTCTGATGTGCCGTGACAGGTACTCGGGTACTCTGATGGACCGGGACAGGTAGTTGGGTACTCTGATGGGCTGTGACAGGTACTCGGGTACTCTGATGGACTGTGACAGGTACTCGGGTACTCAGATGGACTAGGACAGGTACTCGAGTACTCTGATGGGCTGTTACAGGTACTCGGGTACTCAGATGGACTGGGACAGGTACCCGGGTACTCTGATGGGCCGTGACAGGTACTCGGGTACTCAGATGGACTGGGACAGGTACTCGGGTACTCTGATGGGCTGGGACAGGTACTCAAATACTCTGATGGACTGTGACAGGTACTCTGATGGACTGTGATTGACAGGTACTATGAGGGGTGGTGACAGGTCCTCTTTATTGGGGGGGGCAGCAATCAGTGTGATTGGTGTACACTAAGCGGTAACGAGATGTTGCCGCAATCTCCTCCTCACAAACGATCGGTGTGTGAGGAGGAGAACAACCCGGTAACATCTCGTTACCGCGGTTTGTTTACATTTTAGTGATCGGCTGTAAAAAGGATCACAGCCGATCACGTGGGTAAACAGCCGGCCAATGGCTGTTTACCAGCGTCGGTGACGAGCAGTGTTCCCGGGGAACACACTGCCACCGACGTGCACGCGCAGCGCGCTCGCGATCGCGCGCATGAGCCGCGCACAGCTGGAGTGTGACCATCTGTGATCGGCCGTGACTTCATCACGGCCGATCACGTGGTAAACAGCCATTACCAATGGCTGTTCACCCCCTTCTGTGGCGAGCGGTGTCTCCATGACACGGCGCCACCGAAGAAACAGGGATGCGCGCGCACGATCGCACGCATCCCTGTTTAAACAGGAGGACGTCATATGACGGCCTCCCGCCACAATAGGTGCGCCGCCTGGCCGTCATTTGACGGCCGGCGGTCGGCATCTAGTTAAATTATTAAACCTCTAGAGACATCATAGTGGATATTCTATTGCAGTAGTGAATCCAGGCACACCGAAACCATAAAGACTCACATCTGCCTTTGTACATAGGGACTCACACCTAATCATGGTACACTACATATGATATGATTTTTTTCTGACACTGGGATATTGAAGCTGCATTTTTTTTTATATGTTATGTGGTGATTGCAGAAGCTACAACAAAAGGCCCAAATTGAGTTTGGGGTAGGAGATCTATGAGGTTAAAGCGGGAGTCTGCCGTTTTTCTTTTTTTAAAAGCCAGCAGCTACAAATACTGCAGCTGCTGACTTTTAAAATAATGACACTTACCCGCCCAGCACACCCGCGATGTCGGCACCCGAAGCCGATCTCTCGATCGTCTCTCGGGTGCTGCCGCCGCCATATTGGGTATGGGAATCAGGAAGTGGAGCCTTGCGGCTTCATTTCCCAGTTACCTACTGCGCATGCGCGAGTCGCGCTGCGCAATAAGGATGGTCCCCACTGCCTCTGGGATCCGTGTGTTTCCCAGCAGGCAGCGGGGGACCTTCGGAAAGGGGCGTAGAATCTGCGGAAAGGGGCGTACCTTCTGCAGAATCTACGCCGGAAGTGGGTGCAGATACCTGTACTGTACAGATACCTGCACCCCCCTCCCCCCTGAATTGTGGAGCCGGAGGGGGGGAGGGTTCCAATGAGCGGAAGCTCCACTTTAGGGTGGACCTCCGCTTTAAGTTAAAGCCCAACTACAGCTAACATCTTTTGTTTGTTTCGGATATAATAGGAGGGGGTTAGAAACTTAGCTGTGAATATACTATTTTTGTAAGTGGAAGTAAACGGAAATTTGGCAAAGATTACAGGTGTCAGAAGAAGCAACAGAAAACCTCTTTAACGGAGACACAGACATTTAAAGGATAAATTCACTTTTGGGAACATGTTACATGTTCCACCCATATTTAGGGTGGGTGGGAACGTGTTCCCACTCCTGCAACAACTGCCTGCTCCTCGCTCCTCAGACTTCTGTAAATGGGAAACTACAAGTACCAACATCCTTTGCGGCTGTCAGCTTGTTCTCAATGAACTACCATGGCACTGTTGAGATCTCTGGTAGTTAATTGGCTCTTCCCGTCAGTGTGTATCTGCCTGCCTCTACGAGGTATGAGTAGACAGATACACTAACAAACAGCAGACTTGGGGGTCACACCCTGAAAATGCATTTACATTCAAGATGGTGCTGCTCTAAGACCGCAAACAGAACAAAATAGATTACAGCACACACATACAAAAATTACAGAATCCTGCAAGGCTATTTAAAAACACCTGAACATATAAAAAAATATGGGGATGTGGTCACACTATATGGTCATATAGTGCTAAGCCCACTTACTGCGTCAAAGTACCCCATTATCAGTGGGTCCTACACTATTCATAGAATGAAAGGTCCTGCATCTCAACCACGCCAGACAAACTCCTCTTTATGGGAGAACTGAAAGGACTCCTCCTATAACACTGGTGGACACTAGGGATGAGCTCAGGCATGTTCGCATGGAGCATGTGCAGAGCTTGCCAGGAAGTGAGCGCAGTGCTGCGCTAATCACAGGCAGTGAGACATTGCCAGATTTCTGCAGCCGCACATCGAGGCGATGTTTTACTGCCTGTGATTAGCGCAGCGCTGCGCTCACTTCCTGGCGGGCTCTGCACGTGTTCCATGCGAACATGCCTGAGCTCATCTCTAATGAACACTTAAACACCTGAATATGTTCAGGTGTTTTTAAATAGCCTTGTAGGATTTATTTTTGTATGTGTGCGCAGTAATCTATTTTGTTCTATTTGCAGTCCTATAGCAGCACCATCTTGAATGTAAACGCATTGTTAGGGTGTGCCCCCCAAGTCTGTTGTTTGTATATTTTATGGATCCTGACCAGGTTCCTTGCCCCCCCTTCAATACCTCTTATTAGTGTCCACCAGTGTTATTGGAGGAGTCTTTTCAGTTTTCCCATAGAGAGAAGTTTGTCACCCATGGTTGAGACGCAGGATCTTTCATTCTATTACTAGTGTAGGACCCACTAATAATGAGGTACTTTGACACAGTAAGTGGGTTTAGCACTATATGACCATATAGTGTGACCAGATACACTGACAAGTCTCCAGGAGTCCTGCATGGCACCCGGGTCCAATTTCATCAGTAGAAAAAAAATGCACATTTGTTTACCACCAAAAAAGATGTGCATTTAATTATTATTTTTTAAAAGGTGAACTTATCCTTTAAAACTTGACAGACATCTATAGTTTCTCCAGTCCAAAAGAAAAAATAAGGTTGGGCTGTACTTGGACGTTAACTCTTAAGCCTCGAACACACGATCGGATTTTCCAATGGGAATTGTGTGATGACAGGCTGTTGGTGGAAAATCCGACCGTTTGTATGCTCCATCGGACAATTGTTGTCGGATTTTCTGCAGACAATAGATAGCTAGCAGGTTTTAAAATTTTCTGCGGGCAAATGTCTGTTATCGGATCTTCCGAGAGTGTGTACACAAGTCCGTTGGACAAAAGTATAAACACGCATGCTCGGAAGCAAGGATGAGCCAGAATCGATCGGTCTTGTAAACTAGCGTTCGTAATGGATAATTAACATTCGTGACGTGGCAAATTATGAAATATCGAAATGCAGTGCATATTCTCTTCTTCTTTAAGGCTGGATTCACACCTATGCATTTTTAGTGCTTTTTGCATTTTGCAGATTTACACTACAAAATGTGTTCCATAGAAAACCATGTTAAATGGACTGTAGTGCAAATCTGCAAAATGCAAAAAGCACTAAAATGCATAGGTGTGAATCCAGCCTAATGGGATAATAATGAAGCTGCTTTGTTGCTTATACTGATGGAGTTATTGCTAATTAATTTTCAAAGGCTATTTTTTTCTAGTGATATCAAGAATAATATTATTATTATTTTTTTTTGGGCAAGTTACCACATCACCATTATCCCGTAGTTTTTAAGATCAAAGATACAGCTATATTGGTGTCCCTTGTCACTTTCACATCATATTTTTTTTAAATGTAACGCCTACTCCCAAACTGTCATTTGAAGTAAAACACATAGCTAAGTATTATTCTCCACAATTTTTTTATTGTGGATTAAAAAAAGAAAACAAATACAATTAGACATGCTATCTGCCAATAGAACCAAAAAGTGCATTCTATATATCCACAAATATAGAAAATATACCAAATCAAATCATTATTATTCAACCAAAAAAAAAATGTCAAAGCAATAACTTCAAGGCCAATAATAAATAACACGTTATCTCCTCCAATTCCGCAACATGTCTGGTTGACAAACGGCTATTCAGAAATGAACTGAAAAACATGAAATGAAAAGCGTAAAAAGAAAAGCGCAAAATGAAAACCGTGAATCAACACTCACCAACCAAATCAACCTGTCTAACAGTATGCGTTAAAAACATGGGTTTATTCTGCACACATTTGCAAATGCATGCGTAAGCTACAGGGCCTCTCCAGGGCACCCTTGCATCTGTAGTACCTATCACTCTGTGGCTTACGCATGCATTTGCAAATGCGTGCAGACTAAACACCTGTTTTTAACACTTACTGTTAGACAGGTTTATTTGGTAGCCTGCAAGCTGGTCGGTAAGCGAGCTTGGTTCTTTCCTTGGATTTATCCTTGGCCCTGTTTATATTGTATATGCCCTCTAATGCTGCTTACTGCGATGGCCAGTTATAGATGGGGGCAGTGGTCACCTTTTTTGTATGACTGTGTATTGGTCAGGCAATGCACTGACACCTTCGCAGCCATTGAGCTATATGCTGGGTGCTCGGTGTGCTCCTGTACCTTTAAGAAGGGGTGGGGCTCTCCTTCAGACCATCTGCCCTCCACCTATCCATCAGAATGCATGTGCCTCCACTATTGGGTCACTCATTAGATAGTGATAGGTGCTACAGTTACCAGGGTGCCTTGGCGAGGCTCTGTAGCTTACGCATGCATTTGCATATACGTGCAGACTAAACCCTTGTTTTTAACGCATACTGTTGGACAGGTTTATTTGGTTGTCTGTGGGCTGGTCGGTAAGTAAGCTTGTTTTTTTCCTTGGATTTATCCTTGGCCCGGTTTATATCTTATGTGCCCCCGATGCTGCTTACTACAATGGCCAGCTATAGGTGGGGGCAGTGGTCACCTTTTTTGTAATCCTAAACTAGACTGGGGCGCAAAAAACAAACAAAAAAAAAACAAGAAGACGGGACTTTATATGAGGCACGAGATTGCAAAAGTGACTGTGGCGCACTCTAGAGGTGATTAGACTATAGCCCAGGTCTACTGTAGAATTATTCCTACTCCCACAGGCAATACTAGGAGTCCTAGTAGAGCGGCTTATCTGGGTGGACAGTCCTACACCCTTCCATCCAGCGGGCTAGCATTGGGGCCCATATTGCTGTTGGTGCACAAAGGCATAGTCCCAATGGAGGTTTGTATGCAGTATTATACACTATTGGGTAAGTGTCTAATCCTTTTAGGCTAAGTTTCAGATAAAGGCAGCAGGCTGTGGCCACGCTGCCCTCTCACCAGTCCAGTGAAACATCCACAGAAGTGTAGGGGAACGTCTGTTTACCCGGTGGTACAGCTCCAGCATTGATGCAGTGCAGGGCTTCCTCTAGTAATGACACTGGCACGGTCCCTGCACTCCCGATCCTCTCTCTCTAGTCTTCCAGCTGTAAGCCCGAGGTCTCTGATCCAGATACCGGCAAGTTCAGATGGGGGATGTGCTTACACTGAATTCCTGCAGCAGATAGACCTCACTATTCAAATGGCAGTCTGGGAAGATTCAGCTCGTTTCCCCTCCACTGTCCCAGCCTCTCCTGTCGTACATTGAGTAATGGTCCACAATAACTCTCCCTTCCTCAATTTAAATTCCCACACTATATTGCAGTCGGCTTCGAAGCCTATAGAACGCTGTTGACTCACCCACCCTATCTTCTGATGGAAGGTGGCGGTGCACTGAAGTCTAACTTTTCTGTTTGGTCACAGCTAAAATGCACTGCAGACAGTGTTACGGCTTGCTCCTGCAGCCAAGTATTTGGCTACACATGCAATGCAGGATTGCTAGTATGTGGTGACATTGAAGAGCCTGAGAAAGAGGGAGGGGTGAAGGGAAGCGACTTCAGGGGACTGGTTGTACAGCACAGAGGACACCTGCAGGAGACTAAAAGCATTTAACCTGGCAGTGCAAGATGGAGGCCCAACTGCAAGGGTCATTTTTCAACTTTTTTTAGATGACATACTCCAATGGATTGACCAATAAGTCCCCAATCACCCTTTCCCATAGTGTCAGAATAATCATTACCAGTCTTGTTGGGTACCAGTATGACTTCAAAAGACATATATAGTTAACATATGAAATGCTAGGAACAGAAGACATGAAATCTTAAAGGAAATTATCTTATCTATAGAGAAATGGCATATCACAAATACTGGCTACAACCATTAAGGTTTTTTCTAAATTCATCACATGGAACTAAGATACTGAGGGTGTTTTTTGCATGTCATCTTAAAAAATGAAGTCATAATCTTCACTTTCAAGTGCAGTAGTATACAGAATCCAGTATTATAAATGTTTTTAGTTATTCAGAGAGTCAGCCCTATACTCCGTCATTTGGTTCATATACTACCAAGGGATATCAATACCCCTGGAATGTACCTCCTGTGACAGAAGATAAGTGTGTTTACATGATATTGGCTCACTTTAAGCCTAGTACAAATTATTACAGAAACGGACGAACAATCATTTGGTTGTTTTTTTCAGAAATTCTTTATTTAAATTTTCATGAAAAATAATTAGAATACAAAGAGACAGAAACAAATAGTTCAGCCAATAGTATAGGCCTACAATAAAAACTGATATGACAAGATTCCCAACCATTGTTAATTTTTTTCTGACTGTTCGTACCATATTGAAAACGAAAATGCCATTAATGGTACCAAAATTTTCGAATGACACAGGAAGACTTACCTCGTATGTAGCTACAGCGTAGAAGTGTAGCATAGAATTGTAAGTGATGTAATGTGCATGTGACCCTTACAAACATAGTAGTAACAATAATAAAAATAATATTATTGAGTAAAATCAAAAATAGTATTAAAATAAATAATACTAACTATTAAGCATAACCCTTTATTTGTAGTCCAAGAGCTTATCTGTATACTGGTAAACTGTATACTTCTTTCCCTTCTCACTATCACAGAAATGTATTTTATTATCCTGTATATGATTAATCTTTTGTGTTTAGGAAAATAATTTTTATTGCCATCTTCTTCCAGGTCATATTTTGTTTCCAGTCATGCACAATCTTGCGTATTAAATATTTTAAGGACTGTACTAATTAAATGCAAATCATTACTTGTGGTAACTTACGAGAAAAATGTCTTTGATTCTTCACATAGAAGCACAGCAGTGGTGTGAATATTGACTGTAGATGAAAAAAACTGAACATTCAGTTTCGGGTGGAGCGCATTGGAATTTCTAAAATTAGTTACAATTAATAATCTTTCTAATTTTTTTAATCATTACAAAATGATTACATTTATATTTAAAGTTTTTTTTTTTTTTACTTTTCATGTGATTCATATTGTATTTGTAAGCACTTTATGGATTTGAGCACTTTTGCTTAGAACACACAGAGACACTTTATTGTTATTAGGTACTTTTATTAGCGAATAGCACTTTATGAAACGTTTCACATTAGTTGGTTTATGTTTACCCGTCAGCGCTGCCTATATATATATATATATATACATATATATATATATATATATATATTTCAGTTTTTAACTGTGTTTGACACATCAAAGTTAGAAGCTTGTCAATAACATCCTAGTTGTGTCAATTGTATTATATAACAAAAATTTTCCAACATGGCCCTTTGGAAATTTTCACCTGAACAGTCGACATCAGCTCTCGAAAGCATAACAAACAGAAAATCAAGAGATCGTGCCAAATATGAATATCTTTTTGCCGATTTTACAATAATGTGTACTAGACTTTACAAGTTAGGTTAATTGGGGAAGGGGGGGTATTAATTAAAAGGTTTTTGGAAAGGCATTTTAGGGGTTGCGTGTTCATGGGTTAGGTATGGATTCGGTCCTTTTGTTGTGCAGAGCTTACTTTTATGACTGTAGAGATGCTGCAGCGTTCTCATGTCTGCTTGGTGCCAGAAGGCCTATGACTATATTTAGGAAAATATGCATATCAATAAGGAGACATATAAAGGAATAACAGAGGCAGAATGCAAATTATTTGAGTTTGGTTGCAACGAGGCAAATTATTTGAGTTTGGTTGCAACGGGTAATATGTTTGATATCTTTGGTCCTTGTGTTTTGTGTTTGTTGTTTTTCTTTTGTGTTTTTATTTTCTCTTAGGAAGGCAGTTGGGTATTTGGAGGCATTTGGAAGTAAAATGATGTAATGAAAGGTTTGGGACACATCTGAGGTATGGGTCCCCGGTGAATGCCAGTTATGTAGTTAACTTGGAGTTTATGGTTAGCTGCTGAAGGTGGTTCATCCCAGAGTCGGTGCAATGCGTCAGGGACCATAAATGGTTAAGCAGATATAAGGTAAAGAGTTGGATACGTAGTGCCTCCAGGGATCGGCAACCAAAAGTTTATGCTTTGTTTTTGGTTTATACTGTTAAGTTTTATATTTTAATAAAGGGGCCGTAAACGGACAGTTTTATTCCAAACTTTGGTGTCAGAATATTTGTAGTAGCAATAATAAGGGGCTACAATATAGGGCAAAATATATGGGTAGTAGAGGTAAAATATAGGACAATATACATAGGGATTACTTTTTCAAGATCATCAGAAATTTCACAGCAGTACAGAACATTTTAGGAATGACTGTGCTAATCTTGTAAGAAACAATGAGCTGGTCTTGTAGATGGCTGTAACCTTTTCAGTTATATCAGGTTGTGCATGTGGGGCAAGACAAAATCATTCTGTCCTGATGATGAAGGGACAACCACAAGGGAACAAAAAAACACAACTAAAAGCACATGTACACCTTACAGTGTATTCATGACTAAAATGTCTTTGTTCTGTTTTGTATAGAGTAAGGAATGGTTAAAATCCCTTTCAGGTTATTTTTGCTGTTTGTGATTCATTGGGGAAATTTCCCATAACTTCCTGTGCTAGAGACACAACAGAAACCTCCCAAAGTGTGGGAAATGTCTCTGCTAAGGTGGCCACACACATAGGGGGACATAGGGATGCTCTGCTCTATTCAGCAGGGGATTTGTGAACATATCCCCTACTAACTCAGAGCAGAACAGGATGGATGTCACTTCATCTGAACCTGTTCACTTGTTTGTCTACCATGCAAAAGGATTTATGTCTGCCTTTTCGGGGGGGGGGGGGGGGGGGGTTCCGACTTGGGTGGACTCTTATGCTCCGTACACAAGATTGGACTTTCTGAAAACAAAACCGTGGATTTTTGTTTGAAGGATGTTGGCACCAACTTGTCTTGCATACACACGGTCACACAAATGTTGGCCAACAATTACGAATGTAGTGACGCACATGTGGGGCTACCTTTTACGCAGAGCATGCTCATCAATGCCCAGAACCAAACGGAGACTGTGGTCTTGTGATGAATTAAACTTTAAGGCAGTTCCCTGACTTACAGATGAGCTCTCACTGTGTGCAGTAACGATACAGCGTTTCTCTGATAAGTGACTTGTCCCATGTCACCACACACTGTAACTAGTATATGTTGCATTAGGAGGGATGTGTTGAGCCTGCGCCCACTCCACCAGTTCAGCATACCTCTGTTACCTCACTCCCAGTAACGGAATGGGGTCCCGCCAAGCACCTAGTGTTGACCTCATGAGCGCTCTTACTTAACTTTTCCCTTCCAGTACCTCGTGACCAGGCCATAGATCTCCATAATGTGGGTTTGGATCTGGTTCTATTGGATACCGACTTCTAGGGATGGAGCCAGAACATCAAACCCTTCTCTAAAGGAGGATCTACCTGTCACCTTATCTGGTACCACACCTAATGACTGGTTTCTTGTAGCTTGATCCTTCACTTGGTTATCAATAGCAACTACAATCCTCTTCCTTGTATTGCTGAGTTAACCATTTGTAGTGTTTTTTCTTTATACCCCTCTGTGCTTTACAGACCCAGGTTCTTTTAGATATGTAAGAACCAACATGCACCCTTTCAATTGGCTTTAGACCAGGCTCATTACAGGTAATGTAACTTTAATGTAGAGATGCTGCATTACAGTTCAATATAAACAACATTCTTTCCCTGATCCAACTAGAATAATGTAGTGGCCCAGGCATACCTCCATGAGGTGAGAGTCCATAATGGCATTGTGGATGGCTTGTTTTTTTTCAGCAGCACCATGATTGCTCTCACAGATGAGGCTGTAACTTCTGAACACACCAGTACCAACGTTCCTACTCCCCTGACCCTAGTTTTCCCCCTTTTATGGCACAGGTGTGCTGGCTAGGATCAAAAGCCCAGGAACTGAGCTAAACATAATTACAGGGGGCCCCCTACTTACAAACATCCAACTTACAAATGACTCCTACTTACAAACGGAGGGATATAAAAGGAAGTAAGAGGAAATCTACCTCTAGGAAGGGAAATTTTCTCCTGTAAGAGTTAATATGGAAAAAGTGTCTCCACTGATGCTTTATCACCAATGCTTGATTCCCTAACAACCCAAAATTTTCAAAATCCAATTATCATTGGGGCAAAAAGTGAGGTGAAATCTTCTGTACAAGGGCACAGACAGCTAAACAAATGTTACAGGGGTGATTCCCTATGTTATCCAAAAAGCTTAAAAATAGATTTTTTGGCTGGAGCTACGCTTAAAAAATTTACCTGTTCAGACTTACAAACAGATTCAACTTAAGAACAAACCTACAGTCCCTATCTTGTTTGTAACCCAGGGACCCCCTGTAACCCTTCCCCAGCCTGGGCCGCTGCTGCATATGTACACTATATACATAAGGAAGAGGAGATTTTTAGGGACTTTAAGGAAGCCAAGACCTGGTAAGGTCGCGTATTTCCATCCCTATGGGACTTTACATGAAATCATGAGCCGGTAGGGTCATGTATTTCCATCCCTTTATGGTCGGAATAGAGAGGACAAGTAAAGTGGGACTTTGTGTGAAGCACATGATAGCAAAAAATATAATACTCAGTTGAACAGAGGAATGTTATTCAAATAGCAGTGTAATACATTGTTAATATGAGGTAGAATGTAGCATGGTAACAACAATAACCATAGTGATAGCAGGGATATCTCAAGATATAATCACTGGTATCAATGGTAAATTAATAAGAATGGTAATGAACAATAGACAATTTAATAACAATAGTATCTCAGATAAAACCATAACAAAATTCCATGGTTCAACATAGACAAACTTAGATAAAATCGATATTGCATGATAATGCCTGAAGGACCTATGGCCTTGCTGGACCAGGTGAGGTAGGTATAAAATAATAGCTGAACATGGGTGTAGATAGGTGGAAACACGCCAAGTATCTCTAAGCGTTTCGTGTCTGATACGCCACTCATCAGGAGCATGCACGTAAAAATCTAGCAATAAAAATGAATAGTAATATAATATGAGGTAATCAATAAAGGCATGAATAGGGGTAAGATAACAACCCCGACGGCACCGAAGTGCAAACTTACTGATTAAGTTAAATTAAATTGTCTATTGTTCATTACCATGCTTATTCATTTACCATTCATACCAGTGGTTATATCTTGAGATATCCCTGCTACCACTACGGTTATTGTTGTTGCCATGCTACATTCTACCTCATATTAACAATGTATTACACTGCTATTTGAATAAAATTCCTCTGTTCAACTAAGTATTCTATTTTTTGCTTTCATGTGCTTCACACAAATTTTCACTTTCTTTGTCCTCTCTATTCCAACTATATACATAAATCAGAATATTGTATCTTTTCACACTTTTGCCGGAGAGACACTCCCTAACAGCAGGCAGAAGCAAACAATAACACAGAGCTTAGGAAAAACCTGAGCAGAACTATCAATCAGGCTTTGGCTGACTACAGCCTTACAGTACTATGTTTAGGGGCACTGATCTTTAACCACTTGACCACTGGGCACTTAAACACCCTTAATAACCAGACCAATTTTCAGCTTTCGGTGCTCTCACATTTTGAATGACAATTACTCAGTCATGCAACACTGTAACCATATGACATTTTTGTCCTTTTTTTCACATAAATGGAGCTTTCTTTTGGTAGTATTTAATCACCGCTGGGTTTTTTATTTTTTGTGCTATAAAAGAAAAAAGACAGAAAATTCTGTAAAAAAAATGAATTTTTCTTCGTTTATGTTATACAATTTAGCAGATTAGTAATTTTTCTTCATACATTTTGGCCAAAATTTATACTACTACATATCTTTGGTAAAAATAATTCAAATCGGTGTATATTATTTGGTCTTTGTGAAAGTTATAGCGTCCACAAGCTATGGTGCCAATATCTGAAAATTGATCACACCTGAAGGACTGACGGCCTATTTCAATTCTTGAGACCCTAACATGCCATAAAAGTCCAAATACCCCCCAAATGACCCCTTTTTGGAAAGAAGACATTCCAAGGTATTCAGTAAGAGGCATGATGAGTTTTTTGAAGTTGTCATTTTCTCCCACAATTCTTTGTAAAATCAAGATTTTTTTAACTTTTTTTATTTTTTCACAAAATTGTCATATTATCAGGTTATTTCTCACACACAGCATATGCATACCACAAATTACACCCCAAAACACATTCTGCTATTACTCCCGAGTATGGCGATACCACATATGTGAGACTTTTACACAGCCTGGCCACATACAGAGGCCCAACAGGCAGGGAGCACCATCAGGCGTTCTGGAGCACCCAGGACAATTCTGACATTTCTCTCCTACATGTAAAAATCATCATTTATTTGCTAGAAAATTACATAGAATCCCAAAACATTATATATGTTTTTTTAGCAAAGACCCCAGAGAATACAATGGTGGTCGTTACAACTTTTTATCTCGCACGATATTTGCGCAGCAATTTTTCGAACTTTTTTTTGGGAAAAAAAACAGTTTTGGGCTTAAAAAAAATAAAACAGTAAAGTTGGCCCAATTTTTGCATAATGTGAAAGATGAAGTTATGCTGAGTAAATAGATACCTAACATGTTACTCTTCAAAATTGCACGCGCTCGTGGAATGGCGCCCAACGTCCCTACTTAAAAATCCCCATAGGTGACGCTTTACATTTTTTTACTGGTTACACGTTTTGAGTTACAGAGGAGGTCTAGGGCTAGAATTATTGCTCTCGCTCTAACGTTTACAGTGATACCTCACATGTGTGGTTTGAACACCGTTTTCATATGTGGGCGGGACCTACGTATGCATTCGCTTCTGCATGCGAGCTCACGAGGACAGGGGCGCTTTACATTTTTTTTTTATTGTTCCTTTTACTTTATTTATTTTAGTTTGACCTTTTTATCCCCAAAAATATATTTTTTTGATCACTTTTATTCCTATTACAAGGAATGTAAACATCCCTTGTAATAGGAATATGGCATGACAGGTCCTCTTTACAGTGAGATATGGGGTCAATAAGACCCCATATCTAACCTCTAGACTGGGAAGCCTGGAGTATTGGCGGGTATTGCAGAGTATTGGCGGGTATTGCAGAGTATTGGCAGGGTATTGCAGATTATTGGCTGGTATTGCAGAGTATTGGCAGGGTATTGCGGAGTATTGGCAGAGTATTGCAGAGTATTGGCTGGTATTGCGGAGTATTGGCTGGCATTGCAGAGTATTGGCTGGGTATTGCAGAGTATTGGCAGGGTATTGCAGAGTATTGGCTGGTATTGCAGAGTATTGGCAGGGTATTGCAGAGTATTGGCTGGTATTGCAGAGTATTGGCTGGGTATTGCAGAGTATTGGCAGGGTATTGCAGAGTATTGGCAGGGAATTGAGGGGTTAAATTCAGTGAACATTGATGTGGGCACTGCAGATGCAGCCCACAGCGCTGCTGACACCGATCTCTTCCCCCTCCGCTGTATCGATCGGTACAGAGAGGGGAGGGAGGAACCGGCGCTATAACATTTGACGGAGCGATCATGTGGTAAACTGCCGCGATGGACCCGGTGTTCACGAATGCTCTCGAGTGCGTGCCCTGTAGTCGGCTATGGGGTGGTTGTTAAGTGGTTAAAGATTTTTTTTACCTTCCTCTGGTTCAACTGTGGGTATATATTCTGTATGGGTATGTTTTCTATTTATATATTTATTATATTGGTTGAATTAGATGAACTTGTTCATTCTAACTAACTAACTAACAAACTAACTGACTAATAACTGCAGGGTCCCTACATGTGTTTAAACTGCCAATTGAAGTCTTCAATAAAAACCCATGTGACAGGGTAACAATGGAGGCTATAGTGTTGTCACCCTATAGCAAAAAGTGCCAAATTAAAGTGGTTATAAAGCCTAAACATTTTTTACCATAATGCATTTCTTGCATTAAGGTAAAAAAATGTTTAGGCATCAGCATCCCCCTTGCCTCCCCTTTTTACGTACCTGAGCCCTCATTTGATCCAGCGCTGTGCACGTCTGAAGCTCTTCTCTCCCCTCACTTCCGGGTCTTGCTGGCCTTGTTGGGGCATGTTAGACTCTGTGCAAAGAGGAGGGGCCAGGAGCATCGGCAGGGAACCAGAGAAGAGGAGGTTTGTGGCTGCTCTGTGGAATTCCATTCCATAGGGGCGATTTAAAGACCCTTTAAGCTTTCATCCAAACATATAGAATGCTGCATTCAGATCTATACTGGGTATGGTTTTATACAGAACTGAACGCAGCAGTATTGTAAGCTATGGGCCGATTCACACAGTTTTGTTGGGCATCAGTATCCCCCTGTAGCTGCGTAAACCAATAAAACTATAAAAATCTCCATCAGGTATGTGGTATGCATGTAAACCATTGCGCGAATGTGCCAAACACATAAATTAATTTATAAATAAGAAAAGAGGAATGCCCATTGTTTTTAGTGATGCCACACATGATGCAAGGATATCAATAATTTATTAAGAATAAAAAATAAACAAATCAAGCCAACACATTTCTTCAGGGCTATTGGTATGTATTAACTATGTTTGGTTGTCTCTGTAAAGGGTACATGTTGACTGGAATGGTACAGAGATAATGCTGTTCCTAGCTCATACCAAACACATAAATCGGCATTGCCATATGCACTACCAGCAATGTCTGGGGAGCCAGGGGAGATGTAAACATAATCATTCTAAATGACTGAACGCTGAGGTCATACTATACCTGCACCTCCACTCTAATTGAGTAATTTGCTAGGTGGCAACACAGGCACAGAATGATCTAGTCCAGAAAGAGTGCAACTCAGAACGTGGATAAAGATTTCCTCGTGGCTGCTTGTTCACGAGTTATCTGTGTGAAACCGGTCTAACAATTTTCCTGTAACGTCCTGTCTACGTCCTTTGACACTTTGGCAATAAAGTAACTATTCTACAGAAGTTCTTCCTTCCATGGTGTGTGATCAATTTTCCTTTTCTTCAATTACAGAATGACCTAGGCCTTCAGTCATGTAGAATGACTTAAGGCTGACATCCCACCTGCACCTCCGCAGCTGCCTAGTGAAAGATTTTGTTAGGGCCAAGGAAAATGTACACCGATCAGCCATAACATAATGACCACCCGCCTAATATTGAGTAGGCACCCCATTTTTCTGCCAAAACATTCCTGACACATATAGCAATGGACTTAAAAATAACATCCCCATGAATGGCAAGACCCAAGGTTTCCCAGCAGAACATTGCTCAAAGCATCACACTTCCTTAGCCAGCTTGCCTTCTTCCTGTATTACATCCTGATGCTATCTTTTCCCCAGGTAGGTAACATACATGCACCCAGGCATCCACATGATGTAAGAAAACACATGATTCATCAGACCAGGCCACTTTTTTCCATTGCTCGGTGGTACAGTTCTGATGCTCACATGCCCATTGTATGTGCTTTTGGCTGTGGACATGGGTCTGCATGGGTACCCTGATCAATCTGTGGCTGCACAGCTCTATGTGTAACAAACAGAGATGCACTGAGTGTTCTGAAACCTTTCTATTGTAACCAGCATTATCATTTTCAGCAATTTGAGCTACAGTAGCTTTTAAATTGGATCGGACTACATGGGCCAGTCTTCACTCCTCACGTACATCAATGAGCCTTGGCCGCCCATGACCCTGTTGCTGGTTCACTATTTTACCTTCCTTAAGCCACGTTTGATAAGTCCTGACCATTGCAGACCAGAAACCTTCCATAAGTGCTGCAGTTCTGGAGTTGCTCAGGCTCAGCAATCTATCCATTAAAATGTGGCCCTTGTCAAAGTTGCTCAAATCGCTCAATGCATCAACTTCAGGGATAACATGTTCACTTTATGCTTAATATTTCCCACCCAATTTCAGGTGCCATTGTAATGAGAGAAAAATGTTATTCACTTTACCTGTAAGTGGTCATAATGCTATGGTTGATTGGTGTAAACATCAACAATGTGTAGGTTGCAGTCCAGGTGCAAAATGACTGCATTTAGACATCTCAATTCTATATGGACATGAGGTGGGATGCACTACAGACCACTTTTTAAGAATTAACTTATTGCCAGCTTTCTGCCAAAAAGATCCTACTTAAAACTCTATGGCAGCATGCAAGAAACCTAAAACTGCTAAAAAAAACTGTGGTGCCATAAACGAAAAAGGATGAGAAAAGAAAACAACAAAGTTTAACTTTCTATTTTGATCTTCAAACAACAGTGCAGAACTTACATATGAATCAAAGAAATGTAAGTAAAAAAAGCACACATACTATCATGCGTGAATCTGAGTCTTACAAGCACCGCATTTTGTGATGTTACTGTACAGCCTGAGAAAGTCTCAAACCTATGTTAATTATAAAATGTTAAATGAAAACTTTGAGTTAACACAAACTCCAAACAAAATCCAGCTCACATTACTAAACATAAAAAATCTGTGGGTATGGAGGTGCCTGATGGAACATGGTAAGGGTTATCATTGGCAAACGAACAGGAAGGAGACAAACACTCAACCAAGCAATTGGTATAAATGGTACCAATGTCAACAGGGCCCTGAATATGATCCAGGATCTTATGGAAAGTTGTTGGAATAGGGGCACCAAAAAGCACAAAGATCCCCTATTACTGCTTTTCACACGTCGTTCTTACACTGGAGCGTGTTTATTGCAGGCTCATAAATATAATCTATTCTTGCTACAGCTTTACTCCATTAACTAAATCGAACAATGATTCTTTTACAAATGTCATTACGTTTGCTAAAACAGACTTTGCTTTAAAAGCATTTTAATGTTTGATGGGACACAGTGACCTGATACATCAGTTGTCTGTTGGTTCCTAGGTAGGTTTGCTAGTAACTTTGTATTGCCAAAGAAGACAAGAACACTCGTCATGTATTTATTTACCTAATAAGGACTTTTGGCCAGATATTAAACTATTGGTATTAGGGCCCATTTATATATGCGCAGTGCATTAACATTGAAATCAATGGGCTGCAGTGCCAATGCAATAAAATTACCCAAAAGTCAGAAATGTTACACAATCTGTAACACAACTCACCATAACACACTATAGTGCATTGCCATGTGTTGTAGCATGCTACAATGCATGTGCATTGTCTTAGTTTAGTGGTGCCATTTAAAATAAAAAATAATTTGAAGCCCATGACATTCAAAATATGATACAATGGAGATTGTAAGGTGACCATAACTGTCGGCAGATATCCTGCATGAGAGGGCTTCTCACTTTCTTTATGAAAGTTTTTATTTTATTTTGGAAGGGTAGTACTAAGCTCTAGCTGTGTAATATTTTATTAGGGCTCTAGGAGGACAGGTTGTGAAAGCACTTTTACAGACCTGTGGATGGGGCCAGCTGATTGGTACCCAAGTAAAGGCACACAGAGACCAAGAAAATTGTCACCCTTATTTGGTAAATTGAAAGTAACAAACAACATGTGGAAGACAGGATCAAGGTGCTTACTCAACAGTCCAAAACAATATATCTTGACACCACAGGCAAATCGGCTACAACAGTTCTCAGCATGTGGGTGATACTTTAACCACTTGCCGACCAGCCACTGTCATTATACGGTGGCAGGTCGGCTCTCCTGCGCAAGTCGCCATAGGTGTACGTCGGTCTTTGCACAGGAGATAGCGGGCGGAGTGTCTCGAGCTGTCACTACTGTATCCACTTGTCCCTACTGTATCCTCTTCATAAATGCGTTCCAACTGTAGTGGGGCAGTGCTGATTTTTAGCATTGCCCTCACTAAAGATGGCTTCAGGAGTCAACCAGTGTTGCAACGTCCAATCGGACAGCTGCTTCCCTGATGACACATACGGAAGCTTTAAAGGAACAAAGCTCCTCTCAACTTCCATTCCCTCTGTACAGAGGTCAGCTATACAGTGTCACCTACAGAGGGGAGGATAACCTGCACTTGCCTACAGACCAAAATGTGTCCGTGTCTCTTTTTTCTATACTTTTGGTGTGGATATTAAGGCGCATCAAGTATAAAAGTTCTTATCACTTAAAGGTTGTCTTGAAACTTTTATTGGTTAAGAGTGTAACCCGAACTGTAGTTACTAAATGCTTCCTTTTTTGCTGCTGTACTATCCTCTTGCAGCATGGACATGGTTAAACTAAATATTCATTCATAAAGAAGTGCAGCAGCCATCTTTAAGGAGACCGCTTTGCAATGCTCGTTTATGGAGTATCTTGAGGTCAGGAGACAGCCATCTTGAATATTTTGTTATTGGAGGTGATTGTCTGATGTAATGGAGAAAGGAGATGGGGGGGTCTGCAGGCTGGTGATTAAAAAGGAGGGGATTGTCTTGTGTGGGGAAAAGTTGAGCTGCTGCTAGCTGTACAGATCACTGCCATAGCTTACCACAATCAGGTGAGAACTCGAAGAGAGAGCATTAAAGATACTGAGAACCTTGCAGAATGCAGAATTAGACTGTTCCTTTATGAGACTACAACGTCTCTTGGAACGTAAAGCACGAATTTACTGGCATAGAACCTATTTTGAAAAGTACTCTGATCATCAAGTTGTTCCTTGGGGTTTAAGAGTCCAAATCTTTCCCAACATAAGAAAAATTTGTGACCCTTTGAAAAAATCATGGGAGGACAACTTACAGAGTTGTTCTTTCCAAATGATTTCTATTATTATTAAAGAATATGATACTGAACTGGTAGCTGGTACGATGAAAACAATTATTTAGTTGACCTTCAACGGTTCACTGTGTGAGAAAATAAATTACGAACACATCTGGAGTATTATACTCGGGACATTATCAATGTAAAAGAAGCTAAATTTCTTCGAGATAAATCAGCATATAACAACTATGCATACAAATGGCATGACAGTAATTCTTCCCCGAATGGATCTCAACACACTATAAAATATAATGTTACCTGTAAAACTATTGGGATAGTCTACTTGGCCCAATGTTCGTGTGGATGTTTTTACATCGGCAAAACGAAACACCCTTTTTTTAAACGTATCGGAGACCATATGTCCCCTCTTTTGAAACGTCAACGTACTACTGCACTTAACAGACATATTGTTATCACCATAACTTTGATGTTACAGTGGTACAGTTCTCCGCTCTTGAGCATGTACCGATGCATGCTTGAGGCGGAGAAATAGATTCCATCCTATTACAACTCGAAGCGAAATGGATGTATAATTTAGATTCCACTCAGTACCCTGGTTTGAATGAATATATTACGTTTAAACATTTTTTGTAATTTGTCTGATGTATTTTCAAGTCTAACCTGATTTGAGCATCCGCCATGCTTGCCGTAGATCTTCTGGATTGGTGATGTGTGGGGGGTTTTCTTTCTCCCCCTCCTTCCCTTCCCTCCCTCCCCCCCCCCCTTCTTTTTTTTTCTGTATATAATTTTTTGGTTTACATTTTTTTGTACTGTATTGATTGTGGTTGTTTAACATCTATACATTTTTTCCCCCTCCTTTCTTCTTTGTAATATTTTGCATATTACTAATTGATTCTTAGTATTGTGTTTATTTGTTTATTTGTGATTATTCATTTTTTGCTTTTTTCTATTGTGTTACTCTAAATTTACATGATTTTTTCATATATATACTTATCATGGATTTCTTGATGGAGTACTGCCTGACCTTCCACTGATAGTTTGGTATAATCTGTTTTATTGCATATTTGAGTATTTTGCTGTTTTCAGTATTTATCATTTGATTATATTACTCCTAAGGCTTTTGCTGCCCCTGGCTTGTCCTTGTGTCTCATTTAATGATACATTTCCCTCCGGGTAAACCAGCTCAGTTTCTCGCCTTCTGGTGCCTGTATGGACGCCCCGGGCTCTGTATTGTGGAAACAGCGCCCGTTATTGCAATGCCTGTGTCCTACGCCAGCTCTGTGTCAATGTTCCCACTCCCCTGTCTGGTACTTTTATTCCGGAGTATTCCATCTGACTTCTCTTAGTATTGTCATCGCTGGCAATTGCGTCTAACACATTATTGTGATAATGCATTGCAAGCCGCTAAGCACTCTGGGGATTGTAGGCCTTGGATACGGAGCGAGCAGCCGCACGGACATTGCTTGGTCCGCTCTCCGTCGGCGCTCACGCTCGGCGCATGCACGGTGTGATGTTTACATCGCACGTCGCCGGCATCTGCGTTCGAGCACTGACGGAGTAGGGGGTATATAAGACCCTTCAGCCCAATGCTGTTTGCTGGCTCTCTGGGGACGCCGCCTTGTTATGCACACAGAACGTAAGGTTAGTTTAAAGGTTTGGCTGATTGTGATCCACACCTTTCCAGCCTTCTTTGAAGTTGATTTATTACAATTTTTGCTTATATTTTTTTTCTCTTTGCAACTTTAGGAGCTTTATTATAAAGCCGCCCGTTCACTGTATAGCCTTATTTAGGCTAGATTTCTGTGTTGGATACCAACTACTGCCCTTTATTGGCGAATATACTTAAATATTTCTAATTAAGGTTCAGATGAGCCTATTTATAAATTATTCATTCTAAGTCCTTGTTCCCTTATTTTTGAAGAGGCCCGTGTTTTTTACGGTCTTGTTTTTGTGGTATTTTATTTTTTTTGTGTGCATTCAGGCAGCTCGGCTGTGTGTCCCCCTTTTTTTCAAACTTTTTTGAATTTTGGGCATCCCTGAGATGTAGTTTTCTACACTATTTTCGTATATGGTATGTATGAGATTTATATTTCCCCTGCATATCATTACTTTATTTTTACGCTTTGATTTTTTTATTTACAAATGATGTTGATCGGCTTCTCCTCTACCCCCTGCAGTCACCATAGGTGATATCTAGGGCTGGATGTTCCATTCCTTCTCCGTGCCGGCGGCATTCCGTGATCGCCACCGGACTGTCAGTGACGTCGCGCTTTTGCATCGGAGGCGTTGGCTTAGGCCAGGGCTCATGCCTTCCGGAACGCAGAGGGGACCATGCGGACGACGCCCTTTTGGTGTTGTAGACCTGTGGGAGGGTGGATTGGGTGGGGCCTGACACCTGCAGACAATGGACAAATCATGCAGATACTTTAAAATCCCACAGCTCCCAGGAGATCCTGAGGTGTTCCCTGGGTAGTGCTGTCATACACTAATACAAGACTGATGGAGTGCTTGGTAAGTGCAGCTTTTGGAATGATTCTGACTGGGTAATCCTTGTACTTATGTGACACCCACTCATTTACTAACACTGCTATTTAACCCACACAATATTATCCTTTTGCAATACTGTATAACCATAATCCCACTCCCTCACTTTATGCATACAGCATTCAGTGTCATATCACTTGTGTTTGGCACTTTGATCCATCTCAATTTCACCTCCTTATTTAATTATCCCCCTTTTTCTTTTTTCCCTCACACACACATACACGCATGCATTATCCCCTCCACACTCATCTAGTTGCCCTTGTCACTTCACACTTCCAATATTTTGTTGTTTCAGTTTTCTTTTTTAGCAGTTTTGTTTTGTTTTGTTTTGTTTTCACTTTCACACTTCTCTTGCCCCATCATCAGTTTACCTCACATCATACATTTTCACTTCACCCATCACATCACCACACCCCATCCTTTTCCCACCTTCTTTTCACTGTCAGTTAATCCTTCTTATAATCAATATAACTAACGAACAAACTACGCCATGCTAGGTACAACTAGCTTAATTCTTTTATAGTATGAATCCATTAATGACCAAGTAATAATAAGTCTGCAGCTGCCAAGCACTTCTATATACTCCCTCTAATATTATATTATATAATGATGACTTACAAAGTTTTTTTGCATGTCCATCTGCAGGTGTTTTACCCCCCATCCTCCTTTCTGGGTCCCAAAACGTGGCCCTCTGTAAGCTCAGTGGACTATGCACCCACCCAGAGGGCGCAGGGGGAACATGCGGCAGCGGCGGGATCACTGGATGGCTATAATCCTGCAATGCTGGCTTGTGCGACACATCCTCATGTCCTCATCCACCCATTGGTAACTATATCTCTATATGCATGGAGACATAATTTTGCTTAATTTGAAATACTATACCTATATATATTTTTATATTGTCCAAAGTCTTTAATTAGATATTTTGACATTTCCCTAGAATATAAATCCCCCTGAAGAGACCGGAAATCGCAAGGGTCAAAATGCATCAGGATTTTTCATGTGGATACATATGTTACGAATACAACTGGCAAACCATGCCTGTACAGAGTTTTTTTGCTATGATGTTCCATGTTTGTTTTTGTCGCACTACCTATATGGATGATGTATTATTGTTCATTTGGAATTACTATTGTCTGTTAAATAAATGATTTTTTTTTAAATCAACTATTTTCATACCAACTTTCTGCTGCTAAAAAACCCCTGGGGAAATTTCCTGTGGTTATGGGTTATGCAGCTTTGGGGGCTCCCTTATTGTGTTATTTTTCCTTTTTACAGATGTTCCATTCCTTTTCCCCTCTTGGGATAGTTTCATCGAGTGTGGGCCTGCGGATGAGCCAGGGGTAGGTATTTAATTTCAAACATGATCAAGATATTTCCACAAAAAAATTTTTAAGTCTAATTTTTATACTGATTATTAGCCTATGCGAACTGTCTTGGCTAGGGTATCAGGCAGTGCTCAATTAATTACTATCCGTAATAAATGATTGTTTGTTATTTATCACTATTCATAGCTGTTGCTCGTCTTCCTTTGGGTCAAAAATGGTTCCCCTGAAGAAGCTATGGTAATGGTGAAACATGTTGGGACTCCCTTGACCAGCGATCAAAATTGAGTAGACGATTGTTTTACTTTTTGTACTGTGGAGTGTCCTGTATTCTTGAGAACACTTATTTTTATGAATATTTGTCTGTCCAATAAAGCTCTAATGTTAAATTTTTATGTATTGTATTACATTTAATTTTTTTTTGTAATCTGTTAAATCTGTAGGCACCGTAATAATCCCCTTCTCCCCAGATCCACACTTTTGATACTGAGAACCTTCTCAATGTGAGGAGGTGATGTGAGACATCACAGTAATTCCTATCCCTGTCTTGAGAACTTGAACTGAGCCAGAGCATGTGTCCGGAGACCCAGAGCAGGCCCCCCTGGTTCTAGTAAGAGACTAACATTCTACAAGTTAATCTGTTGTCTGGTGTGAATTACTGTGCTTTCTTCAAGAGCCCCAACTTTGCCAGCCAATGGTTTTCAATTTTTCCATCAATCACTGGCCAGTGGGATAAAACTGGGACTGGCATAACAAGTTAGGACTGTATTTTTATACAGTTGCTAGGTAAATGCAGTTCAGTTCTGTTAATTGCTAATCCTCTTTTCTTTTATGGCCCGTACACACAATCAGAAATCACACAAAAAATAGCACTTTTAAAGAGGTTGTACAATAATGTGATCATTAGTACACAGCTTGTCGGTTGTCTTCCGAATTTTTATACTGTAATATGTGAATTTTCGTAACGTTATAAACTCTTCATTTTCCATATGATATTAGCATGCAAAAAAACAAAAAAATAGATGATCATTCGTTGGATAATCTCATTGTGTTTACCAGGCATTAGGCTATGCTTGGCCTAATAAATTCTTTGAAATACCTCAAGGTGTGTCAGCAAGTACTGGGTGAGTGAGGTGTGTCATCTTCAGGTGTGCAGAGAAATCACAAAACAATTTAGTAGCTCCTCAGAGGGTAGCAATAGAAGAGGATCAAATACAGCCAACACATTTTGGGGAGAAGGCCCCCCTCTTCCACAGGGCTTGAGCAGTGGATGTTATTAGAATCATGATGAGATGCAATTGGTGACCTAGGCTAAGGCTTGATAAAGTCTGTCATATCCTAAAGCACTATAAACTGTTGGCTGAGTCTCTATATTATCCCTTAATTCCATCACACTATTCCCAATGCACACATTCCTTTAGAAATGGTTGTGCATATAACTGTTTGCCGAAGTAACCATCAGCTGGAACCGTGACCAATCGAGGCAAGAGAATGTCACCAGCACACCAAGGATCTCCAGAGCGAGTCCAAAGCTTCATTCTGCAATCACATTGTTACAGCAGATTGCAATGTTTTGGAACCATGCAGGACCCCCTCCATCGGGTATGATGGCTCTGAATTATTGCAATCTGTTGTGACAATGTGATCGCTGAATAAAGCAGCTAGACTAAAAATCTGTTTACTGAATCAGATCAGGCAGCAATTGCAATTGGTTTCCAGGGGTTACAGTGTATCATTACCGCTCACTGACTGCTAGAGGTTACAGCACACATTATGGCTCACTGATTATTTTCTAGTGGTCACATCACATCACTTATGCTTGGTTGATAGAGATTACTGTACATCACTACTGCTCACTGATTGGTTGATAGAGGTTACTGGACATCCTTACCACTCAGAAATTGGTTTCTAGAGGTTACTGTACATTATTACTGCTCACTGGTTGGCTGCTAGAGGTTACTGCATATCCTTACTGCTCAATAATTGGTTGCAAGAGGTTACTGCACATTATTACTGTTCACTGATTGGTTGCTAAAGGTTAAGACACATTATCTCTTCGCTGCCTGCACACCATGGACTGGGAGGTGAGGGGACCCATCAATAGACAGAAAACTAATAGGAATCTTAGGACTCCTGTGATCAGTGGCAATGCTGGGGGAGGGGGGATGTGATCAGTGGCAATGCTGGGGGTTTGATGAGCAAATTCTGGATCATATAGAGCAAAGCTGGAAATCTTTGGCAAGTATATGCTAGGGGATTCTACACTGACCATCAATGTAATGGGGAATTTACAATGACCACCAATGTGAGGGGGGGATTTACACTGACCGCCAATGTGAGGGGGCATTTTCACTGACCCCCAATGTGAGGGGGAATTTTCACTCCACCATGTAACTGGGTATTTTATGCCACCCACCAATATAAAGAGAAATTTCTACATTGACACCGATGTAATAGGAGCATTTTCACCTATCACCAGTGTAAGGAAGAATATACCATGACCTCCATGTCAGGGGAAGTTACACTGACAACCATTGTTCAGGAGGTTTGTATTGACCACCAATGAACGTTCTACACCGACCACCAATGTTAAGGGGGATTTACATTGACCACCAATGTAAAGGGGGATTTACACTGACCACCAATATAAAGGGGGATTTTAAATCAACAATCAATAAAGGGGATTTCTACATGGACACCAAGGTAAGGGAGATTTACACTCACCACTAATTTAAAGGGTGCTTCTATGTGGACCACCAATGTAAGGGAAGATTTGAAACTGACTATATACAATATACTAAATACAAGTTTGGATTTTTTTACCGATTACCAATATAAAGAGTATTTTCTACACTGGCCACCAATGTAATAGGGATTTACACTGACCACTAATGTAATGGGGCTTTACACTGACCTCTAATGTAACGGGGATATTCACTGACCACTAATGTAATAGGAGCATTCACAGTAACCACCAATATAAGGAGGGATTTATACTTATCACCAATTTAAGAGGGGCCTTCACACTGGCCACTAGTGTGATTGAAAGGATTGTACACCAAGCCCCAATGTAATGAGAAGATTTACACTGACCATCAATGTAACTGAGACATTTAGCCTGCATTCACATTTGTGTATGTGTTTGTCAGAAATGCATGCAAAATCGCTTTACTGACACCAAAGAAATGTCCTGCCTTTTTGCAGATGCATAGCAGTGTGTTTTGTTAATGACACCCTCACGCATCTGCTGAAATGTGCATATTCACGTGCACCAAAATTCACAGTGCTGTGGCACCATGTTATTTTGAAAAAGGGTTCCACCTTCAGTTTGCTTACTTTTGCAGAACAGGCTCATTTTAGACTTAATAACCACAGTTGTAGGCAGGACTATCAAGCATGCCCCTTTACCTCCCCAGTGGGCAGCATTTAGCAGAAGTTATGGTGGATATGACCTCAGGAGAGCATGATATACATATGAATGCCACCTCTATAGTAACAGAACTTCACACTGAGATATCGGGACACAGCACAGGACTAAAACTTCAAGGGAATTTAAACTGGGATAGTTGGCAAGTATGAGGCAGCTACTTTGGGCCCCACAACAATAATGAGGCCCAGGGCAGCTACTCCTTTTGCCCTGCCGTAAAGACGGCCCCCACTTCCCAATTCTCACAACTAGGGATGAGCTTCGTGTTCGAGTCGAACGTACGTTCGACTCGAACATTGGCTGTTCGTCCGTTCGGCAAAGTACGAACATTTTGGTCCGTTCGCGTCAAATTCATGTGGCGCTCACGGCCCACAATGCACTGCGATGGCGCAGTGCATTGCTGGCTCATGATTGGCCAAGCATGCACTGTGACCCCGCATGCTTGGCCAATCGCAGCGCCAGCAGCGAGGAGAGCCATGATTGGCCACAGGCAGGATGCCTGTGGCCAATCATAGCTCAGGCTGTGTAGTGCATGCCCCACACTATATAAGGCCGCCATCGCGGCGGCCTCGTGTAGTGTGTTGGCGTCTGAAGCAGTGGGTGTTCTGTGTACCTTCAACACACCGATCGTTTTCAGCCGATTTTCTATCTTGCTGTTGTGTAGTGGTTATTGTCTGCGTGCCCTGACCGCAGTATACACCGCTATATTCACCTCACCTATATAGCTAGTGATCTATCTTTAATAATAGAGCTTGCAGTCAGTAGTGTTAGGAGATAGTGCGTGCTGTCTGCGCGCTCTGTACCCAGTACATACCGCTATATCCACCTACATAGCTGTTCTCTATTTGAGCCCACTTGCCATCTGCAGGAGTTATTGGAAGTTGTGTGTGCCTCCAGCACAGCACAGTATACATCTGTATATACCCCTTTATCTCTGGTGTTCTATAATAAAGGCATCTGCAGGAGTTAGTGGGTGTTGTGTGCCTCCAGCACAATATACACTACCCAACTGCTGTTTTACCCAACTCCCTTCAGGCCATTACCATGTCTGGAAGGCCAGCAAGGAGAGGCAGAAAGGCGCGAGCCGATAAAAGAGGGCAAGCAGGCTCTGTGTCTAGAGACAACAGTGCTGGTCGTGGACGCGGTGCATTGTCATCAGCATGTGGCCATGGGACATGCTTGTCCTTCTTTTCGGCAGCTGGACATGTTGAACCGCAACATGCCAACGACTTGGTAGAGTGGATGACCAAGCCCTCTTCATCCTCCTCATCCTCTCTGCCCCAGTCTCAGGGTAGTAGCAAAGCAGCTGCCAACGCATCGTCTTCCCTCCTCTCAATGTCATCATCAGTGACTCCTTCCCTAGACCCACCACGTCCTCCTGAGGAGTCTCCTGAACTCTTTGAGCACAGTGTTGGGTACATGCTCCAGGAGGATGCCCAATGTTTTGTGGGCTCTGATGATGACACTCAGCTAGAGGAAGGCAGTAGCGTGAGCGCAGAGAGAGGGGATGCTCAAGAAGGACAGCAATCTGGCAGTCATGTTCCACAAGCTGCAGCATACTGCCAGGTTTGCTACAGCGATGAAGAGGGAGGGGATGATGAGGGCACTGACTCCACGTGGGTGCCTGGAAGGAGGGAGGAGGAGGAGGAGGAGGCACATGTCCAACGAGGCAGGATGCCCTCCGGGGGCCAGCTTAGGGGCAGCACACCGACTGAATCACACCGCAGGGCTCCGCCTGTGCAGAGCGCTGCCTCTGCGCGTTATTCTAAAAGTTCTTTGGTGTGGGCCTTTTTTGAGACAAGTGCATCAGATCGCACCGCTGCTATTTGCAACATATGTCTCAAGCGTATCTCACGTGGCCAAAACATCAGCCGCTTGGGCACCACATGCTTGACCAGACATATGTTGACCTGCCATGCAGCTCGTTGGCAAGCGTACCTCAAAGTCCCACACCAAAGAACAAAGCGGACCTCTCCTTGCGCCTCATCAGCTGGCATCTCCAACCCCACTAGACCTTCAGTCCTCTCTGAAACCTGCTCTGAGAGGAATGAAGGTGTAGAATTAGGTGTGTCACAGCCAAGTGCTTCCGGGAACTCTGCTAGCGGAACACCCACGTCCGATTATAGCAGGCAAATGTCCCTGCCCCAGCTGCTGGACCGGCGGAAGAAGTTCACTCCCAGCCATCCACATGCCCAGCGGTTGAATGCTAGCTTGGCTAAATTGCTAGCACTTCAACTGCTGCCTTTTCAGTTGGTAGACTCGGCCCCCTTCCGTGAGTTTGTACAATGTGTGGTTCCTCAGTGGCAGGTTCCCACACGCCACTTTTTCTCACGGAAGGCGATTCCGGCTCTCTACCGGCATGTGGAAGGCAATGTCCTTGCCTCGCTGGACAGGGCGGTCAGCGGTAAGGTGCATATTACCGCTGACTCATGGTCCAGCAGGCATGGACAGGGACGTTACCTGTCTTTCACGGCCCATTGGGTCACTCTTCTGGCAGCTGGGAAGGATGCCGGACAAGGTGCAGTAGTGTTGGAGGTTGTTCCGCCACCACGCCTCCAAAATGCTACTATTGGTTGTGACACACCTCTCTCCTCCACCCCCTCCTCTTCTTCTTCCTCCATGGCCTCTTCCAGTGCTCTGTCCTCAGAACCAGCGGTGCTCCGTAGGCGTTCCAGGGGCTACGCAAGTACGCAGGCAAAACGATGCCATGCCGTGCTTGCGCTGGTTTGTTTGGGGGACAGGAGCCACACTGGGGCGGATGTTTTGTCAGCTCTGCAGGGGCAGGCCGAGAGGTGGTTGACGCCACGCCAGCTTAAGCCAGGAATGGTGGTTTGCGACAATGGCACCAACCTCCTCTCTGCCCTCCTACAGGGACAACTGACCCATGTGCCCTGTGTAGCTCACGTCCTTAACCTGGTGGTGCAGCGGTTCTTGGGCAGGTACCCCGGCTTACAGGATGTCCTGAAGCAGGCCAGGAAAGTCTGTGTGCATTTCCGCCGATCATTTAATGCCTGTGCTCGGCTGGCTGAGCTCCAAAAGGAGTTAACCCTGCCCAAGAACCGCCTTATATGTGACATGCCCACCAGATGGAACTCAACATTGGCCATGCTGCAGTGGCTGCACACACAGCAGAGGGCCATCAATGAGTACCTGTGCGACTACGGCACCAGGACAGGGTCAGGGGAGCTCGGTTTTTTCTCACCACGCCAGTGGGGCATGATCAGGGATGCATGCACTGTCCTGTCACCGTTTGAGGAGGCCACAAGGATGGTGAGCAGTGACAGTGCATGCATCAGTGACACTGTACCTCTTGTCCACCTCTTGGAGCATACGCTGCGTGGAATAATGGACAGGGCACTTGAGGCAGAACAGAGGCAGGAAGAGGAGGACTTCCTTGCCTCTCAAGGCCCCCTTTATTCAGACAGTGTTCCTGCTGTGCCACCCATCACACAGGAAGAGGATGAGGAGGAGGAAGAGGAGGAGGAGGATGATTGTGTCAGCATGGAGGTGGAAGCTGGCACTCAGCATCAGCATCAGCAGCAGCAGCAGTCTTGTAGGGATGATTTACAGTCCCAAGAAACACGTGGACTTGTACGTGGCTGGGAGGAGGTAGCTGCGGATCATGTTGTCCTTAGTGACCCAGAGGACTCCGGACCGAATGCCTCAGCTAACCTACGCTGCATGGCCTCCCTGATCCTGCAAAGCCTGCGGAAGGATCCTCGTATTCTTCGGATCAAGGAGAGGGACCATTACTGGCTGGCCACTCTCCTTGATCCACGGTACAAGGGTAAGGTTGCCGACCTTATCTTGCCATCGCAGAGGGAGCAGAGGATGAGACATCTCCGGGAGGCCTTGCAGAAAGCTCTGTGCAACGCGTTCCCAGAGACTGGGAGGTTACAAACTCCTGGTCCTGGACAACGTGTTGCTGAGGCATCGGTCAGAAGGAGCGGTGGAGAAGGTGGCCGTCTGACTGATGCTTTCAGACAATTTTTTAGTCCGCAGCCCCAAGGTATGATCGGTTCCAGCACCCATCGCCAGCGTCTGATTTACATGGTGCAGGAATACCTAGGGGCAAGGTCAGACTTGGACACCTTTCCCACCGAAAATCCTCTGGCTTACTGGGTCTTGAGTATGGATCACTGGCCAGAGCTTGCACAGTATGCAATTGAGCTACTGGCCTGTCCTGCATCCAGCGTTCTTTCGGAACGCACCTTCAGTGCTGCTGGTGGCTTTGTTACCGATCACAGGGTGCGCCTGTCCACCGAATCAGTTGATCGACTGACCTTCATCAAGATGAATCAGTCTTGGATCACCCACAGCTACCAAGCACCTGAAGCTGATGTAACCGAATAATTTTTTTTGAAATACCACATCCCTTCAAGACTGCCTATGCTGATGCTGAGTGACTGTCCTGTTATGTTGATTGTCTATCCTCTTCCTCCTCCGCTGATATGTTGGAAGAACATTTCTGGTTCTGGTTGATGCCATCAGCCCAATTTTTCTGCCCCTGTTTAACAGGGGCGTTTAAGTACAATTTTTGATGCAATGCTTTGCAGCAGGGCTAATTCCTGCAATCAAACAAGAGTATATGGGAGAGGTTGCAGTGTGGTGGCACCAGCACCAGTGCCTAAGGCCCAATTTCTCTGCCCCTGTTTAACAGGGGCGTTTAATTACAATTTTTGATGCAATGCTTTGCAGCAGGGCTAATTCCTGCATTAAAACTAGAGTATATGGCAGAGGTTGCAGTGTGGTGGCACCAGCACCAGTGCCTAAGGCCCACTTTTTCTGCCCCTGTTTAACAGGGGCGTTTAAGTACAATTTTTGATGCAATGCTTTGCAGCAGGGCTAATTCCTGCAATAAAACTAGAGTATATGGCAGAGGTTGCAGTGTGGTGGCACCAGCACCAGTGCCTAAGGCCCAATTTCTCTGCCCCTGTTTAACAGGGGCGTTTAAGTACAATGTTTGATGCAATGCTTTGCAGCAGGGCTAATTCCTGCAATAAAACTAGAGTATATGGCAGAGGTTGCAGTGTGGTGGCACCAGCACCAGTGCCTAAGGCCCAATTTCTCTGCCCCTGTTTAACAGGGGCGTTTAATTACAATTTTTGATGCAATGCTTTGCAGCAGGGCTAATTCCTGCATTAAAACTAGAGTATATGGCAGAGGTTGCAGTGTGGTGGCACCAGCACCAGTGCCTAAGGCCCAATTTCTCTGCCCCTGTTTAACAGGGGCGTTTAATTACAATTTTTGATGCAATGCTTTGCAGCAGGGCTAATTCCTGCAATAAAACTAGAGTATATGGCAGAGGTTGCAGTGTGGTGGCACCAGCACCAGTGCCTAAGGCCCAATTTCTCTGCCCCTGTTTAACAGGGGCGTTTAATTACAATTTTTGATGCAATGCTTTGCAGCAGGGCTAATTCCTGCATTAAAACTAGAGTATATGGCAGAGGTTGCAGTGTGGTGGCACCAGCACCAGTGCCTAAGGCCCAATTTTTCTGCCCCTGTTTAACAGGGGCGTTTAAGTACAATGTTTGATGCAATGCTTTGCAGCAGGGCTAATTCCTGCAATAAAACTAGAGTATATGGCAGAGGTTGCAGTGTGGTGGCACCAGCACCAGTGCCTAAGGCCCACTTTTTCTGCCCCTGTTTAACAGGGGCGTTTAAGTACAATTTTTGATGCAATGCTTTGCAGCAGGGCTAATTCCTGCAATAAAACTAGAGTATATGGCAGAGGTTGCAGTGTGGTGGCACCAGCACCAGTGCCTAAGGCCCAATTTTTCTGCCCCTGTTTAACAGGGGCGTTTAAGTACAATTTTTGATGCAATGCTTTGCAGCAGGGCTAATTCCTGCAATAAAACTAGAGTATATGGAAGAGGTTGCAGTGTGGTGGCACCAGCAGCAGTGCCTAAGGCCAAATTTTTCTGCCCCTGTTTAACAGGGACATGTAATTACAATTCTTGATATAATATTTCACAGGAGGGCCCCTTCCTGTGCCCACCCAGAGTAACGGTGAGGACTTATAGTGTTGTGGCACCAGCACCACAACCACCAAAGGTAAATTTTTCTACCACTGTTCAACAATGGCATGTAATTACAATTCTTGATATAATCGTTCACAGCAGGGCGCTCCAGCGCCTACCAAGAGTCACTTTGAGGGCTTACAATGTTGTGGCAAAACCAACACCTTGTTCCGCCATTTCTGCAGAGCATATAGGGCAGGCCCCTACTTTCAAACATCCAACTTACAAACATCTCCTACTTGCAAACGGAAGGAGACAACAGCAAGTGAGATGAAAAAAGATGGACGAGAAAACAAATTATAAAGGGGTGATAACCCTTCCCTATGTTTTCCAAAAAGCTTAAAAATAGTTTTTTTGACTGGAGCTACACTTTAAAAATGTACCAGTTGAAAATTACAAACAGATTCAACTTAACACAACAAACCTACACAGCCCCTGTCTTGTTTGCACCGCCTGTATACTGCTGTTCTGAGTATATAGGGCCTGGGGGCCACACGCATTTCCTTTTTTTAATATGGGTACAGGGTTCCCCTTAATATGCGTACAAGACCCAAATAGGCTGGTAATGGGCAGGGAGGGCTACCCATGCCATTTTTCTCAATGATTTTCAACCATATTGCAGGAACCAGATATAACATTAAAACCGCAAGCAGTTTTAAATGGTGTTATTTCCGTTTAATGTCATTTTGTGCAGGGACTGTTCTAAACACGGGAAACACGTGGCACTTCATAGGCATACTACAGACACCCCCCAGGCACCATATTTAAAGGAATATTTCACTTTAATTGTCATTAAAATCAGTGCTCCCGCCAAAACGGCCATTTTTAAAAACATTTTAGGCATTGACCCATGTCCCCTGGGGCAGGAGCCAGGTCCCCAAACACTTTTTAGGACAGTATCTTGCATATTAGCCGTTAAAATTAGCACTTTTCATTTCGAACGTTCGAGTCCCATAGACTTCAATGGGGTTCTAACGTTCGTTCGAATTTGGGGTCCGTTCGAAAGTTCTGGTGCGAACCAAACCGGGGGGTGTTCGGCTCATCCCTACTCACAACCCCTACCCAACTGTTTTCATGGTTCATGATGGGTTGAAGTCCAGTGGTTTGGACACAATTGTTTTATCACGGAACCACTTTATCTATTAGTTTTGCTTTAATCTATATAGTCTATATAGTCTTGCCACAGCTCTATAAAAAAATCAAAGCTTTAGGTAAAATCTGTATTTGCAACTTCTGCTCACAGTAAAACTCAATTGATATGAAAGCTCTTTGTCACTAATTTAACTGGTTGACCATGGCTGCACATAATAGCCTGGTTGCAACAAAGATACAGTACACATGGATAAGTATGGACCTTCAGCACATGCTATCATGATGTGTGTTCATATACAGGTGGTCATTGGTGCACACACATGTTAAACAGTTAAAAATAACCAGTACATTTTCACGGTGGGAAAGCACAGCAAATTAAAATGTTACATATAGGTTGGCCGATTGCTAAGGAGACAGCTGGAGGTAGGTATCCTGTATCAGACATGTTGAAAGTCAGCAGTGCTATAATATAACTACAAGGTAAGCATGATATAAACACCTGAAGGTGGAAAAACATGGCTTATTTCATTACTTGTAAAAATGTCTCAGTGGCAGCTCTTTATACTGGATGGAATATGGGAATTTGTATTGCCAAATTTTGCATTCCCATCATCCTCCATTTAGTCCTTATCGGATCTCTGGCAGTGCACAGCTGGACTGTAGCCAGTAAAAAAAGCTTATAAAAGACCTCAGTCTACTGCTGTTCACTTACAACTTAAAAGGTCAAAGTGAAGGACACATTTCTAGTTTTCATGGGCTAGATGCAAAGCATCTGAGGAACTCTGCTGTCCTCCCGCAAAATATTATCTCAATCACTGCACGACACTTCTGTCACTTTGGGTGACATGGTTGTGCTCATTGAAATATAATAGGGAAGTTAAAAAAGGTATAAGTAATACAAAATAAAAGGAATACAATTATCTTATTATAATGTCATTGTAACAAGTGACTGTGCTCTATATATCAGGGATTTGTGAATTAGCACAACAGAGACTGTCATTGTTATTAAAAATCTACTTCAGTGTGCATAAAATATCACTCTGTGCTAAAGTTAATTTAATATTGATAATTTAGAATATGGTCAAAACAAAATGGGTGATCACAGAAACTAAACAGATTGTGTATGTATGCTTCACATATGAAAAGAAATTAGGATGCCCTAGAACAGGTGTCCCCAAACTAAGACTGTGGGCTACAAGATTTTACCCAGTCTGCAGCAATTTATCCTGTGTTTGCATCATGATTTTCCATGGTGCAGGTCGACCAGCCACCAGCACCAAAACACATTGGGAGAAATCCAATAAACCTGTTGTGCCACTCTTCTAGCAATAACCCCTCTTGTTAATGTCTTGCACCAAATTCATGAAGCATCTGCAACACTGTTGCTTCTAACAGCAAGTAATATTAAAATGTGCTACTTGTACGTTGTGGTGAAATGTCTGTACCAAATTCTTATGACATACAAAGAGAGACCCCGGTGCAGACAGATTTTGTGGAAGTGTCTAGAGTGCATTCTAAAAATGCAGCATGTGCCAAATTCAAGAGTAGTTACCCTTGACTTTTGCCAGTGGCATAGCGACTACCCGCCATCTTTCCAGTAAGGTCCCAAGGAATACTGGGTAGATTCTGCAAAAAATACATTATTGTAATGTTCTGGAGTCTCATTTTTGAAGATTTAGGCTACTCAATATACCCTTAGATGTCCTCAGAAAGGTGGTGGAAACCATGCCTCCTGCAGTACAAAAGGTAAGTATATTAACCACTTGGGATCCGCGCTATTGCCAAATGACGGCATTAGCGCGGACCTACATTTCCGGGACTACGTCTATTGACGTCGTCCCGTGTACGAGCGGCCTGCGCTCCCCCTGAGGGGCGCGCGCGGCGCGCTCTGTGATCGGCGAGTCCATGAGACTCGCCTGATCACCGATCCGTGCAAGGGGTCGATCCCGACCCCTTATCACGTGATCAGCTGTCAGCCAATGACAGCTGATCATGTGATAGAACGGAGCCGGTAATCGGCTATTATTCCTCCTCGCGCTGACAGCGCGAGGAGAAAAAAAAAAAAAAAGATCACCGGCGGCCGTGATCGGGACATTAGTCCCGATCACGGCCAGCAATACAAGCAACCACCTGCCACCTGCCAGTGCCCACTTGCCTCCCGCAGTGCCATCCTGAATAAAAGTAAGTGCCCCCCGTCAGTGCCCCCGTCAGTGCCCATAGTGCCCACAGTGCCACCCACAGTGCCCACAATCTGCCTCAAAGGTGCTGCACCCCAGTGCCGCCCATCAGTGCCCAGCAGTGCCGCCCATCAGTGCCCAGCAGTGCCGCCCATCAGTGCCCAGCAGTGCCACCTATCAGAGCCCATCAGTCCCATCTATCTGTGGTACCTATCAGTGCCCATCCGTGCCACCCATCCGTGCCACTTATCCGTGCCACCCATCCGTGCCATCTTATCTGTGCCCATCTTTGCCCATCAGTGCCGCCTTATCTGTGCCCATCGGTGCCGCCTTATCTGTGCCTATTAGTGCCGCCTTAACTATGCCTATCAGTGCCCACCAGTGCAGCCTATCAGTGCCCACCAATGCAGCCTATCAGTGCCCACCAATGCAGCCCATCAGTGCCCACCAATGCAGCCTATCAGTGCCGCCTAATCAGCGCACTTCAATGAAGGAGAAAAATGACCCGTTTGCAAAATTTTATAACAAACTATTAAAACATGATTTTTGTTTTTTGTTTTTTTTGCATCTTTTTTTGTTTGTTTAGCAAAAAATAAAACTCCGAGCTGTAACTAAATACCACCAAAAGAAAGCTCTATTTGTGGGAAAAAAATGATAAAAATGTCATTTGGGTACAGTGTTGTATGCCCGCGCAATTGTCATTCAAAGTGCATCAGTGCTGAAAGCTGAAAATTGGTCTGGGACTGAGGGGGGTTTAAGTGCCCAGTAAGCAAGTGGTTAACCAAAAATGTTTTTTGCATTTTTTTTTTATTTTTCAGTTGTACCTCATAGCAGGAGGGACCTTAAAAAAATAGCTTTTAGTGTAAGCTTTACTTTAGGTATCTGTAAAACCTTTAGATGTTGTCATAATATATACAGTGTCTTGAAAAAGTATTCATACCCCTTGAAATGTTCCACATTTTGTCACGGTACAACCAAAAATGTAAATGTATTTTATTGAGATTTTATGTGGTAGACCAACACAAAGTGGCACATAATTGTGACGTGAAAGGAAAATGATAAATGGTTTTCAATTTTTTTTTACACATAAATATGTGAAAAGTGTGACGTGCTTTTGTATTCAGCTCTCCTGAGTCAATACTTTGTAGAACCACCTTTTTGCTGCAATTACAGCTACAAGTCTTTTTGAGGATGTCTACCAGCTTTGCACATCTAGAGAGTGACATTTTTGCTCATTCTTCTTTGCAAAATAGCTCAAGCTCTGTCAGATTGGATGGGAGAGCGTCTGTGAACAGCAATTTTCAAGTCTTGCCACAGATTGTCAATTGGATTTAGGTCTGGAATTTGACTGAGCCATTATAACACATGACTATCCTTTGATCTAAACCATTCCATTGTAGCTCTGGCTGTATGTTTAGGGTTGTTGTCCTGCTGGGAGAAAAACCTCCGCCCCGGTCTCAAGTCTTTTGCAGACTCTAACAGGTTTTCTTATAAGATTGCCCTGTATTTGGCTCTATCCATCTTCCCATCAACTCTGACCAGATTCCCTGTCCCTGCTGAAAAAAAACATCCCCACAACATGATGCTGCCACCACCATCTTTCACGATGGGGATGGTGTGTTCAGGGTGATGTGCATTGTTAGTTTTCCGCCACACATAGCGTTTTGTTTTTAGGCCAAAAAGTTAACTTTAAGGCCGCGTACACACGCGGGGACTGCTCGCTCAACTTTGTCCGCTGAACAGTGTTTCAGCGGACAGTTCGCTCGTGTGTGGGCTTCAGCGGACAGTTTCAGCGGACAGTTTGACGAACAAAGTTTTTCGGAAATCCCGAAAAACTGTCCGCTGAAACTTGGTTTGAGCGGACAGTCCCCGCGTGTGTAGGCTTGTTCGTCAAACTAAGTTCCGCGCATGCTCAGAAAGAATTTATACGCCGAAGGTTGCATTGCAGTGTATAGGACGTCGTTTTCTAGTCCCGTCGTACGTGCCGTTCACGTCATCGCGCACGGTTTCAGCGGACTGTTCGTTCGTCGTGTGTGGGCAAGTCCGTCCATGCTAATTTTGAGCGGACTGTCCGCTGAAACTGTTTGACGAACAAAGTTGAGCGAACAGTCCCCGCGTGTGTACACGGCCTTACTCTCATCTGACCAGAGCAACTTTTTTCCACATGGTTGCTGTGCTGTGATTAATAGTTGTCCTGTGGACAGATTCTCCCACCTGAGCTGTGGATCTCTACAGCTCCTCCAGATTTACCATGGAGCTCTTGGCTGCTTCTCTGATTAATGCTCTCCTTGAACAGCCTGTCAGTTTAGCTGGACAGCCATGTCTTCGTGGGTTTGCAGTTATGCCATACTCTTTCCATTTTCAGATGATGAATTGAACAGTGCTCCGTGAGTTGTTCAAAGCTTGGGATATTTTTTTAGAACCTAACCCTCCTTTTACCTTCCCCACAACTTTATCCTTGACCTGTGTGGTGTGTTCTTGGCCTTCAAAATGCTGTTTGTTCATTAAGGTTCTCTAACAAACATCTGAGGGCTTCACAGAACAGCTGTATTTTGAAATGAGATTAAATTACACACAGGTGGACTCTATTTACTTATTAGGTGACTTCTGAAAGCAATTGATTCCACTAGATTTTACTTAGGGGTATCAGATTAAAGGGGCTGAATACAAATGCACACCACACTTTTCACATATTAATTTGTAAAAAAAAATTGAAAAACATTTATAATTTTCCTTCCACTTCACATTTATGTGTCACTTTGTGTTGGTCTATCACATAAAATCCCAATAAAATACATTTATGTTTTTGGTTGTAACATGACAAAATGTTGAAAATGTTAAGGGGTATAAATACTTTTTCAAGGCACTGTAAATATGGATACATACTATTCTGCTATTCTGTGATTATTTAATAAATGGGGCAGATTTTTAAAAGCAAATTTTGTGCCTAAAGTTATGTTTCTATTAAATATGACCAGGCATTCTAGAGTCTGCTATCTTCATCCTGCCAACAGTGGCGGCTGGTGTTTTTTTTCCATTCCCCGGTCGGCCGGCAGCAGTGGCAACCCCCCTTTCCTCCCCACCGGACAGTTGGGACATCAGAGCCCTGCACTTACCCCATCTAGGAAGCTGGTGGGCGGGCATGTGGTGTGTCCAGCAGCTTTCTTCCTCCTCCTGTGATGTGGATCACGGTGGCTTGCGATGTGCATCTCCCTCCTCCTAGGCATCAAATAGGATCACCTGATTGGCAGAGAGGCGATTCAGTGTTAAAGAAGCGAATATTCGTTTGCTTTTCTAACACACCTGGATGGACCCTGAGCTCCACGAGTCCACCCTATTTTGAAGCCTATTAGAGCCTAGGGCTCTAATTAAGTGCTTCAAAAAAAGACCCCCACAAATGGAATTCATGCACCCGGCATCCTGAAAAGGGACAAATGCATGAATAGGGGGTGGCTGTGGCGGCCGTGGATAGATTTATGCTATGCATGAATCTATCTATTAATCATATAGGGGGTGGTGTGGATAGAGGGGCGGGGTTACAACCACTTTGAAGAGCAATGGCACCATCCGAATCAGTGCCATTGCGATTACCAAAAGTAGTTTCTGTACTACACACAGATTTCTCTGAAATCGCCCCCCTCCCCCCCGAAGTTGGGACTGACATGCAGGAATTAAATCAAGTTCAGTGTGAACAGAAAGGTCCAAAACATTTCTTGATATTCATGTCTATTTGATTCTGCCCACACTTCCCTTATGCCGTGTACAGACAATTGGAAATTCCAACAACAAATGTTCGATGTGAGCTTGTTGTCGGAAATTCAGACCGTGTGTATGCTCCATCGGACATTTGCTGTCGGAATTTCCGATAACTGTTTAAGAGCTGGTTCTCAAATTTTCCACTAAAAAAACTTGTCGAAAATTCCCAGCATGTGTACACAATTCCAACGCACAAAATTCCAAGCATGCTCTGAATCAAGTACGAGATGGAAGTGCTCGTTCTGGTAAAACTAGCATTCATAATGGAGATATCACAATTGTCAACGCTGGATAAACTGTTGAAATTGGTGAAGCCTTTATACCCCAGGGCAGACATCAATTATTTGACAGGCAAAATTGGTAGCCTGAGGAGTCCATTTAATAGGGAGCATAATCTGGTCCAGGATTCTGAGAGATTGGGAGCAGCAGCAGATGACATATATGTCCCCAGGTTGTGGTCTTACAACAGCCTGCTTCTTTTGCCAGACCAGACTGAACCCAGGCCATCACTCTCAAGACTTCCTTGCACGCTTCCTTCCAGGCTGTGGCTGTGGTGTTGGAGTTGTGGCAGGAGGTGGAGGAGGAGTATGGTCCAACTCACATACCTGACTTTTTGTTGTGAGTTTGCCCATCACCCCCTTATTTAGGAAATTAAATCCTCACAGATGATGCATAGGTCCACCTCCATTTCCTGCATCTTACTGGCCATCATACACGCAAAGGGTTCTTGAACACTGGGGGTTGTCGTGAGGACCACAGTAGCCTGCCAAATCAACCCAAGTACTGACTCCTCCACATTCCTCCCCTTCCTGGGCCCTTTTTTGTTGGAAGGCGGAGGGGAGGAACCTGGGATTCGGTCAGGCTACTGGGCACGGCCACCTCCTGGCTGCCACTTTCCATGGCCACCTCCTGGCTGCCACTTTCCCCCGCCACCTCCTGGTTGCCACTTTCCATGGCCTCCTCCTGGCTGAGACTTTCATGTGTATGAAAATAGAACATAGTTTTAGTTTTTTGGTCATCAATCACACACAATTTTGAGCTCATGACTGTTGCAAATTGAATGTTAACAAATAGAAAAGACTATCCTTCTGACCCCAGCATTTTTCATTTTTGTCCCAACCATTTTTGGCTACTACTGTCTATTGATATGTAAACCACTTTGTTAAATCTGAAATTAATGATCAATAACATTTATTTAACATCATGAATTCTTTGTCAAGAAATATGTTGAACAATGCTATACCTGGCTCAAGCTGGGCTCCTCCACATCTTCCTGGGTGGAAGGCCCGGCTTGTACGTTGGAAGCCTCATCTGAGGTGGAAGGAAGAGTGGAAGGAAGGGTTGAGAGTGATGGCCTGTTTTCAGTCTGGTCTGACAAAAACCGCAGTCTGTCATGGTACCAGAGCCTGGGGACATAAACGTCATCTGCTGCTGCTCCTGATCTCATGGAATGCTGGACCTTTTTGTTCTCCCTATTATATGTGCTCCTCAGGTCACCAATTTTGCACTTCAAATAGTTGATGTTTGCCGTGGGAATCACAGGCTTCACCAATTCCAACAGTTAATCCAGCAATGCCTTCCTCTTTATTTTGTTATTATAAAATGGGTGTTTCAATTGCCACAGACAGGGCAGCTCTCTGCACTTATGAATGAAGTCGGGGAGGAAATCATGGTCATTGAATTTATCCATATTCTCTGGAAGACACAACACAAGACAAACCCTAATGTCAGGCTAAACTTTCCTAATCTTATCCCAACATAGGCCTCAATCTATAAGCAGTATAGGCCACTGATGCTCCAAGTTAAAATTGTACCTTCTTTAGCACAATTGGAGCTTGCGCTACTCCGTCCTCCGCTCAACAGATCGTACGTGCGATGCACGCGTGTTATGCTTTATATACACTGTGCATTTGTGAAACTCCGCCCCTGGCCTTTTTTCTAGTATATTTCCCACCCTTTCTCTTTCGGCGCAGTAGGAGAGCACATGGCAGGTGCATGCAGAGGAGAACAGCAATGACGAGGAAAGCCCAGAGCCAGAAACGTCTCGATCCCGATTTGGCTTTTACGAAGGCAAGATAAACACAGTTTGGACATACTAATGTCTGATATTGTCTTCAATTTTTCAAAGTTGAACTTTGTAAGTTCCTGAGTTGTGTATGTTATTATGGTTTTAAACATGCCTGTTTCTAATGTCAACCATAAAAATGTTATACACCAAAGATGTTGGTTGTTCAAAAACCCTTTTCTAACGCACATATTATATTTTTTATACTCAACAATGTGTGGCTTCTTATTTCAATGCTCAATACCAGTTTTTGGAGTAAGTTGTAGTTTACAGTGACAATGGGGGTATTTACTAAAGGCAAATCCACTTTGCACTACAAGTGCACTTTCAGTGCAGTATCAGAGCACTTGTAGTGCAAAGTGGATTTACATTTAGTAAACAACCCCCACAGTGCTCTAAAATTGGCCCCCATCAGGCCATTTTAGGGACTCAAAACAATTAATTCATGGTGTGCAAAAGGATGAATATTTTCATCATTATGCTTTACATACATTAACAACAAAAACAATGTGTGTGTGCAGCAGACTCACAAAATAATAGTTAGCTGAAGAAGAGATTGTCACCTCATGTATCAAATAAATAACGTTTGCACTATTAAAGAAAATGGCCAAAAAGAAAATCCCACTGGAGAAACTAGGAGACAGCTAAAAGAAACACAAGCAGTAAATCAAATGAAATATTATATTAGTTTAAAATAAAAATGTATTTTAAAAATGTTTAACACATTTTATGGCATATCAATGGCCCCCCTAACCGCGAAGTACTCCAGATATTTTTGCCTCACTTTGCGGGAGCTTTGGGGGGTCAAGCCAGGACGGCCAGCTTCAAGTGCTGTTAGGGTTGAAGGATCAGGAAAGCTGGCCTCAGTCCCAACTGAGGCCACATAGTTCATTGCATTTTTTCATAGATAATTGTGCAGAATGTGGATTGGTGTCAGAAATAGGCGGAACCGGCTGGCCAATATGCCAAAAGCATTCTCCACCACTCTTCTGGCTCTGGCCAGCCGGTAGTTAAAAACCCTCTGGTCCAGAGTGAGGGTCCTCATGGGAAATTGCCTTATCAGATGTTCACCTAGCCCAAATGCTTCATCAGCGATGAACACAAATGGAAGACCAGCCACATTGTCTTCCTTAGGTGGCTAGACCAAGCCACCATTCTAGAGCTGTTTATAGAACTCAGTCTGGGCGATGACTCCACCATTCGACATCTGGCCATTCTTCCCCACGTCCACATACAAAAACTTGTATGTCCCAGACACCGCCACCAACAACACAATACTATTAAACCCCTTATAATTATAATAGTATGACCCCGAGTTGGGGGGTGGGGTGATGTGGACGTGTTTCCCATTTATTGCCCCTCCACAGTTAGGAAAGTCCCACCACCGGGCAAATGGGGAAGCCACAGTCTGCCATTCCTGTGGGTTTGAAGGAAACTGTGGAGTCAAACATGAAAAAAAAAATTACTTTTGCAGATAACATTGCAAGCAGATTAGACACAAACATTCTTGGCCAACATAAGTATAACATTTATTTTAAGGATTATTTAAAGACAAAAGTATAAGGGCCACAGATTCCTCCCCCTCTGAAGGCTTATTGTAAAAAAAAAATGAGATGGGGGGTATATTTTGGACAGGTAACCCTCTCCACTTCATTGAGAGCTGGATGCTTAAATAATGTGTGTTACTTTGGACAGCCTCTCATTACTTACACTATTGGCAGCCCACTGGACAGGTAAGAAGTGTCATAATACCAAAAAAAAAAAAAAAAATGGAAGCACATTTTGATATTCTGCAATTACCTATCAAGATAATAGGAGAAAAAAACTTAAAACAGTACCATTTGAAAGTATTTAGGCAGGCCCTTGCATTACATGCTTTGGTGAATTCATCCATAAATCTGACCACAAAACAGGTAGGTATAGTGTGTATAATTTTAGCAAAGTCAGCAGATAGAGTATTGGTATCGGTTAACTTAGCGGTTGGGGGGAGGGAGGGTTCCAAATGACTTTGGGCCGAAACAAAAAAAGATTCTTGCACTCTGTCTGAATTTAAGGACAAAAATAAAATTTAAACACATTTTAGGGGGTGTTTAAGGTAAGCACTACAATGGAGCAGACAAAATACATTGTTAAGTGACTGGGCTAGGTGTGTATGGGCCCAGGATAGCATGCTGGGGAGGTTAGTGAAGGCAAATATGCATGAAGGACAAAAAAGGAGCAGTAAAAGCTTATAGTATGCATGAGGACAAAGGGGACATTCACAGCATATTACAATGATGGTAATTAGGGAATGATGAAATAAATACAATACATTAGCAAACATTAAATCCATAGAATGTGATGTTAAAGGAGAAAACTTACCTTAATTTAGTCCTTCTGCAGGACCTGAATGATGGGAGAACAGGTCTCTGGAATAATGATTCCCAGAGCCTGGGGGGGAGATGCTTGTCTAGAACTTGATGTCCTGCAGACTTCTTCCCATTGCCAAGTACCGCAAGGTGGCGAGGAGCCTCGGCTCGGGAGTGATGGCTTGCCACATTCAGGTGTCCTGCTTTGTAATATAAGGGGACAGCAAAGCCAACAGATGGTGAAAAACGGGGTCCGACAGCCAGAGATAATTCTTGAAATTATCAGGATTATTCTCTTGGATCTCCCGACAAAGGCATGTGCGAGAATTGGTCACGCTGGAGCAACCAATTCTTGGTCCATGAACTCCTCCTCCCCCTGCACATGGACTGGGCTTGGGTCAAAGTGAGAACCCCAACACCAAGCCCCTGCACAGCACAAACTCTACAATGAGTACATACCCAAGCATGGTCAGAATGAACTAACAGAAAGCACTGAAAATTAGAAAGACATGAGAAGAGCGAGCTGAAAATCAGAAACGAGTGGACAAGAATGCACTGAAAAACAGATACAAACTGACAACACGCACGGAAAAATAGATACGAACCCACAAGCACAAACTGAAGAGCAGTAACAAACTGAAAAGCACGAGGCTGAAAAGCACGAATCGTCTCTCACCAAACTTCTATTAACACGAGATTAGCAGAAGGAGCCCAAAGGGTGGTGCACTTGGTATTGAACTTTTTTTTTACAGTGCCATCGTATGTGTTGTACGTCACCACGTTCTTGCCGATTGGAATTTCCGACAACATTTGTGCAACCATGTGTATGCAAGACAATTTTGAGCCAATATCCATCAGTAAAAAATCCATGGTTTGGTTGTCGGAATGTCCGATTTCCTATACGCGGCATTAGAGTTTTAAAGTCCATACATACTGGGCTTTAAAAATGCTACTTCTACAAGGGTTTTGCTTTTTTGCCTGTAGAAGCAGCTCTATGTTATCCTATGTGTCCCTGCACGTTAGAACTTTTAGAGGCATATTTTAACCACTTAAAGTGGAGGGCCACCCTGAAAAAAAAATACATTAAAAATTAGAAAAAAATCTGAAAAAAGAATGAAAAAAATATTTCCTGACAGGCTCCATGGCAGCATACGTATGGCGCCTCCATAATTACCCATTAGGACCTCTACTCCCATAAATCTTTGCTCCAAGCTGCTATCCGTGTTCCTTTTTTGTCCTCCTCCATAGGACAGGTGTTTCCTATCTGAAGAGATCTTCACTACGATCAAGTCGGCCGACTATCAAGCTATGTTCCTCCGATAGGCCCTGTCTGTTAAGCATGGGTATGGAGTGTATGGCAGAGTAGCGCTGAAGGCTTGGTTTGTCCGAAGATAAGTGCGCACGGCTTATTACCTGCTATGTAAGGTGGCCAATATCTGCCCGGTGGATCGGTGGTGTGTGCTTGAGCCTGTTCGGCCAGATGATCGTTGGTGGAGTGGGGAGCTGTAAAAATTCAGTTTTTCATGGCAGCAGTGTTTATGTGTTTTTTCTACCTGTGTCTTTTCATATGCCAGCTGGTTCTTGTGCATAGGCGCTGACGCTTCCGCGTTCCAGCAGTCTTTCTCCTACTGTTTTCCGGGTCCAGCGCTGCGTTCTGCGCATGCGCGGACCCAAATCCAAAGCGAGGCTTGGTTCCCGCGCATGCGCGCGGGCATCTCGAGTCTGACGCCGCAGATGACATCATGAGCGCCATATTTAAAACACAGTGAGAGATGTCAGAATTTGGGAATGATTGCAGGAAATTCAGCAACTTCCCGGGGCCATTCTCTGGTTGGTGTAAGGTAGGTTATGATCTGCTCTGATGTATTGTTGCTCCTGTGTTTTGTATGGCTGCTTATGAGGGTCTATTGTTGTTACAGTCAGCGTTCTTTAGTCATGGATGCCTCACTGCCTACTAGTGACCTGCCCGCTTGTAACAGGTATGTGCATGGCTGGATTGCTGTGTATATGTGGAGTATTCCTTAGCATTTGATACCAGCCTGGTCTGTGTCTCTCTCTCTCTCTTTTGTATATTTCCTTATAGCCCTTCTAGGTCCGAACCGCATTTCAGTGCGCATAGTCGCAGTGGATCGTCAAAATCGCACCACCGTAAATCATCATCAAAGTCTGGTTACCATAGGTCTTCCAGATCTGAACAACGCAGTGGTCACTCGCACTCAAGCAGAGGACCAGATAATTCATGTTGGGGCTGTAAGATGCCCATCCCATCAGACAAATCGCTCTGTGATCATTGCTTCTCTAAAGTCGCAGATGAAAGAGATGGTGCAGATCAACGCTTGGAATCTATGGTGAGAAGGGTGGTAAAGGAATCCCTGCAGCAGAGGGAAGCTCATCACTCTATGGAATCCCCTTCAGACCCATTATGTCCTTCAGGAGGTGAAGGGCTCTTACAAGAGACTGGGGAATCTTCTCAACCAAGCCACCACTCTGTTCTCTTGTCTGACAGCGATTCGGATCCAGAGGATCCAGGTGTAGGATTTGATTACGCTTTAGTACCTGCTCTAGTCAAGGCAGTGAAAGAAGCTTTAAAATGGGAAGAACCCACTACTTCCCCCCTCCCCAAACAAAGAAAGTTTTTCAAACAACTCAAAAAGGTACGGCAATATTTTCCTATCTGAATTGGGAGAAATCATTACTGAAGAGTGGAGCAAGATTGATAGGAAGAGCTCCATGCAATCAAAAGTGTCTAAACTGTACCCCTTTAAGGAGGATGATGTGAAGCACCTTGAATCAGCTCCTCTGGTAGACGCAGCACTTATGCGTTTAGTCAAATACGTGACTCTCCCTTTGGAAGACACGGTATCTTTCAAAGATCCGTTAGAGAGAAGAATTGACTCAGATCTGAAAAGAATTTATCTAACTTCAGGGATGGCTTGTAAACCAACTTTGGCTTTAGCCGCAGTTTCAAAGGCTATTGAAACATGGGCCGACAATGTTGAGGAGTTCTTGAGAGGTATCTCGGTGAATACGGCTAAAGACTCTCCCATTCAGGAGATCAGAATGGCATCAGCCTTTTTGGGGGAGGCATCTATTGACATTACCCGCCTTCTGTCTCGGGCTATGTTGGCAGCAGTCTCGGCACGCCGTGCTTTGTGGCTCCGTCCCTGGTTGGCGGATCCAACATCTAAGCGGGCATGGTGTCGTATACCATTTGAGGGAACCTCCTTATTTGGTAATAAACTAGATAGCGCCATATCCCGGGCCACGGGTGGGAGGTCTGGGTTCCTCCCTCAAGACAGACGTCTTCAAAACCAAAAACGTATTTTTCCAAGAAGGCAATCCTCGGATCGCGCTAGAGAAGCGCGCAGTTATAGACCCGGCAGGGAGTTCTCTAGATCTTGGAGGTCCAGACAATCCTCCCTTAAGAAAACCTCAAAGGGGGCTTCCGCAGGTAACCAAGATTCTACTAAATCTTTTTGAAATTGGGCCCGCTCAAACATGTCAGGTGGGGGCTCGCCTTCTTCACTACCGACATGTTTGGGCGGCATCAATTCAAGATTATTGGACCGTCAAGACGGTTTCCTCGGTTAACAAGTGGACTTTCATCAACACTCTGAGGTTAAGGTTCGTTCCCACAACAATTCCAGGCTCAGAGGAAAAGAAACAGGTCCTATTGACCTACGTAGGTTGTTTACTGGATCAAGGCGCAGCCGTGCCCGTGCCGGAAGACGAACGTGGCGAAGGCATGTATTCTCCTCTGTTTATGGTTCAGAAAAGAAATGGCGCATGGAGGCCGGTGATAGATTTGACCCACCTCAATTCCTTCATTCGCAAGGAAAAGTTCAAGATGGAATCTCTTCTTACAATCCAACAATCGGTGCAGCTAGGGGATTGGTTAATCTCAATCGATTTGAAGGACGCATACTTTCACGTGCCAGTAGCAAGGGATTTCCAGCAATTTCTCCGTTTCGCAGTTGGCGAGCAACACCTCCAGTTTACCTGTCTCCCATTCGGGTTGACAACATCTCCTTGGGTCTTCTCCAAGGTACTCCTAGCGATAGTAGCTCTTTTACGAGTCAAAGGAGTTCGTCTCCATCATTATCTGGACAATTTGCTCCTATTATCTCAGGACAGAGATCAAATTCTGGAACACAAGAGTTTAGTCATCTCCACTCTGCAGACGTTTGGTTGGCTCCTGAACCTGGAGAAGAGCCATCTGGTTCCAACTCAAGTTATCGTGTTTCTAGGGGCTCAGTTCGACACATTAAAAGACACTATCTCCCTACCGGAGGAGAAAATCAGTGTCATCCGAGACAGGATTCACAAGGCTTGGGAATCATCTCATCTTTCGGCTCTACAATGTTTGAAGGTGATTGGCACAATGACAGCCACCATCCCTATGGTGAAGTGGGCCCAGTGGCACACTCGTCCCTTCCAGAAAGGGTTTCTGCAACAGTGGGACTCGTCCAGTCAAACACAACGCATACTCCTTACACCAGCGATGAGGATGTCTCTCCTCTGGTGGCTTCAAGGGAAGAATCTACGCAACCATCATTCGATAGTCCCCATTTCCTGGGTAATAGTAACTTCAGATGCCAGCAACAAAGGTTGGGGCGCTCATTGCCTCACGGAAGTAGCTCAAGGAAGGTGGTCGTTCCCGTTGCTGTGTGTGGTCTCCAACATCCTGGAGTTGAGAGCAGCCTTTCAAGCGCTCATAGCATTTCGCCATCTGGTGGCAGGGTCGTCAGTAATGTTAAGATTGGACAACACAACTGCGGTGGCCTATATAAAGAAACAAGGAGGGGCTCGCAGTTGGTCTCTATTACGAGAAGTAGAACCGATAATGAGCTGGGCTCAGAAGAATGTGGTCAACATTTCTGCTGTATACATCCCAGGGGTCCAGAATGTTCAAGCAGATTTTCTGTCACGGGTCAGAATAGACAACAACGAGTGGTCCCTTCACAGGGATGTCTTCGAGTGGCTTCTGACTCTGGGAGTATCTCCAGAGGTCGATCTGTTCGCTTCGCCGTACAATCGCAAGATGCACAGATACTACTCGAGGTTCAGGGATCCTCAGGCGTTCGGGACAGATGCTCTCACGGATTGTTGGAAGTTCCAGAGAGCCTATGCCTTCCCTCCAGTTCCTGTAATCCTACAGTTTCTTCTGAGGCTCAGAGGGGAGAAGGCGGAGATCATTGCGATAATACCATTCTGGCCCAACAGGCCTTGGTTTCCTCTGCTGTTGCTTCTCAGCTATCAGGATCCAGTTCCCCTGCCTCTCAGGCTTGATCTACTGTCCCAGGGCACACTATTACACCCGTGCCCATCCTGTCTACATCTCAGGGCATGGTTCTTGAGAGGGGAAGGCTAGAAGCTCTGGGTTGTCCAGAAGAAGCGATTCCAACCCTTCTTAGTGCCAGACGGAAGAGTACCAATAAAGTATACGAACGTATATGGGCCAGGTTTATGGTCCACATGTCTTCTAGGTCAAATTCATATAATTCTCCGGCAGTTCAAGATATCTTGTCTTTCCTTCAGTCAGGGTTAGACTTGTTTCTGGCAGTTAGTTCTCTAAGGCCGCGTACACACGGGCGGACTGTTCGTCCAACTTTGTCCGCTGAACAGTGTTTCAGCGGACAGTCCGCTGGTGTGTGGGCTTCAGCGGACAGTTTCAGCGGACAGTCTGACGAACAAAGTTTTTCGGAATTTCCGTAAGACTGTCCGCTGAAACTTGGTTTGAGCGGACAGTCCACTCATGTGTAGGCTTGTTCGTCAAACTAAGTTCCGCGCATGCTCAGAAAGGATTTACATGCCGAAGGTTGCATTGCAGTGTATAGGACTTCGAATCTCTCGTCCCGTCGTACGTGCCGTTCACGTCATCGCGCAAGTTTTCAGCGGACTGTTCGTTCGTCGTGTGTGGTCAAGTCCGTTCATGCTAATTTTGAACGGACTGTTTGTCAAACTGTTTGACGAACCTAGTTGGGCGGACAGTCCGCCCGTGTGTACGCGGCCTTAGAGTACAAGTTTCAGCCATTTTAGCCTTTACAGGAGTTTCTTGGGCGAATCATACCTTAATACAACAATTCTTTAAAGGAGCCATCAGGTTTAGGCCTCAAAAAAGGCCCAGGTTTCCCAAATGGGACCTTCCGTTAGTACTGGACTTTCTTTCTGATCTTGGGAAAAGTTTGGACGCTCCCCTGTCTTTAGGAGATCTCACTATCAAGACAGTGTTTTTGGTGGCAATAACTTCAGCCAAAAGAGTGTCGGAAATTAGGAATCTTGGGTTTGTGGAACCATTTCTAACCTTCTTTCCGGACAGAGTGGTCCTGATCCCTATGCTTGGGTCAAATCCAAAAGTTACATCAATATTTCATGAAAATCAGGAGATCGTGCTACCTACGTTTAGAATGTCAGACAACCAAGAGGTTCACCCCTTGGATGTTGGTCGCACCTTGAAGCAATACTTGGACGCTACAGCCTCGTTCAGACGAACAGACTTTCTTTTTGTCCTTCTCCATGGCAAAAATAAAGGGATGCGAGCATCAGTAAGATCAATCTCATCTTGGGTGGTCCAAACGATTCAAAGGGCATACAAGGCAAAGGGCATGGTTCCTCCTGAGGCAGTGACGGCTCATTCAACTCAGGGCATCTCGACCTCTTGGGCAGCAGTTCGACATGTCGCACCAGAAGTTATCTGTAGAGCAGCTTCTTGGTCTTCAATTAATACTTTTGTTTCCCATTATTGTGTAGAGCCAGCTGCGCTTTGTTCTGTTAATTTTGGTTTTCAAGTATTGTCAGTGGACAATGAAAAATAAAATTCTAGTTTCTTTGCTCAACATTTTTAGCCCACCGGGTGTGTTTGGCGAGTTATTTCCCACATGTATGCTGCCATGGAGCCTGTCAGGAAAATGGAAAATTTATATCAAACACTTACCGTAATTTTCCTTTCCTGATGGGCTCCATGGCAGCAGGAGTTCCCTCCCAAATGTTGGAGTAGGCTAGTTACGGAACACGGATAGCAGCTTGGAGCAAAGATTTATGGGAGTAGAGGTCCTATTGGGTAATTATGGAGGCGGGGCTAACCCACACGTATGCTGCCATGGAGCCCATTAGGAAAGGAAAATTACGGTAAGTATTTGATATACATTTTCCATTTTTTTTTAACTTACCAGAAATGCCTGTTGCTAGGCATATCGTCCTAATCTGCCTCTTCCTCCTCTGCGGAGATCTTCTATCTTCTCTCCTCCGTGCGGCGTCTTCTGGGTAATGGGTCGCGCTGTGTTCTGGGAACTGTGTGTCGCCCCATTCACAAAGCGCTGTGTAACTCACGCATGCACAGTAGGAAACGGGCAGTGAAGCCGCAAGGCTCCACTGCCTGTTTCCCTTAGCCAAAATGGCGGCGCCGGGACCCGAAAGCCGAGGGACGGGTCAGCCTCCGGCGACCGACATCGCGGGCGCCCTGGACAGGTAAGTGTGCTTATTAAAAGTCAGCAGCTACAGTGTTTGCAGCTGCTGACTTTAAATTTTTTTTTTTAAAACCGGCCCTCCTCTTTAAGAACTGGACCAATTGTCAGCCTAAGGACTAGAGGTCTTTTTACAATTTTGCACTGCGCTGCTTTGACTGGTAATTGCGCGGTCATGCAATGTTGTACCCACAAATAGAGCTTTCTTTTGATGGTATTTGATTGCCTCTGCGATTTTTATTTTTTGCGATATAAACGGAAAAAGACCGAAAATTTTGAAAAAAAATGATATTTTCTACTTTTTGTTATAAGAAAAATCGAATAAACTCAATTTTAGTCATACATTTAGGCCAAAATGTATTCAGCCACATGTCTTTAGTAAAAAAAATGTCAATAGGCGTATATTTATTGGTTTGCGCAAAAGTTATAGTGTCTACAAACTAGAGTACATTTTCTGGAATTTACACAGCTTTTAATTTATGACTGTTCTCATTTCTTGAGGTGCTAAAATGGCAGGGCAGTACAAACCCACCCAAACGACCCCATTTTGAAGGTAGACACCCCAAGGAAATTGCTGAGAGGCATGTTGAATATTTTTTTTTTGTCCGAAGTGATTGAATAATGACAAAAAGAAAACATTTTTTTACAAAAAGTTGTCACTAAATGATATATTGCTCACACATGCCATGGTTATATGTGGAGTTGCACCCCAAAATAAATGTTGCTGCTTCTCCTGAGTACGGGGATACCACCAATCAGCTATGAGTAAGCACTAGCCTTAGTGCGAAATGCATCAGCTGTTAGCATCTTTCGCTGTGATGTCATTTGCTGTGTTCGTTTTAGCATTGGAATGCGGCTGTCCAGAGTTCTGTCATTATCCACGGGGATACCACATGTGTGGGACTTTTTGAGAGCATAGCCACGTACGGGGCCCCGAAAACCAATCACCACCTTCAGGATTTCTAAGGGCACAAATTTTTGATTTCACTCCTCACTACCTATCACAGTTTCAAAGGCCATAAAATGCCAAGATAGTACAAAACTCCCCAAAATGACCCCATTTTGGAAAGTAGACACCCCAAGCTATTTGCTGAGAGTCATGGTGAATATTTTACAGCTCTGATTTGTTTTTGAAAATGAAGAAAGTAAAGAAAAAAACATTTTTTTTCTTTTTTCAAATTTCAAAACTTTGTGACAAAAAACGAGATCTGCAAAATACTCACCATACCTATCAGCAAATAGCTTGGCATGTCTACTTTCCAAAGTGGGGTCATTTGGGGGGGGGGGGGGGGGGTTGTGCCATCTGGGCATTCCATGGCCTCCTAAACTGTGATTGGCAGTGAGGAGTGAAATAAAAAATTTAGAAAGCCTGAAGGCGGTGCTTGGTTTTTGGGGTCCCGTACGTGGCTAGGCTAAAAGGCGTGGCTAGGCTCCCAAAAAGTCTCACACATGTGGTATCCCCATACTCAGAAGAAGCAACAGAATGTATTTTGGGGTGTAATTTCACATATGCCCATGACATCTTTGAGTAATATATCATTTAGTGACAACTTTGTGCAAAAAAATTAATAAATAAATAAATAATTTTTCCCGCAACTTGTATCAAAATATAAAATATTTTATGCACAACATTTAGACGCTTAGAGCCGGTTCACACAGGGGCGACTCAGATCCGACTTCAGGTCGCCCCTAGTCGCCTTAAGTCGCGCTACATCTAAAAATCAATGTAAGTGAATGAGAGCCGTCTTAACGCACACTACTGAAGTCGCTCCGAGCGCCCCCCCTCCTGAGCCGTACCAGGTCGCGTGCCCTCAACATGGGGGGTGCCTTGGGGAAGGGGGGCTGCGCGCCCCCCCCACCCCAAAGCACCTTGTCCCCATGTTGATGAGGACAAGGGTCTCTTCCCGACAGCCCTTGCCGTTGGTTGTCGGGGTCTGCAGGCAGGGGGCTTATCGGAATCTGGGAGCCCCCTTTAATAAGGGGGCCCCCGGATACCGGCCCCCCACCCTATGTGAATGAGTATGGGGTACAATGTACCCCTACCCATTCACCTGTGAAAAAAAATGTAAAGAAAAACACAACACAGGGTTAATGGGGGGGCGCTTGCTTGTCCCCACCCCCTTTCCTGGCCAGCTGGGTAGCCTGCTTGGATAAGGGTCTGGTATGGATCTGGGGGGGACCCCACGCCGTTTTTTCAGGGTAGGGGGTTCCCCTTAAAATCCATACCAGACCTATGGGCCTGGTATGCTCTTGGAGGGGGAACCCATGCCGTTTTTTTTTTTATTTGGCGTGGAGTTCCCCTTGAGAGCTCATTCTCTGATTGGCCATGGCAAAAGTCGCCTGGCCTGGGGCGACTTAAAGTCGTGTTGTAAGTCGCCCCAAGTCGTGTTCAAGTCGTGTCCAAGTTGCCTCCAAAAGTCATGTTGAAAGTTGTGTTGCCCCTGTGTGAACCGACCCTTATGTCACACATCACCCACTCTTCTAACCACTTGAAGACAAAGCCCTTTCTAACACTTTTTGTTTACATGAAAAAAAAAAAAATTTATTGCAAGAAAATTACGTTGAACACCCAAACATTATATATTTTTTTAAAGCAAAGGCCCTACAGATTAAAATGGTGGGTATTGCATTTTGTTTTTCCACACAGTATTTTTTGGGAAACAATACACTTTTTTTCATTTTGACAATGGTCCCAAAAATGTGTCAAAAATGTCCGATGTGTCTGCCATAATGTCACAATAAAAATCGCTGATCGCCGCCATTACTAGTAAAAAATTTTTTTTATAGAAATGCTATAAAATTATCCCCTATTTTGTAAACACTATAACTTTTGCACAAACCAATCAATAATCGCTAATTGCTATTTTTTTTACCAAAAATATATACAAGAATACGTATCGGCCTAAACTGAGGGAAAAAAAATGTTATATATATTTTTTGGGGATATTTATGATAGCAAAAAAAAAAAATATTGAATTTTTTTCAAAGTTGTCACTCTATTTTTGTTTATAGCACAAAAAATAAAAACTGCAGAGGTGATCAAATACCACCAAAATAAAGCTCTATTTGTGGGAAAAAAGCACGCCAATTATGTTTGGGAGCTACGTTGCACGACCGCGCAATTGTTAGTTAAAGCGACGCAGTGCCGAATGGAAAGAAGGGGCCTGGTCCTTTGGCTGTAAATTGGTCTGGGGCTTAAGTGGTTAATGCACTAAAACACACTATATTGCCCAAATTTTTGATGAAATAAAAAAGATGATCTTAGGCCGAGTACATGGATACCAAACATGATATGCTTTAAAATTGCATACAAACGCGCACTGGCGACAAACTACATACATTTTTAAAAGCCTTTAAAAGCCTTTACAGGTTACCACATTAGATTTACAGAGGAGGTCTACTGCCAAAATTACTGCACTCAATCTGACCTTCGGGGTGATACCTCACATGCATGGTGCAATTGTTGTTTACATGTGACGCCAGACCGACACTTGCGTTCGCCTTTGCGCAAGAGCAGGGGGGACAGGGGTGCTTTTTTTTAATTATTTATTATTTATTTTGCTTTTTTATTTTATTTTTAAACTGTTCCTTCCATTTTTATAATCATTTTTATTGTTATCTTAGGGAATGTAAATACCGCCTATGACAGCAATAGGTAGTGACGGGTACTTTTTAAAAAAAAAAATTGGTGTCTGTGAGACCCTAGATCTTTCCTCTGCCCTCAAAGCATCTGACCACTCCGTTCAGTGGGATAAAATGCTTTTCCGATTTCCCAATGGCTCTTTTTAAATCCGGGAGGGGGGGACATTCCCTCCCACTAGTTGTAAAAGCAGTCTAGAGGCTAATTAGCTGCTCCTACAGCACTGGATACCAAGATGATACCTAAACCCGCAGGCATCATTCTGGTATAACTAATTCAAAGTCCAGCAACATACCAGTACGTTGCTGGTCCTTATTGGACATATATTGCAATCTTTTTTTTCATGCAGCCTGTTGGCTGAACGAAAAAAAGAGATTGATCGGTGGGTATGCCCACCATTAGAATACCTCCCTTCATCCATCCACTTCTAATGAAGGGCATACATGCACCATTTATATATGCCGAAGCATGGGGGCATCCTCCCACAAAAATGTTATGACGCATACTCACAGTCGGGCTATTCCACGGGCAAGCCCTCCGTCGGAATTTCGACCATATGTACGCGGCATTAGGAGCAACATCGCTCCTCCACCCCTGCTGCCCCCATGCTTCGGAATATATGCCCTTTTTTTTAACTGTGGTGGTGAAATCACCTCCTACAGCGTTGGAGTCAAAGCTTTATGTATCGTGAGAGCAAACGCTGTTGCTGTTAAGATAAATAAATCCACACTGCAACTGAATGACGTACCTGCTAAGCAAATTATGGTTAACATTAAAACAAAGTAATATTACAGTATAACAGTAAGACCTTACCATACCACTCCTGCAAAGCAAATATCAAAAAAAAAACATAGTAAAAAATAAAACATTTTTTAACGCAACCTGTGCCTAAAATATATCTATGCCGAAGCATGGGGGCATCCGCCCACAAAAAAGTTATACCGCGCACACATGGTCGAACTTTTCCACGGGCAAGCCTTCCGTCGGAATTTCGACCGTATCTACACGGCATTAGGAGCAAAAACGCTCCTCCGCTCCTGCTGCCCCCATGCTTCGGCATATATGCTCTTTTTTTTAACGGTGGTGAAATCAGGTCCTACAGCGTTGGAGTCACAGCTTTATGTATTGTGAGAGCAAACGCTGTTGCTGTCAAGATAAATAAATCTGCGCTGCAACTGAATGGCGTACCTGCTAAGCAAATTATGGTTAACATTAAAACAAAGTAACATTACAGTATAACAGTAAGACCTTACCATACCATACCTGCAAAGCAAATACCAAAAAAAAAAACATAGTAAAAAAAAAAAAATGTTAACGCAACCTGTGCCTAAAATATATATATATGCCGAAGCATGGGGGCATCCTCCCGCAAAAAAGTTATGCGGCGTACACACGGTCGATCTTTTCCATGGGCAAGCCTTCCGTTGGAATTTTGAACGTATGTACGCGGCAGTAGGAGCAAAATCGCTCCTCCGCCCCTGCTTCCCCCATGCTTCGGCATATATGCTCTTTTTTTTTAACTGTGGTGGTGAAATCACGTCCTACAGCGTTGGAGTCACAGCTTTATGTATTGTGGGAGCAAACGCTGTTGCTGTCATGGTAAATAAATCTGCGCTGCAACTAAAAGGCGTACCTGCTAAGCAAATTATGGTTAACATTAAAACAAAGTAACATTACAGTATAACAGTAAGACCTTACCATACCATACCTGCAAAGCAAATACCAAAAAAAAAACATAGTAAAAAAAAAAACATTTTTTAACGCAACCTGTGCCTAAAATATATATATGCCGAAGCATGGGGGCATCCTCCCGCCAAAAAATAATGCCGCGTACACACAGTCGAACTTTTCCACGGGCAAGCCCTCCGTCGGAATTTTGAACGTATGTACGCGGCATTAGGAGCAAAATCGCTTCTCCGCCCCTGCTTCCCCCATGCTTCGGCATATGTGCTCTTTTTTTTTAAACTGTGGTGGTGATATCACCTCCTACAGCACTGGAGTCATGGCTTTATGTATCGTGGGAGCAAAAGTTGTTGCTGTCAAGATAAATAAATCCGCGCTGCAGCTGAATGGTGCACCTGAAAACAAAAAAAATGGTTAACAATAAAACACAGTAAACAGTAAAGTATAAAAAAAAATTACATACCTGAAAAGCAAGCATAATAAAACTTAATAAAACATTGCAGAATAGAATACAGTAAAAAAGACCACCAATAGAGAGAGAATAGAGAGAGAGAAAACAATAAAACGACAACTATTTTTGGTTTTTATATTTTATATTTTCTTTGTGGTTTTTTTTCCTTTTTTTTTTTACACTTTTTTTTTTGTAACTGTAACAACTGTAACGGTTCATCTCGGGAGACCCTGTGTAAGTGTGTCCTAGCCTGTGAAATGCTGTACCCTACACTAAAGCTTCACTAGTGTGTGGTAGCGTTCAAAACATTCAAAAATGCAAAGACCAGGATTGCTGGGACAGCGTGGACAATAATAACAGTTGTCACACCTATATCCGCACTTGGAACAGACACGACATCTTCTTTGGGGGCTCGTTGGGTAGGGGTACTCTTGAGGACATATGGAAAATGCCTCTCATGCAACCGGCTTACTGCATTTGGTTGGGAATGGTGAGGTGCAGAACCGTCTGGATACAGAAGGTCTGTGACAATCTCTTTCTGGAATAAAGAGAAAGGATAAAGTCCCACCTGAAGCACTGTATAGCACATGAGCGTTCAGCAAAGCCAATTGAAATAAGTAAACTTTTTTGTACCAGCGTCTGGCCTTACGGGAAACTAGATACGGCGCCAACAACTGGCCATTGAGGTCCACCCCTCCCATATTTTGGTTATATTCGTGGACACAGAGGGGTTTCTCTACAACACCAGTCGCCGTAGTAATTTGGACTGTCATGTCTGCATGAAGGGAGGTAAGAACAAAAACATTCTTATCCCTCCACTTCATAGCGAGCAAATTATTACACCGCAAGCAGGCTCTCTCCCCCAGCCTAAGACGAGAATCTACAAGCCGCTGGGGAAAGCCCTGGCGATTAGGTCGCACTGTGCCACATGCTCCAATCTGCTGATCAAACAAATGACTAAACAGTGGCATGCTCGTGTAATAATTGTCCACGTTCAAGTGGTATCCCTTTCCAAATAAGGGTGACACCAAGTTCCACGCTATCTTGCCAGCGCTCCCTATGTAATCTGGGCAATTCTCCACAATAAACAAGGCTGTAAAACGTTGGTTGAAGTGGTTTATAATTTTGTAGAGCCGATCATATTCAGGGTCTCCACGAGGATGACAAAGTTCATTGTCGTGGAAGTGCAAGAACCGCAAGATCTGCTTGTATCGTTTTCTGGACATGGAGGTAGAGAACACGGGCATATGGTCAATTGGATGTGTGGACCAATATGTCCGCAACGTCATGAATTTACATATGCCCATGTTGAGGGAAAGGCCCAGAAAGGTCTTAAATTGGGAAACCGTAATTGGTTTCCAATCTCTGGCAAGGGAAGGCAACTGGGGATTAGTGGCGATGTATTGACCAGCATATAAATTAGTTTGGTCCACAATAGATCTATATTATTATTATTATTATTATTATTATACACAATTTATATAGCGCCAACAATTTACGCAGCGCTTTACAATGTATAGGGGGGGACAACACAATTACAGTACAATACAAAAGGTACAGGAGGGCCCTGCTCGTAGAGCTTACATTCTAAAGGGGTGGGGTGGTGGTACAAAAAGTAATAGCTGCAGAGAATGATTTGATGGGGGTGATCTAATGATCTATAGAGATCTTCCGTGAAAAACAGCGAATAAAAATCAAGTGGCGTAACATCAGCTGTTTCCACTTGAATACTGGGTTGGCCAGTGAATGGGGGAAGTATGGGTTCTGCAGAAGTGGTAGGCACCCAATCAGGATTGGCGAATTCTGCAGGAAGGACACTATGGGAACGACAGGCCTGCGTTTGTCTTATTCTTGGTGGCATTGGGGGACTACTTGTGCTTGCCACCTCGCCAGCTTGAACTGCACTTATAGGACTCGCTACATCACCACGTGTTACTGAAGTGCTGGATGTATGTCCAGGGTGTACTAGGCCGCTGGTGCTTGCCAGTTCACCAGAAGGAATAGCGGTGCTAGTACTGGCTCTCTACTCCATACGAGGGACCTGCGGTTCCTGCTCCTCAACAACATCAGAAGATCAGGACAGGTACGCCTGACCTTAGCAGGGACCTCACCTTCTTCGTCAGAGCTCTCTGTTATGGAGCCACTGTCTTCTACAGGATCGTATTCTGAGCCTGAATCTGACAGATGAGTGACCTCCTCTTCACTATCTGTCATGCTCAGAAACGTGTAGCCCTCTTCACTAGTGTACCTTCGATTTGCCATTTTGGACTCTAAATTTAGTGGTACAGTAGTGAGATTCACAGGTAAAAAAGCACCTAGGCTGTCAGCGACTGTATAAAATGCTACCAAAAACAACTGTTAGCGATCGCAGGGATCAGTCCTGGCTCTGCGAACGCAGCAGTTATGTGTGTTGTGTTTTGTAAGTGACAGTGAGCGATCGATACTGCACTTGGGTGGGCTGGGCTGGGCTGGGCGGAGGGGCAAAACGCAGGTGCTAGCAGGTATCTGGGCTGATCCTGCTAACAATGCATTTTTTGGAACCCTAAACTGCTGGGGACGCTATTATAGATCTGATCAGATCAGATATTCACCACTAAAGGGAGGTGTATGCTTTTCACATGGGTGTTAGCGGTACTGGCACTAACCTGACGCTGCCTGCGGTGACGCAGACCCTATCTGACCCTAAAACCTAATTGATGTCACCCCCGGGCAATCAGGGGGTTAAATCTTTTTTTGTTTAATAAATGTTGGGTGCCCTGATGCTATAAAAAACAAACCAACTAACCAGCGTCACCTGTAACACTTATAGGGTGATCACTGGTGAAAGGGTTAACTAGGGGCAATCAGGTTAAAACCTTTATTAGGTAGTATATGGGGGTACCTGACGCTATATAAAAAACTGACGGGGAACCTAAATAACAAAATAACTAACTGGCAAACCAGCGTCACCAGTGACACTTATACAGTGATCACTGGCGAAAGGGTTAACTCTAGGGGCAATCAGGGGGTTAAAACCTTTATTAGGTAGTATATGGGGTACCTAAGGCTATAAAAACCTGGCGGCGATCCTAAAAAAATAACTGGCTACCTAGCGGCACATGTGACACTAATGCAGCGATCAGAAAAACGATTGCTTAGTGACACTGGCAAAAGGGGGTGAAAGGGTTACCTGGGGGGCAATCAAGGGGTTAAACCTTTATGGGGGGTAGGGGGCTACCCTGGACCTAAAGGGGCCTAACACTAACTACCCTGACACTTTTTACAGTCACAACTGACACTAAATGCAGTGATCAGTAAATAAATGACCACTGCAACCAGTGACACTGTGACGGGGGGGGCAGGGGGTGTTCGGGGGGTGACTGGGGGGGAAAGTGTGCCTATGTGTACCGACGTGTCAGTGTAGTGTTAGTGCACTTACTGTAATGTCTTCTCTCCTTGCCGTCCGGTCAAAAAGACCGCCACGAGGAGAGTGACATCACTTCCTCCCTGCCTGTGTTTACACTACACAGGCAGGGGAAGCTTCTCATTCGCCAGGAGCGATCGTGAGGGGGTTGCCAGAAACCAACGGCCATCCCCTCATCCCGGATCGCTCCTGAAGCAAAACGGGCTGCCGCCCCCAGCAGGAGGAGGTCTGATCGAACCCCCCACCCGCTGGAAGACAGGCACGTGCAGGTACGTGATTGTGCCTGTCCGAGCCATTGTGCCGACGTATATCTACAGGCCGCAGTCCTTAAAATGGAAGTAAACCCTTCCAAACAACTTTGACCTACAGGTAAGCCTAGATTAAGGCTTACCTGTAGGTCCAAGTAATATCTCCTAAACCTATATGGTTTAGGAGATATTTGCCCGAAAATGGGCACCGCTGTCTACGGCGCATGCGCCGTAGACAGCGGCGCACATGCGCACTAAATGCGGCAAGTCCAAGAATGGATTTGCCAAATTTGTCGACTCCCGTGCGCATGCGCGGGAGTGACGTCATCGCGGCCTCGCCGTATGACAGCGGCGGAGCTGCGAGGCGCGACTCCCGTGCGCATGCGCGGGAGTGACGTCATCGCGGCTTCGCCGCTGTCATTGGTCGGAGCTGCGAGACGCCACCAGCAAGATGGACGCGGCGGACTACAGGGATCAGCGGCGACTTCGCTGGCTCCTGTGTCAGGTAAGTGACACATAATGAGCTACTATGCGATGCATAGTAGTCCATTATGCTTTACCTTTGCAGGGAAAAAAAGAGGAAGTAAACCCATCAGGGTTTACTTCCTCTTTAAGTGGTTAAAGTGGAACTTGAGTCATTTTTTCATCTTTCCATCTATTAAATCTTCTGCTCTTGTTGTTTTAGTAAAACATTTTTTTTCTGCCAGTAAATACATTATACAACCCGCTACCTTATACAGGGCTTCTTATAGTCTCCATTGGAGACCCATGTGACAGGGTGACAATGCAGGAACACAATCAGCAGACAAGGACAGAATGTTTTTATTTTATATTATATTATATATAGGAAGTGCCCGAACATGGACTTTCATGGCAGGACCACCAGGTAGCATTTTAATGAAAGCTGCACAATTAAAATACTGAAAATAACTTTTGCAATGACATTACCATGTTAAAGACAGCATGATTGGATTTACATATAGTTTGAAGAGATTAATTTGATTTCTCTTGCTTAATCAAAACACAGGTTTGCTTTAAGTATTTTAACCACTAGCACGACGATGTACGTCGGCACAATGGCACGGCTGGGCAAATGGGCATTACCCTGTTCTGCCTAGTGACATAACAGGGATCTACTGCTCCCTGTCATCGGGAGCAGTGATCGCTGTCATGCCAGTAGAAGCCATCACTCCCACAGTTAGAACACCTCCCTAGGACACTTAACACCTTTATCACCCCCTAGTGTTTAAACCCTTCCCTGCCATTGTCATTAACACAATAATCAATGCATTTTTATAGCACCGATTGCTGTATAAATAACAATGGTCCCAAAATAGTGTCAAAAGTGTCCGATGTGTGCGCCATAATGTTGCAGTCACAATAAAAAAACGTAGATCACTGTCATTACTAATAAAAAATGCTATAAACCTATCCCCTGTTTTGTATAACTTTTGCACAAACCAATCAATATACTCTTATTGCGATTTTTTTTACCAAAAATATGTAGACGAATACATACTGAGAAAAAAAATGTAAATATTTTTGGGGGATATTTATTATAGCAAAAAGTAAAAAATATTGCTTTTTTTTTTTTTCAAAATTTTCACTCTTTTTTTGTTTATAGCGCAAAAAATAAAAACCGCAGAGGTGATCAAATACCACCAAAAGAAAGCTCTATTTGTGGGAAAAAAAGACATAAATTTTGTGTGGGTGGAACGTCGCAATTGTCAGTTAAAGTGCCTCAGTGCCGTATCGCAAAAAATTCTCTGGTCAGGAAGGAGGTAAAATCTACCGGGGCTGAAGTGGTTAATGAATGCATGAGTGGAATACATAGGGACTGTTTCATATTTGCCTGTTCTGTCCCATAATCAGCATCCCTGTAAATGGAAAACAACAGAAAAGATTTATACTTAAGTACAGGATGATCTGTTCAATTCTATTTTAGAATCTATTTTTTTTAAATCAGGATGTACCAACTCATATTCCCCTGTCAGCTTGTCCAGAGCAGCAACTATACTTCAAGGTGTCAACAGGAAAAGATGTGACGTAAGGAGAAATCCCTGTGCATTCCTCTTCCTCAGCACACATTGCATATAAAACCATGAGGAATGTATTTCAACACTATGATTTCATCAGACCTCATTGGCCGGTATTTGGCCTACTGTGACGCAGCTGCCCATACAAGAGATCAGAGCTTTTCCAGTCAATTACAGTACGCTCCTCTCCCACGCAGGGAAAACAGTTCCCACGGCTCAAACCTTTTTTGCTTTAATCGTAATATTTTACTAGAATATTATTAAAACTTGCATCATGCTGCATTCACTGAATGATAATCTGGTTTTCAAGGAACATGTAGGATGAACATTTCATCAGCATAGGGAATTGCAACCAGAGCCATGACTCATCAGTCGGCGTTTCATGGCTGCAACTGGTCTGTTTCATTTATCATAACCCACCATGACTAACCCTAGCAAAAAATAGTCCAGCCAATACACTCAGCTTTCATTTTAGTTCAAGAACTATTCTTATTAATAATTTCTCAAACAGGCTCTGTATAAAACGCACACATTGTATGACCTCCAGTATAACTAAAGGCAAACTCTAGTTTTGGATAGAGTCAAGAGGGATTAGACCCCCTGTCAGATTTTTATTGCTGTCAGTAAGCCCCCCCCTCCCCCCCCCCTCCCCCGTTAAGGAGATTCACTTTTCTGTCACAAAGCAGAAAAAAAATCCCAAATGTTGGGTTGTCCCAAAACATAATGAAGGGGAAATCTTACACTGGGGATAGTAGTTCCGTTGATCCTGGTGACAACCAGGAATTTCCTCACATTGGAGGGACTTTTTCTTATTTCCTATTGTCGTTATGGGACAGGAAGACATTGGAAATCTAACTAGTGGGGCAAAGAAAGTAGCAAGTAGCATGAAAGCTGAAATGGTTTATAACCCTCGCTTACTCTATCCAAAATGAAAAAATTTGCCTTTGGTTCCACTTTCAGGTTATCCTAAATGACATCTTTGAGAGTCTTCCATATTGGATAAGGTAAGTGGGTCTGTAGGCACTTGATCCCCTCGCTGGCTATGAAAACTGAATTCAATTTTTTTGGTAATGTTAAATTGGTCCAGCTTGAACCAGAGTAAGGCCAGCCATAGAAGGTTCGAAGAAATGGCCGGGATTCGAACTGTGTGTGGGCAGGCTGAATGTACCAAGTTGATCGATCGATCAACTTGGGTACAACCAGCCTTCCGGATTTACTTGTGATTTACTTGTGAATTCAGTTTCAGAGAGTGTAAGAGGACAGGAGGCCCCACAATGAGATTGGAGGAGAAGTGGTCCAACTTCAAAGTGTTTGTTATCCTAAAAAAAAAAAAAATGGATCCTGTTCCCCTAAATCATGTTATGCAACACAGTGCTTGTGCTGTGTAATTTAGCCCCCTGTATCACTGGAAATACCTGGCTGCTCCTGCCTGTTTCTGATCTCTCCCCTGTAAACTTACCACGGTTTATCATGGCTGCTGAGCCCTAACACCCATACAAGAGATCAGAGCTTTTCCAGTCAATTACAGTACACTCCTCTCCCACGCAGGGAAAACAGTTCCCATGGCTCAAACCTTTTTTGCTTTAATCGTAATATTTTACTAGAATATTATTAAAACTTGCATCATGCTGCATTCACTGAATGATAATCTGGTTTTCAAGGAACATGTAGGATGAACATTTCATCAGCATAGGGAATTGCAACCAGAGTCATGACTCATCAGTCTGCGTTTCATGGCTACAACTGGTCTGTTTCATTTATCATAACCCACCATGACTAACCCTAGCAAAAAAAATAGTCCAGCCAATACGCTCAACTTTCATTTTAGTTCAAGAACTATTCTTATTAATCATTTCTCAAACAGGCTCTGTATAAAACACACACACACTGTATGACCTCAAGTATAACTAAAGGCAAACTCTAGTTTTGGATAGAGTCAAGAGGGATTAGACCCCCTGTCAGATTTTTATTGCTGTCAGTGCCCCCTGTTAAGGAGATTCACTTTTATGTCACAAAGCAGAAGAAAAATCCCAAATGTTGGGTTGTCCGAAAACATAATAAAGGGGAAATCTTACACGGGGGATACTAGTTCCGTTGATCCTGGTGAAAACCAGGAATTTCCTCACTTTGGAGGGACTTTTCCTTACTTCCTATTGTCGTTATGGGACAGGAAGACATTGTAAATCTAACTAGTGGGGCAAAGAAAGTAGCAAGTAGCAAGAAAGCTGAAATGGTTTATCACCCTCGCTTACTCTATCCAAAATGAAAAAAATAGCCTTTGGTTCCACTTTCAGGTTATCCTAAGGCCGCGTACACACGCGGGGACTGTTCGCCCAACTTTGTCCGCTGAACAGTGTTTCGGTGGACAGTCCGCCCGTGTGTGGGCTTTCAGCGGACAGTTTCAGCGAACAGTCTGCTGAACAAAGTTTTTCGGAAATTCCGAAAAACTGTCCGCTGAAACTTGGTTTCAGCGAACAGTCCCCTCGTGTGTAGGCTTGTTCGTCAAACTAAGTTCCGCGCATGCTCAGAAAGGATTTACACGCCGAAAGTTGTAATGCAGTGTATAGGACGTCGTATTTTCCGTCCCGTCGTACGTGCCGTTCACGTCATCGCGCACGGTTTCAGCAAACTGTTCGTTCGTCGTGTGTGGGCAAGTCCGTCCATGCTAATTTTGAGCGGACTGTTCGCTGAAACTGTTTGACGGACAAAGTTGAGCGAACAGTCCCCGCGTGTGTACGCGGCCTAAATGACATTTTTGAGAGACTTCCATATTGGATAAGGTAAGTGGGTCTGTCATGAAAATCGCATTAAGAGACTGACCTCCAGGTCTTCTGGTTTACGATTGTCGCAGGTACGCACGATCGTACGAACGCGCATGCGTTCGTACACAGGTGCGCGTGCATGGTCGCGTGTGTGCGTCCGTGTTGGCGCCAAACGGCCTATTTAAACTAGCCTCTTGCTAATGGTCTCTGCTGTCTGCTCTACAGCGTTATACCTGTGAGACCTGATCCGTAGTGTTCGTTCCTGTTTGACCCAGCCTGCCTGTGACCCATCTGCTATCTGCCTGCACCCGACCCCGGCTTGTTGTGACGATTCTCCTGCCTGTTCCCTTGTACTTCGCTTCCAGTCTGATATCTGACCCGGCTTGCTTTGACCATCCGTCTGCTAAAGGTGAACCTGCTTATATTGAACTGTGTCATCTGCTGCAAGTAACCTGCTTGTATTGAACTGTTCACCTGCTGCAAGTACCTGCTTATATTGCGCTGTTCATCTGCTTCAAGTCACTTGTCTTATGGAACTGTTCACCTGCTGCAAGTGCCTGCTCATATTGAACTGTTTATCTGCTGCAAGTACCTGTGTATATTGCACTGTTCATCTGCTACAAGTTGCCTACTTCCCTGCACTGCTTATCATCAAGTTACCTGTTCCATTGAACTGTGTTATCTGCTATAAATTACCTGCTGATCCATTCGCTGTGATTACCTGCTCCACTGAACTTCACCTACCCATCCTACTCATCTGTTGATCCGGCCAGGCACCTGTACCCCTCCTTACTCCTGTGTTCCCTGTTACATTGCCAGGAAACCGGTAGTGGGAGTTGTAAGGGAGGCCTCTCTCCGCAATCCGGGCTTGCTACTAGAAGGTACGTGACAGTAGCAGACAGCAAATGTCTGAGCCTGAGCGGGGAGCCTCCACCATGGAAGAACTTTGTCAACACCTGGCAGGACTTTCTGAGGCAGTTAAGGGCCTCCAGCAAGGCTACACCCGGCTGAAAGAACGGGTGATTGCTCTTTCCAACCCCTCCGGATCCTTGGGGGCCCCTCAACCATCAGTTTCTTCAGCTGAAGCAGGACCAGCACCTACAGTTGTGATGTTACCACCAGAATCTAAAGTTCCCACACCTGAGCTATTTTCTGGGAATCGCAGTGGCTTCAGGGCCTTCCGCAACTCCTGCAAATTATATTTCGCCCTCCAACCACGGACCTTTTCTCTGGAGGCTACCAAGGTGGGTTTTGTGGTATCTTTACTCTCTGGAGACCCCCAGACCTGGGCCCACCGCCTATTAGAACAGAAGGACGCAGTGTTGGCTAATCTTACTACTTTTTTTGATGCAATGGCTCAAATATACGAAGATCCCCAACTTTCAGCGACTGCAGAAACCGCCTTGCGGACCCTCCAGCAGGGACGAAGGGCGGTGGAAGATTATGTGGCCGAGTTCAGGCGATGGGGCGCGGATACGAACTGGAATGATGCTGCCCTTCGTCATCAGTTCCGCATGGGACTCTCTGATTCTTTGAAAGATGAGCTTGCTAGAGTCGGTGTTCCACAGACCTTAAACGCACTAATTGACTTGGCAATACAGATCGATCGTCCTCTGAGAGAGAGGAGAGCCGAGAGGGCCACAGGTTTCTCTCGCCCAACCTGGATGCTTCCAAAGGCCCCAAGCCATTAACATCCAGCACCTGCCGCCCGACCCGGGGCCACGTCTGACACACCTGAGCCTATGCAACTTGGGGTCTTGCTTACCCCCGAAGAACGTCAATGTCGGCGGAATAACAATCTATGTCTCTATTGCGGGGAATCTGGACATTACGTCAGGAACTGTCCTATTAAGCTCCGTAAGTGTCCATCTATGCCTCCTGATCTCTCAGACTCTTTAATAAAGTTTTCGTCCCACCTTATCATTTCTGTCTCCTTCCAGTTCCCAGGAAAGACTTTACAGACGCCCACCATTATTGATTCCGGGGCATGCAGCTGTTTTATGGATTCATCCTTTGCTGCCCAACATCAAATTCCTCTCTTACCTAAGACCCGTGGACTCTCTATCCATAAAAATTACGATGTTGGAGACCGGGAGCTGTTGGCAATTAAATCTGCATTAGAAGAATGGCGCTATTTGTTGGAAGGAGCTTCTCATCCAATTTTAATATTTACTGATCACAAAAACCTGGAGTACTTAAGATCTGCAAAAAGACTAAAACCAAGACAGGCCAGGTGGGCACTCTTCTTCTCCCGGTTCTCTTTTCATGTGACATATCGCCCAGGGTCTAAGAATATAAAACCAGATGCCTTGTCACGGACAGGGGCGGGCTGGGCCGGGGGGCAGGGTGGAAATCTCCCCCCAGGCCGTCTAACTTTTAATCAAAACAGGCTGTTTGCTGACATATTTTTTTTTTTTTGAGGAAGTCGGCCGCTGATTGGCTGTGTTGCTGCTGCGCTGCATTCTGGGAGTTGTAGTCTGGTGGGTAGAGACTGGAGGGAACTGAGCAGCAAAGCAGGTAACTTCTATTCCCGGCAGGGAGACCCATCACTTCACAGGGGGGCCGGTCAGCCAACTTCAAGCTATCATTCTCCTGCTGCTGTGTTAACTCTCCTACTGGCTGCTCTCCTATAACCTCTCTCTCCTTTCAGGACACATCACGTTTGTTTCTGTTCAGATTCTTTCATTTATTCCAGGCTGATTTCACTCATGCTTCATCCCCCTCCCCCTCCCTCTATGCACTCATCTCTCCTGGTCAGTACAATCTTGCTGTAGGTAAGTCACACTCTCCTTGCACCAATTCACTTATCTTTTTCCCATTCATTTTATCTTCTCTCCTGTTTTGTAATTCTGCTCTCCTCATATAAATCACTGTAGCCTCTCAGCTCTGGGCATTCCACACATGTACTTGGGCTGACACCCTTTCCATCCCAGCTTACTTTTGCCTAATACAATAGTTCTGTCAGAATCATGCCTCAGTCTAACACATGCAGCCCCTCACTCTCCATTAACTTATACTACAGAATTTGGGCTTTTTCACACTAGTGCAGTGACTGGCATTTTTCCACACTGAAAAAAATACCAGTCACTGCTAGAGCACATAGAATACAGCTGTTCTCTATGTGCCCCATTTACACTGCAGTACCGTCCAGAGGTGCGGTGCAGTAAGCTGCAATAATATACAGTAATTCTACATTTTATCGCAGTGCACTGGATGGCACTGACATAGTTATCAATCAGTCCTTCTCAAACTGACAGAAATGCAGCAGCATTTTTTTTTCCTTCCAGTGACCCCACAGCATGTCACAAACATTATGGCACTATTACCCCCATTCCCTCTTCCACCTGGGGGGGGGGGGGGCGCAGTTTGCTATCTTTGCCTGGGCACTGGATGACCTTGTCCCCGCGTTACACAGAGGGATCACCTGCAGAAAAGACTCGGGAATGGTACAGTACATGATGTCCTGCTGGGAGCTGGCCATTCCCTGTGGGTCCTGCTGGAACTAATCATGGCCTGTTGGCAGTGGCGGCTGGTGCTAAAATATTTTGGGGGGGGGGGCAAACTGAAAAAAATGTGAAAAAAAAAAATTATTCGCAGCCACTGTGCCAATCAAATGCTGCCAGTGTGACAGTGTGCCACCCGCTTGCCTTCTGCCCTGCACTTGCCCTGTCTTGTGGGGCAGCAGGTGACAACGAGTGGGTCCTTCATGCGTCTCCTGCACTTCTTTTCCTCCCGTCCTCTCCTCCCATCAGGCGTCCAATAGCGGCGCCTGTTGTTTCAGCCAATCAGGTGACAGGTAACATGACCTGAGCAACCTGATTGGCTGTGAGCCAGGTCAGTGTTAGGAAAGCAATGTCTTCGGTTCTCTAACACACCAATAAGTAATCGGCGAACGCACAGCAGTGTGCCCGCTGTTTTCCCTTTTGGAAGCCTATTAGAGCCCATGGCTCTAATCAGGAAGCCTATTTGAGCCTATGGCTCTAATCAGGCATTTCCAAAGAAACTCCACCGCTGTAATTCATATGCATGGCGCCCAACAAAGGACCAGGCACATGAATAGGGGGCGGCAGCAGCAACCATATATAGATTCATGCAAAGTATGTGAGAGAGCGAGTGACAGGGGGGCAGCGCTCATGCGCCTTTATGGACGCACCACCGCTGCCTGTTGGTCCTACTGGGAGCTGGCTATGGCCAGTGCCCAGCAGGACCCACAGGCTGGGAGCTGGCCATGCACCTGTAGGTCCTGCTGGGAGCTTATCATGGCCTGTAGGGCTCTGCTGGCCACTAGCCATGGGTAACCTTGTAATACAAGGTGGGCATAGATAGTGAACTTATTTGGGGTTAAAGTGGGCCAGGTGACTGGACTTGCTCCCCAGGCCTAAGGCTGTCAGCCCTCCCCTGGTCACGGATGTTCCACAAGTCCCAGGAAATTTCTCCTCCAGATACCATTCTCGCTCCTGGGAATTTCCTTCTGCTTCAGGAAGATCTTCTCTCCCGGCTTAGACAAGCCTCCATGGGACGAAGACCTTTTTCAGAACCAGAACTACAAACCAGAGGTGGGTTACTGTGGTATAAAGACAAGATCTACATCCCCGAAACTCTGCGGGTATCTATCCTAGAGCTGTGTCATGACCACGCACTCGCCGGACATTTTGGTATCACTAGAACTATTGATTTGGTACAGCGTACTTTTTGGTGGCCTCAGTTTACGGGAGGATTGCAAGAAATACGTGAACACCTGCACTACGTGCATTAGAAGTAAGAACTGTAAAACTAAGGCCTGGGGCCTCCTTAACCTCCCTGGCGGTATGATTCAGTCTGGAATAAGGTGCTGAAAGCGGTACAATTATTTTGCATGGAAATCTGGCTTTTATTTTGTAGTCCTGTAATTCTTAGGAATAACGCTCTGAAATCTCTTCAAACCAGAGTCTAGCGGACATCCCGGGTATGATAAAGTTTATAATATAATAAAGAATAATAAAAATTATTCAATAATGTAATCAAATCCAAAAAAAATGAAAAAGGGACATGTTTTGGTTGCTATGGACAATCTCCAAATTCCAAGCAGTAAAAAAAAGTATTTATAATATAAAAGTGCATGCAGGGCATTGCACAAACCACTAGGGACAAAGGGGGTGTGTATTTTTTACTACAGCACTGTAATCTGTAAGATTACAGTGCTGTGTGTGTTTTGTGTCTTTTTACATTTTTGAATTTGCCGCCGTTCTCCGCTCCCGTGCGTCGTAACGTCGCAGGGAACAGAGCTCGGCGGCACTCGGCACTGTGAATCGAGCGGAGGACAGCTCGATCACACAGCGCGGAGGACATCGCTGGATCCAGGGGACAAGGTAAGTAACGTTACCTGTGTCCTCCCCTGCATCGAGCGGTGCAAGCCCGAGTCTGGCTCGGGGTTACCGCTATTGTAATTAAAATTCCAACCCGAGCCAGACTCGGGATTACCGCTAAGGAGGTTAAACCGTTGTCTGTTCCGGACAGGCCATGGAAAATGCTGTCTCTAGACTTCATTGTTAAATTGCCTCCGGCAGACGATCATACCACTATCTTTGTGGTGGTTGATCGTCTGTCAAAGATGGCACATTTTATTCCCATGAAGGGTACCCCCTCAGCCTCTGAAACTGCACAAGTGTTCATCAAGGAAATCATTAGGCTCCATGGGGTACCAGCCAATATAGTGTCGGATCGAGGGGTACAGTTCACCTCTCGATTCTGGAAGTCCCTCTGCAAGGCCTTGAATATTGAACTGTCTTTCTCATCCGCCTATCATCCTCAGTCCAATGGGCAGACTGAGAGAACGAACCAAACTCTCGAACAATATTTACGCTGTTTTTCCTCTTTTGCACAAGATGATTGGATTCCCTGCTTCCAGTAGCTGAGTTCACGTATAATAATTCTCTCCATTCCGCCACCAAACAGGCACCCTTTTTTGCCAATTATGGCTTCCACCCTTTATTTCTACCCAACTCCCTTCCTGAATGCTCAGTACCAGCAGTCCAGGATAAGATGAACTTTTTCTCAACCAACAACAAACTTCTGCAAGAAACAATGACTAGAACTCAAGAGCACAACAAGGCAACCTTTGACAAGAATAGACGAGGGGAGTTAGTACTGGTACCTGGTGATTTGGTGTGGCTATCCACAGTAAACTTGAAAATGGCGTGCCTTTCAAGGAAACTAGGTCCCAAGTTTTTAGGACCTTTCTCAGTCAAAAGGAAGATTAACGAAGATGCTTTCGAACTAGAACTTCCAGACTCACTAAAGGTCCATCCGGTATTCCATGTGTCCTTATTGAAACCTTTCACTCCCAATCCATTTCCTAACCGAAATACCACTCCTCCTGATCCGATCTTGGTTGATGGTGAAGAAGAATTTGAAATAGAAGCCATCCTAAATTTCAAAAGAAGAGGAAACCAGAACCAGTTCTTAATCAAATGGAAAGGATATGGTCCCGAAGAGAACTCCTGGGAGCCTGAGGACAACATTCATGCAAAAAACTTGATTCAATCCTTTAAAAGAGCCCATCCGGAAAAATTTGCCAGAAAGGGCATCCGGAGGCTGCCCCTTGGGAGGGGGCAATGTCATGAAAATCGCATGAAGAGACTGACCTCCAGGTCTTCTCGTTTACGATCGTCGCAGGTACGCACGATCGTAAGAACGCGCATGCGTTCGTACACAGGTGCGCGTGCGTGGTCGCGTGCGTGCGTCCGTGTTGGCGCCAAACGGCCTATTTAAACTAGCCTCTTGCTAATGGTCTCTGCTGTCTGCTCTACAGCGTTATACCTGTGAGACCTGATCTGTAGTGTTCGTTCCTGTTTGACCTGGCCTGCCTGTGACCCATCTGCTATCTGCCTGCACCCGACCCCGGCTTGTTGTGACGATTCTCCTGCCTGTTCCCTTGTACTTCGTTTCCAGTCTGATATCCGACCCGGCTTGCTTTGACCATCCGTCTGCTAAAGGTGAACCTGCTTATATTGAACTGTGTCATCTGCTGCAAGTAACCTGCTTGTATTGAACTGTTCACCTGCTGCAAGCACCTGCTTATATTGCGCTGTTCATTTGCTTCAAGTCACTTGTCTTATTGAACTGTTCACCTGCTGCAAGTATCTGCTTATATTGCGCTGTTCATCTGCTTCAAGTCACTTGTCTTATTGAACTGTTCACCTGCTGCAAGTGCCTGCTCATATTGAACTGTTTATCTGCTGCAAGTACCTGTGTATATTGCACTGTTCATCTGCTACAAGTTGCCTACTTCCCTGCACTGCTTATCATCAAGTTACCTGTTCCATTGAACTGTGTTATCTGCTATAAATTACCTGCTGATCCATTCGCTGTGATTACCTGCTCCACTGAACTTCACCTACCCATCCTACTCATCTGTTGATCCGGCCAGGCACCTGTACCCCTCCTTACTCCTGTGTTCCCTGTTACATTGCCAGGAAACCGGTAGTGGGAGTTGTAAGGGAGGCCTCTCTCCGCAATCCGGGCTCGCTACTAGAAGGTACGTGACAGTGTCTGTAGGCCCTTGATCCATTTGCTGGCTATGAAAACTGAATTACATTTTTTTGGTAATGTTAAATTGGTCCAGCTTGAACCAGAGTAAGGCCGGCCATAGAAAGTTCGAAGAACTGGCCGGGATTCGAACTGTGTGTGAGCAGGCTGAATGTACCAAGTTGATCGATTGATCAACTTGGGTACAACCAGCCTTTCAGATTTACTTGTGATTTACTTGTGACTTCAGTCCCAGAGAGTGTAAGAGGACAGGAGGCCAAACAATGAGATTGGAGAAGAAGCGGCCCAACCTCAAAGCGTTTGTTACCCTAAAAAAAGGATCCTGTTCCCCTAAATCATGTTAAGCAGCACAGTTGCTTGTGCTGTGTAATTTAGCCCCCTGTATCACTGAAAATACCTGGCTGCTCCTGCCTGGTTCTGCCCTCCCCCCTGTAAACTGCCCACGGTTCCTCATGGCTGCTGAGCCCTAACACCATGGTCAGTTTACGTGCCTCCGTCATCCTGTGAAGGAATCTAATGTACATAATGATAATCAGAAAATGTCTATTTGCTTATGTGTATACATGTTCCTTACTTATTATGTAGTATACAGATTGACTCTCCGTTCAGAGTTAAGATGGTGTCCACTCCCTACATCCCCCGCGTTAGAAGAATGCATTTGAGATACGAAAACCAGCTTCAACCAAACTTCAAGCATCAAGTTTCTTAATTTCTCTTGTATTGTAACCAATAAGATGTACCTATTAAGCCCCATACACACTATCAGATTATCTGCTGAGTTTTTCCTTCAGATTTACCAAAACCATATAATATGAGGACAAACCTTAGGAGTTTCAATGTGTATGCAATCAGGCAGGCCCTTGCACTACATGGTTTTGGTAAATCTGAAGGAAAAACTCAGCAGATAATCTGATAGTGTGTATGGGGCTTTAGACTGACATAGCAATGACGTATCTATAAAATATTAACCCCGCCCACGAATAAAGCAGAACGTAGAAGTAGCCTGAGCTGAACGTATCTCAGAGAGTGTTTACTTCTAATGTGCATGCACATTTATACTTTTTTTAATTAGAAATAGCAGAAGATAACCTCGAACTAGTTTGTAGTTCTTATCTATTTCAATCCCGTCCCTGCCCGTCAGCTCGTGACAGTGCCCACCCCTTCCCCTCCTGCTACTATCGTAATTGTTATATTTTCATACAATCCCCTCTGTTTAATAAAGATATGTGCCCCAGTGCCTGTGCTATATAAATAAGATGCTGATTTGTACCTTATTTCACAGCGCCTTCAGGCACTCACTTGACTCATCACCTCTCTCCTCCTCCCCTCCTAGCTGACATCAGCGGAAGTTCTTGGCCCCTCTGTCAGCCTGGGAGACAGGTGGGTAGTCACGTGAGCGCCGGGAGGCGCTGTGAAATAAGGAACAAATCGATTTGAAGAATGAAGAATGAAGAAGGATGACAAAAATGGGCTATGGACTTTTTAGGCATGAATTATGACAATAATACATTTAAAAAATCATTTTATTTACAAAAAATATTACAAACACATATACAATAGTCAGTATATAAAAGAAATTACATCCACATCAATTCTTTCTCAAAAATGTTACCACTTGCATATACTGTAAGTATTCTGAAATTCGTGGAAGCTACCACATAGTCATCAAAAAGGACAATGATTAAATAATAATCCAAAATATGTGGAAGTAGTAGTAGTAATGTCTTGAACACACATTCCCGGATACATCTGACCTTTGGGGTCTTCGAGGAGGTATGGTTTGGAGGTCTTTCTTAGTCTGTCCTGGCTTTATCCCTCTATTTAGGGAGATGGTGCATTAGTCCCTGGCGCTGTTGTTTATAGTGCATATTCATTTTCTTACAGATTATTTCTGCCCCTCACATTGTATATGGACGATTGATCCCTGCTATGTCCCTAATTGAACGGGGTTTACCTGTGGTCCCAATATGGCTTAGGTACACCTAATGTCTGGTTTCCCATTCCTGTGGTATATCGAGAGCAGACTTAATTTGTGATCAGGTACTGAACCCATAATTTACGTTCCTGGGCTCTATGCTGGTTATTGATTAATGGGATATGAATTGTTAGTGATCTAACACTGCTCTTTCCCCCCCCCCCCTCCTCCCCCCGCCCTTCTCATTTCTTTTTCTATTTCCCTTTTATTTAATTTTATATTTCACCTCATGCCCCCCCCTTTTTGGTATGTTTCAGAAATTTTGCCTCTGGACTTCCCTAATAACATTAGGATATCAAAACCCTCCACTGTGGCTTGTTGTTTTATATAGTGTATACTTCTACTATTGAATCCGCTTTATCCCGGTTTTGTTCATTTAACATTCTTGTGAAGAGCCTTCCTGTTTGCTCAGTAAGTAATCCCTGGATAACCTGTTTAGGTTATTGGGATACATGCTATAGAAACCCCCCTTCTTGCATTCTGGTTAAACCTTTCTTGTACCATGTTACACACGCCCCCATGGTGGTCCCTGTGTTAGTGTCTTCTTATGCACCGGTGCTTGCTTGCCGCCTACCAATCTGTTTAATATACTATTATGTGCTACTAGCATACATGTATATGTTTTTTACTTATTCTTTTTTGTATTCTTACCAAATTATTTGTCTTTACACTAGTCAGTCATATTAAGCTCCAGAAGAAGCATGTTTAGAGACGCGAAACATGTCGAGCACCAAGTATGGTTTCACCTCCCAACTTCCACTGATGTTCCATTAATTTTGGATTATTATTTAATCTTTGTCCTTTTTGATGACTATGTGGTAGCTTCCACGAATTTCAGAATACTTACAGTATATGCAAGTGGTAACATTTTTGAGAAAGAAATGATGTGGATGTTCTGATGTTTTTTCTTTTATATACTGACTATTGTATATGTTTTTGAATAATTGAATAATAATATGTGTTTGTAATATTTTTTGTAAATAAAATGATTTTTTTAACTTATTTTTGTCATAATTCATGCCTAAAAAGTCCATAGCTCATTTTTGTCCTCCTTCTTTCAAATTGTTATATAGGACACGGCCCGCCTTGATCTTTTTTTGTATCCACCTTACCACACGGTTTTGCTGATACATTTACTTCCACTTAATAAGGAACAAATCGGCATCTTTTTTTATACAGCACAGACACTGGGGCACATATAGTTATTAAAAAGAGGGGATTGTATGTTCCCAAACGAGTGGCTTTACAACCACTTTGACCCGCTTGGGGTTTTTTCATTGTCGGGGCAATAAGGATGTTGAACGCTCTTTCACAATTGGTGGTGTCAGCGGGGAGTATTGATGCTTTTAAAAGACTCTGGGGTGTGCATTTTAAAGAACACAACCTACAGGGGTATGGGAAATGATTATAAACACTGACAGACTTAAACCTACACAGGTTGAACTGGATGGACTATTACCTACTATGTAACTATATGATTATTGCTAGCGGCTCCTATAGCTGCTAACAATAATTACTGTCTTTTACCGGCGGGGACAACTTCCCCCACCCCCCACCGGGAGAATACAATGGGGTTATTTTACTAAAGGCAAATAGACTGCACTCTGAAAATGCAGTTGTTCCAGAGCTTAGTAAATGAGGTAAACTTTTGCTTTGCAAAGAATACCCAATCACGTGCAAGGAAATTTTAAAAAAAAACAGCATTTTTGCTTGCATATGATTGGATGATGTAAGTCAGCAGCTTCTGCTCATTTTCTAAGCTCTTGAGCAACTGCTTTTGCAGTGGAAAACTTTTGCATGCTTGACCCGGCAGGCGCATGCGTAGTGATGTGACGTGCCACATTAGAGGAGGTCAATCTCTGCCTGTGCCTGGATTCTGGAACAGAGCACTGACTGTGACCATCTATCCAGGTCAGTCAGACGTGTATTGTGCTGATCAGCCTCCCCTATACTGAGCCAATTATGGAGGAGGAGGGAAGACAGATAGATAGAGCAGGAGCAAAGCCATCCACAGAGACAGACCCCCTCCTTTACCATGTCCGCACAGCTCTTGACCCCCTGTACCATGTCGGCACAGCCTCTGACTCCCTGTACCAGGTTTGCACAGTCTCTGACTCCCTGTACCATGTCTGCACAGCCTCTGACTGCCTGCACCATGTCGGCACAGCCTCTCAACCCCTGTACTATGTCGGCACAGCGTCTAACACCCCCCTGTACCATGTAAATGGAGAAATATGTTTTTTTACTTTAGTTTAACTTAAACACATTGCTAATAACACTAGCTACATGTTCATCGTTTAAATATTGATATTTGCACTGTTTAGCACTGAAAACGGGCATTTTAGGCACCTTTTTGCAGTGCCAATAAAAAATGTGGCTCTGTCAGTAAATTTCATATTTTTTGCCAGTAAAAAAATTGGTGGTGTTTGTAAATTTTGGTGTCCTGTCAGTAAATTTCACTTTGAGGGGATGGCAACACTGGGGGGGTCAGAGATAGAAAGATGTCACTTAAAGTAGCATCCACCAGCACAAGGGACACATGGCATTGACTGTAAGTAATGTCCTTTGCTCTATATTTTTTGAAACATGTTTTGACTTAATTCAGGCTTTAATGTTTTGTTTGCATTATTCCATAGATTATTTTCTGCCAGACCCACGGCCTGTTTGAGGAAAAAAAATGACTTGATCTGCCCACACTTGATGGTATCTTTTGCATTATGCTTTTTAAAGTCAGGTTTAAAAAAACCTCATTTGCTTTGTGAGCAACTGAAAAAGACATTTTTGTTATGTCCAGGTGCCAGAATAAGGCTAAACCCTGCTTAGAGAAAACCCTTGGCCTCTGTAATTTCCCTGTTTCTCCTAAGGTTTTGTGGACAGACATAGAAAATAATCTGTAATCTAGTAGCGAGTGTCCCACGGCTGTGGTTAAGCTTTGTAGATAGAGTTGTTAATATTTAAAGCTTTTTTTGAGGCCGGATCTTGGCATATTCAGCACATTTGAGGCCTCTTGGCCGCAGCTTGTGTTTTGGTTTCTAAACGCTGGCTACAATAAAAGAAAAATCACCTTGTGAGTTAATAAAACACATAGCAGCACTAGCAAACTAACGCTTAGGGTAGGATCAAACTAGCCAAGATTCTGAAAAGTGATCTGTGGTGTGTCACTTTTTAGAGTGTGTCTAAGCAGTTGCTGTTGGCCATTCGGGAGGCAATCCTGCTACTTCTTGAATATTTGTATTTATTCATTTTTTTACAGTTGATAATGGGCAAAGACAAGTGCTTGGCTTGCAGTTGCGGCGTAGCTTGATTTACTTTAAAGGGCCATTTTGACAGGTGGTGGCGCCTTATGACAGGCATTTATGAGACACAGCCGTAAAGCAATTCTCTCACATCATCTAAGCACTAATCAATAAAATAGCTCCAGCTCCAGATTTTAACTAAAAAAAACAAACACTACACTGAACCACTGGGGCAAATAAAAAAAGAGCTTTGATATAATTAAGGTGATTTACCAAACCACACTCATGCAATATTTTTACTATGATGCTTTATTATTATTTGCTGATTTTTCAATTGAAAATTACATTTTTATTTCAGTAAAGGCTTTGGAAGTCATAAGATTCATTTAAGTCGTGCTGTTCTGTTAAAGACTTTTCCTGTATTTAGTCGGTAAAAGTAAATTTTTCATGTCTTAAAACTGAACTGAAGTCAGAAATAAAAAAATAAAAAAATATCTACTGTATTCATTCAAACATCATATAATGCATTTTGAAATGCAATGCCGTGTATTTGACTGTGAGTTCCTCCAGTCCAAACTCATCAAACCATGTCTTTAAAGTGGTTCTAATTTTTTTTACCTTAATACATTCTATGTATAAAGTATACAACAATTCCAGCATCAGTTCCCCCCATAAATACTTACCTGGCCCTTCTTTGCACTAGAAATTTTTAAAACCGGCCATAGATGGTTCGAATAATGGGCAGTTCAGCAGGAACGGGCTGAGAGTCAAACCATGCATGGGCAGATCGAATGTACTGATCGATCGGTCAATTTGTGTACAACCAGCCTGTTGGTGTTTTCATGGGACTATTACTAAAAGCTATTATAGCTGCTATCAGTAATCATTTATAGAAAAAAAAAGAGATTGCGCAAACCTAAAACACATTATTAAATAATCATACAAAAACACATAACCATGTGAGTGAATCGGTCAATGTGAGTCAATTATTATTATTGTGTTAAAAAGTCCCAAAACACAAAAAAATAAACTTGAAGTGAAGTGATAATGAAGGCAACTTCTGATGCAGCACCTAAAAATCTGCAATGGCAACTGGTCAGTACTTTATATCCAAATGTAAGTTAAGCCCTTGTACACATGGTCGGACATTCCGACAGAAAATGTCTGATCGGACCACGTTGTCAGATAATCCGACCGTGTGTGGGCTCCATCGGACTGTTTCTGTCAGAATATCCCACGGACCAAGTTTTCCAGGAGGCAATCCTGCTACTTCTTGAATATTTGTATTTATTCATTTTTTTACAGTTGATAATGGGCAAAGACAAGTGCTTGGCTTGAATTCCGATCGGACAAAGTGCCACACATGCTCAGATCAAATTTCTAGACCAAAGCTATTGGCTATTAGCCTGAACATAGTCCCGTCGTAACGAAAAAACGTCATCACGTTCTGAACGATCGGATTTTCCAACAACTTTGTCCGACCGTGTGTATGCAACAGTTTCGGACAAAATCCGTCAGACAAAATCCGATGGATTTGGTTGTCGGAATGTCCGACCGTGTGTACAAGGGCTTAGAAGTAAGTTAAACGCCAGATGGCCTCTTACCAGACAGAATGGACCCCAACTTATAGGGATCAAGCTTGCCTGATATGCACAGTAATCGAGACGTTTTAGTAAGTTACAAACCTTCCAGTCACTCTGCCGATGCTCCTCCAGTAAGTATAAAGGATTTAGAAAAAAAGGAACTTCATGGTGCAGTAAAAAGTGGTAGCTTATTCCCAATTTTTTTTATTTCTTTTTACAGTTGGATATAGTTGGATGCATTTTGAACTGCCCTCCAACTGCATAGACAGCCCAAAATCAAGGTAATCCTATGGGCATAGTTCACATCATTGCAGTTCAGCGCAGTTAAAAGAGTAGAGCATGCTGCATTTTTCTGCACTGCAACTGCAGGGAACGCGCTACAAAAGCACTTCAAATGCACTGCATTGTGCCCTTTGTAGCCAAAAAAAGGCAAGTCCAAAAAAGGTATAGAAAAATGCACCGCAAACCCAGCACAAAACGCACTCAAGCATACATCAAGCGCATGTCAAGCATGCTTTAAACGCATTTCAAATGCATGTAAACATGCAGTCAAAAATGTACAGTTTTGTGCAGTTTGGTGGGAATGGGCCCTTAATCCAATCACCACTGAATGTGTAGATATCAATTGTGCAAGAACAATTCACACCCTTCTATAAATCAAGGAACTAATACCTGTGCAGGCTTCCTCACATCAACAATTGGATTATGTAACAAACTATTTCACAAAAAAGCAAGGTGAACAAAGTTCTAAAAAGTAGAGAGAATTGTGTATGCTTTTTACTGGGTCATATATGGTTATGTTCATAAGATAGTACCAATATGGCTGGAGCAAGGCATAAGGAATATGGTTGGAGCAAGGGCATAAGGAATATGCATGGAGCAAGGTCATAAGGAATATGGCTGGAGCAAGGGCATAAGGAATATGGATGGAGCAAAGTCATAAGGAATATGGATAGAGCAAGGCATAGGAAATATGGCTGAAGCAAGGGCATAAAGAATATCGCTGGGGCAAGGGCATAAGGAATATGGCTGGAGCAAGGGCATAAGGAATATGGATGGAGCAAGGGCATAAGGAATATGGATAGAGCAAGGTCATAAGGAATATGGCCGGAGCAAGGCATAGGGAATATGGCTGAAGCAAGGGCATAAAGAATATGGCTGGAGCAAGGGCATAAAAAATATGGCTAGAGCAAAGTCATAAGGAATATGGCTGGACCAAGGCATAGGGAATATGGCTGAAGCAAGGACATAAAGAATATGGCTGGGGAAAGGGCATAAGGAATGTGGCTGAAGCAAGGGCATAAAGAATATAACTGGAGCAAGGGCATAAGGAATATGGCTGGAGCAAGGGCAGGCATGTACTGGCCATCGGGACTACAGGGAGTTTCCCAGTCCTGGAGCCGCTCCTCACTGATAGGAGTGATCGTGATTTCAATCCTGTCACCAAGGAGCAGCTGCCGACACTTGCTGGAGAGAGGATTAGGCTTTCTGCTCACTCCAGCCTGCATGGGGAGATAGACAGCCCGCACACTTTCCTTCCTCTCTCCACTTATCACTTTTCACATGACTGGAGAGAGGAACGAGAAGCTGCCTTCAGAACTGTGAGTACACATGGGAGGGGGTGCTGATGGGGACACTCTGATGCAAGGGTGTGCTGATGGGGACACTCTGATGTAAGGGGGTGCTAATGGGGCCACTCTGATGTAAAGGGGTGCTGAGGGGGCCACTCTGATGTAAGGGGGTGCTGATGGGCCACTCTGATGTAAGGGGGTGCTGATGGGGACACTCTGATATAAGGGGGTGCTGATGGGGACACTCTGATATAAGGGGGTGCTGATGGGTTCACTCTGATGTAAGGGGGTGCTGATGGGGACACTGATGTAAGGGGGACACTGTTGGGGACACTCTGATGTGAATGGGGGTGCTGATGGGGACACTCTGATGTAAGGGGTGCTTTTGGCGACACTGATGTAAGGGGGATGCTGTTGGGGACACTCTGATGTAAGGGGGATGCTGTTGGGGACACTCAAAATTAAAGTTGGCCAGTCTGGATGAAATCCAGGGCCAATTTGCTGTCCCAGTCCAGCCCTGAGCAAGGGCATAAGGAATATGACTGGAGCAAGGGGATAAGGAAGTGGTTATGATGGTTGCTTCTATACGTCTTGCATTTAGGAATAGTCACACTACTTTTGTTGTCATAGTTATACAGTAGATACAATTTCCATAATTTTTACGTTGTATTCAAAAGTATCTGGCCAAGGGGAAGTCCTTCATACCCCTAAACTACCAGTTTCTGATAGGAAAATACACAGTCACCAAATTGTCCATGTCATGTGAAATGTGTTGAGCACAGAGTTTATGCCACTGCCATCTGAGGGCATGTGGAAAGAAATCAGTCAAGCATTTCTGAAAACCCGAAATTTTCCTAATGGTATTGTACTTTTCTATAGTTTTAATGGCAGTTGCACTAAGCAACTACTACTTCATTGGTGTGGATGCTGGGACTCATGGTGGAGTGGTCTATTCCTGGCCAATCAGCAAAAGAGTAGGGGAAGGGACCTTTAATATTCCCATCCCTTAAACTGTTGCAGTTGATACAGAGTGCTTACCCTTTTGTCTTGGTTGCACATGAGGCCTTTTTACTGTCCACCAATATCATGAAGTCTTAACCAATAAAAGGACTTTCCAAAGAGGGTTTTTAACTATTGACTGATCTGTGCTCAGTGTGTCATGGAGTGTACTTTTGGATATTTGGCCAATACACTGTGCATTCTCCACCCTGCAGATGCACAAAGTAAGGGGTATATCTTTGATACTCTGTCCCATGACTTAAAGTAGAACTAAAGGCAAAACTTTATTTTTATTCTCGATAGAGTATGGGAGGGTTATAACCACTGTCAGGTTTTTTGCCATCTGTGTCCCATTGGGGAGATTTATCTTCCCTTCCTGTCCCATAGCCAATACAGGGTGAGAGAGAAAATCTCTCCAAAGTGTGGGAATCCTTAGCTGTCACCAGGATCACTAGCATTGTCCCCATTGGAAGAATTCCCTCCCATTATTGTTCTGCGGAAAACCCAAAGTTTGGAATTATCTTTTACTTTTACATTTGCTGATAACATTAAACAAGGGCAATAGGGGGCAATTTACTAAAACTTGAGAGTGCAAGCTCTGGAGCAGCTGTGCATGGTATCCAATCAGTTTCTAACTTCAGCTTGTTCAATTAAGCTTTGACAATAAAACCTGGAAGCTGATTGGTTTCTATGCAGAGCTGCACCAGATTTTGTACTCTTCGGTTTTAGTAAATCAATCCCATAGAAACAAATCTTCTTTGTACCCATAATGCACTAATGCAGTGCCTTTGAACATGGGTCAGGTAGCTTAGAGGGTCAAAAATGGTGGCTTTGTTATGTGCCAATCCCCTCACTATATAGGATTAGCTATAGTGCCGATATATTGGAAGCTGCTGTGGGGAAAAATTAGGGTCAGTTAGGAAACTGTAATTAAATTTTGACTGATAGCTTTTTGGGCAATCTTTATTTATTTATTTTTTGATTGATTTAAGATCAGTGGTAACTTGTAGCTGCTGTTCTTTTCATAACAAATTATCTTTTGCTGCAAGACTTCCCTTTAAAAAATGGGAACTTTTGATTTGGAAGGATACCCTCTGAATGTTGAAGGGATGTGGCCCGGTATGGTTTAGGAGGACACAGGTTGCATGTTTGCTGCCGCCCCCGCCCTCCGCTTTCCTTGCCACTCAGAGTTGTTCACTTACTGCTACTCCCTTCTTTAACATAAGCTTGAAAATTAGCCTTGAAAAAGGCCAGAAAAAAATAACATGATTTGGCTTTTATAGACCTCAGTAGGATTTGGTGCTATGCTCGGTATTTGTTAACTTCCTGCAAGGTTTGCTGAACATTCCCAAACTGTGCCCAGATTGAGTATCACCACTAAAGAGAAACACACCTTTCTATCTGCAGTATTTTCTACAATTCAAGTGATAGTACTGAAATGCCTACTGTAAAAATAAAAACAATTTATGACAGTAAGAAAGAAACTATTTTATTATAACAATGTAAGCACTTATGTGTTTTTATACTGCTATCACGTATCATAAGTAAACCAATTATCTTGACTGCTCATGAGATACTGCTGGCCAGTAACTCCCCTGATCCAGCAATTAGCTTCTCTACACAGATTCACACAGGAAAGCTCTATATTGAGTTAATTAAAAGTACTTATTCTTAACTAAAGCCCTGATGAAGTTTTTTTTTCTCTGAAACCTGAAACACGTTGGCTATTTTTTAATATAAACTAAAAAATGAATCTGGATTATTTTATGCTTTGATCTGGCATTCCTTTTATTAGTACATGTTGTTTTATAATTAAAAAAAATGTTCATGCCTTTTAATATTTTTTATAATATTTTGTTTGTATACTACAGAATAGCAATACAAAATGCAGAAGTATTTAGAAAATAAGTTCTTCATCTTTGCGTCTCGGGTTTCCTTATTTCTAGTCACATTTCAGTTCTTCCCCACCAGCTTTACTTTCCTTTTAAACATGGGTTATTGAAGAAGCAATAAGACGTATCAAACTTAAGAATTAAACAGGTTTATAACCAGTGCCCAAACCTTGTCACCCTTCCTTCCTATTACTAATATCTATTTATATTTGAAATGTAATGTTTATATTCCTGCCATCAGATGAGTTTCACTTACTATGAATCAAGTGTCTACAGCTATTATAAACTCCAAAACACAGTAGCGTGTATTACTCAACTCTAATTTGTGTATTTTTATGGTTATTGGGAAGACATTTACCACCTGCTGAGTTCTAGGAACACAATAATGTCTTAGCCCCTCATATATCATTTCACTCCTCTGCTCAGACCTCTGCCATATACGGTCTTCTCATTGCTTACACCAGTCTTTTCCTTTACTACATCCAAATCTTCAATTTATTCCCTTTCTTTATAAAGAAAAATCCTTTTTGGCCTAGCTACAGGTCATTCGGACCCACAGTCAAGCTGCCCTTGTGCTAATAGCTCCACAACTTCCTTTAATGTGTGTTCTACTGCCAACTCCTGGGCTGGATTGGTTCCATTTAATTCTCTCTTTCCAAGAAGGATCAAGTAGAAACATAAATTATTTTCCCTTACTGAGGCACCTAACAATCTACAGGCCTCAGAACTAGAGAAGACAACTCCCCAGATCAAAACACCATGAAACATCTTAACTCCAGGATAAAAATGATGATATCTTGTTAAGGGTGTTAGGCCTTTTGCTAAAAATAAAGCTCAGTATGCCAGTAACTGCAGATTTACAATATCCTGTGACTTATCAACTGCCAATCTGAAGAAACTGCTCATGTAGCGATTAGTCAATAGCGACTCTGAATGAGTCATATGGCCTGCCAGTGCTGGTACTTCTTATATAGGTGTGTGTGTGTGTCTACTGGTATTTATTATGCAGCCATTTGCTAATACTTCAAATAGTGAACAAAAATGTTTTATGTATGTGTCTGACTCTTGAGGTAGAGCAAAACTATTAATTAGTGATGATCACCTTATTAGATATAAGGGGCCTTGAGTGTGGCTCCTGACTTCACCAAAGGGCCACACATTAGGAACACGATGCTAATGAAGACTGTTAGAGACTGTGGTAGATGCAGTAGATCTCAGGACACTGCAGTCATGGTAATGTTCATGGCCAGAGACTGCTAACATCCTATAGTAGACAGAGACTGCAAACATGCTACAGTGGTAATCAGCTATTGTGGGCATTTCCCATGAGATGGTCATAATTTACTGTCAGTTCTATTACCATACCTCCCAACTGTGCCCATGTCCCAGACTGCATGTGCCAGCAACCACTTCCTGTTTCTGGTCATGTTATGAAAACTTTACATGACTCAGAGCCGCAAGGGAAGCCTGGATTAAATTTTCCTTACTCTGAGGTATCATGGCCAGCATTGGTCTGAATAGATTTTGGAGGGGAACACTGGTGGTGGAATTGACTATAGCATTACTGCTGAGAGTATTGCATTGTGGAGTGATTATAGAAATAAAATCAATTACAATGTCTGTAGCAGGAACAGGATTTTGCGCTGAGAACACAGTTTGTAGTTCATTTCTGCAGAGGGGCAAGTAAATAGTGCTACAGACACATCCAGCTTCGGCTTATCATGGGGAAAAACTAGTAACTTTTTTTTTTCAGATTGATATTTTTCCAAGAAAGCCTCAGTTTTCAGCAACTGTGAGTGCCCAACAGATGTTAGGTCATTGCTTACCTTTTAACTGCAGGACTGTCCAGGGATTTGAACAAAATTCCAGATTCCTGTGGACCCACCTCCTGTCCCAACGCTGGGTGCTGGAATGCTCATTCCAGCATCTGATACCTGTAAAAGGCCAGACCTCTGACCAGTGCATAACCCATGCAGGACAGTGAAGATGTCTTCTATCCACTTTCTGCTTTTTGCCATGTGAGAAACATGTCACATGACAGTGCAGCACTTCATAGCTATGTCTGACATTATATTGCTGCACCCAGAACCTTTATTTTGGAAGCTCCCCTGCATCAGCAACCTGTACATAATGTTTTAGGACACCTTTGCCATTCACAAAGCCATCACACTGCTCTGTTTCATGGATGAAGATGCTATCATGGCTGTCCACCAGTCTTTGGCCCCTGCCTGCCTGTCTCTGGTCTCTGCACAACAACAGCATTTTGGATTTTATTAATTAGACACATTGTGTTACTAGTAAGGGTCCTTTCACACGGGGCGGATCAGTTCTGATCCGCCCCGTGGATGTCCGTTTGCTCAGCGGGGATCACTCCGCCGATCCCCGCTGAGCAGGGAGATGACAGCTCTGTCTCTGCACACTGCGCAGGGACGGACCTGTCACAGCGCCGCTCTCCCCTATGGGAGATCGGATGACGACGGACCGCAGTGCCCGTCGTCATCCGATCCGCAGACGGATGGAAAAATAGCTTTTTCCTCCGTTACACTTTTTCGGATCAGAGCGGGTCGGATGTCAGCGGACATGTCACCGCTGACATCCGACGCTCCATAGACCTCTATGGAGCACCCGTTCAGGTCCGCCTAAAAAACTGACAGGTGGGCCTGAACGGGACGTCGGTGTGAAAGAGGCCTAAGAGTTAATCACTCACGTGCCACATCGGTATAGCTTATTAGAAAAATAAAAAAGGGAACCCACCAGGTCTGACTTGGGAGGCAGATTGGAACAACAATATAATTCTTAAATATTTTCTTTATTTAAACATAAACATAAAGACATATACAGTATAAAAATTGTATAGCAAAAGGTATTGTCCACTAGTGGCCAGACAGTGGCCAGAAAGAGAGGACATTACATATACCCAATTGAAAAAATTACTTTTAAAAGTATGACATCAGAACATGCATGAGCCACTGTGCATCTACGCGTTTCACTTGATCGCTTCTTCAGGACCCACATTGGGTGGTCCAGGAACAGGTCTCACTGATCCGGACATATGTCACTGCCTGCACAAGACTCTCCCTTGATAGGCGCCACAGCACCGGAATAACCAAAACTAAGGTCCAAATTTGAAATATACAGCTCAATAATTCAGCCTCTAGGAACAAACAACGTCTGGTAAGGTACACTTGCCATCAAACAAATCATATACTTGCTGCATTGATATAGATAGTCACTTTCATGTCAGGCAATAATTAGAGCCCATTTACAGCATTATCGGAATCTGGATGCTCCCTTTCACATGGGGGCCCCCATATCCTGGCCCCCTACCCTGAATGAGTAGGGGTTACACTGTACCCCTACTCATTCATTTAAAAAATGTCAAGAATGATAAAACAGTACACATGTTTTTGACAAAGTAATTTATTAATCAGCTTCGGCATCACTTCTGATTTCTTCTCCCCTCACCGGCTCTTCTCCCTCTTCCGGCGATGTCTTCTCCCTATGCCGGTTGTTCTCCCCTCTCCAATTCTCCCTCTCTGCTGTCTTCTCCTTGGTAACAAAAATAGAGGAGAAATTACCCAATAGGGACACGTGTTCTGGTAACAACTGTCTACGAGCGTAGTTCTTTTTACTTTAGAAAGACTCCCCTCTTTTCCTGTTGTGTCTACAAAACTGGACATGAAGGTAAATCTCCCAAATGGGACACAGAGGGCAAAAAAAACATTAGCCATTGTATCTAAAATGTCAGCATTCTTGCCACTTTAGCCACTTTTAAGCCAGGTTGGGTTCACTTTATTAAATAACTAAACCAAGAACAGAAATGTTATATATTAAAGCTTACTAGTAACTGTTGAAACAACAAACACTTTGCTCGGGAGTATGTAAAATATAAAAAAACAAGAGTATTGTAATGGTTAAATTTATGTAACAGTGCTCCTAAAATTGCTGGTCAAAGGAAGGCAACAACATTCCCTGTCATGGGTGGTCAGTGGGGAAAAAATACCTCATTGTTGGTGTTCAATGCGATTAAAAGTCCCAGTGTCATTGGCCAATGGCCAGTAGGAGAAAAACAAAATGCCACACTGTTGATGGCCCGTGGGAGGAAAATGCCGGGCATTCATGATCATTGTGAGAAAAATGGCAGGCGAAATTGGTCAGTGGGAGTACAATGCCCCAACAAGTGAAAGGAAAAATGGCTCTGGTGTCAGTGGGAGTAAAAAATTCCCTGGTGTCAGTGGTCCCCCTTAACATTCGGACCAGATCCTAACTGAATAGAAAGACAGATGGGATAGATATGGTAAATATGGCTTAGGGTTCATTCTCATTCCCACAACATGCAAGAGACAGGTATTTTATGTGCCCAGAGCACCCTGAAGCTGTGTATAGGCAAACTATGCCAGACATCTGTGCTCTAGACCACACACCTGCCCCTGCACACCTATTAAACTCGGAAGAGTATGAACAGTTGGTGCATCTCCTTTGTGTAACATAACTGTCACAATCAGGGGTTAGGCTCGATGACTGTTTACTATAGCAGTAGCAAGACTACCACTGGCCAGCAGGTTAGGTAAACAGGCAGTCACCCTGGCGGATAAAGTGGGCTCACTTAAGGTGCGGAGTCTAAATACTAACCAGTGTTCACCAGAGCTTCTGATGGTAGATATGGATTTTGATGCATGTTAGCACCAGGATAACCCCACCAGGAGGTGAGCAAGCTGGGGTTCAGTAGTGGATACACACGGGAGGATCAAACAGAAGTGTAGTCAATAAACCAAGCCAAAGGTCAGTAATGAGTAGTTGCAGATGGGATCAGGCAGAGCATAGCCGAGGAACAAGCCAAGGGTCGATAACAAGCAGTAGCAAAATATGGACAGTGGCAGGGAAGCCGAGTGCGAGATGCTGGCTGGAGAGAGCACAATAATCTGGCAAAACAGGAAGTGCAGAAGCATGGCTTAAATCAGGAAGTTCTTGGGAGCAGCAAATAGTTCATTGTTCAGCAGAAGTCAAGGCACAAGGTAGGCTGGTCCAGTGGATCAGAAAAGATCAGCATCTCATGTAGTTCAGCCAAGAAGAGTCATTGAAAGACACAGCAGAGGTCCCAGGTTTAGGTCCAGGCCCTGACACTAACAGCTGCTGCCTGCACACAGCTCCATGGCTTTCTGGGCACATGGAAAACATGTTTTTTTTGCACACTGCGGGCCTGAATGAGATATATCGATAGTATATATACAGATGGATGAGTCTTGAGCTGGCTATAGATGAAAACAATAAAAGTCAAGTTCAAGTCAGACAGAGATAGAAGTTGCTGTGATCTCTCTCTCTCTCTCTCTCTCTCTCTCTCTCTCTCTTTCAATCCTGCAGAGGCAGTCCCTTTTTTCCTCCTTACAAGTGGTGGGAGTGCTCTCTATTACAGTCTGATCACACCAAGCATCTAAATCACAACTCGTACTGCACAATTCTCTCCCACTTGTGGTCAGCTATGGCAGAGCTCCTTTCAGCCAGCAGCCTGGGATTTTTCCACTGCTGCTTTAAACAGTTTCTTTTAGCAGCCTCTAGACCACCCCTCTTTTCTCTGTTGCATCAGCCAACCACCTCCAGGATCAAATCTGAACCAAGCAAAATGGCCGTCCTCTTCACTGGAGAACTCAATAGACAAGCATTATACACATTCTTCAGTAACACTTTAATACCTTAAAGTGTTACTAAACCCAGGACCCTGCATTCAAAATAACTGGGCTCCCACAGTACACAAAACATGGAAATTTAATTATTTTAGTAAATATATATATATATATATATATATATATATATATATATATATATATATATATACCAATATTTGACGAACGCGGGTGTCAGATCCCTGCCCTCCTCGCTAACTGGCGACAAAGGACCGGCCAACCTCACACCACGCTGTCGCTTACGTAACAATGCCACACTCAGCTGCACCCAGCACAAAGATTTTCCAGCTTGCGGGACCACAATCTAGGTGCGGGGCAGCCTGAGAGCGATTGTCACTGGGCTAATTACACAATTAACCCTTTAACTGCCACCACCCGTTTAAAAGACAGAGCCCGGGGCCCTCTGATCCCTCCTGTATTGATTTGTATTGTAAGTGTACTGTCTGCCCTCATATTGTAAAGCACTGCGCAAACTGTTGGCGCTATATAAATTCTTAATAATAATATGAATATAACTGCTAAATACCTTTTCTCATCAGCAGTTTAGTGACAACTATCAGTGTCCAGCGAAGGACTGGTTAAAGCTTGTAGGAGTTTTCTGACTGTCCTAGAAGACTGCAGGACCCTCTGTCTGGACAGTGCTGATTGGCCCTGTGCTGATCCCATGCACCCTCCCAAGAAGAAAAAAACTCTCTAGCAATACACACCAAACTGAGCATGTGCAGCCTGACTCGATAGACTCTGTGTTATGAGGAAATTATTAGGGGACAGTAGAAGGATCAGAGAAGACAGGATCAAACAGCCTTTTTACACAATATAGAGGATTAACCCCTTAGGTTCCACAGTGAGTAGAACATGCATGCTTTACTGAATATACAGACTGATTTTACGGTTGTGGGCTTAGTAATACTTTAAATATGGCTGCTGCACTTCTGCATTAATGAATATTCAGTTTAACCCTGTACATACTGCAAATGGGTAATACAGCAGCAACAAAGGAGGACGTTTTGAGGCAGTTATCAGCTACTGTCCAGGTTACACTCGAATATATGTTTCATTGTTTCTAAGTTTGAGTTTAAAACAGAAGTGCTGAAGTGAGGCTTGGTGGTAGTGACTTTAAAATATGGCTAGTGTATGCCTTTCTGCTGCTAAGCATTGTTTTATCACTAGTTTCAGAAACTCTCATGATCATTAAAAAATACAATATTGGTCCATAAATGTATGTACAAATACCTTTCATTATCTCTCCAATGAATCTTAAATGTATTTAAAAAGAAAATTAGTTTTTTATTTATTGCCTTCCTGCTTCTCTGTTCCGCCCCTTTGTTTAATGAGTGGGCAGGTGCATTCTACTTTCTCCACTGTAGGTGGTGCTCTTCTACAGTGGCACTGTTGTTGGAGAGAAACTCAGAAGGAACAGGGTTACGCTATGGTTTCCTGGGTCACTGGGGAAGCTGTCCTATTGGATGCTGCCACCCTATGGGAGTCTAGCAGCCATCTTGGGTCAAGCAGAGTCTATTTAAGGTCCTGGCTTCCAGGTTTGGCATGCATTGTGCAGGCTGGTAGAGAAGGGACGGGTACCCCACCTGTTATGGACAGTACTAGCATTAGGGAAAGTTCCTGACTAGGAGGAAAAGTGTATGGTCACAACTATCCTGGGCACCTTCTTTATTAGGCACTAGATGGCCAAGCCGCATTGTGCCCCTCGCAACCGATGCTGTCAATCAGGCTGGAATCTGCTAATTTCTTGTTACTGGAATCCGCGAGTGCACCTGGCCAGGTAGCCTGCCCACCAGTTTATTGTAACTATTTCTCAATTATTTCAATACAAATTCTGTCCTACTCCTGTCTGTGTGAATTATTATTGCTGCTGCATACGCTGTACCCCACCTACAAGTGTGCATTTCTATTACCACACTGCACAATAGAACATGTACTTCTCTGTATATATGCTAACATATGTAGTGACAGCAGCATCACTACTCCTGTCAGCTAGGTGCCTGAAGCAGCTGAATATAGGATTGTGTTCCGTGGTGGCTCTAAGTACTGTAGCCTGAAGTGGTACTACCATTCTGTGTCAGCCTGGCATTGGTAACCTCTTCCTCAGTGTCTTTTCTTCCAGCTCAGGTCACCACTCTATGTTCTACCGATTCTATACATCTAGTAACTGGGATTTAGCTCTCCTTCTCCAGTGAGTACCCTCCAGTCTACCCGTGAAGGCCCATGTCACCAGCTTTTTGTGGTGTTATGGTGCTATCAGATATGCATCTGTTACTGTCCATGTCTGCTCCCTATTGTTTTTACAGTTGTGCATACAGACAGTACCAGTGCCATGCAGTGTCTTCACTGGATGGCCAGGAGGTGTAATCAGCTGGGTGGTCAGGAGGTATGATCTGCTGGGTGGCCAGCGCAGTGGTCAAATCAATAGGAGTGACCTACAATAGCTTCAAGTTCAGAAGTAATAATGCAGCAAGTGCTCACAAGGCTTGTGTTTCATATATATTTGAGAAGCTTTAGAGTTGCCTCTGTCTAGCTTTATTTGCATTTACACTAACATTTATTGGTTTTACCAAACCATTAAGATGCATTTACACCTCCGCTTTTAAGCAAAGCCAAGTAAGTGAAATGTTGAACGCAGAAAAATAGAATCCACTTCAAAGAGCAGATTACGTTAAGGCCCTCCCCGCCCCCAGACACCCACAACCACTGCCCAGGCTTGTGGGGCAGAGACCCTTGTACCTATGAACATGTGGACAAGGTACTTGTGGAGGGGGGGAGCCACCCTGCACCAAAGCCCCTCCCCCATGTTGGGGGCATGTGGCCTGGTATGGTTCGGGGGGTGGGGGGGGCACTCGCTTGTCCCCCTTTTCCTGACCTGCCAGGCTGCATGCTTGGATAAGGGTCCACCGCAATATCGCAGTCTAGTCACTGATCGCCGCCATTACTAGTAAAAAATAAATAAATAAATTCCATAGTTTGTAGATGCTATAACTTTTGCATAAACCAATTAATATACGCTTTTTAATTTTTTTTAAACAAAAACATGTACATATTGGTCTAAATTGATTAAGAAATTCGATTTTTTACCTTTTTTTTTAATTATATGTGTTTTATAGCAGAAAGTAAAAAACAATATATATGTATTTTTTTAAATTGCCAGTCATTTTTTGTTTATTGAGCAAAAAATTAAAAATGCAGAGGTGATCAGATACCACCAAAAGAAAGCTCTATGTGTGGGGGGGAACAAATGTTATTTGGGTACAGCATCGCACCACCGCGCAATTGTCAGTTAAAGTAACGCAGTGCCCTATCAATAAAAATGGCCTGGTCAGGAAGGGGGGTAAATATTCCAGAGCTGAAGTGGTTAGAGAGGCTCATATGTTGAATGATGCTGTCTGCAATGTCTCCTTCACATAAAACTGGCCAATGATAAGACATAAATTGTATTTCCCATCCTTGGCTCACAAGGCACCCCTAAGAAGAATGTAAATATTTATTCCCCTCGCACCCTCCTCCCGTAAAAAAGAAAAAAGTTTCCAAACAACAACATAAAACTGTACCATATGTGAAGCCAAAGGCTCTGTTTTACCTCACTTACAAAAGAGATATTTAAACAGCCTCCCTCCAGCTTCCTGGGTGGAAAATCACAGTCAGCATTTGTATATAAATATTATTACCCAGCTTGAGTTAACAAGCCAGGAAATAGCTTCAGCAGCAGTGCTGCGGGTTCTGTTCTAGGAAAATAACTCTTCACAAAAATGTCATGTTTGTAGAAAGTTTATCTCTCCGCAGCTTGGTGGGACCGGTTGTAAAAGAAGGGATGATACCAATTTTGAGATCAAGTAAGCTTCAAAGGATGTCTTGTTCGCATTGCCTTGTCTAGCCGATTAGTCAGCACAAGTCTGACAGTTGGACAGTGGTGTTTTATGCACCGTCATGTATCCAATAGCAGCTCGCTACTGGAAACAACAGACAGGAAAGAGATCAGAGATATCAACCAACTTAATACACTTCTATACAAAGAGCGGAATAAATGAGTCCTGTTGGTATATTGCAGGTGAGAAGAGATGAACTTAACTGTCTTCTTTTATTTCTGCCAATAAAGTGATTCTTTAAGAAATGTATCCTCATGTGTAGACAGTTTTTTTTTTTACCCTTTTCTAGCTGCTAACAGATATTACATGTTACATGATATTACATATTATATGTCTCTATAACATGGGTGTCCAACCTGTAGCCCTCCAGCTGTTGCAGAACTACAGGGCCCATGAGGCATTGCAAGGCTAACAGTTGCAAGCGTGACTCCCAAAGGCAAAATCATGATGGGACCCGTAATTCAACAGCACCACTATAACATGCCTCCATCCCTAATACATACAAGCAAAAATCCTGGTCATGGGACTTTAAATGAAGCGTATCACAAAATAAAATTACAATAGAAATTGTATTATAAAGCCACAAAACGCGTAGAGTTACTATATGTCAAGACAGTCTGATCCTTACATTTTATATCTATCATGCATTTGTTTATTCTATTGTACCATATATTTTTTTATGAATTTATTATTATAATCATGTGCCATATGTCAGCTCTTAATTATGTTCATCAATCAATTTTTATTCTGTACCATGTATTTTGATAAACATGAGATGTGCTTCTACGATGAATTTTTGAATAAACTTTATAATACATTTTCTATTTTTGTAATTTTTTGTGATATGCCTCATTTAAAGTCCCATGAGCAGAATTTTTGCTTGTATGATGGGACTTGCAAAAGCTGGAGGGCCGCAGGTTTGACAACCATGCTCTATAGCTTTAACATTAACCGGTTCCCGACCGGCGCACGCCGATGTACGACGGCAGAATGGCACGGGCAGGCATATTGGCGTACAGGTACGTCCAATCTTTATTGCCTCCCTGCCATGGCGAGCACTCGCGTGCCGGTCGGGACTCCCGTGAGTCCGGTCGCGGGTCTTGCGCACTCAATCGCCGCGGGCATACCCGCGATCGTTTCATGAGGCGGCTGAACGGAGAAATGCTGTTGTAAACATAATTTCCCCATTCTGCCTAGCAACTAGTGACGCTGATCTCTGCTCCATGTGATTGGAGCAGAGATCAGTGTTCACTAAATGAAAGCCCAGCCCCCCCATAGTTGGTAACACACCCCTAGGAACACTTAACCCCTACACTGCCACCTACTGGTTAACCCCTTCACTGCCGGTGTCATTTACACAGGAATCAGTGCATTTATATAGCAGTGATTGCTGTATAAATGACAATGGTCCCAAAAATGTGTCAAAAATGTCCGATGTGTCCGCCATAATGTCGCAGTTACAATAAAAATCGCTGATCGCCGCCATTACTAGTAAAAAAAAAATTATTAATAAAAATGCCATAAAACTATCCCCTATTTTGTAAACGCTATAACTTTTGCGCAAACCAATCAATAATCGCTTATTGCGATTTTTTTTACAAAAAACATGTAGAAGAATACGTATCGGCCTAAACTGAGGGAAACATTTTTTTTTATATATATTTTTGGGGGATATTTATTATAACAAAAGGTAAAAAAATAATGCTTTTTTTCAAAATTGTCGCTCTATTTTTGTTTATAGCGCAAAAAATAAAAACCGCAGAGGCGATCAAATACCACCAAAAGAAAGCTCTATTTGTAGGAAAAAAAGGACGCCAATTTTGTTTGGAAAACACGTCGCATGACCGCGCAATTGTCAGTTAAAGCGACGCAGTGCCGAATCGCAAAAAGTGGTCTGGTCTTTGACCAGCAAAATGGTCCGGGGCTGAAGTGGTTAATGAGCAGAATGATCAGACTAGGAGTGCCTGTAACTTGCAGTTTACTAAACAGGTGAAAAGTTAGAAGCAATAATGCAAAACAGGTTCAGGATGGCAAAGAACATGCATACACTGCAGAATAATACAAAACACATTATGAAAGCTGCACAAACATGGAGTCCTCACAGCAATGTCTCTGTGACTTACCCAAGGTAGAGTGGCTGCATAGCATAGTTTCTTTACAACTCTATAACAACAGAAAGTGTAGCCGAGAATGACTAGTTCAGTAAAAGTTCAGAATGCAAAGAACTACTTGTGATTATCCTCATTAACATTATCTCTTACAAAAAAGTTCAGGGTAGCTCCGGTAACATAGGTGAACAGCTGGAGGGTCCCAGGTCCCAAGGACAAAAGACAACCCCCCTGGTAGCAATTGGGGAACATTTGTAATGTGTGGGGAAATGGTCTTTTGTAGTCCCCACTGGAGACCCATTGGACAGGATAACAATGCAGGAGCACAAATGGGAGGCAGGGACAGAGCACTGTCATCCCACAACAGAAAGTGCCTAAACCAGGACGATCATGGAAAAATCATAGTTATTATTTAAGGAAAACTACAGATTTAAAAATATTGAAAATAACTTTGTAATGAAGTTAATATGTTTCAGTGATTTGGTTTACACATACTTTAAAAACTCCCACAATGATCATTGAGATTCAAGTCCACCTATTATCTTTATAAAATAGTGTATTTCCACTTTGTGTGTTTGTTTTGTGTTTCAATTCACACAGCATAACTAATTTTTGTTTATATATTACCTTTTTAAAATGAAAGGGGAGGAAATATCAATTATCCGCCCGTCCTCCATTTGTAGATATTGTTTGATTCATGGAAACTGCAGTTACTGTTTTGTTTATGAGTGGAGGAAGGTGCGAAAAGGGTGGGCATAGCTGGGCACCCTTGATGAGTATTTGTCACGGCACCTTAGTTATATTAACTCCCACTGCACTGAAAGGTTCATCAGAGAAAGAAGATTTTGGCAAAAGGAGAACACAGCTGCGTGAGTCACATCTCACTGAACGCAAGTAATATGTCCCTTGTGCTGATTTTTTTTATTTTACATTGATGCCTACTTCTGCATTGTACACAGCAGGAGCCTGTCAGCAAGTCCCAGCCAATGATTATGGCTGGGACCTGCTGATTGGCTATGTGCAATCACAGCCCCAAGCTCTTGTGTTGGTGAACAACACAGAGCTCTGTATGACAGGCGCCATCTGTCAGCATCTCATCCCTGCAAAGCAGAGATGAAAAACTGAGAGATCAGTTAGTAAAAGCAGCACACTGTACACACATTGCATATAGTTTTAGTAGCATATATTTAACCCCTTGATCGCCCTACATGTTAACCTCTTCCCAGCCAGTGTCATTAGTACAGTGACAGGGTATATTAACACTGATCACTGTATTAATTTCACTGGTGATGTCAGTGGTAGACATGTGCGATTCGTTTCGTACGAATCTCAAATTCGTACGAATTTCCCAAAATTCGTACACTCGGGAGGATCCGAAATACGAATTGCCGTGCGTCCGAATTCTGTACGCAATACGAACTTTTGTTTACGAATTTCGGATCAGTTGTCGTCGAATCGACGAAGACTCCATCATTATGCTTATTATGAGGGGCTCCCACCATCCCTGTCCTATGCTGACTTCCTCCTGGGACTGTACCTCTGCTGTGCTCATTATGAGGGGCTCCCACCATCCGTGTGCTATGCTGACTTCCTCCTGGGGCTGCTTATTATGAGGGGCTCCCACCATCCCTGTGCTATGTTGACTTCCTCCTGGGGCTACTTATTATGAGGGGCTCCCACCATCCCTGTGCTATGCTGACTTCCTCCTGGGGCTGTACCTCTGCTGTGCATATAATGAGGGGCTCCTACCATCCCTGTGCTGTGCTGACTTCCTCCTGGGGCTGCTTATTATGAGGGGCTCCCACCATCCCTGTGTTGTGCTGACTTCCTCCTGGGGCTGTACCTCTGCTGTGCTCAGTATGAGGGGTTTCCACCATTCCTGTGCTGTACTGACATACTGAGCACAGCAGAAGTACAGCCCCAGGAGGAAGTCAGCACAGCACAAGGACGGTGGGAGCCCCTCATAATAAGCAGCCCCAGGAGGAAGTCAGCATAGCACAGGGATGGTGGGAGCCCCTCATAATAAGCAGCTCCAGGAGGAAGTCAGCATAGCACAGGGATGGTGGGAGCCCCTCATAATAAGCAGCCCCAGGAGGAAGTCAGCACAGCACAGGGATGGTGGGAGCCCCTCATAATAAGCAGCCCCAGGAGGAAGTCAGCATAGCACAGGGATGATGGGAGCCCCTCATAATATGCACAGCAGAGGTACAGCCCCAGGAGGAAGTCAGCACAGCACAGGGATGGTGGGAGCCCCTCATAATAAGCAGCCCCAGGAGGAAGTCAGCACAGCACAGGGATGGTGGGAGCCCCTCATAATATGCACAACAGAGGTACAGCCCCAGGAGAAAGTCAGCACAGCACAGGGATGGTGGGAGCCCCTCATAATAAGCAGCCCCAGGAGGAAGTCAGCATAGCACAGGGATGGTGGGAGCTCCTCATAATAAGCAGCCCCACGAGGAAGTCAGCATAGCACAGGGATGGTGGGAGCCCCTCATAATAAGCAGCCCCAGGAGGAAGTCAGCACAGCACAGGGATGGTGGGACCCCCTCATAATATGCACAGCAGAGGTACAGCCCCAGGAGGAAGTCAGCATAGCACAGGGATGGTGGGAGTCCCTCATAATAAGCAGCCCCAGGAGGAAGTCAGCACAGCACAGTGATGGTGGGAGCCCCTCATAATATGCACAGCAGAGTTACAGCACCCGGAAGAAAGCAGCATAGCACAGGGATGGTGGGAGACCCTCATAATAAGCATCCCCAGGAGGAAGTCAGCATAGCACAGGGATGGTGGGAGCCCCTCATAATAAGAAGCCCCAGGAGGAAGTCAGCATAGCACAGGGATGGTGGGAGCTCCTCATAATAAGCAGCCCCACGAGGAAGTCAGCATAGCACAGGGATGGTGGGAGCCCCTCATAATAAGCAGCCCCAGGAGGAAGTCAGCACAGCACAGGGATGGTGGGACCCCCTCATAATATGCACAGCAGAGGTACAGCCCCAGGAGGAAGTCAGCATAGCAAAGGGATGGTGGGAGTCCCTCATAATAAGCAGAACCTAACGACAATTCGTATTTCGTACGAAACGGAACGGAATTTCGGACACAAAATACGAAGTACGAATTAATTTTAATACGAATCGAAACGGAACAGAACGAAACTAATTTATTGACGGCGCCTATGTCTAGTCAGCGGCAGTTAGTCACCCCCCGCAGTTAGTCACCCCCCTTAGTCATCAGTTATGCCCCGTACACACGAGTGGACTTTTCGACATCCAAACTCCGACGGACTGAGTCCGGCGGACTATCCGATCGTGTGTGGGCTGCAACGGACTTTAGCGAAGCTAAAGTCTGACGGACTTTAGAAATGAAGCATGCTTTAAATTTTCCCGACGGAACTCCGCCGGACCCGGTCCCCTTTGAAAAATCCTCTCGTGTGTGTGCTACTACGACGGACTAAAACCGACGCTAGGGCAGCTATTGGCTACTGTCTATGAACTTCCTACGTCGAATCCAGTCGTACGTCATCACGTTCGACTCCGTCGGAGTTTGGTGTGATGGTGTGTGGTCAAGTCCGTTCGGTCGAAAAGTCCGCCAGAACTCCGTCGGAACTCCAGCGGAACTCCGGCGGAACTCCTTTGGAGGTCTGTCAGACTTAATTCCTCTCGTGTGTACGGGGCATTAGTGTCAGATTGTCCACAATATCGCAGTCTCATTATAAGTCACTGATTACTGGCATTAGTAGTCTAAAAAAGCTGTACTGTATATACCATAGTTTGTAGACGCTATACCTTTTAAGCAAACCAATCAATAAACACTTATTGTGATTTTTATTTTTTTGCAAAAACACGTAGCAGAATACATTTTGGCCAAAATTTATGAAGAAATTACTTTTTTGTTTTTTTAATTTATTGAATTTGGTTTATAGCAGAACATAAAAAAACACATATATTTTTTAAAATGATTGCTCATATTTTGTTTATATTGCAAAAATAAAAAACCTAGTGGTGAGCGAACACCACCAAAAGAAAGCTCTATTTGTGTGAAAAAAAAAATGATATAAATGTTGTTTTGGTACAGCGTAGCATGACCACACAATTGCCAGTTAAAGCTGAATAGCAATAATTAGCTGACCATGAAGGGGGTAAAATCTTCTGGAGCTGAAGTAGTTAATTGATCCCTATATCGATCAAAAATCAAAATGACCAGGCTGCCTTCATAAAGGGTGGAAGTACCTCATAAATCATTGTCGTAAAACAGCACTAAAGTAAAATGGCCATACAACGGTGTGGCATTTTGAGTACAATTAATGTATTATATACACAAGCTTATGGTCCTGTAGAACTGGTATGGTGTTTCAAGCCTTCTGTTTAGGAAGAGCAGTCTTTATATTATCTGCTTGAACTTACATGCTCCCGTTTCAGCATCCTGTGTAATGAATTTAATTATCTGAATCAACATTCCTTTGGTAATGAAATTGCTTCATCTGTAGCGCACATTTAGGGGACCACTCAAGTCAAGCATATATCATGGGCAAAAAAAACATTCATCCCCACCGAGCAAACACTTAAAAGACTTCAGACTGTGGATCTGCGAGTTTAAAATGGAAATCCTTGTAATATAGTATTCTGTCAGCATTTATAGAACTAAGGGCAGGTTTGAAATTTTTGACAAATAGGGGTTATTAGATATATGGTTTCCCCTAGTTCATTTGCTTAGTACAAGATTTAGAAGGAGGTCTGTTCAAACCACTAGGTAGGCAGTGTTCCCAGAATAACCATGTAGATTTATTCACAGTGTATGGTGATCTAAGGAAAAGCACGTTTTCCTTGCCATTCTTACTGGTAATAATGATACATAATATGAAGTTGGCTATCACTAACCTCCACATGTTGCAATATGTTCTAGGACCTCTCACAAAATGTAAAGGGTATAATAGAAAAAGAGCGACACCTTAAGTAAAGAGTCCCAATAAGTTCATTTTACTTTACCAAGCTAACAGGTCTGGACTGCTTTTAGCTGGGCTTTGAATTGACAACAATGGCGAAAAGCATTGGGATGAGTTACACTTTTGGAGATTTTAATGTTAACCCTTTGACAACCATAAGATTACCGTCATCAATATAAAAATAATTATATTTTTTCCCTTTAAGAATGTATTTGAACAATAAATAAAGCCATTTCCACACTTGTGTCATTTTTGGTGGAGGAATTATGACACCCATTTGTTGATAACAACTAATATTTTGACTCAAACCCCCAAAAAAAAGTATTTTAAGTTCTTAATCAGGTGATACAGGCAATTAAAAACATGGGACAAATACGTCCCTTGGTCCTCAAAGGGTTAAAGCGGAAGTTCACACAAATTATTAACCAAATCTTATCCCCATCAGTGCATTGCACAGATCCGCAAATGAAGAAAACTAATTTTTTTTAGTGCTGTATTTACCTTAGTATCAGTGTTTATTGTGGCACTTCCTGTCTTTCATTCCCGCGGGAGTAGGCATGTATATAGCTTTTTCCCCGGCGCGGCACTGTCTCCTGGGAGCTAAGTCTCAGGCCTCCCGGGAGTCAGTGCGGAACGCCGCCGAGCAATCTCTTTGTTTGGTTGCCATCACAACGTCGGCTTGAACTGCAGATGATCCCGCCCGTTGTGATGGCAACCTGGAAGTTTACGGCGATACCGCGCCGTAGACACAGGGCATGCGTGTAAAGGAGCGGTGAATGCTGGGAGCTCAGCATTCACTGCATCCTGGAAATCAATGCTTGTGGGCTTCACATGCCCACAAGCAAGATGGAATTGGCCATCATAAGATTATATTTTTATAAAATTATTATTCGAATCGAAAACGGACATCGGGGGAATTAATACACCGAACAAGTGAGTGTTATATAGTGTTTAGCAAAGTGTCAGAATGGCTAAAAAAAAAAAAAAAAAATGGTCGGCGGACCTCCACTTTAAGGAGGTTTTGAAATAGCAAGCGTCAGAAGCTGTTATCATCTGCTTATGAAAATGCTAGTTGCTTGGCTGTCTCCCATTTTTTCAGGTCACTGCCTAAAACTGTAGTGAAGCCACAAAAACCACACTATGCTTTGACAGTTGTACTGACTCCCAAAGAAGATAAATATTGAGCATGCAAGGGGCCTAATGGTAAAAATTCTGTACAGCATTGAGATATGTTTAACAAACTCCCAGTAAAATGAAACTGCTTCATTCCTTTGTTTGTTTTGCTCAACTGTAAGATGTATTGTAACAATGTATGGCCATGAACAGATAAACAGACATCGAAGAAGTAACTTTGATAATTCACAAAAAGTGCTTATTTTTAAGAATAATGAGATATGTTTAGCTGCGTGTGCATACAAGCACTGGCGCATACAGTAGGTGCTTCTACAGTTGATTTCTATGGAAACTAGTGCCGAATGATTAGCTAACGGACAGGATGGAAAAAGCACTGTAGAGGCTAATGCCTTGTACACACTACTAGTCTTTTTTCATTCAAGCCCCTGGGTTCAACGAAAAAAAAGAACCTGGCATCTCAGGTTAGAGCACCTGTACTAACAATCTGATGTTAGTACTGCAACCTCCCCTGTTTTTCTGACTGGGGCACGCCATTGGCTGAGAGCACTGACCGGGAGTCGGTCGGCAGACCATTTCGGCCATGACAGCCTGTCGGACCAGCTGCCTTCCACATGGGGCGAATGTCAGCTGATTTTTATTGAACGTCTTCGACCCGTGTGTACTAGGCTTTAGGGGACTACAAGCTGACATGAGGAGAGCCTAGAAGATATTGTCTCACAGAACTTCCTTTAATTGCTGTCCAACATATTTGTTTTCCCCATTCAAATTTTGAAACTTTGCAACTTAATATACCTTAAAGTGGATGTAAACCCGTCTTGCCACACGGAGTTAATCCAGCTCTGAGCAATCCTCTTTTATTGTTCAGTGAGATAAATCTTGACAAACAGAGAAAAACTTTGTCAAATCCTCCCCCTTCCTGTGAGTGACAGGTGATTTACATATCTCGTGCACTAGTCATGCATTATTTTTTAATTTCCTTCCACTCCTTTCTTCTGCTGCTCTACAAGGATTGGCTGTTCCACACCTCAGCATGATTGGGCATGCTAAAGTCATGTGGGGAGTTTTCTGGGGTTTGACTGAATGTTAGTGATCATAGCAGAAGTTCAGTGTAAGAAATACACAGGAGAAAATGCATGTTGATAAGGGGAATGTAGAGGTGGGCGGTAGTCTACTGACATCACGACTCCACCCACTGAGCCCTGGATAACAGACCCACCCACAAAATGTGCAGTTTTTAGGGTCTCATAGCAGACAGAGGAAAGACATCTGACAGATAAGTATACATGCAGCAGGCATGTATATCCTTCTAGATAACCAATATTGCAGTAGTTTAGAAAGGATGAGAGTGGGTTTACATCCACTTTAAAGGAGTTGTAAAGTCTCGAGGTGTTTCACCTTCATTCTTTGCATCAAGGGGAAAAACCTACTGTGCTGCAGCTGCTCCCTAGATCCCCGCTTTTTCTTACCTGAACATAACTGTCAGTAAAATTCAATTCTCTTACTGATCAGTCAACTCCGGTCATGTTGATTAGAAGACAGATTTATTATAGATGTACAGTACAAACGGGTGATGGACCCTTCCAGCAAGAAGATCCACAGCAAAATCACACACATAAACCTGTAAGCAGCTACTTTATAGTAGTATTTGGCAACCTGCCATTGGCTAAGGCACACTGGTGACTCATAGTGCATTGTCAGCTTTATTGCCAAATCCAGAGTGCCTTTACAAGGTTTCCTATTATGGTAACATCTGCTAGTTTCTTAAGTATTGCCCCAGGCCTTGGTCAGGACCTAAGAAAGTTGCATAAACAATAAGCCAGCACCCTTTTAACTACACAAAGTACATATAAGGAACAAGGCAAATATTGATATCACCTGTAATTCTTTGCATATTTCTTATTATTACCTCCTCTGATATCTATATTTGCTTCCTCAATTTATTATTTCAGTGCATGTCCATTCCACAACTGGGTTTTTAGACCTTACTTCATTGAGAGGAGTACTCGCATCATCATAGATATCTTCTCCTTGGGGAACTGTGTGGTACATTGTCCTGGTCATGGCTGTCTCAATTAACCACTTGCCGCCCGCCCTATAGGCAATTGACGGTGGCAAAGTGGTTGCATAATCCTGATCGAACGTCATATGACGTGATCAGGATTATGAGCCGCTGCACGCCCCCGGGGGTGCGCATCGCGGCGATCGTTGTTGCGGGGTGTCAGTCTGACACCCGGCAACTACGATCTCGGTAAAGAGTCTCCGACGGAGATTCTTTACCACATGATCAGCCGTGTCCAATCATGGCTGATCACAGTGTAAATAGGAAGAGCCGGTGATCAGCTTTTCCTCACTCGCGTCTGTCAGACGCGAGTAGAGGAGAGCCGATCGGCTGCTCCTCTGACAGGGGGGGTCTGTGCTGATCGATTATCAGCACAGCCCCCCCGAGGATGCCCACACTGGACCACCAGGGACGCCACCAGACCACCAGGGATGCCCAGCAAAAGGTAATCCTCCCTAGACCACCAGGGATGCCAGTCAGTGCCACAATGGATGCCAATCAGTGGCCATAATGGATGCCAATCACTGCCCACAATGGGCATCACTGATTGGCATGCATTATTGTTTGGCACTGATTGGCATCCATTAGTACAGTATAACAATACAATGCCGCCTATGAGTGCCCACCTGTGCCGCCTATCAGTGCCCACCTGTGCCGCCTATCAGTGCCCACCTGTGCAAACCTATCAGTGCCCACCCGTGCCCATCTGTGCCGCCTATCCATGCCCCTCTGTGCCGCCCATCCATGCCAATCCGTGCCAGCTATCAGTGCCAATTTGTGCCACCTATCAGTGCCCATCCGTGTCACCCATCAGTGCCACCCATCAGTGCCGCCTATCAGTGCCCATCAGTGCCACCTATCAGTGCCACATATCAGAGTCCATCAATGCCACCTCATCAGTGCCACTTCATTGGTGCCACATCATTGGTGCCCATCAGTGCCGCCTTATCAGTGCCCATCAGTGTAGCCCCATCAGTGCCCATCAGTGAAGAAGAAAACGTACTTATTTAAAAAGTTTTGAAACTGAAACAAAAAAATATTTTTTTTTTTCAAAATTTTCGGTATTTTTTTATTTGTAGCACAAAAAATAAAAACTGTAGAGGTGATCAAATACCGCCAAAAGAAAGCTCTATTTGTGGGGACAAAATGATAAAAATTTCATTTGGGTACAGTGTAGCATGATCGCGCAATTGTCATTCAAAGTGCGACAGCGCTGAAAGCTCAAAATTGGTCTGGGCAGGAAGGTGTTTAAGTGCCCGGTATTGAAGTGGTTAATCTTTGAGAGAGTTCTCGAATACAGGGAATACAACAACATCCACAAGATGGCTAAAACCATGGAGATAAAGATCAAACATGGGGTGACAAGTCCAGTCCATTTCCCAAACCACCTTCAAGCCAATTTGTGAATGGATCATTAATACCCAAGTTTTCTGCGAATTCATTCGATAAAGCTGTCAATCCTTCGAGGGCTCTAGTCACGGTTCCTCCAGGAGCTGTATTGTTAGGAATAAAGGTGCAACACATACCGCCAAACATTTTACAGACCCCCTCCTCTTTCTGCTAGGTTCATATCTAATGCCATCCTACTCTGCCATGCCATCAGAGAGGTAGGGGCTAATTGCTCTGCTAATCCTATAACTGCATCCCTGGTGTAGTTTACAAACCTTTGTTGGTTATAGTATATATAATTAATCCAGTCAACATTCTTGTTTACTGTCACCCACCAAAGAAGAGACTCAAATCCAGCTGCCACTTGATTCCTAGCCTTAAACTCGCTCGGCACTCCATGTGGAACCTCAATCTCATCCATGTAGATCTGGGGGTCAAAAGACCCTGCAGGAGAGGTGTCCCTTCTGCTCCTCTGGTGACCCTTCTTCCAAGGGGACTCTGACAGTAAGCGCAGAGGCATTACCAGCTGTACCAGGGCACAATCCCCTCGGGAATTGGCTGGGATTCTCGATCTGAGCCTCTTATCTCCGCATAACCACCAGATGTCCGCCCTTTGGGTGTCGTGCTCAACCTAGTCGTCAACCTCTCCCTTTACAATTTTGTTATTCCTCTACGTGCAGTAGTCATCCGGTAAAGACCCCAAATCTGTGCCACTCATTCCCCGAAAGTGCAAAACAAGTAAAGTTGCCAAGGTATGCCATGAGAGCTGGGGGTATCTGAGGTCTCTGAACCTGGGGAAAGAACAAACTTAACGTGAGACAAGAAGTGTTGGTGTCAGGTTTGTATGTTTTTTGATACAGCTTTAGCATACACCCTAAGCCATCTGGATCTGTATTATTATTTAAGGGTAAAGGCACTGTAGCTAGCTTGGGTCTGGCCCCTGCACAGACCAAGCAGTTCTCTTTTTTAAGGGTATTAGCAGTGTATATTAACCATTCAAGCCATTCATTCTTATCCTGGTATCCTGTTTCTAATGTTATAGTTTCTTCCGCTGTGAGATTGGTGAATCTCACTGTGGGTCCTAATACCTCTACTCTAAGTTGGTCCTCATTAGCTAATTATTTCTTCTTGTTTGTCTCATTCTTTGGTTTGACTTCAAGGAAGAATTTCCCAAAGGGTCAGTTCCTGATATCCAAGCTCCTATACGGTATAACCTCTGATCTTCTAGTTTGGGGTCCTTCAGGGAAATCAATAATATATTGCAATTCTTTGGTTCCGTACAGGGAGAGTGGGCCACTTTAGTTATGGTTAATCTATTCTTTAAATCTCCTGCTGCTGGGATCTCATATCCCCAATCCTGGGCTGCAGTTGTCCACATAACTGAATCCCAAGTAGTACACCCGGTAGTTCCAGCCAAGTAGCACACGTATTTGTCTGCCCAGGTCAGCTTACCTGCTTCTACCTTATCTCCATAATCTGTCATCTAGCAGAAATCCACCTGTATAGTACTGATGGTTCCCTCAACAAAGGTGAGGTTCAATGCTCTTCCTGTCTCTTCCCAATTGATTGGTTCCACTATCCTCCCATGTCTCCTACCTCCCCGTATAGAGGCCTCTCCTAGAGTCACCAATGCTGCCACGAGGAACAAAATCCCTACCATCCTATCTGAAGTGAGGGGGGCCTAAATAGGGCCTTTTCTTCACCAAGGTTGAGACAAGCAGACCTTTTATCTGCCTCCCTTTGTAGTTGGACTTTCCCCCTCCTTCAGTCTTTCTGTCCCTACTCTGCCTATGTTTACCTTTTTACAGTGGGATTGGTGAATCCAGGTAGTCCTTTCAGCAATTCTTACTGCGGTGGGAGTAGTAAGGAGTACTTGATATGACCCGTCTCACTTAGGGGAGTGCCAATGCTTCTTTTTGATCACCTTGATGAGGACCCAGTCTCCGATTTGTACTTTATCTTCTCCTAAGGGCTCTCCTTCTGGAATGGAACACACTTGGTTAATTTATTTCTGTTTTAATGATCTTGGCATGTATTCTGCTGAGGTTCTCTCCACTTCCTCTGCGTGGGTTTGATTTGGTAATAAAGGTATTTTATAAGGTCTACCATACATCATTTCAAATGAACTCAGCCCCTCCTTAGTGGGGGTGATGTGCATGCTTAAAATAGCTAGTTGGAGACAGTACATCCAATTTTTTCCTGTCTCTGCCATAGCCTTTTTTAGCTTGCTCTTTAATATCCCATTATGTCTTTCTACGAGCCCTGCTGACTGAGGGTGATATGCACAGTGATTCTTTACTTCTATACCCATCACTTCTGTCAAGTGTTTTATGGTCTGATTTACAAAATGAGAACCATTATCACTATAAATCTTCTCAGGTATCCCAAATCATGGAATGATATCTTTTAGTAAGGCTTTGGATACTGTTAAGGTATCAGCACTTCCTGTGGGGAATATCTCTACCCATTTGGTCAATGCATCAATGATTACCAAGCAATATTTCTTCCTTTCACATTTGTCTAATTAAAAAAAAAAAACATGCAAATGTTTTGGAATGGATATTGAGGTGTGGGGAACTTCCCTTTCTGTGGTCTTATGCCTCCCTGAGCATGTCTTGCACATATAATGCATTGAGAACAAAAAGTTTTTGAGTAGTTTGTAAAGCCATAGGCTGCTACCACTTTATTTAGTATCTCACTCATCCCCCTGTTTGACACACGTGTTACTCCATGGGTCAAGAATGCTGCATACTTAAATAAAGTCTTTGGCAGGACTGGTTTGTTCTCTGGAGAGATATATATGTCCTCCTGGAGGGTGCATCCTTTTGTTACCCAAAGTTGTTTTTCAGATGGGGGTGCACAACTTTGCATATCCTTCAAAATTGTGTGATCTAATTCTATATCTTCCTGTTGTACTAATATTTGTGTAGATTGATTAGCTGCTTGTTTAGCAGCTTTGTCTGCTTTTTTTATTCCCCTCACATATTGGGTCTTTGCCTTTTGTATGGGCCTGACATTTACATATCGCCAGCTCCATTGGAAGCTGGATAGCATCGAGTAATCCTAAAACGAAATCAGTATGTGAAATGGGTTTGCCCCCAGAAGTGACCATTCCCCTGTTTTTCCATTGCTGGTTAAATACATGCACTGTAGAAAATGCGTACTGGCTGTCTGTGTAGATAGTGGCCTTTTTCCCTTCAGCTAGGGTACATGCTCTTGTAAGAGCGATTAATTCTGCTACTTGTGCTGAGTAATGTCTAGGTAACATTTCAGCTTCCAGTACCTCTATTTGTGGGACGATTGCATATCCAGTAGCATTCGTGCCATCAGGATACTTTCTGCTGGATCCGTCAACAAAAAGTGTCATGTCAGAATGTGGTAATAGGGTGTCTTTAAGGTCACTCCTAGGTAATACCTTCTCAGCAATAGCGGCCGTACAGTCATGTTTTTCACCATCTGTTGGTATTGGCAGAAGTGTGGATGGGTTTAAAGTAGTGCACCTTTGGATGGTTATATGCGATTGTGTCAAAAGCACAGTGATACAGGATAAGTGCCTTGCTGGGCTAAGGTGTGAAATTTTCTGTTGTAGTAATATTACTGATACAGCATGTGGGACCTTTAATATGAGCGGGTGATACAGTACAATGGAGGCTGAAGCCTTAATTGCTTCTGCTGCTGCGACCACTGCCTGCACACATGGGGGAAGTGCTCTTGTCACATTATCAAGTTTAGTGGAGTAATATGCGATTGGTCTTTGTTTACCCCCATGTGTCTGTGGCAGTACTGATGTCATGTGTCCCTCTCTTGAATCTACAGTTTGCTCAAACAGTTTCTCATAGTTGGGTAGTCCAAGCACTGAGGTACTTGTTAATGTTCTTTTTAATTCAGTAAAAGCTGTCTCATTTTCTTCATTCCACTGTATGTCATCCTTCTCTGTTCCCTTCATTCCTACCTCTTCCTCTATACCTGCCCTTGCCATTCCCCCTGTTGCCGCCCCGACCTCTCCCTCTGTTCTCGGGCGCAGCATCAACAGTATATTCCTCCCCATCATCCTCATTATTGTCACCTTGCAAGAAAACTTTCACTTTCACATTCTTCTTTCCTTTCCCCTTAACCCACCCATCATTATGTTTTGCCCATTGTAATGTGTCTAACACTCCAGCTGTTCTATATGTGACCATAGTTTTTGTGATATGCTCTGGTTTTAATCCATTAACAAAAGCTATCTTTAGCTGTTGCTGATATGCACTATTCATATTTTCAGCTTTGGGGAGCCTGGAGAACACTTTAAAAACTTCTACCATGTTTATTCAGATCATCACTGACACTTTCCTTGTCTTCCTGTACAGTCATATTAATCTTTTGCCAGTCAGTTCATTGTATCCATTGGAGATTGCATCTCTGATAGAAGGCAGTCAATCTGTCTGTCAAATCTTGGCAATCATGGGCCAGTGGTTCCCCTCTTATGTTGAGGGGGCACTGGAGCTACACAGGGGTGCCAATTTCCTTTTACTGATGCCCAATCTGATCCTAGAACCCTCTTTAAGACCCTTTCCACTTCAACCCCGTTTAGCCTATAACTGTTCCTGAGACCTTCCATATTTTAAATTAATTCTGGGGTCCCAAACTTAGGATGTTTAATATGGTCGGTAGCCTTCTGCACGTCACTCTCAGTCCATGGTCTGAAAAAACAGTCATAGTTAGGGGCTAACTCTCTCCTCCTGTAACACAGGCAGGTTTCCGTTACATCAGAGGGGGCGGGGTCACCCATACGTCACTGGGGAAGCCCGGGTTTGCCCTTGCGTCAGAAGTGGGCGGGGTCAAGTGACGGGTGGCCCCGCCCTCCGCATATAACAAACGTCAGGCCGCCGGGATCCCCGCAGTGTCTCCTCCGTGGAGACAGAAGATGGATGGATTCGCTGCACTGAATCAGATCAGCCATCGCTGGACATCTGTCACTGGATAGCAAGAGTGGATTACCACCACTGGAATCTTTTTTTTATTTTTTATTATTTTTAATAAAGGAATTTTTCAAAAGTGTGTTTGTCTTATTTAACAATTTTTTACACTTTCTTTGTGAAATGGTAGGGGTACTTTTGTACCCCCTTACCATTTCAAACAGGGGGGGCCAGGATCTGGAGGTCCCCTTGCTAAAGGGGGCTTCCAGATTCTGATAAGCCCCCCGCCCGCAGACCCCCACAACCACCGGCCAGGGTTGTGGGGATGAGGCCCTTGTCCTCATCAACATGGGGACAAGGTGCTTTGAGGGGGTCACAGACCCCCAAAGCATCCTCCCAATGTTGAGGGCATGTGGCCTGGTATGGTTCAGGAGGGAGGGGGGCCGCTCTCTCATCCCCCCTCTTTTCCTGCGGCCTGCCAGGTTGCGTGCTCGGATAAAGGGTCTGGTATGGATTTTTAGGGGGACCCCACGTCAATTTATTTTTAAATTTGACGTGGGGTTCCCATTAATATCCATACCAGACCTGAACGGCCTGGTAATTGAATTTGGGGGACCCCCACGCTTTTTTAAAAAATTTTTTTTTTTTTTTTCATCAATGACTTTCAATGAGTGTTCTCTATTTTACGGAGCCGACAATTCATAATAGCTGTGAGTGATTTTAAAGGACTTTTTTTCCTGCATAAATGACACTTTGTGCAGGGACAGTTCTAAGCACTGGAAACATGCGCCCCTTCACAGGCATACTATACACACCCCCCAGGTACAAAATTTAAAGGAATATTACACTTTTATTGTTTCACTTTAATCATTATTAAAATCACTGCTCCTGAAAAAACGTCAGTTTTTAAAACTTTTTTTTGCATTGATACATGTCCCCTGCGGCAGGACCCAGGTCTCCAAACACTTTTTAGGACAGTAACTTGCATATTAGCCTTTAAAATTAGCACTTTAGAGTCCCATAGACTTTAATAGGGTTCTAAAGTTCACACGAAGTATGCTATATACTAGCTCCGTCGAATCTTCTTTATACATTCAGCAGACACCATGAGCCTTCAAAGACAGATTCGACCGTAATTCATGTGGATTTTCGGACGAATGCAATTTTTGAACGAAAAACTAAATAAATAAAAACGAATTTCGGGAGTAACTAAATAAATAAATTTTTCGGACGAAAGCGAAATTACGAAACAAAATTTTTTACTCTGCACATGTCTACTGCAGAGTAAAGCCTAAATTGTGTCTCAAAGTTTAGAGCCACAAACGTTCCCTATTCTTAGGGAAATCAAAAAATAATATTTAATGAAGAAATGTGCCTTGTCTTTCCCTTTTACATGGTGGCTTGATCAAGCTGATTACCTACTATCCAGTGAGCGTGCAATTTTTCTGGCTACTGTGTCTAAAATAAAACATTCTAATTGTTATTTCTTGATTCAATCCTTGTCTCTCCTTCAGAAATTGCAGCGTAGTAAAGCTTACATGCAATGCATCGACTGTGTGATATTTGTGGATATTGTTTGTAAAATAACCTTAACTCTACCTTTTTTTGTTGATAAAACACGTCTTGCCTCTCTCAGAATTGAGTTATTGTCTTTGGAATAATACACTCCACTACATAGTTACATAGTTAGTCAGGTTGAAAAAAGACACAAGTCTATCTAGTTCAACCAATGAAAGGGAACAAAAAAAATCATACAAGTCCATATACACAATTCTATACCCACAGTTGATCCAGAGGTAGGGAAAACACTCCAGCAAAGCATGACCCAAATTGCTCTAGCATTAGCATTTTTGGAGATTAAATCCAAAGATTTAAGAGTGCCCCCTTGTCCTCTGTGATGACCTTAAAATGAATAACTCAACACCAAGTTCACTATATGAACCACCTATGTATTATACATGTTGATCATATCCCCCCTTAATCTCCTCTTCTCAAGAGAGAATACATTCAGTTCCTCTAATCTTGCCTCATAGCTGAGATCCTCAATGCCTCTTATCAGTTTGATTGACCTTCTCTGCAGTTTCTCCAATTCCCCAATATTCTTTTTGTGAGCTGGTGCCCCAAACTGAACTGCATATTCCAGATGAGGTCTTACTAATGATTTCACAGGGGTGAAATTATATATTTCTCTCTGGAGTCTATACCTCTCTTAATACAAAAAAGGACTTTGCTTGCTTTGGACATTGCAGCTTGGCATTGTATGCTATTTTTAAGCTTGTGATGTATCAAAACACCCAGATCCTTCACCACTATTCATGCCCCCAATTGTACTCCCCCTGGTGTGTATGATGAATGCAAATTATTTGCCCCCAAGTGCATAACTTTACATTTATTGACAATAAATCTAATTTGCCTCATAATTGTCCAATTGAGGTCGGCTTGTAAGGTGGAGACATCATGTAAGGATCCTATTCCACTGCATAGCTTGATGTCATCTGCAAACACTGAAATGGTACTTTTAATCTCAGACCCAATATCATTTATAAATATATTAAAAAGTAAGGGTCCCAACACTGAACCTTGGGGTACACCACTGATAGACCATTCAGCGTAAGAATTATTAACTACTACTCTCTGAATTTGGTCTTATTTTTTACTTCTTGATTACATCCTAACTCATCTCTCCCTTAGAAATAAAGATGCAATAAAGCAGCATATGTACGATGCATCAAAAGTACAATATTTCTGGCTATTTTCTGTGAAATATAAGACAAATTTAAATTTTTTGATTAAAACCTGTCTTGTCTCTTCCTCCTAAATTGTGGCCTTATAAAACTGCTTATATAAGTCAGTACAGTATTTCTGACTATCGTCTCTGATATAATAAACTCTCATGTTTATTTTATAATAACTATCCCTCCCAAATTGCAGTCTGATTAAGCTGCTATCATACCATGCATCAGATCATGGATGTACAAAATGTATGACTATTGTGTCTCTAAAAGAATAATCCACTCTAAGTTTATTTCATGATAAAACTTATCTCTTCTCTACAGCCTCAGAAATGACTGATTTTCAAGATTCGCCAACATACACTTTATTGGTGTTTGGATTTTGCAGTTTTCAGAATTCACAATGTGTTAGATCAGGGGTCTCCAAACTATGGCCCTGCAGTAGTTCAGGAATTACATTTCCCATCATGCCTAGTCATGTCTGTGAATGGTAGAGTTTAACAATGGCTCATGTGACATGTAGTTCCGCAACAGCTGGAAGGCCGCAGTTTGGAGATCCCTGGGTTAGATGAACACCCCATGAATAAAACCAAGGCTCATTTGCTCATCTAATTTGTACTGATACCAGTGACATTTGTGGGGTTGCTGTTTGGTGTGGTGTTCCCCAGAAAAACAGTAATGTTCCCAGAAGTATTTTGTTTTACAGGACCTTTTACATTGCAATGTGGAGTGTTTGATATTTAAAGTAAGCCATAGTGAAAGGGTAGATCAGTATAAAGTATATAAGTACATCACAGTGTACAATGAAGATAACGCTGAAATATATAATGTCCAAAATGGGCTACAGAGTGAAACAGAACGGCACTTCATAAAGAATATAAGGTTTTTTTTTGCATGTGATTGAATATTCTATTCTTCCAAAGTGAAGAATCTTAGAAACTTAGCTCTGGAGCAACTGCACTTGCAAAGTGCAATGGCATTTAAAAACTTCACGGTCATTTTACTTTAGTAAATTCACCTCATTGTCTTCTTAAGCCCGGTACACACATACTGAAACTTTGTCGGTTCAGCAGGAACCAGACAGCTTTTGGTAAATGTGCACCGCTGTCTGACAACCATCTGCTGTCAAACAATCTTGCTGCAAAACCAATATTCGGTCAGCACTTGCAGCCAATGGCTGCAAGCGCTAACCTGTGTATTCTGGTGGGAGTCCCCCCTGTCAGAATATAATAGTGCAGCAGGAAAGATCTACGCATCACACATGGTTGTGTTAATGTGGAGATCAGTCAGTTTTCCTTTGTTCAGCCTGCTGGTTAAATGAAAAAAAAAAAACTGACTGTGTCTACCCAGCTTTACACTTCAAAAGACTAGGAAATCATCTTTTGTATTGCACTTTTTTTTCATAAAATTGTGTTTGATTTAAAGTAACACTAAACAAACCGTTTTTAAACAATAAATGCATCTCCCCGTTCAGCCTCCCAGTGAGACGACCGCGGTTATCCCGCGGCGACCGAGCCCACAGGACCTGCGTCTGGACTCACAGGAGTCTCGACTGGCACGCACGTGCGCCGCCACTGGTGTGCACGCGATGGCAGGGCGTCAATTTCAAATGGACGTACCTGTAGCCCAATTTGCCTGCCCGTGCCATTCTGCTGATGTACATCGTCGTGCGCCAGTCGGGAAGTGGTTAATGTAAAAAAATAATAATTTGTTCAGTGTCAATTTAACTTATTTGTTTTATTGAGTTAAGGTGCCTTTGAATGGTATGCCCATACTGTGCAGACAGACTGTGCAGACAGACTGGGTCTATAGAGGTATGTCAATGTATAAAGTGACATGTGAAACAGAGCACAATACATGGGGTACTTGAAGTTAGCCAATCTACAACAATGGGTATTTAATAAACACTGACTTTTCTAAAAGGGTACCTACTTTAACCACTTAAGAACCGGAAGATTTTTCCCCTTAATGACCATAATGGTTGGCAAGTGGTTAATAAAGGTCAGAAACATGGCTTTAATAAACTTAAAGCATCATGAGAAGTGATGTTTTAGTAGTGACAAGAAGCAACACTAATGCCGCGTACACACGGTGGGACCTTTCAACGGACTTGGTCCGGCGGACTATCCAAAGGACTTTGCAGCTGAGGTCCGCCAGACTTTCAAACGAACGGACTTGCCCACACACGATCACTCCAAAAGTTTGAAGGATTCGAATATGATGACGTAGAATAAGGAAGTTCATAGCCAGTAGCCAATAGCTGCCCTAGCGTTGGTTTTAGTCTGTCGGACTAGCACACAGACAACCAGATTTTTCGACCGGACTCGAGTCCGTCGGAAAGATTTGAAACGTGTTTTATTTCTAGGTCCGTCTGACTTTTGGGAAGAAAAAGTCCGCTGGAGCCCACACACGATCGAATTGTCCAATGGATTGCAGTCCGCCGGACCAAGTCCGTTGAAAAGTCCGTACGCGGACTGTGTCTACATGGCATTAGTTACACAAAACAGGCTTCTCCTCACAAAACATTAGTGGTGGCAGTAATTAGAACCTAATAGATTGTAAGCTCTAATGTTGTGCTTTATATTGTTAACAATAAGTATGTGTGTAGTGTATAATCTACTGTAATGCACAGCTTAAAAGAATATTAATGCAGAAATAAATGATGATCGTAGCACAGTGACTAAGTAATAAGCACGTTTGAATACATTAATGTGTTCTTAGGTTTGATACCAAAAAAGGAATAAGTCCAATGCTTTCTGGTAAACACTAAAGAATATGTTGGTGCTACTTAAATAGGTAAAAAAAAAAAAAGGATAAATGTTCATAAATTTCAGTGGAAGGTGTTTAACACAATCTAGGTGAATTTTATAGAGGAAGCTCATAAACAGCCACATATAAAACAACGCAGTAAAAATAAAACCTAAAGTTGTAAATCTGTGGCATGTAAAATGCAGGCACGCCTGATGCCCCTTTTAGAGGAAGGGCATCAAAAGCTGTATTTCTACAAGAATAAATATTACAGAAACTAGTCCCACAATATTAAAAGTAATTACATTTTTTTTACTCCTCTAAAATCAATAAGCATAAAGAATTCATAATAGAAAGGTAGATCCCTTTCACACTGAGACGCTTTACAGGCACTATAGCGTTAAAAATTGCGCCTGCAAAGCGCCTGTAAAGCGCCTCTCTTTTTACTCCAATGTGAAAGCCCGAGTGCTTTCATACTGGAACGGTGCGCTGGCAAAAAAAATAAAAAGTCCTGCAAGCAAAATCTTTGAGGCACTGTAGGAGTGGTCAAAAAAAAGGGGGTAAAACCATGCTGAAAAACTAGAAAACGAAAAAATAACAATCAAAATCATAAGGCTGCTGCTCAACTGTGGGATACACACACAATCAATAGAAAAAAAAAGGAAAAATCTGTGCCAATACATAAAAATAGCTGTTACCCTTATGGGAAATAAACAGCACCACTTTCACCATTGAACCTATTAAATTAAATTAAATTAATAACAGTCCATAAAGAAATTCATAGGGAAGGTTCTTTGAAAAATTAATCTCTCAGCTTCAAACGGATGCACCAAAGTGATTCCACACACTTATCGATAATGTGCCCAGCCACCAACAAAAGAATGTGCTTACCAGATGGTAAAAACGTAAGGAGCGTTATGGTATAAGCCAATCGCAACCCCTCGCCGGGACCAGGTGTCTTGCTATCCCAGGAGTGACCTTTCATACAATAATATGTTCGGGATAAAGAGAGAAGCTTCCCATAGTGTAAAACCATTAATAATTTTTAAATTGTAGACGAAAATGCACTTACATAGACAAGAAATATTCAATCGTATAGATACAAGCTGGCCGGCAAACTTGGCCTCTCATTCAGCGTGGTGACGTCACAGCGTGCCCTCCCAGATGCGTTTTGTCAGACGTGACAACACCGCTCCTACAGTGCCACCAAAGCTCAGGCAAAGCGCCACTGCAGCGCTGCGCTTTGAACCCTTTTTCGGCCATTAGCGGGGGTTAAATATGCCTCGCTAGCGGCTGAAAAGCGCTGCAAAAACAATGGTATATCGCAGCTAAAAATAGCGGCACTTTACCTGTGTAGATAACTTTCTTGGTGTTGATTTAAACACTACTTACTATAGCACAAAAAAAAGTTTTGTAAGTGACCTGCATGATTCTACACATTATATTTGTCCTGCATCAGGCTTATTATTCCCACACCTGACTACATCACATTAGGCTTACTTCACAGCATTTCTGTGCATTAAAGCAATAATAACCCTAAAATCAAACTTTTATTTTATTGTAGCTTACCAATTCGAAAATGTGGTGTCTGCATTTGTTTTCTTTTTTAGGCTTGAGCATTTCTCATCCAGCGTTTTTGTGGCATTTTTTTAGCGTTTCAGTGTGCATGGAGCCTTAAGCCCCATACACACTATCAGATTTTCTGCTGATTTTTGTCTTCAAATTTACCAAAACTATGCAGTACAAGGGCCTGCCTGATTGCATACAAATTGAAACTCCTAAGGTTTGACCTCATATTATATGGTTTTGGTAAATCTGAAGGAGAAAATCTGATAGTGTGTTATGGGGCTTTAGTGTGTTGCTTATCCATTAAACACTGACACTTAAACGTAAACACTGACAGGGGTGCTTACAATGATCAGCTTTTATATATTTATATAAAGCCCCCCTCCCCCACCAAAAAAAAATAAAAAATACAACTGCTTGCTGTTCCTGCTTGTGTAACTGCAGTGTGAGATAGAGTTTGGCTTCAATTTGTTAGCGTATCTAAATCTGCTAGTTCATCTAACACTCCCCTCCCCCAAATTAACAATGCTGCTGTCTGTTGTGCTTCCTGTTCTCATTCATCACTCTAAGCCCTTGTACACACGGTCGGACATTCCAACGGAAAATGTCCAATCGGACCGTGTTGTCGGATAATCCGACCGTGTATGGGCTTCATCTGACTTTTTCCATCAGAATGTCCGACCAACAAAGTTTGAGAGCTTGATATAAAATTTTTCTGACAACATGATCCGATCAGACTTTGTTTGATCGTTTGTAGAGAATTCTGATCGGACAAAGTGCCACGCATGCTCAGATCAAATTCCTAGACCAAAGCTATTGGCTACTAGCCTGAACGTAGTCCCGTCATAACTAAATAACGTCATCACGTTACGAACGATCGGATTTTCCGACAACTTTGTCCGACCATGTGTATGCAACACCAGTTTCGGACAAAATCCGTCTGAAAAAATCAGACGGATTTTGTTGTCGGAATGTCCGACCGTGTGTACAAGGGCTAACAGAGATAGTGTGTTACTGGCCAGATCACCAAGTGAAAAAAGGATACTAATGCAGCCATCACATCTAACGGTTAGTAAGCCGTAGCAATAAATTACACTTTTGGATTTAATACCGCTTTAGGCTACTTTCACACTGAAAGTGCCATCCCTTAGTGGTAAAGCGCTGCTTTTCGGCCGCTAGCTTTTAACCCCTTTTTAAGAGGGGGCTCTTAGGAAGTGCTGCCTATTCATTGCAATGGGCAGGGGTGTTTTGGGAGAGCTGTGTACAGCGCTCCCAAACCGGCCCAAAGAGGCTGCTTGTAGGACTTTTCTGAACGTCCCGCAAGCTCACCGCCCACCCATTGTAATGAATTGAAGGCAGTTTTCAGGCGCTTTACAGGTGCTATTTCTAGCACTAAAACGCCTGAAATCTGCCTCAGTGTGAAAGGGGTCTAAATGTGTGCTATATTAAAGAAGCTTATTTATATTGTATGGACTGGCAGCTCACTTTTAAAGGGATTGTAAAGATACATTTTCTTTTAAACTTAATGCATTCTATGCATTAAGGTGAAAAAACATCCGACAATGACGCCCCCCCCCCCCCCGTTTTACTTACCTGACCCCTCGAAAGTCCTCGCCTCCGACATCCTCTTCAGCCTGGCCATTGATTGGTTACAGTGGATGGATTGAAAGCAGCGCAGCCATTGGCTCACGCTGCTGTCAATCACATCCAATGATGCGCCACGCGGGGGCGGAGCCAAGTGATACAGTGAGCGGCTATGGCCGCCGGCTGTATTGCGGGAGCGTGCCGGTAAGTACTTCTCACCATGCGAGAGAGCCGAGTCAGCCGCCGAAGGACCCCAGAAGACCAGGTTCGGGGCCACTCTGTGCAAAACGAGCTGCACAGTGGAGGTAAGTATAACATGTTTGTTATTTAAAACTAAAAAATAAATTCTTTACAACCCCTTTAAGCACCCCTTCTCTATAGCCACGCCTAACGGTTTTGTCTCTTGATGACGTCAGCACGACGAAACCGGTAGGCGTGGCTATAGAGTAGTGACCTCTTTTGAATACACCGCAGCAGCTGGCAGTGTGAGGATTTCTTATAGTGAATCTTGCTCTGGTAAGATGTGAGTAGTTTTCTGTTTTCAATAAACCTTTCTTAAAGATATACTACACTATGGATTCTCCTCCTTTTTACATGTAACGTTTAAATGAGAATCGAAACTGTGGATGGATGAATAACCAAATTCCCAGGAAGATGCCAGAGGGCGACACAGGGCCTATACAATGTGAAGGCGGTTTTCCCCCAGTAGGGGTAAAGATCTGGTGAGTGCAATATAATTTATTTTCACCAAAGCGCACCGGGGATTTTCTTTGGATATTTGCACGAGACACCATTTGGATTATGAACTGTTTAATATATTACAAAGGACTTGTCGGTATTTTATGTTTATAGGATAATAATATTGCATTTATTTATTTATTTCAGTATTTTTCACTCAGTGTACATTACCAATTTTTTTTTTTTATTGTTTCACAACCTTTATTGTTATGGATGTATAACTGTTTAAATAATTGCACGGATTAGGAATAATTTTATTAATTAATAGAGTTCCACACATTGACAAACATTTTATTTAAGCGTATAGCGCCAATTCTACCTGACTTTTTTTCACATGCTAATAAGCCCCACCCGTTTTCAGGGGGGTACACAAAGTAGAGGCAGCTCGTACCCCAAAACATCTTAAGACATTTAAGAATTTTTCAGTAGTATCACAATTTTATATGTAATTTCACTTTTTTCCAAACACTGATTCAGGGCTGTTTAATCATCACTATTATATATACACATATATATTTTTTCAGCAGGAGGTCCCTGCAAAAGGGTATGGACACTAATATCTTAACAATTTGTATAACAACGATAGCAATTTTATAGTGCTAACAAGTTGAGGGTTAGTGGCAATAAATATATTAATTTAAAGGTATAGCGCCAATTCTACCTGATTCCTTTTTCATATGGAAGGGTTTACAACCACTGTGATCAGCAAATCCGCCCATTTGTAATACCCACCTTCATGCCAAGCATCAATGAAAGATTGTTGATGACTACAATAAAGACTGACCATACACTATACCAGTGATGGTGAACCAGATGCTTTGGAACTACATTTCCCATGATGCTCATGCAGTCTTCAGTATATTTGAGCATCATGGGAAATGTAGTTTCAAAACATCTGGGGTGCCAAGGTTCTCCATTACTGCACTATACAATCTGATTGTACAATCTCTTTTAAATTGACCATCAACTATAAAATGCAGGGGCCTGCCTGATTTTATATTGTTAGAATGGATTGTTTAGGTTTATCCTCATTACAAAATTTGTGGTAACTCTAATGCCGCATAAACACGACTGAACTTTTCAACAGCAAAGGTCCGACGGAACGAATCAGTTGGACAATTCGATCGCCTGTCGGACCTTTGCTATCCAAAAATCTGACGGACTTTAGAAATAGAACATGTTTCAAATTTTTCCGCCAGAACTCTGCTGGACCCAGTTCCTATGGCGAAATCCGCTCGTCTGTATGCAGGTCAGATGGACGAAAACCGACGCTAGGGCAGCTATTGGCTACTGGCTATGAACTTCCTTATTCTAGTCCGGTCGTACGTCATCACATTCGAATCCATTGGACTTTGGTGTGATTGTGTGTGGCCGTTCATTCGGAAAGTCTGCCGGAAAGTCCGGTCGTGTGTACACAGCATAAGAGATTGTGCAATCAGTTTGTGTCCATGGTCAGGTTTGTGAAATATGTACACAAAAAATGACATGTGTGACACTGCATTACTTTTATATATGTAGCATTAACCCCTGAAGGAGGTGCTGCTTTTATTCGGGCTTACCGTTACCTCTTCTGCTTACCTCTTCATCCTAGGGGGTCCCGTGGAAAGTAGCCCAAATGAAGATATATCAGACACGTGGTCCTTTTTGAAGATTTATTTAGGGGTAACACCAAAGAAAGACACAGTCCTTCAATAGAGGGTTAGAGGATAAGGGGAGTTCAGGCACCTGGCAATTGCGGGTTAGAGGTATCAGTCAGATCCAGAGGACAAACAGCTCCACAGACTGGATCCAGCAGTCACCGGATAGGCCCCTCTCACTTGACCTAGCAGCCAATGATATGCCAAACAAAGTCTCTGCCACAGACTTGTTAATGAAACTTAGCGGTTCTTGAAAGTAGATGCACAGCAAAGTCTCTGCCACAGACTTGTTAATGAAACTTAGAGATTCTTGAGAGTTTTTAGGAAGAACTGCCATACAGTACCAGATTCTTTCAGCCGACCCGGCGATACTGTAAGGATATTGATCCGGGATGTGTCCTCAAACTGAGTTTCCAGGCTCCTCCAGAGACACCAGCCTTGCACTCGGTCCTCCACTGGAAAAGTCCTCCCCTGGATCCTTCAGCTTTCCTTGGCTTCTTCCCGCAGGCGAGACAGCACAGGACCACCCCTGGATCAGTAGGCCCCAAGACATTCCTGGGCCTACCCTCTCAGTTGCAGAGCCTCGGGCCAGCAGGCCCCGAGGCACAAGACCATGGGGTTGGGATCACAGACCCCGGGAAACAACGAACCCAGGAAAATTGTTTCGGTACCTTAAATACCCTCTCCCAGAATGCACAGCAGGGAAACCACATCCACTGAACCATTTCTGAGCAAGAGGCGGTATTCAATACATCCAGCCTGTTCCTGTTCCACACCCACTGACGGTGACAGTGACACCTACGTTCAGGTGGGAATCAGTGCAACCCAACTGGACCGGTACAGAAACCAGAACTTTAGAGAAATTAGTCTGAGCCAAACTACAGCTTCAGATAATTAAATTTAAGAAAAAAAACAATAGCGTCTGCTCATCAGGAGCAGGGTGCTACATATATACCTAGAAATGCAGTATAATTTTTTTTTATAATAATATTAGAAATATATGGAAATCTGCATATACAGTACCTGGTTTTACCAAATATATTTAATTATTGAAGCGATTCTTCATACAGTACAAAGACATAAATAAACGGTTGACATAAATACCTCTTGCGCACTGCACATCCATACAGGTGGCACACCTATATTTTGTTTCAGTAATTCTGCTTTATGTTTTCCCATGTCAACGCTATTTCTACTGCGTGCTCATTTCACAATGAGTCAGCATCATCATCTTCATCCAATGAATAGGGAAATGACTTAGGGAAGAGTAAAGGTGACCTAGAAAACAGTAATATTAAAACAGGAAATAATTTTCAGACTGTAATCTAATAAAAAGAGACTTTTAGGGCCTCATCTAAATCAACAACAAAAAAACTATAGGTATAAAGCAGAGCAACATTTCCAGTACCCTACAATAGCAGACTATAGGGGCAACAGAATGAAGACATAACTAAGTAAAATAACATCATCTTTATTATACAGGGTTTAAATGAATAAAATAAGAATGTCCAACCACAGGCAAATGGGGAGGAATTATATACTTTCTATCAACCGTAATTAGCTCACAAATGATCTGCATAATCAGTTATGTGCATACAAGAAAATATAATCCATAGAAAGTTATACAGTATGTTGTAGGCTCCTGTCTGTATGGTTAACATTTTGCCAACAGTTTGGCTTCCTCAGGATCTGGACACAGAAGCAAAATGAATTGCCAGCAAACACAGGCAGCCGATGCCGATGGTGGCCTAGTGATGGCGGCCAGATACAGACGAGTTTGTGTATACTGAAGTCTCATCTTTTGCCCTATGGAGGATTAGTATTATTAGCACTGCTCACAGAATCCTGTACATATTTAAAGTGAACCAGTCTTCGTTTGGTCCCGGTATCCAATATTCTTATTCATACTGGCTATATGGTGCTTTGATTAGCATATCATTGTGGATGCCAATTTTGGGTTACTAGGCACTTCATAGACCAGTTATTTTATTGGGCCTCCTTCACCATCATTTGTTTAGGGCTACTAAGTCCAAAACTGTTGATTTGGCTGCCTCCGCTGTGCGCATTGGCAGTACCCCTATGCCTGCCTGGGGCATTTAGGGGCGAATGATCAGCTGCCTGTGTTTGCTGGCAATACATTTTTCTTCTGTATCTGGGTGCTGAGGAAGCCAAACTGTTGTGGAGATCTTGACTGTACAGACAGCAACCTACAACATATATAATTCTATGGATTGTACAGTATTTCTGTGTATGCACATAACTGATTACTGTATATGGATCATTTGTGAGCTAATTCCAGTTGATGTAAAGTATATAATTCCTCCTCATTTGCCTGGGGCTGGATATTCTTATTTTATTCATTTTAACCTTGTATGATAAAGATTATATTTTACTTTCCGTATTTTTCAGTGTATAACAAGCACAGGCATTTAACATGCATCTTAACTTTAAGAGGAATGTTTTAGCAAAAAAACTTTACACAGCTCGCCGGCATAGTACACAGACTCCCTGCACAACACACAGCCCCCTGCACATTACACAGACCCCTGCACAACACACAGCCCCTTGCACATTACACAGACCCCTGCACAACACACAGTCCCCCTGCATACTACACAGACCCCTGCACAACACACAGCCCCCTGCACATTACACAGACCCCCTCACAATACACAGCCCCCCGCATAGTACACAGACCCCTGCACAACACAAAAACCCCCCTGCATAGTTGCATAGTACACAGACCCCTGCATAACACACAGCCCCCTGCACATTACACAGACCCCCTCACAATACACAGCCCCCCCTGCATAGTACACAGACCCCTGCACAACACACAAAGACCCCCTGCACAACACACAGCCCCCGTGCATAGTGCACAGACCCCCCTGCACAATACACAGCCCCCTTTCATTATAAAGACCCCCCCTTCCAGGAGACCCCTAGTCTCTTGGGACAGCGATGCCAGCATATTCTAAGGTTGAGAAAACTTAACACTGTCAGCCTGTTAGCACATTCTCATACACCGCTCCTCCTGTGTCACTCTCATTGTAAATCAAAGCTTCAAAGCTTCTAAATACCTCCATTAACACCAGACCTAGTCACGTGACTGCTCTCCTCTCTTTCATTGACAGTCATGTGACTGCTCTCCTCCTCCAATCAAAAGCTACACACAAGGAGGAGGTGGAGCGGGAGAAGGCAGCCACAACGAGCAGCGTTAATTGAGGGATTCAGAGGCGTAGATTTATATTGAGAGAGACACAGGAGGAGCGGTATATGACAAAGGGCTGGCAGTAATATTTTTTGAACTTTAAAGTTTACTGGCAGCGCTGTCCCAGGGCCGGGAGAGGCGGACAGCTGGCCTGACACCTTCTCAATGGGTGGCACCCGGGGCGGACAGTCCAATCTCCTGTTGGCAAAAAAAACTGATATTGGCGTATAACAGGCAGGCACAGTTTACTCTCTATTTTCAGTGTAAAAAAGTTATACACCGATAAATACGGTAGTTATTTCTCATTCTTGTTCATTCAACTTGCGGGTTAAACAAAAAGAAAAATGATCCGATTCCAACACTTCGAGGTAGATGGGGGAATAATTCCCAATTTGGTATTGTATTCTGACAGTGGGGAGCCTTTCCCTGTCAGAATACAATGATCAGTGTTGGCTATAGCCAGCAGGACTGATCACTCTGAAAAACTTGACAGGGACCGGCTGAATTTTGATCCATTTATAGCCAGCTTTACAAATCATTTGATAGTTTTATAAACAGTGTATACGTGTATATTGTATATATATATATATATATATATATATATATATATATATATATACAGTGGTGTGAAAAAGTGTTTGCCCCCTTCCTCATTTCCTGTTCCTTTGCATGTTTGTCACACTTAAGTGTTTCGGAACATCAAACCAATTTAAACAATAGTCAAGGACGACGCAAGTAAACACAAAATGCAATTTGTAAATGAAGGTGTTTATTATTAAAGGTGAAAAAAATCCAAACCATCATGGCCCTGTGTGAAAAAGTGATTGCCCCCTAAACCTAATAACTGGTTGGGCCACCCTTAGCAGCAACAACTGCAACCAAGCGTTTGCGATAACGTGCAATGAGGCTTTTACAGCGTCCTGGAGGAATTTTGGCCCACTCATCCTTGCAGAATTGTCCTAATTCAGTTACATTAGAGGGTTTTCGAGCATGAACGGCCTTTTTAAGGTCATACCACAACATCTCAATAGGATTCAGGTCAGGACTTTGGCTAGGCCACTCCAAAGTCTTCATTTTGTTTTTCTTCAGCCATTCGGTGGTGGACTTGCTGGTGTGTTTAGGATCATTGTCCTGCTGCAGAACCCAAGTTCGTTTCAGCTTGAGTACACGAACAGATGGTCGGACATTCTCCTTCAGGATCTCTTGGTAGACAGCAGAATTCATAGTTCCTTTTATCACGGCAAGTCTTCCAGGTCCTGAAGCAGCAAAACAGCCCCAGACCATCACACTACCACCACCATATTTTACTGTTGGTATAATGTTCTTTTTATGAAATGCAGTGTTCCTTCTACGCCAGATATACTTGGACACACACCTTCCAAAGAGTTCCACTTTTGTCTCATCGGTCCACAGAATGTTGTCCCAAAAGTCTTGGGGATCATCAAGATGTGTTGTGGAGAAATTGAGACGAGCTTTGATGTTCTTTTTGCTCAGCAGTGGTTTTCTCCTTGGAACTCTGCCATGCAGGCCATTTTTGCCCAGTCTTTTCCTGATGGTGGAGGCATGAACGCTGACCTTAACTGAGGCAAGTGAGGCCTGCAGTTCCTTGGACGTTGTTGTGGGGTCTTTTGTGACCTCTTGGATGAGTCGTCGCTGCGCTCTTGGGGTAATTTTGGGCGGCCGGCCACTCCTGGGAAGGTTCACCACTGTTCCATGTCTTCGCCATTTGTGGATAATGGCTCTCACTGTGGTTCGCTGGATTCCCAAAGCTTTGGAAATGGCTTTATAACCCTTTCCAGACTGATAGATCTCAATTACTTTCTTTCTCAATTGTTCCTGAATTTCTTTGGGTCTCGGCATGATGTGTCGCTTTTAAGGATCTTCTGGTGGACCTTACTGTGTCAAGCAGCTCCTATTTAAGTGATGCCTTGATTGTGAACAGGTGTGGCAATAATCAGGCCTGGGTGTGGCTAGAGAAATTGAACTCAGGTGCGGACAACCACAGTTATAGTATGTTTTAACAAGGGGGGCAATCACTTTTTCACACAGGGCCATGATGGTTTGGATTTTTTTTCACCTTTAATAATAAACACCTTCATTTACAAATTGCATTTTGTGTTTACTTGTGTTGTCCTTGACTATTGTTTAAATTGGTTTGATGTTCCGAAACACTTAAGTGTGACAAACATGCAAAGGAACAGGAAATGAGGAAGGGGGCAAACACTTTTTCACACCACTGTATATATATATATATATATATATATAAATTTATTTATATATTATTCATTTACCTGTTTGTCTGTAATATCAGTTAAAAGCTTACATCTGTTGTTTTTCCTGTTTGAATTTAAAACAAATGTATTGATTTACCATTCGTTTCTGTCTACAAAATTAAGTGAATGTACATACATACCAGTATAGCAGAAATATTGATAAGTGCACCTTATGGTATTACCTCAAATTTGTGCACCTAAATACCTGGGAAAAGGAAGGTAAGAACTTATTATTAAATATTTGCATATAGCTCACCCCTTTTACCCTGCACATATACATGTAAACGCAGGGGCAAAGGAACTCAACTCCAGAATTTACTGGTAATGCGTGCGAAAATTATCCAGTTTAGCATAATGTAAGTTTGCAGACCTAATAGCCCACAAGGGCAAGCTGGAAATCACAGTAGTAGTCAACACAACTACAGTGATAGCCACACTCTTGTGAGTCCTGCTGAGGATCTGTACGATCAGCTTCCCCATTGTACAGTAATCACAAAGGGTGTTTTCTTGTCACCGCCTCCATTTATTGAACACCCTTTATTTTTAATGAATACAAGGTATTCCCTGATTGGAAAAGGTGGGGTTTGCGATGTCACAGAACCTCTTCTCTACTTTAGCCAATCAAGACTATCACTGTAGTAGCATTGACTACTACACTTATTTTCAGCTACATCAATGGCCCACCAGGTATGAGTAATGCATACTTACAGTACATTGTGCCAATCTGGACAAATGTAAGCATGCAATGCGAATAATTCCCGGAGCTTAGTTTTAATGCAGGTATAAGAATTTCCTATTTTAGAACATTTCTTATCTGCAAGGGTACAGAAGCAATTGTTTGTAGTTTTATAATGCATTTAGTGCTGATGGAGCCCATTAAACTTAATTTAGTAAATAAAGACCAGTGGCCTGCCGTTAGAGACCGGCCTTGTGGCTGCCCCTACTTTTGTGATGTCATGGCGCTGCCTCTTTAAGCACCTATGTGGACCATTGTGATGGACAGCTTCATCAGCCAATTGTAAGTTTCTCTGTAATCCAGAAAGTGATGTAGGTACTTCAAGAAGGTCCCTTTTACACTAAGGCCTGGACTGTCACATAAGTGGGAGCTTTAGGTAGGAAAATAGGGGTTTTAGTTAGTTAAGTTTTTTAGTTTTTCGTTTTAAAGAAAAAAAATACCTAGTGGGGAGTTGGTAGAGTTTTGAAGATCAACTTCAAGATCTGAAATATGACAAAATTTCACATATATCTCACATCAAACAGGAAACTATTGAAACAACGATCTAATACGTTTCCTATGAGAAGCACAGCTCCTGGCAACATGCTCCTCTATGAATCTCATCTTTTAAATTTGCATTCCAAAAACTTGGAACCCAGACTACAAAGTGTGAAAATGTATTGATGTCTTGTAATAAAGAAGCTGCCTTTTCACCAAACTGGTAAAACCTGCCTACTCTACTAGATGCAAAATGTTATTTTAGATAAACACAAAAGTCACTGATAACTGGGCAGATAATGAAGATTAGCACTTCAATTATAATAAAGAACCAAGGTTATCTCTTAGGATGAGCTGTCCTACCAGATTTATATATTTGTTTTTTATTAGGACAGTTACAGACACCATACACCTTAAGCCGCCCATACATGGATCAAAATTCAGCCAGTTGAACAGGGGCCAGGAAAATTTAGATCCATGTATGGAGGTGGTGACTGTATAAAAGTCGATCTACAGATCGACTTCTGTACAACCAGCCTGACAGATAAATGCTGCTGGATTGGCGCCTCTGCCAGCAGTGCCAATCAGTTTAATCTGACAGTGGGGAAGTCAACTTTCTGTCAGAAAATTTGAGGTCGGTGGGGGTGATTCCCCTATCCACATCAAGTGTGTGGATGAGGGAATCAGGTTGTTTTTTGTTCAATTGGTTGGTTAAATGAAAAAATAAATAAAACATATATGGGCTACCTTAAGAATGCTACCTTTTCCAGAGGAATGGAAATCATTGCAATAAATGGGTCATGTACCAAGATAATATATAGATGACCATTGGTGACCTCCTATTTTAAATACTAGTTGCCCAGCTGTCTCTGGTTTCAATTCTTTATGATGCACTGACCTGGAAAGTCATAGTGAGGTCAAAACTCTACTCTACAATACTGAAGCCATTGTATCAGTGAGACTGCAAGAGCTTTAGTAATTATAGAAGGAAAAGTCAGCAATGGCCTACATTTTTTAATTCACGTATTTAAATACTGCTGACAATTTGTGTAGGGTTTTATATTTTGCATTTTCACATCAGTCCCTACTCCCTATCTTGCATGCAATCTAAGGTCCCTAAATCACAATCATGCATACACATATGTAGCACCCTCTAGTGCAGTGTTTTTCAACTCCAGTCCTCAAGGTGCCCCAACAGGTTATGTTTTCAGGAATACCCTCACATGAAATGGCTTTGGTAATTACCAAGGCAGTGAAACTGATCAAATCACCTGTGCAAAATAATGGAAGGCCTGAAAACATGACCTGTTGAGGCGCCTTGAGGACTGGAGTTTAGAAACACTGCTCTAGTGTAGAGTGCTAGTGTAAATACATTTTTTGATAATGTAGGTAAATTCAGGCTTGGTTGGCAGCCAAGCCTGTGTTGAATCTGGGTCAGCCTGAGTGACTCAGGGAGGCTGAATGACTCATGAGGCAGCACCTCTGGCACCTCCCCCTACTTGCTGGAAGCTTGAAGAAGCCTCCAGAAGAATGGGAGGGAGGTTAGGAGGAGCTGCCTGGAGTATCATTGAGGGCCCCAGCCAATCCCTGGCCAAACCGACTGGCAGGGAGAAGGCACCTCTTAAATACTCTGGGTCATGCCAGCAGGGGGCAGTCGGGTTGAAGATGGAGATGAAGTGCTGAGGAGGCTGTCTGTGGTCATTGAGGGTAGCCCCTAGTCTGGGAGCTGACCTCGGGCCTGGGGCTTGGGTGCTGGAGGGATCTTGTTAAAACACAGGGAGGAGTCCTTTCCAGAGGCACGGGAATAAGAGTGAGGACAGCCGGAGCCAGGTAGCATGTCTGAGAGATCTCCACTGAGTGTGACAGTCTGGGAGGGCTAGTGAGAGTGGCAGCTGCAGCCAAGCAGGCTGGCAGTGCCTGAAGAGGTGGTACTGAATTCAGTAGCCACAGGAATGTAGCTGGACACTGGAGTTTCTCTGCACAACCACGGCCCCTGCCTGTAAAGGGCTTCTGCTTAATCTGACTAAGTGCCTTTCTGTCAGATTCATCAAAAAGTGTTCCAGAAGGGCCTGTGTTGTTTTCTGCAAGCAAGTGAGTGCTGGATGAAGAGGGTGTACATAGAATGTATATAGAAAAGTTGTCCCTGAAGAAGTTGTTCCATGTCAAGTGGGCACTGGACTGTTTCATGATTCTGGGATACTGTGAAGATTCGGGGGGCCTGGCTGTGCAGGATCCCTATTCACCAGTGGCTCCTATGTGGTGTGCGCTACATATAGTAGGGCCAATTTGCCTACAAGCATGTCTTGGGAAGAAACCCAGGTAAACACAGGGAGAGAATACAACCAACCTACCACTTAGCAAAGGTTTTGGTTCTCTTATTTACCCTACAGGTTTAGTGAAGGTTTAGTGCAATATCGTGTTTGGGGTAAGCCATTTCTCATAACCTCCCCTTCCCGAAAAAAAAAAATACAAGTGAAAAAAAATACCTGTGGCTCTTTCCATAAATCTTGCTAGCTGATAACTTCCTGTGCTCTCTGGCTGTGCTGATGATAATCAATTATGTTCTCAGCTACCTCGTAGGACAACATAACCAAGCTCCTCTATGTTACAGAGGGGAGGGGCTCTGTAGTCATCACCCTAGGTCTGAAAGTGGCAAAAAAATACCAGTGAAAATAAAAGGGAAGAAAGCTTAAGAAAAATAAAACTATTGCAGCCACCACATCTGAGGACCAGTAAATTGTAATGTATTACATTTTTGGTTTTGGGTTTAGATATGTTTTAAAAGCTTGGATACAATTGAGAGAAGTGATTTTAAAGCAAGGATTTTATGAAGCAATCTCAGACACAAACCATGTGAGGATTCTGGAATATGACTGCAGTAGACCAGACAGAATTCAGATAAGGATTAACAATGTGGACCTCTCGACATTAGCATAGTTGAGTGTTTTCTGGACAAATGCATTTCACTTGTGGGTGGGGTCTAGCTGCACTCATGTGCATAGGGGAACACCTTGGCTAAAGGCATGTTCATCAATGTTGAATTTGGAGGGACATGCAGAGCCATTGCCCACTCCACCAGTCCAGCGTACCTCCACTACCTCACCCCCAGTAATAAAATGAAACCCCGCCGGACACATAGCATGGTTCTCATGCATGTTCTTAGTTAACTCTTGCCTACTCGTACCTAGTGATCAGGACTTGCATCTCTGTAACGATAGTCTGTTCCCGGTGAGCAGAGGAGACAGACCGCTAGGGAGGGAGTCAGGGCACTGAGCCCCCTTGCTACCGGAGGACCTGTTTAGCCTGGGTAGCTAACTAAACATACAATACAGTAGGCATCCTGCCTACACACTGATTGGCTTCACTTTCTCCCTAGAATGTCTGTTTAAACTGACTGGTTGAGGTACTTTTGAAGTGCCCTTTCTGAAAAATCATAATCTTTTTTTCAATAATTAGAAGTGAAACTTTGAAATGTGCATTTTACCTTTTTACAAAGTTGTTATTTAGTGGTTACATACTGTAGATGGTCCAGAACAGATCTAAAAGTGGTAATATTTGTAAAAGAAATATCTGACTGTGGAATCAACATCCCCTTGCATGGTTCTTGAAGCATTAATACTGTTTGGAGTTGCGTCATGGAATTATTTTTCATAAAAGAATGTTACAATTGGTCGTCTTGTCTCTTAACTTGTGGACGTTCTTGAGACATACCAAATTCATCCAGCTGGCTCAGGTACTATTAAATAAAGGAATGTGTTCCTGCCAAATAGCTCACAACTATACAGTACATCATGCACTAAATTAATGAATTGTGAAATACCTTTATTTATACAAAAGAGTATTATGCAGATTTTCTAAAGAGTACTAAGCTGGAGTTCACATTTAATCCTATTAATTTGCAATGGAATTATGGCATGCAAATGGATAATAGTAATTTCAAATGCTTTTTTTAAATTATTTATTTATACGAAACCTTCACATTATGAGCCAATGACTGCTGTTCCCACACATGATTAAGCTGGCTTTCTAGACTAGCAAGAATTGCTTTTAAAGAGACACTATCACCTTACGCATGCATGACAAAGTGAGAGAATCTCTGCAAAGAGGTCCCTCCTGAGCCACTTATACTCACCTTGACAGCACGTTATGCCAATATGACCCCTCCACTGTAAAAGGTGCAAGTGTAGAAGCCAATCACTTGGCCCAAGTATCGTCACATGACCAAGAAAGTTATGTTACTGTCCCTTTTTGTCCTTAACACCAACAATTGTCATGTAGGCTGCACTGCCCTTCTAGGAAATCTGTTGAGATATATAGAGAAGTATAAAAAAGAGCTGCTATGGAATCGGAATGTCCCAAGGCTGCAATCCTCACCCTTGCATCAATACTTAGAAATCCAGGAACTGGTTTATACATTTTTTTTAAATATATATATATTTGTGTATTATAAGCTACTATAGGCACACTTCCATGTACTAACTTGGCAACTGACGTGACAAATAAAGAGTTTAAAATGTTTGGCACCTAGGGGTGAAAAACATACATACCACCTAGGAGTAGTAAAAATTTGAACAATCAATGGTGGACAAAGACCTGGAATTACTTGTAGATTGTAGACCTAATAACAACATGAAAATATGGTTTCTAGAGCCACTTTTCCCAACCTTTTTTCCTTGAAGGAATGCCTGAAATAATATTTCTGTCTTAAAGTGGTTGTATACTCATTTTTTTAACTTTTACCTACAGGAAAGCCTATAATAAGGCTTACCTGTAGGTAAAAAAAATATCTGCTAAACCTGTACGGTTTAGGAGATATTCCCCTCGGTATGCGCCGCTGACTGCAGCAGCGCATGCGCACAAGGGGATTCTCGGCTGAAAGCCTGGCAGTGGCCAGACCCGGCCGGGATGAAATCTCCGCCGCGATACCCGGAAGAAACGCAGAGGGAGCATGTCAGCTCCCTCGGCGTGGATCGGACCAGATGTCGGGGTCTCGTTCTAAGGTAAGTATTTCATAATGAGCTAGTATGCGGTACATACTAGCTCATTATGCCTTTTCCTTTGCAGGTAGGAAAAAAAAAACATCTGCGGGTTTACTCCCGCTTTAAGGAACCTCTGCTAAAAAATTTTTTTTTACAGCTCACGATATACTTGCTTGATGAGTAAAGAGTTAAGAATCGAGTATTTGACATTCAGTGCAGATCATTTTATAACAGCCTCCTCAACGTTCAGCAGCAGGAAGAGGACAGGGCAGCCCTGCAGTGAAGATTTCTACAGAATCCAGCAGCCTTCACATCCTGGGACACCGTTCATTACAGTAAGTAACTAAAGCTGTAGAGAAAGATACGTTTTTTAACTGAACTTCACCTTTAAAGTGGTTTTAAAGGCTCAAGAATTTTTACCTTCATGCATTCTATTCGTAAAGATAAAAAACCTTCAGTGTGCAGCCCCCCTAATACTCACCTGAGCTCCCTCTCGATCCAGCGATGTGCACGAGAGCTGAGCTTTTCCCAGGTTTCTCATTCCTCATTGGCTGAGATAGCAACGGAACCATTGGCTCCTGCTACTGTCAATCACAGCCAGTGAGCCAATGAGGACAGAGTGGGGGGCAGGGCCGAGCCACGGCTCTGTGTGGCTTTGGGACGCATAGAGCGAGGTGCGGGAACGAGCATGCACCGGTGTCCTAAGAGCAGGCGGCTTGCTATTGGGGGCACTGTCTAAAGAGGAGGCACCAAGAGCATCGGCGGGGAAGGATCAGGGCTGCTCTGTGCAGAATCACTGCACAGGGCAGGTAAGTATGACATGTTTGTTTTTTTATTTGTTTTTAAAGTGAACCTTTAATGTCACTTTAATATTTAATTCTCACTGGAAATCATAATAAAAATTTTGACTTGAAATAAAGATGACAACCAATAAGACTCTATTCAGAGCTGTCACAGACTGTTCTCAAGAAATCTCCGGTTGCAAGAAGTATAGTGCTTCTAATATGTAGAAGGAAAAAAGGTGCGTCAAAGGTGCTGAATTTACCTGGGACAAACCCTCTGCAGAAAATGTTCTGTGACTGAAGAGGAGGGGTGATGCGAGTGGGATGATTAAAAGGAAATTTACAATCATTTCCTCCCTGGTTTGGTTACAAATCAACAACATCCTGTTCTTTTGTTGAAGGTCAGGGGCGCCTGCCAGGCTGGGAAGTGAATACACTATTAAAGAGACAACGCGTGGAGCAGATACATCCAGTTGTGGATTTAATCCACATGAAGAAACTGTACACTGTTGTTTGCTTATCAGTGAATCATGTGTTTCCTATTTTCCAGTAGGAAAAATGAAGATGTGTTGTAGTGTACACATTACACACCAACAATCGCTTTTTTAAATGCCATGTATTCAGTGTAAACATTTTGCCAGCAGATGCAAGGCAGTAGTTATAATAATAGCTTTACAGTAGCAGTGGTTGTGATTTATTGATGTTTATTATTAGTAGGTGACAGCAGAATAGTAGTTTTATTATATTATCGTTAACATTGTTAATTGTAAGTAACAACAGTGATAGTGTTCTTATCATTAGTAGCAGCAGCAGTATCAGTCATTTATATTAGCAGTATATTAATAGTACATTGTAGGAGTGGTTTATTTTACTTCCAGTTGTATATAATGTTATTCAAAAGCAAAAGCTTTCAGACTATGTACCATATACGTTTCAGCACTGTCATTAACTGAAATTAGTAGATTTTTGAATTTTAATTTCCTGAAATTCCAGAGAAAACAGGGAAATTTCAGCAAAAGTTTACTATTTTGGCAAATACAGTATATTGAAAACAAAAGGGAAGTTGATATTGAAGTTGATGTGCAATTTGGGTAAGGATTCTGTCTATCTCTTGTGGTGGTGGTGAGGGAGGGGGGGGGGGGGTGTTCCCGGTGTTCCCTGTGTCAATGTCCGTTTCCCGCAGAGGCGTTGATTTTCCACCCACCGCTCTGAATTATTGCGCGTCAGCCGCCACTGCTTTCAGTATTTGGTTCTAATGAAATTTTGAAAACAAACCTTTTCCATGTTTTTTACGTACATTATAGGCAATGTCATTGACCAAGTATGCTTAGTATGTCCAAATATGGTCAATGTCATCTCATGTGAGAACCTGTCGCTTTATTTATATCAGCTGTCATCCTCCAGAGCTGTCAGAAGCTGGCAAATACAAGTAGGATCATGTCTACAAGTGGCTGTTTTTTTTTTTCTTTCAGTCCCTTACTTATTTACATGTGGATGCTGGTATCTGAGTGCCTCTTTATTGTTCAAGTTCAGTTTCCAAAAAAGCCCCCCTTCTCCCCTTCTACAAACCCCCACAACCACCGGAGCAGGGTTGTAGGGACTACGCCCTTGTCTGCATCAACTGGGGGGCAAGGCACTTTGCCAGGGGGTCCCACCATGTTGAGGGCATATGGAATTGTATGGTTTGGGAGGGGGCACATCTTTCCTGGCATGCCTGGTGGCATGCATGATAAGGCACTGGTATGGATTTTTGAGGTGGAGCCCATCCTTCTTTTTCTTGATTTTTGCACAGGGTTTCCCCTTAAGTTCAAATATGGAATTTGCGGGGATGCTACACAGTTTTTCTTTCACATGGGATCTCCCTTAAAATTCATACCAGATAGGGCCTGGCATGTTATGGGAGCACCCCCTGGGCCATGAAGGCAAATCAGGCCAGGGGACATTAACAGTTGTTAAGAGCTTTTCCTGCAGTTGCTGGTGTCCTATTTAACCTTTGACAATGGGAAGCTGTCAAGCATAATAGCAGAAGTAATACTGATATTATACATTACATTCAATAGATTACATTATTGTAGAAGGTGTTTCTTTTGAAAGTAGTGTGGAAGCGTCAAAAAAGTTAGGTGTTTTCCTGGTGCTACTGTCAGTATTTTAAATATTGACATGAAAGCTAGTCAAGAGTGCAATGTCAATGTTGTTGTGCACTTTGGCACCAATGATTTGTCCCAGAATGATTTGCTTTCTGTACAGAAGGATATTCAGAGTTTAAGCTGGAATATTCACAAGGTAGGCTGTACCCTTACCAGTCTGCAATGCACAAAAAAAAGGAAAGTCCTTTGTACTGCAGAGCTCAATATTTGGTGAAAAGAAGTGCATAAAGATAAAGGTTTTGGTTATGTTAGTCATGATGCTAGCAGGTGGTCTTATTTGAGCTGTAAAAAAATATGGTTTTCATCCTTCACAAAAGGGTACTGAGCTTTTTTGTATGGAATTCAATTTTTTTTTTGGACATGCATTTAAACTGAGAAATGGGAGCAGCGATTTAATTGATAAAGGAATATTTCTGTTCCCAGCAGGTAAAAACAGGGGTTGTGTTTCTAAGAACTTGGCTGATGCAGTAGTTAAAGTGGAAATTCATTCTAATGGGAAAGTTCCACTTTATGTCCTCCTGTTCACCTCCTTTAACATTTTTGGCACATTATATATTGGGGGAGGAGGAGCAGGTACTCTATAGGTCCTAGGAGGCTGCAGGGTCATTCACAAAGCACAGCGTGGCTCACGCATGTGCAGTGGGAAGCTGGCTGTGAAGCCTCAAGAGTCACAGCAGGCTTCCCACAGTAAACATGTGCTAAAGATCTGAAGGCCAGAATAGAGCTGGCCCAGGTGAGGCTGGCACTGGATCCTTGGACAAGTAAGTGTCTATTAATTAAAAGTCAGCAGCTACAGTATATGTAGCAGTTAAAAATTCTGGTACTAAAAATGCAGGGTTAAATGTTTTTGGTTGTAACATCATATTTGTGCTGTAATACTCATAGTATTCTCAACATGCTTTGTGAGATCTTATGTATAGGGATATGTATAGGGTTATGCCTAGGGATAACTTGGGCTTTCTTGCAGCTATAAAGACATGGTTCAGGAATTCAAATGACTGGGAAATAACTATACAAGCGTACACACTATACAGGAAAATCAGAGTAAGAAAAATAGAAGGTGGAGTTGCCATTTGTGTCAAAAATAGCATAAAAATTCCATCAATTAAAGAAACAAATTAGCTATTTAAAATCATCAGCATCTTCCTGCAAACCAGACAGGGCTTGTCCCTAAAGCTGGTTATGCAATGATCGAAATGTGGCTGGTCCTTGGGGAACCAGCTGAACTTTAATCAGTGCATGGTCCATCCCTGCTCAACAGATATCGAATTGATTGACTTCTGTTGAACGGACATGTTGGAATATTTTTCTCGAACAGTGGCTGCATCCAATGATCAGTGTATTCTGACAGCAGTGGGTGCAGCTGTCAGAATACAGCTAACATATACCGCATGCGATAACACATGACTAATTTGCATAAATTATTGCATGCAATAAATAAAGTGCAAGTCAAAAAAAAAAAACATTATGTGGTATTTACCGCAAAATGAAAAATGTGTAAATATAGTTTAAAAACCATGTGGTAAGCTCCTAAGTCCAATTCATAAACAGACCAGAGAGTAAAAACAACATGCAATATTGATCACTATGGTTTTGCTGGCGGTGTCACATGTGCTATTTGTCAGAAAACAGCATGCCCCCCCCCCCCAATAGCTGGTTGCTAGGGAGCGGGCATTAACAATGGAGGACTCATCAGTTGTCAGTGGGTTCCTTGCTGCCAGCTGAATGCCAGCTGAATGTAAAAAAAAAGCTGCCGGCAATTGAAAATTATGAAAAAAAAAACAGTGTGTGTTCCCCCCAATGCATACCAGGCCCTTTGGGTCTGGTGTGGATTTTAAATGGGAACCCCACACCAAAATACATTTTTTTTTTAAACGGCGTGGGGTCTCCCCAGAATCCATACCGGACCCTTATCTGTGCATGCAGTCCTGCAGGTCAGGAAAGGGGGGACAAGCGTGAGCCCCCCCCCCCCCTTATGAACCATACCAGGCCACATGCCCTCAAAATGGGGGTAGGTGCTGATATGGTCTGGGTGGGGGACCCCACACCATTTTTTTAAACATTTTTCTATTGTCAGTTTAATACCGCTTAGAGATTGTTTCAGAAGGGCAATATTTTTATGAAGCTAAGAAAAAAACACAAGGAAATTACCTCAAACTAGCAGGACGAACATTCAAAACTAGCCTGAGAAAGCATTTTTTGCAGAAAGAGTAGTTGATGCTTGGAGCAGACTTCTATGAGTGGTCAGTTGTTTTCTACAAGAGGTAGTCAGTCGACAGTAAGCTAATTTAAACAATCTTAGGACAAACATAAATCAATACTCAGATAAAGGTTGTGTAAGGCTTGTAGCGTAGCTCAAAGCCGATGGCAGTGTTAGGATGTGGGAGCAGGCATCTATCCACTGATCCAAAAGTGTAGGCATGTAGAAGTGAGATGGTGCTCTAGGTATGTTTGTGATGGTATGTGGCCTCAGTCAGCCCACAGTGGTCAAGCCCTGGTGGATGAAATGCATCAAGCAGGGGCCGGAGCAGCACTGACTGAGGTCACCTACAATACCCAAAGGAGTAGATTTGATGGACCACTTGGTCTTTTTCTGCCATCACTCTCCTATGTTCCTATGTTTCTACTTCTGTAAAATGTTTTAAAAAAACAAAGATAATATAAATTAAGAGGTGTAAATGAAACTTACTGGGCAAGCACAAAGGTTTAGGTAGAAAAAAAGTGCAGCGCTGGGTAATATACTAATAATACTATAATAAAAAAATGTGATTAACAATGTTCACACAAGTGATGTGTCCTAAGTGATCAAATATTCAGAAAAACAACATAATAGTCCATATGTGTTAATATGATCACTACATAAGCAGCAAACAAGTATGTCTAGACACAAAAAACTGTTCATAGATGGAATAATCCAACAAAGGAGTTTTCACAAACAGAATCCTAGATGATATGTTTCCACCACTAGTGCAGCCCGTCACCTAAGAATAAGCAATGGAGGCTTACCGGAAAGCCAGCGACCACCCTTATTCAGGGGGGTCAAATAAGGCTTAGTAGAGCAGCAGGGTTGCTGTTAGCCCTTGTACACACGGTCGGAGATTCCGACAACCAAATCCATCAGAGTAATTCCGACAAATTAATTCCGGAAGAGGTCCGGAAGTGATGTTGCATACACACGGTCGGACTAAGTTGTCAGAAAATCCGATTGTACATAACGTGATGACGTTATTTCATTACGACGAGACTACGTTTAGGCTAGTAGCCAATAGCTTTGGTCTAGGAATTTGATCTGAGTATGTGTGGCACTTTGTCCGTCGGAGTAGGCTACACATGATCGGAGTATGTCCGATAGGAGCATTTTGTCTGAAAATTTTACCGGCAAGTTGGAAAACTTGGTCCGTCGGATATTCCGACGGAAACAGTCCGATGCAGACCACACACAGTCGGAATATCTGACAAAACAGTCCGAAAGGACACATTCCATCGGAATCTCTGACCGTGTGTACAAGGGCTTAGAGTACCACCGACTGTCCTCACAGGTAACCGGCCAACGTCTATGGAGAGTTGTTTCAGAGGCGCTTTTGTCAGAAGACGATCGATGCGCATCAATGGGCGTTTCCTTCCACAGGTGGGATGTAGTCATCCAATGGATTTCCACAAAAAGTTTTGAGGAGAAAAAGAAGACTCCAATAGTGCAGAGGTACCTTTTATTGGTTTATTCAAAAAGGTTTCAAAGGTTCACAGTACATAAAAAGTTCCTTGCAAGGCTAAAAGATAAAAAAGCTCTGCTAGTATCTAAAAAGCGTTTTGCGCATGTGCAATGTGTGTATGCACAACATTCCTACGGCCGTTTCGTCACAGCTAACGTCATCAGGGGTCCAAAAAAAAAGTCATTTTTACATACCTAGTGCAATTCTTCCTTTTTTAATTTTATGCACAAAAGGTTTATTTAAAAAAAAACGATTTTTGAGGGAGTCTATCCCACATTTTCACAGTTCTTACCTTGAAGAAGCCTTTGCTTATGTGGAGGTTAAATTTATTTTCCTACAGATGTAAAGAGTGCCCTCTTGTCCTCGGTAACAACCTGAAAGTGAAAAACTCAACACCAAATTCACTATATGGACATCCTATGTATTTATACACAGTGATCATATCCCCCCTTAATTGACTCTTCTCCAGCAGTAAATCAAAATGACATTCAGTAAGGGCAAATAAAAATTAGAACTAGCTGACAAATTTCACAGCTCGGTCATCAACACGGTAATCTATTTATATAACGTAATCCATTTATAAATGTTATCACACAGGATTTAAACAACTTTCACCCAAGGCTCTATTGAATCCGACAAGAAAAATGTATGAATGTTGGGCGATCGTTGTGTGAAAAGGTTTATATTGGGACCCCTGGGATTTGAGATGTATATTTGATGCATTACACAGCAACAACCCTTCCTGTTTCCTGTCTGACACAGAGCTCTGCAGCTGGAGCAGTAAAGGGTTACAGGAGACAAAGGTAAATGGATACTGTAAATGGAGGAGAAGTAAAGGTAATTGGAGCTTGTCCGGGGAGATGACACTCGGAAGTCATTAGCATGGGAAGGAATGGTGAACTTTAAACAGAGTCTTTTGTAAGCAGGGGAGGATTTTAAAAGAGATCATCATAATTGCAGGAACCCCTCTAACTATGCCATTTGGTCTCCTGACACGCTCATTGTGAACCTTGCTAATCTGTTTGCAGTTCATTGGGAAAATGCTTGACATGCTTTATAGGACAGTGACACAGCTTTACACTAGCATCATTCTTGTGTTTAGAGTGCAGCAATCAGGCTTGTAATAAATGTGTATACAGCAGCCATAATAACCTCATACTGCCAAGACAGACAGGTGGGCACATACAGAAAGAGGTGAAAGAGGGGTCACAGACAGGAAAGGCACAAAGGATAAAGGACACAGACAGGACACGCCATGGAGGAGGTTGTAGAAGTAATGAGGAAACAAGAAAGGCAGCTCAAAAGAGAGAGACAGCATTCTCACCAGCAGCTATATTGTAACTGTACTTTTAGGCCTCATGCATGCAGAGGTTAAAAAAATGACGCTTATACAGGCGTTGCGTGTTTTTTTCAGCCTGTAAAGGCCCCTCTTTATAAGCCTATCAGCTTCCAGGTTTTATGAAAAACTAAAACCCAAAAGTAACACTGCGCTATCCAAATATAGCAGCTAACACACTAAAAATAGATATTTTAGTTCAAACAATGTAAACAATATGCAAAGTGTAGTGCTGAAAAGAAGAAAATTTGTGAATAAATCTATACAACAATTTTACCCATACGTAAAGAATCGCATGGGTATTGGTATTCCGTATAACATAAACCAAAAAATGTATGTCATCCACTTCAATGTGCACTTGTGCACGTAAATTATTATACATAAATCAATAAATAAATAAACCTTGTGTGTAAATATCAAAACAATTGCCGAAAAAGATTTTTTTTTAAATATAAGTGCTCATGCACACGGACGTTTTAAAAAACTGGCTGCAAAGCTAGCTCCGACGCCTGGAAAAATCGGCGTTAAAAACGCGATTTTTACCGCGTTTTGCATTGGCGTTTTTGCGCGTTTTTTAGCGTTAGCGTTAAGTAGCGTTTTTAAAGAAACACATCTCTTGGCTATAGCACTCAGAAAACAAAGAAAATATGTTGCGCGTTTGTGCGCGTTTGCGCGCGTTTGCGCGCGTTTTCCCGCGATTCGCGTTTTTACAGCTCTAGCTCCGCGCCAGGGAACGAACTGGTCCTGGTTTTTTTTTACAGCTTAAAAACGCCTATGCCATTTGCAGCTCAAAAACGCCTAGGTGGGCATGAAGCCATAGACTAACATGGACAGGCCTTTTTAAGCTGCAAATAACGCTCAAAAAAGCGGCTGTAAAAACGTCCGAGTGCATGAGGTCTAAAAAGTCCTTTTGAAAAGTGAAAGATCTAGTCCCAAATGTGCAATTGAGTATCAGATGAGCTGTCCAATCACAGAAATCTACCATGCAACCACCCGTGTGCCGGTACCACCACCTTAATAGATGTAGGCTTACCAAATGATGTTGACCCAAACGAATATATATTCTAAGAGTCATGCATGCTTATTATGGGGACTGTAAGGAAATAAGCCTCCCAGGTCCTGGATTGTCAGATTCAATGTAGGAAATTTCTTCCCAAAATGGATGGATGTATACAGATTTTCTCCAATTATCAAAAACGTCCAACATCAAGCGGAATGCATATAGGACAAAAGGATAAGGCCATATAGCGTAATTCCGTTTAAAATATATTTATTAAAAGAAAAGTAACAAACTTACATTTATGTAGTTACTAAAGTGCTTTTCGATGTAAAATAGGCAGTAGTGTTTCCTCCTCATCAGGGCCGTCTTTAGCGCAGGGCAAACGGGGCACTTGCCCTGGGCCCAATGTGTGTAGGGGGGCCCGCACTGCTACCCGCGAATTGGGGCCCCAATGAAGGTTTTGCAGAGTGCGCAGAGGACACGAGACGGGAGGCTGTATTCCCGTGCTAGCCAGCTGAGAGGGGGCGGGTCCGGGAGCTCCACTGATGCTCTGACCCCGCCCCCGTACAGTCTGTATGCTCAGAACAGAGCGGCTGTAGTGAGAGCCAGTGATCGGAGTGGGCGCGTCAGTGGAGCTCCCGGCCCCGCCCCCAGACCTCTGTATTCCCCAGCCAGTATAGAGGGGGCGGAGCCGGGAGCTCCACTGACGCTTCCACTCCGATCACTGGCTCTCACTACAGCCGCTCTGTTCCGAGCATACAGGCTGCACGGGGGTGGGGTCAGAGCGTCCGTGGAGCTCCCGGCCCCGCCCCCTCTCAGCTGGCTAGCGCGGGAATACAGCCTCCCGTGTCCTCTGTGCACTCTGCAAAACCTTCATTTGGGGCCCCAATTCATGGGTAACGGGGCCCCCCTACAAAGCATCAGTGGAGCTCTCGGCTGTTGTAGTGAGATCATAGAATGGAAGCCCCGCCCACATACCTCTAAATGTATGTAGTGTGTTTGACTGCTCAGGTATGTCCTTGCACCCATAAAATGCCTGACTGCTTAAACCCTGAGCTGTGTTATTCAACTGTCAAGCTATGCGTTGCTAAAAGTTCTCTGACCATCACCTGTAGCATGTACGCAGTCTCTGATTGTCTCCTGCAGTATGTCCGCCGTCTCTGATTGTCTCCTGCAGTATGTCCGCAGTCTCTGATTGTCTCCTGCAGTATGTTCGCAGTCTCTGATTGTCTCTTGCAGTATGTTCGCAGTCTCTGATTGTCTCCTGTAGTATGTCCCCAGTCTCTGTCTCCTGCAGTATGTCGCCAGTCTCTGATTGTCTCCTGCAGTATGTCGCCAGTCTCTGGTTGTCTCCTGCAGTATGTCCGCAGTCTCTGATTGTCTCCTGCCGTATGTCCGAAGTCTCTGATTGTCTCCTGTAGTATGTCTGCAGTCTCCGATTGTCTCCTGCAGTATGTCCGCAGTCTCCGATTGTCTCCTGTAGTATGTCCCCAGTCTCTGTCTCCTGCAGTATGTCGCCAGTCTCTGATTGTCTCCTGCAGTATGTCACGAGTCTCTGATTGTCTCCTGCAGTATGTCCGCAGTCTCTGATTGTCTCCTGCCGTATGTCCGCAGTCTCTGATTGTCTCCTGCAGTATGTTCGCAGTCTCTGATTGTCTCCTGCTGTATGTTCGCAGTCTCTGATTGTCTCCTGTAGTATGTCCCCAGTCTCTGTCTCCTGCAGTATGTCGCCAGTCTCTGATTGTCTCCTGCAGTATGTGGCCTGTCTCTGATTGTCTCCTGCAGTATGTCCGCAGTCTCTGATTGTCTCCTGCTGTATGTCCGCAGTCTCTGATTGTCTCCTGTAGTATGTCTGCAGTCTCCGATTGTCTCCTGCAGTATGTCCGCAGTCTCCGATTGTCTCCTGCAGTGTGTCCGCAGTCTCTGATTGTCTCCTGCAGTATGTCCGCAGTCTCTGATTGTCTCCTGTAGTATGTCTGCAGTCTCTGAACCTCTCCTGTAGTATGTCTGCACTCTCTGACACTCTCCTGTAGTATGTGTATTAATGTGCCCCTTTACTTGCTCAATTATTTAGGATTGCTCCACTGCTCAGTGAGAGGTAATGATGTGTATTAGCCTGTAGCAACCAATCAGCGAACAGTAGTGATCTGCTTTAATCTCTAGCAGCCAATCAGTAAGTGGTAATGATGTGCATTAACCTTTAGCAACCAATCGGCAAGCAGAAATTATGTGTTGTAACCTCTAGCAACCACCCAGCGAGCAGTAAGGATAGGCTGTAACCTCTGGCAAACAATTGCAATCACTGCGTGATCTGCTGCAGTAAACTGATTTTGAGTCTACCTGCTATTTTTTGTATGTCTCAGAATGGAGGGGAGGCCCCAAGAAAATGTTTGCCCAGGGCCCAATCAAAATTAAAGACGGCCCTGCTCCTCATAGACATCGTCTAGAGGCATTTGTGCGACCGTGTGTATGCAAGATAAGTTTGAGCCAACAGCCGTCGGAAATAAATCCAGGATATTGTTGTCAAAATGTCCAATCGTCTGTACGTGGAATAAGTGTAATAGTGCATAAACACTAGATGAGTAAAGCGTATGCACGTTAATGTGTGGCAATGACCAGAATAAATTAATATCTTGGCCAGTAGAATACATTTACGCTCAAACCTGTGCCTAAATGTGCATACAATAAGCAGTTTTTACAGTATTTTTGAGGTATTTTCCTGCCAGAAGTTCTGGTGTTCAGAACGGCTATGACAGATGCCCCGTGTATATGAGGTCTAAAAATGAATCTGTTGCTAAAATAAAATGTGTCCCCTACAAAGAAAATAGGTAATGCTTACCTCTACTGCCTCCCTCAATGTCAATTGTCTGCTGTATTAAAAATAAGCCACTGTCAAAGTATGTTCAGAATACTTCTGGACTGTGGAATTCCTGCTGTGTGCTGTGGTTGCTCCTGCCACAGCAGGGCCTATGTCACAACAGGGCACTGCAGTGACATAGAGGTTAACGGATCGAACCATTATTTCATTAAGGGACAGAATCTCATTTAAGTCATTATAGATTATATATTTTTTTTTTACCTTAATACAGTCTCTGCATTAAGGTAAAAAAAAAAACACTAAAGCCCCGTACACACGAGAGGACTTATGTCCGACAGACTTCCGAAGGAGTTCTGCCGGAGTTCTGCCGGAGTTCCGACAGAGTTCTGACGGACTTTTCGGCTGAGCGGACTTGGCCACACACAATCACACTAAACTCCGACGGATTCGAACGTGATGACGTACGACTGGATTCGAATAAGGAAGTTCATAGCCAGTAGCCAATAGCTGCCCTAGCGTCGGTTTTAGTCCGTCGGAATAGCATACACACGAGCGAATTTTTCGAAGGGACCGGGTCCGGCGGAGTTCCGTCGGGAAAATTTGAAGCATGTTCCATTTCTAAAGTCCGTCAGACTTTGGTGAATCAAAAGTCCGTTGCAGCCCACACACGATCGAATAGTCTGATGGAATCAGTCTGTCGGACTTTGGATGTTGAAAAGTCCGCTCGTGTGTACGGGGCTTAACTGTTCCACCCATCATCCCTAAACACTTACCTGATTCCTCTCATTGCTCCAGCATCATCCTGGCTGCAGCACTGCCGCTCTTTCTTCCTGATTCACAGGGGACTCAGAGCAGCGGGAGCCATAGGCACCTGCTGCTGTCAGTTAAACTGATGTTTGGAGGGAGCAGGAGTGTAGTTTACCGGCACCCTGTACATCTGATGCACACAGACCTGCTCAGGAGCGCGCATGCATGTGTACACCCTTAGCAGCTAGCTTGCTGAGTTGGCATTCATAGGAAGAAGGAGTAAACAGAGCTGACACTGATACTAAGTGCCAGATCACACCACAGCAATTTGGGATCCGACTTGTAAGTCCTCAAGTCGCCCCAAGTTGCTGGACATAAGAAATGCCATAGAAGTGAATGAGAGCCATCCTAATGTACACTACTGAAGTCGCTCCGACTTCAGAAAAGGTTCCTGTACTACTTCAATCCGACTTCTAGGCAACTTGTACCCATAGATTTTAATGGACGTCGCCTCCAAGTCAGATCTCCATCTATACTGAAGCGACTTTACAGGAAAAAGAAAAGAATTTACCCAAGTACTCCCCATGTTTACCCAGGCAACCCCCTCCCTCCCACAGAGCTGATTACCGTATATACTCGAGTATAAGCCGAGATTTTCAGCCTCTTTTTTGAGGCTGAAAGTGCCCCCCTCGGCTTATACTCGAGTCATCGCTGTCTGCCCGCTCGATCAGCGTGTCGAGCAGACAGACAGCGGCCATTCTATGATTCAAAAGCCGCGCCTCCGGCTCCGCCTTCGCCTGTGATAGGCGGAACACTGAATTTCCCAGCAGCCTGTGTTCCGCCTATCACGGACGTCGTATCATCCTCGTACTACGGACGAGGATGATACGACGTCCGTGATAGGCGGAACACAGGCTGCTGGGAAATTCAGTGTTCCGCCTATCACAGGCGAAGGAGGAGGCGCGGCTTTTGAATTTTACAATGGCCGCCGACGAAGAGGGCACGGGACGGGACGGGACGGGACGGGACGGGACGAAACGAAGGCAAGGCACGACACGGGACGGGACGGGACGGGACGAAGGCAAGGCACGGCACGACACGGGACGGAGGCTCGGGACAAAGGCTCGGGACACAGGTAGGCTGGACACACACACACACACACACACACACACACACACACACACACACACACACACACACACACACGGATGGAGACACACACACACGGATGGATGGATGGATGGAGACACACACAGGGATGGATGGATACACACACACAGGGATGGATGGATGGATGGAGACACACACACACAGGGATGGATGGATGGATGGATGGAGACACACACACACAGGGATGGATGGATGGATGGATGGAGACACACACACACAGGGATGGATGGATGGATGGACACACACACACACAGGGATGGATGGACGGACACACAGGGATGGACGGACACACAGGGATGGACGGACACACAGGGATGGACGGACACACACACAGGGATGGACAGGCATGTCTCACCCTCGGCTTATACACGAGTCAATAAGTTTGCCAGTTTTTTGGGGGGTAAATTGGGGGCCTCGGCTTATATTCGGGTCGGCCTATACTCGAGTATATACGGTATTCTGTGATTGGCCACAGCCAAAGTCGTTTGTCCCAGAGGCGACTTTAAGTCGCGTTGTAAGTTGCTCAAGGTCACGCTGAAGTCACCTCCAAATAGGCTTACAAAGTTGTGCTGTAAGACGGGTTGCCCCTCTGTGAACCGGCACCTAGCAAGTAAGTCAGCAGTAACTGACACCCTGATTTTAGATGTTTCTGTTTTTTTATTTACAACTTATGAATACAATTTAGATACTTTTTGACTTTATGTTTTTTTTTGTTTCCTAGGGGTACCAATAAAGTCTAAGGGCCGGTTCACACTGCGGGCGATGCGAGGCGACACCGACTTGCCTCGCCGCGACCTGCCGCGACCTCAGCGGCGACTTGCAAATGACTTCTGTATAGAAGTCAATGCAAGTCGCCCCGAGGTCGCCCAAAAGTAGTACAGGAACCTTTTTTCTGAGTCGGAGCGACTCGAGTCGCTCCTCTCTGAACGGTTCCATTGTACAGAACGGGGGCGACTTGTCAGATCGCGGCGAGGCAAGTCGTGTCGCCTCGCATCGCCCGCAGTGTGAACCGGCCCTCACACTTTTTTAAGGATTGGTTCTGTATATGCACTTGGACATGGTAACCCGTTCCCTCACCCCTTACCCATTGGTGTGATTTCACTTTATCCACCCAGATATAGAGGTACTTGTTGTTCTACACTGCAAGGGTTAAGGTTGGTTTCATCTAGGGAGGATATAGATTCCGTCACCCTCCTACTCTTTTCACTGAATGGCTTGAATTCTGGGAAAATAATACTAGGAGGTTTGTGAATGGCCCAAGGGACAGGGAGGAAAGGGCAAACGGTACAATCCTTCACAGTTCACAGTCACAGCTTCTTATCCCAGGAAGACCACCATATTTGGGAGTATGGGACATCACCAAGGGGAAGGTTATTACACGGGTTGCCCCTGTGTGAACCGGCACTTAGCAAGTAACTCAGCAGTAACTGACACCCTGATTTTAGATGTTTCTGTTTTTTTATTCACAACTTATGAATACAATTTAGATACTTTTTGACTTTATGTTTTTTTTTTTTTTGTTTCCTAGGGGTACCAATAAAGTCTAACACTTTTTTAAGGATTGGTTCTGTATATGCACTTGGACATGGTAACCCGTTCCCTCACCCCTTACCCATTGGTGTGATTTCACTTTATCCACCCAGATATACAGGTACTTGTTGTTCTACACTGCAAGGGTTAAGGTTGGTTTAATCTAGGGAGGATATAGATTCCGTCACTCTCCTACTCTTTTCACAGAATGGCTTGAATTCTGGGAAAATAATACTAGGAGGTTTGTGAATGGCCCAAGGGACAGGGAGGAAAGGGCAAACAGTACAATCCTTCACAGTTCACAGTCACAGCTTCTTATCCCGGGAATACCACCATATTTGGGAGTATGGGACATCACCAAGGGGAAGGTTATTGCACTAATCTGCAGCCCCTGGGATATGCTTCATTACAGGTACATTACTAGACTGCTGCTGTATGCCCAAACATTTTTGGTACTAGACTTCTGCTTTAGGCTGGGTTCACACTGCTGGGGCTAGGAGACCCGGATGTGATTCGCACCGCACTGCAGTGCAAATCACATCCGATCTCTGTGCGATGCGAGTTCAGCCATACAGATAGTATGGCTGAATTCGCATCGCACCCGCCCCAAACTCGCACAGGATCCTTTTTTTGGTCCGCAGCAGAATCGGATCGCATGGGTGTTCACACCATGCGATCCGATTCCTGTCCGAGTTTGCAGATCGCACTGCGATATGCGAACTGATCTGGGGGTGTCATTAACGTTTCACTGACACTCCCAGCAGTTCGCATAGGGCAGTGTGAACTGCCGCCGGGAGGCATGCGATGCGGGAACCCGCCGCGGATTCGCGGCGTTCCCGCATCGCTGTAGTGTGAACCCAGCCTTAATCTGAATTTAGCTTTACAGAATTCTGTTTCTCATTGGAAAATTATATTCCTATAGATAAAAAAGTGAGCTCATTCTAAAGCAACGTTAATGTTATCATCTGAACATGTGCAGGCCTCAAAGTGTATCTAGCACAAAATGTCACTTTTTCACAAATTTCTTTGTCCCTCTGAGCGGAGAGAATGGCCTAATGACATGTTAAATGGCCTAATTGGTCAGAGACAAATGAATGCTGAAATAGAGCCTGTTCAATCTATAAAGGGATATCCGCCTGTGGGAAATGTCCATGTGTAATATGACATAGTGAAATCCTTTTCCAAAGCAAATGCCATGTAGCCTTTTCTGGAGAGAATTGCTATTCTTGGAGATCCTGATATGGCAGAATGGAAATTCTCAGTAAAATTCAGCCAAAACTGATGTTACTTGTATCATCCCAGCAGGAGGAAAATAAAGCTTTATTTAAATTAAAGTTGAAGTTTAGGTATGGCTATTTTTACATTAAATTGCTCCAGCTTGGATCAATGTAAATATGTATGTGCCATATCTGTGGGATCCTTGTGGAAATTGGATATCACTATAGTAGACCCTGGTTTTACTGTGCTCTCCACTAACTCCTGAGCAACATGCCTAGTGTGCACGTATTCGTTTTATATATTGGGGCCTGAAAAGCATTGCAACAATGATCTGTGGATCATAGGTGCAATGCACATGCTTGTGAAGACTATTCCTTCAGCCCTGAGTCTGTACCAAAGTACGAACCTTTAGTTATGGAGCTGGAAGAAATATCAATGGACCACAAGTGCAGTGACACCGCAGCACTTGTTCTCCATTGAAAACTTTGGGTCTGCCACACTCCTTGGCTGCCCCTCCTTCTTCTTCTCTAATCGATCACACAATCTCGTTAGCAGGCAGAGGCTCTGGTGGATGTGGGCATCTGAGGCCCACTGCTTATTACTTCCAGGATTCCATGCAGCTAGCTACCCAGCACGCACTTCCCAATCTTACGCCTACACAGTAAAGACACTACGCGGTACAGCTTGTTGATTACAGATTGCCATAGCAGCATTGGTGGAAGTTCCCACAGCATTGTCATGGCAACTTGTCAATCAGAAGACAAGCCGGAAGTCAGTTCCAGTTGGGAAATAACGTGAGATTTCAGTATTAGATCCGGCTGCCTAGGCAATGTCATCATAAGGCGATTCCCTTCCCTTGGACACCTGGAATGGATGACGACGATATCCCAGTAGTCCAAGGGAATCGCTTATGACAACATTGCCTAGGTTCCAGGACCGGAAGTGCCGCATACACAGCTAAAAATAAGATACTGAGACATTAAAAAGAAAAAAATTATTATCCATTTAGAAATGTACTGCGGATGGGCATGTGGATAAAAGTAATTTTTAAAAATGGTTGGAACTCTGCTTAAGGGAGACTTTTCTGCACCAACTGTTCTTGAGGCAAAACAAGAATTTACATGAAATCTCTCTAAAATGAGTCATCATCAGAACAAGTGTCCCCATCAGAAGAATTTTCCTCACCCATTAAGGTTAAAGTTGCAAAATTTTGGGTTTCCCATCACTTAAGCCCCATACACACAGGCCAATTTCAATAAAAACTAGCGACATTCGGCCAATGGCTGAGAGCGCTGATCTGAGTGTTCTGGAGGAGGTGGCTGCCCCCCTGTCAGAACACAACAGCTTAGCAGGGGAGATCGCTGTACTAACGTTGGATCATTAATACAGCGGCTCCGACCGGAGCTGACAGTGTTTTTTCGTTCAACCCATCGGGTTAAAAGGAAAAAAACAAATATTGTGTACCAGGCTTAACTGTACGGTGACAGAGGACACAGGAAGAAAAAGAGAAGTGAATCTCCCAAGCAGTGATCCAAACTGTAATTTAAGGCTTTTAAAGGTTCTAATCCTTCACTACTATTCATAACTAAAAATGTTTTAGCTTTAGATACATTTTATTTATTTTAGACCTCTTTATACAAAATTTCCACCTTCGGCTGTAGTGTTTTTTTGTGGCCACCCTCTGACCATCCAATAGCTGACATAGGTTTACAGCTGGATGGACAGACAGCTCTACTCATGTGGTGTTTCTTTGATGTTAATACTCATTTAGTAAATGGGGAAAACCTTTTTGGAAGAATCTATTGTTAACTGGGTGTATTGACAGCAGAACAAATAATGTGATTAAGTATCTGTTTTCTTTGGTTTAACAGTATTAGCTAATTTGATCACTTCTACATCAAACTGCTGCAGGTGCTCAGTTGTAAGGATGCTGATCACTTTAACCCAATGATGCCCCAGACAATAAGGTAAACGTTTTTTGTTTAAAGAGTGATGAGAATGTATATGTAAAGCACTGCGTAAATTGACGGGGCTATATAAGTAACTTAAATAATAATAATAATAATAATAATAATGAGGGGTAGAAGTACTGTCTGGTTTTATCCCCAGTAGATAGATTAAGGCCGGCCATACACCATTCAAATCTCGGTTGAGATTCAAACTGTTAATGGGCAGGCTGCATGTACCAAGTTGATCGAGACTTGGGTACAACTAGCCTGATTCTCTTGCGATTATCGCTAGCGGCTGCTATAGCTTCTAGCAATAATCACTGTCTTCTCCCAGCAGGGACAGCTTCCCCCACCCGCCCCCTGCTGGTAGAAAACAATGGCCAGGCAGAAAGGATTCCCGCATCACCAATCCATGGTTGCAGGAAAGAAATTCGGTTTGTGTATAGCTGGTCCAACACTCTCTAATTGTCCTCATTTACCAGGGTCACAGGAGTAAAAGGGCAGGAAAATCCAAACATGTTCTTATCTTTTGTTAAATATCAGTGCTGTTGATTTTCTGCATACTGCTTGCAGCCACTTACTGACTACATAAATGCACAACAGTGATGTCTGAATGGCATTTTAAGAGTAGATTTCCTGGAAGTTGTGAATGGCACCCAAATGCATGGGCAACCACCACACTCCACAGTGCACATGCTGTGGTGTGCTGCAGTGTCATGTGCATTTTTTGATCCGTTGTGCTGCATTGGCAGTCCATTCATAATAAAGCATGTCAATGTATCTTAATTTTTTCCTTTAAAAGAGATGTTTTTTTCTTTTAAACTTATATTTACCTAGGTGGATGGAGCATCAATCCAATGTTGCATCTATCCCCAGCTGCTTCTAAGACCAACAACAGAGCGATTAAAGACCGCTGATCACTCAGTTCTCAGCCCTCAGTGAGCAAAGAGTGGTGACTGTCAGTCCCTGGCTCTGCCCCCCCCCCCCCCAGGCTCACTGGAATGCCAGGCTGTGGAGGGGGCAGGAGCAGCTGGCTTAGGGTCCTCGCAGATCACTGAGAGACTGAGCAAGCTACTGGTCCAGGCATCAGTCAGAGGCTTATTTTGGACTCACAAACTAATTTAGAACCCTCCCCCCCAAATTTGGATAATGGGCCCTCAGAGGGGGCGAAATCTGATAAGTGGACCTTATTTTTTTTGTCTTTAAATGTGCATTATAATCAATGTCTTTAGCATTTAGTCTGGGCAATCACGTGATGAGGCCATTCTCCCAGAGGACCCTCACCCCAGAGAAGAGGGTTTTTAAACCACTTAAGGATCACCTCATGTAGATATACGTCGGTACTTTGAAGAGGGATATCTCGGTAACGGCAGCAGATATGGAAATAAACCAGCTAGGAAGGCATCGATGGAGAAACTGCTGGAATATGTGAAGATGCAGGTCCCCGACACAGACATCGAATTTGTGGATAGGAAAATTGGTAGCTTGAGAAGCACATATAGGAAGCAGCTTAATAAGGTCCAGGCTTCCATGATATCAGGAGCTGCAGTAGAGGATGTGTATGTAGCCAGTATGTGGTATTACAGCAGCATGCGGTTTCTTGGAAACCAGATGGAAGCCAGGGAATCACTTTCTACACTTCCATCCACCCTTCCCTCAACCCCAGCTGAGGCTTCCAAGGACCAACCTGGGCCTTCCATCCTGGAAGAAGTTGAGCCCAGCTGGAGCCAGGTATAGTATTTTATAACATATTTATTGTCCAAAAATGATTGTTATTAACTAGATGTTATTCTGGCTAACAAATAAATGATTTATCAAAAAGGGTTTGACATATCAATTGGCAGTAGGGGCCAAAAATGAGTGTGACAAGAATGAAAAATACTGGGATCAGAATGATTTTTGATCTTTTCTATTTCTTAACATTCAATTTACAACAGACATGAGCTGAAATTTGGGTGTGATTTATGAATCAAAAACTAAAACTATGTCCCTTTTTCATACACAGGAAGACCACAGCCAGGACAAGGTTCTGGAATGTGGTAGACAGGAAGAGGCAGGGTAAGTGGCAGCCAGGAGGAGGCAGGTGTAAGTGGCAACCAGGAGGTGGCAGGCCCCTGTAGCCTCACCCAATCCTAGGTGCCTCCCCTCTGCCTTCCAACAAAAAGGGCCAATAAGAGTAGTAACATGGAGAAGGCAGCACTGGGCCTCATTAAGGACACTAATGCGGCCCTGAAAAGTCCCCCCCCCCCCCCCCCCCACCGACGCTGAGAGGCCTATGGCTGCTATGTAGCTGCTAAATTGCAGCAAATGGAGGAGGGCCAATGACTCAGATGTGAGAAATTTGTTTTTGAGGCCATTCAGAAGGGGTTGAGTGGCCAAATAAGTGGTAACATGCACTTATGTATGCTCACCCATCCTTCTCCTCTGGCCAGAAGTCCACCTCCAGAGCCACAGCCTCCAAGGAAGGCTGCAAGAAAGGCTGCAAGTAAGACAAGAAATTGATTGCCTGGGTTCAGTCTAGTCTGACAGAAGACCACAGCCTGCGGACATATATATCATCTGCGGCTGTTAATAATCCCTGGCTGTCCTAGACCAGATTGTGCTCCCCATTATATGAACTTCTCAAGCTACCAATTTTATTTTCAAAATAGTTGATGTGTGCCCTGGGGTAGAAAGGCTTTGCAAATTCCAGCAGTTTCTCCAGCGTTGCCTTCTTTATTTTGTTATCAGCCAGAATAAATGGAGATTTTTTTTGGAAAATACTTACCTATGTGTTTTTTTTTCAACTAGGGCAGTTTGTTTGTGAGTAGGCAGGTACACTTCAAAAATACCATGTCAAATTAACAAGGGACACCAACCAACCTCCTTGAGCTTTAAAAAGACAAGATAATAATGTTGTTGTGTAAATTTGACACACATAAAAAAAATGATGGGGATGACTAGAAAATAATTTCAAAATATTCCAAAAAAAAAGGAGTTCTTGGTTAAAAAAAAAAAAAATACGCAAGAAAAAAAATCCAAACATTATTATGGAGATCTGGCTTTAAAAAAAAAAAAAGATTATTCATGAGATCAGGAGAAATAATAAAGTTTGTGAGAACTCTGTGTGAATATGAGCAGCAAAATAACTTAATTCTTCCAGCATTGTAAATAAGAAGAGAATGTGCTGCATTAAACTATTAAAACAAATTCATCGTAATGATTGTGCTATGTCCATTACGAACGGTAGTTTTACCAGGCCGTTCACTTCCGTCTCATAGTTGAGAATTGCATCGGAATTGCATACACATGAAAGAATTTTTGGATAGGAACTTTTTCCGACCAAAAAATAGAGAACATGCTCTTAATCTTTTGCTGGCTGAAATTCCGCCAGCAAAAGTCCAATGGAGCATACACACGATCACATTTTCCGACCAAAATCTCTCATCATTTGTATCATTTAATTTACATTCAAAGATTTGCATCATTTAATTTACAGAACATGCCCACAACTTTGAAGATTTTTTTTTTTTATTGTAAAGCAAACAACAAATAACAGAAAAAGTCAATGTGCATAATTATTCACCCCCCCCCCCCCCCCCCCCCCAAAGTCAATATTTTGTAGAGCCACCTTTTGCAGCTATCACAGCTCGCTTTGGATAAGTCTCTATGAGCTTGCCACATCTAACCACTGGGATTTTTGACCATTCATACTCGCAAAACTGCTCCAGCTACTTCAAGTTGGATGGTTTGCACCTGTGAACAGCAATCTTTAAGTATGACAACAGATTTCCATTGGATTGAGGGCTGGGTTTTGACTAGGTCATTCCAACACATTTACATATTTCCCCTTAAACCACTCAAGTGTTGCTTTAGCAGTGTGTTTGGGTTAATTGTCCTGCTGGAAGGTGAACCCCCGCCCTAGCTTCAAATCACACACAGAGTGGTACAGGTTTTTCTCAAGAATATCCCTGTATTTAGCACCATCCATCTTTCCCTTAACTTTGACCAGTTTCCCAGTCCCGACTGCTGAAAAACATCCTCACAGCATGATGCTGACACCAACATGTTTCACTGTGGGGATGGTGTTGTTTGGGTGATGTGATGTGTTGGGTTTGCGCTAGACATAGCGTTTTCTTTGATGGGCAATTTTAGTCTCATCAGACCAGAGCACCTTCCTACATACATTTTTTCGGAGTCTCCCACATGCTTTTTTGCAAAACGTGCCATTTTGTTTTTTGCTAAAAGTAATGGCTTTCTTCTGGCCACTCTGCCATAAAACTCGACTCTCTGGAGCATGCGGCTTATTGTCATCCTATGTACAGATACTCCACAACCTGCTGTGGAACTCTGCAGTTTCTCCAGGGTTAACTTAGGTTTCTGTGCTGCCTCTCTGATTAATGCCCCTCCTTGCCCGCTCCATGAGTTTTGGTGTGCAGCCGTCTCTTGGCAGGTTTGCTGTTGTGCCATGTTCTTTCCATTTGGTTATGATAGATATGATAGATAGATAGGTTATGATCCCTAGGTGCTTCTAGGGATCATCAAAGATTTGGATATTTTTTTTATAACCTTACCCTGACTTGTACTTCTCAACAACATTGTCCTTTACGTGTTTGGAGAGTTCCTTGGTCTTCTTGGCAGTGTTTGGTTAGTGGTGCCTCTTGCTTAGGTTTTGCAGCCTCTAGGGCCTTTCAAAAAGGTGTGCATATGTAATGACAGATCATGTGACACAGATTGCACACAGGTGGACATCATTTCACTAATTATGTGACTTCTGAAGGTAATTGTTTGCACCAGAGCTTTTTATAGGCTTCATAAAAAATAGTTTTATGTATATATTTTTCTAATTTTACTTCACCAACTTAGCCTATTGTGTTCTGATCCATCACATACAATTTAGAATTAAAAAAAAACATTAAACTAAAGGCTGTAATGTAACAAAATAGGTAAAAAGCCAAGGGGGTGAATACTTTTGCAAGGCACTGTATATGTTAAGCGCTGCGTAAATGCATTACAAAACCTCTTCCAATATCTCCTTGGAGCAAGAGATAGTCGAATGTACAATCTTATGAAGTTCTTGAAACTCTGCAATGTCTCTGGTATCGCTTATATACTGTAGCCCTGTCTCGGACTTTGATAGATTAAATATACTATACTGCATCTCCTAAATTGTTTATTGCCTCTCTTGGTTTGGTTTGAGGGCTCAGTTTTCCTTTGTGACTACTTTTTTTTCCCTGCTTGGCTGTGTAACCGTATTAACCATATTCTCTGTAAACAAAAATAAAGAATTAAAAAAAAAAAAATTAGATGACGTACTTCTCATACATGCACACGGGAATTTATTCATCCTGTCACAGCGAGAATGTGCAGTTCATTATACCTTCTAATGAAGTTTGTAAGCAAGCAGGGAAGAATCTTTTATTACAGAAAAGACATAGCTGCAATTTTATTTTTTAGATAAGGTTCCATTTCGACATGCTTAAAAAAACACAATGTTTATTGCAGATATAAACCTGTCAGTTTGCTGTATCTGCAAGAAAAATGATAGAACGTTCTGTTCATAACCATTAGAGTGCAAAACACAATGGTAACATGCTGTACTCTGCTCATTTCCTGTGGCTCTTATACTGAATGTACAACTAAGATGCTTGCATTGTGTGACGGAAGGATGAAACCATGAGGCATATAACTGGGAACAGGTTAAGTAAACCAAGCAGGAAGATAATTGGCGATAAAGACAGCAAGAGCTATGATTGTGAGCTAGTGATCTGCTATGCTCCACATTCCCATGCTTCCTGAATCTGTCAGCAGATGCTCTAAAACCCTTCATTTTTTTCCTATTATGTCTGTAGAAGACCTGCCTCCCACTGCTACCCAGAAAACAATGTTAAAAACAGACAATTATGTGACCAAATACTCCCTCTATTAATTTGCTAGCGCATCTGTTTATCGCCTGTCCATATATCTGCCAAAGACTGTGACCCTGAAGAAATGCATACTTCCATGTTCCGTGTTCTGAATTTCAAATTCTGTATTCTAAATTCCTAATTCAGTGTTCCAAATTCCAAATTCCGTGTTCTGAATTCCAAATTCCAAATTCCGTGTTCCATATTCCAAATTCCGTGTTCCTTGTTCCGAATTCTAAATTCCGTGTTCCGAAATTCCAAATTCTTAATTCCAAAACCCGTGTTTTGAATTCCAAATTTCGTGTTCTGGATTCCAAATTTCGTATTCCAAATTCTGTATTCCAAATTCCATATTCAAAATTCCATATTCAAAATTAGGTATTCAAAATTCCATATTTAAAATTACAAATCCTGTATTCAAAATTCCATGTTCCGAATTCCAAATTCCGTAATCCAAATTCCGTATTCCAAATTATAAATTTCAAATTCCGAATTCCAAATTTCAAATTCTGTGTTACATGTTCCAAATTGGAACTGTGTTCCAAGTTCCGAATTTCACAGTTCCATATTCCAAATTCAGTGTTCCGAATTTCTAATTCCATGTTCTGAATTCCAAATTCCGTATTCCAAATTCTGTGTTCTATGTTTCGAGTTTCAAATTTCGAATTCCAAATTCCAAATCTTGTGTTCCATGTTCCAAATTTATGAATTTCAAATTTTGTGTTCCATGTTCGAATTCCATATTCCAAATTCTGTGTTCCGTGTTCCATGTTCCGAATTCCAAATTCTGCATTGTGTTTTCCGAATTCCAAATTCCGTGTTCAATGTTCCAATTCCAAATTCTAAATTCTGTGTCCCATGTTCCAAATTCCGTGTTCCATGTTCCAAATTCCGTGTTTCATGTTTCAAATTCCATGTTCTATGTTTCGAATTCCAAATTCCATGTTCTGAATTCCAAATTCTATGTTCTGAATTCCAAATTCTGTATTTCGTGTTTCAAATTCCATGTTACATGTTCCAAATTCTGTGTTTGAAATTCCGTATTCAAAATTCCATGTTTCGAATTCCAAATTCCATATTGCAAATTCAGTATTCCCTGTTCCGAATTTCAAATTCCGTATTCCGAATTTCAAATTCTGTGTTTTGAATTCCAAATTTCAAATTCCGTGTTCCAAATAACAAATTCCGTATTCCACATTCCAAATTCCAAATTCTGTGTTCTATGTTCCGAATTTCAAATTCCGTGTTCCAAATTCCAAATTCTGTATTCTGTGTTCCAAAATTCAAATTCCATATTCCGATTTTTAAATTTCAAATTCTGTGTTCTGAATTCCATTTTTCTGTGTTCCGAATTCCAAATTACGTGTTCCATGTTCCAAATTCCAATTTCCAAATTCCGTGTTTCATGTTCCAAATTTTGAATTCCAATTACCTTGTTCCATGTTCCAAATTCCAAATTCCGTGTTCCGCGCTCCAAATTCCGTATTCAAAATTCCATGTTCAATGTTCTGAATTTCAAATTCCAAATTCCATATTTCAAATTCAGTGTTCCGAATTTCAAATTCTGTGTTCCAAATTTCAAATTCCGTGTTCCAATTTCCATATTCAAATTCCGTGTTCTGATTTCTAAATTCTGTATTCTGTGTTCAGAATTCCAAATTCCGTGTTCTATGTACCGAATTCCAATTTTCCAATTCCAAATTTCAAATTCTGTGTTCTAAATTCCAAATTCCGTGTTCTATATCCCTCCATTGTTCCAAATTTCAAATTCTGAATCCTGTATTTTATGTTCTAAATTCCAGATTCAGTGTTCCAAATGACAAATTCCGAATTTCAAATTCCATATTCCAAATTCTGTATTCCGAATTCCGTGTTCCATGTTCCGAATTCCGTGTTCCATGTTCCGAATTCCAAATTCCGCATTGTGTTTTCCGAATTCCAAGTTCCATATTCAGAATTCCAAATTCTGTGTTTCATGTTCCAAATTCCCAATTCCATATTCCAAATTCAGTGTTCCATATTCCGAATTCCAAATTCCGCATTGTGTTTTCCGAATTCCAAGTTTCGTGTTCAGAATTCCAAATTCTGTGTTCCATGTTCCAAATTCCAAATTCCATATTCCAAATTCAGTGTTCCATGTTCTGAATTCCAAATTTCAAATTCCGTGTTCCAAAATCCAAATGTCAAATTCCATGTTCCGAATTCCAAATTTCTAATTCCATGTTGCAAATTCCAAATTTCTAATTCCGTGTTTCTGTGTTCCGTGTTCCATGTTCCGAATTCCAAATTCTGCACTGTGTTCCAAATTTCCAAATTCCATGTTCCGATTCTCAAAAGTCAAATTCTGTGTTCCGTGTTCCGAATTCCAAATTCTGTGTTACGTGTTCCAAATTCCATGTTAGGTATTCCATATTCCGAATTCCAAATTCTGTTTTCCAAATTCCAAATTCCGTATTCCATTTTCAAAATTCCAACTTCCGTGTTATGTATTCCGAACTCCAAATTCCGTATTCTGTTTTCCAATTCTGTGTTACCTATTCTAAATTCCAAATTCTGTATTCCGATTTCCAAATTCCATGTTCAGAATTCCAAATTCCCTGTTCCGAATTCAGTATTTACAATTCCAAATTCCAAATTTCCGTGTTCCAAATTCCGTTTTCCAAATTCAGTGTTCTGTGTTCCGTATTCCACATTTTAAATTCTGAATTCCATGTTCCAAATACCAAATTCCAAATTCTGTGTTCCAAATTCCGAATTCCATATTTCACGCTCTAAATTCCAAAATTCTGTGTTTCAAATTCCAGATTCTGTGTTCAAAATTCCGAATTTCAAATTCCGTGTTCTATGTTCCGAATTCCAAATGCTGTATTCAAAATTCCGTGTTCCATGTTCCAGATTCCAAATTCCATGTTCCGAATGCCAAATTCCAAATTCTGTGTTCTGTGTTTGAAATTTCCAAATTCAGCGTTCCGATTCCCAAAATTCTAATTCTGTGTTCCATGTTCCGAATTCCAAATTCTAAATTCCAAATTCGGTGTTGCGTGTTCCAAGTTCCATGTTACGTATTCCGAATTCCAAATTGCGTGTTACCTTTTCCAAATCACAAATTCTGTATTCCGATTTCCAAATTGCGTGTTCCGAATTACAAATTCTGTGTTACGAATTCTGAATGACAAATTCAGTATTTACAGTTCCAAATTCCATGTTCCAAATTCCGTGTTCTGTGTTCCGTATTCCAAATTTTAAACTCCGAATTCCAAATTCCATGTTCTGAATTCCAAATTCCAAATTACATGTTCCAAATTCCAAATTTTATGTTCTGAATACCAAATTCCAAATTCCGTGTTCCAAATTCCAAATTCCATATTTCGCATACTAAATTCCAAAAATTCTGTGTTCCAAGTTCCAGATTCCGTGTTCCAAATTCCGAATTTAAAATTCCGTATTCCATGTTCCAAATTCCGTGTTCCATGTTCTGAATTCCGAGTTCCATGTTCTGTGTTCCAAATTCCAAATTCTGTGTTCCGTGTTCCGAATTCCAAATTCTCTGTTCTGAATTCCCGGGCTGCTTTTATTGAGCACATATTTAGCTATGAAATCCTAAAATTAAAAGCTGTAGATAGATCTATGCCCAGTATGCTTGCATAATTCTAAAATAGTTTGGAAAAAACTTCAAGGCATCTGTCAAGTGGCCAGAGTTTATGGATCATTGGGCATTATGGTGGATATTGTTCAACTGCATTCTCCTTCAATTTTGATGGATACAAAGCATCTACTAAAATTAGCTCCAGCTTTAACTGGTAGCGGTCCTACCTCCCAACTTTCTGAGATGGGAATAAGGGACACATATTAGCAAAAGTATGTAGGCATAGGACACACCCCCTGCCATGCCTCCTTAAGTGAGGATTATACCAAGAAAAGATTGGTTGAAACCCACAAGTGCTTTTTGTTACCACTACTATACCTTTATATTGTCATTTGCAATTTACAAATTCAGCATGTTAGAAATTGGATGAAAGGTTTATCACTGGGAAACACTATTTGAAAGATAAAGTGAGCATTTTATATACAACTATATAGATCAGATCAAAATGAGGGACAAATGAGGAGGAAAGAGGTACAGAGGGACTTAGTTCGAAATCTGGCCCAGTCCCTCGAAATCAGTGACAGTTGGGAGCTATGGGTAGCGGTTGATTTAGTAAAGGGGTCGACAAGGGGTTTGTTTTACTAAAGCAGTATAGGCTGTTCACTCAGCAAAGTTAATGCTCTTCTCAACATAGAAAAAATTGTGAATTTATGTTCACTTCAACCATTTAAATGATATAAAATCCAAAACCAATTTTTCTTGCACTTGATTGGATATCAAAAGTAAACACAGCTTCATCTTTTTTTACTATACAAAGTGAACATGCTCTGCTGCTATAGTAAGTATGCCCCATGTTCACTTTGCAAGCTAAATGATTACTTAGCTCAGTAAACAAGATGAAGCTACAAAAATCTGGCTTTCTAATTTTGCTTGAGTATTAAAAGTATGAACATAACTTCACTGTATTCCCTAGCTAAATTAGTATTTTCTGCTCCTTTAGTAAATCAACCTAACAATTTATAGGTACCGTATATACTCGAGTATAAGCCGAGATTTTCAGCCTCTTTTTTGAGGCTGAAAGTGCCCCCCTCGGCTTATACTCGAGTCATCGCTGTCTGCCCGCTCGATCAGCGTGTCGAGCAGACAGACAGCGGCCATTCTATGATTCAAAAGCCGCGCCTCCGGCTCCGCCTTCGCCTGTGATAGGCGGAACACTGAATTTCCCAGCAGCCTGTGTTCCGCCTATCACGGACGTCGTATCATCCTCGTACTACGGACGAGGATGATACGACGTCCGTGATAGGCGGAACACAGGCTGCTGGGAAATTCAGTGTTCCGCCTATCACAGGCGAAGGAGGAGGCGCGGCTTTTGAATTTTACAATGGCCGCCGACGAAGAGGGCACGGGACGGGACGGGACGGGACGGGACGAAACGAAGGCAAGGCACGACACGGGACGGGACGGGACGGGACGAAGGCAAGGCACGGCACGACACGGGACGGAGGCTCGGGACAAAGGCTCGGGACACAGGTAGGCTGGACACACACACACACACACACACACACACACACACACACACACACACACACACACACACACACACACACACGGATGGAGACACACACACACGGATGGATGGATGGATGGAGACACACACAGGGATGGATGGATACACACACACAGGGATGGATGGATGGATGGAGACACACACACACAGGGATGGATGGATGGATGGATGGAGACACACACACACAGGGATGGATGGATGGATGGATGGAGACACACACACACAGGGATGGATGGATGGATGGACACACACACACACAGGGATGGATGGACGGACACACAGGGATGGACGGACACACAGGGATGGACGGACACACAGGGATGGACGGACACACACACAGGGATGGACAGGCATGTCTCACCCTCGGCTTATACACGAGTCAATAAGTTTGCCAGTTTTTTGGGGGGTAAATTGGGGGCCTCGGCTTATATTCGGGTCGGCCTATACTCGAGTATATACGGTATATTTCATAGAGATATAATTTATGCCTCATGAACATTGTGTGTCAAAGATGGCACTTTTAATGGCATTTGATATTTTTTTTCTGCCTCTATGTGCACCGTTTAGGAGATATTTACTTTAGATGCAGAATGTGTCAGTGATATCACCAACATATTCGCTCTGAAGGAAGGCATACCCATGCTGTTCTTACAGAGCCGTGCCGTAAACAGAGTGACGTCATCGCCGGCTCGGCCATTCATATTGGCAATCTCACAAACCCAGAAAGAAGACTTGTGAAGATGGAAACACCTTCATCAGTGACAGCACGCTGCTGGAGAGCTTTGTTTTCTTACAGGTAAGTCTGTCATAATGTGCTAGTATGTGATGCATACTAGCGTATTATGACTTAAGCCGCGTACACATGGGCGGACTGTATGGCCTACTTAGTCCGTCATACAATCCGACGGACAGTCCATCCTACTTTCGAATGAACGGACTTGACCACACACGGATGCACAAACAGTCCGTCGAAAGCTTGCGCGATGACGTGTACAGCGCGTACGACGGGACTAGAAATAGGAAGTCCAATACACAGCAATGCAACCTTTCGCCGTGTAAATCCTTTCTGAGCATGCGCCATTCTTAGTCCGTTGAACTAGCCTACTGACGAGCAGATTGTCCGCTGAAACCAAAGTATGACGGACAGAATTTCGAAAAATCCGAAATACTTAGTACGCCAGACTGCACGCTGAAAAAGTCCGCTGAAGCCCACACACGAGTGGACTGTCTGCTGAAATGTGTTTCGACGGACTAAGTAGGCCATACAGTCCGCCCATGTGTACGCGGCCTTAAACTGCCCAGGGTCCAATTGTTTTTATTGTTTGCAGTTTACTACCACTTTAATATTCTGGCCAATGGAATGAATGAATGCCCAAACGCTTGACATGCCTAAGAGCATCTGCAAAATTTGGCTTTAGACAGAACAAAAGGCATGCAGAAGAGCTGGGCAAATACCCAGTGTGCATAAGATCTTACGTTGGGTACACACGAGCCGTAAATCGGACAAAAACTATGCAGAAACTGACTGACATTCAGCCATGTATACAGCTCTTTGTCGGACAGACCATTGTGAGACTGGCTTCTGTCAACCAAGGATACTGGAAAACCAGCATCCAATCTGCGCTCACAGCTAATGACAGTCCCCCTGTCATAACACAATAGCTCAGTGGGGGAGATTGCTGCGCTGGCATTGCATAGTTAGTATGCAACCTCTGTTTTTTTTTCAGCCTGCTTGGTTGAACAAAAGAAAACTTAACGTGTATGCCAGGCTTTAGGGGGTGTTTTTAGAAGTAACATATGCCCACAATAGGGCAGTTTCTGCATACTGTTATGTAGCAATCTAAAGAGCACAGTATTTGAAATGTAAGATTAACTTTGGTACAGGTACACCCTTCTCAGAGTACCTCCTTCCAAGTCATAGACAGAGAAAATTTCTTTCCTGCAACCACAGGTTGCAGAAAAGAAAATCGCTTGGTTCCCCCCATCAACACTGAGTGAGTAATCCCTCCCGCTGAGCCATTGTGTTGTGCGTCCCTCCCAGTAGAACACAGTGATTTTAGCTAGTGGCTTTAAGAGCTGTTAGCAATAATCACATGTAAAATCTGAAAGGCTGGTTGTACCCAAGTTGATTGATTAATCAACTTGGGTACATTCAGCCTGTCCATACATAGTTTGAATCTCGCCCGGTCCTGTTGAACCGGCTAAGATTTGAGCTGTCTCACACATCCCTGATTCAGCAAGATATCCCTGCCTAGATCACCTGGTGGGCTTGTTGAAAGGCTTCCCAGCTGTGCCCACGTGAATGCCCTGCCCAGCATATTCCTTTGTACTTCCAAGAATGAGCAGCAAAACTTTACAGAAAATGTGTTTTTTTTAGCAAAATACAAAAGTATGTTACAAAAGTATGTTAGCTCTGTGTAGCTGTTACTTTGGTGCATACAGTTGCAACATAAATAGTAATGCAGTCTGGTCTTGTGATTTTGATCTTGTGTCAATTAGGGTACCCTTATACAGATCTTGCTCTAAATGCAGCACAAATTACTTCCCTGGCTGCATCAACTAATTTTGTGAAGGGTGATTGGGGGGCGGGGGGAACCATACTCTGATAGCAATGTGTAATTAAAGTGTTACTAAACCCACAACAGTAAAATCAGTCTGTGTATGCAGTAAAGCATGCTAGTTGTACTTACTGTGGAACCTAAGACTTCTGCATTGTGTAAAAAGGATGTTTGATCCTGTCATCTCTGATCCTTCTCTTCTTTTACTGTCCCCAATCCATTTGGTGATAGAACAGAGTCAGTTTGGCGCTAGAGAGTTTTTTTTCTTTTGGGGAGCGTGCATGTGATCAGCACAGGTCCAACCAGCACTGTCCAGACAGAAAGTCATGCAGCCCCATAGTACAGTCAGAGTATAATGAAAACTCCTCCTACAAGCTTTAACCATTGCTTGGCCAGACACTCACAGAAGTCACAAGACTGCTCTAACTGCTGATGAGAAAAGGTATTTAGCAATTTATATTTACTAAAATAATTGCATTTCCATATTCTGTGTACAGTGGAGACCAGATAGTAAATGCAGGGTCTTGGGTTTAGTAACACTTTAATTTCAAATGGCCTGTTAAAAATAATAACCATAATGAATGAAACCTGGAAGTCTACTACTATACAAAGTTGTATCATATGCCATAAAATGCCCCAGCAGCTTACCTTAAAACGAATCACAGATGTAACTACACCCTTCCAATTGTCAATGCCAGGTTTCTCAAACTACTATACATATGTGGATTCAATGCATAAATTACACTGAGTATAAATGCCCTTATTTTTAGGATTATTGGGGTATGGTATATATCTTCATAACATTTTATGTCCCACTTGATCTGTACTGTGAATGTTGGTTTATATTAAAATAAAAAATGTAATCAGTCAGTTTTGGCCCAAGCTGTCAGAGCTGGAAAGTGCATATTGCCAGGAGTTAATCTTGGCTGTTTTGCTTCCGGAACAGAGCAGGAATGTAGTTCAGGCTCGGAAGTGTTAGAAAGGTGCTTGTATTGATCTATTGTGTAATGGCTTAACCTCCAGAGCATGTTACATTAACCTCTTCCCTGTCAGGAACACAGAGAGCTGTAGTATAGATCTAGGCTGCCCTTGAAATATTTGTTCTAGTTAAAACCACTCAGACAGACACATGCACAATCCTTTCATTTTAGACTATCCAGCACAGAGGTCAATTTTTCGAATATACTGATTTTCTGCAAACAGAAAAACTGGACCGTTTGGGCAAAATCATTTCAAGTGAATAATTTTATGAATGTGATCCAGTCCCTACTAGTGATGGCCGAACGGTTCGCCCGGCGGTCGTTTCGCGGCGAATTTCCGACATTCGCGGTCCGCACGTTCGAACGCCTTTTTCCGTCGTTCGCCGCGGCGGACTTACGTGTTTAATGTATACAAGAACTTTAACCTTTGGTGACACGTTTATCATGTGATACAGGACAGCCAATTGAGACATGACAGCACATGGACACTTGTACATTCCCCCTAACCTATAAATACACCCGATCCGGTGGCCATTTTACATTCTTTCTTCTGTTAAGATAGGGACAGGTTCCTGTGTGGAGTAGGGAGAGATAAACCACTAGCTATTTGGTACACAAAAGTTCTTTTCAGGACTGGTATAGGTGTTAGGTGTTGATAGGTTTGCTGTGCTGCTGATTCTTGCAGCAGCCTGAGTGTCTTTTGTTAGTTTAGAGAAAGGGAAAGGACGGTGTATGCTACAGGGACAGCCAGATTAGTCTTTCATCATCATCATCATCATCATCATCATTAGCTGTTACTATCAAGGTCCACAAAAGAGCTGTTCCAGTAACCACTAATCGTTCTCTTTTTTTGCCAATTTGTATAGGGACAGGAAGGAAGCAGTGTTGTCAGGCAGTGAGGGTAATTTTAAAGACTTGCTGTTATTATTAGTTCCACAAAGGTTCTTTTCAGGACTGGTATCAGTGGTACAGTAATAGGCTTGTACATGTATAATATTCTTTCTTCCAAATATAGAAAGGATATTATACTTGACTGCTGCCCTTCTGCTGCAGTCTGCTAAACATTCACAACTCACTTGTTCCACAAAAGTTCTTATAAGGACTGGTAACTTGGTATAGGGTGCTACGGTACATAGGCTTGAGTGCGGTACAGTCTGCTGTTCTGTAAGGACCGCTATCGGTCCACAATAGATAGGGTTGACGTGCACCACTGCTGACCGCTGCCCTATACTGCAGCAGTCCTTCAGCGGTATAGGGACTGACGTACAGTCTGCTAATCACTAACACACAACCTGCTTGTTCCACAAAAGTTCTTATAAGGACTGGTAACTTGGTATAGGGTGCTACGGTACATAGGCTTGAGTGCGGTACAGTCTGCTGTTCTGTAAGGACCGCTATCGGTCCACAATAGATAGGGTTGACGTGCACCACTGCTGACCGCTGCCCTATACTGCAGCAGTCCTTCAGCGGTATAGGGACTGACGTACAGTCTGCTAAACACTAATACACAACCTGCTTGGTCCACAAAAGTTCTTATAAGGACTGGTAACTTGGTATAGGGTGCTACGGTACATAGGCTTGAGTGCGGTACAGTCTGCTGTTCTGTAAGGACCGCTATCGGTCCACAATAGATAGGGTTGACGTGCACCACTGCTGACCGCTGCCCTATACTGCAGCAGTCCTTCAGCGGTATAGGGACTGACGTACAGTCTGCTAAACACTAATACACAACCTGCTTGGTCCACAAAAGTTCTTATAAGGACTGGTAACTTGGTATAGGGTGCTACGGTACATAGGCTTGAGTGCGGTACAGTCTGCTGTTCTGTAAGGACCGCTATCGGTCCACAATAGATAGGGTTGACGTGCACCACTGCTGACCGCTCACCTATACTGCAGCAGTCCTTCAGCGGTATAGGGACTGACGTACAGTCTGCTAATCACTAACACACAACCTGCTTGTTCCACAAAAGTTCTTATAAGGACTGGTAACTTGGTATAGGGTGCTACGGTACATAGGCTTGAGTGCGGTACAGTCTGCTGTTCTGTAAGGACCGCTATCGGTCCACAATAGATAGGGTTGACGTGCACCACTGCTGACCGCTGCCCTATACTGCAGCAGTCCTTCAGCGGTATAGGGACTGACGTACAGTCTGCTAATCACTAACACACAACCTGCTTGTTCCACAAAAGTTCTTATAAGGACTGGTAACTTGGTATAGGGTGCTACGGTACATAGGCTTGAGTGCGGTACAGTCTGCTGTTCTGTAAGGACCGCTATCGGTCCACAATAGATAGGGTTGACGTGCACCACTGCTGACCGCTGCCCTATACTGCAGCAGTCCTTCAGCGGTATAGGGACTGACGTACAGTCTGCTAAACACTAATACACAACCTGCTTGGTCCACAAAAGTTCTTATAAGGACTGGTAACTTGGTATAGGGTGCTACGGTACATAGGCTTGAGTGCGGTACAGTCTGCTGTTCTGTAAGGACCGCTATCGGTCCACAATAGATAGGGTTGACGTGCACCACTGCTGACCGCTCACCTATACTGCAGCAGTCCTTCAGCGGTATAGGGACTGACGTACAGTCTGCTAATCACTAACACACAACCTGCTTGTTCCACAAAAGTTCTTATAAGGACTGGTAACTTGGTATAGGGTGCTACGGTACATAGGCTTGAGTGCGGTACAGTCTGCTGTTCTGTAAGGACCGCTATCGGTCCACAATAGATAGGGTTGACGTGCACCACTGCTGACCGCTGCCCTATACTGCAGCAGTCCTTCAGCGGTATAGGGACTGACGTACAGTCTGCTAATCACTAACACACAACCTGCTTGTTCCACAAAAGTTCTTATAAGGACTGGTAACTTGGTATAGGGTGCTACGGTACATAGGCTTGAGTGCGGTACAGTCTGCTGTTCTGTAAGGACCGCTATCGGTCCACAATAGATAGGGTTGACGTGCACCACTGCTGACCGCTGCCCTATACTGCAGCAGTCCTTCAGCGGTATAGGGACTGACGTACAGTCTGCTAAACACTAATACACAACCTGCTTGGTCCACAAAAGTTCTTATAAGGACTGGTAACTTGGTATAGGGTGCTACGGTACATAGGCTTGAGTGCGGTACAGTCTGCTGTTCTGTAAGGACCGCTATCGGTCCACAATAGATAGGGTTGACGTGCACCACTGCTGACCGCTCACCTATACTGCAGCAGTCCTTCAGCGGTATAGGGACTGACGTACAGTCTGCTAATCACTAACACACAACCTGCTTGTTCCACAAAAGTTCTTATAAGGACTGGTAACTTGGTATAGGGTGCTACGGTACATAGGCTTGAGTGCGGTACAGTCTGCTGTTCTGTAAGGACCGCTATCGGTCCACAATAGATAGGGTTGACGTGCACCACTGCTGACCGCTCACCTATACTGCAGCAGTCCTTCAGCGGTATAGGGACTGACGTACAGTCTGCTAATCACTAACACACAACCTGCTTGTTCCACAAAAGTTCTTATAAGGACTGGTAACTTGGTATAGGGTGCTACGGTACATAGGCTTGAGTGCGGTACAGTCTGCTGTTCTGTAAGGACCGCTATCGGTCCACAATAGATAGGGTTGACGTGCACCACTGCTGACCGCTGCCCTATACTGCAGCAGTCCTTCAGCGGTATAGGGACTGACGTACAGTCTGCTAAACACTAATACACAACCTGCTTGGTCCACAAAAGTTCTTATAAGGACTGGTAACTTGGTATAGGGTGCTACGGTACATAGGCTTGAGTGCGGTACAGTCTGCTGTTCTGTAAGGACCGCTATCGGTCCACAATAGATAGGGTTGACGTGCACCACTGCTGACCGCTGCCCTATACTGCAGCAGTCCTTCAGCGGTATAGGGACTGACGTACAGTCTGCTAAACACTAATACACAACCTGCTTGGTCCACAAAAGTTCTTATAAGGACTGGTAACTTGGTATAGGGTGCTACGGTACATAGGCTTGAGTGCGGTACAGTCTGCTGTTCTGTAAGGACCGCTATAGGTCCACAATAGATAGGGTTGACGTGCACCACTGCTGACCGCTCACCTATACTGCAGCAGTCCTTCAGCGGTATAGGGACTAAGAGTTTTGTCACAGGGTCATTTAAAAAATGACATGCAGAGGAAGAGGCAGGCCCTTCCGCAGGGGTGGTAGGGGTAGGGCAGGAGCAACAGGCTTGAGCCAAAGTGGGAAGTTGCAGAAGGTGCGTTCAATTACTTTAAAGGATGCACCAGACTTGGTTGAGTGGCTCGCTCAGCCTTACTCTTCTGCACCCTCCTCATCCTCTCGATCTGCACCCTCTTCTTCACTCTCTGCTATGTGCACCCCCAAAGACACTACCACCAACAACACGACCACCACCACCACCACCACATACCTTCCGCTTGAGTCACTGGAATTATTTTCCGATCCATATCAAGAGGACATTTCTGATGCGCAGCCACTCTTGGTATTGGATCAGGAAGAGGAGGTAGCAACAAGCGCTACTCAGCAGTCTGACGCCAGTACCCAGATCAGCCCAAGGAGGAGGTTGGTCCCCGGTGTTGCTGCCTACTCTACTTATAGCGGTGGGGAAGGTGACGTTGATGATGACGTGTCTAGTGATGTCACGTGGGTGCCCACAAGAGAGGAAGAGGAGGGGAGTTCAGAGGGAGATATGGACCAGCAGATAGGGAGGAGAAGCAGCAATGACTTACATTGCACAGCAGGGACAAAGCAGACTGCAAATGTATCAGGAGCGAGTCATCGACCATGTACGGTCACATCTGGCGCTCCCAGGACACCGGCACATGGCTCCGCAGTGTGGGCTTTTTTTAACGTGTCCGCTGCTGACAATAGCGTTGCCATCTGCAATCTTTGCAGTCAACGCGTTAGTCGCGGTAAGCCCAATACTCACCTAGGGACGACCGCCTTAAGAAGGCACATGAGCAGCCATCACCGAGCCCAGTGGGAGCAACGGAACACACAAAGCCACACTGCAGGCTCTCACCGTCCAGCCTCGTCTTCTACTTCTCCTTCTCCTCTCTCCTCACAATTGTCCTCCACTCCACCTTCCATCACGCCAAGCTCACATTTTTCTGCAAAAAGGCAGGCTTCCGTGGGCCTAATGTTTGAGCGTAAAAAAATGATGACGCCGGATAACCCTCTTGCCCAACGGTTGGCGGCTGGCTTGTCAGAACTCATAGCCCGCCAACTACTGCCATATAAACTGGTGGACTCGGAGGCCTTTCGCAAATTTGTGGCCATTGGAACACCACAATGGAAGGTCCCAGGAAGGAAGTATTTCTCAGAGAAGGGCATCCCAGAGCTATATGGCCATGTTCAGCGGCAAGTGAATGTATCTCTGGCACACAGTGTCGGTGCCAAGATACATCTGACCACAGACACGTGGTCTAGCAAACACGGGCAGGGAAGGTATATCAGTTTTACTGCCCACTGGGTGAACCTTCTGACGGCCGTCAAGCATGTAACCCGTGGCACCCGTGTAGATTTGGTTTTACCGCCACGGATTGCATGCAGGCCTGACTCTTCTTCTCCTCCTCCTACTCCATCCTCCTCCCTCTCCTCCTCAGCTGCCTCCTCCTTTTCCGCTGCTAGCGTCTCTTCCACTGCACCGCCCAAGCTCCCCAGAACCTATTCCACATGCCAGGTGAGACGTTGCCATGCCGTGCTGCGTCTGTTGTGCCTGGAAGCAAAGAGCCACACTGGCCCGGCACTCCTTTCAGCTTTGCGTTCACAGGCAGATGAGTGGCTAACACCGCTCAATTTGACAGTTGGTAAAGTGGTGTGTGACAACGGTGCCAATCTGCTTAGCGCATTGAAACAGGGCAAAATCACGCACGTGCCGTGCATGGCACACGTCTTAAACTTGGTCGTGCAGCGATTCCTTGTCAAATACCCTGGGGTCCAGGACATCTTGCGGCAGGCAAGGAAAATCTCGGCCCATTTCAGAAGATCTTACACGGCCATGGCTCGCCTTGCTGACATTCAGCGGCGACACCATCTGCCGGTCAGACGTCTTATTTGCGATTGCCCGACGCGATGGAACTCAACCTTCTATATGCTTGATAGGCTGCTCCAGCAGAAACGTGCAGTTAACGTCTACCTGTATGAACTCTGCGAAAGAAACGGTTCTGGGGAGCTGGGTTTTTTTTCACCGCGCCAGTGGCTGCTCATGCGCGACACATGCAGACTTCTGCGGCCATTTGAGGAGATCACCAAACTGGTCAGTCGCAGCCATGGCGCCATCAGTGACATGGTACCTTATGCCTTCTTTCTGGAGCGTGCATTGCGTCGTGTCATTGATCAGGCTGTGGAGGAGCAGGAGCGGGAAGATGAGGAAGTCGCAATGCTGGATGAATTCCCAGGGGGGGCTACTCTATCTGAGACAAGTCAACAACAGGAGTCTGATGAGGAGTCAGAGGAGGATGGTGCCGGGGCGGATGAGCAGGAGCAAGAAGAGCATGCTTTAAACCTTTCTGGGATCCCTGTTGTGCGAGGATGGGGAGAGGAGAATGAAGAGGACGACATTATCCTGGATGATGAGCAGGAGCCAGGCCACCACACCGCTTCCACTTTAGTGCAAATGGGGGCCTTCATGCTCCAGTGTTTTAATAGGGACCCCCGTATAAAAAGCATGAGGGTCAAGGACCAGTACTGGGTGGCAACGTACTTAGACCCCCGGTACAAACACAAAATGGCGGAAATGTTACCGCCGTCGCAGAGGGCTGTCAGAATGCAGCACTTCCAGGCCTTGCTTCGAGAAATGCTGCATTCTGCTTTTGCGTGCGCTGGCAGAGGAGCAATTCCCACTCCCAGAGAAGGATTTGCGGGTACCAATCCAACAGCGCCTGCAAGAAGAGGCCGGTTTGAAGATGTGTTGGTGACTTCGGATATGAGGTCATTCTTTCAGCCGACCCATCGACAGGTGTCATCCGGATCCAGCATCAGGGAACGCCTAGACCGTCAGGTGTCCGACTACATTGGGTTAACGGCCGATGTGGACGCTCTGAGGAGTGATGAACCCCTAGACTACTGGGTGGGCAGGCTTGACCTCTGGCCAGAGCTTGCCCAATTTGCAATCGAACTGTTGGCTTGCCCCTCATCCAGTGTCCTGTCCGAAAGGACGTTCAGCGCAGCAGGGGGGATTGTGACCGATAAGCGTACTCGCCTAGCTCACCACAGTGTTAACTACCTCACATTTCTAAAAATGAATGAGGCATGGATCTCGGAGGAATTCAACACATGTGATCAGTAGACCATGTATATGTCTATAAACAATTTTTGGAATCAAGCACACAGACCTTCTTAATTCATTTGGCTCACTTCCCTGACCCAAAAAAGCACACCGTACTATATGCCCCTACCCTCCTCTTTGAAGAGGTTGAGCGGTGTCATATTTCTACTGGGGCTGCTTATTATGAGGGGTTCCCACCATCCCTGTGCTGTGCTGACTTCCTCCTGGGTGTTCTTATTATGAGGGGCTCCCACCATCCCTGTGCTGTGCTGACTTCCTCCTGGGGGTTCTTATTATGAGGGGATCACACCATCCCTGTGCTGTGCTGACTTCCTCCTGGGGCTGCTTACGGTGCTGCTGTCAGCGCTGTATGTCACGGAGCTGCTGTCAGCGCTGTATGTCACGGAGCTGCTGTCAGCGCTGTATGTCACGGAGCTGCTGTCAGCGCTGTATGTCACGGAGCTGCTGTCAGCGCTGTATGTCACGGAGCTGCTGTCAGCGCTGTATGTCACGGAGCTGCTGTCAGCGCTGTATGTCACGGAGCTGCTGTCAGCGCTGTATGTCACGGAGCTGCTGTCAGCGCTGTATGTCACGGAGCTGCTGTCAGCGCTGTATGTCACGGAGCTGCTGTCAGCGCTGTATGTCACGGAGCTGCTGTCAGCGCTGTATGTCACGGTGCTGCTGTCAGCGCTGTATGTCACGGAGCTGCTGTCAGCGCTGTATGTCACGGAGCTGCTGTCAGTGCTGTATGTCACGGAGCTGCTGTCAGCGCTGTATGTCACGGAGCTGCTGTCAGCGCTGTATGTCACGGAGCTGCTGTCAGCGCTGTATGTCACGGTGCTGCTGTCAGCGCTGTATGTCACGGAGCTGCTGTCAGCGCTGTATGTCACGGAGCTGCTGTCAGCGCTGTATGTCACGGAGCTGCTGTCAGCGCTGTATGTCACGGAGCTGCTGTCAGCGCTGTATGTCACGGAGCTGCTGTCAGCGCTGTATGTCACGGTGCTGATGTCAGTGCTCTGTATTACGGTGCTGCTGTCAGTGCTCTGTATCTCCTGCACCCTCTTGTTTGCCTACCCTGGTCCCTGACCTTCCCTCTCCTCCATTGCCTTCATTAGCTCCATAGTCCTGAATTGTCAGAACAATTTCCCAAATAAAAAAAAAATGCTTGTAGTTATCGATCCCAAATTCACCTCATACATGTATTATGCTATTGTCCAGGTGGTGGGACTACGTGCTACCCCCTAATAATTACCCCGTGGCCGCAAATTCGACCTAAAGGTTTGCGAAATTCGCCTCCCATTGAAGTCAATGGAGCCCGCGGCGAACGGTCGTTTTCGCGAACGTTTGTGTCCGTTCGCGTTTCGCGTTCGCGAAACGTCCCGTCGGAAGTTCGTCCATCACTAGTCCCTACTACAAAACTAGATGTTCCCATATATCATCTTATTACAAATAACACATTTAACTTTACATTTGTGTCTAGTACAAGGCTTTTTAGAAGATGAAATAATATTGTAGGTGCAGCACTTTCCTGTAAACATATCAAATAGAGTCCTTTTCAATAGGATGTTAAAACGTCCAAAATCTGGGGTCCAACCCATGTGATTTCCACACATAAGAAGTGCTGTAAAGGTCCTTCACCAAGTACACACTGACCCTTACCCTCAGTAGATGACCGCTCTGTATATAGTAGTCAAACAAGCTCAGTTAACCCAGCTCCAAGCCACCATATTCACAGGGACATCAGATGTCTGTAACCCAATCGACATAAGGAACTCCGCCAAAGCAAGACCACAGAGCATGCGGGGTTGAGGATGGGTAAAAAACACTTCATGTGCAGTATTACTGAAATGTATTTAAAAATTTGCCAAAGTACTTAAAAACATAAATTGTACAAATCGCATGTCAATCCATATATTCTCAAGAATGTTTCCAACCATTAAGATGGCTGACTTCCACTGCGTGGCAACGGCATGTCATCAAGCTCCATCCAACACATTTCGTCATAAAGACGTCATCGGGGTGATGTTTACATTTTATGTTTGTGAGTATTTGGGCAAATTTTTTAATACATTTTGAGGGTAAGGGTCAGTGTGTGCTTTGCTCTTGGTGGATGACCTTTACAGCACTTCTTCTGTGTGAAATTTGCATGGGTTGGATCCCGCATTTTGGAACTTTTAATATCCTATTGAAAAGGACTCTATTTTATATGTTTATGGGAAAGCGCTGCATCTACAATATTATTTCAATTGTTTAATCACAAGAGTGTGTTGGGCTGAAACAACCTCTGGCTTTTATAGGTCTTGGCTATTCCAACAGGAAGCTCTTTCTGAAATAATTTCTGTCTGTGTCAATCTAGGGGTTTTGAGCGTTCCTGACCATCTTTGTTCCAGCTCTCCATGCTGCATTTTCCATTATTAAAAAAAAAAATTCAACAGGGAGAGTAGGACCCTCTCACAATATGTACAGCAGATGTGCACACTCAGGGTCTCAAGTACAGTTTACCTAAGTGTATAGGAAAGTGTCAGGTGGTTTAGCTTTCTAGCATGTGGCAAAAACTGTTGATTACAAATGCCGAAGACAAGAAAAGGATAAGGGAAAATTGTAAAAATATTAACGTTTTACAGTCGCAAAAATACTGTAAAATATCACGACTTCTATTTGAAATGGGTAAACAGGAGGTTTTTTGAAATTGGTAATGGTGCAAAATACAAATTTTATGTGCAATAACCACTGAAACCAGAAACCAGCTGCCATTAGTACAACTATACTAAATTGCTCCTTGGGCCTTCCTTCTGTTGGCCATGGCAATATTTTTTACTAATATTGCAGATCGTATTCTTATTCTGAGCCACTAGACCAGGAGTCTCCAAACTTTTCAAACAATGGGTCAGTTTATTGTCATTTCGGCTTTAGGGGGCTTGATTGTGGCCAGTGGGAGTAGAAAATGTCCCAGGCCCAGCTTCAGTGAGAATAAGCATTGCCTCAGAGTTGGTAGTCACTAGGAGGAGGCATGCCCCATCATTGTTGTCAGTGGAAGGAATAGTTCCCCACCAGGAATAGTGCCCTACCATTGGTCTCAGTAGGAAGAATAGTGCCCCACCAGGAATAGTGTCCACCGTTGGTGTCAGTGGGCGCAATAGTGCTCCAAGCGCTGGACAAAGGCTAGCAAAGGGCCGTGTTAAGAGACCAATGCACTAGACTATAAAAAAACTCTCTCATTAAACAAAGTTCTTTCTTATTACTCAACTTTCTGGGGCAAACATTTTATAATGGGATACAGTAAATGTAACCCCTATTTATATTCTTCTTAAAGTGTAACTTCCTAAAGGGGAATTCTCCAGGAGAATTATAAGCATTGCAAGGAATTTAGAAGACTAGTGCACATTCTTCCTCATTGCAGTGCCCTTTTCAAAAACAAAATTATATTTCTAGTCATACATAGCTTAAATTTCACCTGATTTCTGCTTATTTAGACAAAATTTGAACTGTGGGTGGCCCTGTAAGCTGGGTGCAAAATTGTTAGTCAAACAATTCACTGTTCAGATAGTCAGAAGGCTGCATGTGAAGGCTGTCTGAATGCAATAGCCTGCAGGTGGAGATTCTTCTATTAACAGGATTTAGTATGGATAAGAAAGTCAAGTAATTCCTCTTGTTTAGACCATGAGGCTGAAAGAGACCAATTTAGCCATGTATGGATAGCTTAAGTGAGATGATCTGCAACATTGCTGTCCCTTTACATATCTTTGAAAATATTTCACTGGATATGACAAATTGAATACATGGGGATGCCTGTAATTTTAGTTAAACCTGTGTGCAGATATTTGGGAAATAATTTTTTCTTTAACTTAAACCTTTCAGCTAAAATGTCTGGATAGAGCCCTTGAATATGGTTAGCTTCTGTTAAATTTTTGTTTCTATGTCTCTATTAAAAGAAAAGCTGTGACACAGGCAAATCCAACGTACATTTTTGTAAGAGGGGGTAAGGGTTAGTATTTCTGATACCTTTGTTATTGCATTGTGTCCCTTCCTGTCCTGATGACAACTACATCCCCCATTTTTGTACAGTTGTCACTTAGGCAGAAAAATAGAAAGAAATATCCAACCGAGTCACAGAGAGACAATAAAAATGCATTTCTAATTCTTACCCACTCAATTAAAACAAACAAAAAAATGGTTGGAATAAGGCTTAATGGTAAGATAATGGGGAAGAGGTTTTCCTCAATGTGAAACTTTTCACTATGTTATCATACCTCACTTCCACATTACAAATTCCCATGTCTGGCTGAGAGTGGAAGTGATATTTAGCAGCCAATATATACATGAAGGTATAAGATTGCACTGCCCAAATAATGTGACAATTAACAAACTACAGTCAATAGAATACAAATACCATCTACCATGGCAGATAAATATTAGTGCAAAAAACTTACGTAGTTAAAATCCAAAACAAAAAGAAAAATTAAAAAAGAGGGAAAAGGAAAAAATCCTAAAAGTCCAAATAAAAAGTCCAGTATATTTTCTTCACAGAAGAATAACAATAATATATAAGAAACTCCTAGATCCCTTTTGTGCTCCAACAAGGCATGCACTAGTGTTCCGCCACCAAGTGAAATGGATGCTCACCTTATTACAAGACCCTTAGCTGGGCCAACACAGCTTTTGAGAGGATAATGTCTCACACACCAAGCACTGATCGTCCTCTTTGGACCTCCATAATTAGTATACCAGCTCCAATAAGTATAGCTCCGCAAAGTGCTGTAGAGTAGATGTTGTTTTGCAGTGTTTTCATATGTTTCCAGCTTTGCTGTAATCATTTAACTCTGTTTCCCAATAACCTGCATCTGGGAGAGCTGCTGCTGGACAACAAGGTGGCTGTCACATGTTACATGATGCAACCTCTCCTGAAACTCCACAACATCCGACAGCCAAATCTTCACCTCTTTTCCTTGCTCCAGGAAGGCTAAGAACTGCTTCTCTACCAATGTCAGCATGTGATGCCTTAACTCCATGTAAGTCGTTTAATTTATATATCTATATATAGATCTATATATATATAGATCTATATATATATAGATATACTGTATATATAGCTATATATATACATACATATATATATATATATATATATATATATATATATATTTAGCAGCAAATTCAGTAAAGGTTCTCACATTAAAAAATATAAATATATTCTGCAGATCTTAGGAAATAAATCCAAAAGGTCTACATAACTGCTTGTAAAGGTAAATGTTGCCCATAGAATACAACAGAGCAGAGACTATTTACATTCTACAACTTTGGCAAAACTTATCACTTTGGCCGCATAACTGACCTTCAACAAACCAAACGTGATTTGCTTCCTATTTGCGATAAGATATATGTTAACATTGACATCGCCCAATCCAATTCTTAATTCCATGTTCCTACAGGCCATGTATTGCTGAAGGTCCTGTACACAAGCTGGACCAAGTCAGACATTCAACTGTCAATCACTCCTAACCTGTCAACTCAATAAAATCCCCAATGTGTCTTAAATTGGAGCATAGTGCCTTTTACCTAAACATTTAACCATTTCATAGGAACACTGAGCTTTGTTTTCTACCGTTATATAAGTTATTGTAGGGTTGCCAGCTGTCCCTTATCCACAGAGAAAACATTGTTAGCAAGCACTGCAGGTGGTAGCTATAGCCCTCCTCCCTGCTGTAAAAATCTTTAAAAGAGGTCAAAGCTCTCCACAACTCTGCCCCAAGTTACATCACCAACTTAGTGTCAAAAGATCACACAAGATGTCCTCTTTGCTCCTATTCCTCTCTAACATCCTTGTCACCTCCTCCCAATCTTCCTTACAGGATTTCTTCAGAACTTCTCACGTCCTCTTGATTCCTCTTCCCTAATCTCTCTAGCTATCCCCTACTCTGTCCAATAATCACTAAAAAATTATTTCATCCGGGAAGCCCTTCCTTCCTCCACTGAGAGAGGACCCCCCCCCCCCTTTATTTTTTCCTTTATTATAGAAATAGTCATGAATAAGATCTAAAACCTAAATAAGTACAACGTAGACACCCTCTAACAGAAGGTTGAATCACAGCAGGAATTTGGAGATTTGGAGGAGGCTGCACATGGGGCAACTTTTGCCCTGCATGCATTCATCACTGCCCCAGGACCAGGCAAAGATTGCGGTCATGTGAAAGTCTAAAGCCGCGTACACACGGGCGGACTGTCTGGCCTACTTAGTCCGCCGAAACACATTTCAGCGGACAGTCCGCTCGTGTGTGGGCTTCAGCAGACTTTTTCAGCGTGCAGTCTGGCGGACTAAGTATTTCGGAATTTCCGTAATACTGTCCGTCGGACTCGCATTTCGGCGGACAATCCGCCCGTGTGTGTGCCAGTCCGCCGTACTTTTGAAATGAGCGGACTTTTCCCGGCCGGAGAAAAGTCCGCTCATTTCGAGCGGGTATCCAGGTAGGCGGGGCCCGTGAAGGAGACGTCGTTGGCCCCGCCGCCTGGTATGGACTTAAAGGGGAACCCCAACGCCGAAAAAAATCGGCGTGGGGGTCCCCCCAAGTCCACAACAGACCCTTGTCCGAGCACGCAACCCGGCCGGCCAGGAAAGGGGGGCGAGCGAGCGCCCCCCCCCCCCCTCCTGAGCCGTACCAGGCCGCTTGCCCTCAACATGGGGGGTGCCTTGGGGAAGGGGGGGCCGCGCGGCCCCCCCACCCCAAAGCACTTTGTCCCCATGTTGATGAGGACAAGGGCCTCTTCCCGACAACCCTGGCCGTTGGTTGTCGGGGTCTGCGGGCGGGGGGCTTATCGGAATCCGGGAGCCCCCTTTAATAAGGGTGCCCCCGGATACCGGCCCCCCACCCTATGTGAATGAGTATGGGGTACAATGTACCCCTACCCATTCACCTGTAAAATAAAAGTACCAAAAAAAAAACACAACACACGAGATAAAATACTTTATTGCACAGCTCCGGGGGTCTTCCGTCTTCGGGGGTCTTCTCGCCGGACTCCTCCGCTATCTTCTTGTAGCTCTTTTGCTAGCGGAGGAGTCCGGCTTTCTTCCTCGCCACCGGCCTCTTCTCCCGACTTCGGGGGTCTTGTCCCCCTCTTCGGTTCTTCTGCCGGGCGGTGTCACATGGCTTTATGTCACATGGGTTGGTCACATGGGTTGATGTCACATGGGGACTATGACATCGTAAGGGGGCGGGGTCACCATGTGACACCAACCCATGTGACATAAAGCCATGTGACACCGCCCCTTGTCCCTATATAAGTGGCCGCGCAGTGCGTCCCTGGCATTCGGGCCGGAGAGATCGTTGAGGCAACATCTCCTGGAGAAGAAGAAGAAGAAGAAGAACGGAAGGCGGCGGCGACGGCGGCGACAGAAGACCGGGCCACCGCCTGTAAAAGAGCTATAAGAAGGCGCGGTGGCCCGGCAGAAGAACCGAAGAGGGGGACAAGACCCCCGGAGTCGGGAGAAGAGGCCGGCGGCGAGGAAGAAAGCCGGACTCCTCCGCTAGCAAAAGAGCTACAAGAAGATAGCGGAGGAGTCCGGCGAGAAGACCCCCGAAGACGGAAGACCCCCGGAGCTGTGCAATAAAGTATTTTATCTCGTGTGTTGTGTTTTTTTTTGGTACTTTTATTTTACAGGTGAATGGGTAGGGGTACATTGTACCCCATACTCATTCACATAGGGTGGGGGGCCGGTATCCGGGGGCCCCCTTATTAAAGGGGGCTCCCGGATTCCGATAAGCCCCCCGCCCGCAGACCCCGACAACCAACGGCCAGGGTTGTCGGGAAGAGGCCCTTGTCCTCATCAACATGGGGACAAGGTGCTTTGGGTTGGGGGGCCGCGCGGCCCCCCCTTCCCCAAGGCACCCCCCCATGTTGAGGGCACGCAGCCTGGTACGGCTCAGGAGGGGGGGCGCTCGCTCGCCCCCCTTTCCTGGCCGGCCGGGTAGCGTGCTCGGACAAGGGTCTGTTTTGGACTTGGGGGGGACCCCTCACGCCGATTTTTTTCGGCGTTGGGGTTCCCCTTTAAGTCCATACCAGGCGGCGGGGCCAGCGACGTCTCCTTCGCGGGCCCCACCTACCTGGAGACGCGCTCGAAATGAGCGGACTTTCCTCCGCGTGTGTGGGCGAGTCCGTTCATTTCAAAAGTAGGGCGGATAGTATGGCGGACTTAGTACGCCGTATTAGTCCGCTCAAAAAGTGGTGTGTGTGGTCAAGTCCGTTCATTCGAAAGTATGACGGACTGTCCGTCGGATTGTCTGACGGACTAAGTTGGCCAGACAGTCCGCCCCGTGTGTACGCGGCTTTACATTAAGGCAGTTCCATGACTTAGAGATGACCCCCGTCACTGTAAAAGTGCCTCTGAAAAATGCTGTACCGTGTCACTGCACACCTTGATATACAGTATGTTGCCATTAGGAGGTCCCCTTTCCACCAGTCCAGCATACCTCTGTTGCCTCACTCCCAGTAACAGAATGGGGCCCCACCATCCACATAGCGTGGACTTCATGCATGCACTCAAAACAGTTGATGTAACTTTACTTAAAATTCTTTCAGCATTACAGCCCAAGATGAACATTAACGTCAGTATATCCCTAACTATCTATAGCTGGCTGCCCAGGCATATCTCTACAATATAGTAGTCCGTGGCTCTTCCAAGTGTTGGCTGATCTCTGGATCCCATGTTCTTCTGATGGTCTGCAAGGCATGGCAGTCCTGCTCCACAAGAGTCACAGCATGTCCTGCTAGTGTGGCGGTACCAAAAAGCCCCAAACCCAGCCTTCCCCAAATTTATAGCACCTGTAGGTAGGCTACATCCAAAAAGCCTGGGAACTGCGGCACACACAATAACTCTCTCCCCCTCCCCAGCCTGGGCCAGCCACTAACTAAAACCAGCATACATGTAAGCAACCTGCCTACAAGTATACCAGGTATTAAATGTTTACTTGTAAAGTAAAAAAATTAACATTACAAATGTAGCCATATCCTGCAGGGGTTGCTGAATGTAATGGTTCATCCGTCACCCTGCCTAACCCAGCATCCATCTCTCAGACACTCAGAGACATAGAACAGGCCATAAGCTTTGTTTTTGTTTTTTTATTGAGGTGATTGAACTTTAATGGGAAATAGGAAATGATGGGAAGCCCAGGAACATTCAGTGCAACTTGCTTGGGACTTCTATATACACTCCAGTATATACACTTCAGTCTTCTCTCCAGCACAAACGCTTAAGACCTCTTATCCTTCACTCTTCCAGCACTTCCCCTTCTGCATACCGTTACTCCTCCAGCACTTCACTTGCTGCAGACTGTTACTCCTCCAGACTAGGCTAGCACAGCATAGGTAAGCTTGACACTAATTCAGCCAGGCCTCAGTAAACTGCCTTTTGCAGGCAGTGTCCTTGGGCCCCTGTGGTATAGAAATAGTTCAGGTGCTGTCTTCGATTCAGCTACCCATCTCAGATAGCTCTCTTCAGGCCCTGCCAGCCAGCCTGGCTGCAATGACCTCTCTCCACTGCCCTTCCCAGAGTACTCTCCCAGTTCTCTCAGGCATGCCTCCCAGTCCTCCTGACTGTGCTTCAGTCACCAGCCCTCCAGGCTGCGACAAGTTGTCCTCCCTGGAGTCTCTTAGCAGTGTTCTCTAGCACTGTCCTCTCCTTGCTTTCTCATGTGCCTCTCCTTCTAGGATTCCAGACTGGGGAGCTCCCCATGGGCCCCGACAGCCTCCACAATCTCAAAGCACGTTTTAGAAAAAAGAGGGAAAGGACAGTGATACTACCTGTGAGTCACCCAGCCCTGTCCTGAGCCACTCTTCCTATAAAGAAAACTGATCTTCATTTTGCACATTTGGCCTTTTCTAACAGGTACTTGCTCCCACTCCTTCTTCCTTGCCTAGGCAAGATGACGTCTGCCCCGCTTTGGCTCCCCATGCCTAGTCAACGTGAAGTCACAGTTAGCTCTCAAATCCAAAAACTATTGAAGACTTTGGGTTGTAGAAAGACAGAACTGGACTTTTTGGCCTGGTGAGTATGCATTTAGTAAAAGTTGGTAGCTACAGTTATCTGTATCTGCTGACTTAGACTTGTCAGCATAATGGGTGAAATTACTATCATTAAAATGGGTACATCTAATATTTGATATTGTGACAGAATCAGATCACTACTATGCGTTGTGTATGATGTACAGTGAAGCACACTGTATGCCACTACATGTAAAGGAAAAAAGGGGTTTCTAGCTAGGCTAGAAGTTGTGGTGTGATAGACTAAAACCAACACATTTTAAACCAAAGCATGTAACCTCAAAGAAGCCCGTATGCAAGTTGGATAACAGTTCTATATTTAAGTAATAAATCAGCGGTTCAAGTGTACAGTAGGTTAGCATAATGGAATTATTTTCACGTTCCTTCTCACCATCCTAAAATTGTTTGGATATGTGACAGAAGTTATAATATGGGGATAGATTATTTTAAATGCAGTGGAGCATTTTAGTATTTTAGTGGACATTTTTGGTTCTTTATAGCCCAGCACACTATAGGGTCTATTTATCAATGTTTTCATGCAAGATTCACCCATTTTCAGCTTTAATGTTGTGTAAAAAGCAGTGAACATTTTGTGCATCTTGGGTAAAAACACAGAAAAACATAGTAGTCACATAACTCACAGTACACAGCTAGTAAGTTCTTTGGTGTTATTGCTTCTGCTACCAGCTGCCTTTTTACATACAAGCCCAGATAGCAAGGTATTTGATTACATTGGTCCAGCTTGGTTACATCCAATTCTTCCTATCTCACATCTGATAGATATGTGCGATTAGTTTTTGTATGAAACGAAAATTTCCGAAAATGAGTACATTTGTACGTATTCGAAATACAAATTTTTATGCATACGAATTCTGTACGAAATACGAAATTTCGTTTACAAATTTCGGATCCAAATTCCTAACAAACATATGCAATTGTTACGAAAAGTTAACAAACCTAAAAGTTAAAACTCCAGGAAGTCAGCACAGTACGGGGATGGTGGGAACCCCTCATAATGATAAATTCATCATAACGAAAATTCGTAATTGTTACGAAAAGTTAACAAACCTAAAAGTTAAAACCCCAGGAAGCCAGCACAGGGATGGTAGCAACCTCTCATAATGGGCACAGCGGGTGTACACTCAGTCCCGGGAACTGCAGATATGGTCAAGCATAATAGGGTCCCGGCTTATGTTGCCCAGTGTTTGAAAATACTTCGGCAGTGGCAAGTAACAGCAGAAGTCAGATCTCTTCCAAGGAAACTTCTTGAGAAGCGGATCATGAGCTCTGCTTTTTGGCCTTGAGGGATTGCCCAAGCCTGGTTTTGGGGGTGGGTTTGCGGTTGATTAATTTGGAGATAATCCCAATGAAGTTTAGGGATCAGGCTTGGCTTGCCTTTCATGGAAAACAATATGTGAAGGGCAACTTGAAGTTTCTTTCCATGAGTGATTGGGGCTACCCGAGAATGTAGTGTGGAGTGGTGGAGTCCATGGATCACTTTCTACTTCAGTGCCCTTTTAATATAGAGGTGTACGGGGGAGGGGCTCTGAGTATACCCTTTCTCCCTCATATGAGTTATGCAGAGTGGGTGTATGGGGCTTTCCAGACTCGTTGGGATTATGATTTGGAAACACTTTTTTTAGTTAGTTTACTAGTCCTTTATTTCACGTGGAGTGCACGGTGTCAGGTATCCTTACGGGGTAAAATCCTCCCTGTGGAAGTGGTGATGTAGAACATTCTGGGTGAGGTTGGGAAGATTTGGGGTCTTGAGAAAGACAGGTGGCAGCAGGAGGCCTGGATAAAGGCGTGGAGGAATATCAGGACTCTGTAGCTGCTGCCTGTTGATCTCGGGGGTTTGCGGCTTTCTTTGTATTCTTCTTTCACTCCCCTAGATTTTCAGATCCAATATAATTTTGATAAAAGGCTCCATGCATGGTGCCAGTGATGTTCCTTAGTCTGGCTCTCCGGTAGGGATTATGTTGTGCGCAATTTAGTTTGCACCGTTTATTTTGTTCTCGTTCTTCCTGGTTTGTATAGTCATATTCAATTATTTTGTAAATATGTTTTATTTATTTATTATGGTTTTATTGTATATAAGTTGTTGTTTGTAAGATTTTCAATAAACAAAATTAACCCTATGGATCCAAATTCCGTTACAACAAAAAAGTGACTGGTGTTTTGTTCACCAATCAGAGGTTGGTGAGCATAGCACAGGGATGATGGGAACCCCTCATAATGATAAATTCATTATAACAAACTTTTGCTATTTTACGAAAAGTTTACGTATCTAACGAAAATTCATATTTTGTACGAATCTGAATTGAATTTCGGACACGAATTATGAAATACAAATTAATTTTCATACGAAATGAAACTAATCGAAACAAAACAAATTTATTGACGGCGCACATGTCTAACATCTGAAGGGCTGCAAGGGAGGCAAAAATTTATTATAGTAGCCTGTGATTTTTACAGGTAACGATGGTCTCTTCCGGTTGCTGCTCAAGTCACTTGAACAAGGGGGGGTTCTCCCCAGGCACCTCCACCATTCAGAGAATGTCTTTTTTTTTTCAAGGAATGCAAGGTGATACAGAAGTGGAAAAGGAGGCGTGGATGATGTTATGATTTCTGCCTTTTCAAATTGGTAAATACCTAGTATTCATTGAAAGAATACCAGATGTTCTCTAAATGTCAGAGATGTCAAGCGAGTGACCCCCCCTGTGTTCAAAATAGAGATGGCAAGTCACTCAAGCAGCACCTAGAAGAGACCAGAGCTGACTTTTTACACAGACTATTACAATGAATTTCTGCATCCCCTGAACCCGGGCAGATGTGAGATATGAAGAATTACATGTAACCAGGCTGGACCAATGCACTTTAAACTCTTAATGCTGTCATGCCTAAGAAAATATTAGTATCCTTTCTGTGGCAGGTGTAAATGCTCATTATTGACAGGAAAGTTTTCCAAACTATTGAAAAATTGCTCTTTGAGTAGGCTTTTTCTTTTACTCTTTAAAGAGGAGCTTTTTTGTGTTTATTAAAAGACAGCAGCTACAAAAATTGTAGCTTCTGACTTTTAAGAAACAGACCCTGTCCCAGGATCCAGCGATGTGTTCACTCGAGGTGTCCCTTCCCTTTATCTTCTGTCCCTGGCACCAGCATCTCATCTGTGGGCACCTGGCTGCAACAGCTTGCGGCTTCATGTGTGAGCCACACTGCGCATTGTGAATGGCCCTGCAGTTTTCTGTGACCTGTAACATGTCCCAGATGACTGAGGGGAGGAAGGGGGGAGAGGAGAACTTCCAGTCGGATCTCCTATCCCATCCAATCAGAAGTAGAAATGGATACCTGTCAAAACCAGGTATCAGCTCCCCCACCAAAAAAAAGTGCCATTTAGGGAAAAGGAGGGGGGCATTAAAGCAGAGCTTCCCCTTTTGGGTACAGCTCCACTTTAAGGACCTGTTCACACCTGAGTGATTTGAAGCACAACTTGAAGCTTCAACACTCAACATCGGGATCTCTATTTTTATCAATGGTGCCTGTTCACATCTGAGTATAGTGTTGCCTAGAAGTTCATCACTTGAAAAAGCACATGAGCTTCTTTAGGGGCAGAATCACACATTTTTTAACCCCTTAAAATTGCCTCCCAGTGGCTCTTTATGTGGTCCATAATTCCTTGGGTGCAGTGTGTGGCTTCTGTATCATGTGACCGTTGTGACTGCTGTCACAGTGGTCACATGATCAGAAGCCCTTACCGCTGGCTCCCAATAAGAAGCCTTGACCAAGGAGTTGTTGGTGACAGTTTGGTCAATGTGCTTGCTGCCGTATATATGCCTTACACAGTTGACAAGAGGTTAAACCAAAGGGGACACACTGGCGCCCTATTCATAAGAGTAAGCAAAACACTTGTACTAACATGATTAAAGTAACTGCTAGTAGCATATAACTGACAATATCCAATTTACTAGTTGTACATACAGTATGAAATCCATCTGTCGTCTAGGCCAACATTCCGCCAACTGGATGGTCTCAATAAAAATGAATAATAAGTTATAAATAACTGACAAACAAAGTAAGTAATCCCACAGACACTGCTAACGTTGCAGTCAGACCATTATTAAATCGAGGGGGTTTCAAGGAAACATTTCCCACTGAATCATTCACATAAATTATGTGATTCCAGGTTTAATCAGCAAAACATACTATTAAAGAAATGTCTGAGCCAAAACGTTCCGAGGCCTCCAAATATATACATCGAGTCAGCAAGCTTTGTCTTCAGCTGAAGGAAAAATAAACCATATCAGCAGTAAATAATATCCAAGAAAGTCATGTATTACTGAATGTGAACTTCAGCTTTTTCTGTATTGGTAGCATGTGTATATTTGAGCTCCAGCCAGAGTCTAAAGCCTCATACACACGATCGGACTTTGCTCCATCGGACTTTTGTTGCCAGAAAGTTTGTCAGTTCGCACAGCCAACAAAAGTCAGATGAAAAGCGAAAAAGTTTGTCCGATGGAGCGTACACACGGTCGGATGTTGCTCCAAAACAGCTAATTTGAATGTTTGTTGTCAAAAAGTCTGATCGTGTGTGTATGGGCCTTAAGCTATTTAGTAAGAGGCATGATGAGTTTTTGTAATTTTTAAGTTGTAATTTTTTTGTCACAATTTTTTGAAAAAGAAAGAAATTATATAAAATTTGTTTACACTATTTTTTTTAAACACATCACCACAGTACAGCATCATAAAATGACTGGTGTTGCAGTGATCAGGGATACTGACTGGTGGCATTATGTGAAAAAAAAAAGAATTGTTCCTTTTTTTTTTTTTTTTATTCTTTTTACTTTTTTTTTATATTAATCAGAGTAGTTCAGTGTCGATAGTGTCTCTTTACTACTCTTGTGGGATGATCAGGGATTTTTTAACATTTTTTTTACTGTTATTTATTTATCGGTGCCAATACCAAGTATTTTCACGAGTACTCATACTCGTGAAAATTCACCTGATACCGAAACCAAGATTTTGTGGTGCAATTTGCATCCATAAAAAAACGAATGGGTGCAAATCTCACTGCAAAGAATTACATGCAATTTGAACAGGAATGTAGTGCGACTCTTGTCCGAATTGCATGCGATTTCTCCCACCACTTCTGTGTGTGTGAACCCAGTAAAAAAAGCACAGGACAATGTAGTGCAGCAATAGGAAGTTTATTAAAATCACAAATTAAATATCTACTTAAATCCATATCTACAGTGTCCCCATCCCATCCATGATAGCTAACCATGGCCACTGGAGGTGCTCACAGGGCTGGAGGAGATATCCAGTGGTCTGTCCCCAAGCTGACATCACTTTCACCTTATACCCACAGGAGTCCCTGAACTTCTCCTCTAGCCCTGTGAGCACCTCCAACGGTTGTGGTTTGTGATACTCAGCAAGAAGAGGACACTGCAGATATGGATTTGAGTAGATATTTACTTTGTGAGTTGTTATAACATTTTAATAAACTGCCTATAGCTGCACTACATGGCACTTCGCTTTCTTTACTGGATTCATACACACAGAAGCAGTGGGGGAAATTGCATGCGATTCGGACAGGAATTGCACTGCATTCCTGTTCAAATCATATGTGATTCTTTGCTAAATATCGGTACTCGTACTTGCCAATAAAAAAACGATATCGGTACATCCCTATTTATAACAGTGGTGATCACTTTTATAAGCAATAGTTAACTGTCAGGAACGATTTTCCAGACCCTTAGGTCTAGTATAGATTTTGAGGGGAACCCCCATGGCAAAATTAGAGAAAAAAATGTTGTGGGGTCCCCCCAAAATTAATACCAGACCCTTATCCGAGCATGCAGCCTGGCAGGCCAGAAGAGGGGGGGGCCATACCATTGCCAAACCATGCTAGGCCACATGCTCTCAACATACGGGGGTGCTTTATGGCAGAGGGAGCCAAAAACACCTTGTCCCCATGTTGATGGTGACAAGGGCCTTTTGCCTACAACTCTGGGTGGTGGCTGTGGGGGTCTGTGGGCAGGGGGCTTATCGGAATCCAGATCCCACCCCCCCATGCGAATGAGTAGGGGGTACCCCTACTCACTCACCAAAAAAAAGTGTCAAAAAGAAATGAGAAAACACACACACGGTTTTTGACAATCAATTTGTTAAAAATAAAAAAACAATGTCCCCCAATGTAGATCCATCGTCAATGCCGACACCACAAGACACGTGAAAAAAAAAAGCTACGCCTGCGACAAAGGCTCTCTGCCGACTGCCTGCTCTGCTTTCTAACGGTTCTCAAATAGGGAAGTGGCGGGGCCACCTGGTGATGTCACCTGGTGTCACCACCCCCAAGTGACATCCCCGACCCAGGCATTATATTTAAAGGAATTTTTCATTCTCCCTTTTCAAATCACAGAACACCTTTTATTCAGTGAAAAGAAAACAGGACTTTATGGATGTGAGAGGTGTAGGGCGAGTGACCTACAGTATATAGCCTTATATAAACTCGTTCACACAAGCTTTGCCCTCTGAAAAGTGGATTGATTTTCAGAGGGCGTTTGCCAAGTATTATGGAGGGCATATGCCCCCTCCGTTCTGCCTATTTTAACCCCAAAAGCCTTCAGAACCGCATTGCACGTGACTGGGATGCAGCATCATTAAGTTTAGTGGGCCGTGTTTGGTAGCTGCAGATTAAAAAGACAAGACGTAAAATGACAATAACATGCCGCAGCTTATATAATATTTTAGTGTTGGGTTTACATATACTTTAAACAATATTTAATAACACTATGAAAATAACCAAATGAAGGGTTAACTCTGTGTGAACTGTGTAATCACTAAGTAGCATGCGATTAACCCCCCCCCCCTACAATGAAAACCACATACTGCCAGTGAGGCAGTTGTCAAGAGGAGGTTAAGCTGTTGCTATGTGATTCAAAATTTCATGCGTAGTTAAATCCTTGTAGGAAATGGCATAGAGAACAGTATGGAAAGTAGCAACTGAATGGGAAGACAAAGGGTAGTGACAGCCATTCAGACACAGGAGCAGACATCCTCCAGCCCCGTCCACATATAAATACAGACATATTGTATGGAGATTGCTTTCTGACTGTACACAGTCATTAGAGGCTAAGCTGGCCATACATGGATCGAAATTCGGCCAGTTAGATAGATGCGGATTCAGTAGTAATGTGCTGAGAATCCCTATGGGAGGTAAAAGGGGAGGCCTAGATTTATATATCACATCAAATATATCCTTATTACCAAATACATATCACACACAAATCTCATTATTTTGGATCCAAATTAAAAGAATATAAATGAACTTGGCACGTTACCTGTCACCACCTGATATAAAGTATATTTAAATGCAACCACTAAAATCTCATATAAGTGTGACCATGTTAATGTCATTTTAAGATTCATAAAAACAATACCTTGTTATCCAGGTCCTTGGTAAGGTTCTTCATGTTGTGAGGTGACAACGATCTGTCCATCTGCCAAGCACGCTCCTGCGTTGTCACCCTGACACACATTGAGCGATTTACTAAAACTAGTGAAGGGAGTGAAAAATCTGGTCCAGCTTTGCTTAAAAACCAATCAATTTCAATAGTCACTGCTTTTAAGATTCTTATGCCCCATACACATGGATTTTTACAACGGAAAATGTGCGATTGGATCATGTTGTCAAAAAATCTGACCGTGTGTGGGCTCCATCGTACTTTTTCTGTTGGATTTTCTGACGCACAAAGTTTGAGAGCAGGATCTAAAATTTTCCGACAACAAAATCCGATTGTGTATAGACAAATCTGACGGACAAAGTGCCACGCATGCTCAGAATAAACTAAGAGATGAAAGCTATTGGCTACTGGCCCGTTTATAGTCCCAACGTACGCGTTTTACGTCACCTCGTTCAGAACGATCGGATTTTCCGACAATTTTGTGCGACCATGTGTATGCTAGACAAGTTTGGGCCAAAATCCGTTGGAAAAAATCTGACAGATTTTGTCATCAGAAAGTCCGACCGTGTGTACAGGGCATTATGGTTTTTCTAACGGAGTTCCGACGGAGTTCCGCTGAAAATCACCTCGTTCAGAACGAGCGTATGCAACACAAGTTTCGGCCAAAATCAGTCGGAAAAAAATCCAACGGATTTTGTCGTTGGAATGTCCGACCGTGTGTATGGGGCATTATACCTGTAGCATTCATTAAAATAACACCTATTGTTCCTGCCATGACGGTCCTTGTTCAGGTACTAGTTGTTAAGGGGTGACCACACTCTGCTAATCTCCCAACTGCGCTCCCACGTTGTCATCCTGTCACATGGTCTTTCGGTAAAGACTACATCTGCAGCTTTTGTTAACTACTTATCCTCCAGAAGGTTTTATCTCATGACCAGACCATTTTTTTGTATTCTATTCGGCACTGTGCAACTTTAACTTGCAACTAGGCTGGGTTCACATAGAGCAGATCCATTGGATGGACTCCACTAGCTCGGCAGGGGATCTATCTGTTGATCCCCGCTGAGCAGGTAGATGACAGGTCCGTCTCTGCTCGCTGTACAGGCATAGACCTGTCAGAGCCCCGCTGTTCCCTATGGGGAAATAGAATGAAAACGGACAGCCTGTCCATTTTCACCCGATCCAATCCGATCGGCGGATGCCAAACATATCACCATCCGTCTGTTTGGAACGGATCTTGTCAGATTGGATGACAGGCGGTTGTCAGCGGACACATCTCCACTGACATTCGCATGTCAATAGAAGTCAATGGATGACATGCTTGGATCCGCCTGAAAAACAGATATGAGTAGCTATGAATAAGCGCTAATCACAGTGCGAAATGCGTCAGTTTGTGTACCCTGTTACCTTTTTGCTGTGGATTATTTGATTTGATGTGACCTACGTTATTTCAATAAAAGACGGAATTTTAAGTCTTTCTCCAGTGTGCGGCTATCCAGAGTTTTGTTCTGTCTACCTGCCCACTATGCTTCTTTGTTGTCACCTAGTCTTTTGAGTTTGGCTGTTTCCAACATTCATTACACAGCCTTGGTCCACTGCTGCATACCTCCCAACAATTTGAGATGGGGATGAGGGACACCTATTAACAAACGTATGTAGGCATAGGACACGCTCCCGCCACACGCACTTAAAGGAGAATTAACCACAAAAAAGGTTAATTAAATCCACAAGGGCTTTTTTTTTTACCACTGCTATTCCTTTGTTATTATTATTATTCTCGATTTATATAGCGCCAACGGCTCTTTACAATGTATGGCGGGGACAACACAATTACAGTACAGTTCAATACAAAAGGTACAGGAGGGCCCTGCTCGTAGAGCTTACATTCTATATTGGCTTTTAAAATGTACAAATACAGCAGTTTAGAAATTGGATGAAGTACTGGGAAACACTTTTTTATAGATAAATAGAGCATTTTATATACAAGTATATAGATCAGACCAAAATGAGGGACAAATGAGGAGGAAAGAGGGACATTGCTCCAAATCAGGGACAGTCCCTCGAAATCAGGGGCAGTTGGGAGCCATGCCGCTGTCGCCATCATGGAAAAACATCATCAAGAAGTGGCTGTAAAAGGGCTACAGGAGATAGGGAGGGCTGAGATGCAATAAAGAAAAAATGTCAGCAAAGATTTTATTTTGGATTGTGACATGCAGTGCTTTTTCTAGTGCATGTATTTTCCGAGGAATGAAGCGCCTGCGATGTGTGCTGAATGTATATTAATAGAAGGCCGGATGGGCTCATCTGCTTTCCATATAGTTGGATGTGACTGTACAAGCTTCCCTTCCCCCCTCCTCCCTCCCTCTCTCCAGGGCTCGCAGTACACGCGCGGTTTATTCAGCTGTCTTCCATTCATAAAAGAACAGCTCGCTTTGCAATGAGCGCAGCAGGTTAGGTTCCGGTCCCCATTCATAAAAAAAAAAAAAAAAAAAGCCTTGGCTTCTGCGCACGCGCCGGGCACCCCCGCTCCCACCCCCATTCATAAGAACGGCGAGGAAGGGAGGAGGGGTGGAGCGCGCAGGCGCGCCGGGCTCTTCCCTCCCATTCATAAGAACGGTGCGGGCCGAGCGCGCAGGCGCCGTGGCCCGCAGCCCTCCCATTCATAAAAAGCCATTTTCCCAGGGAGTTGCAACATCGAAAGCGAGCTGACAGCAGAGGAGCTATGCAGCCTGGATCGTCAGCGCTTGTACTGAGGGCTTTCCTGTGCACGGCTGGGGACGTCCTGTGATTTGTGGATTATTGGGAAATGAGCCTGGCTCCAGTCTTACAAGTAAGCCCCATGAATTGGCACGATTCAAGTGTACCATGCACAGGGCACTATCCCTCCTTTCTATTATTATTTTGGGAGTGTGGTGTCCAGGTCTGGGCTGGAGGTCGGTGGGCACATGCACATCGCCTTTCTTCAGCAGGCAATCTGTCAAAGGGGGTGGGTGGGGGTGCAGTGCTGCAGGAGATCCCAGCTGCCTGGATTGGAGGTGCAATGTGTGGGGTGGGGGGCACAGCCCAGCCACCCACCCTCCTGCCTTTCTCATTACAGGAGCCGATCGCTCTGATCATAAGACTCCCTCCCTGTCACTCTCTAGCAGACAGATCGGCCTGCGATCCCCTCCTTCTGCTTTCATTTACCGATCGCTGGGGCATTGCGATGTCAGAAAATCCTCTGCTAGCCATTTACATTGAGGTTTGCCCCATCAGGCTGCCTGCTGCGGTTTTGCTGGGATTTGTAGTGGTGATGACGCACTATGCCTTTAGAGCAGACTGTCATGTATGTGGAGGTCGGTGTGCACGGTGCAGAGCCTGCAATGCCAGGCGTGACGTCATAGGACAGGACAGAGCTGGGCATTTTTGGTTGGGGGGAATCGGGGCTGATCTGGAGGCAGACGCGGCACAATCCCGGAGATCCGGCCCAGCAATGTTCTGCAACTACGCAGACACATTGCAAACCATTCCAGCAACATGGAGGATGACAATGACAGAGCATCAGGGGACAAATCAACCTTCTCATCATGGTTTATGACCCTATTATTTAGACCTGACCTACATCAGATCCAAGGGATCACCATAAATCCTTTCCTAATTTGATTATTTTCACCTGTCATACATTAAATCTAATGGTAGTGCATCCTTTCCTAGCTAGATTATGTAGACCTGTCATACTTGAGATCCATGGGAAAGCTATAGATCCCTTCTTAGATTATGTAGACTTGTCATACCTGAGATCCATGGGAAAGTTATAGATCCCTTCTTAGATTATGTAGACCTGTCATACCTGAGATCCATGGGAAAGTTATAGATCCCTTCTTAGATTATGTAGACCTGTCATACCTGAGATCCATGGGAAAGTTATAGATCCCTTCTTAGATTATGTAGACCTATCATACCCGAGATCTATGAGAAAGCTATAGATCCCTTCTTAGATTAGGTAGACCTGTCATACCCGAGATTCATGAGAATGCTATAGATCCCTTCTTAGATTAGGTAGACCTGTCATACCCGAGATCCATGAGAAAGCTATAGATCCCTTCTTAGATTATGTAGACCTGTCATACCCGAGATCCACGGGAAAGCTATAGATCCCTCCCTAGATTAGGTAGACCTGTCATATCTGAGATCCATGGGAAAGCTATAGATCCCTTGCTAGATAGATTATGTAGACCTGTCATACCTGAGATCCATGGGAAAACTATAGATCCCTTTCTAGCTAGATTATGTTAATCTGTCATATATACAATCCATGGGAGTAGATCCATTCCTAGCTGGATTATTTTGACCTGTTTTACATGAAATCTAATGGAACTAGATTGCTTTCAGATAGAATATTTAGACATGTCTTCTATGAAATCACTACAGATCCCTTACTAGCTGAATTATTTAGACCTGTCTTACATGAAATCCAGGGACAATAGATCCCTTGCTAGGTACATTAATACCTGTCATACATGAAATCCATGGGATCATTATATATTCCTTAGGTAGATTATGTGGTCCTGTCATATATTAAATCCATGGGGTGTAAATCCATTCCTAGCTGAATTATTTAGACCTGTCATACGCTTGCTAGGTAAATTTATACCTGTCGTGCATGAAATCCATGAGGGGTAGAGCCCTTTGTAGCTAGATTATGCAGATCTGTCCTAGATGAAATCCATGGGAGGTAGATCATTTCCTAGTTGAAATATTTAGACCTGTTATACATGAAATCCAGAAGCCATAGATCTCTTGCTAGCTAGATTTATACCTGTCCTACATGAAAGCCATGGGTGGTAGAGCCCTTTTTAGCTAGAATATTCAGACCTGTCATACGTGAAATCCATGGATTCACTATAGATCCCTTCCTATCCCTATTATTTAGACCTGTCACATGTGAATACCAGAGAAAATAGATTCCTTGCTATGTAGAATATTTGGACCTTTTATATATACAATCCATGGGATCTTCGTAGATCCCTTCTTAGTTAGACTGACCTCTGGTGCAGAATTGGAGGCAGGGAGGCCACAACTGATTAATCTGACATTTGTAATGTATAATGGATCACTCACATTCTTGTTTTTAAGAAGGCCCTGTTAGATTTTTATTCTCTTTTGAGTATCCGTCTGGCCTGCTATGTATGTTTTCTTTCTTATGAAATCCCTAGCAGATGTTCTGCAACACATTTTATCTTGAGTAAATGTTTAAACGTTTACAAATAGACTGCTGCACTGTACGTGATTGTGAGTTGTTACTTTGTTGTTATGTTGTGTTTTTATTTTCTTTATGTGTACTCAGTGTAGCATATACACAGGCTGATATCTGTGCAATTGAGAACATGCTATCTATCCTTTTATTGTTTCCGGTGAGCTTACAATCTATTTGTTTCTACTTCATGCAGTAGACTGTCAGATCAAGTAGGGTACAAGGTTTAATATCATTAACACATTTTTAGATTACACACATATTTATTGACATAGGTATAATGATAAAATATGAGCTGGGTTTTAACAAGTTGATTAAAATATTGTAGCTACGAGATGAGGATGTTGGGTTTAAACTTGAAATTTAGGGTGCTAGAATTCTTCCATATGCTGTGTCAATTGTTATCAATAGGATAGCTAGATGGATGGATGTTTTATCTCTTACGCAACATTTTTTGGGTGTGGACACAATTGTGCCATTTCCAACGCCATTATTAAAAAAAAACAGAGGGGATATTTGCTAAGTGGTATACATTTTAGTTTCTAGAACCTGTTTTCATTTTGAAGACTGCATCAGGAAAAGCTGATAGTATCACTGGATGTTAGGCATAAAACCTTAACCTTTTTGGTCAGTTGACCTCTTTGTATAAAAGAGGAATAATTCATTTTGATTAGTGTCACCTCCCCCTCCTTATTTTGACTTTTGTATTTGCAGTAGTGTAGTAGCACATCCATTCAGCATATAGCTAATTATAGAGCCATTCACGACATAATTTACTGCAGGCTCTTCTGCTATTATCCGTAGCAGAGATTCATTCATGGGCTTTTACTGTGTTTTTCATAGTAAGCATTTTTTTCCCGACTGTATTAAAGGCAACAGTTCGGCTTGGTAAAAATCCCTAGTAAGCGAACAGCATGAACATTTTACTCTTTTTTTTTTTTTTTTTTTCTTCTTCTTTTGTAAGATTTAGCCAGTGCTGTGTTTGGCCAATTGCAGTTTGAATATATATTTGCTATGTTTAATGGGGGATATTTTTGATTTCTGTATATCATAAATAATAATTAGCCCATTTACCAGCAAGGCAACGCTGACAGTCAAGAGATATTCACACACATTGTGTAGAATTACAGATGATTCCTTTTTAAACGTTGCACCAGAAGTTCATGGCTTAGGTGGGTCATTTGATAAAGGACAGAAGATGATGGGAGTAAGGGTACATGAAAACATGGAATTTCATCACTGCCTTGAGTGTTTGTTTAAAATGGAATCTGTTTTTGTAAGAAAACAAATCTGGTCTCTCTTCAGTTTTATAGAACAGTTGATGACTACCAAGTCTGATAGCTTTCTTGCAGTGGCTACAGTAAGCAGAGCTGGACAAATTATAAGAGCTTTGCCACCAGTCTGCATAAAATGGTAGCTGATGGCCAACTTTGTTGGTGGCTCCTTAAAAGTTCTTGATGTTTCTAGCTTGGACTAAAACAAATTCCTAAGTTCAATAATTGAAGCCTTCTGAATTAGTATCTACCAGAACTTCAGGTCAAGGCAGGAGAAGATTGTGTAAAATTCAGGACCAGAAAGAATTTGTAGAATGGCCTCCCAATAGTTAATCTTCAACAGTCATTTTATAAGATTACCGGCAGTCTTGCACTTGGGATTTATTCTGCCCTTACCTAAGTGACCAAAAAGTCTTAAAAGCATACAAATGAATTGTGTCCAAATAGCAAATAAACGGTATGCGTTTTTTTTTTTCTTCCTCTCCTGGTTGCCAGTTCCTGTTTAATCCGGAGATTACATTTAATTGCTTTTGCATATTGCTTAGAAGTAACAGGAAAGTCAGGCTTCTGTATCAGGCTTGTGAAGACTGATGGTTCACAGATAGGTGCTGTGTGGTGAGTGGTACTTGAATGGGGTGATATTATATCCTTATCAATGTCTGGCAGATTATCAGGCATCTGCTAAAAGGATGTGTAGGTGTCAGAGCTGCTGCAGTCTTGCCTGATTGACCAGTGGAGAATAGGAAGTGCTCAATTAAAGTGAGTGGTTCCTTGCTAGCCTGGACAATCCTGGCTAAACTAGATTAAAACCAAGATTGTTAAAGGGCCATGAATATCAGCAGCCCTTCTAACCCCAACAATGTCTACTTCATTTCACAGTTGCAGTGGCTGCTATTTAACTTCTTTTTTTTTTTTTTTTTTTGCAACTTGCATTGCCTTACAACTTGTACAAATGAGATTATAGAGGTGTATGTACTAAGGCAGATAGCAATTTTCAGGATGCAGTTACTTCTAGCTACCAGCCTATAACTTTTATGATTCTCACTTCTCTAAGCTGATGACAGATGCGGTTTGATTGCTATAACTTACTGCACCTTTGTACACCATTATTGCATGGTCTTTTTCAATAAGCCTTAGAATGCGTTGCTCAACTCAAGTGCCTATCATTACAGCTGTGCATTTGGCATATTATATATTTTTGCCATAAAAATAAAATTAAATCTCAGTGACTTTTTAATGATTGCTATTATTTATTTAAAGCATCAAAATGTACTGCTTTTATATGTAAGAGAAATGACGTCCTAACAAAATGTCCTACAATGTTAAGTCCTCCAGTTAGGCTAGTGAGAGTTTGCATAAATAGAGAATAAACTATTGGACATAACTTTAAAATATGCTGCTGTTAAATTAATTTCACACTGTATAATTAACTCCATGTTACAAATCGTCTCCCTTTATAAAACTGTATGCTCAGAGCAAATTCGTTTTGAGAGAGTTGTAGATGTTTACTGAGCAGGCTCCTTGGGGGGGAAACTAGAAAATGACCACCCTTTTTTATACACAAAAAGTCAGATTTACGAAAGAATTGGGAAATCTTTACACAATAAATTGTCTTGCTTTTCATTTTAGTTACCTAATCATATGCAGATAAGATGAGTGAACAGGATTTTGCTTTTCACTTGATTGGATAATTGAAGTGAATAGTCACACAATTTATTGCGTGAAGATTTTCAACCTCTTTAGTAAATTAGGCTCAATAACTCAGATACCCTTTTGTGGATCTGACCTGGTGTCCTGTTATCCATTCATCAGTGCTGACTACAAGCATTTGTCTTTCAGATTATAGTGGACATTGGGGTTTATTTACTAAAGGCAAATCAACTTTGCACTACAAGTGCAGTCACTGTAGATTTGAAGGGGACATGCAAGGAAAATAAAAAAAAATGCATTTTTGTTTGTACATGATTGGATGATGAAATCGGCAGAGCTTCCCCTCATTTCAGATCTTCCCCTCAGATCTACAGCGACTGCACTTCCAATTGCACTTGTAGTGGATTTGCCTCTAGTAAATCAACCCCCTTTGTCTGTCTGTATTTGGAAGGTAGGAGAATTAGTATAGTTAATATAGTAAGCTACAGTTAGGCAGCCAATAAGTCCTAGACCTCACATTTGGGATGAATGTTGAGGACAGAATTGCAAGTTCTGTTTCAATATGTCTCCTTTTCTCCTCTCTAGGGGTAACATGTGGAAATTTGATTGGGGGGGGGGGAGTAGCAATTTGGCTGCCCCAATGCGCCCAGCTTGAACAGCTGTGACTGCAGATGTGGCTGCAGTAGAAGCATCAGATCATAAAACTACTGAAAGTAGAATTTCTAGTCACCTGTTTTCTCATAAGCCCAGCGTGTTGCATATGTAATCTATCAGAGCATTGTTGCCCCATAAACATTATGAGAGGCGGCTTCCTGTTTATGTAGCTCAGGAAAAATCTACTGCAGTGTTGGCAAGCAAAGACAAGGGTGTTATATAGTGCTCTGGCCTGAATTTTAAAAGGATATGAAGACTGCCATTGCTGCCCTTTGTGAAATCTCTAGGTACCTGGCGATCTTGCTGATCCAATGGCTTCCATACTTTCTGAGGCATAGGCCAGGAACAATTATGCAGATCAGGAGTTTTGACTTCGCCCTTTTCTAATCTGAATGATTGTCAGTGAATCAGAAAGTATTAAAACAATATATTTAAAGGAGGCCAGCAATAATAGCTCTTGTTTTCTCTTGTTAAGTGTTATAAAACAACTCCAAATGCAGTCATAGGGTTGGTTTACTAAAGACATTGGCTGTTCACCATGCAAGGGGAGTTTTCCCTGAATTGGGTGAAGTTCTGGTTATTTCCATCATCCAATCATGTACAAACAAAAGTCCTGATTATTATTATTAAAAAAAAAAAAAAATTATATATATATATATATATATATATATATATATATATATATATATATATATATATATATATATATATATATATATATATATATATATATATATATATATATATATACACAAACCCTAGGTAGTAAATCCGTTACCCTCATACTAATAACTTTATGGCAATGTTATAATTTGTAATTGGAAGTGTCAGGGAAGGAAAGTGAGTAAAGAACTAATAATGTTTAAATAATAAAAAAGATACCAAGAAGATTCTTTTACCCCACCCCCACCTCACAAATGGGCTGTCCTAGGCACAAACCTAAGTTGCCTATATCATCGGTAGAGATAAGCTGTCTAACTTTAAGAAAAAATTGCATAACTGTCAGTATTTAATTGTAATTTCTTATAATTTGTAACAACAACCCCAATACACAACAATTGATAGATACAGATGCTTAGCATTATTCATATTTTAAATAGAGGAAGCCTTCACTTAATAAGCTTGTAGCCAACTGATGCATCTACTACTGTTTTATTATAGGCATGGTTAAAACCCTAAAAATCTCTTAGGTCTCAAAAAAATTTGAACTCAGTCAGACATACTTAATAGCATAGACCGCAATGTACTAGATATAGTAAAATTAATTTAGGCTGATTTACTAAAGGAGCTGAGAATCCTCACTCACTAAATTGAATATTCGCATAATCAGACTTACTTAATAGCATAGTGTAAGCAGCAGGGGTGTGATGCACCATCAAAAAACATTTTTTAGCAGTTTACAGTGAACTAAGAAACATCGTTCTTTTATTCTTGAATGAGTTTTACCAGCAAATTGCTATATAATTATATATCTGCAGAAAAACTTTAGTACTAAACTTTTCCAAGCATTCCCAAGAAGCTATGGACAACCCCTTCCACAGTGTGTGTGGAGGGGGGGACGGGGGGACTGGTTACATTTCTCCATAACGGATTACGTGTTTACATAATGTTATTTAATAACACAAAGTGTTTGGTTAGTTTACACCAGTGTAAATGTGAGCCTGCATGTGCACTTCCCCTTTAAGTGATTTTCAAATAGTGCTTACAAACAAAAGGTCGCTCGACTAGGAAGCCCTACGTCTCATAGAAAACAATGTGCACTTTCTAAATTGGAGCCGGGCCGTATCCGCTCTTTGAATTAAGCTTAGTCGCTTCCTGTGCTCTTTTGACTTGCATAGCTGTTGGGTAACTGGATAGATTCCAGTTCTGAACTGCTCTCTTTCGATGAAATCAGAAACTAAAGCAACACAGCGAGTCAGCCGTTCTAGTAAAATGGGATCATTTAGGATGGTGTGAGTCAGGGCTGTGAAGATACAACTCTGTTACTCTTCGCAGACAAAAAAAAAAACGTAAGTGGACTTTGTCTGTGGAAATGTACTAGATATAGTAAAATTCATTGAGACTGATTTACTAAAGGAGCCGAGAATCCTCACTCAAAAAATTGAATATTCACTTCAGCTCTACAGTCACACGAAAAAGCTAATGCCTGTCTATTTGTAATCTATAATGTACAAAAGAAATGGGTAAACATATATTCACACGACTGGATTGCTGAAGTGAATATTTAAGTGAAGATTATCAACTCCTTTAGTAAATCAGGCTAATTTTGTAACTGAGGATGATTATTCCTGAACTTTGTAGGTTGAAAGTTTTTATCAGAACATAATTTTTTGGTTCTGCATTGTGCATTTACTTTTAACAGATAAGAAATGCATTCCTGTGTTTATTTACTAAAGTAATGCAGATTGTGGGGTAAAGCATGCTGGTCTGTTCTTTAAAGGGGTTGTAAATCCTCATGTTTTTTCACCTTGATGCATTCTATGCATTAAGGAGAAAACCCTCCTGTAGTGCTGCAGTCCCCCATTTTACTTGCCTGAATGCTGTCCTCCTCTGGCCAGGAATGAGCACACCATCCATCTCTAGCTGGTGTCTCATGTCCTGATTGGATAGATTTATACCAGGGCAGCCATTGGCTCCCGCTGCTGTCAATCAGATCCAATGATGCGGGGCAGAATCCTGCATTGTGTGAATGTACACAGATGCAGGACTCGGAGCGCGCCTGCACAGGTGTCCACCTTAAGAGTCTTCTCCTTAAGAGTCTTCTTAAGAGTCACCTTAAGAGTCTTCTCCAACGTGGACACTCGATGCAGGGAGGAGCCACCAGCGCCGCTGAGGGACCCCAGAAGTGGAGTTTCGGGGCCACTCTGTGCAAAACCAACTGCAAAGTGGAGGTAAGTATGACATATTTGTTATTTAAAAAAAAAAAAGGGCTTACAACCCCTTTAAGGATCTCAGTGTATTCAATAGTTCATTTTTTTTTTTTTTTTTTATGTTTGTTTGGGTTTTTTTTATTATTTATTTTTCCTCTAGAACATGAATGTTAAAAATAGGGAAACTTGGTTTCCATTTAGATTGTAAGCACAGCATGCATCAAAAGGTCTCTAGTTGCAATTTACTAACATGTTTTTGGACATTAGCAAACAATTAGACTTGTTTATCTTGCTTGCACCTGGCAAGTCAAAAATTACAGGTGATTGTTACTGCATTTACTCACAATGTGAAAAGTGAACTATCATTATCACTACAACAGGGGTTGATTTACTAAAATGGAAAGGGCCAAATCTGGTGCAGCTCTGCATAGAAACCAATCAGTTTCCAGGTTTTCAAGTTCCAAGTTTTTCCAAGTTAGAAACTGATTGGCTACCATGTACAGCTGCACCAGATTTTGCACTCTCCAGTTTTAGTAAATCAACCCCACTGAGTCTGTTATAGGCAACAAGACAATATCATCCTCATGGTATGCACATGAACTGAAATCATGTTTCCTAAACCATAACTGTTAGTAAAAAAAAATCTTCATAATGCATATCAATTGTTATTTCTAAGAAAACCTTAACCCAATTGAATCTATTTTTTATTTTATTTTTTACAGATTTTTTAAGAAGTTCTCATCATTTTCAGAGGAGGTCAATGGATTCCAGGATTCCACATAGCATAACTGTGGTACCAAATTCAGTTATGGTGCAGCCTCTACTAGATGGCCGTGTTCCATATGGGAGATTACAACATCCGCTTACTATCCTGCCTATCGATCAGATGAAGACTACTCATCTTGAGAATGATTACATTGACAACCCGGCTCTTAATCAGCTGGCCAATCAAAAGCTCAGCAGGGGTTCACATGAACCTTTGCTTGTCAATCAACATTTGCAGAGATGTGAAGCAGATATTACGCACCCTTGGATATCTTTCAGTGGGCGACCCAGCTCAATTAGCAGTAGCAGTAGCACATCTTCAGATCAGAGACTCTTGGATCACATGGCCCCACCTCCTGTGGTTGATCAGTCTCCACCTAGGGCAGTAAGGATACAGCCTAAAGTGATTAATTGTAAGCCTCAGGATGTTAAAGGACCCTTGAATCAAGAATTGGACAAGCACTTTTTACTTTGTGAGGCCTGCGGCAGATGTAAATGCAAAGACTGTACAACTCCTCGGACCTTACCATCTTGCTGGATTTGCAACCAGGAATGTCTGTGTTCTGCACAGAACATGGTCAATTATTCAACTTGCATGTGTCTAGTCAAAGGAGTTTTTTACCACTGCACCAACGAAGACGATGAAGGTTCCTGCGCAGATCATCCGTGTTCTTGCTCTCACTCCAACTGCTGTGCTCGCTGGTCTTTCATGAGTGCCTTGTCATTGGTCCTCCCATGCTTACTCTGCTATCTTCCTGCCACTGGCTGTGTGAAACTTTCTCAGAAATGTTACGACCAAGCGAGCCGACCTGGGTGCCGGTGCAAAAACACAAACAGTGTCATGTGCAAAGCACCGGATGCAGTCAGCAGACCAGAAAAGCCATTTTGAGAGTTGCTGCAAGGTTCTGTTTTGTGAACTGTCTTATAAGAATGCATTGTGCAGAAAAATGAAGCAAAAAGACTCCAGACAGTATATTCTCTCCAGAGGCTTTAATTTACCATTCCTTGATCAAGGGGGTCCAGCAACACTTAGTATTATCAGAAAAGAGAAATGCATTATGTTTGGCTGCTGCTGTGAACCATTTCCAAATCCTGTGTTGAAGATCTGTATGCTAACTAGATAGCCATGGGGATTAGCTTGAAGGGACTAGTTACCTTTATTGTATTTACAGCTACCATTAAGAACCAAGAATGTTATCCCTCAGTTAGCATGGAAGCAAGCCAGCTCTAGTTCTTCCTCACACACTCATATGTTTGTTTTTTAAGCTGAAGGCTTCAGTCTACACTTTTCATTGATGTGTGGAAAACTCTGCTGAGGCTTTGTTGCGTAACTCTTTTGTCTGTGGTTTAGTGTTTTTGTATTTTTATATAAATGTATTAGTTCTCTTACACTTTTTTTTGGCTAATGAAGGCAACATGGGAGACCAGAGTGCCAAAGGTACAGATTCAATCCACAATGTGGTGACAGGAAGGAATGCATGACCCTCTATTCCTCCGCTGTGTCAAGACTCTTCCGGCCTGCCTATTATTAGCCTTTTCTTACTGCCCTTCTTTCACCCTTCTTGCTGATAATGGGTAATGCCCTTTCATCTTCAGCTGTGCACCTTCTCCACAAGAGAGGTTGTCAGCACTGTGGGTAAAAAAAAACAAAAAACAATCAGAACAATATGTAATGGCAAATCGTATCAATGTCCCCCTAATAACAAGTCAAAGCACTGCTAAAGATCACTTGTGCTGATTGTAACAACTCTCACACTCAGATCACCAAACATATCAGGTTCAGCTATCTCAGCAGCTGTCTCAACATGTTAATTAAAAGGTAATTGTTACAAAGTTTCACCTCGCTTCCTGCTGCTGGAACTCTAAGCGCATTGCAATACAGGGTTAATGCTTGCATTGCTCCCTTTGCTGCAGCTTTTCAGGAAATCTACTGTACTGGGCGCTTTAGAGTGCAATAACCATTTCCCAACTAGAAAGAACAGAAAATATTTTTGTTCACAAGAAGGACGTGACATTGAAGGGCAGTTATACATAGTGAACGCCAATGGCAACCTTATTTTATTCATTGTAATTTTCTAAGGAAATTGAAAGTTGTATGTAACTTTATTTGTATTTTTGTTTCTGTGCTGCTGCTCTACCTTGGCCCTACTGTAATATAGCATCTTGTATATCTGTGTAAATATGCATAGAGAGATACATAGAAGGTCTATTTTAGTGTTATATAACTACCAGGTAAAGGTTAAGGGGGGTCATAAGAAACTCATTCATGTGAAATATTATATATATATATATATATATATATATATATATATATATATATATATATATATATATATATATATATATATATATATATATATATATATATATATATATATAATTTCACATTCCCTACACTGCATTCTGGCAAATAATAGGTGCTAGTCTCTGTTTTGTAACATGTAGTTTCAGTGCTAAAGGGGAAATTTTGTTAGCATACAGATGTCTTGCATTTGCATTCAAAATGGCATCCAAACCACACTTTAATGAAGCTCAACTTCCTTTTTTTTTTTTTTTTTTTTATTTCTTTTAATTTAAGCCATGTTACATGCTTATTTAAAATGTATGGTACAAGATGTAACCTATAATGTTTAAGCTACATTTAATTACTAACTTTTGGGCAAGTTTCTTTAAGTTTTAGCAAGAATAATATGTATATTTTTATATGGACTGTAACAAAAAAAAAATCACTTTTAATATGCATGTGTCCCGCACAGATACAAAGGGAAAGGTGTCAGTTGTGTAATTCTTCTTTTGACTTTGCTGCAGTTCTAGCACTTTGACATTTGTTAGTGGTAGTATATTTATTATTTTTTTTATTTAATTTTGGAGGTAGAAATAAAATATGTCTTTTTTTAAGAAGGTACAGACACCCTTCATCTCTCTCTTTGTTCATGAAGCTTCCCCTTTAGGGCTGTAAACTGTTCTGGTGTTGAGATATATACTCGGTAATGATTTACTGAAATTAAGTAAACCTTTTTAGAAAAAATGATTGGCTGTCTGAAATAAACACAGTTTTACTTGGTTTTAGTAAAACAGTCCAATGTTGTTGATCTGAACATATTTCACATAGATTAAGGACTTATAAATAATACCATCTCGAAGTTGCCATTTCATATTTATTTATTTTTTTTCCATAACAAACTACAGTAGTTTAACATCATGATGCTCTGGTTAAAATCTGAGGAAGTATTTCTCATATTCCTTATCATATCACTTGTTATGCTCTGACATGTTAAGCCTGCTCCAAACCCAAACAATGAAAGTTCCTCTGTGTAGGTCACAGGCATATGAGAACATTCAAGATGTCACTCTGTAGAATATATTCTCTTGTGTGGAACAAAATTGACAAAACATAATGAGTGTTTGGCATAGTTGTTTGTCTAATGGATAATAACTATATATTTACCAATTGTTACTTACTAACAGTTAGGTTTCCTTTCCCAATTCAAATCATATCCTAGCAGTGATGGCAAACCTTGGCACCCCAGATGTTTTGGATCTACATTTCTCATGATGCTCCACTACAATGCATAGTGCATAAGCATCATGGGAAAAGTAGTCCCAAAACATCTGGGGTGCAAAGGTTCGCCATCACTGTCCTAGGGGATAATTTGCTAGTATGTATTTTTTTCCTATGGTCACCTGGCTATGTGTAGGGAATTTAAAAAAAGAGAGAAAATTCCCCTGCCTAGGATTAGATATTTGATGATGTTGCCATAGTCTTAAATGTGTAGACTTGATCTGATCTTTGAGAGGTTTTCTGCCATAAACATGCACGTTCAATGCACCCAAACATGCAAGTTTATGTCTGTGCGATGGGGCGGTGGGCCCACAGCCAGACTCTTCTGGCACCAACTTATCTTGGGTCAAAGACTTTTGGACATGGTTTTTTAACCTATCCAAAAAATTTAACTACGGAATTGGTCATTTATCTATGTGTCCTGAAGACCATAGATGTGATATTGCAACCCAGTTCAGCCAACTTGCGTCTTATGTTCATGGTCAGCTAAAGTCTAACACAAAGGCCAGTACAAGAGTCATAAGGAGAGATTTACTAAAACTGGAGCACTTAGATTCTGGTGCAGCTGGGCATAGAAACCAATCAGCTTCTAACCTCAGCCTGTTTTAATTTAAGCTTTGGCAATAAAACCTTGAAGCTGATTGATTTCTATGTAGAAGAGAACCTGATTTTGCACTCTCCAGCTTTAGTAAATAAACTCCATAGTATTCATGTTGTGGCCATTCAAGGCTGTCAGGCCAAAAGTCATCTTATTTTGTTATTTGAACAGAAGTTGTAATGTTAGGTCACTAAGCTCAACATTAAATACAGAAATCATTAATTAATTAATTAATTAATTAATTAAGAAAATATTAATCGAATGCTAGCAAACCAGTTGAATTTTAGTTATTTATTTGTATTATGCCAAAGTAGATACCAGTTCTGCCAAACCCATTTTAATTGAAGTAATGAAGTGTAGAAGTCACATTCAGTAATCCTTTACAGTCTCAGTGTAGCTTCCATTAAGCACAACATAATACACTGTAATCTGGATAATAAATAGTACCTCCTCTATGTAGCAGTGGGATCCATTTTGCTAATACAATCAGTAATCAGAGTGCACCCAATAAAATGGCTCCCATTTAAAAGACAAGAACATTTTAAGACTTTAATGTAGCTTGATTGTACTGCCTTTTTGTGGTGATTATCCATGAATATATTTCCATTTTATTTTGATGGCTTACATAACAACACATCTGCTTTTTAAGAAAATCTCATTGTCCATAACCATGTGTAATTTGTTCAAACAACGCTGTAAACATATGTCTCTAGAAACACATTTTTGTTGAAAGATTCACTCCATGGAAGAAATGTATACGCTGAATTGTTTCATTTGTATAGAATATTTATTTTGAAGCTCTATTTTAATAGTATTTATTTTAGAAATTCTTCTATTGTAAGAGTTCTTCTGTTTGTGAAGAAAAAAACACAAGTTAAAAACTGAATGTACTGATCTAGAAATATATAAATATATATATAAAATATAAATATATGATTATATATTGTTGAATATATTAAATGTCTCCTGTGTTTATTTTCTGAATTAAATTATACATCGGTTATATAAAGAGCACTAGTTATCTGACAAAACAAGAAAAAAATATATATATATATTTTTATTTATTTATAAATTTTAACCACTGGGCATCCGCACTATAGCTGCGTTACGCGATCCCAGGAGTGCGCATCGGGGAAGTTCTGTGCTGTCGTGTCCCCTGGACACAGCCAGTCACAGATCGCTGTAAACGGCCAATCACAGCGGCCGTTTACAGCGCGATCGGCGTGCCCAATGAGAGATGATCTCATATGAGATCATCACTCACTGCCGGCTCTCCCTTCTCACACAGACAGCGTGTGAGGAGGGAGAGATTAGTGGCTGTAAAATAAAATAAATAAAAGGTCCCACAATGTCACTGCAATCTGTCCCCAGGGTGCCATCTGTCCCCAGTGTGCCACCTGTCGGTGCCACATATTAGTGCCATCTGTCATCAGTGCCACGTCAGTGTCACTGTCCTGGTGCTCCGGGGCCTTCAAAAGTGTAATAGTTAGTCAACAAGTTAGATGTGTAATTTATGCTCCTAGAACACCTGATGGCGCTCCCTGCATGTTGGGCCTCTCTGAGTGGCTAGGCTGTGGAAAAGTCTCACATGTGGTATCGTAATACTGAGGAGGAGTAGCAGAATTTATTTTGGGGCGTCATCTGTGGTATACACATGCCAAGTGAGAGAAATAACCTATTACAATGACAATTTTGTTAAAAAAAAAAAAACTTTCATTTTGCAAAGAATTGTGGGAAAAAATGACAACACCAAAAAGCTCACCATGCCTCTTACTAAATACCTTGGGATGTCTACTTTCAAAAAAGGGGTCGTTTGGGGGTATTTGTACTTTGCTGGCTTGTTTGGGTCGCAAGAAATGAGATAGGCCACCAGTACATCAGGTGTGATCAATTTTGTATGAGTTGCACCACAACTTGTAGACTCTCTAACTTTCACAAAGACCAAACAATATCCACTAATTTGGGTTATATTTAACAAAGATATGTAGCAGTACAAATTGTGGCCAAAATTCATAAAATTTTGCAAATTATTTTTTTTTCATCACAGAAACTAAGAAAAATTCGTTTTTGTTTTTTTTTTCAAAATTTTCGGTCTTTTTTCATTGATAGCGCAAAAAATAAAAAACCCAGAGGTGATCAAATACCACCAAATGAAAGCTCTATTTGTGGGAAAAAAGGACAAAAAATTCATTTGGGTACAGTGTTACATGACTGAGTAATTTGTCATTCAAAGTGTGAGAGCACTGAAAGCTGAAAATTGGTCTGGTCACGAGGGGGAGGTTTAAGTGCCCAGTTGTCAAGTGGTTAAATACCACAAAACATTTCTTAAGGTCCAAAAGTTGAGCAGCTGCATTACACATATGCACTATAGGGTGTTAGGGCAGTGTCTACTTGGTGGACTAGAAAAATGATTAGGCAAGCCTAAAGAGTATTTCCACTTTTGCAGTCAAATTTGAGAAAACCTCATCATATGTTTGTGTCCATTAACACAACATGGTTAAAAACCTTTTTGAGATGTTTCTAAAGAGAAGGTGTTATGGCTGATCCTAATGCTTGGTATACACTAAGTTTTTGGGCTGAACTTAAAAAGACAGAAGGTTGCTGTACTAACTATGCAATGTAAGTACAGTGATCTTCCCTGCTGTGCTGTTGTGTTCTGACAAGGACCCCCCTTTGCCGGAACACACCGGTCAGTGCGCTCGCAACTATTGGCTGCAAGTGCTAATTGGATACCGATCAGCTTCTGGTTTTCTAGCATGTTCATTCAACAGAAGATGGTCACGAGATGGGCTTTTGTTGGACAAGCAACTGTACACATGGGCCGAAAGTCACCTGGTTTCTACTGTAATGGCTGATTTCGATATTTGGCCCATGTGTACGGGGCTTAAGAATTTCTTTCTCAAATGTCTTTGTCCCCGCACCATCCCTTATTAACATACAATGCAGGAGAGCAGTTTCTAAATTGTAAACCTTTGTTAGGACAGTTGTAGAACAAATCTAGCTTACAGCTGATAATTATGCTAAAAATGACTGCTCCCCCCTAAATACTACAAAACGGGGAGAGCTTTTTAGAATTTTTAAGCAAGTAAAAAGCACTTAATAAGATAAGTTATGCTATGTGATGGAAACATGTAACAAACACAAAGCATGTGTTATCCCAATTTGGCTGCAAAAGTGGAAATGCACTTTAAGCCACAGTAGCAACGGCTGAACTTGCAAATTAGGAACTTGATACTGTCAGCCAAAGATTCAGACACAATCTGTGCAATACTTGAATTTCACAGGGATTGCATCCTGCTACCAGTGACAAATACAGTTAGCCCTTGTAGATCTAGGCCTCAACTTTTATAAGAGCTGTGTGTACATAACGTTTTTAAAAATAATTTGCAAGGCTCTCAGTCAGCTTCAAGCAGCTATATCAAAGCCTTTAAAGCAATCTTCACAAGGTCACCTACCAAAAAAACAACAACTCACATTTGTAAAAGAAGAGTCATACAATGTACCATTCACACAGCATGTCTTGAAATGTTGCCTCTTCAGGGCTTTCCAGCTGCTGAAGTATTTCACAATTGTGGGTGTGAATGCCTCCTTCCTCTGCAAGTAGTGGTTTCTCCCACCAACACATACATCTTGGACACTGGACATATGATCTAGCACAGGGGTGCCCAACCAGGGGCCCGGGGGCCACATCTGGCCCGCGGAGCCCTCTGATGTGGCCCTCGACCTCCTGCTCTAAGATGGCAGGTTGGTAAGTCCAGATCATGGGTTGCCAACCAGCCATCCCAGAGCAGCAGTTTTGTGAATGAAGCCACTGGTAGTGGAAGCAAGTGGCTGCGGTGCAGAACCACATAAGCCAATGCTTCGTGTATGGTGCTTGCTCCTGTCACAGGCAGAGTGATACCAAATGCACTCCGCCTGGGACAGCAACAGCCAGCGATACCAGAATGGAAGACAGTTTACTACTAAATGCACAGTATATATGGATATATCTGTTTTGCAGTGGTTACTGGGCTGCTTTCAAACTGATCTGCAGGTGCAATGCAGCTGCGGGATACCTGCATTGAGCCATAGACTTTTGTTATTTCCTGCAGGTTTGTTGTGCCTTCAGAAAGTGCACCACACCTGCAGAATATAATAGAAAAAAGCAAAGAGGAAGAAACTGCGCTACGGAATAAGAATGATATTGGTCGGAAGCAGCAATTCAAATGTACACCAAAAATACACTGAACAAAAAGAGAAAAAAAGAGAACTGCGCTAACCTCAAATACCCAAAGTGAATGGGGTATGTGTATGTGCCAAACCCACAATATGAGTCTTAGTGTCTTATTGTCTCTAAGACCACCTCAAAAGTATAATGCATACTATTATATGTACAAATAAATAAAATTAAATACAAAAATGGGACACAAATACGTGTCAATAATGTGAATTACCCAAACGCAATACAGATTGTGTGAATCTCTGTGCAGATACCCCTCAAGTGAAAAAGATTATTTTGTTTCCAACTTTTATACATGAAATAAATTGTCAAAAAATATGTATTCTGAGACACTCTATATAACGTCCATATGGTTGTGAACCAAAATATTATAAAATATTTATAATATTTTGGTTCACAACCATATGGACCCATGGTAGCCCAGTCTTTAATGTACATAACATTATAGACATTCATATTGTACATAAGTAATTGACACCTTTATCACTGATCGACTGACTTAAAAATAAGCACAGTATATACAGAGATGATGCTATCCATACATGGTCCTTGCTTGTCTGATGTGGAAAGTGTGAGAAAGTCACAATACTGGCTGTGAAGAATTACAGATCTTTTGTCAGGTAAAACCAATAAATTGTGTATTTAGATTTGCCTGAAGATTCACCCTAAAATTAGATTTTTGACTTGCCTTGTTTCGTTGTATATCACTGTAAAAAAACTCCAGGTTAATTTAAAAGAGAAGTCAGGCTTTTTTTTTTCTTCAAAAATCTAACTTACCTAGGTGGATAAAGCATCGGTCCCACGCCGGCTCTATTGGCCTGTACACACTTTTCAAAAATCGGACAAAAAATACAGATTTCAAAGCGATCATATAATAATCTGATCGTTAGTAAACAGCTTTCATGACAGTTCATCTTATATTATCTGATGGGACAAGCACAAACATTTTCTAGTACAATAACAGACCATACGATTTTAGTTTAATGAGTACATTTGTCTTTCGAAAATACAATACAAATACCGTATATACTCGAGTATAGGCCGACCCGAATATAAGCCGAGGCCCCCAATTTACCCCCAAAAAAACTGGCAAACTTATTGACTCGTGTATAAGCCGAGGGTGAGACATGCCTGTCCATCCCTGTGTGTGTGTCCGTCCATCCCTGTGTGTCCGTCCATCCCTGTGTGTCCGTCCATCCCTGTGTGTCCGTCCATCCATCCCTGTGTGTGTGTGTGTCCATCCATCCATCCATCCCTGTGTGTGTGTGTCTCCATCCATCCATCCATCCATCCCTGTGTGTGTGTGTCTCCATCCATCCATCCCTGTGTGTGTGTGTCTCCATCCATCCATCCATCCCTGTGTGTGTGTGTATCCATCCATCCCTGTGTGTGTGTGTGTCTCCATCCGTGTGTGTGTGTGTGTGTGTGTGTGTGTCCAGCCTACCTGTGTCCCGAGCCTTTGTCCCGAGCCTCCGTCCCGTGCCTTGCCTCCTTGCCTCCGTCCCGTGCCGTGCCTTGCCTCCGTCCCGTGTCGTGCCTTGCCTTGCCTCCGTCCCGTCCCGTGCCGTGCCGTGCCTTGCCTCCGTCCCGTGCCCTCTTCGTCGGCGCCTCGGCGGCCATTGTAAAATTCAAAAGCCGCGCCTCCGCCTTCGCCTGTGATAGGCGGAACACTGAATTTCCCAGCAGCCTGTGTTCCGCCTATCACGGACATCGTATCATCCTCGTCCGTAGTACGAGGATGATACGATGTCCGTGATAGGCGGAACACAGGCTGCTGGGAAATTCAGTGTTCCGCCTATCACAGGCGAAGGCGGAGCCGGAGGCGCGGCTTTTGAATTATAGAATGGCCGCTGTCTGTCTGCTCGACACGCTGATCGAGCGGGCAGACAGCGATGACTCGAGTATAAGCCGAGGGGGGCACTTTCAGCCTCAAAAAAGAGGCTGAAAATCTCGGCTTATACTCGAGTATATACGGTACATTACAACACACAACATCGCTTCCAAAATTCTTTTCTGTTGTGCGAGAATTTTCATAACTTTAGTAAACTCTTCATTTTCGATATGCAACTAGCATGCAAAATAAAAGGACAATCTCTCATCCGATTTTCAGATCGTGTGTACGGGCTAAGACTGAGCGATCAAAGATTGCTGATTGCTTGGTTCTCAGAGCTGACTGACCAGAGAGCTGGTCACTGTCAGTCACTGCTCTCAGCTCTGTGCTCACTGGACCGCTGAGCTGGGGAGGGGGTGGGAGCGTCCAGCTCAGGTTCTCAGCAGCTTGCTGAGAGGCTGAGCTGGGTGGCGGTCCAGGCATGTGGGCGGGTGGCAAGTTTATTGTCACGATCTTGCCCTAGGCTGGATGAGCTCTGTGAGGTCAGCCCACTCTCTGCTGAAAATGCAGGAATGCAGAACAGGAGAAGTACAGACAAAGTCAGCACTTCTGCTTTCAAATAAATATTTTTATCCTTTCCCCTGTAGAGGGAAACAAATCCATATTCCGTATTGTAGCTATAATATTAAGATAAACTATGATGTTTCATTACTTTTTTACTGGGCTTTCCTATTATAAAGTCTAAAACTACCTTTTGTGATATATATATATATATATATATATATATATATATATATATATATATATATATATATATATATGTATATATGTAAATATGCACCGAGCTAGGTGTTTACATTTATTCAACTATTAATCCATAATTAGAAGAAATGTAGAGAATTGTTATACAAGTCCCAGTGTTATATTAGATAAAGTGCTCGTGCTCTTGACATTCAATGAACGACAGGTGTGGTCACTTGCGCTTGTTGGGGAATCCTCCCCTGCATGGTGTCTTTACTGGCAAGCTCCAATTGGTTGTAATCCTCACATATAAATGGAGAAAGAAATAGTGGAGGGATACCACAACAGCGTAAAACCATAAGATAGATTCAGAATAAAAACAGAAGTATATAAATTCACATTTTAAGGTGCCTATATCCTGGCACCCAGTATATGCAGTATATGTGTTACAGAAAGACTCCGGGCGTGACGTGGACGGAAGTGTTGTAGTGATGAGGTATGATCGCATCCCCACTATTTCTTTCTCCATTTATATGTGAGGATTAACCCATTGAGGAGCTTGCCAGTAAAGACACTACCCAGGGGAGGATTCCCCAACAAGTGCAAGTGGCCACACTTGGGATATTTGGTCAATATTCAGGGTGAGTTTACACCTATATGGGGCATCTGATCTGTGCTCAAGTGGAGCAATTGTCTTTCATTGAATGTCACGAGAACTTTATCTAATATAGCACTATGGGACTTGTATAACAAGTCTCTAAATTTATTCAAATTATGGACTAATGGTAGGATAATGCTAAACACTTTAGCACAATGCATATTCATATATATCACTGTTGTTTTGCCATTGAGTTAATGTTTACACCGCAACTGGTTGACCACTACAGTTGCACTTACTGATTTTTATTTTATTTTCTGGTCTGTGCCACTAAGTCATCATTTTTTTCTAACACTACCTTTTCATATTTTGACTTCTTTGGCCTAATAAATAAATGTGCCTGTATGTGCTAGTATAGATTGGGTGTCTCTGTCTGTCTTTTTCTGTGCATTTACATGCAAGCAGAAAAACCTGAACTTACAAATACTATTGTGCCACCTCCTGAGTACAAATGGTAAATATGAAATATTGAAATATTCACCTGTATTATGAATACCTAACTATCTAAAAATAACTAAAGACAGAATGATGAATAATTTTTAGACCTGAACTTAAAGGGGTTGTAAAGGCTCGTGTTTTTTCACCTTAATGCATCCTAACACCCTGCATTAACCGGCCACCTAGCCCCCCCCCCCGTTTTACTTACCTGAGCCCCGAATTTCTGTCGGCGTGTCCCTGCCGTCCCTCTCGCCATGGGTTCCCGGCTGTTGATTGGATAGATTGATAACAGTGCAGCCATTGGCTCCCACTGCTGTCAATCAAATCCAATGATGCGGAGGTGGGGCAGAGTCCTGCATTCGGCCTCTATGGATGCCGAATACTGGACTCGGGAGTGCGTCCACAAGGTAACCCCCTCAGGAGAGTGCATTTCCAAGGGGGTTATCTAATGCGTGGAGGAGCAGCAAGAGCTGCCGAGGGATCCCAGAAATGGATGTTCGGGGCCACTCCGTGCAAAACGAGCTGCACAGTGGAGGTAAGTATGACATGTTTGTTATTTAATAAAAAACAATCTTTTAGTATCACTTTAACAAAAATACATAGAATAACATTATACGTTTCCTTTAAAGAGGATTGACTTACGGTTTACATAATAGCTATTCTTACCTGGGAAGTAAAATTTCCTGAGTCTTATTCTTCCACGTTGTGAATGAAGTGCTGTTTCCAGCTGTGAACACAAATGTATTTGTGGTTTTCCGCTCCTGAGGGTGATTCATTGGCTCCTCATTATAACTATGTATTTCACTAGTAATGACATTTAACCATAAAGCTTAAAGGGAAACTCCACTTTTGTAGAGAGAAAAAAAGCAATATTCCTCAGCACAATTATATTGAGTACAAACCAAGGGTTTTTAGAAAACTTCAAAGTAGTTCCATTCTGTAGATACAGACACAGCCCGGAGCACATCAAAAAGAATGCTAAGTGGGAGGGTCTGCAAGATATAATTACACACAGTAGTCCCAGTGTTAAAAAAAACAACTCAGAATCTGTATAGATGTGTAATACTCTAGGCCAGTATTTCAAAGATGGAAAAATCACTTTAGGAGACCCAAAGGTCTGTGCTTCTGCGCATATATATATATATATATATATATATATATATATATATATATATATATATATATATATATATACACACACAGTATCTCAAAAAGTGAGTACACCCCTCATACTTTTGTAAAATATTCTATTATATCTTTTCATGTGACAACACTGAAGAAATTACACTTTGCTACAAAGTAAAGTAATGAGTGTACAGCTTGTATAACAGTGTCAATTTGCTGTCCCCTCAAAATAACTCAACACACAGCCATTATTGTCTAAACCGCCCGTAACAAAAGCGAGTACACCCCTAAGGGAAAATGTCCAAATTGGGCCCAAACAGTCATTTTCCCTCCCCAGTGTCATGTAACTCGTTAGTGTTACAAAGTCTCAGGTGTGAATGGGGAGCAGGTGTGTTAAATTTGGTGTTATTGCTCTCACTCTCTCATGTTGATCACTGGAAGCTCAACATGGCACCTCATGGCAAAGAACTCTCTGAGGATCTGAAAAAAAGAATTGCTGCTCTACATAAAGATGGCCTAGGCTATAAGAAGATTGCCAAGACCCTAAAACTGAGCTGCAGCATGGTGGCCAAGACCATACATTGGTATAACAGGACAGGTTCCACTCATAACAGGCCTCACCATGGTCAACCTAAGAAGTTGAGTGCACATGCTCAGCATCATATCCAGAGGTTATCTTTGGGAAATAGATGCATGAGTGCTGCCACTATTGCTGCAGAGCTCGAAGGAGTGGGGGGTCAGACTGTCAGTGCTCAGACCATACGCCACACACTGCAACAAATTGGTCTGTATGGCTGTCGTCCCAGAAGGAAGCCTCTTCTAAAGATGATGAACAAGAAAGCCTGCAAAAAGTTTGCTGAAGACAAGCAGACTAAGGACACGGATTACTGGAACCATGCCCTGTGGTCTGATGAGACCAAGATAAACTTATTTGGTTCAGATGGTGTCAAGCGTATGTAGCGGCATCCAGGTGAGGAGTAAAAAACCAAGTGTGTTTTGCCTACACTCAAGCATGGTGTTATGGTCTGGGGCTGCATGAGTGCTGCTGGCACTGGGGAGCTACAGTTCATTGAGGGAACCATGAATGCCAACATGTACTGTGACATACTGAAGGTGATGGACTGACCAAGTATGTCTCCAGACCTAAATCTTATTCAGCATCTGTGGGGAATCCTTAAACGGAAGGTGGAGGAGCACAAGGTCTCTAACATCCACCAGCTCCAAGATGTCATCATGGAGTAGTGGAAGAGGACTCCAGTGGCAACCTGTGAAACTGGTTAACTCCATGCCCAAGAGGGTTAAGGCAGTGCTGGAAAATAATGGTGGCCAGACAAAATATTGACACTTTGGGCCCAATTTGGACATTTTCACTCACGTTTGTTCCCAGCGGTTTAAACATTAATGGCTGTGTGTTGAGTTATTTTGAGGGGACAACAAATTTACACTGTTATACAAGCTGTACATTCACTACTTTACATTGTAGCAAAGTGTCATTTCTTCGGTGTTGTCACATGAAAAAATATAATAAAACATTTAGAAAAATTTGAGAGGTGTGCTCACTTTTGTGAGATACTGTATATATTATATATTCCCCCATGTTGAGGGCATGTGGCCTGGAATGGTTCAGGAGGAAGGGGGGGGGGGGGGCTTGCACGTCTCCCCCCCTTTCCTGGGTTGCATGCTCAGATTAAGGTCTGGTATGGATTGGGGGGAAACGCACACTATATTTTTTCTTAAAGCGGAGGTCCACCCTAAAGTGGACCTTCCGCTCATTGGAATCCTCCCCCCCTCTGGCGCCACAATTGGCACCTTTCAGGGGGGAGGGGGGTGCTGGTACCTGTACAGTACAGGTATCCGCACCCACTTCCGGCGTAGATTCTGCAGAAGGTACGCCCCTTTCCGCAGAATCTATGCCCCTTTCCGAAAGTCCCCACGCTGCCTGCTGGGAAACACACGGATCCCAGAGACAGCGGGGCCTATCCTTATTGCGCAGCGCGACTCGCGCATGCGCAGTAGGGAACCCGGGAAATGAAGCCGAAAGGCTCCACTTCCTGATTCCCACACCCAAGATGGCGGCGGCAGCACCCGACAGACGATCGAGAGATCGGTTTCGGGTGCCGACATCGCGGGCGCGCTGGGCGGGTAAGTGTCACTATTTTAAAAGTCAGCAGCTGCATTATTTGTAGCTGCTGGCTTTAAAAAAAAAAATAAAAAATGCGGACTCCCGGCGGACTCCCTCTTTAATTTTTAATTTCTGGAAATTCTTTTGTTTACATTTCAGCTGTCAGTGGGGAAGCCCACTGACAGCTGATGAGTCATCGGTTGTTAAGAATGCAGTGGCCACACCTTAGCAACCAGCTATTTTTCACACAGAATTCAAATAGGTTGATTATTTTTCGACCAATCTGAGTTTGAATCATTCAAAAAATTTGGAATTTGTTAGAAAATTTATAAACTAAACTAAATTAAATGGGATAAAACAATACTAAACTAATTCCGAAATGAATCAACAAATCAAAATTAGTAACATAACAAATCTATTCTAAATGAAACACAAAATTTCTTCCCATTCTGCACGTGTCTAAAAATTTGCATTTTCTAGAAATAATACACCAACAAAGACAACCCCAGAAACATTCATCAGCTTAGGAAAAAGCATTGCACAACATTCAAAAGCAAAGCAAGTCATTCCCCACCCGCAATGAACATAATACTTGGCTACATACTCTCTGATGGTAAGGGCACAATATGGTCTCCTAGCACTGTTCTATTGAGTTTGGTCCCTTGGCAAAGTCCATAGGATGACATGAGCTGAGAAAAGCTTAGGCACACACTGGCTTTTCACTCTGTTCAATTGCATGGAAGCTCTAGTTCAAGAAACACTGAGCAGTCCCTAAAAGCAAGTGCCAGCAGAGGCGGGTGGATTATATGTGATTAAACTAGTGCTTTGAGTAGCACAGATACAAGTGAGTGCAATGTTTTCTGGCTTTAATTATAGAGCTGTTTTTAAACAATATCACACTGTATGGAGCCTTTTATTCTAATTTATTTTATCACACTGCTGAAATTACCTGGTTGTGGAGAAAGTAGAGCACAGACTACTACAAATCTTTTTTAGCACAAAGCTCATTTAGAGAGCACTTATCTGGGCTAGCATAACTATTTTGTTTTGGAATGATCTTCACTGTATGGTGTTTTGAAAAAAGAAAGCAGAATTCACTTTAACGTCCCTGGCCGTCTGGCTTGGGGTGAATTTTCAGGACCAAAAGCCACACTCAGGATTGCATCCAGGCAAAGTTACTTACCTTGTCCCTAGGATACTGTGATGTCTCCCTGCTGTTTGTATGAGCTGTGTCTTCCGCTGGATATATCACAGTGCCAGGCTCCATTCTCTGCGAGCACAGTGACGGACAGAATGCCAAATTCAAAAACCTAAAAACACACATTACATACAGTACACTGTAATGTTACAGATTACATTACTGTATCAAATCATTTCACATCCCTTTTGTCCCTAATGCTTTGTCCAGTGCCCTGCATGCAGTTTTATGTTATATATACAGTTCTTTCTGCCTGAAAATTTGAGAATGTACATAGCAACCAAAAACTGTCGCTTTACATCAAAAGCGGTTTTAGACCAGCTAGAAAACAGCAATAATAAATTAGAATCACTTGCAGAATTGAGCAATACAGATTTGTGGGGAAATTCCCTCACCAAACACTGAAGGTAACGACATCGACAATTCTGCAACTGAGCAAATTTCTGTGTTTTTGATTTGATTACATTATTGAATACATTTTATTATTATATTATTATTTGTTATAATTATTTATAGTTATTTATTATATTATAATTTATGATTTTGTGCTTCAAACTTTATCATACCCGAGATGTCTGCGAGACTCTTGTTTGAACCGATTTAAGTGTTATTCCTAAGAATTACAGGCCTACAATTTAAAACGCCAAATTTCCATGCAAAACAATGTACCATTTTGAGCATCAAAAATCTGGCTTAATCATACTGCCAGGGAGGTTAAAGAACAGAAATACACGTTTTTTCTGTATTAAACACATTTTTTTAATTGCACAGAATATAATTATTGCAATTATGGATTAGGGTTCCTTGAAACAAAGTATATACGTTTATTCATACATTTCATATTTAGTTTGGTATACACTGGTTGTACTTAATTGTTTTCGTAATTTTTCAAGGTTATGTCAGAACGAGTCCTCAAAGATGTGGCCACCTCTCTCCCTTACATAGTTATGAAGAACACAGGTCACCTTAATAATGAAAGTAACATTTTCCCAATGTCATTTGGATGGTGGAGGTCAATGTCTGTCATTTACTTGATAGGGTACAAAACATGCACTTAACCATTCTGCAGGCAAAGCACAGTCTTTAATAAGAGATAAGCTTGAGATGGATTAGGCTCTTTTTGGAATAAGGCCACAATAAATGTTCCTCTAGCCCAAGTGCCTCATCACCCACAAAAATATAAAGGTATGCTGGTTCAGTTGTTCAAGACCATGGTCTGTCCTCTGGAATATTGAGTTGATTATTCCCCCAATACTGCCCAGATTTGAAATAATTAGATGGAGGAATCACTGCTGTTCCGGAAAACCCATCATCTATGAAGGTGAGTGGTAATCTTTAGCCAAAAGCTCCAGCAGAATCAAAGAAAAGTATATCTTATGGTTGAAGTATTTGCTTTCACTACAGATTGTCATCACTGTTCTGATATGCTTTCCATCTATCACGTCCAATTGGTTTTGAAGGTAATATCTTTTCCAATATAAATCATTAATCCTTTCTATCTTTCTTGTGTGGAAGTTGGTCACCAATTTCCGCAAATTTTACCAGGTTACCTTGTATATTGATTGTACAATACAATAGATGGTTGATTTACCCTAACAGAACTTAAAATGCATGGGTGCATATGAATTTAGCAAGTAGTTTGACAGTTCTTTGAAGACAAAATGGTGCAGCATTAAAGTGTTACTAAACCCAGAACCTGCATTCAGTATATCTGGTCTCCCACAGTACACAGAACATAAAAATGAAATTATTTTAGTAAATATAAACTTACAAATAACTTTTCTCATTAGCAATATATAGAAATATTGTGACTTGTATCAGTTCCTAGTAAAGCTTGTAGGAGGAGTTTTCATTCTCCCCTGACCCTCTGCCTGGACAGTACTGATTGGCCCTGTGCTGATCACATGCACATCCTCCCAAGAAAACAAACTCTAGCAATACACACCAAACTGAGCATGTGCAGCCCATCCCCTGGTTCTGTAAATATCAGGTTATTTTTTTTATAGTGGAAGAAGAGGAGGATCAGAGAGACAGGATCAAACAGCCTTTATACACAATGCAAAGGATTAACCCCTTAGGTTTCATAGTGAGTATAACAAGCATGCGTTACTGCATATACAGACTGATTTTACTGTTGTGGGTTTAGTAACACTTTACTGAAAACTTTAGGAGAGAGCAGTAATACCAAAAGTAGTAGTTTTTATCATCATATGGATTATCCGACAACCTTTTTTGGAGCTTCTTCAGGCAGAAAGGTGTTATATAAGCAATACAATTCACTTCAGGCAAAAACTCCTCAGTACCATACTTTGTATTTTTGAACTGTCTTAAATGCATTTTGAAGCATTTGGAAATTGTGTAATCCACATAAATACAAGCAAGAAATTCACCATTTGTTTGCAAACAATACATTTCCTTTTAATGAACATCTGGTTGTATTTAAAAAAAAACTTGTCTGGTTGAGATCCAAGATCAATGTACAGGGTCTAAAATTGTCCCTTCCTTTCCCATTCCATTATCAAGGGATGCACCCAGGAACAATGTCTTTGATAAACGATTCTTCTTAAAATGGCAATGGCAAATACTATGATAATGCCTGCAAAAGCAGACATTGTAAATGAACAATGAAGATTCTCCAAGGGGATTACACACAGCTAGCAATAAGAAGCCTGGTAGATAAGGAAGTGACCTCATAGGAAATGCTACTACAAATTAAGACTGTTGGCAATAAAGATTAAGAAAAAAGCAGCTACAATCTGCATTGCAACGCAGGTAAAATGCAGCACAGCATTGTAAAAAAAATGCTTGACAGCACATGTCAACGCATGGTAAAGGTATGAATGAGCCCATACTGAATAAAAAATAATATTAACCTATAAGTTGGCAATCTGTATTACATGTTGATTGCCAAGTATGTCATGATATTCAGTTTGCTGACAGCTTTTAGAATTGTATACAGACTTAAGGTTTGCTCCCAAAAAAGCCATAGTTGTAAGTTTTTAGTTTTAGGATTGAACAAAGGATAGAGCTTCCACAACAGGAGCACCAAGTACTATATTTTAGACCTAGAAATTCTAAACTGGCAGCATTTATGGGTAATCATGTGAAAGTTTGTCAAAATTTTATATAAACTGGAATAAAGGTTACAAGGTGGGTCGTGATCCTCATGCAAATGAATAGCAATAGACAGCAGCAAGATGCCTTGGCCCAGCAATTAGATTAGGTTGGGTATTAGACCCCTTTCACACTGAGGCGCTTTTCAGGTGCTTTCACGCAAAAAAAAGTTGCTGAAAAGTTCACAAAAACAAAAAGATTTCCATTAAAATCAATTAATGCTTTCACACTGGAGCAGTGCGCTGGCAGGGTGGTGAAAAAATGCCCATCTCCATTGAAATGAATGAAAAGCTCTTCAAAAGCGCTCAATGTTTTACTGGCAGTTTAGAAGTGCCTGAGTGTGAAAGGGGCCTTATTGTCAGTCCACTGTTGTTTTCCAGGGTCTAGCCTTGAGACAGAGGTTTCTGGCTGTTTATATCATTACTTCATAGATATAAAAATGCAATCTTAGATTAACCTACAGAATATGTAAATAAACAGTATGTATATGCTGTTAATTTTTTAAAAACATGAACATTCTCTATGTTACAGTATATCACTTTAAAGTCTCTGAAAATACAAAAAATAAAATGTGCCAATCTACCAGAAATACACCCAGCTCCTAAATCCTGTTGTGATCTAACAGAGTGTATTTGTGCAGATTTAAGCTGGGTTCAAACAAAACTTCCTATAAAAAATTCTTAGTAAAATTACAATGAAATTCTCTGAACAATCGAATGTTGTTCAAGAAACCCACATACACTGTTAGAATCTCATGCATTCAATAGAATTTTTCCATCCTGCTGCTCCAAATTTTCTTGTCACTGCAGTCGAAAACAAAAGTCGGTTTGACCTCACTAAGGCCGGGTTCACACCGCTGCGATGCGGGAACGGGAACGAAGTAATGCGATGCGTTTTCCCGCATCGCATTACTCCTGCCGGCAGTTCACACTGCCCTATGCGGACGGCTGGGAGTGTCAATGATATGTTAATGACACCCCCAGATCCGTCCGCATATCGCAGTGCGATCTGCCGACTCGCACAGGAATCGGATCGCATGGTGTGAACCCCCATGCGATCCGATTCTGTTGCGGACCAAAAAAAGGGTCCCGTGCGAGTTTGCTGCCGGAGCGATGCGAATTCAGCCATACTATCTGTATGGCTGAACTCGCATCGCTACGGAGATCGGATGTGATTTGCACTGCAGTGCGGGTGCGAATCACATCCGGATCTCCCCCCGCAGCAGTGTGAACCCAGCCTAATGATTAGAAAAACAAATGTTCTAAGAGTGAAAAATGTCAAGCAAAATTCTTCCAGTGTATATCCAGCTTTAGTGCTGTCAACTTCCCCCTAACCTATTTTTCAGAACATAAACACTAATTATTCTGTAGATCAAGATAAGAATTATGATGGCTAATTAGATTTCACAGGATGTGTTTGACATAATCAACAGACATATTTTTCTTTATCAAACAGATATAATAAAACACTTTCAATGCTTTATTTAACAGACCAAAAGGGCACATAGTTAAAGTGGAGTTCCAGTCCCCCAAAATATTTTTTTTTTTCAATACTCCTCCGTCTACTCATGTGCCTTAAAAAAGTATTCATACCCGTTGAAATGTTCCACATTGTGTCATGTTACAAACTGAAAACATAAATGTATTTTATGGGGATATTATGCGATAGACCAACGCAAAGTGGCACTTAATTGTGAAGTGTAAGGAAAATGATAAGTGGTTTTCATTTCTTTTTACAAATAAATATGTGAAAAGTGTGACATGCTTTTGTATTTAGCCCCTTTGAGTCAATACCTTGTAGAACCACCTTTCACTGTAGTTACAGCTGCAAGTCTTTTTGGGTATGTCACCAGCTTTGCACATCTAGAGAGTGAATTTTTTGCCCATTCTCCTTTGCAAAATAGCTCAAGCTCTGTCAGATTAGATGGAGAGCGTCTGTGACCAGAAATTTTGCCACAAATTCTCTATTAGATTTAGGTCTAAACTTTGACTGGGCCATTCTAACACATGAATATACTTTGATCTAAACCAGTCCATTGTAGCTCTGGCTGTATGTTTAGGGTCGTTGTCCTGCTGGAAGGTGAACCTCGGTCTCAAGTGTTTAGCAGACTCTAACAGGTTTTCTTTTAAGATTTCCCTGTATTTGGCTCCATCCATCTTCCCATCAACTCTGACCAGCTTCCCTGTCCCTGCTGAAGAAAAGCATCCCCACAACATGATGCTGCTGCCACCACCTTGTTTCACAGTGGGGATGGTGTGTTCAAGGTGATGTGCAGTGTAATTTTTCCGCCACACATAGCGTTTTGCTTTTAGGCCAAAAAGTTCAATTTTGGTCTCATCTGCCCAGAGCACCTTCTTCCACACGTTTGCTGTGTCACCCACATGGCTTCTTACAAACCGCAAACAGGACTTCTTATGGCTTTCTTTCAACAATGGCTTTCTTCTTGCCACTCTTCCATAAAGGCCAGGTCTGTGGAGGGCAATACTAATAGTTGTCCTGTGGACAGATTCTCCTACCTGAGCTGAGGCTCTCTGGAGCTCCTTTAGCGTTTCCATGGGTCTCTTGGCTGTTTCTTTAAATAATGCTCTCCTTGCCCAGCCTGTCAGTTTAGGTGGACGGCCATGTCTTGGTAGCTTTGCAGTTGTGCCATACACTTTCCATTTTTGGATGATGACTTGAACAGTGTTCAAAGCTTGGGATATATTTTTATAACCTAACCCTGTTTTAAACTTCTCCACAACTTTATCCCTGACCTAGTTGGTATGTTCCTTGGCCTTTATGACGCTGTTTGTTCATTAAGATTCTCTAACAAACCTCTGAGGGCTTCAGAGAACAGCTGTATTTATACTGAAATTAAATTACACACAGATGGACTCTATTTACTAATTAGGTGACTTCTGAAGGCAATTGGTTCCAATAGATTTTTAGTTAGAGGTATCAGAGTAAAGGGGGCTGAATACAAATGCATGCCACACTTTTCAGATATTTATTTTTAAACAATTTTAAAAAATATTGATCATTTTCCTTCCACTTCACAATTATGTGACACTTTGTGTTGGTCTATCACATAAAATCCCAATAAAATACATTTACATTTTTGGTTGTAACATGACAAAATGTGGAAAATTTCAAGGGGTATGAATACTTTTTTTAAGACACTGTACAGCAACATTTAGATAATGCCATATGTGTGGTCCTTGTAGTTTGTTTAAATAGTGGAATACTATACCAGATCTCAGAAGCAGGAATGTCATCTGTGGGCATCTGAAGCCCTCGTCTCTTCAATTCCAGGAATCGGTGCAGCTGGCTAGGCAGCATGCACCTCCCGATCTCGCGCCTGTGCAGTAATGCCACTATGCGGTCTGGAAATAACGTGAGATTTCATCACTAGACGATTTGCATGGACTCCTGGGATACATGACGCTGATATCCCAGGAGTCCTTGCAAGTCACCTAGTGACAAAATTGCCTAGGCGGCCACTGCCAAAAGTACTGTTGAAAATAAAAACTTTAAATAAAAAAAAATTGGCATTTGTAAGAGCATTCTCAATGGCCATGAGATAGATTGCACATGTAGAAAATGGATAGAACTCTGCTTTAACCACTTCAGCTCCGGAAGGATTTACCACCTTCCCGACCAAGTACTTTTTTTGCGATACGGCACTGCATCGCTTTAACTGACAATTGCACGGTTGTGCGACATTGTACCCAAACAAAATTGACGTTCTTTTTTTCCCACAAATAGAGATTTTTTTTTGTGGTATTTGATCACCTCTGTGCAATATTTTTTTGTTTTTGCTATAATAAATATCTCCCCCCAAAAAAAAAAAAAAAAACGAATTTCTTCCCTGGTTTAGGCCAATATGTATTCTTCTACATATTTTTGGTAAAATTTTTTTGCGATAAGCGTATATTGATTGGTTTGCGCAAAAGTTATTGCGTCTACAAAATAGGGGATTAATTTATGGCATTTTTATGATTAACTTTGTTTATTAGTAATGGCGGCAATCTGCGATTTTTATCATGACTGGAACATTATGGCGGACAGATTGGACACTTTTGACACTATTTTGGGACCACTGGAATTTATACAGCAATCAGTGCTATAAAAATGCACTGATTACTGTGTAAATGTCACTGGCAGGGCAGGGGTTAAACACTAGGCGGCGATCAAGGGGTTAACTGTGTTCCCTCAGCATGTTCTAACTGCAGGGGGGATGGGCTCACTAGAACATGACAGAGATCACTGCTCCCGATCACTGGGAGCAGTAGAACCCTGTCATGCTGCTAGGCAGAATGGGGAAATGCCTTATTTACATAGATCGTGGGCCACCGGCAGACATAGAGTCCGAGGGACCTGTGGGCACACTCCAGCGGCACGCACCCTCTGGCCGCAGATGTCAAAGCGATGTACGGGTACGCAGTTTTGTGCACCCATGCCACTTTGCGACGTATATTGGCACGAACTGGTCGGCAAGTGGTTAAGTTCATTTTTAGAGTTTATATACACTTTAAAGTGGTCCTGAGCACTATATAAAGTCTATTGCCAACTTAATTCCAAGACTACTAAAATGTTATAGGTAAAACACCCTAACCTTAATGTGGCACAGTCCATGAAATATGTTGTACAGCTAAGCTAAATATGATGATAATAAATGTGCACAAACTTTATAGTTAGTAAATGTTATTTTTTTAATTTTTAAATAAAGTAACTCTTATGCCGCGTACACACGATCGGACTATCCGGCGGACAAACCGCCGGACTTTGCAGCGGAGGTCCGTCGGATTTTCCGAACGAGCGGACCTGCCCACACATGACCGGACTTTTCCGTCGGACTATGGCGAACAATCCGCCGGACTATGGCGGGAGTCCGCCGGACGTTTGAAATTAACGGACTTGCCCACACACGGAGAAAAGTCCCTACCCAGGTGAATGGGTAGGAGTACATCGTACCCCATATTCAAGGGGTATGAGCATACCCATTACTCATTCACATAGGGTGGGGGGCCGGTATCTGGGGGCCCCCTTATTAAAGGGGGCTCCCGGATTCCGATAAGCCCCCCGCCCGCAGACCCCAACAACCAACGGCCAGGGTTGTCGGGAAGAGGCCCTTGTCCTCATCAACATGGGGACAAGGTGCACCCCCCATGTTGAGGGCACGCGGCCTGGTACGGCTCAAGTCGTCCCCACCCCCTTTCCTGACTGGCTAGGTGCGTGCTCTGATAAGGGCCTGATATGGACTTTGGGGGGACCCCACGCCGTTTTTTCGGCGTAGGGCTTCCCCTTTAAGTCCATACCAGGTGACGGGGCTAGCGACGTGTCAAGCTCACCAATGGAAGCGGCGACATTCACTTCCTTCACTAGTTCCATCTACCTGGAGCCACGTTCAAAATGAACGGAATTTTCTCCATGTGTGGGCAAGTCCGGCGGACTAGCACACAGACGGGCGGATTGTCCGCCGGACTGCAGAGTCCAGCGGACAATATTGAGTCAAAACGTCTTTCTAAGTCCGCCGGACTTTTGGGGAAAAAAAGTCCGCCGGGTAGTCCGATCGTGTGTACGCGGCATTAGGCTCTGTTCACATCTCAGCGTTCTGAATAGGAAGATTTGAAATAGCAGCAAATGGTGGGACACCCGTGCATTTCCTGTGACTTCCAATGGCACTCCAATTGCACCAGGATTTTACCGTTCTTTGTACTGCTTTTGGGCAACAGGCGTACCGCGGCTCTGTTTGCATGATTTTACCGCAATTGATACCCGTCAAATTGCAGTAAAATCGTGCCACGTTTGGGGTGCCATTGGAAGTCACAGGGAATGCACGGGTGGTTCCAGCGATTTGCCACGATTTCGAATCGAGCGATTCAGAACGCGGAGCTGTGAACGGAGCCTTACATGTTAGGTTAATTGTGGTTAGGATAATCATGTTTGTTTTGCTGAAATGTATGCTATTTAAAATGCCCCTATTAAAAAAACAAGTATATAGTCACATATAGATATATAAATAGATAGATAGAGCAAAGAGAAAACAAACAAAATCTATTCAAAATAGAAAGTGAGGGGGTGGTGGAAAAAGTAGATAAAAATGGGACTTTCCAAGTGCTATTCTTATTACCTAACCAAAAAACTAATTAACATTACCTTAAAATACCTTTATTGCATCAAGTGTTTTTTTTTTATAACAAAAAAGATTGTGTTATGTCTAAAATCAAGTTTAAAAGATCATACTAGAGATACATAGTCTGGGATGTAACCAGTGGCGGAATTATCAGGGTCGCACCAGTCGCATTTGCGACTGGGCCCTTGAGTTCCGCCAATGTAGGGGGGCCCGCTGCCGCCCGGGAGATAGACATGCCCGGGAGATAGATGGGCTGCTTTGCCTATCTTCTCCTCCCATCCTCTGCTCTCAAACTCACGGGCACAGTCCCCGCCTACTCTGCCCATCCTCTCCGCCTGCACATTCCCCACCCACTCCGCCCATCTTCACTCACAGTCTTCTGTCACCGCCTGTACTCACGGGATCAGTCCCCGCCCGCTCCGCCCATTTTCTCCGGCTCCGCCTTCACTCAAGACCACGCCCATCCTCTGTCACCGCCTGCACTCATGAAATCAGTCCCCGACTGCTCCGCCCATCTTCTCCGCCTTCATTCAAGGCCCCGCCCATCTTCTCTGTCACTGCCTGCACTTATGGGCACAGTCCCCGCCATCTTCTCTGGCCCCGCCTTCACTCAAAAGCCCCGCCCATCCTCTCTGCTCACCCAAGCAAGACAGCAAGGAAGAGGAACCACAAGTGATCTGCAAGTGAGTGGCACCCATGCCTCAATATCAACACTGCTGTCACTGATCACCCCCACACCACCGCTACTGTCACTGATCCCCCCCACACCACCGCTACTGTCACTGATCCCCCCCACACCACCGCTACTGTCACAGGTACCCCCCACACCACCGCTACTGTCACAGGCACCCCCCACACCACCACTACTGTCACTGATTCCCCCACACCACCACTACTGTCACTGATCACCCCCACACCACCGCTACTGTCACAGGCACCCCCCACACCACCACTACTGTCACTGATTCCCCCACACCACCACTACTGTCACTGATCACCCCCACACCACCGCTACTGTCACAGGTACCCCCCACACCACCGCTACTGTCACAGGCACCCCCCACACCATCACTACTGTCACTGATTCCCCCACACCACCACTACTGTCACTGATCACCCCCACACCACCGCTACTGTCACAGGCACCCCCCACACCATCACTACTGTCACTGATTCCCCCACACCACCACTACTGTCACTGATCACCCCCACACCACCGCTACTGTCACTGATCCCCCCCACACCACCGCTACTGTCACTGATCACCCCCACACCACCGCTACTGTCACAGGTACCCCCCACACCACCGCTACTGTCACAGGCACCCCCCACACCACCACTACTGTCACTGATTCCCCCACACCACTGCTACTGTCACTGATCCCCCCCACACCACCGCTACTGTCACAGGTACCCCCCACACCACCGCTACTGTCACATGCACCCCCCACACCACCACTACTGTCACTGATTCCCCCACACCACCACTACTGTCACTGATCACCCCCCACACCACCGCTACTGTCACAGGTACCCCCCACACCACCGCTACTGTCACAGGCACCCCCCACACCATCACTACTGTCACTGATTCCCCCACACCACCACTACTGTCACTGATCACCCCCACACCACCGCTACTGTCACTGATCCCCCCCACACCACCGCTACTGTCACAGGTACCCCCCACACCACCGTTACTGTCACAGGTACCCCCCACACCACCGCTACTGTCACAGGCACCCCCCACACCATCACTACTGTCACTGATTCCCCCACACCACCACTACTGTCACTGATCACCCCCACACCACCGCTACTGTCACTGATCCCCCCCACACCACCGCTACTGTCACAGGTACCCCCCACACCACCGTTACTGTCACAGGTACCCCCCACACCACCGCTACTGTCACAGGTACCCCCCACACCACCACTACTGTCACTGATCACCCCCACACCACCACTACTGTCACTAATCACCCCCACACCACCGCTACTGTCACTGATCCCCCCCACACCACCGCTACTGTCACAGGTACCCCCCACACCACCGCTACTGTCACAGGCACCCCCCACACCACCACTACTGTCACTGATTCCCCCACACCACCACTACTGTCACTGATCACCCCCACACCACCGCTACTGTCACTGATCCCCCCCACACCACCGCTACTGTCACAGGTACCCCCCACACCACCGCTACTGTCACAGGCACCCCCCACACCATCACTACTGTCACTGATTCCCCCACACCACCACTACTGTCACTGATCACCCCCACACCACCGCTACTGTCACTGATCCCCCCCACACCACCGCTACTGTCACAGGTACCCCCCACACCACCGCTACTGTCACAGGCACCCCCCACACCATCACTACTGTCACTGATTCCCCCACACCACCACTACTGTCACTGATCACCCCCACACCACCGCTACTGTCACTGATCCCCCCCACACCACCGCTACTGTCACAGGTACCCCCCACACCACCGTTACTGTCACAGGTACCCCCCACACCACCGCTACTGTCACAGGTACCCCCCACACCACCACTACTGTCACTGATCACCCCCACACCACCACTACTGTCACTAATCACCCCCACACCACCGCTACTGTCACTGATCCCCCCCACACCACCACTACTGTCACTGATCCCCCCCACACCACCGCTACTGTCACTGATCCCCCCCACACCACCGCTACTGTCACTGATCCCCCCCACACCACCGCTACTGTCACTGATCTGCCCCACACCACCACTACTGTCACAGGTACCCCCCACACCACCACTACTGTCACAGGTACCCCCCACACCACCACTACTGCCACTGATCACCCCCACACCACCTCTACCGCCACTGATCCGCCCCACACCACCACTACTGTCACAGGTACCCCCCCACACCACCGCTACTGTCACAGGTACCCCCCCACACCACCACTACTGCCACAGGTACCCTCCAAACCACCACTACTGCCACTGATTCCCTCTCCCCACACCACCACCACTGATACCCCCAACACAACCACTACTACCACTGATTCCCCCCTCCCCCACACCACCACTGATACCCCCCACACCTCCACAACCACTGCTGCCACTGATCACTGCTGCCCCACCATGACCACTACTGTCACTGATCCCCCCACACCACCGCTACTGTCACTGATCCCCCCCACACCACCACTACTGTCACAGGTACCCCCCACACCACCACTACTGCCACTGATCCCCCCCACACCACCACTACTGTCACTGATCCCCCCCCCCACACCATCACTACTGTCACAGGTACCCCCCACACCACCACTACTGCCACTGATCACCCCCACACCACCACTACTGTCACTGATCCCCCCCACACCACCGCTACTGTCACAGGTACCCCCCACACCACCACTACTGCCACTGATCACCCCCACACCACCACTACTGTCACAGGTACCCCCCACACCACCACTACTGTCACAGGTACCCCCCACACCACCACTACTGTCACAGGTACCCCCCACACCACCACTACTGTCACTGATCCCCCCCCCACACCACCACTACTGTCACTGATCCCCCCACACCGCCACTACTGGCACAGGTACCCCCCCACACCGCCACTACTGCCACAGGTACCCTCCAAACCACCACTACTGCCACTGATTCCCTCTCCCCACACCACCACCACTGACACCCCCAACACAACCACTACTACCACTGATTCCCCCCTCCCCCACACCACCACTGATACCCCCCACACCTCCACAACCACTGCTGCCACTGATCACTGCTGCCCCACCATGACCACTACTGTCACTGATCCCCCCACACCACCGCTACTGCCACTGATCCCACACTCCCCACCGCGGCCACTCATCCCATCTCTCCCTCACCACTGCCACTCATCCCATCCTTCACCACCGATGCCACTGATCCTATCCCTCCCCCACCACCACCGCTGCCACTCATCCCAGGGGCGTAACTACAGGGATCACAATTGCATTAGCGCACATGTTGCCCCTGAACACCTGGATGGGGTGGGGGCATTTAGAGGAACAAATCCCCTCAATTTTTCTCCTGCAGCCACTAAAAGTCTGCATCTCCTCCTCTCCCTCTGATAGGCATTAAGTGGCTGCAGGAGGAAAATGGAGGGGATTTGTTCCCCCTTCTATCCAGGTCCTGTTCCCCGGGATCAATGGGAAGGGCCCTGGCTGGAGGTCAGAGGGGCCCTCCGTGGTTTCTTGCACTGGGGCCCTGAAGGTTCTAGTTACGCCACTGGATGTAACCCAAATATAATACATTGCGTACAGTGTATATTATTATACCACAGACATTGCCCATGCAGAATGCCAAAATTACAGTACATGATTTATAAGGCATCATATTATACATTTCAAGTACAATATAAGTTACAATGATCCAGGTCTGGGGTAAGGGCATTTGAAACACAGGAATAATCAACATGTTTGGCAGGATAGAACCTGCTTCATTGGGAAACTGTGGAATTATTAGCAAGTATCTATAGATGTTGTTTATGCGGGTATGCGTGTGAAGTGGGGTGCAGTCAGGGATAAACATCCCTATAGGTCAGAGAAACAGGGAAGGGGAAAAGGAGGACAAGAGGGTGCCATATGAGTTTGAGATGAGAGTCAGCATGGGGCACCCAGTCTACTCACATCCTCCAAATTCCCTGGCCTGAGGGTATAGGGAATGAACCCCATGCCTTCCTTATTTTTCCCCCTCCTGATTTGTACTGCTGCTGTCAAAATGAGAACCTTCTATACCTCACACTATGTATTTCTAATATGGGGGGTTATTTACGAAAGGCAAATCCACTTTGCACTACAAGTGCAAACTACAACTGCAAAGTGTGCTTGAAATTGCACTGAAAGTGCCCTTGGAAGTGCAGTCACTGTAAATCTGAAGGGTAGATCTGAAATGAGGGGAAGCTCTTCTGATTTTATCATCCAATCATGTGCAAGCTAAAATGCTGTTTTTTATTTTCCTTGCATGCCCCCCTCGGATCCACAGCGACTGCACTTTCAAGTGCACTTGCAGTACAATTTCAAGTGCATTTTGTACTTGTAGTTAATACTGGTAGTGCAAAGAGGATTTGCCTTTAATAAATAACCCCCTTGGTCTTTTAAACTTGGTTTTAGACATAAAAGAACCTTTGTTTGTTATGATAAATATTCTTGACACAATATTGATTTTAATGTTTATTTTTTTTAGTTACTTAATATGAATAGCTTTTGGAAAGTCCCTTTTTGCTTTATGTATTTCACAACAAATAAAAACTACCGTAATTTCTTTCATTCTCAAGTTGGAATTTCATACCTATATTATTTACCTCATATCTGTAATGAAGAATACAAGTTCAAATGCTAAACAATGGCAATACTATGGGTGGAATGCAGAACAGAAGATCGCATTTCTAGTCCTGAAGGCTAGCATCCATTTTAGGAGACATATAATAAAATAGTATTTTACTGACAGGTATGTGGGGCAAAATACAGTAAAGTAATGAACAGTATAGCATTCCTTTTGAGTATACTTTCCCTGACAGTGTTCCCATCATTGGTAAAGTGTAATTGGAAGCCTAGAAATTGTGTCTTACATGTAGTTATATGGTGACCTCATAATACACTGTGCAATAAAACATATACTATACTACATGTTATAAACAGCTAAGATGAGACTCCTTAGAATAGAGCTGAATTGAATTTATATATATATAAATGGATATATATATATCCTTAGATTGTAAGCTCCTTGAGGGTAGGGACTGATGTGAATGTACAATGTATATGTAAAGCGCTGCATAAATTGACAGCGCTATATAAGTACCTGAAATAAATAAAAAATAATATATATATATATATATATATATATATATATATATATATATATATATATATATATATATATATATATATATATATATATATATATATATATATATATATATATATATAGCCATTTTTCAGAGAATATGAATGATAACACAAAAACATTTCTTTCACTCATGGTTAGTGTTTGGCTGAAGCCATTTATTATCAATCAACTGTGTTTACTCTTTTTAAATTATAATCACAACAGAAACTACCCAAATTACCCTGATCAAAAGTTTACATACCCCAGTTCTTAATACCATGTTCTTTAAACATCAATGACAGCTTGAAGTCTTTTGTGGTATTTATGGATGAGGCTCTTTATCTTCTCAGATGGTAAAGCTGCCCATTCCTCTTGACAAACAGTACAGTACTGCACCTTTTGAGATCTGATATTGAGGTCAGGAGATTGAGATGGCCACACCAGAACCTTCACTTTATTCTGCCGTAGCCAATGACAGGTCGACTTGGCCTTGTATTTTGGATCATCGTCATGTTGGAATGTCCAGGTATGCCCTATGCGCAGCTTCCTGGCTGATAAATGCAAATGTTCCTCCAGTATTTTTTGATAACATACTGCATTCATCTCCCCATCAATTTTGACTGAATTTCCTGTGCCTTTGTAGCTCACACATCCCCAAAACATCAGCGATCCATCTGTGTGTTTCACAGTCGGAATTGTGTACCTTTCATCATAGACCTTGTTGACTCCTTTACAAATGTAGTGTTTATGGTTGTGGCCAAAAAACGAAATTTTGGTCTTATCACTCCAAATGACTTTGTGCCAGAAGGTTTGAGGATTGTCTCTGTGCTATTTGGCATGTTGTAAGAGGGATACTTTGTGGCATTTGCGTACTATTGGCTTTCTTCTGGGGACTTGACCATGCAGCTCATATTTCTTCAAGTGCCTCCTTATTGTGCATCTTGAAACAGCCACACCACATGTTTTCAGAGAGTCCTGTATTTCACTTGAAGCTTTTTGTGAGTTTTTCTTTGCATCCCAAACTATTTTCCTGGCATTTGTGGCTGAAATTTTAGTTGGTCAGCCTGACCATGATTTGGTTTCAACAGAACCCCTCATTTTCCACTTCTTGATTAGAGTTTGAACACTGCTGATTGCTATTCTCAATTTCTTGGATATCTTTTTATATCCCTTTCCTGTTTTATACAGTTCAACTACCTTTTCCCGCAGATTCTTTTACAAATCTTTTGCTTTCCCCATGACTCAGAATCCAGAAACGTCAGTGCAGCACTGGATGAAAGATGCAAGGGTCTGTCAGGAGTCCAGAAACTCATTGACCTTTTATACACACACACTAATTACAAACAGATCACAGGTAAGGATGGTTACCTTTAATAGCCATTCAAATCCCTTTGTGTCAACTTGTGTGCATGTTATCAGGCCAAAATCACCAGGGTATGGAAACTTTCAGGGTCATTTGGGTAGTTTCAGTTGTAAGTATGATTTAAAAAGAGTAAACACAGTTGATCGATAATAAATGGCTTCAGCCAAAAGCTAACCATGAGTGAAAGAAATGTTTTTGTGTTATCATTCATATTCTTTGAAAAATGGCCAAGAAGTCATAAATTCCGCCAGGGTATGTAAACTTATGAACACAACTGTATATATATATATACACATATGTATGTACAGTACATATACTGTATATATTGTATATATATTATAATATAAGTCTTAATATGTATTTGTTTAGGAAATTTTCAGGCCAGTCAAGTGACCTTCTTTGGGGAAGGGTAGTTCTCTAATGACATTAGTGACAATCTTGCCACTCTTCGCCTCTATACACTGTGAATAAAGAGTGCTGTGGTAATGCTCCCTCAGAGGGTTGGCCTGTAACACAATGCATTCTGAGTATAGTTCACATTGTTCCAAGTTGAATGACATCTTGTAACAAAAATAAATGGGGGGCAGCTCTGGCATAAAGGTTAGTATTGCAGCCTTTAGATGGAACAGGCTGAAAATCACAGCTTGCATATCAATAACACCTCTGCCCTTCTTATGGCAATCATCTGTCAAGGCTCCCTGAATTTGTCAATGGCAGGTGAAGTAGTTAGTGATGGAAATAAAGGCTTAGCTGCTGACTTTAGTCAACATTTGCATATCAGCAACTATATTAACCTCCACTTTAGCAATATGAGGAGATGCCAGGACTGTACACTAAGCTGCTGGTGTGCAGCTCAGTGTAGATTCAAAGGAAAAGTGTGAACATGAAAGTAAGAGGCCGAAGAATTTTTACTTTTGTATTTTAAAGGGCTAGGTGCCACCAAAAAGGGAACTTTCTGGACCTTGGATTTTTAATCTCTAGTATGGCACTTTAAACCTGGTTTTAGACATACTCTTTTTGCATATACTAAATACTCTTGATACAATAAAAGTATTTTAATGTTCATCTTTTTGGGTTAGTTAATGCGAATAGTACTTGGAAGGTTCTGCTTTTTCCAAAACAAACAACATCTAACTTCCTTCATTCTCAAGTTGGAATTTCATACCTATATTATTTACCTCATATCTGTAATGAAAAATACAACTTCAAATGCTAAACAATGGCAATACTATGAGTGGAATGCAGGACAGAAGATCGCGTTTCTAGTCCTGAAGGCTAGCATCTATTGTAGGTGACATATAATAAAATAGTATTTCACTAAAAGAATGACAGGCAAAATACAGTATATGGTTAGTATAGCATTTATTTGAGTATACATTCTCTGCCACCATTCTCATCATTGATAAAGTGTAATTGAAAGTCTAAAAGTTGTGTCTTACTTCTAGTTATATGGTGGTCTCAAAGCCTTGGACTATAAGAACAGAGGTACAAAGCATCAGAATACATAGTTAATCTGGTCAACAAATCTGGTCAACAAATTGAAAACCTCCATATGCACAATCCTATACCCACAGTTGATCCAGAGGCAGGCAAAAAACTCCAATAAATTGTGCTCCAATTTGCTCCGCTGGAGGAAAAAAATCCCAAGGGGCAATCTGATATTCCCTGATTCAGCTTTACCTATAAATATTAGTATCCAGTTGTATTTTGTGCATTTAGGAAAGAATCCAGGCCTTTTTCTTAAAACAATGTAGTGAGCTAGCCAGCTCCTGAGGGAGTCTGTTCCACAGGTGACAGGTCTTAGGCCTCATACACGGGATATGAAAATCAGAAGGGAAAATTCATAAGACGAGCTGTCTGTGGTTTTTCGGATCGTTAGTACGGTGCTTTCGACAGTCAATTTGACTTTTTTGTCAGACAGAAGCTGGATGTGCGGGCTATAACATTTTTGTCGGAGGGGGAGTCAACGTCTGATTTTCGAATGGTCAGTACAGAAATCGTCACACAAAAGTCGAAAGTACAAACACACATGATCGGAATCAAGGAACGACTGAGAAGAGTTCGGTCTTGTAAAATACTGTTCGTAATCTAGAATTAACAATCGTGACGCGGCAATTGATTAAATGTCGAAATTCAGAGCACATTCTCATCTTCTTTAATGGGATAACAATGAAGCTGCTTTGCTGGTGAAACTGATGTAGTTATGCCAAATATATTTTAAAAGGCATTTGTTTTGTACGATCTGAAAATGGCGAATCAACGTTCATCAAACTTCTACTAACACCAAGTTAGCAGAAGGGGCACAAAGAGTAGCGCTTGAGAAATTAACTTCCTCTTTATACTCTCATAGTACCTCCCTATGTTCGTGTTTGTCTAACGACAATTTTCGGATAGTTAGTATGCGAGACAAAATCCTGCACACACGCTTTTGACAAAAATCAGATGCTCGGTCGTACAACAATCAAACCGTGTAAGAGGCTTTACTGTAAAGAAGCCTTTTCATATTTGGAAACAAAAGTGAAAAGACAAGCGCAACCTCCATTGTGTAGTAAACAATATTTATTAATGATTAAAAACACACTAACAAAAGAGGAGCTGCTGTGCAAATCCCCTACTTTGGCCATGAGCAGGGGAGAAGAGCACAGGCAGGAGGGAGTCGCTGCTGCAGGGAGACAACCCAACCAGGAATAGACACGTGCATTCGTTTTCGTCCGAATTTCAGGTATTTTCGCTATTGTTTTAACAAACGATAACGAAAGTGCAGAATCCGAAAAACTAAAGATCCGACATAAATAAATGCTTTATTTTCGGTTTTGTTGTGACAACAGTTCGATATAGATAGGAGATTCGACATGACACTGACAATAACAATCTGTGTCTATCTAACCTGTGGTCGAATGTGCCTAACCTTAACTGGACCTATTAGTCCAGGATTATTCTACATAGAGAGAAAAGATTTGACAGAGAGAAAAGATTTGACAGAGAGAAAAGATTCGACATAGAGAGAAAAGATTTGACAGAAAGAGAAGAGATTCGACAAAGAGATGATGATGATGATGAATGTTATTGGCTGATTGTAACCAAAGAGGAGGAGCAGTAAAATAGCTAGAACTAAGTACACACGTACAGCCAACTTACTTATGATTTCTAGCAGAGAGACACACACTGAATCATTTCAGAAGACAGTCAATCTTAGCTGGTCTGTTTTTCAGAGAACCTAAATTATTTAGCAATTACGCCTAAGCACAGAAGCAGAACAAGCTACAGTTCAACTTAACTTTTTCATAATAATCTGCTGCTATTGTGTTAGTGTTGTGAACTTGATAGCGATACTAGTGTTGCTAGTGTGATAGCCTCAGAGGCTGCCCGTGTTGTGGGGGGGGGGGGGGATTTATTATTATATATTCTATATTATAGATTGAGATTCTATATAGATTCTATATATCCTATCTCGTTACCTGTCTGATCAGTAATGACTATCACCAGTCCATTTTCTGTTTGAACTATATACATTCAACATGAACGACAAAGTTTCGACAAAGCAACGAAAAACATACAAACGTCAAATCTTTGGCTTATGGTGTCTGTTGAAAGTTCTAAGAAGATTTGACGGAGCAGCTAAACTATACAGAGTCATACAGTTTAGCTGCTCCGTCGAATCTTCTTTGAACATTCGACAGACACCATAAGCCTTTAATGACAGATTCGACCTTAATTCATTTGGATTTTTGGATACATTTTTAACGAAAAACGTAATAAATTAAAACGAATTTCAGGAGTAACTAAATAAATGTATTTTTCAGGCGAAAACGAAATTCTGAAACAAAATATTTCAGTGTGCACATGTCTAACCAGGAATGGAAGGCAGTACCTGGATGGAGAGGGTGCCTGACACCACTGGGAGTGTGCTGGGAGAAGCAGAGGAATTCCACAGTGGCTCCAGAGGCAGCAGCTTGGAATTTTACCGTGTTGCACAAGCTTCCCCTTTGTAAATGTGTTTTTAACCATTAATAAATATTGTTCACCTTGCTTACTACACTATGGAGGTTGCGCTTGTCTTTTCCTATTTGTTTTCACAGGGTTCTAGCTAGTAATCAGTGGCATGTGTATAGTCCATTGGGCTACCCGCTTCATTGTTCATATTTTTCTCTCAGTTTTTACTTTGCAAGTAACTTTTGCAATCATTCTTTATGGTTTGTTACATTGCCACACATACATTTCTTTAAGACCCTTTCATTCCCACCAATAAGATCATCGCCACCACACTTAGTACATTTAAACAGATTTTTCCCTCTGAAGAGCACTCTGCAGTGGATCACTCTTTAGAGGGCAGTTGACAGGGACTGAGGAGATGATCTGTGGCCTGTTTTAACATTTTCACATTTTATACAACACTTGCTTTGCAGTGGGCTTTCCAACTATCCCTCTGGGGTTATGCTCTGCTGGGCAGTTTCCCCTGCCACTTGTTTTTCATATTTGGAGGATAAATCTCTTTTCCTCCAAACATAAAGAGTGCCCCTTGTCCTCTGTGATGACCTTAAAGTGATTCTTAGGGCTAAAGGTATTTTATACATGAAGGTAAAAAAACCTTCAGTGTGCAGATTCCCCCTCAACCCCTCTTAAGCCAAATTCTGATCCAGTGATGTGCACAAAAGCAGAAGCTCTCCTGGATCTCTCCCTTCTCATTGGCTGAGACAGAGCAGAGAGAGCCATTGGCTGCTGCTGTCAATTACAGCCTGTGAGGAGGGAGCAGGGGGCGGGGCTGAGTCGCGCTCTGTGTGTCTCATAGAAATACACAGAGGTGGATGGGAAGTGAGCAGGCACGAGTGCCCCCATAGCAAACTGCTTGCTATGGGGGCACTCAGCAGGATGGAGGGCAAAACCATTGCAGAGAGCAGGTAAGTATGACCTTTACAAACACTTTAAAGCGAATAACTCTACACCAAGTTCACTATATGGATCACTTATATATTTATACATGCACGCGAGCTCGGCGGGACAGCGAGCTTTACATTTTTATTTTTTTTTCTTGTTTATTTTACTTTTCTTATCTTTTTTTACACTGTCTTTAAAAAAAAAAAAACATTTTGGGTCACTTTTATTTCTATTAAAAGGAATGTAAACATCCCTTGTAATAGAAAAAAAGCATGACAGGTCCTCTTTAATGTAAGATCTGGGGTCAAAAAGACCTCAGATCACACATTTAGACTTAAATGCAATAAAATAAATAAATAAATGTCTTTTGAAAATGCAACACAGGGGGGCACTGGAGCGAGAACGCACACACACAGGGGGACACTGAAGGGAGAACATACACACAGGGGGACACTGAAGGGAGAACATACACACACAGGGGGACACTGGATCGAAAACATACACACACAGGGGGACACTGGAGGGAGAACATACACACAGGGGGACACTGGAGGGAGGAGAACGCACACACAGGGCCACACTGGAGGGAGAACATACACACAGGGGGACAATGGAGGGTGGAGAACGCACACACAGACACAGGGGAACACTGGAGGGAGAACGCACACAGACACACAGGGGAACACTGGAGGGAGAACATACACACAGGGGGACACTGGAGGGATAACATACACACAGGGGGACACTGGAGGGAGAACGCACACACATCCACACGGGGACACTGGAGGGAGAACACCCACACACCCACACGGGGACACTGGAGGGAGAACGCGCACACACATAGGGGGACACTGGAGGGAGAACACATACACACACAGGGGGACACTGGAGGGAGAACACACACACAGGGGCACTGGAGGGAGAACACGCACACACAGGGGACACTGGAGGGAGAACACACACACGGGGGAACACTGGAGGGAGAAAACACACAGGGGGACACTGGAGGGAAAATGCACACACAGGGGGACACTGGAGGGAGAACGCACACAGACACAGGGGAACACTGGAGGGAGAACGCACACACACACGGGGACACTGGAGGGAGAACGCACACACACACGGGGACACTGGAGGGAGAACATACACACAGGGGGACACTGGAGGGAGAACGCGCACACACACAGGGACACTGGAGGGAGAACGCACACACACACACACGGGGACACTGGAGGGAGAATGTGCACACACACAGGGGGACACTGGAGGGAGAACACACACACAGGGGGACACTGGAGGGAGAACACACACGGGGACACTGGAGGGAGAACACACACGGGGACACTGGAGGGAGAACACACACACACAGGGGACACTCGAAGGAAAATGCACACACACAGGGGGACACTGGAGGGAAAATACACACGGGACACTGGAGGGAAAATGCACACACAGGGGGGCACTGGAGGGAGAACGCACACACACAGAGGGACACTGAAGGGAGAACACACACACACAGGGGGACTCTGGAGAGACAACGCACACACACAGGGGGATACTGGGGGGAGAACGCACACACACACAGGGGGACACTGGAGGGGGACACGCACACAGGAGGACACACACAGGAGGACACGCACACAGGAGTACACGCACACAGGACATGCACACAGGGGAACACGCACAAAGAGGGACACACACACAGGGGGACACTCGCACAGGGGGACACTCACACAGGAGGACATGCACACAGGGGGACACTCACACAGGGGGACACTCACATAGGAGGACATGCACATAGGGGGACATGCACACAGGAGAACACTCACACAGCACAGGGGGACACGCACACAGGGGGACACTCACACGGGAGGACATGCACACAGGGGGACACGCACACAGGAGGACATGCACACAGGAGGACATGCACACAGGGGGACACGCACACAGGAGGACATGCACACAGGAGGACACTCACACAGCACAGGGGGACATGCACACAGGGGGACACTCACTACAGACAATTACTTGAACTTCATGGCTTGGTTTGTGCTCTGACATGCACTGTTAACTGTGGGACCTTTATATAGACAGGCATGTGCCTTTCTACATCAAGTTCAAGCAGCTAAATTTACCACAGGTGGATGCCAATCAAGTTGAAGAAACATCTCAATAATGATCAGTGGAACCTGGATTCACCTGAGCTAAATTTTGAGTGTCATGGCAAAGGCTGTGAATACTTATGTACAGTATATGTGATGTTTTCATTTTTTATTTTTAATAAATCTGCAAACATTTCAGACAAACTTTTTTCACAATGTCATTATAGGTAGAGTATTGTTTGTCGAATTTTGAGAAAAATAATGAATTTAATCCATTTTGGAATAAGGTTGTAACATAACAAAATGTGGAAAAAGCGAAGCACTGTGAATACTTTCTGGATGCACTGTATATATGGGCATCCACATGGGGGGGGGGGGGCAAGTGTCCCCCTGGAGCAAAGTGACAGCACACGTAGCCCTCAAAATTTCCACTCACCTGCTCACATTTGGTGAATGGAAATTAGCGGCGGGTGAGTTTGGAGCAGGGGCAGTCTGGGCTGGCTGACAGTTTCCTGGCCGATCGCTTCTGGCAGAAGTTGTACGGCCGTCAAAGCGGACCGCAGGGAGGGCTCCCTACCCCCCGGGCCACTCTGACATCATGTACAAAAGTCTACACTGCTTCTGCCAGAAGCAATCAGACAGAAAACTGTCAGAAGGATCGGGTAGCTGGATGACACAGAGCGGGGATCACCCACTGAGACGCTGCTTGTAAATGAATAGCTGGCCGCTTGTATAAGTATAGCCGACCAGGAAACTGTCATCCCACTCCGCCCCTGCTTCACACTCACCCTCGCATTTGGCGAGTGGAAATTTTGAGAGCTCTGTGTGCGGTCACTTTGCTCTAGGGGTGGCACTTGTCCCCCTTGCCCCCCATGCGGACGCCCATGTATACAGTGCATCCGGAAAGTATTCACAGCGCTTTACTTTTTCCGCATGTTGTTATGTTAAAACCTTATTCCAAAATGGATTAAATTCCTTACTTTCCTCAAAATTCTACAAACAATACCCCATAATGACATTGTGAAAGAAGTTTGTTTGAAATCTTTGCAGATTTATTAAAAAAATAAAATGAGAAAATCACATATACTGTACATAATTATTCACAGCCTTGCCATGACACTCAACATTGGGGTTTTGTTCTGCTGCTTTACTGCACACATGCATGTTTCAATACTTTCATTACTTGGTCACATTCTTTTTTTAGGTTTATTTTATTAGTATGTAAAATGTTGATATGCCTATTCTTTAGCGCACATTATAGGAACAGAAGTCACAAAAGCGCATTATTTGGATGTTCAACATACACAGAAAATTGGAAGTGCCCTATAGGAATTTAACTATGTATGATAGTCTAGACAATAGGTTTACTTTACAAACATAACACACCAGGATGAGGATACTTTTTTTTTTTTTTTTTATTAGTTATTTTCAGTTGAGTCTAATTATAGTCACATAGCTGAAATAAAGATACTTAGTGTGCAACTTTCAACATGTTGTAAATAAATTGCCATGTCTCTCCTTCCCTCCCTTTTCCAGAATTGATTATATATTTTAATTAGGACATTCCTCCCTTTTCCAGAATTGATTATATTTTTTAATTAGGACATTCTTACTTCCCAATTCCTCACCTAGGAGAGGATGACATAGCCCTTTTCCACCTCCAGCTTCCCAGGATACATGTCACAAATGACAAAAGGCTGCAGGGTCGTAAATGCCAAAACCACAAGATTTTGTGCCTGCATAGCTGACTGCTGGCATTTCGAAGGCACATGTGCAAGATCTTGCCCTGAGGTCATTGTTGGCTGGCTTTGAGAAGCAGAAATAATGAGCTGGCCACTAATGACATAAAAATGGCACATGATTGTAGTGCATGGAGTAGCATGATGGAGTTTAAAAAACTCGGAAAGGTCCAGTTTAACAACATATATAAACTTTGTGAATTGAACCAGGAGCATCTTACCAATGAATTTCTGGCTACCCAAGAGGAGGTGAAAGTTGGGAGCTTGTGTCATGCATTGGATATCTGTTCATTGATCAAACATATCAAGGTTTAAAAGTTGAGAGCAGCTTCCATAGCTACCATGGTACTTCTGGCCCCAAATATTATTGTCAAACATTGTAACAGTAACTGGACTACAGGAGATTGCCACTGTTTTGTTTCTGCTGTATCCAATATTTGTAGTTAACCCATTTAAAAGGAAATGTAATTACATTGTTTTCAAGAATGCTGAAGGGCACACGGGCTTGTATTAAAAACTATAGGAGGAGAACAAACATGCTTGCAGCCCTCCAGCCATATGAATGCCCAATTACGGACCAGGTTTTTCCAGCTGATGTAATTCAAGTGAAGGTAACTACACATCAATTTTTTTTATTTCCTACATGTGTCTCCTACTTCCATACCATGGAAAGCTATGCAAACTCAAATTCTTTAAAAAAACGTAATCTTCACTATTTTATATTTTTTATTTAAAAAAGCCCTACAATGCTAAAGTCCAGTCACACAAACCTAATTTGTTTATAACAAGCTAATGACTTCTGTTTACATTTTTATCTTGTCAGAAAGTATTCCAACATGATAACGACCCCAAACACACCTCCAAGACGACCACTACCTTGCTAAAGAAGCTGAGGGTAAAGGTGATGGACTGGCCAAGCAAGTCTTCAGACCTAAACCCTATTGAGCATCTGTAGGGCATCCTCAAATGGGAGGTGGAAGAGCAAATAATCTCTAATATCAGCCAGCTCTGTGATGTCGTCATGGAAAACTGGAAGAGGACTACAGTGGCAACCTGTGAAGCTCTGGTGAACTCCATGCCCAGGAGGGTTGAGGCAGGGCTGGAACATAATGGTGGCCTCACAAAATATTGACACTTTGGGCCCAATTTGGACATTTTCACTTAGGAGTGTACTCACTTTTGTTGCCAGTGATTTAGACATCAATGGCTGTGTGTTGAGTTATTTTGAGGTGACAGAAAATTGACACTGTTATACAATCTGTACATTCACTACTTTACATTGTAGCAAAGTGTCATTTCTTCAGTGTTGTCACATGAAAAGATAATAAAATATTTACAAAAATGTAAGCGGTGTACTCACTTTTGTGACATACTGTATGTATATATATATATATATATATATATATATATATATATATATATATATATATATATATATATATATATATATATATTATACACACACTAAATATAGGTGTGTGAAAAACAGCAGGATATTTCCAGTTTTGCAGGTTTATCTGTCCAAATGCTAATAAAATAATGTGTACAAGGCCCAAGGCAGGTGTAATTCTGTTTAATTTATAGGTCTCAGACAGGAAGAGAGCTGCTTGTTTCATGGTGTTTGTCTAAATAAATGACATTCCAATTGTGTCTGTGTGTCATTCTAAAGGCTTAGCCTGCCAGAACACAAGTCACTACGAAGCCCACCTGCGCCTCAGGCCTGGCTGCACCAGTCAATTATGAAGACATCTGTATCTGCTAAGCAGCAAAGGATTGAACAACTAACCTCATTTCCTTGTGTCACTCAATGCTTGAGGTTCCTTTGGAGAAGCAACAAAAGCAATAGAAGGGAGCCATAAAGCAACTCAAGAAAGTACATTAATTTGATTTCTTAAAAATAACAATGTAAATCATTGGTAAAGTGCATTTAAACATGAATTCTGTATTTTACAACACCTTAGTCAAGATTTTGACCACAATCCCATTGAACTACTATTACAATTTTATGAATTTCAACTAAAACAAAAACGCCTCCAAAATGCTTCACAAATGCTTCACAAGTCTGATCAAGAACTATAAAATTGGCTAACCCATTTGCTCTGTATGTTTTATAAACAGCAATAAAGACAAACTCAGACCAAAATGTATTCTGCTTTATACAGAGCATAGAATAACTTGAGCCTCTGTAGAATTTTTATTGCTTCTTTATCACTATGGGTGATATACTGTATATTCCCTGACTTCCTGCAAGGAGAGAAAGTATTATGAAATCCGTCCAATGTGGACAATGACAAAAACATATTTTTAACAGAGTGATGAAGTGTCGTAGCCTCTGATAATGTTGTTTTTGCATTTTTTTTTAAATAGTTACGTACATAGCAAGGAGCATAGTAAAATTATTATCCCAACAGATGGTCAAATCTACTGTTAAGTGCTTTAAATAGTTAACAGCATCAGACAACAATGTGGATACCCCTCTCTTCCAGGGACATGCAGTGAGGTCAGTGGCTAGTGAGACACTGGCTAGCATCAGAGCCAGATACACACAGGTTACATAAGCTGCACTCGTTAGAGTGAGAACAATAATTCTAGCACTAGACCTCCTCTGTAACTCTAAACATGTAACCTGTAAAAAAATTTAAAGCAACACCTATGGAGATTTATAAGTAGTGAAGTTTTGCACAATTCCACAAGTGTTCACAATTTTAAAGGGTGACATGTTAGGTATCTATTTACTCGGCGTAGCATCATCTTTCACATATTAAGTAAAAAAATCGGGCTAACATTACTGTTTTTTTTTTTATTCAGAAAACTGTGTTTTTTTTTTTTTAATGTTTAAAAAAATTGCTGCGAAAATACCGTGTGACATAAAAAGATGCAACAGCCACCATTTTATTCCCTAGGGTGTCTGCTAAAAAAAAAAATAATACATTTATATATATATATATATATATATATATATATATATATATATATATATATATATATATATATATATATATATATATATATCATGTTTGGGGGTTCTGAGTAATTTTCTAGCAAAAAAAAATATGATTTTTACATGTAGGAGAGAAGTGTCAGAATTGGCCTGGGTGGCAAGGGGTTAATTACCATAAGTAACTAATATACAAATAATTATTATATATTGTTTTTAAGGTAATTTACTATATTTTCAAAATCTGTACTCAAGTAAGTGGCTTAACTGACAAATTACTGAAGTTTAAAGTTATAACTTCCAACCAGTAATTTCACAGAAAATAGATAAATAATCCATTATTATGTTATAACATATAGCACATAAATATATGATTTAGCTTGAATATAATAGTACCCTTTCAACAGAATCCGTTTCTCCCTCTTAATTCTGTGAGAAAAACATGGGATTGTGGGTAAATCTTATACACATAAACTCGTGTTTTTTCCTTCTAGTTAAGAAGGCTGGGCTGGAAGGGAGCATTTGTCTTTTAGACACATGCCCCTTCTATGACACTGCAGTAAGAGGCGTGCCTCCACTGCAGCATTTTTATTGGACAGCTGGGACCAATGGTACTTTACCATTGGTCCAATACTCCAAGCTGTTCATTGAGCTCAGTGCCTCTGACAAGAAGGAGAGGCAGTGTGAGCTCATCCTCTGTCTGCTGCAAACAGAGTATGTCAGCTTGTATTTCGGAGATTCTGCCAACCAAATCCGTCGGATTTTGTCCGTCGGATTTAGTCCGACGGATTGTGTCCGAAACTGTTGCATACACACGGTCGGACTAAGTTGTCAAAAAATCCGATCTTTCATAACGTGATGACGTAATTTCGTTACGATGGGACTACATTCAGGCTAGTAGCCAATAGCTTTGATGTAGGAATTTGATCTGAGCATGCGTGGCACTTGGTCCGATCAAAATTTGCTACACATGATCGGAGTATGTCCGATCGAACCAGTTGGTCGGGAAATATTTCCAACCTGTTGGAAAATTGGGTCCGACGGATATTCGGATGGAATCAGTCCGATGGATACCACACACAGTCGGATTATCCGACGACACGGTCCGATAGGACACATTCCGACGGATTCTCCGACCGTGTGTACAAGGGCTTAGAGGCGAATGGAGGGTCCAATTGGGTCGGACTGACTGTGTTAAAGGGGCCTATGGCTCAGTGCAGGTAACCCCCAGGTGCACTGCTCTGCACCTGTGGATAAGTTTGAAAGCAGCTCAGTAACCACTGCAGAACAGATATGCCCATATATACACTGCGATTTTAGTAATAAACATACTATTAATAACAGAAGTCTATTCCATTACAGAGCAGGAGGTCGCGGGCCACATCAGAGGGCTCCGCGGGCCACTGGTTGGGCACCCCTGACTTAAAAGGTACAGTTCAGTACCCAAGTACTCCAATTTAGTATATATAAAGTTCCAATGCAAGTATTAAAAAGTCTTTTTTTTTTCCTCTAATTTTCCTTATTCATAAATCAAGATTAGTGCTTTCCAGCCAAGGAGACCAGATTTCTTGAAACTTCCAAAGACAGTTCCTATTTATATGTGTTAATGTATAAAATGGGAAAGACAACTTTATTTGTAGAATCCAGTCTTGGATAAGTGTGGAAGACTGTTTCAATTTTAATATAATATTTTTTTAGCATAATAGAATAACAGTTTAACTCAATGGGGGCCTCACAATTGAACCTGGATTGATCATCAAGGAGTCCCTAGAACTTTATTTGACAGTTCAGAATAGGGGCATATATACCACATTTAGATAATTTACTGTTTAAATATCCATGAATTTATCTCAAAATGCAACTACAAGGGGGCACAGCCAGAACATCTGAATAATGGCACCTTCCTGTGAATTTTATGCCATATACACTACTGTGTAAAAGTTTTAGGCAAGTGTGAAAAATGTTGTAAATTAAGAATTCTTTCAGAAATGGAAGTGTTAATAGTTTATTTTTATCAATTAACAAAATGGAAAGTAAATGAACAGAAGAGAAAATCCATATAAAATCAATATTTGGTATGACCACCTTTTGCTTTCAAAACAGCATCAATTCTTCTAATTACACTTGCACACTGTTTTTGAAGGAACATGGCGGGTAGATTGTTCCAAACATCTTGGAGAACTAACCACAGATCATCTGTGGATGTAGGCTGCCTCAATTCCTTCTGTCTCTTAATGTATTTCCAGACAAACTTGACGTTGAGATCATGTGCTCTGTGGGGCCAAACCAATACTTCCAGGACTCTTTGTTCTTTATGCTAAAGATAGTTCTTAATGGCATTGGCTGTATGTTTGGGTTCATTGTCCTGCTGCAGAATACATTTGGGGCCATGGTATGGCATGATGCACAAGTAACTGTTTCTATTTCTCAGCATTGAGGACACCATTGAACTTGACCAAATCTCCAACTCCATTTGCAGAAATGCAGCCCCAGTCTTGCAAGGAACCTCTACCGTGCTTCACTGTTGCCTGCAGACACTCATTACTGCACCACTCTTCAGGCTTTTGGCTAACAAATTGCCTTCTGCTGCAGTTAAATATTTCAAAATTTGACTCATCAGTCGAGAGCTCCTGCTGCTATTTTCCCCCCTCCCCAGTTCCTATGTTTTTTTTGTGCACAGTTTCCACTTCAGATGTATGGCTTTTTGGCTGCAATTCTGCCATGAAGACCACTTCTGGCCAGATGTCTCCAGACAGTAGATGGGTGCACCTGGGTCCCACTGGTTCCCCCCAGTTCTGTGCTGATGGCCCTGCTGGGCATCTTGCGATGTCGAAGGGAAGTAAGCATGAAGTGTCTTTCATCTGCTCCATTAAGTTGCCTTGACCAACCACTGCATATAAAGGTCCTCAGCATTGCCCATTTCTTTGTGCTTCTTCAAAAGAGCTTTAACAACACATCTTGAAACCCCAGTCTTCTTTGAAATCTTTGCCTGGGAGAGACCTTGCTGATGCAGTACAACTACCTTGTGTCTTGTTGATGTGCTCAGTCTTGCCATGGTGTATGACTTGTAACATGAAACTGTCTTCCATAACCTCACCTTAGTAGCAAAGTTTGGCTGTTCCTCGCCCAGTTTCAGTTTGACTGTGTTTTTACCCTCATATGAAATTGATGATCACTAGCACCTGCTTGGTATAATTGGCTAATCATACACCTGACTCTAATCCTACAAAATCCTTGACTTTGTGCAAGTGTACAAAGTGTGCAACTGTAAGAATTGATGCTGGCTTGAAGCCAAAGGGTAGTCACACCAAATATTAATTTGATTTAGATTTTACTTCTGTTTACTCGCCTTGTATTTTGTAAATTAATAAAAATAAACAATTACAATATATATTTTTTAAACCATTGTTACGTTACAGCATTTGCTCACATCTGCCTAAAACATTTGCACAATACTATATGTTCTGTTTAAAAATGCCATATGAATCAGTGGATCTCTGGCTAAAATTACTGATGTAATCAAGTTTTCCATTATGTCATGCTGTTGGGTAGGTTTCCATTCCAGAAATCTGAAACAGTCTTGAAAAGGAAGCAGTGGTAGTGAGCTGTCAAGGGTTTAAGCACCAATTCTTTATTAAGCAGGTTTTCAACTGATTGGTGCATCTTTCCAATTGACAGTATTTGGGCTTGCATGGCATGCCTTAATTGTAAGAAATTCAAAAAATTTGGGATTTTTAGGGATAATTGATCTTTTAAGGTAAAAGAAGATATGTGGCGCTAACTAAAGTGCATAGAAGTGAAAAGAAATCACAAAAAGCAAACAATTTGCAAAAATCACATAAAGTGAAAAAAGTCGCATACAGTGAAAAACTCTTCACATAAGGTTCAAGATAGATCCAATAAAGATGCAAAGGTCCAAAAATAATCTAAAAGTGCATACAATTGAAAAAAAAATGAGTGAAAAAAAAGCATACAATGAAAAAAATCGCCAAAGTGCAAAAAATCGCATAAGGTGCAAAATAGTGAAAAAACACTATAAAAATAGGAAAAAGTGCATAGTCCAATCAGTACAATAGAGTTCCATCATGAATGAAGCAAATATTCATATAATAGTTCATGTAAAAGATAAAAGCTGCATGTGCAGAAAAATCTGAAGACAAAGGGGAAGCCAGCAGTCAATCAATCTCCTCCAATCGTCACAGCACTTGGCGAGTCTCTGGTGGAGGGCTTCAAACTCGACAGGTAAGGTGTAGGCATGCAATAAAAAGGAGCATCCCCATTGTGTAGTATTTAAACACAATTTTAATAAACACAAAATAGTAACTTACTCTCACTATTTGACATGTTTACCATTATCACCAAAAATGAAAAATCACTACTTTGGGTTGTCCCCAAAACAGGAATAGAGGAGAAATCTTCCAATAGTATAGCTATTATAGCTATTATAGCTATTGGAAGATTTCTCCTCTATTCCTGTTTTTATTGCATGCCTACACTTTACCTGCTCCTAATTACCTGTAATCCCCGTAGCATCTTGGGGTGTAGCCATGCCCAGTGAAGTGATAGTCCTTGTGGCATACGATGGAGCATTTGGCTCAGCATGCTCAACAGCTCACATTTCTGATTCTTCATCCTGCAAGTGTCCACTGGCAGGACTGGACCTAGGAAGGAAATCATCTTGGTCATATCCCATTAGACATGTGCAATTAATTTCGGTCTGAATGTAAATTCAGACAAATTTTTGGTTATTCTGAGATTCTGATGTATGGTCCCCCCAAACCCTACCCGGAATGTGCCCTGGATGGCAGGTACATTTCTCCAATATTTGGGCTGTGGTCCCTTTAGAACGGCAGTTGTAAAGACATTGCGGTACTCAGGGGTTCTCACCCATGCAGGGTGAGGTGTCTGGGGCTAGGTTTGACTGGAGAGGACTGATTTCAAATACTCTCACACCATGATTGCTCTGAAATGTGGGATGAGTTCCTGTGCAGTGTGGTTTTGCAGCCCAATAGTTTTATTAAGCTGAAAATTGCACTGGAATGCAGAAAAAGTAGTGAATGCACTGCATTTAAGAACCACACGACACTAAATTGCATGGTACTATGGTATCATGTGATTTGTTGCCCACAAACGCACTACATTTATGATCTGTGTTTGGGAAGCCGTTAACAATATGTTGACACTCCCAGCAGATTGCAAAGGCAGTGTGTTGGAGCGCGGTGTGAGAAACACACATGGAATGCACCTTTCCAGCACCGCATTCTGGTGTGGACCAACCCTAAAACAAAATTCCTAAAAAGATAAAGCACTTCTAAAGTGAACTATATTCACTTTACTCTAAGTATTCTAAAATTGCAACATTGTATCATCCACCAGTGCTCAGCAAAAGTGTATTCAAAACCTGTATTAGATGTTCAACCCCCACCACATAGATATTCATGTTACTGCTATTGACAGGTTGAATCCTAATTTGGGAGGTTATTTGGGAAAAACATATATACAGTAATGTGAGGAGAGTGCATGTAGCTTTGGTAGTAGCTAAGGAATACACCAGGCTTAACAGGCATGCTTCCACAGAAAGGGCAACCAAAATAGTTGTAATTGAACTTTTACAGGCCAAAACCTCCTGCCAGAATTGCACAATAGCTGGACAGTCCTAAAAGATATGCATAATGTCTGTGTCAGGTGCGGAGCAGCACCAACATAAAGAGGGATGATCCCTATAAATTTTTGCCAATCTGGCCACAGTAAGATAAAACACACAAAATAACCTTTCAAAGCAAGAACAACAAGCACTCAGGAAATTACAATCTAACACAAATATTGCTTTCCAACAAGCAGACAAGAGAGGAGGAAAAGTTGTCTTGAACAAAGAAGACTGTGTAACTGAAGCCCAAAGACTTTTATCTGATCACAAAACTTATATTAAACTTGGACAAAATCCTATTTAGACGTTCTTTTAGACATAGCTAAAGAAGAAGGTATACTTAATCCCAGTGAAAGATCCTTTCTCTGTCCCAATTTCTTTGCCACCCCGTATTTCTACTACCTACCAAACGTTCACAAGGATCCACTCCACCCCCAGGCAGACCCATTATAGCAGTCATTGCTGGGCTCACCAGCCACCTCTCGGACTATGTAGACTTTTTCCTACAACCTAACAGCTCCCTGCCTACATACGAGATTCCAGTCATCTATTAGATACTCTGAACCATTATGCTTAGGATACAGACTACCACTGGGTTTCATTAGACGTCACCTCACTTTACACCTCAATCCCACATGATGTAGATTTAGAGGCAGCTCACTATTTTCTATGTAAAGAGGAAACTGAACCCTGCGCAAGCAAAATTTATTCTCAAAGTCATCAATTTTATCTTACACCTTAATTACTTAGAGTTTGAAGAAGAATACTACCTACAGACCAGAGGTACTGTCATGGGTGTGAGTTTTGCCCCCAGTTATGCCAATCTTTTTAATGACATACTGGGAGGACATTTACACCTGGGTTGAGAACATCTTCTTACGCCATTTAGTATACTATGGCAGATATATTGATGATGCCATCGACATCTGGCAAGGAGATACCAGCCTGATCCAAAAGTTCCTTCAATACTGCAATAACAACACATTCAGCATACATTTCACATCTGTTACAAATCCAGAGGAACAAATTTTTCTCTATCTTGAATTGTTTCATGACCAAGATTCCACTTCAAGATTCCACTTCAAACCCACAGCTGGAAACTCCTATTTACTGTACATAGGAAACACTGTCATCATAAAAAACGGATCAGCAACATCCCATATAGTCAATTCTGTCACCTCAGATGGAATTGTAGCTCCATTGAGGACTATAAAACACAGAGTCAAGTTCTCTCCAAAAAATGTGTGGAGAAAGGTCACCATGCTAAAGACATACATCTAGGCTTCCAAAGATACCTAAAAAAAATATACAGAAGAGCTTTTTCTTGAGGATAAAGATAATAAAGAAAACAACCTGGGAGATCTATCGTCAACCAACAAAGGCCCCACATTCATCACCAAATATAACAATAGACATTGGTATATCAAGAAGACTATTACTGAACATTGGGGGATCCTCTATAATGATCCTAAACTTAAGTCACATATTCCTCCCAGCCTAAACTGGTGTTTAAAAGGGCCAACAATGTGAAGTACTTTATAGCCCCAGCAAACTACTCAGAAAGCAAAAACCCCTTCTGGATTCCATCCCTAAAATGTTCACCCCCATCTGATTGGCTACCAAAATGGTGGGCAGTTCCCCAATGTGACAGCTCCGAATACCTCCGTGCTGAACAACCCAGCTGGCATCCCTCTGAGATCCCACGAGGCTACAGCTCCCCGCTAACAGCAGGCGATCGCAGCTCCACAACACCAGGATACAGCGGTGGTTTCTGCCTTCAATGGAGATATATATAGTACTATGTGAGTGCATTTTATTTGCCACATTACTTGTTATTTATAATTAAAACCATGTTATGCTGAAAAATACTGCCCTGGCACTTATCCCCCTTTTTTCTTCCTTTTCCATCCCGGAGTGAGATAGATCCTATGTAGAAATGTATAATGTATTAAATGGTCTCTAGTGGACACCAGTTTGGTGAAGGGGACATCCCAAATATCCTTCCAATCCTCCCAGTCTAAACTAGGAGCCACCACAGCCCATGCTGACACACAGGGCCTCAGCAGTTTAGGAGTTTTAGAGACTAGGTCCTTTATAAATGGTAGACATTGGTTTACAGGTACAACTTATGTAGGAGGATTTGTTTCATCTCTGTGTGTAACCTGAGGCCAGTCACTTCTCTGGGTATATGTAAATGTTTACAACTACTTTAATCTTGTCTGTTTGGGCTGTATATCCTCCTAAGGTATATATGTTCATTAAACAGTGAAAAAGTAGATGATAAGCAGTGATGTGAGTTTTTTAATAAACGGTAATAAGTTATGTAGGGTCTTAAACCAGGGAATTTCTAAATCTCCTCTCTTCATTGTGAATTTTTGGTAAACAGTACACATAAAGTATAGGGAATGGACCTGTTTAATAAATGGTGAAAGGCACAAAAAATGTTTTATCACTGCAAAAGATATGGAGAAAATCCATAGAGACATACCACCAAGTCAGACTTGGTGATAAAGGCCTTTGATGAAACACTAATAAAGAGCTAGGAAGTTACCATTCTACACATTGTCACTCATAGCCACAGGATTGCTCAGGCTATACAACATACAACAGGGTGTTTTGTAGCATGTAGATTTTCACTTTCTTCTCCATTGGCCATCAGGAGAAATTAGTTATCACCTATAGAAATGTTTTTCTATAGGTCCATTCCATTCACACCAATGTGTGATATTATGCACATAATGCATGTACGCTGGAGTGCATTATCATTATTATTATTGGACTCTTTATTGGGACAATTTTTGTGTATATTCTTCTTACAGGTTCTTTTACTAAAAAGCAGCAACTTTTGATTCAATTACTTTATAGTATTGTTTCAATTAATTATTTGACCAGCTTTATTTGTTTTATCTGTTTATTTATTCCATCCATAAGCGCAGAGAAGTGTGCAAACAGGGCGGGATTATTGATTCTTTGACATACCTATTGAAAGGAATGCATTATATACTTGTGTTGCATTGCATTGTAACAATGTATCTCAGTGTTTACATTTTTTCTTACTTTTTAAATTCATTCATGTTCATTATGTTGGGGCAGTGTGATGACTTGTAACAACACATTACACTGTTTATTTTTTTGCTTTTTTATTTTTTTTTAGAGACAGAATAACACTTCATTTAACCTCCTCAGCGGTAATCCCGAGTCTGGCTCGGGTTGGGAATTTCATTACAATAGCGGTAACCCCGAGCCAGACTCGGGCTTGCACCGCTCGATGCAGGGGAGGACACAGGTAACGTTACTTACCTTGTCCCCTGGATCCAGCGATGTCCGCCGCGCTGTGTGATCGAGCCGTCCTGCGCTCGATTCACAGTGCCGAATGCCGCCGAGCTCCGTTCCCTGCGACGTTACGACGCACGGGAGCGGAGAACGGCGGCAAATTCAAAAATGTAAAAACACACAAAACACACACAGCACTGTAATCTTACAGATTACAGTGCTGTAGTAAAAAATACACACCCCCTTTGTCCCTAGTGGTTTGTGCAATGCCCTGCATGCACTTTTATATTATAAATACTGTTTTTTACTGCTTGTAATTTGGAGATTGTCCATAGCAACCAAAACATGTCCCTTTTTCATTTTTTTTTGGATTTGATTACATTATTGAATAATTTTTATTACTCTTTATTATATTATAAACGTTATCATACCCGGGGTGTCCGCTAGACTCTGGTTTGAAGAGATTTCAGAGCGTTATTCCTAAGAATTACAGGACTACAAAATAAAAGCCAGATTTCCATGCAAAATAATTGTACCGCTTTCAGCACCTTATTCCAGACTGAATCATACCGCCAGGGAGGTTAACTCTATGCACTGAATGGCGTTGTGACGTACTGTGGTGTGGTGACATGCAATGCTGCATTTTATGCAATACTACATTTTTACACAACTTAGCACAGAATTATGCTGCAAATAGGGCACATTGAAAATGCATTTTTTTTCCATGTGCCCTTGAGTTAAACCTGTGTTGGTCTATGCAGATCCGTGTAGTTCAAAGGACATGGTTAGAACAATAGAGAACATATGGAGATTAAAGTGTTTGCAATTTAAAAATTAAAAAGATTCCTTTTACAGTGAAAAAAAAAAAGCCTCTCCCAATATTGTGGTGTAGGGGCTTTCTAATAATACTACAGGGCTACCTATGCTTTATTAACCCACCTATATGGGGAGGAATAACCTATGACCTTCCCCTCACTTCTTTCCCCAGCCTTTTCTTCTCACATTGCAGTAATATTTAATTTCTGTTTATTGTAGCATATCATCATGATATGATACTTTTCTCCAACAGTGGTGAGATATCATTTTGATGTGCAGAGAAAAAGGTTTATTAAATTGGCTGTTAACAGCTGTATTGATATAAATTACTAAAAAAGAAGTTCAGGTTTAAAAACCTAGGCAGATGCAGCATCGATCTGATGCTGCACCTGTTCCCCCACCGGCTCTGTAGTAAGAACTGCTCTGAGCAGAGAGCCATGACTGTCAGTCACCGACTCTCTGCTCTCCTCTCCAGTGCTCACTGAATTGCTGAGCTGTGGAGGGGGTGGGAGGGGCTGGCTCAGGCTCTCAGCATATACTTGAGAGGCTGAGCCAGCTGCCAGCTCAGTCTTTTGGGTGGATCTCTACCATGTGGTCAGGATCTTTTCAAAGCCTGGGCGGGCTCTGCAACATTAGATGACAGCAGGCTGTCAGCTGAGAACAGATCACAGGAGTGCAGAACAAACTGCACTCCTGTGATCCATAGGAGACATATAGCCAAAAAAGCTTTGACCATACTTCTCTTTTAATACACACAATGCAGTGCATTCCTTTTGTGGCAAAAAATGTAAATTATACATCCTGTTGCATTCTGTGGGCAATACCATCACCAAATGCAATCCATTAAAGTGAATGGGACTGTGCCACAAATGTCCTGTGATATGGTAGTGCAGGCCTTTCAAGATTAAAATAGACAGTATGGAGGTGACATATCACATTCCAGCCTCCTGTTAAACACCCTCTGACAAATGATCCTCTGATGAACACTTTTCAGGAGGACATCAGGGTTGCTGCTAGTGTAAATAAGTCCTAAAACATGAACTGTTATCAGACCTAGAGGCCTGCAGTTAAAAATTTATTAGATTCCTCACATTTGCACAGACTTTGGGTTTGGTTAACTAAGGGAGTTGAGGATCCTTACTCAATGCATTATAGCCATGCTCGCTTTGAAAACCAATCATGTGCAGAAGAAATAAATAAACAATATATTGCTTTTCACGTGATTGAAAAATTTAAGTGAATCTTCACACAATTTATGAAGAACATATGTTATGTGCATTAGCGTGTTGCAGATCGATACATTTTGAACGTTCCAAAGCAACACAAGTTTAATACATATGAGTTGTGGTATGCTGCCTCAAAGAAAATACTGCATGTTCATTTTATGGTTTGTTCCTGTTTGCTGGCAGTCCATTCAAAATGAATAGACTGCTTTAACTCAATGACAATTTTTTCTTCCCAGGGGGTTATGTCCATTTAATCATTTCAAACACCACTCGCAGGAAACATGAATATCAACCCTCTTCCATTACAGGGTGGGTGGCTTTTATTTTATTTTTTGAGTTAGAGGCAGGGTCTATTTAAAGTAAACGTGTTATGAAAGCAATAGAGAGCTCCCATTGATGATCTCCATATGAAAAAATATCTGCTACCTGGCTATTATGTTTTCCGAAAGCTACACCAACCACATTTTCAGCAGCTGATGCTTCCAGATGCATCAAATTCCTGTATGGCCCATTGTGTGCTGTGGTTCCACCAGCTGGTTAATTTATTACAAATGTGTCCCTAGAAGTGTTGAATGCAGAAATTGTTTTGGCCAATGTAACTCTTCAAAAGAGCATACATTGTAGACATGAACAGTATTGTACACTTTAATCAGGAACTGAACTCTGGAAGCTGAGTTAATAAAGGGCAGGCAGAAGGGAAATAACTAGTCAAAATTATTGCTTGTGATCTGCTTGCAACTGATCTTTTCCCCATCGCTGACTTACCATACCTTGTTCTGCAATGTGGGGTTTGATTTACTAAAACAGTAGAGTGCAAAATCTGGTGCAGCTCTTAATAGAAACCAGTCAGCTTGCAGGTTTTATTGTAAAAGCTTAATTGAACAAGCTGAAGTTTGAAGCTGATTGGTTACTATGTACAGTTGCACCAGATTTTGCACTCTCCAGTTTTTAATAAATCAACCCCTGTATATCTGAGTGTAGGTAGCCATCTTGGTAGAGACAGGGCTCTGCTTCTTCATGGGAGAGTCTCCAGCAAGGAGAACAGGAAGTCACACAGTAGTGACATCATTAAATCTCCTGAGACTAGTAATCAGAGGCAGCAGTGCTTTGGATCTCACACTGCAGATATAGAGCTGTGAGGCTGAAGGAGAAGGAGAGACAGGAGAAGTTGAAGACAAAATGTGCATTGTTTCAGGGTGCCGCTTAAGCATAATCAAAATTTTACATATTCACTATATTACTGTTTAAATCTTCACTTTTTGAGTTCAGGTCCGCTTTATTGTGTATGTGGTTCAAAAGCGTTAATACTGTATGTAGCGGCCATAACCCTCAATGGGGCGGCCTTAACCTTTGGGCTTACCGGTTACCTCCGCTTGGCTTGTTCTTCCAGGTCTAGGGGTTCCCAGGGTTAGTACCCAACAACTTTGGATGCTGACACCATAAAAGTCCTTTAAAAAGGTTTTTATTTGCAGGGGTAACATCCAACAAACACAGTCTCGTATGGGAACAGAGGGCAAGGGTGAAGAAACTCAGGCACCTTGAACTGCTAATCACTATAAAGTCTCTAATACAACCCAGAGAGTAGCCACTTGCATCTGGGCGCTTCAAAGCTGAACAAATCTCCCGCCAGAGATTATAGCAGTCAGCACTTTAATCCAGAACTTGCAAAGTCTCTGACCTTGAATAAATTTGCAACCGAAAGTGAACAGGAACCTTTCCTCAGTACCTAGAACTTTCTCTGTCTCCTTGGCAGTACTAGAAAAGCATGAATCCGTTAGTGTTCTTGACAACCCAGCAACCAGGCACTTCTTGGGATGCCAGCTTGTTGGCCCTCCTCCGAAGAGTCCTCCCCCGGTCACTTATACGAGCTGCGGTGCCCCTCCAAGCTGAGAGCACACCTGGACTCCTTGAATCCTCCCTCAGTTACTGTGCCTCGGACCAGCCGGTTCCAAGACTCGGGAACAGATGGAGCCTTACCCCAGACCATGGGGGTCTAGTGGGGCTAGTCAAACCGACCATGTTGAGGAGCAGCACACGCTCCCATGACCAGGACGCGGGGCTACCCCGGTCCAGATTCAGGAACAGGCAGCTCTGGCCTGACGAACGAACCCCCAACACGTGACTTCAGCCTCTTAAGTACCCTTCCCCAGACTCCTCAACGGGGCCAAACACACCCACTGATTGGCTCCAGGGAGTGCTGATACTCAAAGTGTCCAACCAGGCATGGTTCTGGTCCTGTCATGTGCACCCAACTGTACACATGACCAGACAGAACCTTAACACAGCCCAGCCAAACTGAGGCCAAAGTTAAACTTGCACAATCAACCCTCAGAACCCCTTTACTGTTGTGAGGAAAAACAGAATTTGTACATAGCGGACACCTTCTCAAAAGTGTCGCAGCTACATGTACATTTAAAGGTAAAAGTGAAATAATTTTTTTTAAATATTAAAAAGGGTATGGCAGGGTTATAACTTATACCTTATAAAACATTTTTTTTTTTTTTGCCATCTGTGTCTCATTGGGGAGATTTCCTTTCACTTCCTGTCCCATAGCCAAAACACAGTTGAGAGGAAATGCCTCCAAAGCGAGAGAATGAATGCCAGTGTGTGACCACATTAATTTTTTTCTAAAAAGTGAACTTATCCTAAGATAAAATATGAAGTGTACAACTGATACAGAATGTGTGTTTATTTAAAACAGCTCACTTCACATCTTTGTTTCCTCGTGCGATACAGTAGCTAACAAGATAAAGGTGGAATATGCAGAGGCTTATACAGGTGAAGAACTATAGGCAATTTCAAAGGCAGGAGGGCATGTTCTTACAAGTTCTGTTTTAGTCAAGGACATTGATTGCTGACCCCATAAGCCCTAAGCAGTAACAAGTGGGGATATATTCACTTAATCCGCAAATGTATTAGAAGACAGCTAACTTGTTTTGAGGCTTGAGAAACAATAGAGTAACCTCTCCCTGTCAGACATGCCTTGTTTTTAACAGTGCAGCCTTGATTACTGCAACACTGTAATCACATTATCCAAAAATTTGCTTTTGTACTTTGTTAGTCACTAAGATTAGGAAATGCTACACGTTCAACTGTTACAACTCTTTCCTGCTACAGTGAGTATTTACTGTTCCCACGCAACTGTTTCCATGCTATCATTAATTTATATGTGAAAAGATGACATTGCATGAAAATTCATAATCAATCCAGTCAAGGAAAGAAAATATAAAAAAATAATAATAATAATTACCTAACACCCTGGCTTCCGAGTGCTTCTTGTAGACACTAGTAATCTTACTGGGACCCATCTTGTGTGCAGTACCATGCTGTGCCTTGGACTGTTAAGCCAGTTCCGGCACCAAGGTCTACAGTTACATTTTCAGGGATGGTGGGTCAGAGACCCCAGTAATCATACCTGCATGTCACTACTTCTGGTTCCTCATTTACATCAGCCCTCAGGCCATGTCAGAAAACACTGGTTCACAAATATGTTAGTAACATCTTTCTTTCCATTGGTTCAAAACCTAATGCACAGAGACCCATGAGACATGGGGCCCAGGTTGCCAGGCATGTGCACCCATGAAGCCTTTCTTACCACTGCCAAACAAATGGACCCCCCTTCATTAGGACACTTCCTGTTCCCAACCAGAACTGGTTTTTAATGTCTCTACCCCCTTAGGTGTTGGCTGTATCATTAACTTTTTTTTTTTTTGTGGTTGAACTGGATGGACTTGTGTCTTTTTTCAACCTGACTAACTATGTAACTATGTAACTTTTATCACTAACAGAACACCAGTCTAGTTTACTCATATTCAGAATGGAATTTTTTCTTAAAGGTTTGCACGACAACTATGTTTTTGCATCAAGGCATATTACAAAACATCTTAACAGTGCAGAGCACATCAATTTTCAGCACAGTTCATAACTTCTCATTAAGTCCAGCTCCTATCAGGGTAGGTTCTCCAAGGGCCTAGCCCTGGCATCAGGATTAGAGATACAGCACCCTCAAATTATTTACTGTCCTTAGTCCATATGTTTGATAGAAATAGCATGACTTTGATTCTCCTCTTTAAGGGTAGTCCTGCATTTTTTTGGCGGGGGGAAACATTCCACAATGTTATTACGATGGGGTTTCTGAGATGATCATCCATCCCAGAAAAATAGGCCCAATACCACTACTCTAGTCTTCACCTATTGCTGCTCCACTTGCTACTGCTGACTCCACTCATCGCCTAGCTATATATCTCTTACTCAGCTAAGATGATTGACAGAAATACCCCTAGTAACCTGTAAAGTAGGACCACTCATAAAAGCAACTTCACAAATGCACAATGATGAAACCAGGGAAAACAAGTGGTGCCTGCAGAAACTTTAATAGACATTCCACTAGATGAATAACTATAAGGTTCTGACACCCTGTTACACCTTGGATTTTAGGAAAACTAAAAATCACATAAGAAAACATTCCAGCACAGTACAAGAGCACATTCTTGAAGGATTTGGGATCCTCAGCCTTTGCAAAATCCCAGTAGATAGCACCGTGATGTCATTTTTGCCTAAAGAGTGCAGTTCTGTTTTGCCATTCTTATGATGTACACATACAATACAGTATAGCTAGGAGGAAAATGTTACTATTCAGAAACGTTAAGGCTGCAGTTTCTCAGGTCATTTTGCTGGATTATAAAAAGGCATCACCACATTTATGTAATCTCCAGTATGCTCTCCCTTTTAATACTTGACTAAAAACTCTGCCTGTGGTACCAAGAGACTGAAATATGTTCACATAGCAGTACAGTGGACTGTATTTGAGGCCGATTGGCTCACAATGTTGGCACTCCCCCCTTCTTTTACTATAAGTAAAAACCTGCATTTCCAACATAATGTCCGTTGTTTGAATTACTTAAAGTGGGATTCCGCTCTTTTTTTTTTTTTTTTCTTACCTGTCTCACAGGTGGGCGAGTGCTACCTTCGATTGGCATCCACGTCCGGCTTTTATTTGACCCCCGGCGCGACAAATCTTTTCCTCAGGATGACTTATAAAAACCTGCTCTGGCGTTTTCCATTTTAACTGTGGGCGTCTGAAGCCCACAGGCATTTACTTCCTGGTATATGATGACGTCTGGCTCCCAGCATGCTCCGCTCCATCTTGCACATGCTCAGTGAGAGCAGTGTAATGGCAGATACAGCTGCCTGCCCACTTTAAAAATGGCAAATTCGTACACGCCCTCGTCACGTGACCGGCGTCCTAACGAAATCTCGCGAGATTTCGCAATTTCATTGTCCCCCATGGATTCTTGGGAAATAGCTTACAAATTTCCCAGGGACCATTGCGAGGACGATAGCCACGCCTACTCCCACGGGAGGACAACCCGGAAGTCAGCTGAAACATCAGAAATAAAAGGTAAGTAAATAATATTTTTTTTTTTCAGGGTTCGTTTAGGTAAGTATGCTATCTGTTGATTTTAATAACATGTACTTTCATTTTTAGGTACCAAACCACTTTAACTCTAAAGCTGCCTATACACTAGAATTTTGTATGAATGTTCATATCTTATCAGTACATTCAGTAATGCCAACCCGAGACTTGATGAGTGCCGTTTGAAAGAACTTCAAAATATAATTTGCGTTTACCGTTCAATTTTGGAATGAATAGACTTTTATGAATGAAAACCACATTCATGCTTCATTCATTTGAGAGAGTTTCCATACTGTTCTTTTAGTTTTTTCGTCACTACAGTTAAACATGGTCGTCAGTTTGACCCCATTAATTATTGGAGGATTGAACTAAATTAACATTTTCAAACAAAAAATTTCTGGTGTATAGTGATAAGATTACCAACATACAAGGGAATCAATTTTTAGTAGATGTTTTTGTATGGAATTTACAGAAGACCAACGTCATGTTAACCTCCCTTTTTGATACTACGAATAAAAATGTATGTAGATCTCAATAATTGATTTTGATTACAGATATGAGATATGAGATATGAGATATCTCATATATAAATTGCTTTTATTGTCATGATCTATATAAATGGTCCTATAAAGGACAGGCAATTTGCCCTAGTGCAATGGAGTTCATAAAAATAAAATAGCGTTCTAAATTAAATTTAATGCATGGAAAAATAGAAGAGACGCTGCAAACAACCTTGCTTATACTGTGTGTAACAAACAAATCAAAAATCAATAGCGTCCCCCCCCCCCATAACTCAAGAGGTCTAAATCAGCATTTAAAAGATGACAAACCTGGCATGGATGGATGGCTCCAGCTTTCTTCCTCTCACACCTCAGCAAGCCTCAAGCCTCAAGCCTCCCTTTCTCCTGAATGGCAAGCCCCAAAAGTGGTCACTGAATCACTTCTCATATACCGGTCTTAGCAGCAAAAAAAACATAGCCAAAAAGTCCCATAATCAAGAAATGCCATAATGAAGTACTTTTTAAAAACATGTATTTATAAACCAAGTGGGTACTCACAAAACAGATAGTATGACAAGCATATGACTCTCCAGGCAGGCATGACAATGTCACCATTGAACTATGCCCTATGTATGTTTCTTCTGATAGGATGTCACCTAAGAGGCAACAGAGGGCTCTGCAGAGGTAAGCATTGCAGACGTTAGTTTCAATTTAAGGTCAGAATTGAAGCTGGACACAGCCAAGCATCTAGCATTTCAGAAAGGCGGTCAACCATGGCAGCTTGCATATTTCTTCTTTTAGTACATTATCTTTAAATACATGTATTAATTTGTAGTTTTGTCATAATTCATGTTGCCAGGGTGATATGCTTGAAGATTATGAGTTATATATCTTTCTTCTGTGTAACCATAAAGGCTTACTATGTCAAAGCATATTGTATTCGGGTAACTCTATGGGATTATTATCTGCTAAATTCAATTTATTTATTACATTTTTTTCATGTGCCTTTATATACATTTTTCTATATATTTACACGCAGGCCAAGCTGTCTAGCAAATGTTGCAGTTGGAACAAACTATTTTACTGACAAGGTCAGCTTATGTTCAGTTGATTGAAATTTTTTTCCAAGAGAAAAAAAAAACTGCTTCCGTAATTGCCTAAAAGCATCTGGTGTTAGGCTTTAAATTGTTTGTTGCTAACTTGAAGCAGAACTAAACCTTCCTAGAGAGCCATCCAAGGAAGCTGTCATCTTAGCCTCTGTTTGATCTGCAGTGGTGCTGCAGAAGCCATAGTACTGCAAATGTGATCATTTATGACGCCAGCCATTTGATCGCTTGACAGTTTGGTTAAGAGAACAATCAGCTGTGACTTCTATAATTTACAGCATGCCTTGAATTTAATTGTAATCAACGGGTTTAAAGTCCATCAACACTACATGAAAGTCTACCCTATCTACAGGGTACAACACTGCAGTGATTTAGAATTCGAATAATGACAATTGATTTTGTGGTGCCTGGGCATAGGGAATATAATGCATATATGATGGACCTATGCTATGGTCATTTGTGGATATGTTTTTATACCGTGATCAATACAATTCTAATGATTTTTCTTCACAAGGACACATTGGAAGGCCCTTCTCCAAAAACCTATTTAAATGAGCACTAATATAGCCAAACACCTATACCCCATATATTTACAGTAACCAAACAAACTATTGTCCAGGCGTGGATGTCCTAGTTTCTTCATTTTCTTGAAGTTAGAAGCCATATGCAATGCACTCTTGTTAACAAGAAACTTACTGCTTTCCTAAGTGAAATGTGTGATAATTTTCTTTCGACTTGGCATTATTATTCTCCACATTTACAATATACCATGCGTCTACTTGAACTCTAGAAGCAGTAGCCATTTTTTACCCTCGGAGGAGGTCTCTAAATTCCTTACTTCTGGTTCCTCTCTCCCTTCCACAGCAGCCTCCCAGGGTTCCCCCTTATCCCCCTTTTCTTTTTTTTCCCCTTGAAAATTCTGTTCTTTCTATTTTTCTTCCTTTCCCATTGCAGGAATATGTTTTGTCCACTTCTTCTATGAATTATACTTACATTTGTGAGGGATCAGATCCATTGTATCGGATTTCATGAACATTTGTTGGGCAAGTGTAGTACAGTTTAGGGGTTTCTTTGCCCCCTTTTATTTGAAAGTAAAGGTTCCTTACAACAAGGTTCCAACACAGGGTTCCTGGCACCACCCAGCTTTCAAAGTAATTTTGCAGCCTCTTGGCAATAAATAGCCCACCTCAAACTGCACCAGCTCTCAGCCTAATAGAACACAGTCTCTCAGTACAGAACACAATGGAGTTCACTAGAATGAGTGTAAGATGGAAGACCCAGATGAAAAGATTTTAAGGCACCATCCCCTAATATGAGCAATACACAAAGATATATGTTTCCATAGACCGAGACCGCCATCTTGCTGCAAGTAGTGTTTGCCAATCGATTTTGCTGGTATACAGAGGTACAATATGGAGTAAGTATGTCTCCTACATGGCCATAGATGTTTTCCATCTGTGCCAATGCACTATTGCCATTTGGAAATTGTCATTAAGCCTGGGAGTGCCTTTGTCCAGCAGTACGATTTCCTGTTTGAGCTGACTACCTGCCCTAAATTTGGGGATAGTATTACTTGGTTTGATGCTTTTCTTTGGGGATACCCCACTTTTGAAGATTTTGTTTAACACCATGTTGACATCATAACATTTTTTACATGTTAGCAAATTCAGGGTTGATTTTTTTAATATGTTACCATTATGGATGAGCCGAACAACCCACCTGTTCGGGTCACAGCAGAACATGCGAACAGGCAAAAAATTTGTGTGAAAACACTGTTAAAGTCTATGGGCCCGAACATGAAAAATCAAAGGTGCTAATTTTAAAGGCTTATATGCAAGTTATTGCCATAAAAAATGTACAGGGACCCGGGTCCTGCCCCAGGGGACATGCATCAATGCAAAAGTTTTAAAAACAACTGTTTTTTTCAGGAGCAGTGATTTTAATGTCTAAAGAGAAACAATAAGAATTAAATATTCCTTTAAATATTGTGCCTGGGGGTCTCCTTAGTCTGCCTGTAAAGTAGCACATCTTTCTCATGTTCATAACAGTACCACAGCAAAATGACATTTCGAAAGGAAAAAATGTAATTTAAAACTGCTCGTGGCTGTAATGTATTGTCGGATCCCAGCAAAATAGATCCCCCACCCCCCACAGAACATTACCAGGCCCTTTGGTTCTGGTATGGATATTAAGGGGAACCTTGCGGCAAAAAAAAAAGGTGCGAGGGTCCCCCTCAAAATCCATACCAGGACCTTCAAGTCTGGTATGGATCCCCGCGCCAAATTTATTTTTTAAATGGCATGGGAGTCCCCCCAAAATCCATACGAGACCCTTATCCGGGCATGCAACTTGGCAGGCTGGAGGAAAAGGGGGGGACGAGAGATCAATCCCCCTCCTGAACCATAACAGTCAACATGCCCTCAATATGCGGAGGGTGCTTTGGGGTCTCCCCCAAAAAACCTTGCCCCCATGTTGATGGGGACAAGGCCTCTTCCCCACAACTCTTGCCCGGTGGTTGTGGGGGTCTGCGGGCGGGAGGCTTATCGGAATCTGGAAGCCCCCGGATTCCGACCCCCCTATGTGAATCGGTATCGGGTACATTGTACCCCTTCTCATACAGCAAAAAAAGTGTCAAAGTTTTCAATGATTTGAAAAGATCTGTCAATACAATACAGCCGAGAGCGGTTTTAAATTACATTTTTTCCTTTAGAAATTTAATTTTGCGGCTTTCATTCATTGCACTATGTATGGCCACTATGTAAGCAGCCTTACATAGTGTGGGGTGTGGATTTAGCACCCTGAGCCATGACTGGCCAAAGGCACCCTGCCTTTGGCCAATCATGGCTCTCACAGCAGTGCGCGCTGTGATTGGCCAGGTGCATGCTTTGGCCAATCAGCAGCCGTCAATGCACTGGGATCTCGCAGTGCATTATGGGGCATTCTGCAGGCACTCAAATTTCCTGCGAACACCCCATAATGTTCTAAATTCAGCGAATGGGCAAACACCCAATGTTTGAGTCAAACTTACATTCGACTCAAACATCGAGCTCATCCCTAGTTACTATATTTGATTATGAAGAGATGAATGGTTGATCCTGATAAAGCTACCTATAAGCAAAACGTGTTGATCCACTATAGTCTAAAAACTTGTACATCAATTTGAAAATTGGTTATTATGAATTGATATGGTGTCTTAACTCCTATGTATTTTAAATGTATGAACAAAATTATATATTTATTTATAAATATATAGTGATGTCTGGGCAAAAAATCCCCAGTTTCCAGTGCCTCTTGATTGATTCACTGGAAACATATATTTTTGTGTATTATTTATGATGGAGTTTATACACTGCTCCTGCAGCAACTGAAACTCCACCAGGGAAAAGCCACCAGGGAGACCAGCCAAACCATCCACCTTGTAATGTGTACTGTGTCTTCTGAACCTTGTCCGTGCCTCCTGCTCTTCATAAACTTGGCAATCTTCTGCATGCAATTTCATGCACACATTTTTTTTTTTTTTTTTAAATAAAATTTTATTGAAAAAAAGGGTATATAACAGAGAATACAAAATTATAAGGACAAAGAATTTTCTCATGTTAGAATACAGATCGAGTAAGAGCAGTCATATGACAAAGACTGTAGTAGGAACATAGTGCACTTTACATTGATTGAGGGAGACCTACCATTCCCCCCGGAGGAAGGAGAAGGGGAGGCCTCAACTGGATGGATATTCGTAGGGCACCATGACGTTTTTTGGGAAAAAGAGCTCTATGATAACAGATAACATACAAAGAAAATTAGAATGACCATGGGGGAGGGGGGGGGAGAAGGGGGGAAGGAGGGGGGGGGGGGGGGGCGATCAGAAGCAAGTATGACTGCTCGTGCATCAGGGGGGGGGATGCTACATAGATCCAAGCTGTCGGAGGAAGGTGGTATGTCCCCGTGTGGAGGGGAGAGGGTCGGGAGTCCGCTGACCTGTATGGTAAGGCTTTAGGTTTTAATAACGATCGCCGTTGGCGAGTGTCCCTTATGGATGAAGGAGTGGTCCTCAAGGTGGGCTCGTTCCTGTGGGGTGAGCTTAGAGGCTATAAACATATCCCATCTGTTATGGAAGCGTTGTTTGGCTTTCGCGTGAAATAGATTTGTATTCAGTTTGTCCCGAAAGAGAAGATGCATGAGTTCCCTACTGACTTGAGAGACAGAGGGTTTGGCGGTGGTTGTCCAGTTGGCTAGGATGTTTCTCCTAGCAAGTAATAGGCAAAGCAGGGCCCATTCCTTGCCCAGAGGTGTGGGGGTAGTCGACCAAGGGAGTAGTTTGGGATCCCAGTATCCAAAGATGAGGAGTAGCGGGTCTTTAGGGAGCTTCAGGAGCGTGATCTCGAAGATAAAGACCAAAATTTGTTCCCAGAATGAGGAGATGGCAAAGCAAGACCAGTAGCGGTGAGTGAGGGAGGGTTTAGGTTGTTGGCATAGAGGGCATAATGAAGCAGTAGATTGAAGTGATGGTGATGAGGGTATGAAAGGTATGTGTGCTCGGTGAGCAATTTTCAATTGGGTTTCTCTCCAGGATTCATTTGGAACCAAGTTATAAACTGAGTTGAGCCCATGCAAGATCTTATTCACAATGTCTTCGCTTGGAAAATCTTTTGCCCAGTTGGAAACTGAGGATGATTCCAGAGGAGGCGTTGTTTTTAGAAGTAAGGGTTTGTAGATATCAGAGATACCATAAGAGTCTTTGTGAAGAAGTACTTCAAGGAAAGAGGATTGGAATCTTGTGTGTTCCTCCCTACAGGTTTTCCGCAAAAATCTGAGACATTGGCCATGATGAAAGGCAGATGAATCTGGCAGAGAGAACTTGGCGGCCAGCAAGTGGAAGGAGAGCGCACGACCAGAATCCGGGTCGCATAGGGAGTAGAAGGTGTTGAGGCCCTTTTGACTCCATGCTTCATAAGGTTGCCGGTCCAGCCCCGGAGTAAAGTTCGGGTTGCCCTGTATCGGGAGATGTCTTGAGATGAAGGGGGACAGTTTGAGGCTTTTCCTTGCCTCCCTCCAGGCAATAGCTGTATCTCTCAGTAAAAGGTTATGTTGTAATGACGGCTCCAATTGTTTCCACTTACAGTGGAGAAGGGCTGCTAGGGAGTAGGGATGGGTCATTGCAGCTTCCAGTAGATAGTTTGAGCAGCGAGATTTTTGGGTTATCCAGTCCAGGCCCACCCTCAATAGACAGGCTAAGTTATACATTCTAAGGTTGGGAAGGCTAATACCCCCTTTGCTCCTGGGAAGGTGGAGTTTAGGGAAGGTTATGTGTGGTCTCTTGTTTCGCCATATAAATTTGGAAATTGCAGAATTTAGAAGTTTGGTATCCTTATGTCTAAGGAGTAAGGGTATCATCTGGAGGGGATACAAGAGGCGTGCGAAACTGACCATTTTTACCAGATAACACCTTCTCAGAAGCGAAAGAGGCAGATCCATCCAGTTGTCCAATTCCTGAATAATTTTGGCAAAGGGGGGGGTAGTTCAGATGATAAAGAGAGGAGGGGAGTCTCCCTATTTTAATACCTAGGTATGTAATATGGGTTTTTGCTATCATGAAAATGGAGTGTTGTGCCCAGGCTGGAGGTGGAAGGGATCCTAAGGGAAGTATTTTTCGCTCTTGGAATAATTTATACGCAGTCCCGAGCATTGTCTGAAACGGTCAAAAACAGATTTGATCGTGGGCATGTCTGCTGATGGATTGGCGGAAAAGATCAGAAAAGAGGGAAGTTCTTAGTTCGTGCGACCCGATTTTAATCCCATGTAACTGGGCCTCGTTTGTCAGATATCTGGAAAGTGGCTCTAGGGCCATGTTAAAAAGGAGTGGGGACAGGGGGCAGCCTTGTCTGGTTCCCTTATGCAGTCGTAACTCGTCCGTGAGGAGGCCGGCGGCCACCAGCCTAGCTGCTGGGGAGGTGTACATGGAACTGATCAGGTGTAGAAAGGGGCCGGAGAAGCCCATCTCGCCCAACACCATGGATAGCCATTCCAAATTAACATTGTCAAAAGCCTTTTCGGCATCAAGGGTGATAATAGCCAGATCACTGGTTGGGTTACATCTAGCATGTTCTAGCGCTATCATCACCTTCCTCATATTAATAGTTGCCGTTCTGCCCTTGACAAAACCTGATTGGGTGGGATGAATCAGGGAGGGGATGATGTTGGCCAGCCTATTAGCTACTATCTTGGAAAGGATCTTGACATCAAGATTCAGGAGCGAGATGGGTCTATATGACCCAGGCTCTTGTGGGTCCTTCCCCTTTTTTTCCAGCAATTTTATAATTGCTTGGTTACCTGACGGTAGATAGGGGCCGCCAGACCATATATGTTGGTAGACATCAGTGAGAGTCGGGGTCAGTAGTGGGTTTAAAGATTTGTAGAATTCGCCTGATAGGCCATCCGGGTCCGGGGCTTTGGAGGAGGCTAGTTTATGAATCGTATCGGATATGTCCGAAGAGGAGATGGGGCGTTCAGCGAATCGAGTTGAGAGGGGGATATTTGTGTCAATTTTACTTTGTCGAGGAAGTCGCATGCCGTGGGTCGGTCAATAGGGTCCGCCGCATAGAGGGCAGAATAGAAGCGTAGCATAGCTGCATTTATGCCCTTCTGAGTGGTCGTGACTGTGCCGTCGGAGTCGCGTATTGATAAGATAACCGTTGGACGGTGAGGTCCCTTGCATAATCTGGCAAGAAGCTTGCCAGCCTTATTGCCAAATTTGTGCAGAGTAGCATCAAGGTAAGCCTGTTTAGTGGTTTCCAAGGTTACGGCCCAGGTGTCAAAAGACTGTTTGGCTGTATGCCAGGCCGTCCGGTTTTCGGGGGAATCTGTGGTATAGAGTGCTCGCTGGGCTTGGTGTAATCTGGAACTGGAGGCTTTGTAATTAAGAAGGGCGTGTCTCTTGAATGAGGATGCATAGGAGATAATGCGTCCCCTGAGGAACGCCTTACCTGCATCCCAAAACAAGTCCGGATTGTCAGTATGCATTGCGTTCGTCTGCGTGTAGATTGCCCACTCTTTCGCCGCCAGGCTCGTGGGGTTGGTAGCGGTCATGGACGGGACGGGGCGCAGGGATGAGGATTTATCATCCAGCGGATGAAAAGTGGAATTAAAATCGCCTCCTACAATTTGTGGAAGATGAAGGAAATGCAGGAGCCAGCTAGTCAACGTGCTAAAGAAATGTTTTGTGGGGCTATTGGGGGCATAGACATTTGAGATCGCAAGTTCTTTGGTCCCTATAAGGGCCCGAACAGTAAGGAGTCTACCCTGTTGATCTGCGTCTGTAGATAAGATCTTACAGGGAAGATTCTTGTTGATGAGAAAAAGAACTCCCGCCTTTCGGCCTACAGCCTCAGAGCCCACCACATCACCCACCCATAGTTTCTTCATCCGTTCAAAGTAAGGTGAAGAAAGATGGGTTTCTTGCAACAACGCTATGTCCGTTTTAAGCCTCTTAAGGTGCCGTAATACCTTCAGACGTTTGTTGGGAGAACGAAGCCCTTTAACATTCCACGAGACTATTTGTAGCATGGTGAAGCGTTAAATGAGACACGAGTGGAGCGTATTACTACCATGTGTTTGGGAGGACCTGAGTAATGTAAAAATTAGAGCGTTACCCTATAAAGGGCCAATCTGGCCCCCGATATGATGACAGCTGGGAGGGGCATTGTGAAGACAAGTGTGGCGGGGAAAAGAGGAAAATGGAGGGAGTAGGGGAGGGAATGATAAGTGTGCCAGGTATAAAGACAAGGATAGTAAACATAAGCTAATATCAACTTCACTTTTTTCCGCATGGGGGTCACTGTGTAGACCAGCTCCCATAACCAGGCCTCTTGACTGACGCAGTTACTGCCGCCCTGCATAGAGGGAACACGGCACGCCGTCAGCCCAGGCGAGGACTAAAACTTGTGAGATGGTCTGCATAGAGGGAACCACAGGGGGAATGAATGTGTAAACCTGTAAAAAACCATTTAAGTAACAAAAAAACAGTAAAACAACCAGAAGTAGGAATCTTATGAGATATGTATGAGAATATGGAGTCAGTCAATGTAGCTCAAAGGGCCCTTTTGCCCCTTCCTGATATTACCTGAGAAGCGTAGATGACCCAGGAGGGATAGTGTTCACTTACTGGTCACTTCATCCATGAGAGAAAGGGTGGCAAGCAGGGCACTGTACCTGGGAGAAAGAGAAAATGAGAGAGGTAGCTTGGCACTGGAGCCCATCAGCGTGAGGTCAGGGCGTGTTGAGCCGGGCCTGAGGCCCTGAAGCGCTTGTGAGAGTCTTTCCGCGGGCTCCTCTGGTCCAGAGCACGGTTGACTGGAGCCGCCTTGGGTGCGGGACTGAGTGGAGGGCCCGATCGTAGCGATTTCAGGAAGCGAGTCGTATCATCAGGATCTTGAAAAGAGAGCTGTTCTCCGTTGGGTGCTTTGATCCGCAAGACCGCCGGAAACGCCAGAGTGAATTTCATTTGCCGTTGATATAGCTCCTTGCAAATGTGTTGAAAGGCCTTTCTTTTCTTGGAGACATCAACTGAATAGTCAGCAAAGATTAAGATTTTGGCCCCATCAATCTGGAGGGATCTGGTCTGTCGGTATTGCTGCAGAATGGAGGCTTTGTCCGAGTAGTTCAGATATTTGGCAATTATTGGGCGCGGGGATTTACGGTCTGAGTTGAACGCTCCCACACGGTGTGCACGTTCCACAGTAAAGGGTCCCCCAAGACCCAGGGCCTCGGGGATGCGGCGTGCGCAAAGTTCAGATAGAGCGGATTGGTGAAGCGATTCAGGGATACCTACAAATCGCAGGTTGCTCCTCCTGGACCTATTTCGAGGTCATCAAGCTTTTCCAGCACATATTTGTTGGTTCTGTCCTGGGCTTGTTCCAGGGACTGTGTTTGATAGAGTTCTTCCTCTAAATTAGAGATGCGGTTTTCAGCTTCATTTAATCTAGAAGCATGTTCCCCTAGTTGGGCTTGAAATTTTTGCATGCCTGTGCTGACAGCTTTTTCTACAGAGGCAGCAATCATAGGGGAGAGGAGAGCAGCTACAGCCTGTGCCAAAAGTTCTGTATGGTGATCCTGCATAGGTGGGGATGACAGGGGTTGCAGCATGGAGAAAGGTGGCACAGTCCCAGGCAGGTGTGGGGGGGCCGGAGATTGCTGAGGTGAGGTTGCTTTAGAGGCTGTCTGGCCTGATGAGGGATCTCCTACCTCCATTTCAGGCGCTGTCTCCTCCGGATGGGCCGCGCAGGCCGGAGCAGTATAGGCCGAAGCCGGGGCCTCGATTTGTGGTGAGGCCTGCCGCGCGGTGGTGGCCGCGTACGAGCGCGGCCCGGTTTTTTCCACAAACCGGTCCATCGTGGAGCCGGTGGTGTGGGGAAGTCTGCTGGCCGGTGATTCGGGCGAAAACGCCGTATTTAAAGCCGATTTAGAGGCCGGTTTGCGGGAGCTGTGGGAGAAGGCAGCTACTCCATGCGGTGCCGGAACCGGAAGTTACACATTTGTTTTAATCAAGGTAATAAAATTATGTTGTAATTAATGGGTTAATGCTATTTTAGCAGTAGTAAAGCAAAAGACACTTGGACAGGTCAGAACACAACAGGTCAGCGAGGAAGATCACTGGACTAACTTGCATGGTTAGAACAGCGGCTCCTGACCAGAGCTGTCAGGGTTTTTTTCATGCAACCCACGGGGTTTCACAAAAAAAAAGAAACTGTAGCGTGTACCTGGCTTTAGTCAACAACATGACATAGAACAATGCATTTATTGCATGTCAACAAGTATTTTTCTGTACTTGCCAAGTCTTTTGATAAAACATGGAAATGTGTATGTTTTGCAGAGAGGTACTGGGTATGTTTTTTATCTTGCTTTGACATATGCATATGCAATCACCAAAAAATTCTGAAAGAGTAACTATTTAAAAATAAAAACTACCTATCATCTGGTCAGCAATTGTAAGTTTAACCATTTTTGAACAGTTATATTCAGAATTCAATCCATTTTCAGAATTATGTGCTCTTTATACAGTTGTTTTCTTTTGTAAACTGATATGATCTAGAGAATTCTATTCTACTTAGTTTAAATAAAAATGTTTTTACCCACCAAAGAAAATGATATGCCTTTGACCCTTATGTGCCCTATTATGCCTACATTCCCTTTTTTTGTAAAGTCCTATTTCCTGCACAAATATTCTATATTACAGGTGATTTTGCACAATAAAACAATATAATAACAACATGTGTTTGCAATCAAAAGAAAAACAGTCTCCGTAAATACCTTTGAAATTGGTAGCAAAACTCTAACGATGTTATAATATGGATTTAACAACTTTTCTTTTCCTCTCTTTTAGGCTATTGGAGACTGTAAAATGCAAAAAAGGAAACTGCTTGCCAGAAACAATTGTAGGAACTTGAGAGCCCAATGTTCCTGCAAATTCCATAGGAAATGTGATGTTTAAGCACTAGTTAATTGTCTGTCTGGGGGAAATGAGCAATAAATAGCAGCACTGTTGTTATTAAGAGGCTACAAGCTATTTATAAATGTTTCAGTGTAATTCTTTATGTGCTAGCGGAGTTTGCATTGCAGCTCAACAAACCAAACACAACACAAGTGAAAGAGTTAAACTTTAAAAAGTCATTAAATCCATGTCCAAATCACAAAAGTTATATAAAATAGAAATAGATTCTTCCAATTGCCACTTATTAGTAGAAAATGGCCATTGGACAATAGTTCATATCTATGTAACATCACTCACTAAAATCTCATAGAAGCTCTAAAGTACATGCAACTCTAACAGAATGACTAGGCATAAAAAAAAAATGCCTTTTTTAAATATTTTTTTTTCCGAGGTTCAGATATAGGATTTTACAGTGGATTGACATTACCCGTACAAACACAGGTAAGCAAAAATGTACAGTCAGTACTAGGTATCTGAAAGCAATGGAATAATAGGCAGTCGTTTGAACACACAGGGAATCTCTTACATTTAAAATTACCATATGATTGTGAAGGATTTAATGCCCAAGTCCCTCCTCCTTTGGATCTTCTCCTAGTGATGTCTTGTCCTCATCATGCAGATACAGGCACTGATAGCAATTACTTTTTTTGCATCGTTACACTATAAATGCAGGGTGCCTTGGTAATTCCTCCTCATGGAGTACATCCAATATGTCCTTCACAGTAAATCCCCTCAATCTACTGGGTTGAATGACACTGGGGCTATCTAGTTAGAAGACATCTAGTGGCCAAAAGAGATAACTGAGATGGACAGCACCAGAACTGAGGTGAAAACTGTAGCTGCTGGGGGCCATAGATGAAAATAAGTTTACCCAGTATTGGGATTTCAAATTTCTGTTCAGTTTTGACTTTTGCTTACAACTCTAATAGGGAAATCCCCCTCAATTCCTGTAGAAATAGAGGGAGGGGTTGTCATGGGTACAAGAAGGCGCAGATATAAAAATATGTCAGAAATACTAACCCTTCCTTACTATACTAACAATCTCTGGGATTCATAAAGACTGGTGCAGGCAGATTTTGTCAAAGTGTGTCTCACATATTCTAAAAGTAGCGTAGAATGCGCCAAATTCATATACCTGTCTAGAACTTGTACTTGAATTTGGCTCATGCTGTGCCACATTTAGGATACACAAGAGACACTTTCACAAAATCTGTCTGAACCAGTTTTTCTCTCTGCACACCAAAAGAGAGTTGAGAGATTCTGCTTTTACTGTACATATTGGCCATTCAGTGTGGCACAATGTAAAAGTGCCACATTCAACGCAACATAATGTAAAAGTGGAACTACCTGAATTTGGTGCGCAAGTTGCTGTCAGAACCAGAAGTGTCGCAAATGGAATTTGGCGAAATACATTAGCAAGCAGGATCAATACCAGACAAGTGGCACAGCAGCTTTATTGAATTCCTCCCAATGTGTTTTCCTTTTTTTTTGTGTGACTGTTTTAGACTGTGAAGGAAATTTCCTCCAACAGGGGGAGACAAGAATTAAAACCTGACAGAGGCCCTTTCCTGCCCTATCCAAATCTAAATAAAAAGTTTGGCTGAAGTATGACTTTGCCCTAATTTTTCCATTTCTAATACTGAAACAGTCAAGTAATGCCGCGTACACACGATTGGAATTTTGGTCGGAAAAAGCTCTGATGGTTTTCCAGACAGAATTCCGACTGGATTTTGCTCAAGCTGTCTTGCATACACACGGTCACACCAAATTCCGACCAACAAGAACGCGGTAACGTACAACACGTACAACGGGACTAGAAAAAGGACGTTTAATAGCCAGTAGCCAATAGCTTCTGTCTCGTAGTTGAATCTGAGAATGCGTGAGTTTTTGCGCATCAGAATTGCATACACACAAACGCATTTTCGGATAGGAACTCTTTCCGACTGTAATTTGGCCAGCAAAAGTCCGATGGAGCATACACACAATCGCATTTTCCGACCAAAAGCTCTCATTGGTCTTTCGCTGGCCGAATTTCCGATCGTGTGTACGCGGCATAAGAGTTGAAGACAAAAACTTCTAATAGGTACTTACTGTGGATAAAAAATTCTGCACACCCCTGTAAATATACCAGGTTTTTTGAGATGTAAAAAGTCAGACTCAAGATAAATCGCTATGGGACTTTAATGTGACCTAACATTTGTGCAATTCAATCAAAAATAAGCATAAACTGTTGTTGAGTGGTCAAAATAAATAAATAAAAATAAAATAATGTGGTTCCATAGGTGGGTTTTTATTTATTTATTTTTGGGGATGTGGCTGTGTTCACACTTGCCATAAAATAAAGTTACTCTGATTTTGCCCATAGTAGGATTTTTCTGACATTTACTCAGTTGCCTCTTACAGAAAAAGCCATGGTCAGCAAAAAGCTTACAAAGAATCAAGGGGATCTCATTGTTATCAGTCAGCAGAAGGTACAAAACATTTCCAAAGCATTAGATATACTTGGGACAACAAGACTGAACTTTTTGGCCATAATTCCCCAAAAATATGTTTGGGGCAAAACTAACACTGCACATCACCAAAGAAACACTGTACACACAGTGAAGCATGGTGGTGGGAACATTATGCTTTTGGGCTATTTTTCTTCAGCTAGATTAAGGGACTAATGAACAGAAGGGATGGCCCGAACAGACCCTTGTTCAGTTCGCACCAGAACTTCTAGACACTGCGAAAGTTCTGACCTGAATAACAAACCCCATTAAAGTCAATGGGACCCAAATGTCAAAAATCAAAAGTGCCCATTTTTAAGGCTTATATGCAAGTAATTGGGCATACAATGGTTATAGGGGTCCGGGTCTTGCCCTGAGGCACATGTATCAATAAAAAAAAAGTTTGTGAAAAATGTCATGAGCAGTGATTTTTGGATTTTTAAAGTGAAAGCCTAAAAAGGAAAAATTAGTGTACCTGTAAAGTGGAAGAGCTGTACCATGTCTAGAATCTGCTGCAGAAATAATTGCATTTTTTAAAGCCCAAAAAAATGAAATTTTCCCTGCAAGCTGCCTTTATTTTGCTCAGCAACAGCTGGGGAGCCAGTGTGTATGATGACGCCACAATGTAGTGCACTGGAAACAAAATTCGAGATTTTCTGGATACATTCTGGTGTCACTTTGACTTTGTATAGAAGTAACGGGTATGTAAAAATTAGTCTTTGGGTGTCAGTGGCTCCTTCCCACCATAACCCTATATGACCCATGAAAAATTGCAATGATATGCATATGGTTGGTGTTTTTGCCACGTTTGATGTGCCTGAGACAGTTTGCAGACAGCAACAGGGCGATCTGCTGCAGGAGTCCTGAAAAAGGCCCAGACAGCTGAGCTTTGGCCGAACCGTTCACCCACCCCTAATGAACAGTTCCAAATATCAGTCAATTTTGGCACAAAACCTTCATGCCTCTGCTAAAAAGCTGAAGATGAAGAAGAATTTCACCTTTCAGCGTAACAACTATACCAAAGCTTACCTCTAAATCATTATTTTTTACTGTACACTGCAAGTGCAGTTGCTCTAGATCTGAGGGGAACATGTAAGGAAAATAAATAAAACTGCATTTTTGCTTGCACATGATTGGATAATATTAATCAGCAGAGCTTCCCCTCATTTCCCTTTGATCCATTCTAGAGCAACTGCACTTGTAGTGTACAGCATAGTTGCCTTTAGTAAAGCAACCTCAGTGTCTTTGTCTATGCATGATCCTTTAACCCCCCCTGGCGGTATTCCCGAGTCTGGCTTGGGGTGAAAATTGTGTATCATTAGCGGTAGCCCCGAGCCAGACTCGGGACCGCATCGCTGGATCCAGGATGAGCTTACTTACCTTATCCCCTGGATCCAGCGATGTCCCCCCCCGCTGTACGAGCGAGCCATCCTCCGCTCGATCTATCACATCACCGAGCTCCATTCCCTGCGAGTGTTGTGACGCACGGGGACGGAGGACGGCACCAAATTCAAAAAGTAAAACACACACATTACATACAGTATAATGTAATCTTACAGATTACATTGCTGTATATAATTATTTCATATCTCCTTTGTCCCTAGTGGTCTGCCATGTAGTTTTATATTAAAAAAACTGTTCTTTATGCCTGGAAACTGGAGATTGTCCATAGCAACCAAAGCTGTCACTTTACATCAAAAGTGGTTTTAGACCAGCTAGAAAACAGCAATAATAAATTAGAATCACTTGCAGAATTGAGGGATAGTGATTTGTGTGGAGATCCGTCATCAAATACTGAAAAGTAATGACAGCGACAATTCTGCAACTGAGCAAATTTCAGTGTTTTTGATTTGATTACATTATTGAATATTTTTTATTATTGTTATATTATTATTTGGTACAATTATTTATAGTTATTTATTATATTATAATTTATGATTTAATTTTTCAAACTTTATCATACCCGGGATATTTACTAGACTGGTTTGGACAGATTTAAGTGAGTTATTCCTAAGAATTACAGGACTACAATATAAAACGCCAAATTAGTTGTACCCCTTTCAGCACCTAAAATCTGAAATAATCATACCACCAGGGAGTTTAAAGTGAAAGTTTGTTTTAAAAACAAAAATTTGAAAGCGGTAATTTTTTCTTTATTGCAGGGACACATTGAGGGGCATTTACTAAAACTGGAGCTTTCAAAATGTGGTGCTGCTCTGCATAGAAACCAATCACCTTCCACAGTTTATTGTCAAAGCTTAATTGAACAAGCTGAAATTAAAAGGTGATTGGCTGTGGCCAAGAGCGGCATGTAAGCGGACATGTCTTACAGAGCTCCCGTACCAGACCCTGCCTAGATCCTGTTCCCAGTCAGAGAATCTGCTCATTTTGGCTTCCACACTCTTCCTCCTCTACCAATAACACCCCTGGCTTCCTTGTTCACTTGCACAGGTGGCATGGTGACCAGCAAGTAGAAGGAGGACGGAGTGCAGTCGGACTCCTAACATGGCACCGTGGCAGCTCCCTCACAGCGCCCACATAGGGAGAAGCAGAAGGACGAGGGCAAGCTTCCTAAAACTCCCAAAGCCCATGGGAAAGACCCACCATGGGATATCTTATATTATGCCCAGAAGCTCTCTGAAACAGCCGAGCAGCCCCCGGAGGAGGACTTATGGGCCACCCCTTCTATCTTCCATACAGAAAAGGGGGGAGAGCACTCCACACAGGGCCCATCTGAAACTGTTAATAGGACTTCTAGACTAGTGCCCACATCCCTAAACACTACAGTAGCAGGCATGTTGTAATGCAATTCTCCTTTTAGCCACAAGATGGAAACAGAGAGATGCTGACTTGTCCTTCCAGAAAACGAAAAAAAGCACACTGGGAAAAAGGGGAGTTTCAGGAAGTGCTGAGGAGACTGAAGAGAGGGAAGTGCTGAGGTAAGAGAAAAGAGAGAGAGACAGGTTTTCCACACAGCACAACAGAGAGAGTGCTGACAAGAGAGTGAAGAGAGGGAAGTGCTGAGGTGAGAGAAAAGAGAGAGAGACAGGTTTTACACACAGCACTACAGAGAGAGTGCTGACAGAATATCTGAGGAGGGCTGTCTGAGGAGAATGAGGACAGCGATCTGAGGTACCAGCATCTAAATGAGGGGAGAGACACACGCTGACACCAGGGACTGTGTGACCCAACAGAGGGAGAGAAAGCCACGTTTCTCTTGAGACTACTGGGGAGATTTACCTTGAGGAGAGGGGATAGAGGACAAGAGTAATGAGGTGACGGACTGTGTGGTGGAACTCCACATAAGAGAGAGAGAGCCACACTGTCTGCCAGCATCTGAGAGAGAGTGAGAGCCACGCTTTTCCCAAGACTGCTGCCAAGAGACTTAGGATAAAGGATCCAGGAACAGTGTCACCCACATGGTTCTCCACCATTCAGCTCAGGGACCCTGCTCAGCAACTCAGTGCCATCTAGCCCAGCGGAGACAACCCACGCACCGCCTTGGGGATGTTGGCTATTGTCCAACAACCCTGCCAGTTAGACTACCAGCCATCCTGATCGGCCGACAAGAGGTAATCTAGTGCCTTACTAGAGGAGCCTGAACTACCATTTGGGTCTTCCATTGTGTCATCACCCAGAGGATTGGTGAGCAGGTGTAAACCCAACATCTTCCTTAGGACAGTACAGACACTACATGCAGACACCTATTCCCCTTTCTACTGTAAGAGGATGCTTGTTTGGAGCTGCAACTTATAGCTATTCTGTTCTTGTAAACCACTACCTAACGGGATTTCCTAGAGTATTAATATCTCACTTTTGATTGATTAAACCTACTCTCTTTACAAAGGGCCCCAACGTATGCAGCAGAAGACACTAGTACCCTTCAACTCAGGACCTGTAACGTTACAGAACTGTGCTTACTGTACCCGTTATCCCATTTTTTTGTATTGTTACTTTCAATGGTGTTTGTGGCCCAGAAGGACCTGAGAAGTTGATAAACCCTTTCTCCTCCCTCTCAGCACCTGTGCAATTGACATATAGTTTATTATGCTTTGCTTTCTAGATTTACTGTTGCTAAAATATTAGAGATTGTCATTTCTATTGTATTGATACTCTGCAGCAAGGTTCAACAGTGCTGCAAGTTTCCATGTATTCTTTTCATGATAATATATTCAGCTTATTTATCGCTACCAGTTGTGTCTGTTTGTTTCTGGTATCAATCTAAAGCCAGAATATTGGTATTTTCTTTACCTGCATTCTTGAAAGTGTTTGCAGAAATTTTATAATCAAACCAGGTGTGCCAGAGGGGCTGAGGCCATTCTTGGAGTTGAGGCATAGAACAGAGAAGCCAAAATCACCAAGCGGCTCCTTCGGTGTGGCGCTACACTACATAGAAAAATGAAAACCCTCTGTGGTGGGATTTTAATGGGCAGATATAATAAAAGTATGTAAATCAATTATGCTTTATTTGTATTAATTAAAACCATGTATAGTAAAATGATCCAAGGAGTATGTAATACCATCAACAGGGTATTTCAGGTCAATATCCAGATGGACCCTAAGCCTTGCTTTTTAGGCATCTTAGATGACCTCCCTATTGAGGACACCCCTAAGCAGGCCACAGCCAGAGCTCTTTTCCAGGCACATAAGCTTATCCTCAGGCACTGGAAAGCAACAGAGCCTCCTGCCTTATGAGAATGGACTGCCCTGAGGTTGGAAAAATATATTTTCTACCATAGGGGTCATCCTGGAAAATTCACTGCTCTATGGTCTCCTTGTTTAGACACTCCTGGTCTTTCTCCCATCGATTTCGATTTGGACAGGCTACTCCTGTAACGTAGAGATTGATTTTACTAATGCGCATGTGTTGGGTATTGGGGGGATAAAATACCTTTATTTAAATGCGTTGTGAGAGGGTTGAGGGGAGGGGATGAAACAGAATAAACTTATAATTATTGGCTTAATGGTCTGATTTTAAATGACAATGTTGTATCTGGAATCAATAGTGTTGGATTGTATGTCTTTGTTTATCTTAATAAAATCCTTTTGAAAAAAAATAAAAGTAAAAAAAGAAGGGGATTGGCTATCATGCACAGCTACACCAGATTCTGAGTGTTCCAGTTTTAGTAAATCAACTCCATTCTTTGTCTCTTCTGTTTGCATAGCTCAGTGTACATTCTTGACATCTTTTGGGGCCCAGAAACATTACCTTCTGTGGGCAAGCATGGGGGGGTTACGTTAACCTTGGCTGGCCAATCAAGATGGCTGAGGTTGCCCATTTTGGGAGCAGATTGAACAAAGACAGTGCAGATTTGCATACTTCAAATGGGACAACTGTTGGTTTCTATGCATTAATGCAACGTTGTGCACCTAAGGATATGTCTCATGTCTTTTGTGCATGAAAAGGCAACATTGTTACAACATTCTTACAGAAATGCTTGTGTGCACACAGACAAGATAAGTCATTGCATCATTTTATAAAAGGGTTTTAACCAAAATGTAATAAAATCCTAGGGACAAAAAAAGAGAACTTGAACACAAGCTGCCTTTCATTGTGTGTAAGGCCATTAATTACCGTCGGAAAGAAAGGTCAATATTTCTCAAAACAGTTTATCTGGAAAGTTAAAAGCTCAGACTTCAAAAAAAGTCCCATGCAATGTACAAAGTCGCCAAAAGAGGAAGCTCAGTAACTAAATTCAAGTGAAACAACAAAGGTCAAAAACACAGGCAAACTGTACATGTTCCTCAGGTCTTCCTGTCTCAACTACTAAAGTGTGGGAACTCAGCTATGTCCATAATAATTTCAGAACTTTCACAAGCACTATTGCAAACTAACATAGTAGTAGTAGTTTAAAGCAGAACTTGAAGCAAATGTGTTTTTAAATACTGTTAGATTAACTATGTAGCGATGACACTTTGGACAAAGTGTCTGTCATGTGTAAATGTAGTTTTTGCCTCAGAACAGTAATGGGGTTCTGAGGGTTAATTGTGTAGGTTAACTTTGACATCAGTTTGGCTGGGCTGTGTTAGGCTGCTTTCACACTGGGGCGGTATTCAGGCGTTACAGCGCTAAAAATAGCGCCTTTCCCTCCAGTGTGAAAGCCGGAGGGCTTTCACACTGGAGCGATGCGCTGGCAGGACGGTGAAAAAAGTCCTGCTAGCCGCATGTTTGGAGCGGTGAAGGAGCGGTGTATTCACCGCTCCTATACCGCTCCTACCCATTGAAATCAATGGGACACCGCGGCAATACCGCCGGCAAAGCGCCGCTGCAGCGGCGCTTTGCGGGCGGGTTTAACCCTTTTTCGGCCGCTAGCGGGGGTTAAAACCACCCCGCTAGCGCCCGCAGACCGCCGCTAAAACGACGGTAAAGCACCGCTATTTTTACCGCCGACGCCACTCCCGCCCCAGTGTGAAAGCAGCCTTAGAGTTCTGCCTGGTCATGTGTACAGTTAGGTGCACATGACAGGCTCAGAACCAGGCCTGGTTGGACGCTTTGGGTATCAGCTTCCCCGGAGCCAATCAGTGGGTGCGCAGGGCCACACTGAGGAGTCTGGGGGAGGGTACTTAAGGTGTCGAAGTACTTTTATGGTGTCAGTGTCCAAAGTTGTTGGGTACTAACTCTGAGAACCCCTAGATGTGGAAGAACCAGCCAAGCGGAGGTAACCGGTAAGCCCAAAAGTTAAGGACGCCCTGCCAAGGGTTATGGCCGCCACAACTACCTTAAATTCATCTTCACAATAATCCTCAGACTAAAGCCTAGTAAACACGGGCCGAATGTTGGACAGCATTCTGGTTTGAACGGGAAAAAAACACTAGTGTGTATTAGGCTTTAGAGACATAAATAAAGAAGCAGAAATAAAAACAGACTTGCCAATAGGGATGAGCTTCGTGTTCGAGTCGAACATATGTTCGACTCAAACATCGGCTGTTCGCCCGTTCGGCGAATTCCGAACGTTATGGGCCGTTCACGCCAAATTCGTGTGCCGCTCACGGCCCACAATGCACTGCGATGGTGGAGTGCATTGCTGGCTCATGATTGGCCAAGCATGCACTGTGACCCCGCATGCTTGGCCAATCACAGCGCCGGCAGCGAGGAGAGCCATGATTGGCCACAGGCAGAATGCCTATGGCCAATCATAGCTCAGGCTGTGTAGTACATGCCCCACACTATATAAGGCTACCAGCGCGGGGGCCTTGTGTAGTGTGTTGGCGTCTGTAGCAGTTAGTGGCTGTTCTGTGTACCTTCAACACAGTATACACCGATCGTTATTGGCCGATTTTTTGTTCTTGCTCTTCTGTAGTGGTTGTTGTCTGCATACCCTGACCGCAGTATACATCGATATATTCACCTATATATCTAGCGATATATCTATCTTTTATAATAGAGCTTGCAATCAGTGTTAGGAGCTTGTGCGTGCTGTCTGCATGCTCTGAACCCAGTATACACCGCTATATCCACCTATATAGCAAACTATCTTGCTTGTTTTAAATAGAGCTTGCAGTCAGTGGTAGGAGCTTGTGCGTGCTGTCTGCGTACTCTGAACCCAGTATACACCGCTATATCCACCTATATAGCAAACTATCTTGCTCGTTTTAAATAGAGCTTGCAGTCAGCGGTAGGAGCTTGTGCGTGCTGTCTGCGTGCTCTGAATCCAGTATACACCGCTATATCCACCTATATAGCAAACTATCTTGCTCATTTTAAATAGAGCTTGCAGTCAGCGGTAGGAGCTTGTGCGTGCTGTCTGCATGCTCTGAACCCAGTATACACCGCTATATCCACCTATATAGCAAACTATCTTGCTTGTTTTAAATAGAGCTTGCAGTCAGCGGTAGGAGCTTGTACGTGCTGTCTGCGTGCTCTGAACCCAGTATACACCGCTATATCCACCTATATAGCAAACTATCTTGCTTGTTTTAAATAGAGCTTGCAGTCAGCGGTAGGAGCTTGTGCGTGCTGTCTGCGTGCTCTGAACCCAGTATACACCGCTATATCCACCTATATAGCAAACTACCTTGCTCGTTTTAAGTAGAGCTTGCAGTCAGCGCTAGGAGCTTGTGCGTGCTGTCTGCGTGCTCTGAACCCAGTATACACCGCTATATCCACCTATATAGCAAACTATCTTGCTCGTTTTAAATAGAGCTTGCAGTCAGCGGTAGGAGATTGTGCGTGCTGTCTGCGTGCTCTGAACCCAGTATACACTGCTATATGCACCTATATAGCAAACTATCTTGCTCGTTTTAAATAGAGCTTGCAGTCAGCGGTAGGAGATTGTGCGAGCTGTCTGCGTGCTCTGAACCCAGTATACACCGCTATATCCACCTACATAGCTCTTCTCTATTTGAGCCATCTGCCATCTGCAGGAGTTAGTGGAAGTTGTGTGTGCCTCCAGCACAATATACACTACCCAATTGCTGGTTTTCCCAACTCCCTTCAGGCCATTACCATGTCTGGAAGGCCAGCAAGGCAGACAGGCGCGAGCCGATAAAAGAGGGCAAGCAGGCTCTGTGTCTAGAGACAACAGTGCTGGGCTTGGATGCGGTGCATCGTCATCATCAGCACGTGGCCATGGGACACGCTTGTCCTTCTTTTCGGCAGCTGGACATGTTGAGCCACAACATGCCAACGACTTGGTAGAGTGGATGACCAAGCCCTCTTCATCCTCCTCATCCTCTCTCACCCAGGCTCAGGGTACTAGCAAAGCAGCTGCCAACGCATCGTCTTCCCTCCTCTCAATGTCATCATCAGTGACTCCTTCCCTAGACCCACCACGTCCTCCTGAGGAGTCTCCTGAACTCTTTGAGCACAATGTTGGGTACATGCTCCAGGAGGATGCCCAGTGTTATGTAGGCTTCATGCTTGACCAGACATATGTTGACCTGCCATGCAGCTCGTTGGCAAGCGTACATCAAAGACCCACACCAAAGAACAAAGCGGACCTCTCCTTGCTCCTCATCAGCTGGGATCTCCAACCCCACTAGACCTTCAGTCCTCTCTGAAACCTGCTCTGAGAGGAATGAAGGTGTAGAATTAGGTGTGTCACAGCCAAGTGCTTCCGGCACTCTGCTAGCAGTACACCCACGTCCGATTATAGCAGGCAAATGTCCCTGCCCCAGCTGCTGGACCGGCGAAAGAAGTTCACTCCTAGCCATCCACATGCCCAGCGGTTGAATGCTAGCTTGGCTAAATTGCTAGCACTTCAACTGCTGCCTTTTCAGTTGGTAGACTCGGCTCCCTTCCGTGAGTTTGTACAATGTGCGGTTCCTCAGTGGCAGGTCCCCAAACGCCACTTTTTCTCACGGAAGGCGATTCCGGCTCTCTACCGGCATGTGGAAGGCAATGTCCTTGCCTCGCTGGACAGGGCGGTCAGCGGTAAGGTGCATATTACCGCTGACTCATGGTCCAGCAGGCATGGACAGGGACGTTACCTTTCTTTCACGGGCCCATTGGGTCACTCTTCTGGCAGCTGGGAAGGATGCAGGACAAGTTGCAGTAGTGTTGGAGGTTGTTCCACCACCACGCCTCCAAAATGCTACTATTGGTTGTGACACACCTCTCTCCTCCACCCCCTCCTCTTCTTCTTCCTCCATGGCCTCTTCCAGTGCTCTGTCCTCAGAACCAGCGGTGCTCCGTAGGCGTTCCAGGGGCTACGCAAGTACGCAGGCAAAACGATGCCATGCCGTGCTTGCGCTGGTTTGTTTGGGGGACAGGAGCCACACTGGGGCGCATGTTTTGTCAGCTCTGCAGGGGCAGGCCGAGAGGTGGTTGACGCCACGCCAACTTAAGCCAGGAATGGTGGTTTGCGACAATGGCACCAACCTCCTCTCCACCCTCCGACAGGGACAACTGACCCATGTGCCCTGTGTAGCTCACGTCCTTAAAATTTGTAACAAAACACTGCGCTATTCTTATCAAAAAGTAAATAAAAACCACAAAGAAGAGCTGCTAACACATCACCGGGGTATCAAGTGTAAAATAAACAATATTGTAAAAAAGTGTAGCGCTTCTCATAACATCAGCCAATAAATCTCATAGATCTTACATATAAGTGTAAAATTACACTATAAAGTAGTGCTCGTGATATATAAATTTTTGACATAAATCATATATATAAGTGACTCAAAAAGTATCCAAGTAATGAAGTGAAAGAAAAAAACAAAAAAACAAAAAACAAAGAAACAACAAAGTCCCAAAAAACAAAGTCTTTTGTGTGTGATGTATGATCCACAAACGTGAAATAGATTGCACCTCCTTTTAAAGATTCATACATTAATCGTGTGAAGTTCCCATCACCAGGCGAATTGGAGGCTTACCGGAGATGTTGGATCCTCACAAATTTACATTTGGGGGATCGTACAAGCTTTTTGCAACTATATGCAAATCCTCACAGCAGCAGTTAACCAGGGGGACTTCAAATGTGGGTGATCTCTTCATAGGTTACAAGGTATTTTGACTCCAACCAGATATATCCAAAAACGGTTTAAGAACATAAGAAAAAGAAGCAGGGACCAAACATAGCGTAATTCCGTTTTTATAGAAATAGATAAAAAATAAAAGTACAAAACTCACATGTATAAAGTGGTTTGTGCGCTTAACAAGATAAAACAAAGTTGCAGCAGAGTCCCGACGCGTTTCGTCGTAGAAGACGTCATCTGGGGTACTACTCGGCTGCAGCTTACACACTTAAATACCAAACCCTCAATTAGGCACGATTCGTTCGGCCCGTGTCACCGGGATTCATTTCCGGTGTGAAATGGCCGTCAACCCGCGTTCCACGCCTCGTTATGAACCCGTTCGGATAAACCAGGCTTAACATATATTAAATTAGATTATCCAAAGGTCAAACGTTAATGGCTGTAGTGGACCTCTTATAAAAAATAAGCATCGGATTGAAAAAACGGCTAAGACGATAGCAAAAAGCTATAAATCGAATCATATTTTTCCCGGAAAGACAAACAAATGTTTCCGGGTTTAGTATATGTTTAAGCCAATTACAACAGCAGCAGCAAAAAGGCGCGAACGCAAAGGCGTTCTTCACGATCGTCAGTCAGCCAATCAATCAATCGACCGTAAAGCGATAACCTTCGTGACCAAACGCAAGATAAATACGGACGTCCCACATCCGGCTTACATGGTTCGCAAACACATATGAGATAGAACGCGTCGCATAACGTGACCATCTCTCGATAGGGGAAGTGAGTCGAACGTAATCTCATCATTTCAAAAGTATATAAGACATAAAAAAGTAAATAAAAACGGGCGGAACGTAGTGCCTACCGGGGTTGGAACAACTTTCTTATATTATATTACAACATTAAAATAACATAACATATATGGCAAAAAACATGTCACATTCCCGAGCTAACGTTCTCCAGCTATACATATCTCATCTATATGGACAGGCATTTATCTGGTACCAATGATACCAAACAGTAAATATTTTTATTATTTCATAGCAATAACTATACTTAATTAATCTGAGACATAGCTATTGATATAGAGCTCGACTATCTTTATATATGTTTTTTCTGACTACATATTACAAGGCGTACATAACAATGCCCTAATGACGACATCAAATGTCTATCCGTCACATAACGGCGTCTAAATAATTGGAACAAAGAATGGAAAACCCTAAATCAGCGGCAAAAAAATCATAAGGCATACAGTTCTGGTATATAAACTGATGTTAAAGCATTTGACCGGACATAAATGTCACTGTCTCAGCCCTCATTGATGAACGCATTAATATCCCACTCCACATTAAGTCCAAAGGGGAAGTAGGATTTAATAGTGTATATCCAGTAAGTCTCCAATCTGGACACACCCCTGGTCATAGCTCCTCCCCTCCATGGTGGTGTATATTTATCAATGACCAGGAATTGTGTTCCAGTGGGATCACTGTTGTGATGCTCCTTGGAGTGCCTCGGAACAGTATGCTTTGAATCCCTACTTTTTATAAGGGCTATATGCCTGGTTTGGTATTTAAGTGTGTAAGCTGCAGCCGAGTAGTACCCCAGATGACGTCTTCTACGACGAAACGCGTCGGGACTCTGCTGCAACTTTGTTTTATCTTGTTAAGCGCACAAACCACTTTATACATGTGAGTTTTGTACTTTTATTTTTTATCTATTTCTATAAAAACGGAATTACGCTATGTTTGGTCCCTGCTTCTTTTTCTTATGTTCTTAAACCGTTTTTGGATATATCTGGTTGGAGTCAAAATACCTTGTAACCTATGAAGAGATCACCCACATTTGAAGTCCCCCTGGTTAACTGCTGCTGTGAGGATTTGCATATAGTTGCAAAAAGCTTGTACGATCCCCCAAATGTAAATTTGTGAGGATCCAACATCTCCGGTAAGCCTCCAATTCGCCTGGTGATGGGAACTTCACACGATTAATGTATGAATCTTTAAAAGGAGGTGCAATCTATTTCACGTTTGTGGATCATACAAAGACATCACACACAAAAGACTTTGTTTTTTGGGACTTTGTTGTTTCTTTTTTTTTTTTTTCTTTCACTTCATTACTTGGATACTTTTTGAGTCACTTATATATATGATTTATGTCAAAAATTTATATATCATGAGCACTACTTTATAGTGTAATTTTACACTTATATGTAAGATCTATGAGATTTATTGGCTGATGTTATGAGAAGCGCTACACTTTTTTACAATATAGCTCACGTCCTTAACCTGGTGGTGCAGCGGTTCTTGGGCAGGTACCTGGGATTACAGGATGTCCTGAAGCAGGCCAGGAAAGTCTGTGTGCATTTCTGCCGATCATTTAATGCCTGTGCTCGGCTGGCTGAGCTCCAAAAGGAGTTGAACCTGCCCAAGAACCGCCTTATATGTGACATGCCCACCAGGTGGAACTCAACGTTGGCCATGCTGCAGCAGCTGCACAAGCAGCAGAGGGCCATCAATGAGTACCTGTGCGACTACGGCACCAGGACTGGGTCAGGGGAGCTCGGTTTTTTCTCACCACGCCAGTGGGGCATGATCAGGGATGCATGCACTGTCCTGTCACCGTTTGAGGAGGCCACAAGGATGGTGAGCAGTAACAGTGCATGCATCAGTAACACTGTACCTCTTGTCCCCCTCTTGGAGCATACGCTGCTTGGAATAATGGACAGGGCACTTGAGGCAGAACAGAGGCAGGAAGAGGAGGACTTCCTTGCCTCTCAAGGCCCCCTTTATCCAGACAGTGTTCCTGCTGTGCCACCCATCACACAGGAAGAGGATGAAGAGGAGGAGGAGGATGATTGTGTCAGCATGGAGGTGGAGGCTGGCACTCAGCATCAGCAGCAGCAACAGTCTTGTAGGGATGATTTACAGTCCCAAGAAACCCGTGGACTTGTACGTGGCTGGGAGGAGGTAGCTGCGGATCATGTTGTCCTTACTGACCCAGAGGACTCCGGACTGAATGCCTCAGCTAACCTACGCTGCATGGCCTCCCTGATCCTGCAAAGCCTGGCTGACCACTCTCCTTGATCCACGGTACAAGGGTAAGGTTGCCGACCTTATCTTGCCATCGCAGAGTGAGCAGAGGATGAGACATCTCTGGGAGGCCTCGCAGAAAGGTCTGTGCAACGCGTTCCCAGAGACTCGGAGGTTACAAACTCCTGGTCCTGGACAACGTGTTGCTGAGGCATCGGTCAGAAGGAGCGGTGGAGAAGGTGGCCGTCTGACCGATGCTTTCAGACAATTTTTTAGTCCGCAGCCCCAAGGTATGATCAGTTACAGCAACCATCGCCAGCATCTGATTTACATGGTGCAGGAATACCTAGGGGCAAGGTCAGACTTGGATACCTTTCCCACCGAAAATCCTCTGGCTTACTGGGTCTTGAGGATGGATCACTGGCCAGAGCTTGCACAGTATGCAATTGAGCTACTGGCCTGTCCTACATCCAGCGTTCTTTCGGAACACACCTTCAGTGCTGCTGGTGGCTTTGTTACCGATCACAGGGTGCGCCTGTCCACCAAATCAGTTGATCGACTGACCTTCATCAAGATGAATCAGTCTTGGATCACCCACAGCTACCAAGCACCTGAAGCTGATGTAACCGAATATTTTTTTTTGAAATATCACATCCCTTCAAGACTGCCTATGCTGATGCTAAGTGACTGTCCTGTTATGTTGATTGTCTATCCTCTTCCTCCTCCGCTGATATGTTGGAAGAACATTTCTGGTTCTGGGTGATGCCATCAGCCCAATTTTTCTGCCCCTGTTTAACAGGGGCGTTTAATTACAATTTTTGATGCAATGCTTTGCAGCAGGGCTAATTCCTGCACTAAAACTAGAATATATGGGAGAGGTTGCAGTGTCGTGGCACCAGCACCAGTGCCTAAGGCCCAATTTTTCTGCCCCTGTTTAACAGGGGCGTTTAATTACAATTTTTGATGCAATGCTTTGCAGCAGGGCTAATTCCTGCACTCAAACTAGAGTATATGGGAGAGGTTGCAGTGTCGTGACACCAACACCAGTGCCTAAGGCCCAATTTTTCTGCCCCTGTTTAACAGGGACATGTAATTACAATTCTTGATATAATATTTCACAGGAGGGCCCGTTCCTGTGCCCACCCAGAGTAACTGTGAGGACTTATAGTGTTGTGGCACCAGCACCACAACCACCAAAGGTCAATTTTTCTACCACTGTTCAACAATGGCATGTAATTACAATTCTTGATATAATCGTTCACATCAGGGCGCTCCAGCACCCACCAAGAGTCACTTTGAGGGCTTACAATGTTGTGGCAAAACCAACACCTTGTTCCGCCATTTCTGCAGAGCATATAGGGCAGGCCCCTACTTTCAAACATCCAACTTACAAACATCTCCTACTTGCAAACGGAAGGAGACAACAGCAAGTGAGATGAAAAAAGATGGACGACAAAACAAATTATACAGGGGTGATAACCCTTCCCTATGTTTTCCAAAAAGCTTAAAAATAGTTTTTTTGACTGGAGCTACACTTTAAAAATGTACCGGTTGAAAATTACAAACAGATTCAACTTAACACAACAAACCTACACAGTCCCTGTCTTGTTTGCACCGCCTATATACTGCTGTTCTGAGTATATAGGGCCTGGGGGCCACACGCATTTCCTTTTTTTAATATGGGTACGGGGTTCCCCTTAATATGCGTACAAGACCCAAAGGGGCTGGTAATGGGCAGGGTGGGCTACCCATGCCATTTTTCTCAATGATTTTCAACCATATTGCAGGAACCAGATATAACATTAAAACCGCAAGCAGTTTTAAATGACGTTATTTCTGTTAAATGTCATTTTGTGCAGGGACTGTTCTAAACACGGGAAACACGTGGCACTTCACAGGCATACTACAGACACCCCCCAGGCACGATATTTAAAGGAATATTTCACTTTTTTTTTCCCTTTAATCGTCATTAAAATCAGTGCTCCCGCCAAAACGGCCATTTTTAAAAACATTTTAGGCATTGACCCATGTCCCCTGGGGCAGGAGCCAGGTCCCCAAACCCTTTTTAGGACAGCATCTTGCATATTAGCCGGTAAAATTAGCACTTTTATTTTCGAACGTTCGAGTCCCATAGACTTCAATGGGGTTCTAAAGTTCGTACGAATTTGGGGTCCGTTCGAAAGTTCTGGTGCGAACCGAACCGGGGGGGTGTTCGGCTCATCCCTACTTGCCAACATTGGTCAATAACATTTGCAGTGAAGTAGTGGCAGATGTGTTCTTCGTAAATATTAAACATGCAGTGGAGTTGTTTTTAGATGAAACTGTGACACATTTACTGTATATGAATAGTGCAGAAAATATTGGGTTTTAATTTAGTCATGGCCTAAACCTCTATATTGGGCATCATTAAATTGCGGGCCACGGCATCATGACTGACTCTCTGTCAGTCCCACTGTGCCGTGCAGCTGTCACCACTGTCATCCTCATAGCCCACAGCAGGAGGCGGGGATAGTTCTGCACGGAGGGTTTGCTTCCCAAGTTCACAGACAGGTAATTGATTTTAAGTGCAGTCCTTGCAACCAATCACCAGCTTGCAGCTCCTTCCCTCTGTCCAGACTCGCTGTGTCTCCCACTCTCCCCTGTCTGTGTAAGGTAAGATGGGAGAGGGTGTGTAATGTGAACAAAGAATGCAGCGCTCTGAAAGAATGATCAAATTAATTCCAAGGTAGTACTGTATGCATAAAACAATGCTATTTATTCCATAAAGTTAATAGATGGTTGAACAGTCAGAGTTAAAAATAAATGGTGATGAACGTTTCCAGTGACCTCGGAGTGGATATAGGGGGAAACAATCATCCGGGATGCTTGCTTGGAGATGGTTTAAATATCAATCACCATCCAAGGAAATGGAGGGGAGAAAATTCAGTTCCCAGAGGGGCTACTGGCAAAACCTGCCAGCTCCAGGTGGATGCTAGATGGTGGTCAGCAAGATGGATGGAAATGGAAAGGCAACCTGTGTGATGGAAATGGCCCCAGAGGGAACGACCAAGCTGAGCAGAGTCGATACTCTCAGTACACCTGCGTGCCTTCTGTCACGTCAATGCCAAAAATCTGGCAGACACTGAACTAATGGATAATCCCCAGTCCCAACTCAATGATGATATCTTAAGGATTCTAGAAGATTTGTGGATTGAGAGCAACATAGTCAAACATCAGGCCCTGTTTTAGATCCAGAAATAATACACACATCTTTTAGGCCCAATGTTTAACCCCACACACTCCAATGGTCCCTATATTGAGACCTTTTATCAAGCAGTATACAAGGAGCTCACACAGATTTGCGATGCTCCCAATAAAAAAGGTATCCACAATCTGACAACAGCGGAGCATCAGGCACTCAAACAATTAACATCCAATAAAGATATAATAATAAAGCAAGCAGACAAAGGAGGCAGCTTAGTCGTCCAGAATAGGTTAGAATACATTAAGAAAGCCCATCAGCTTTTGGCAGATACTAATACATATTTAAAACTCTCTTTGGACCCTTTGCCAGGGTATCTAATTTAATTAAAAGCTCTGTTTGATGTAGCCTGGAAGGAAGGGGTGCTGAATTCAATCGAAAGACGGTTTTTACTTAAACACGTCTACAGCACCCCATTTTTCTATCACCTTCCTAAAATCCAAAAGACAACTACCAATCCCCCTGGAAGACCCATAATAGCTAGCACAAATAGTTTTACCAGTGGCCTTTCGATGTATATAGATTTCTTTCTGCAGTCTAAATTGTGCAGATTAGGGATTCTAGGCCCATCATAGAGATTCTTAAGCAGTACACATGGAAAGATACGTGTATATATATATATATATATATATATACACGTATATATGAGCCTCACTAGACGTTACATCCCTTTACACCTCTATACCTCATGAGATAAGTCTAGCAGCTGTACTATATTTTCTCAATAAACATGGAGACATTAATTACAAACAATAACAATTTTTGTTAGACAGTATCCAATTATGTTTGACACACAATTATTTTACGATTCTGGATCATTTTGTCTTACAATTTATGGGCATGGCCATGGTGACCAATTTCACCCCAGTATATGGCTATCTTACCATGGCCATTGGGAGGAGGGGTATATCTGGACGGACAATCCGTACTCTATTGGAGGTACATTGACAACACTGTGCTCATCTGGAGTGGCCATTGGGAGGAGGGGTATATCTGGACGGACAATCCGTACTCTAAAGGAGGTACATTGATGACATTGTGCGCATCTGGAGTGGTGGTCTGGACTTGTTCGCCTCCTTTATTGCCCATTGTTAGTGATGGCCGAACGGTTCGCCCGGCGGTCGTTTCGCGGCGAATTTCCGACATTCGCGGTCCGCACGTTCGAACGCCTTTTTCCGTCGTTCGCCGCGGCGGACTTACGTGTTTAATGTATACAAGAACTTTAACCTTTGGTGACACGTTTATCATGTGATACAGGACAGCCAATTGAGACATGACAGCACATGGACACTTGTACATTCCCCCTAACCTATAAATACACCCGATCCGGTGGCCATTTTACATTCTTTCTTCTGTTAAGATAGGGACAGGTTCCTGTGTGGAGTAGGGAGAGATAAACCACTAGCTATTTGGTACACAAAAGTTCTTTTCAGGACTGGTATAGGTGTTAGGTGTTGATAGGTTTGCTGTGCTGCTGATTCTTGCAGCAGCCTGAGTGTCTTTTGTTAGTTTAGAGAAAGGGAAAGGACGGTGTATGCTACAGGGACAGCCAGATTAGTCTTTCATCATCATCATCATCATCATCATCATTAGCTGTTACTATCAAGGTCCACAAAAGAGCTGTTCCAGTAACCACTAATCGTTCTCTTTTTTTGCCAATTTGTATAGGGACAGGAAGGAAGCAGTGTTGTCAGGCAGTGAGGGTAATTTTAAAGACTTGCTGTTATTATTAGTTCCACAAAGGTTCTTTTCAGGACTGGTATCAGTGGTACAGTAATAGGCTTGTACATGTATAATATTCTTTCTTCCAAATATAGAAAGGATATTATACTTGACTGCTGCCCTTCTGCTGCAGTCTGCTAAACATTCACAACTCACTTGTTCCACAAAAGTTCTTATAAGGACTGGTAACTTGGTATAGGGTGCTACGGTACATAGGCTTGAGTGCGGTACAGTCTGCTGTTCTGTAAGGACCGCTATCGGTCCACAATAGATAGGGTTGACGTGCACCACTGCTGACCGCTGCCCTATACTGCAGCAGTCCTTCAGCGGTATAGGGACTGACGTACAGTCTGCTAATCACTAACACACAACCTGCTTGTTCCACAAAAGTTCTTATAAGGACTGGTAACTTGGTATAGGGTGCTACGGTACATAGGCTTGAGTGCGGTACAGTCTGCTGTTCTGTAAGGACCGCTATCGGTCCACAATAGATAGGGTTGACGTGCACCACTGCTGACCGCTGCCCTATACTGCAGCAGTCCTTCAGCGGTATAGGGACTGACGTACAGTCTGCTAAACACTAATACACAACCTGCTTGGTCCACAAAAGTTCTTATAAGGACTGGTAACTTGGTATAGGGTGCTACGGTACATAGGCTTGAGTGCGGTACAGTCTGCTGTTCTGTAAGGACCGCTATCGGTCCACAATAGATAGGGTTGACGTGCACCACTGCTGACCGCTCACCTATACTGCAGCAGTCCTTCAGCGGTATAGGGACTGACGTACAGTCTGCTAATCACTAACACACAACCTGCTTGTTCCACAAAAGTTCTTATAAGGACTGGTAACTTGGTATAGGGTGCTACGGTACATAGGCTTGAGTGCGGTACAGTCTGCTGTTCTGTAAGGACCGCTATCGGTCCACAATAGATAGGGTTGACGTGCACCACTGCTGACCGCTGCCCTATACTGCAGCAGTCCTTCAGCGGTATAGGGACTGACGTACAGTCTGCTAAACACTAACACACAACCTGCTTGGTCCACAAAAGTTCTTATAAGGACTGGTAACTTGGTATAGGGTGCTACGGTACATAGGCTTGAGTGCGGTACAGTCTGCTGTTCTGTAAGGACCGCTATCGGTCCACAATAGATAGGGTTGACGTGCACCACTGCTGACCGCTGCCCTATACTGCAGCAGTCCTTCAGCGGTATAGGGACTGACGTACAGTCTGCTAAACACTAATACACAACCTGCTTGGTCCACAAAAGTTCTTATAAGGACTGGTAACTTGGTATAGGGTGCTACGGTACATAGGCTTGAGTGCGGTACAGTCTGCTGTTCTGTAAGGACCGCTATCGGTCCACAATAGATAGGGTTGACGTGCACCACTGCTGACCGCTCACCTATACTGCAGCAGTCCTTCAGCGGTATAGGGACTGACGTACAGTCTGCTAATCACTAACACACAACCTGCTTGTTCCACAAAAGTTCTTATAAGGACTGGTAACTTGGTATAGGGTGCTACGGTACATAGGCTTGAGTGCGGTACAGTCTGCTGTTCTGTAAGGACCGCTATCGGTCCACAATAGATAGGGTTGACGTGCACCACTGCTGACCGCTGCCCTATACTGCAGCAGTCCTTCAGCGGTATAGGGACTGACGTACAGTCTGCTAATCACTAACACACAACCTGCTTGTTCCACAAAAGTTCTTATAAGGACTGGTAACTTGGTATAGGGTGCTACGGTACATAGGCTTGAGTGCGGTACAGTCTGCTGTTCTGTAAGGACCGCTATCGGTCCACAATAGATAGGGTTGACGTGCACCACTGCTGACCGCTGCCCTATACTGCAGCAGTCCTTCAGCGGTATAGGGACTGACGTACAGTCTGCTAAACACTAATACACAACCTGCTTGGTCCACAAAAGTTCTTATAAGGACTGGTAACTTGGTATAGGGTGCTACGGTACATAGGCTTGAGTGCGGTACAGTCTGCTGTTCTGTAAGGACCGCTATCGGTCCACAATAGATAGGGTTGACGTGCACCACTGCTGACCGCTCACCTATACTGCAGCAGTCCTTCAGCGGTATAGGGACTGACGTACAGTCTGCTAATCACTAACACACAACCTGCTTGTTCCACAAAAGTTCTTATAAGGACTGGTAACTTGGTATAGGGTGCTACGGTACATAGGCTTGAGTGCGGTACAGTCTGCTGTTCTGTAAGGACCGCTATCGGTCCACAATAGATAGGGTTGACGTGCACCACTGCTGACCGCTCACCTATACTGCAGCAGTCCTTCAGCGGTATAGGGACTGACGTACAGTCTGCTAATCACTAACACACAACCTGCTTGTTCCACAAAAGTTCTTATAAGGACTGGTAACTTGGTATAGGGTGCTACGGTACATAGGCTTGAGTGCGGTACAGTCTGCTGTTCTGTAAGGACCGCTATCGGTCCACAATAGATAGGGTTGACGTGCACCACTGCTGACCGCTGCCCTATACTGCAGCAGTCCTTCAGCGGTATAGGGACTGACGTACAGTCTGCTAAACACTAATACACAACCTGCTTGGTCCACAAAAGTTCTTATAAGGACTGGTAACTTGGTATAGGGTGCTACGGTACATAGGCTTGAGTGCGGTACAGTCTGCTGTTCTGTAAGGACCGCTATCGGTCCACAATAGATAGGGTTGACGTGCACCACTGCTGACCGCTGCCCTATACTGCAGCAGTCCTTCAGCGGTATAGGGACTGACGTACAGTCTGCTAAACACTAATACACAACCTGCTTGGTCCACAAAAGTTCTTATAAGGACTGGTAACTTGGTATAGGGTGCTACGGTACATAGGCTTGAGTGCGGTACAGTCTGCTGTTCTGTAAGGACCGCTATAGGTCCACAATAGATAGGGTTGACGTGCACCACTGCTGACCGCTCACCTATACTGCAGCAGTCCTTCAGCGGTATAGGGACTAAGAGTTTTGTCACAGGGTCATTTAAAAAATGACATGCAGAGGAAGAGGCAGGCCCTTCCGCAGGGGTGGTAGGGGTAGGGCAGGAGCAACAGGCTTGAGCCAAAGTGGGAAGTTGCAGAAGGTGCGTTCAATTACTTTAAAGGATGCACCAGACTTGGTTGAGTGGCTCGCTCAGCCTTACTCTTCTGCACCCTCCTCATCCTCTCGATCTGCACCCTCTTCTTCACTCTCTGCTATGTGCACCCCCAAAGACACTACCACCAACAACACGACCACCACCACCACCACCACATACCTTCCGCTTGAGTCACTGGAATTATTTTCCGATCCATATCAAGAGGACATTTCTGATGCGCAGCCACTCTTGGTATTGGATCAGGAAGAGGAGGTAGCAACAAGCGCTACTCAGCAGTCTGACGCCAGTACCCAGATCAGCCCAAGGAGGAGGTTGGTCCCCGGTGTTGCTGCCTACTCTACTTATAGCGGTGGGGAAGGTGACGTTGATGATGACGTGTCTAGTGATGTCACGTGGGTGCCCACAAGAGAGGAAGAGGAGGGGAGTTCAGAGGGAGATATGGACCAGCAGATAGGGAGGAGAAGCAGCAATGACTTACATTGCACAGCAGGGACAAAGCAGACTGCAAATGTATCAGGAGCGAGTCATCGACCATGTACGGTCACATCTGGCGCTCCCAGGACACCGGCACATGGCTCCGCAGTGTGGGCTTTTTTTAACGTGTCCGCTGCTGACAATAGCGTTGCCATCTGCAATCTTTGCAGTCAACGCGTTAGTCGCGGTAAGCCCAATACTCACCTAGGGACGACCGCCTTAAGAAGGCACATGAGCAGCCATCACCGAGCCCAGTGGGAGCAACGGAACACACAAAGCCACACTGCAGGCTCTCACCGTCCAGCCTCGTCTTCTACTTCTCCTTCTCCTCTCTCCTCACAATTGTCCTCCACTCCACCTTCCATCACGCCAAGCTCACATTTTTCTGCAAAAAGGCAGGCTTCCGTGGGCCTAATGTTTGAGCGTAAAAAAATGATGACGCCGGATAACCCTCTTGCCCAACGGTTGGCGGCTGGCTTGTCAGAACTCATAGCCCGCCAACTACTGCCATATAAACTGGTGGACTCGGAGGCCTTTCGCAAATTTGTGGCCATTGGAACACCACAATGGAAGGTCCCAGGAAGGAAGTATTTCTCAGAGAAGGGCATCCCAGAGCTATATGGCCATGTTCAGCGGCAAGTGAATGTATCTCTGGCACACAGTGTCGGTGCCAAGATACATCTGACCACAGACACGTGGTCTAGCAAACACGGGCAGGGAAGGTATATCAGTTTTACTGCCCACTGGGTGAACCTTCTGACGGCCGTCAAGCATGTAACCCGTGGCACCCGTGTAGATTTGGTTTTACCGCCACGGATTGCATGCAGGCCTGACTCTTCTTCTCCTCCTCCTACTCCATCCTCCTCCCTCTCCTCCTCAGCTGCCTCCTCCTTTTCCGCTGCTAGCGTCTCTTCCACTGCACCGCCCAAGCTCCCCAGAACCTATTCCACATGCCAGGTGAGACGTTGCCATGCCGTGCTGCGTCTGTTGTGCCTGGAAGCAAAGAGCCACACTGGCCCGGCACTCCTTTCAGCTTTGCGTTCACAGGCAGATGAGTGGCTAACACCGCTCAATTTGACAGTTGGTAAAGTGGTGTGTGACAACGGTGCCAATCTGCTTAGCGCATTGAAACAGGGCAAAATCACGCACGTGCCGTGCATGGCACACGTCTTAAACTTGGTCGTGCAGCGATTCCTTGTCAAATACCCTGGGGTCCAGGACATCTTGCGGCAGGCAAGGAAAATCTCGGCCCATTTCAGAAGATCTTACACGGCCATGGCTCGCCTTGCTGACATTCAGCGGCGACACCATCTGCCGGTCAGACGTCTTATTTGCGATTGCCCGACGCGATGGAACTCAACCTTCTATATGCTTGATAGGCTGCTCCAGCAGAAACGTGCAGTTAACGTCTACCTGTATGAACTCTGCGAAAGAAACGGTTCTGGGGAGCTGGGTTTTTTTTCACCGCGCCAGTGGCTGCTCATGCGCGACACATGCAGACTTCTGCGGCCATTTGAGGAGATCACCAAACTGGTCAGTCGCAGCCATGGCGCCATCAGTGACATGGTACCTTATGCCTTCTTTCTGGAGCGTGCATTGCGTCGTGTCATTGATCAGGCTGTGGAGGAGCAGGAGCGGGAAGATGAGGAAGTCGCAATGCTGGATGAATTCCCAGGGGGGGCTACTCTATCTGAGACAAGTCAACAACAGGAGTCTGATGAGGAGTCAGAGGAGGATGGTGCCGGGGCGGATGAGCAGGAGCAAGAAGAGCATGCTTTAAACCTTTCTGGGATCCCTGTTGTGCGAGGATGGGGAGAGGAGAATGAAGAGGACGACATTATCCTGGATGATGAGCAGGAGCCAGGCCACCACACCGCTTCCACTTTAGTGCAAATGGGGGCCTTCATGCTCCAGTGTTTTAATAGGGACCCCCGTATAAAAAGCATGAGGGTCAAGGACCAGTACTGGGTGGCAACGTACTTAGACCCCCGGTACAAACACAAAATGGCGGAAATGTTACCGCCGTCGCAGAGGGCTGTCAGAATGCAGCACTTCCAGGCCTTGCTTCGAGAAATGCTGCATTCTGCTTTTGCGTGCGCTGGCAGAGGAGCAATTCCCACTCCCAGAGAAGGATTTGCGGGTACCAATCCAACAGCGCCTGCAAGAAGAGGCCGGTTTGAAGATGTGTTGGTGACTTCGGATATGAGGTCATTCTTTCAGCCGACCCATCGACAGGTGTCATCCGGATCCAGCATCAGGGAACGCCTAGACCGTCAGGTGTCCGACTACATTGGGTTAACGGCCGATGTGGACGCTCTGAGGAGTGATGAACCCCTAGACTACTGGGTGGGCAGGCTTGACCTCTGGCCAGAGCTTGCCCAATTTGCAATCGAACTGTTGGCTTGCCCCTCATCCAGTGTCCTGTCCGAAAGGACGTTCAGCGCAGCAGGGGGGATTGTGACCGATAAGCGTACTCGCCTAGCTCACCACAGTGTTAACTACCTCACATTTCTAAAAATGAATGAGGCATGGATCTCGGAGGAATTCAACACATGTGATCAGTAGACCATGTATATGTCTATAAACAATTTTTGGAATCAAGCACACAGACCTTCTTAATTCATTTGGCTCACTTCCCTGACCCAAAAAAGCACACCGTACTATATGCCCCTACCCTCCTCTTTGAAGAGGTTGAGCGGTGTCATATTTCTACTGGGGCTGCTTATTATGAGGGGTTCCCACCATCCCTGTGCTGTGCTGACTTCCTCCTGGGTGTTCTTATTATGAGGGGCTCCCACCATCCCTGTGCTGTGCTGACTTCCTCCTGGGGGTTCTTATTATGAGGGGATCACACCATCCCTGTGCTGTGCTGACTTCCTCCTGGGGCTGCTTACGGTGCTGCTGTCAGCGCTGTATGTCACGGAGCTGCTGTCAGCGCTGTATGTCACGGAGCTGCTGTCAGCGCTGTATGTCACGGAGCTGCTGTCAGCGCTGTATGTCACGGAGCTGCTGTCAGCGCTGTATGTCACGGAGCTGCTGTCAGCGCTGTATGTCACGGAGCTGCTGTCAGCGCTGTATGTCACGGAGCTGCTGTCAGCGCTGTATGTCACGGAGCTGCTGTCAGCGCTGTATGTCACGGAGCTGCTGTCAGCGCTGTATGTCACGGAGCTGCTGTCAGCGCTGTATGTCACGGTGCTGCTGTCAGCGCTGTATGTCACGGAGCTGCTGTCAGCGCTGTATGTCACGGAGCTGCTGTCAGTGCTGTATGTCACGGAGCTGCTGTCAGCGCTGTATGTCACGGAGCTGCTGTCAGCGCTGTATGTCACGGAGCTGCTGTCAGCGCTGTATGTCACGGTGCTGCTGTCAGCGCTGTATGTCACGGAGCTGCTGTCAGCGCTGTATGTCACGGAGCTGCTGTCAGCGCTGTATGTCACGGAGCTGCTGTCAGCGCTGTATGTCACGGAGCTGCTGTCAGCGCTGTATGTCACGGAGCTGCTGTCAGCGCTGTATGTCACGGTGCTGATGTCAGTGCTCTGTATTACGGTGCTGCTGTCAGTGCTCTGTATCTCCTGCACCCTCTTGTTTGCCTACCCTGGTCCCTGACCTTCCCTCTCCTCCATTGCCTTCATTAGCTCCATAGTCCTGAATTGTCAGAACAATTTCCCAAATAAAAAAAAAATGCTTGTAGTTATCGATCCCAAATTCACCTCATACATGTATTATGCTATTGTCCAGGTGGTGGGACTACGTGCTACCCCCTAATAATTACCCCGTGGCCGCAAATTCGACCTAAAGGTTTGCGAAATTCGCCTCCCATTGAAGTCAATGGAGCCCGCGGCGAACGGTCGTTTTCGCGAACGTTTGTGTCCGTTCGCGTTTCGCGTTCGCGAAACGTCCCGTCGGAAGTTCGTCCATCACTACCCATTGTAACAACAATGTGTTTGGACTGTCGTTGACATATGTGATGGACCCTCATGAACTTGTCTTTTTGATTTTGGTCAGAACAGTATACGCTTACACAGCATACTTCAGGACACCTTTCCCTCCTTCATCTCTGGCACAGCATTGACGTCACAGAAGGCGCACTGAGAGTATCAACTCTGCTTGGCTTGGTCGTTCCCTCTGGTTTCCTTTCCATCCATCTTGCTGACCACCATCTAGCCAGGCATCCACCTGGAGGTTTTGCCAGCAGCCAGTACGCTCCCCCTCTGGGAACTGAATTTTCTCCCCTCCATTTCCTTGGATGGTGATTGATATTCAAACCATCTCCAACCAAGCCTCCCGGATGATTGTCACTGGTAACGTTCACCACCATTTATTTTAAACTCTGACTATTCAACCATCTTTTAACTTTATGGAATAAATAGCATTGTTTTATGTATACAGTACTATGTTGGAATTAATTTGATGAATCTTTCAGAGCACTGCATTCTGTGTTTTTTCTTTGACTGTCGCATCTCTTTTCATGCTGTGCTGGCTACACTGGGTCTGATCCACTCATCTAATTACCCATCATCAGAGCACTCTACTTGGCCCTTAAACTCGCAGCATTCCAGGTGTTCTGTGTGTTAATGTGAACAAATGCAGCTTAAGACAGTAATAGGGGGCTGAGGACAGTAATAGTGGGGAGCTGAGAGGAGCTGAGAACTGTAATGCAGGACTTAAACAGTAATGAGGGAGATAAGGAGAATTATGAGGTCTGAGGACAAGTATAAGGGGCCCAGGACAGTAAGAAGGGAGCTGAGGACAGTAAGGTGGGAGCTGAGGACAGTAATGGGGAGCTGAGGACAATAATGTGAAGGGGTCTGAGGACAGTAATGTGAAGGGAGACTGAGGACAGTAATGGGGGCTGAGGACAGTAATATGAGGACAGGCTGAGGACAGTAATGTAAGGCAAGGTGTGAGGTGTATGTATGCTTTGAGGGCCCGTTGGGGGGCGCATTTAAAGCCAGAGATCAGAGAGAAAATATGGAAAGGTGAGTATTTCGAGATTTTATCATTAACGCCATTGGAGAAGTTCAATCGGGATAGGGTTAAAGCGGATGAGAGAAAGAAAGAAGCGGAGGAGAAGCAGCGCTATTGGTTTATCCCTCGCACCCCAATTGCTTGTGTTGTTCTAGTCCTATGCCACAGGCAGCTGCAGCAGTTAAAGTCGGTGTGTTGTGCCCCCTGCACAGTGTTTACCTGAACTACCCCAATTACTGGGGTTGTTCTGGTGCTATACCACAGGCAGCTGCAGAAGTTACAGTCGGTGTATTGTGCCCCCTGCACAGTGTTTACCTGAAGCTACCCCAATTACTGTTGTTGTTCTGGTGCTATACCACAGGCAGCTGCAGCAATTACAGTCAGTGTATTGGTGTATTGTGCCACCTGCACAGTGTACACCTGAAGCTACCCCAATTGCTCGTGTTCTTCAGATTCTATACCACAGGCAGGCAGCTGCAGTAATTACACTACCCCAATTGCTAATGTTCTCATCTCCCTGCAGGCCATTAGTATATCTGGTAGGCCAACAAGAAGAGGCAGACAGTCACGAGCCAATAAAAGCGGGCAAGCAGGTTCTGTGTCTAGAGGCAACAATGGTGGTCATGGACACTGTGCATCGTCATCAGCACGTGGACATGGGACACGCTTGTCCTTATTTTCGGCAGCCGGACGTGTTGAGCTGCAACATGCCAAAGACATGGTAGAGTGGATGACCAAGTCCTCCTCATCCTCCTCATCCTCTCTTACCCAGGCTCGGGGTACTGGCAAAGCAGCTGGCAATGCGGCCTCTTCCCTCATCTCATTGGCATCAGTCACTCCTTCCCTAGACCCACCATGTCCTCCTTAGCAGTCCCCCGAACTGTTTGAGCACAGTGTTGGGTACATGCTCCAGGAGGATGCCCAATGTTTTGAAGGCTCTGATGATGATATCCAGCTAGAGGAAGGCAGTAGCGTGAGCCCAGAGAGAGGGGATGCCCAAGAAGGGCAGCAATCTGGCAGTCATGTTCCACCAGCTGCAGTATACTGCCAGGTTTGCTCCAGTGATGAAGAGGGAGGGGATGATGAGGTCACTGACTCCACGTGGGTGCATGATAGGAGAGAGGAGGAGGAGGAGGAGGAGGAGGAGGCACATCTCCAAAGAGGCAGGGTGCCCTCCAGGGGCCAGCTTAAGGGCAGCACACCGACTGAATCCGCCTGTGCAGGGCGCTGCCTATGCACGCTATTCCAAAAGTTCTTTGGTGTGGGCCTTTTTTGAGACTAGAGCATCAGATCGCACTGCTGCTATTTGCAACATATGTCTCAAGCGTATCTCACACGGCCAAAACATCAGCCGCTTGGGCACCACATGCTTGACCAGATATATGTTGACTTGTCATGCAGTTCGTTGGCAAGTGTACCTTAAAGACCCACACCAAAGAACAAAGCGGACCTCTCCTTGCTCCTCATCAGCTGAGATCTTCAACCCCACTATACCTTCAGTCCTCTCTTAAACCTGCACTGAGAGGAATGAAGGTGTATAATTAGGTGTGTCACAGTCAAGTACTTGCGGGCACTCTGCTAGCAGTACACTGACGTCTGATTGTACCAGGCAAATTTCCCTGCCCCAGCTGCTGGACCGTCGAAAGAAGTTCACTCCCAGCAATCCACATGCCCAGTTGTTGAATGCTAGCTTGCTAGCACTTCAACTGCTGCCTTTTCAGTTGGTAGACTCGGCCCCCTTCCGTGAGTTTGTGCAATGTGCGGTTCCTCAGTGGCAGGTCCCCAAACACCACTTTTTCTCTCGGAAGGTTCCGGCTCTCTACCAGCATGTGGAAGGCAATGTCCATGCCTTGCTGGACAGGGTGGTCAGTGGTAAGGTGCATATTACCGATGACTCATGGTCCAGCAGGCATGGACAGGGACGTTACCTATCTTTCACGGCCCATTGGGTCACTCTTCTGGCAGCTGGGAAGGATGCAGGACAAGGTGCAGTAGTGTTGGAGGTTGTTCCGTCACCACGCCTCCAAAATGCTACTGCTGGTTGTGACACACCTCTCTCCTCCACCCCCTCCTCTTCTTCTTCCTCCATTGCCTCTTCCAGTGCTCTGTTCTCTGAACCAGCGGTGCTTCGTAGGCGTTCAAGGGGCTACGCAAGTACGCAGGCAAAAAGATGCCATGCCGTGCTTGCACTAGTTTGTTTTGGGGACAGGAACCACGCCAGTGGGGCATGATCAGGGATGCATGTACTGTCCTGTCACCATTTGAGGAGGCCACGAGGATGGAGAGCAGTAACAGTGCATGCATCAGTGACACTGTACCTCTTGTCCACCTGTTGGAGCATACGCTGCGTGGAATAATGGACAAGGCACTTGAGGCAGAACAGAGGGAGGAAGAGGAGGACTTCCTTGCCTCTCAAGGCCCCCTTTATCCAGACAGTATTCCTGCTGTCCCACCCATCACACAAGAAGAGGACAAGGAGGAGGAGGATTGTGTCAGCATGGAGGTGGAGCCTGGCACTCAGCATCATCAGCAGCAGCAGCAGTCTTTTAGTCTTTTACAGTCCCAAGAAACACGTGAACTTGTACGTGGCTGGGAGGAGGTGGCTGCGGATCATGTTGTCCTTAGTGACCCAGAGGACTCCGGACCGAATGCCTCAGCTAAGCTACGCTGCATGGCCTCCCTGATCCTGCAAAGCCTGCGGAAGGATCCTCGTATTCTTCGGATCAAGGAGAGGGACCATTACTGGCTGGCCACTCTCCTTGATCCACGGTACAAGGGTAAGGTTGCGGACCTTATCTTGCCATCGCAGAAGGAGCAGAGGATGAGACATCTCCGGGAGACCTTGCAGAAAGGTCTGTGCAACGCGTTCCCAGAGACTGGGAGGTTACAAACTCCTGGGCCTGGACAACGTTTTGCTGAGGCTTCGGTCAGTCACAGAAGGAGCGGTGGAGAAGGTGGCTGTCTGACCGATGCATTCAGACAATTTTTTAGTCCGCAGCCCCAAGGTATGATCGGTTCCAGCAACCATCGCCAGTGTCTGATTTACATGGTGCAGGAATATCTAGGGGCAAGGTCAGACTTGGACACCTTTCCCACCGAAAATCCTCTGGCTTACTGGGTCTTGAGGATGGATCACTGGCCAGAGCTTGCGCAGTATGCAATTGAGCTACTGACCTGTCCTGCATCCAGCGTTCTTCCGGAATGCACATTCAGTGCTGCTGGAGGCTTTGTAACCGATCACAGGGTGCGCCTGTCCACCGACTCAGTTGATCGACTGACCTTCATAAAGATGAATCAGTCTTGGATCACCACCAGCTACCAAACACCTGAAGCTGATGTAACTGAATAATTTTTTTTGAAATGTCACATCCCTTCAAGACTGCCTATGCTGATGCTGAGTGACTATCCTGTTATGCTGACTGACTATCCTCTTCCTCCCCAATGATCCTGCTGATAGCTTGGAAGAACATTTTTGGTTCTGGGCGCCGCCACCAGTGGCTAAGGCCCAATTTTTCAGCCCCTGTTTGACAGGGGCATGTAATTAAAATTTTTGATGCAATGCTTTGCAGCAGGGCTCATTCCTGCACTCCAACTAGAGTATCTGGGAGAGGTTGCAGTGTTGTGGCACCAGCACCAGTACCTAAGGCCCAATTGTTCAGCCCCTGTTTAACAGGGGCGTGTAATTAAAAACTTTGATGCAATACTTTGCAGCAGGACTCATTCCTGCTCTCCAACTAGAGTTTCTGTGAGGTGTTGCAGTGTTGTGGCACCAGTGCCTAAGGCCTTTCCTTTTTTTTATTTGGGTACGGGGTTCCCCTTAATTTCCGTACAAGATCCAAAGGGGCTGGTAATGGGCAGGGGGTCTACCCATGCCATTTTTCTCAATGATTTTCATCCGTATCGCCGGAACCAGACATTACATTAAAACCGCAAGCAGTGATTTTTTTTTCCGTTAGAAATGTCATTTTGTGCAGGGACTGTTCTAACACGGGAAACATGTGCCACTTCACAGGCATACTATAGACACCCACCAGACACGATATTTAAAGGAATATTTTACATTTTTTTTTTTACTTTAAGCATCATTAAAATCAGTGCTCCCGGAAAAAGGTCAGTTTTAAACGTTGTTTTTGCATTGATACATGTCCCCTGGGGCAGGAGCCAGGTCCCCAAACCCTTTTTAGGACAATAACTTGAATATTAGCCTTTAAAATTAGCACTTTTGATTTCAAACATTCGCGTCCCATAGACTTTAATGGGGTTCTAAAGTTCCTACGAATTTTCGGTCCGTTCACAGGTTCTGGTGCGAACCGAACCGGGGGGTGTTCAGCTCATCCCTACCAGTAAGGGTGGAAAAAATGGAGCAGTTACTAAGTAGGTATCCTAAAAAGGAGGCTAAGTTGTTGTTGAGCATTTTTTCTGTAGGTTTCCGTATCCCTTGCACATTGCCTGTTCCCCCAGTGTTGGGTAGTTTGAGGTCAGCCAAGTTGCATGCAGAGGTGGTATCTGAAACACTGCACAAGGAGGTTTCTTTGGGTAGAATGATGGGCCCCTTTTCTTCTCCTCCATTAGTGGATTTGGTGGTGTCCCCTTTGGATGTGGTTCCAAAAAAGGAACACAATAAGTCTCAGCTTATCCATCATCTTTCTCATCATCAGCGTCGTTCAGTCAATGATGCGATTGAACCTGCTCTGTGTGCAGTGTCGTATGCGTTGTTTGATAGGGCAGTAGCCTGGGTTCGTAGGTATGGCCGGGGTTCCCTCATGGCCAAGACAGACATTGTGGCCGCCTTTCCCCTGCTGCCAGTGCACCCGAATAGTTTGCATCTGCTGGGATGTTTTCGGCAAGGTGGGTACTTTGTGGATTGTTGTTTTACCATGGGTTGCACAATTTCTTGCTCCTTTTTGAAACGTTTAGCACATTCCTGGAAAAGGTTGTTGGGTTTGTATTGGGTTTGCCTTCTAGTCTTCACTATCTGGATAGAATCCTGGTGATAGGTCCTCTGGGGGACTTGGGTGATGCTGTTGGCTATGATCTAGCACATGTTCGACTGTTTTGGGGTGCGACTGGCGCCGGAAAAAACTGAAGCTCCATGTACGGAATTTAGTTTTTTGAGCATTGTTATTGATTTGATGGAGATAGAATGTTGGCTACCCCTCGATAAATTAACAAATCTGAGTGGGACCATTGAGGGAGTGTTAGACTGTAAAAAAAATCCAACTTCCTGCTCTACAGTCTCTGCTTGGAAAATGGAATTTGGTTGCCATATCACACCCATGGGGCGTAGGTGTAGGTTGGTGGTTGCTTCGGCTGGGGTTAAGTCCCCTCATTAGGTTAACCATTAGGTTGACCAGATATCATCGAGATGATTTAAAGGTTTGGGAGACGTTTTTGTCAACCTTCAATGGTTGATAAGTGTGGTTGGAATCGCCTGTATCTAACTTTAATTTAGAATTGTATACTGATGCAGAAGGATCGGCGGGCTTTGCTGCTTGCTTTCGAGGTCAGTGGAGTGCTGGGGGGTGGCCGCATTCCTGGAAAGAGTCAGGTTTCATACGCAACTTTGTTGAATCAAAGACATTTAATTTGTGAAGTTATGCACTCACACTCTACCAGAAGGTTTCAGGCACATCATGTATCTAGAGGGCATCGCAGGGCTCTCGAGGAGAAGCGGTAACTCGTTCGGCTGTATCTCTCGTCCGGTGGCGCCGGTGGTTCCCAGCGTCGCACGGCTTGGTGTAACAGCGTCAGGGAGGTCCGTTCGTCCGTTCGTTGTTATGTTGAGGGGCGCACTGCGATGACGTTTCGTTGTGGTTTACGTTGCACGCGTTCGGAGCATGCGTGCTCCTTCATCAGGCATCTGGGTACTATGTTTGGAGTGGTTTAAATAGGGAAAGGGGGCAGTTCTAATTAGTCGTTTAGGTTCCACCTTATGGGGCGGAGCTGTTCCGACCAAAGCATGGTGTTGATTGCTCATGTGTTGCAGGCTGGTTGTATGTGATTATTGTGTGTGTGTCCATCAATGTATGTGGATACAAGTTGGATAGTGTGGACAAGATGTGGGAAAAAGTGATAAGAGTTGGAACTTTTTTATTTATTTAATTGTTTTAAAAAATTGTTTTAAAAAATTATGAAAATACTTGTTAAAGGTATAAAATAGAAGTGGATTTTGCAAGAATTAAAAGAAGGTTGCAAGAATTAAAAGAAGGTTGTTAAAAATTGAAAAAATACATAGAAAATACATATAAAGAATATATATATATATATATAAAAAAGAAATGTTTTATATATAAAAAAAATATATATAAAAAATATATAAAGAATCAATAAAAATAGAGGTAAAAGGTTTTTTCTTCTTTTTTTTTCTTCTGTTTATATGTCTTTTACAAGGTACCTTCTATCCTTGAACATGCTGCCTACCTGCCTGTGCTAAAGAAATCATCCCCTTTCTATGACTATTTTCCACAACCAGTAACTGTGGACTATAATTTGTGATCCTGCCAGCTATCCATTACTTCTGCTGCATTTACTGACATACACAGCAAGGATTGCAAAACTCTGTGATAAGCAGACTTGACATCCCTAAATCCGCCACACCAATTTATCAACTTCAGCGGTTTTTTTCCCCCAAACCTTTTTCACCTCCCCCATAAAAAACCCCCTCTTTTTTCCTTCCTCACTCCCCCCATCCAGGACATATATAATCCAGCAGCGCAACGCACAAAAAAACAATTTTTTCATACGCAACTTGGTGTTGTTAGAGCTATTCCCCATTGTATTAGCAGTGGAGCTATGGGGCCCTGACATTCGGAAGAGGCGAGTGTGATTTAATTGTGACAATTTGGGGGTCATTCAGGCTAACATAGCATCACTGCTTCTTCTCCACCAGTTATTCAATTGCTTAGGTACTTGGTGCTTGAGTGTTTGCAAATTGATTCCTTTTTCTATGCTGTTCATGTTCCAGAGGTTGTTAACACTGTGGCTGATGCTCTTTCTCGATTTCAGTGGGGCTTATATCAGTTGTCATCTGATGCGGAGCAGCATGGAATCCCCTGCCATGAGCATTTGTTAATCATTGCCTTGCCACAGTAGCTGATCTGATTCGGAATTCAGTAAGTTTTTCTACGTGGACTGCGTATGAAAAGCTTTGGGCTGTTTTGCATTGTTTGGTAAGTTCTCTGGGGGGCTGTTTTCAGGATGAAGATAGGCTACATGCTTTGCTTTATTTTAAAGGGACGAACTTTGAAGAAGGGGTTTCTGTATCTTCACTGAACCGCAAACTGTCTGGTTTAGCATTTTTGTTTGTTCAGTTGTCTGGTTTTTCTGACAATACCAAGCATATTTTGGTTTAAAAAGCAATGGCGGGTTCTGGATTTAGGGCGTCCTGTTTCTTTTGCGATTTTAGGGCATGTTTTGGAACAGTTGCCTACCATCTGGTCTTATGAAGTAGGACATTTTAAAACTGCATTTGTTTTTGCTTTTTTTGGTGCTTTATGCATTGGGAAATTGGTAAGTGCATCCAAGCATGGTGTGGGTGGTTTGACTATTGATGATGTTCTGGTTTTGGATGACAAGGTTCACTTGCAGATCCGGAGGTCCAAAAGTGATCAACTGGGGCAAGGGGTCCAGGTTGAGTTGGGTGTGGTTACTAATTCTCCGGCATGTCCAGTGAGTGTGGTGTGGGACTGGTTAAATTACAGGCCAGTGGTCAAAGGGCCGTTCTTGATATATGTAGATGGTGGGGCTTTATCCAGATATCAGTTTACATCAGTTTTCTGTAAATGTTTGATTATTCGTCTCATTCCTTCAGGATTGGTGCTGCTACTGAAGCAGCTCATTGGGGGCTGGATGAGCGGGCTCTTCAGTGTATAGGACGCTGAAAAACTCAGCAATTCCACTTATACATCCATTCTCACATGTTACAGCTGTGATTAGCTAATTTTGATAGTCAGGGTGGGTTTCAGGTTGGTATAGTGATACCATGTGACTTCTTCTGTTATCTGTTGTTTGTCCGTGTTTCAGTGTATGTGTGTGTGTATGAAAGGTGAAGTGCATTGGCTTTGCATGTTTACTTATTTTCTTTTATTTTTCAGAATCGCTGGAATGCTTGGTCTGGATCCTCAGGCACTCATATGTGTTTTGGGGGGTTAAGAGGGCTGATGTGAGACCAGAGGGCCGGGCAATTGGGCTTTTCAAGAGGAGAAGCCAGGGTGTGGTGGAATGTTGTGGTCCCGGGTTCTCCCAGAGATTTATCGGTATGCTGGCTGGATAGACTCCCCGACACTCTCCTGTTGCATGTTGGGGGGAATGATTTGGGTATACGGGCATCTAGGGAGTTGGTAGGGATATTAAGTTTGACTTGTTAAGATTGAAATAGTTGTTTCCTGATACCATATTAATTTGGTCGGACATTGTGTCTAGATCAGCTTGGCGCATGGCCCGCTCCGTTGATAGGTTAAATAAGGCAAGGATCAAGGCAAACAAATTGATGGCCAGGTTCTTTATCAGGAACGGGGGCATAGCAGTCCACCATTTGGAAATAGAACAGGACCCCGCGTTGTATCTTAGGGGAGATGGAGTTCATCTGAACGCCATTGGTATAGACATGGGGATTTTAGGCCTTCAGGGTGACGTACAGTGTGCCCTGTGGGTGTGGAGAGCCACCCAAGCATAAGGTTTCATGCTTGGGTGTTTCTGGCAGGAGTCTTGGGGTCTTGGAAGTCAGTCACGGTTACACATTTTGGAGAAGGAGGGGCCCATCTCAGGTATGGGTGTTTCTTCCCTGGTAAATTTAAGCCATTATTAACCCTTTCATGACTAAGCCTATTTTTGGCATTTGATGTTTACAAGTTAAAATCCATATTTTTTGCTAGAAAATTACTTGGAACCCCCAAACATTATATATATTTTTTTAGCAGAGACTCTAGAGAATAAAACGGCGATTGTTGCAATATTTTATGTCACACGGTATTTGCGCAGCAGTGTTTTAAACGCAACTTTTTGGGAAAAGGTACAGTTTCATGAATTAAAAAAAATTAAAAAGTAAAATTTGCCCAATTTTTTTCATAATGTGAAAGACGATGTTATGCCGAGTAAATAGATACCAAACATGTCACACTTTATAATTGCACGCAATCGTGGAATGACGACAAACTACGGTACCTAAAAATCTCAATCGGCAACACTTTAAAAAAAATTTCCAGTTACCAGGTTAGAGTTACAGAGGAGGTCTAGTGCTAGAATTATTGCTCTCACTCTGACTATCGCGGCGATACCTCACATGTGTGATTTGAACACCGTTTACATATGCGGGCACGACTTCCGTATGCGTTTTCTTTGCTTTGCGAGCTCGTGGAGACGGCGGGCGCTTTAATTTTTAAGTAAACCTGAAGTGACCTCATGACATCGCTTCCGTGTTTACCATTAGGAGACTGGAACGCACGCCATATTGACGGTACGGAGTGGAAACACTTTTCCCATTGGATTTTTTTCTGAAGGCGAGCAGCCCCAGTGCCGGGTCGGGCACATGACAATGTAAGGAGCCATTTGGCTATGTTTTTTATACACCTTTTTTTATTAAAAACAGTATTATGCTATGGATGTCTTTTGCTCTTTTCTATATACCGCTTGAGATTCTGAAGGGGGATATGTTGTCCTATGTATCCATGCCAGCATTCATGTGAACAGGCACTTACTTGTACAGGCGTTGTTTGACTTACTTTTTAATTAAAGTGGTCAAACAAATCTGGTAAGCAGACTGTATCTCCATTTCAGGATTGGGTATTGAGTTCTTTGGTGGAGGTATATGCAAGCTCTTTGGAATCGCTCTTATCACATTCTGCAAGATCTCTTGTATTTGGTGTATTTGGGACCACTTATCAAAGAAGTTGGATTGATATATTTATGGGACTTTGTGTGATTGGAAAACTATAAGTAATTTTTGAAGGGATTGCTTATGGTTACTGGATCACGAGTGGGACACTTCTGATTATTGCTTTCACATATATTGTTTTGTATTTTCGATTTTTGAGTTTTTTCTTAATTAGAGAAAATTTACACCAGTATATATATTTTTTAATTAATTAGAGTGCCCCAGAATTATTATCACATCATCTGTTTAATAGCTGCCCTTTTTGCAGCATCTCACTACATTCTTTGAGGAAATAAATGTAAAAACACTTTGCACTCAAAACACCTTGCACCCTCACTCCAGGTCCACCCCTGCTGTATCCCCATATACCAATTTTTAAAACACTGACCAGCAGGAGGGCAGTTTTGTGAGCAGATGGAAGAGAGAAAAGGCTTAGGCATAAGGCAGGTGTTTTTTTACACTAAAAACAAAAATGTACCGTTCCAGAGACACTTCAGAAGAAAAAAAATACCAGTAGCAAGATCAAGGTAGAATAGTCTATTCTGTGCAAACACAAACAAGTCAAGTGTGTTTTCTACAAAGTGAATTTTTGGTAGATCTCTGTGATCAAGGTCTGATTTGTTTTTTTTGTTTTTGTTTTTTAAGTTAGCTTCTCAATCACAAATCCTCCACACTTCATTGAAGGCTATCTCTGACATGACACATGCAGCAAGGCAGGCTAGTACCTTGAGCGCATATTGAAACTAACATTGACCAGTGGTACAACTTTGACACGCAGTAGTGATCGCTTGTAAGTGTGTTTTTATAGCCTTGATGTCCCTGTCTGCTTGCTTTACTAGGGAGGAACAGCTATTGGAGGAACATTTAAAAGTAAATAAAGAAATGAAAAATATATTACAATTTTAATTTGTAAATAACAAGGAAATAAACAAATAAAAATAAAAAATATAAAAAAATGTATTCTGTATATAACGTTTAAAAAAATAGTAATGGGTGGTGGGGAAAGGGTATTGTGAGACTACCCAGTCTAAGAACCTAGAGTAAGGGTGTTATTTTCACCAGCTGGTATAGAAGCAGTTGAAGTGCAAAGCTGGCATACAAACAATAGGGGTGCAAAAGATTGTTACTGGAGACTGTGGTGTGGCTGTTGGCTAGTGACGCTTTGAATTTTAGGGCTTCACTCTGAGGAACAGCAGTCAGCCCTATAGCCAAAGAATTGTATGTTTATTTTTTTCTGCTGCCTGTCTTTACCTTTTTGTGTCTTAAGAAAGACTTACTGGAGAGGGATTGAAATGAGTCTATGACTATGTTACTGTGGGACCACCCAGGCCTGGAAATAGAGGAAGGGGGCTGTTTTCAACAGTTCTCTGCCATGTATGATTTAGGGTACTCTGTCCATAGAGGAAAGAACACAAATATAAAAGAATTGTGGCTGAGAATGTGCCACTCTGGGGCAATCCAGGCCAGGAAATTTCTATTATATTTAGTGGGAGGGGTTTCAGCATAAAAAGCTGACCGATGTAGTCAGAAACTGTGGGGTTTAGGAGTTGCCTGTTAGTGCTGCCAGCAGACAGGCCACTGTGGTTTTAATAACTCGGAAAAGTGGCACTGATGCATCTTCCGCCACCACTGCTGCTCCTTTCAGAGATCCAAGGAATAAAGCACTCTGTGGCTAACTAACACAGTACACATAAGGCAGAGCCCAGTGTCCAAATGTCACATTCCAGGCAAGCCCTGCAATATTTGATCCATCAGAGTTAGGGGGTACAGCCTCCAAACTACTAAGGGTAGCTGCATAGCTACCACAGCATAGCCCAGCTGGTCAGCATGAACAGTTTAGATGAAGTATAGATTAATGGTAAAATTATCTTGAATAAAGAGAAAATAATAAAATGTATCTCTATAGAAAGAAGATGTCCATTGTCCCAGGACACTAGCAAAAAAACTGCAGTATGATAGCAGTGGGAGGGGTTATACATTGCTGGCCAACTGCTTTTTTAATTGCCAGTGTCTAATTCCACCCAAATTGTCTCAGAATGATTGAATCCCTGGTACCTTAATGAACAAGAAATAAACTATAATTACATGTATAAATACCATGCAGTTGGGGGTTATGATTACACTCACTGACACTAATGTTGAGGATTATTATTGTGTCCACTGACACCAATGCTGGGTGTTATTATTGCCTCCACTTCTACCAATGTTGGGAATATTAATGCACCCACTAACACTAATGTTGAGAGTTGTTATCCTGTCTACTGACACAATTGCTGGGGGTTGTTCTAGCGTCCACTGACACAATTGATGGGAGGTTATTATTGTGTCCACTAACAGCAATGTTGAGAGTTATTGTACTCCAACATTTTCTGTGTGCATTGCAATATGTTGCAAAAAATGCAGCAGGACTGACATTTTTGGGTGTTGAGGTGTGAAAATGCACTATTGTGCGACCCTAGAAGTATTGGGATCTTCACTTAAGGCTTAGTTCCCCTAGGTCAGTGATGGTGAACATATGGCACACATGCCACATCTGGTATGCAAAGCCCTCTCAGTGCGCACGCCAGTCATACTGGGAAGCCGCCGCCACTGCCTGTGCTCTCTAATCCTCCCTCCCCATGCCCAGCAAAGCTGCGGGAGTAAGAAGTGCAGCAGAGATGTGACAAGAGGGGAAGCGAGCTCGGGCTATGAGTGTATTTTCCCTGCTCGGCCCCCTTCTTCTGTCAAGCAGCGCTGGACATGGATAGAGCAGCGCTTGCAGAGATTGCTGCCAGCTCTGATTCCTCCTGCCTCCCTATTGGCTGCAGCCAAGGACCAATGAGGAGCCAGGACAAATGCACCATGAGACATGAAGTCCCGGAAGACTATGGATCCAATTTAATTCCCAGCCCAGCATCACCACCCAGAGAGAGAGAGAGGAGAGTCATTACTGCAAGGGACAGAGAAAGTAAGGTTTACCTCCTGTCAGGTATTTTTTGCCAGTTCTATTCAGACTTCCTTTCATTCCCTGTCCCACAGTCAAATCAGGAAGTGAGAGGAAAACCCTCTGAAGTGAATGAATCCCTGGTTGTCACCAGAACTAGTGTCCCCATTGGGAGATGTCCCCACTATTCCTGTTCTGCAGACAAACCACTATGTGGGTATTTCACTTTTCATTTCGGTGATAACAGTCACCAGGAATCCCCATTAGGATGACTTTCACTGAACACTGCAATAAAAACCTGACAGGTGTTCTAATTTCTCTCCTTTCTGTACAAAACGAAAAAAAATGTTGCCTTTAATTATACTTTCGGCGCAGTTATCCATAGCAAGCCTATATCTGTACTGATCTGACATGAATTTGAAATAGTTGCTATGGGTTATTACATATAAAATCTAGCAATTAGAAAGGCCTATGGAAGCTCATGCATCAGTAGTGTCACCTTTTTCTAATGGTTAAATACTCAAAATTTCAATTAAATCACATCCCTGCGTGTATTAGAAATGATAACTGTTTATAGCCTCCTGAACCAGGGCGTCTGAGCCTGTGCACCATAAATTCTTGGCATGTTTCCCCACCCAGAAAGCCCGGGTGCTGCATATAACTTTTACTGAATGAATGCAAAGCGTTTTCTGACTGGACAAGGTGGAGAGCGTGATGTCACTGCTCCACTACCTTCAATCAGAAAATGTTTTGCATCCATTCAGAAAATGCAAACCATTCTCGGAATGGTATTGTTGCTGAGCAGCTGACCTTCTGTGTTCAGATTGAATAAGGGCAGCCACTTGGCATGGGACCCAGGAGCAAGTGGAGTTCACTGAAATAACGTTATCTACGTTAGTCCAGCTTCCAGCGCCATTGGTCAGGTATGTCATATACATAGTACATAGTTACCTTGGTCTAAACTGGATATCCATACCTGGAACTCTGCTTTATGTTCTCTATTTTTACATGGTGAAGGTATTCCAGTCGAAAAGTATGTCAACAATTTTTGTTCCAAAATGTTCTTATAGCACTTCATGTTATCATCCAAATCAATCTTAACCTTGGAGATGCTTAAAAATAACATAGTCTCTCACATTATACTGAATTTGATTGTATCACTAGCCAGGTACACAAGGGTTAGTTGGGATCATGTGCGAGCGAAAGAAAGCCCGCAGGTTTCAGCATGAATCCCTGTTGCTTAACAGCCGGATATCCTTAGAGATTAAATAGAGAAGAATTCTGATGTTGCCTTGGTTAACTTATTGTATTGTGCTAATAAACGTTGGATGTCTCATTACATTTTCTCAGGGATTGTCTTTATTCTTTCTGTTTTTTTGTAAATTCAATGTACATTTCACAGTAAAAAAAATGGAGGTCATTTCATTCTTCCATAATAATTTCACTAAACTCAACTTTTATTTAGAAAAAGGAGAATAATTTCCACATTGGGAATCCTTTTTTTGTTCAACCTTAATAAAGCTACAACAAAATGTACCATTTTCTACCTATAAGGCCTTGTGCACACAGCTTGTAGTTTGCAGAATCGGCATACTGATGTTTCTGGGACCTGCTGCTTCTTTGTTCAGTCCTGCATTAGGATGCATTAGAAGAGGCAGCTGTATGCAATCATGCCATACCTGGCAAATCCCCCTGGAAGCTGAAAATCACTCTAGTGGACACCTCTACTCCAGTGATCTCCACTTACTTCCAGGTCCCTGCTGTCTACTCAACATGGGAGCTTGTTTGCTCAGCATGGGCACCATTCAGAGAACAAGTAGCTTTTTTTCAATGACTGCAAAGTGTTTACTGATTGGACAAGGGGGAGATCTTGACATTACTGCCTCAAATCGTGCAACCAGAGAACACATTGAATTCACTGAGAAAATATAAAGCATTCCTTGAATGGTCCCTGTACTGAGGGAGTGACCTTCTTTGTTCATTGTGTTGCACAAGTACTTACTACACTTGTTCCATATTTACGGGTATCAGCTAGGAATGGTATATGCATAGTTACATTGATTCAAGTTGGACCGATGTAATAACGTAAAAATATCTATACCCGAAATTCATAATTAAAATGCAATTAATGAGAGAGGTTATAAACCTGCAAAAAAAACTCAAAAAAGAAAAAAAACCTGCAAGACAAAGACATAATGAGCTAGTATGCATTGCAGGCTGAGTTAGGCTATGGGCATCCATAGACACAAGCAGCACTGGCATGCCCCGCTCCCACTCCCTCACAGTATTTTGACTGACAGCAGAAGAGAAGTGAGACCAGGAAGTGAGCGGAGTGAAGCTGCAGCTCAGACAGTGCTAGAGTGGTGACAAGAGTCACGTAAGTGTTTAGGGATGGGAAACGGTAGGACAGGTTGTGTGTTGTTTTTTACCTTAATTCAGTGAATTAAGGTGATGGGGGTTTTCAAGGCTTAAAACAGGCATCCAAGACTCGACATATTGCCTTCAAACCACCATTCTCAAATGTCTCTAAAAGGCTATCGGATTGCGTTTCAGAGGGGCAACAATTATGGCGCGTGTATAAATTACCCCCAAAAAATCAGTGAGCATTAAAAGAAAATTGTGAGATTTAAAATAAATAAATGAACATGCATACTCATCTAGGTGGATGCAGCATTGATCTGATGCTGCATCTGTTCCCCACCGCCTCTAACACCAAGAACTCAGCGTTTAAAGATCGCTGATTGCTCAGTTCTCATTCTTCAGTGAGCAGAAAGCCCATGACTGTCAGTCACCGGCTCTCTGCTCTGCCCCCCCAGCACTCATTGGAGTCCTTGGCTGTGGAGGGGGTGGGAGCAGCTTGCTCAGGCTCTAGGAGGTACACTGAGAGGCTGAGCCATCTGCCGGTCAGGCCCCTGGGTGGATCCCAACATTAAAGTCAGGATCCCTATAGAGTCTGGAGCGGCTGAGTGATGTCACCCAACAGCAGAATTTAGCCTATTGTCAGCTGAATATGGGTCACTGGAGTGCAGAACTAAGTGCACTTCTGTGACCCAGAGGGGACATAGGGCCAAAAGAGCATTGGCCCTACTTCTCCTTTAAAAGCTATGCTGGGGACACTACTTCTGCAAAGTCTTGCAAGCCACTGCATTACTACCTATACACTTCATAAGCTGCTTTCAGGTTTGTGCATACTACTGAAAGCAAAATTAAACTCCCCAGTGTATTCACCTCCAACTTCCAGCGATGAGGTTACATGAGGAAGGGAGTCAGTCAGTCATTCTCGTACATCCCAGTGTACATTTTGTAAAAAACTGCAAGAAGGCAGGTAAACGTGTATTATTGCAGGAAAGACATAGCATGTCTCTTCTGCAATAAAAAGCCGTGTGCTCGCAGTTTTACAAAAGTTAGGTTTACTTACACTTTAATTGTGCACACATACCCTTTATACTATGTATGTGTGTGTGTGTTTTGGTTCGAATGAGCCGTAAAAAGACACACAATAGGGGTGGGAATGCAACTGGCGTTTTCTGAGAAAAGATGTTTCTTGGCAAGCTCTAATCAATATTTTTCTTCCTGGCCAGTACTAGGAATGCCTCCCTAGGGGGACAGTCAATCCTTTCGAGATTGTGCATCCAAATTAATTTCCTGTCTTCAAGGTTCACAGGGCTACAGGGCACAGTACTGTCCAGGTTGCCCAGGGATGGAATCTAAAGCTGAACACTTAGCAGAAGACAAAGCAAGCAATATTTAGACTGATTAAACCAGGTGGTGTGTACATGTGCACATATGTACTGGATTTGTCTTATGTCAAGGCTCTATTTTCTGAGCAGCATTGCAGATTAAGGAAGTCATTTATCAAACGTCTCCCATCTGCAGGCAAAGGACAAGATCAGTGTTGACTATACCAGCAAGTATGCCATTGAAGGAATGTGAATAGCCTTCATATAGATGAGCATATTGTATGTTCTCTCTTCTCCTTTACTATGCCAGTGTCAACAGTGCACCCTTTATGTAGTTTGTATATACTTTCCACTGTCATGGCAACAAAACTGCTGTCTATATCTTATGTTCTAGCAAGCAGAGATGAGCTTGCTGTAACAGATAATTAGATAATTCAGAATTCTGGTTAGATGAAGTTTGCATAACACAAAAAAATGTAATCTAATTTAGGGACTCTTAACTAAATGGTTTACATTTACATGTTTACAAACCTAATGGTTTAATGAAGAATAACCAATATAAGGTTCTCTATTTTGTGACTAGGTACTGTACCTGGAGGTACAGCCTTATGCCCTGTATACACGGTCGGACATTCCGACGACAATGTCCGACCGATTTTGCCCTAAACTTGTCTTGCATACACACGGTTGCACAAAGTTGTCGGAAAATCCAATCGTTCAGAATGAGGTGACGTTACAACACGTACGATGGGACTATAAAGAGGGCAGTAGCCAATTGCTTTAGTCTCGTAATTTATTCTGATCATGCGTGGCACTTTGTCCGTCGAATTGTGTACACACGCTCAGAATTTAAACGATCAGATTGTGTTGTAAAAATTTTAGATCCAGATCTCAAACTTTGTGTGTCGGAAATTCCGACGAAAAAAGTCCGATGGAGCCCACAAATGATCGGATTTTCCTACAACACATTTTCCGTCGGAAAGTCTGATCATGTGTACTGGGCATAAAACAGAACTGAACTGAAAAATGAAAGACTTTATATACCATAAGGCGTTATAAGGGACATCTAGAAGTGTTAAAGTATATCTAATGTCAAATCTGTAATTTTTTAAAACTAAATTTAGTTTTTTTTTTTAATCAGCACAGGCGAAGGTACTTATCGTCAATGAGAAGTGTTTCGGGTGATAATGGCTGCTGGCTTCGTTTATATCCAAACACCTATAATCACCCACCCCTATGTTCCCACAGCAAGTAATGCTCCACTGCTGTTAGTACAGTGACTGGACCTGTCATAGGCACTTGTCAAGAGCGCAGACTATGCCTGCCCTTTCCGCCCCTCCTCTATTCATAGAAGCTTTATTATAGCTTCCTGAAATAAAAAGCATTCTAAAAATGGAGAGCGGATGGGTGAATGAAAGGCCTTTCAGACCAGTTAATGAGGAGGATCCTATTGGCCCTAGCGTGACCATCTGAAATCTACCGCAATTTAGATATCAAGCCCTCCGCCACCACTACAGATACAACTAAGCTGGGAATGAGAATCTACCAATCTACCCTCCAACAATACTTTTTTGCCTCAGTTATTACCCAAATAATATATGTCACTCTTTTACAAACTTTTTTGTTAGTCCTACATGTCATTAGCAAGAAATGTAATGTAGGTCATATTATATGTACCACTATTATGAGCTTCACATTTAAAAGTTTTGTTTATGGACCTTAAAGTCTCCTTATTTAACAGTCATGGTTTTTTGATATTGGTTTCTGTTTTCTACACATGATCTGCACATTGACAGTTATTTGTACCTGTTTAATATGAGATTGTAAAGCCATCTGAAAACACTGGGAATAAAATTGTTTGGGGGAAAAAAAAGGCTAAAATCCCTATTAGGTTTATTTTCTTTCTTTGTCCCAAGCTTGATGTTTCCCTTTTTCCTTTACATTCTCTACTGTAGACACAAGGCAGTGAGAAGAAATATCACCAAATGGAGAAAGCCACTACAAAAAGTATCCCTATAGTAAGATTTCTTCTTTACTCCTAATCTGGTGACAATTAAAGGTTTTGGATTTTCTGTAATTCTTGATCCCAGTGACAGTGGTCATTATGATAAATGGTATGAGTGAATCTTCTCAATGGGCATAGCAATACAAACCAAGTTCTAGACCCTAACAAATAAAAAGTTTTGGTTTTAATTTTAATAATAAAGATAGTCAAGTTGATGTTGACCGTTGGGGACCACTTGAATAGTTCATCAGAAGTATCTGTATTCTGTTTATCTCACACTTTACCTGTGCCTAAGCAGTACTCTTAACATGTTATATTTTGTCTTAAACTTCTTTTGAATACTAGCACAAGCACACTTCCCAAAGTGTCTGTGCCGAGGCATAGTTGTATATCTGTAGTGTGAAATACAGTTCCACCACTTTTTGATTGCTAGTCTTACAAGATTTGGAAATAGATTTGATGATGTCACTACTGAGTTATTCACTGTTCTCCTTGCTGGAGAAAGTTGCAGAGAAGGGATCCTCCTTCCTCCTTAATTGTCTTTGCATGCATATGTATTCTTTACAAAGTGAATTTTTGCTTTGTTTTACCCCATTCACTAAGGTATGGTAAAATTCTCTTTGCAAAGTATAACTTCAGTTTAAAGGAAACTTGTTGTATTTCTTTAGTTAATAAGGGTCATTTTATATTGTGTCTCTTGCCTTCTCGGCTTGCAATCTCACTCTTACACCATGCTATATAAAATAGTAATCTATGATGTTGTAATAAATTGTTAAAAAAATAATGCACTCTGGAGCTGATAGAGCTGAAACAGTGCAATGGGATGTCCAAGGGTCGGGTCAGGGTAAGGAGCTCAGGAGCTGAGTCACAGTAATGATATGTTACAGCACAATTGTACACTTAGGACTGAATTACATAATAATATGTTTCAAGTAGAATAATACATTCTAAATTTGGTTTGCTACAATCAGATATTACAGAATACATTAACAAGATTGATTACAGTAATTCTGACTTCCAAAATAATATAGCACACTGCAGTCTGGTTTCCATAAATGGAAAGTTTAATGAATGAAGTGATTTGTAAGCAGAATTAATTTTAGCCAATTGGAATTTTTAACTACAAATGTATTTACATTGTAGATGGAGACATAGATAAATATAATCAATATATTTTCTAATCTTACAAATGGTAGGATATACCATCTGTACCCTCAGTACTGAAAAGTAAGTCCTACTTTGCCCCAAGATAAAAAAAGTGAACCACATGTTCACGTATACCTAATACCAGCTGGAGAAGTACATGCTCATTTTTATTGATTCTGGACAATATATGTTTTTTTGGCGTTTAGAATATGATGACTTGTCTTTGCTGCTCAGTCCAAATAGTAATGTAAACCTCTGGTGTCCAGTAGGCCACTAGTTAATAGCTCAAACTAAAAGCACATTGATTACTTCCAATTTTAGTATACGTAACACATACTGGGTTGAGTGGTATCTCTATGATAAACAATGTGGCCCTGCAGTCTAGGGGTCATTGTTACCAATACCTACCAGTGACCATATCTTCGTAGACTATGCATGTTCTTTCTTGGTTTAAATGTACCATGATGTTTCATATACTTTGATTTTCTTCTACAATTCAAAAACATACTGGTAGGTTTAAGTGGTTGTAAAGGTAGAAGGTTTTGCATTGAATGCATTAAGATAAAAAAAAACCTCTGTGTGTAGCTGCATTCTCAATCCAATGCTGAGCAGCGGCTCTCTACACCATGTCAGTTCTCACAGGGAAAATTGATAGCAGCGGGAGGCATTGGCTCCTGCTGTTGTTAATCAAATGCTGTAATGAGTAGCGGGGGGGGGGGGGGGTGTAACTGAGCCGCAATGTCTGTATCAATGGAAGCAGATAGTGAGATTTGGAATCCCCCAAATGTTCCACCATAGGAGAAGGCTCCCTATGGAGGCATAGCGAGAAGAAGAGGAGCCAAGAGTGCCGGCAGGGGACCGCAGAAGAGGAGGATTGGGGCTGCTCTGTGCAAAACCATTGCACACAACAGGCAAGTAAACATTTACAATCATGTTAATGCTATCCTACCAAAAAGCTATATAGTTTGGACAAATGTCTAGTTCACATATATTACAGTACACACTCAAGCTAACCAGTGTCATCAAAGTGTTGTCTCTGGCCACTCGCTACTCTACCAACAAAATGCCAAATACTTACATGTGCATAGTGTACTTTAGTGACATTTAGGCCCACTAAGGGGCAAAGTTACAGACCTGCATTGTGATTTAGAGCTAAAAAAAGGGCCAAAGGGCCTGTGTCCAAATCCAAACAGCACACACACTTAAAAATGTGAGTGGAAAGTGAGTGGAAATATATTATGCCTTATGACTATAGGAAATACTCATTGCAATTTTCTTTTATGCCGCGTACACACGATCAAACAAGCGGGTGGAAAAGTCCGGCAAACTCAAGCACGCCAAACAATCCCCCCGCGTGTAGCTTCCGGCATACTTTTTTGACTCGAAAGTACGGCGGACTTAGAATGTAGTTTTACACTCCAATCTTCCCGCCGGACTCGCATTTCGGCGGACAATCCGGCCGTGTGTGTGCCAGTCCACCGTACTTTTGAAATGAACGGACTTTTCCCGCCCGGAGAAAAGTCCGCTCATTTCGAGCGGGTCTCCAGGTAGGCGGGGCCCGCGAAGGAGACGTCGCTGGCCCCGCCGCCTGGTATGGACTTAAAGGGGAACCCCAACGCCGAAAAAAATCGGCGTGGGGGTCCCCCCAAAGTCCACAACAGACCCTTGTCCGAGCACGCTACCCGGCCGGCCAGGAAAGGAGGGGCGAGCGAGCGCCCCCCCCCTCCTGAGCCGTACCAGGCCGCGTGCCCTCAACATGGGGGGTGCCTTGGGGAAGGGGGGGCCGCGCGGCCCCCCCCACCCCAAAGCACCTTGTCCCCATCTTGATGAGGACAAGGGCCTCTTCCCGACAACCCTGGCCATTGGTTGTCGGGGTCTGCGGGCGGGGGGCTTATCGGAATCCGGGAGCCCCCTTTAATAAGGGGGCCCCCGGATACCGGCCCCCCACCCTATGTGAATGAGTATGGGGTACAATGTACCCCTACCCATTCACCTGTAAAATAAAGTACAAAAAAAACACAACACACAAGATAAAATAATTTATTGCACAGCTCTTTTACAGGCGGTGGCCCAGTCTTCTGTCGCCGCCGCCGCCGCTGCCACCTTCCGTTCTTCTTCTTCTCCTGGAGATGTTGACTCGACGTTCTCTCCGGCCGCAATGCCAGGGACGCGCTGCGCTGCCACTTATATAGGGACAAGGGGCGGTGTCACATGGGTTGATGTCACATGGGTTGGTCACATGGGTTGATGTCACATGGCGACAGTCCCAGCATCCTCCGGGACTGTGACATCGTAAGGGGGCGGGGTCACCATGTGACACCAACCCATGTGACATCAACCCATGTGACACCGCCCCTTGTCCCTATATAAGTGGCAGCGCAGTGCGTCCCTGGCATTGCGGCCGGAGAGAACGTCGAGTCAACATCTCCAGGAGAAGAAGAAGAAGAACGGAAGGCGGCGTCTGCGGCGTCAGAAGACCGGGCCACCGCCTGTAAAAGAGCTATAAGAAGGCGCGGTGGCCCGGCAGAAGAACCGAAGAGGGGGACAAGACCCCCGAAGTCGGAAGAAGAGGCCGCGGCGACGAAGAAGAATGCCGGGCTCCTCCGCTAGTAAAAGAGCTACAAGAAGATAGCGGAGGAGTCCGGCGAGAAGACCCCCGGAGCTGTGCAATAAATTATTTTATCTTGTGTGTTGTGTTTTTTTTGTACTTTATTTTACAGGTGAATGGGTAGGGGTACATTGTACCCCATACCCATACTCATTCACATAGGGTGGGGGGCCGGTATCCGGGGGCCCCCTTATTAAAGGGGGCTCCCGGATTCCGATAAGCCCCCCGCCCGCAGACCCCGACAGCCAACGGCCAGGGTTGTCGGGAAGAGGCCCTTGTCCTCATCAACATGGAAACAAGGTGCTTTGGGGTGGGGGGGCCGCACGCCCCCTTTCCCCAAGGCACCCCCCCATGTTGAGGGCACGCGGCCTGGTACGGCTCAGGAGGGGGGGTGCTCGCTCGCCCCTCCTTTCCTGGCCGGCCGGGTAGCGTGCTCGGACAAGGGTCTGTTGTGGACTTTGGGGGGACCCCCATGCCGATTTTTTTCGGCGTTGGGGTTCCCCTTTAAGTCCATACCAGGCGGCGGGGCCAGCGACGTATCCTTCGCGGGCCCCGCCTACCTGGAGACCCGCCCGGAATGAGCGGACTTTCCTCCGCATGTGTGGGCGAGTCCGTTCATTTCAAAAGTAGGGCGGATAGTATGGCGGACTTAGTGCGCCGTATTAGTCCGCTGAAAAAGTACCATGTGTGGGCAAGTAGCCCGTTCGGAAAGTCCGACGGACAGTCTGGCGGTAAGTCCGCCAGACTAAGTACGTCGGACAGACGGCTACGTGTGTACGCGGCTTTACTAGTACTTAGTGTTGGTAAAAACTTCAGTCACCAAGTGAAAAGTACCTTGCGGTCCCCTAATATAGGTGAGATGTGTGCTTATTTGCACTTGAAGAAGGGGAGTCTCCTGCTTTTCAGATACTCAAAATATTCAGATTAAACCTTGTATACAACCCAGAACAATGGAAAGCAGGCAAATGTGGATTCAGCAAATATATTATACAGTGCTAAGCTTTAGGGTTATTAGGAATCTCTAGAAGGAACCCACAGGACCAGAATGTGTTCGCTATTAACGATAATTGCCCATATATCTTAGTGAAATCATTGGAGTTGGGGGTCAACATTTCCTATTACTCCTGAAGCTGCCTACATATATACTGAAGTCTGGTAGAGTGGGTAGGGGGGGGTGCAGGAATCCACTGTATGGTAAGTATGCCAAAAGACTCTATATATTCAGATCTGATGAGTTTTGGCATGTGCCCAGTTTCCTATTTTGTACATTAATGGACCACAATGGAAAGAGACTGCCCAAGCTTCCAGTCCTAGCAGAGGGACTGTCTGGCTGTTACTGAGGAAGGAAAGTATTAAAGTGTATGTAAACCCATGAACAAAAACTAGGGAGCGGGTCAGACCCCTGCAGAGAGGCTACTGCCTTCAAAAAGAGAGCAAGGGTTTAAAGCATGCTAGTAAGGGAATGGCTTTTCGCTTTCGGCTGCAGCTTCCTCAGGGAGAAGATGAACTGTACTGTACTTTGTGCACCTTTTACTTTGATGCACTGGGATGTACACTACTTGGCTGCTGGTGGGATTTTAAAGGCAGCAACACCACCAGGCATAGAATAAAATATATGTATTAATTATATAAAATTAGATAATTTTGCACATGAAATGATCAGTTAAAAAGCATAACAAGACAAAAAACAAACAAAACACAACATAGCATAAATATGTAACAAGTACACAAATGTAATTGAAGCTTAGTACTCTCCAAGCTCCCATAGGATTCCGGTAACTGACAGATTTCTGGTTATAAACCCTTTGTCAGGGATATTGGACAGGAGACTATGTAGTCATATGTTTAGCAGAAGAGTAAGTAAAAAGTTGGTACGGTATATACTGCGCTATGCAAGCAGGATTAACAAATAGAACACTGCGGAGGACATCGCTAAATGGAGGCCCCCTGACACTACCCCCCAAAATCACAAGACAGGGTATCTTACGAGAGCCCTTCACGTAATAATTGGTCATATATCAGGACAATATGCAGATTGACATCGGGGTGGAGGGATGAGCATTAGTTCAATGCAATGACTGTCAAAGGTATCTTGGCCTTAATATGGCCCTTCTTGGTCAATTGAATATATGGTAACACAATAGATGACCCAACCACCTCTACCTGCATATAGGTCTCCTCTGTATGAGCACCGTCCTCCCTGGGAGTGCTTGAACAAAAATAATATTATATATAAAGCGATCATTTTTTCTGCTGACATGTGGGGATATGTGAACTGTTTCTTTGCTTCAAACACCCTCCATATGCATAGTGCTCCCGTTACCACATGCAATGCTCGCTCACCTCCTTACAAGACCCTACTAGGGGTCAAACACACCTTGCACTCTGTGTAACTCTCCCTTCAGGAAATCCTCACTGGTCCTTGGTAACCTCTGTTGGACTCTCATGAAACAAGTATCTATACCGGGTAAGGGTTCCTTCCACTGTGCTACTTCAGACTTGAATCCAGTGTAATCCACATTAGCTGCTGGTAGTTTAAAAAATACATGGAAAAATTGAAGTCAAAAATTGAAGTCAATGGGGCCTGTCGTGAACGTTACGGTTCGTGAACTATCGGCCGCGTTCGCGGTCCGCGTTTGCAAAACGTCCCGTCGGAAGTTCGTCCATCACTATTGGAGAACTTAGGAGACAGATAAGAAACACACAAGCAGTAAATCAAAGGAATAATGAGCTCAGTTTATAAAAAATACATTTATTTATAAAATGTTTTACACATTGTCTGGCATATCAATGGCCCCCCTACCCACAAATTATTCTACATACTTTTGTCTTATTTCGCGAGTGCTTTGGAGGGTCAAGCCAGGGCAGCCAGATTCAAGAGCTGTCAAGGTTGTTTAATTTTGAAAGCCGGCCTCAGTCGCAACTGAGTCCACATAGTCTGTTGCATTTTTCCTTAGGAAATTATGGAGTATGCAGCATGCAAGGACAATATGATTCAGTTTTTATTCCGCCATGTTGATCGCTGTGAGAAATAGGCAGAACAGGCTGGCCACTATTTCAAACGCATTCTCCACCACTCTTCTACCTCTGGCCAGCCAATAATTAAAAACCCTCTGGTCCGGGGTGAGGGTCCTCATCGGGAACGGCCGCATCAGATGATCACCCAGCCCAAATGCTTCATCAGCCAAGAAGACAAATGGGAGTCCTGCCACGTTGTCTTCCGGAGGTGGCAAGCCCAAGCCGCCATTCTGGAGACATCTGAAGAACTCATCTGGGCGATGACTCCACCATCTGACATCTGGCCATTTTTACCCGCGTCCGCATACAGGAACTTGTATATCACCGACACCACTGCCAACAGCACAATACTATTAAACCCCTTATAATTGTCATAGTATGACCCCGAGTTGGGGGGTGGGACTATGTGGACGTGCTTGCCATCTATTGCCTTTCCGCAGTTAGGAAAGTCCCACTGCTGGGCAAAGTGCAAAGCCACAGTCTGCCATTCCTGTGGGTTTGAAGGAAACTGTGGAGTCAAACAAGAAAAATAAAAATTGCTACTTTTGCACATAACATTACTAGCAGATTACACACATACATTCTTGGCCAACATAAGTAAAACATTTATTTTAAGGAGTATTTAACATCATAAGTATAAGGTCCACTTATCAGATTCCTCCCCTGTCTGATGGCCCATTGCAAAAAAAAATTTGGGGAGGGAGAAGTTTTGGACAGGTAACCCCCTCCACTTCATTGAGAGCTGAATGCCTAAATAATGTGTGATACTTTGGCCAGCCCCCCCTTACTTACACTATTGGCAGCCCACTGGACAAGTACGAAGTGTCATAATACAAAAATAGGAATACACACTGTACAAAATGAAGCACATTTCTAAAATTCTGCAATTACCTATCAAGATAATAGGAGAACAAAATTTCAAACAGTACCATTTGAAAGTATTCAGGCAGGTCCTTGCACTACATGCTTTGGTGAATTCATCCATAAATCTGAAAACAAAAGAGGTAGGTATAGTGTGTATGGGTTTAGCAGATAGAGGATTGGTATCGGCTGACTTAGCGGTTGGGGGGAGGGAGGATTGCAAATGAGTTTGGGCCCCCAAAAAAAAAAAAAAAAATCGTGCACTCTTCCTGAATTTAAGGACAACAATAACATTTGTACACATTTTAGGGGGTGTTTAGGGTAATGATAGCATGCTGGGGAAGTTAGTGAAGGCAAATATGCATGAAGGACAAAAAAGGAGCATTAAAAGCTTCCAGCATGCATGAGGACAAAGAGGACATTCACAGCATATTACAATCATGGTAATTATGGAATGATGAAATAAATACAATATATTAGAAAACATTAAATACATAGAATGTGATGTTGAAGGATAAAACTTACCTTAATATAGTCCTTCTGCAGGACCTGAATGATGGCAGAACAGGTCTCTGGAATAATGATTCCCATCGCCAAGTACCGTAAGGTGGCGACGAGCCTCTGCTCGGGAGTGATGGCTTACCGCATGCAGATGTCCTGCTTCGTAATATAAGGGGACAGCAAAGCCAACAGACGGTGAAAAACGGGGTCCGTCATCCGGAAATAATGCCTGAAATCAAGATTATTCTCCTGAATTTCCCACAACAAAAGGCATATGAGAGAATTGGTCACGTTGGAGCAACCAATTCTTCATCCATGAACTCCTCCTCGCCCTGTTCATGGACTGAACTTGGGTCAAAGCAAGAACTCCAACACCAAGCCCTTGCACAGCACGAACTCTATGACAAGAATGTACCCGCAACATGGCTTGAAAACGGTTGGCTGGTCAGAACGAACTAACAGAACACACTGAAAAGCAGAAAGGACCTGAGAAGAACGATCTGAAAATCAGAAATGAGCAGACAAGAACGCACTGAAAAACAGATACAAACTATTAAATATAACGCACTGAAAGACAGGAACGAACTGACGATATGAACCCACAAGCACAAACTGACAAGCAGAAATTAACTGAAAAGCACGAGGCAGAAAAGTACGAATCGTCTCTCACCAAACTTCTACTAACACAAGATAAACACGAGATTAGCAGGAGCCCAAAGGGTGGCGCACTGGCTATTGAACTTCTTTTTTTTAGTCCCGTCATACATGTTGTACGTCACCGCGTTCTGGACGTTCAGAATTTCCGACAACATTGCGTGAACCAACATCCTTCAGAAAAAAAATCCACGGTTTTGTAATCAGAATGTCCGATCGTGTGTACAGGGCATTAGAGTGGTGTTGCTACTGTTTATGCTGATCTGGAAACCAAGTGTTACTATACTACTTAGTCTTTACTACACAACATTTTGTATGCTAATTGTGTTATTATCAGTGTTGCTTCAATTCTATGTTTTGCTTTATCTAGGGACAATATATTAAGTGGCTTTACTGACTTGCTCAAAGGATAAGTTCAGCTTTTGATGTTAGGAAAAGTCCTGCAAGCAGCAACTTTGGGGTGGTTTGGGAGAACTGTATACAGCACTCCCAAAACGCCCCGCTGTCAGGGCTGGCTTAGCCCTTCCTTCTCTGGGCTGGCTGCTCAGCTGTTGGCTAATTGCCAGCTCTCATTTCTCTCCACAGTTACCAGCTGTTCCTGATCATGCTCGTCTGACCTGCCTACTTAAAGCTGTCCAGCTCACTTCACCTCTGCCTTCGCCTTGGTCACATCACAAGAAACCATCTCCTGCAGTTCTGTTTAAAGACTGGCTTGCTGACATCGCTTCTGGCTCCTTATCCTGCTTGCTGTTGCTCTACTTGGATCCCTGACTTCTGGCCTGGCTGATTACCCAATCTGGTTATTGAACTCTGGCCTGGCTGACTACTCAATCCGGTTACTGGACTCTGGCTATGCTTTGACTACGCTTTTTCTATTTACCTTTTTATTTTTATTTAATAAACAAGTGTGATTTAATTGTACTTCTGTCTTGGTCTGATTCATGGTTTCTGACACCTAGCCATTGAAATGAATGGTCAGGGCTTCCCAAATGCCTGAAAAGCGATTTGGAAGCGCCGCAACACATGCTCTTTTAACCCCTTCTTTGGGTCTTTGGGTCTGGTATGGATTTTAAGGGGAACCCCATACGCCAAAAAAATGGCATGGGGGTCCCTCCAAAGTCCATACAAGACCCTTATCTGAGCACGCAGCCCGGCCGGTCAGGAAAGAGGGTGGGAGCGATCGAGCTCCCCCCCTCCTGAACCATACCAGGCTGCATGCCCTCAACATGGGGGGGGGTGGGTGTTTTGTGGAAGGGGGGCACCCTGCGGCCCCCCACCCCAAAGCACCTTGTCCCCATGTTCATGTTGATGAGGACAAGGGCCTCTTCCCGACAACCCTGGCCATTGGTTGTAGGGGTCTGCAGGCGGGGAGCTTATCGGATTCCGGGAACCCCCTTTAATAAGGGGACCCCCAGATACCAGCCACCCACCCTATGTGAATAAGTATGGGGTACATCGTACCCCTACCCATTCACCTGGGGGAAAAAGTGTCAATAAAAAAAACACACTACACGGGTTTTTAAAGTAGTTTATTAAGCAGCTCCAGGGGTCTTCTTCTGACTTCGGGGGACTTCTCTGAGCTTTATGGTTCTTCTCCTGCTCTCTGGCTCTTCTGCCGGGCTCCTCCGCTATCTTCTGCTCTTTTGCTAGCGGTGGCCCGGCTTTCTCCTTCGTCATCGCTGTCTTCTTCTTCTTCCTTCTTCTGTTATTCGGATGTTGACACAATGCTCTCTCCTGCTATAATGCCGTGGACACGGTGCATGACGACTTATATAGGTGTAACTCTTATTTACGAAGCAGCGGTTTTAATGGGCTTACCGTTACCTTCTTCATCTCGATTTGCTTCTAGGGGCTTCCCATGATAGATGGTCCAAGAACTATCGAGACTGATGACAGATCCGCTTAAAGGGATTTATATTTGCAAAAAACGTAGTTAACAAACAGTCTCTCAGTATAGGATCAGACGGTTTAGGTGAAAAGTCCAGGTACTCTTAATGTCAAAGACAGTATTGGAGAACTCTTACTTTGAATAAATCCAGAGAATAGCCATTCACTGCTGGATCTTCAATCTAATTGGATAGTCCTTCTCTCACCAGGCCTAGCAGCCAACAGGGTGCTTGAGTCAGGAACAAGTCTCTGCCACAGACTTTATTATAGAACACGTGTTAGGAAACTTGAAAACTTGTAGAACGCTCGTGTGGTACCAGTATCTTGCAGCTGGTCCGGCAATACCACACGAGATTGGATTCGCTTAGGTCCTTCAGCTTACCAGGGTCTTGTTGGGAAGCCAACCCTTGCGGGGCCTTCTCCCAAAGAGTCCTCCCCTGGATAACTTTGAAGTTGCTGGGCCTCTCCACAACCTAAAATGGCACCGGACCACCTCTGAGTCCTTCCTTTAGTTTCCTCGCCTCGGGCTAGCCAGCCCCGAGACATAAAGTCGGGTGGATCCACACCCCAGGCCATAGGCGTCCTGGGGGCTGGCCTGGAGGACCAGGACCATGCAGTCAGAACATACTTCTGGACCGTAACCCCGAAACATGTGACATCCGCATCTTAAGTACCCTCTCTCAGAAGTCAAAGCAAGAGTGACACTCCCACTGGGCTGACTCCAAGAGAAAGTAACCTTAAAGCACCCAACCAGACTGTGTTACCATGCCTGCCAGAAGTGACAATGTCCCCCCCCCCCATGGCCAGGCAGAACACCTCGCAGTCTAGTAAGACTGATGCTGAGATCAAAATTTGGAGTAATCAAACCTAAACCAAACTGCGGTTTATATTAAATATTAAATTTCAAAAACACATAGCGTGTGCTGTTCAGGAGCTGGGGCTACATAGGCATAAGGGACTGTGACGTCATAAGGGATGGGGTCACTGGATGACATCACCCGGTGACCCTGCCCCTTATGATGTCACAGTCCCAGCATTCCCTGGGACTGTGACATCATAAGGGGTGGGGTCACCTGGTGACATCACCCGTTGACCCTGCCCCGTATGAGGTCACAGCATACCCTGGGACTGTGATGTCATAATATGCCTATATAAGTCATTGCACACCGTGTCCACGGCATTACAGTGGGAGAGAGCATTGTGCGAAGGAAAAAGCCGGGCCATCGCTAACAAAAGAGCGGCAAAATAGCAGAAGATATCGGAGAGCGGAGAAGAGGCCAGAGAGCGGGATAAGTACTGGAAAGCGCAGAAAAAGTCGGAAGAGACCCCCGAAGTCGGAAGTAGACCCCCTGCCTAATAAACTACTTTAAAAACCTGTGTAGTGTGTGTTTTTTTATTGACATTTTTTCCCCCAGGTGAATGTGTAGGGGTACGATGTACCCCATACTTATTCACATAGGGTGGAGGACCGGGATCTGGGGTCCACCTTATTAAAGGGGCTCCTGGATTTCGCTAAGCCCCCCGCCCACAGACCCTGACAACCAACGGCCAGGGTTGTCGGGAATAGGCCCTTGTCCTTATCAACATGGGGACAAGGTGCTTTGGGGTGGGGGGCCACAGGTTGCCCCCCTTCCCCAAAGCACCCACCTCCCCATGTTGTGGGCATGCGGTCTGGTATGGTTCAGGAGGGAGGGTGCTCGCTCGTCCCCACCCCCTTTCCTGACCAGCCGGGCTGCGTGCTCGGATAAGGGTCTGGTAAGGACTTTGGGGGGACCCCACTCCGTTTTTTTCGGCGTAGGGGTTCTCCTTAAAATCCATACCAGGCGATGGTGCTCGCAAGGTGTCAATCTCGCCGATGAAAGCTGCAAGATTAACTTCCCTTTCTAGTCCCGTTGTTCCTGGAGTCACGTTCAAAATGAATGGACTTTAGTCTGTGTGTGGGCAAGTCCGTTCATTCTGACAGTCCATCGGAAGTCAGTCGGGAAGACCGCCAGACCTAGTCTGCTGGAAATTCCGATCATGTGTACGTGGCATTAGGCTCTGCTCTGCCCCGCCGGCGCTCACTGAAGTGTCAGGCTGTGCAGGGAAAAGGAGCAGGATATCTCCCAGCAGCTCACTCACCCAGCTGCCGATCCTGACTGACAGCAAAGTCAGGATCAATCCAACACCTGGACCAGCTGAGTGATGTCAGTCAACTGTGAACTTTAGCCCACTGTAAGCGGAAAATGGGTCACAGGAGTGCAGATTGAACTGCACCCCTGGGATCCATAGGAGAAGTAGGGCCAAATAAGCTTTGGTCCTACTTCTCCTTTAAGATGGCTAAGAAAACACATCTTCAATCTTTGGCTTCCTCAATTAGGCACAGAAGTTGAATCCAACACAATTTTACCTTCAGTATGCAGCTTCCCCTACACCCCTCTAATACTTATCCAAGTCCTATTGCAGTCTGGCAAAGTGCATGAGAGCCATTACTCTCCTGCCTCTCTGCCTCCTGATTGGCAGAAAGACAGCAGCGGGAGCCATTTGCTCCCACTGCTGTCAGTAAAATCTCACAGCCAGTGAGAAGGGAGCGGGGGTGGGGCCAAGCCCCGTTCTTTGTGTCTACTGGACACTGTGGCAGCACGCAGGTAAAGTCTCCTGGTTGTATCCAGGATGGGAAATATGTGTGCCCTAGATTCAGGCTTTATGCAGACTTTTACAATTAGAGGGGAAGAGTTAATGAGCCCAGCTGAAGTAAGTGGGCTCATTAAGACCTCTACAAAAAACCCCAGCATGCTTAGGGAGATGCTCCATCCTGGAACCAGTTTTGTGTTGTATAGACTGGGGAGTGTGACACCTGTTCTGTGCGGTGAGTTAACGCCTGTGTGGCAAACCTCTACAACAGAGACAGGGACTGGTGCAGCACAAGGCTGCACTCAGTTGTTAGATAGGGAATCTAAGTGTGTAGTAATGGTAGATTATCCTCGCGCTATAGTGGTAAAGTTAGAGCAGGTTGGTGTGGTTGCAGCAAAAAACACCGACAGAGGTGCAAACCCTCCCCTCAAAGTGACAGTAAATAGTAAATAGATGGTGTTGCGCTCCACACAAAATAAATTAAGTCTAATAACACAATAAATAATCGCATAAAATCTTGAAAACGCACTCATGTGATTAAAATTAAAATCACTAAATAATCGCATAAAATCTTGAAAACATGCTCATGCGATTAAAAATTCCATTAATTCTAAAATAAATACCAAGTGAATAATACAGTGCTTGAAATAAAGCTATTTCCTACTAGTATTCATAAAATGAAGAAGCTAAAATAATCTATGTAATCGTGATAAAGTGACAAGAAAAGAATCGCAAATCTTAAAATTATCAGAAGAATCGTGACATCAAACAAATCTGTGTCAGTCCATGAAAGTGCATACAAGTGCCAGCATATGTGCAGAAAAGAGTACCGTATATACGCCGAGATTTTCAGCCTCTTTTTTGAGGCTGAAAGTGCCCCCCTCGGCTTATACTCGAGTCATCGCTGTCTGCCTGCTCGATCAGCGTGTCGAGCAGACAGACAGCGGCCATTCTATAATTCAAAAGCCGCGCCTCCGGCTCCGCCTTCGCCTGTGATAGGCGGAACACTGAATTTCCCAGCAGCCTGTGTTCCGCCTATCACGGACATCGTCTCATCCTCGTACTACGGACGAGGATGAGACGATGTCCGTGATAGGCGGAACACAGGCTGCTGGGAAATTCAGTGTTCCGCCTATCACAGGCGAAGGCGGAGGCGCGGCTTTTGAATTTTACAATGGCCGCCGAGGCGCCGACGAAGAGCGGCGATCCTGGCAAGGCACGGGACGGAGGCAAGGCAAGGCACGGCACGGCACGGGACGGGACGGAGGCAAGGCACGACACGGGACGGAGGCAAGGCACGGCACGGGACGGAGGCAAGGAGGCAAGGCACGGGACGGAGGCTCGGGACACAGGCTCGGGACACAGGTAGGCTGGACACACACACACACACACACACACACACACACACACACAGGGATGGATGGATGGAGACACACACACACAGGGATGGATGGATACACACAGGGATGGATGGATGGATGGAGACACACACACACAGGGATGGATGGATGGATGGAGACACACACACACAGGGATGGATGGATGGATGGACACACACACACAGGGATGGATGGATGGATGGACACACACACACACAGGGATGGATGGATGGATGGACACACACACACACAGGGATGGATGGATGGATGGACACACACACACACAGGGATGGACGGACACACAGGGATGGACGGACACACAGGGATGGACGGACACACACACAGGGATGGACAGGCATGTCTCACCCTCGGCTTATACACGAGTCAATAAGTTTGCCAGTTTTTTTGGGGGTAAATTGGGGGCCTCGGCTTATATTCGGGTCGGCCTATACTCGAGTATATACGGTATATATAATAATAAATATACAATAAAAATATATAAAACGGTGTATGAAAAAATTATTATCACAAAATGCAAAAGATAATAGTCCAGCAAACGTGATAAAAAATGTCTCTAAATAAGTGTAAAAAAGCTAAATCATAAAGTTCATGCAGAAGATGAAATAAATCCACACTGTGCTATGTGAAGAAATGAATCCTATGAACAACCCCGGGATGATTCCACCAGTGATTTTGCAGCTCCTTAAACGTGGGTGCTCACACACTGAGTGCAGTGGGTACCTTACCTCACTGCTGTCAGTAAAAGACAGCAAAATACTTCAGTGCAACAGTTGTGTCCTCAAATGGGGTGTATTTATTTTAGAATTAATGGAATTTTTAATCGCATGAGCACGGTTTCAAGATTTTATGCGATTATTTAGTGATTTTAATTTTAATCACATGAGTGCGTTTTCAAGATTTTATGCGATTATTTATTAATTGTGTTATTAGACTTAATTTATTTTGTGTGGAGTGCAACACCATCTATTTACTATTTAATCTAAGTGTGTAATTAGAGGTCAAGCTGACCAGGATTTATTTTCATGTTTTATTTTTGTTTGGCTGTTATATGTTTCAATGCATGTGGCATAAATAAACCGCATCTTTTGTTTTTTTGCACCTACAACGCTGTCTGCTGTGCCTGATTTTGTGTTGTGAACCCATCCAGGGGGTCACACACACCCGCTGCCGAGCTAACCCCTCACAACACATAAAGTGTCGCTTGGAAGTGAGCTGGCACAAGTGCCCCCATAGCAAGCAGCTTGCTTTTGGGGCTGCTCTGTGCAAAACCAAGTATGACATGTTTGCTATTTTTGAAATAAATATCTTTAATGTTACTTTAACAGTTTTTAATCCTTATGTTTCTAGCCTTCGAAAATAGAAAGTAATATTTATTATAGTTTATTGTTTTAAACTTGACCAAAAATGGTTATTTTAATGTAGCGCCCTATCAAAAGTTATGCTACATTTTTTTTTGGCTCCACTGTGCTCAGCTTCTAGGGAAAGCTTCCAGAAAATAGAATAGGAGGGTCAGCCATTGATTTATGAGTTTTTATCAGACCCTGGCCAATCCTTAGGATTTGGGTGCCCAGATGGTGGCTGGGGAGGTGATACTGTGGGAGTGTGCGCGTGGGTCGGGGGGACTCGATGTCCACCTGTAACCTGCGATCGCCTAGTAGAGAGGCAGAATGGAAGAATGTGTAAACAAGGCGACTCCCCATTCTGACAGGAGACATGACAGACATCTACGGTTCCCAGTGATCTCTATCATGTCCCAGGCAGCCCATCCCCCCTACAGCTAGAATACACTAAGGGAACACACTTAACCCCTTGATCGCCCCCTAGTGTTAACCCCTTTCCTGCCAGTGTAATTTTTACATTGATCGGTGCATTTTTATAGCACTGATCAATGTAATAGCATCACTGGTTCCCAACAAGTGTCATTCAGGGCCAGATTTGTCTGCCGCAATGTCACAGTCCCACTAAAAAAATATAGTCAAAACAATAAAAAATAATAATAATTTAAGCCCCTAAATTTATCTTATATTTTGTAGACGCGAGAACTTTTGTGCAAACAAATCAACATACGCCTATTGAGATTTTTTTTTACCAAAAATATGTAGAAGAATATATATCGGCCTAAACTGACGAATACATTTGTTTTTTTATATATTTTTGTTGGGATAGGTATTATTGCAAAAAGTAAACAAATATATATTTTTTCTAAATTGTCGCTCCTTGTTTGTTTATAGCTCAAAAAAAAAAAAAGTGGTGATCAAATACCACCAAAAGAAAGCTCTATTTCCATGGACCATAGGCGAAGGTGTACGATCCACCACTCAGGGCAGCCGTCATACGGGAACAGAAACCATGTTCCAATACACTGCAATACACAAAGGTAGAGGCAACTCATAGAACGAGGCCTGGAACGCTGATGGTACAGGAAGCAAGTACCATCATGTACCATCTGCGTTCCAGGCCTAGTTTTGAGCTCCTCCCCGCCACGGCCAGCTCTACACATCAGCAGTGAGCGGTGAACAAGTGAGTGCTGTGCTTCCTTTCCAGGATTGGACAGTTTACTGATGACATCCCCCCACCTTGCTGGGACTTACTACATGCCTGTTTTTAAAAGTAAAGAAAACCGCGCTAAACAACGGTGGGGGTTGGAAATCAAAAAAGGATAGTAATAACAATGGCTACAGACAAATACTAATTGTATCACTAGGTTGCTGCCACCCACAAGGAGAGAAACTCCAATTGGGGTTTCCTCCAAAAAATAAAACAATATGGTAACCGGGGTAATTGGCGCTACCTACAAATAAAATTCCTTACAAATAGAGTGAAGAAAAGTCCTTCTACCGGGATTCCTCAAATCCTATAAGGTCCTAATTGTTTCTATTAGGATCAAGAAAAAAGGCAACAGAAACAGTTCCTACTAGAATCTATTACAATCATAAAAATGGTCTAATGTGTATCAGCCACACCATACAGAGTAAGGTCAGTATATATAAAATATATAATCCCGAATAGATCATGTGTTCATCCTAAAAAATATATATATAATAAAAAAGGGGGTATATGCCAAAAAAATTCTGCTATTATGCGATTTTCCAAGTTACAAGCTACTCAAATGTCCCAAAAAACAGCAATATTCCTACTGGAAATTAATTCCTGAGATTGACAGATAGATCCAATAAACGAAGGAGAAGGGAGAGAACCAAAAACCAAACGACAACAAACAAAAAACGAAAAATTGTATATGTGTATCTGTTGCTAAGTGCAATATTGCCTAAAATCGCATTATCGCCAAGATATATTTAAATAAGCAAATTCCCAGTAAGAGGCGTATATAAATGTGCTTGTGAAATAATAATTCAAATCTTAAATATACAAGCTATAAGTGCAACATGCTAATATAAACATATATATAAAAAATATATAATATATATATAAAAGGTGCATCAAAAAGTGCGGGTGAAAAAGCAAAAAATCAATTAGCCAACAAATTAAATGAACAATCCATAATAAAAAAATATAAATAAAAGATAAAAATAAAAAACAAACAAAAATAAAAAAATAAAAATACAAATAAAAATAAAAATACAAAATTAGTGTCCAATTATCCAAAAAAATCTTCAATAGTGCAAAAAAAAAAAGGAGTTTGTTTTTTGTTTGTTGTCGTTTGGTTTTTGGTTCTCTCCCTTCTCCTTCGTTTATTGGATCTATCTGTCAATCTCAGGAATTAATTTCCAGTAGGAATATTGCTGTTTTTTGGGACATTTGAGTAGCTTGTAACTTGGAAAATCGCATAATAGCAGAATTTTTTTGGCATATATCCCCTTTTTTATTATATATATATTTTTTAGGATGAACACATGATCTATTCGGGATTATATATTTTATATATACCGACCTTACTCTGTATGGTGTGGCTGATACACATTAGACCATTTTTATGATTGTAATAGATTCTAGTAGGAACTGTTTCTTTTGCTTTTTTTCCTGATCCTAATAGAAACAATTAGGACCTTATAGGATTTGAGGAATCCCGGTAGAAGGACTTTTCTTCACTCTATTTGTAAGGAATTTTATTTGTAGGTAGCGCCAATTACCCCGGTTACCATATTGTTTTATGCCTGTTTTTAACTTCACAGATGTGAGTTGCCAATTTCATGTGTTACCGTAATTAAACCTGTTTTATATCTACTCTCAGAGGCGCCTTCAGCTCAAGAATTAATCTAGGGGTTTCTTTTAAGGTTTTTATTGAGAACAGGAACTTGGACAGGGATGGAAAGTATGGGATAACTGTAGAGCTGTAGAACATGAGGACTGCTAGACCTCTGGCTGTTCTGTACAAAAATGCACAATGTATTGCATAACCTCAGGCTGCACTGTATTCTCTTGACTGACTTGTACAACTCCTGGCTATACTGAGCACACTTTAGCAGTATTGCACGCTCCTGGCTGTATTGCACAACTCCTGGCTGCACTGCATTTGCTTGTGAGATTAACCACCCCACAGTCATTTCTCATCCGTATAGCAGGATGTGGTACTCACTCTCCTCAGATTTTGATTAATTTCTGATCTCTGCTCTCTTCAGTAGGCTGTACCTCCTCTGACTTCACCTTTGTCTCTTTTTCTGCCCCAGGGGAAGAGCCCCCTGAACAGGGGTCTCCACCAGAAGGTTGGACCTTGGAACTTTGCAATTTGCTGCCAGGCCTCAGAATATTTATGGGTTTCCCTCCACCTTCTGGACATACCTCCCCAGGTATTGGCTGGAGCCCCATAAATATTCAAACTGCTTGTTCTGCTCTCCCTCCCACTATACTTTTAGAAGAAGCAGAACAGCCTGTGAGACACAGAACAGTCCAAAGTAATCAACTCCTGCTACATTGCTTACACAGGAGCTAACTAAATTTACCTAGCAGCTTATTCTGAACTAGAAGGGTACTACATATAAATATAAGAAACACAATAAATAACAGCCCAAATCATACATCAAATATATTCCATCAGTGGCGTGATTAGAGTGAAAACCTGTTACAACAAATGTCCATATAATTCCAACTGATTACTGATACATTTTTGCAAATTGTCATTCTTCACTGTGATGGGACCCTGCACCAGTAGGAACAGCACTCACCAAAATGATTTGACCTCCAAGTTATAAGTAGATGTACCTTCCGATCTACCGTGGCCCAAATGGCAATCTACAGGTGATCACATGTCTCCAAATATTATGTAACATGTAAGCTGGAGATGACAGACCTCCAGCAGTGCAGCCACTGACGTAAGGCTATCTGTTCAGAGAGTAATGTAAACACTAGCAGTTGCTTTTGTGTTGGATAATTTACAGTAAGTGGTGAGCGATGCCACGTCTGCTGGCTGAGGCAGTAGAATTAAGGGTAGAATTAGCAGCATAAAGCTGAGGAGTGTTAGGTTTATTATATTTAAAGGAAAGCATTGCCAAAGCAATTTAAATGCCCCTTTTATTTAATAATACAGAAAATATAACACATTAAAACCTGCTGGGAAGGTGCTTATATGTGAATTTTCATCCCTTCTAAGCTCCTTGGCAGCCCTGAACCCAGACCGCTTAGTATTAGGGATAGTCAGTCCAAATTTTGCATGTTCAGGCAAATTTAATCAGCAGTTCACAGTGCCCACCTGCTGAGCCTAAACTCTGGCTGCAGCTTGAAGTAAAACATTTAGCATCCATATTACTCTCACACAGGCTTATTGTTAGGGAATTTGGAGGCCACCTGCCAGGTGATTCGCAGTTAACATCTGAATGCAAAAGTAGAAGCGGAGATGGTGGCTGAGATTACTGACCAATTATAGCCATAGCCATCATGTCCGCCCATTTCTATACAATATAGCTGTTAGCCCAGGATCTGTCATTCAGCGGGGTATCTTCTGGTCAGCATGTTTTTTTTTTTTCTTGGTGGGCATCATTCATCATGATTGACAAGGATCTGCATTTATGTACAGCTTTTTGTGATAAAGGATCCACATCATGGGACATTTTTGGGGTTGTTCACAGTTAACTGGTAATATGTTTTGGTGAATAAATATGGGTAATATGCACCCCTTACATATTCACGTAGAGGAGGCTGGCATCTGGCTCCCCCTTATTTGTAAGGTGGCTTCCAGACTTGGATAAGTCCCCTGCTCACAGAGCCTGACAACCACCAAGTCAGGGTTGTGTGAAAGAGTCCCTTTTGTTTTTTTCTGTGGCATTTCCTCTAAAAATCCATAACAGATCCTCATTAATGATGATGATTCTGGTGTGAAGGGTAACTGGGTAGCATGGAGTTATATGTTTGTTAGAATGTAAGTTGTGGTCACTTACAAGATTGGTCAGAAGAAGTGGAGTGATGGGGAGGAGCTCTGAAGGATTGTCTGTGGAGAGGAGTAAAGTCTAGTACACACGGGCCCAAAGTTGGCCGTCATCGGTTGGTTTAATAGAAACTGGCCGACATTTGGCCCATGCATATGGCAGCCAAAGGCTCATGACCAAAAAAGGTCTGCCGACCGGTTCCCGCTCAGCGCTCTCAGCCAATTGCTGAGAGCACTGACCATAGTGTTCTGGCAGGGAGGAGTCCCCCTGTCAGAACAGAATAGCTCAGTAGGGGAGATCACTGTACTAACATCAGACTGTTAGTACAGTGGTTCCGACCTGAGCTATCAGTTTTTTTATTCATTTAACCCAGCGGGTTGAAAAAAAAATAGTAGTGTGTACTAGGCTTTAGACAATTCTCAGTCAGAGATCTGCAGTCCTCAAGGGCAGTGGTCATCAACCCTGTCCTCAGGGCCCACTAACAGGCCAGGTTTGTAAGATAACTAAAATACATCACATGTGATATCATTTGCTGCTCAGTGATTGCAGCATTCTAGTCTTTATCTCCCCAAGGTAATACATAAAACCTGGCCTGTTGGTGGGCCCTGAGGACAGGGTTGATGACCATTGCTCAAGGGAGCATCCCTTCCTCCCACCCTATTTATCAACTTTGGACAATCTGAATTTAGGTCACAGCAGGTATAGTCAGTTTGGGGTGGTTTAAGCTGATATTTTTGGAAAACGGTTGGGGGCCGATCTTTTATGGGGGTTCCCTAGTTGGCTCGGTCAACTCATAGTGATCAGGTAGTTTTAGACCAGGACATGTCTGAGGTCAGCTTAGACCGTCCCTGAGGTGGTGTTTTACAGCTGGGGTCATAACGTAGTTAATTTGTACCACAGGCACAGGGTTTTCTAGTATTGTCATATGGTACCTTCAAGGCTGCTATGGTCATTTTAACTCCACTTGAGTGTAATGTTTCTTTCTTGAAGGTGCAAGGGAAGGGAGTTATGCCCCGTACACACAATCAGAAAATCATACGGAAAATACCGCTTTCGAATCGATCGTACGATAATTGGATCGTTAGTACAGAGCTTTCGAGAGCCGATTAAGACAGTTCATCAGATATTATTCTATCGGACATGCACGGAATTTTTTTTCGTACGATGCCAGATCGTACGATTTTCGTTTAATCAGTACAGCTATCGTTCGAAAATGCAATACAAATGCATTACAACACATGACATCACTTCCGAATTTTTTTTTCTGTAGTGCGGGAATTTTCCTGACTTTAGTAAACTCATCAGATTTGATCTGAGATTAGCATGCAATAAAAAACGGACGATCATTCGTCCGATAATCTCATCGTGTGTATGGGGCATAAGTGTGGTTGAAAGATGTGGCTTAAGGGGCAGATTATCTAGCATGAATCAATAGCATGTCTGCTCATAAGTTTTGTTTTTTAGACGTTTGCTGCACTTTTAGATACAAGCAAATGAATACGGTATGTGATTGAAGAAACTTTATATAGTATATCCATTTTTACAGGCTATTATTTTTCTATTCTAGCAGTCCCTTTTGTTTGCTGGAGTTTAGCTTCAAATCTCTGTACTACACAGTAGTAAAAGTAAATTCTTTCAATGTTTCATATAAAAAAAAATACATTTTAATAAAATGGGTTATTTATTGATGTCTCGTTGTATTTTGTTAAAAAAAAATTCAGAGAGGTTGAAGTAAAATGAATAGCAAAGACAGCATACATTACTAATAATATTAAAATAAAACTTGCAACTACTATTTAAAAACCGATGTAGATAAAATGGACATATTTTACCATTTTTTTCTGGTTTACAAACATATATTTCCAAAGATATATTTCACATACATAATTATGCTCCCTCTAGTGGCTCTTTGTCAGACAGTGCAATCAGCATACTTGCACCAAAGCTACTAATATTAGTCTATATCTGTATAAGCCATGGTATTCCTACTCTCAATAAAATGCTATTGTTGACCGACTCAAATTCATAAAAATTTTTGTAAATACTTATTTTATATTACACTATGATGGCTTTGACTGACACAAGCATTATGTGGCTGACTGTCACAACAAGCTGTGTTGGATTTTACAAACAATTGCTCTCCCCATCTCACGTGGTTCAAAAGGTGGATATTAAAGTAGAAATAAACTGTACCTGAGCACCTCAAACTGAAAACTCTATTTTAGATACCAGTCACTTTTACCCCCTTCCTGCCCAGGCCAATTTTCACCTTTCAGCGCTGTCACACTATAAATGACAATTGTGTGGTCATGCAACACTGTACCCATATGAAATTTTTATCATTTTTTCACAAATAGAGTTTTACTTTGGTGGTATTTAATCACCAGTGGGTTTTTAATTAAAAAAAAAAAAAGAAAAAAGACCGAATATTTTGGAAAAAAAAAATGTTTTTCTTTGTTTCTGTGATACAATTTTGCAAATAAATAATCTTTCTTTATGAATTTAGGCCAAAATGTATTCTGCTACATTTTTTTGGTGAAAATAACCCAAATCAATCTATATTATTTAGTCTGTAGGAAAGTTATAGAGTTCTAGAGTTCAGAAACTATGGTATATATCTGAAAATCGATTAATCCTGATCACAAATGACCTATTTTTGGAAAGTAGAACATCCAAGGTATTTAGTAAGAGGTATAATGAGTTGTTTGAAGTTGTAATTTTTTAATCAAAATTTTTGTCACCAGTGCAGTACAGCGTTATCATATAACGGTGTGATGGTGATCAGGGACACTGACTGGTAACAGTATATAAAAAACAAAAAATTTGAATTTTTGCATAACTTTTTTTTAATTTGCTTTTTTTATTACTTTTTTTATAATTTTTTTTTACACTGTTACCATAGCAATACAGTGTTAGCACAATTACACAGTACTACTCTAGGGAAGTGATCAGGGGTTTTTTTTGTTTTTTTTTGTTTTTTTTACTCACTATGACTGTGTATACCAGTGAATTTCTCTGGCATAAACAACCATTTTTACTGAATGAAACTGATTCATTCAGTGTGTTTTGTTGTGATTAGCTGTGATTGGCCATTAATAATCACACAGTACGGATGGGCTGTGATTGGTCCTGTCTGTACCATGAGATCACTGTGACCAATCACAGCTGGCAATACAATTGTATACAACGGATGGCAAACAAAATGAAGCCATCCATTGTTTACAATTATCCCGTGATCTACTGTGATTGTTCACAGTGATCACATGGTACCAGTAGCGGGCCAGTACACTGATCAGATCACGCCGCTGCACAGCCCTTTGACTGTGCGAGGCGTGATCCGGGAAGATATCATATGACGTCCACTGGGATCGATGAAAGTCCAGCTTGGCCATGATCTTGCTATAGGCCAGCAGACAATGGTTAATTCATTTTTAATGTCCAGTTCAAACTCACCCATCCATGTTTTAATGCTTTTTTTTGTTGAAAAATCACATTGAAAAAAAAAAACCCTAGCTTTTCAAGCCGCAGACATCTTGAGCAAGGACAGATGGTTTGTGTAGCATTTACTGCCTGGAATCACTCTGTCCTTAGTTAAGGCATGCAGGCAGAAAGGTGTGCTTAGCTGAGAAAGCAACTGAAGAAATGTAAAAAAGTTTAAAACAAATAAATAATGATATAATCATTTTGATTGAGAGAATTTAGTTCTACCACTAGAACTTGTCATAGAACTTGACATAAAGAAGCCCCCCCCCCACCCCCCTCGCCCCCTCGCCCCATACTGCACAGTAAAAGTATTTATATGTGGGGGAGACACATTGTTGACTGCATATTTTCCCAAGAGTTGTTGCAAACCAGCAGACTCTGTGGTCCTGAGAAGCCATGTCATTTTATTATGCAGTTCTAACTGGGAGGCAAAAATATGTGTAAAATGTAAAAGTCCTACTAAAACATGTCTGAAAAAATGTAAAATCACTAGCAGCTGTTTAAATATTAAAAGTGATATAAAAATGCAAACTGGTATACAACGGCTTTCAGTGCAATAAAAAAACTAAATAAACGGGAATATAATAATTGTGCAAATATTATGTGTGTTTTAGAACATTCGTACGGAAAAATCTCATCATTACATTGGATAATGCCATCAGACAACATTCCGAAATCACATTTTTTTAATGAAATTTTACCAATGTTTGACCAGCTTTGTGTTGTCTAAATCCTTCCTTGGTGAAACTCAAGCTTCAACAGTTTCAGAGATAACTGTCCAAACTTATCCTCAGCAATGAAATTCAACATGCACACACAGAGAGGTGTTTCTTTTTAGAAATTAGTGACACCATCACATATACAGTACGTCCCTAATGGAAACAGACTCACCAAATAGAGATGACCATTTTAAGTATATGTGAACCCTTGCCTTATAAAAAAAAGGAGGGCAAGCAGTCTGTTCTCCCAGCAGAGCCAGAAAACTGACCATGCTTGCTAAGGTGTGCTTCTATGCCTAGTGTGGTCAGTTTGAAAAAGCAGAGCTGGGGTACTGGCAGGATCACCCAAAGGGAAGCAATACAAAGAGAACAGGATACTTTTTAACACAAGTAAATTGACTCATATCAGGAATATGAAATGTTGGGGTAACATATGCTTTAACTGAATAATCTGGTCATGAAAGTGCTGATAGAGAATGCTAAAAGTGTACAAAAAGATCAGCATTTTTTATTGGATAGTTATTATACAGTACGTTCCACTTTAATAAATATGTTACATTTGGGTATAATTTGATGTCTAGCGCACTTTAACCATTAAAGAAAATACTAGGCATCTTACGCTTATGTACCAGTAGAGCAGGTGAATGCACCTATAAATCATTTTAAAATGTTAGTAGTTACAGTATTGACAAAATTTTTTAAACTTCTATTAGAAGTGTGTTCTGGGGATATATTTAAGGAAAGGATTTCATTATATACCCTAACCTTTTTGAAACTACGTGCACAACACTCTTAAAAAAAAAAAAAAAAACATATAATAAAATGGACCCATCAACAAAATGCAGGTATCCATTGAACATTTCTTTAACCACTTCAGCCCCGAAAGATTTTACCCCCATCCCGACCAGAGCATTTTTTGTGATTCGGCACTACGTCATTTTAGCTGACAATTGCACTGATGTGCAATGTTGTACCCAAACAAAATGTACATCCTTGTTTTCCCACAAATAGAGCTTTATTTTGGTGGTATTTGATCACCTCTGTGGTTTTCATTTTTTGCGCTATAAACAAACAAAAAAAAGAGTGACAATTTTGAAAAAAATGCTATATTTTTTACTTTTTGCTATAATAAATATCCCGCAAAAAATATATAAAAAAATTAATTTCTTTCTCAGTTTAGGCCGATATGTATTCTTGTACATATTTATGGTAAAAAAGAAAAATCACAATAAGCGTATATTGATTGGTTTGCACAAAAGTTATAGCATCTACAAAATAGTGGATAGATTTATGGTATTTTTATTATAAATTTTTGTTTTATTATTAGTAATGGCATCGATCTGCGATTTTTATCATGACTGCGACATTATGGCAGACACATCAGACACTTGACACTATTTTGGGACTATTGTCATTTATACAGCGATCAGTGCTATAAAAATGCACCGATTACTGTGTAAATGACACTGCCAGGGAAGGGGGTTAAACACAAGGGGGCGATCAAGGGGTTAAGTGTGTCCTAGGGAGGTGTTCTAACTGTGGGGGGGATGGGCTACCACTGACATGACAATGATCACTGCTGTGATGACAGGGAGCTCTGTCATATTACTAGGCAGAACAGGGAAATGCCTTGTTTGCAAAGGCACCTCCCCGTTCTGCCTCTCCACACTGCAATCGCAGGCAGCCAGTGAACATTGAGTTCCCGAGACCCGTGGGCACACTCCTGGGGCATGGGGCGAGTGTGTGCACGCCCGATAGGCGGCAAATTCAAAGAGACGTACAGGTACGCCCATTTGCCTGCCTGTGCCATTCTGTGTGCAGTGGGCGGCAATTGGTTAACATTATACAGAAAAAGTATATTTAAAATAAATCTATTATTTTCCATTAAAAGAGAAATGATGTCATCTCTCAGGAAGGTAAAGCATTTGCTCTGGCCACCTCCCCCAGTGATCACTCACTGAGACGGTTACGTTTCCGGCAGCAGCAGCAGGAGATTTAGCCATGTGAGATGTAATAAACACAGCTGAGAGTGCAGTTGCTACTGTGCAGGCATTTTGATTCACATCTCCGAGGCTATATCTCAGCCGGAAAGTAAATGCTGACCCTGCATAATATCTGAACAAAGGTGGTACCTGCCCTATAGGGAAAGACGGGGGCATTGTCAGGATAAACACTGAGATCTCTGGCAGAGCTAATAAATACCTTATACTTAGTATGTTACTGAGCATGCATCCATTTATTATGAAAAAATGTTCGATGCTGTCTGCTTTACATTGTTACTAAACCCAGGACCCCACATTTGGTCTCCCACAGTACACAGAACATGGAAATGCAATTATTTTAGTAAATATTATCTGCTAAATACCTTTTCTCATCCACAGTATATAGCAGAATTGTGACTTCTATCAGTATTTTGTTAAAGCTCTACTCTGAATGTCCTACAAAGGTGTGCACACAGGACGTGTCGATGCCTGGGCACAACCTAATCACCCATGTGGCGCAGATTCCCTCTGCTGCCCGGGCACCAATGTCATATACTGGCCCCTTGCTTTTCTGAATGAACATAATGACTAATACTGGTAATGGTACCGATTACTCACTGTGTTCATTCATAACCGAAACATAGCAAACTGTGTTTGCTATGCTTCAATTTGTGAATTACAAGGAAGCCACTCAGAACAGAGGACTTCCCATTCATTCACTGTGCAGTGCAGCTGAGGCTGCAGAGAAAGGGTAATCTCTGTTCTCAGTCCCTTTCTCTGACTCAAAAGCGACACATAAGGGGTCTGATATTTCACCAAAGCCCCCCAACAGGGTTTCTAAAAAAAAAAAAAAAATAGTAAAAAAATTAAGTAATAAAAAATAATATTGTAAAAAACTAATTTAACTACTTCAATAGAGAGCACTTACACCCCCTTCCTGCCCAAGCCATTTTTCAGCTTTCAGCGCTGTCACACTTTGAATGACAATTGTGCTGTCATGCTACACTGTAACAATGTGACATTTTTATAATTTTCTTCACACAAACAAAAAAAATGAAGAGGAGGGAGTTTGGGACTTTGAATGAAGCACACAGTATGTGCCTCCACCCCTGGTTCAGGTATGAGAAAAAGGAAGATGTGACTTTGAATGAGGCTATTGATTTGTGGGGGTGAGATAATTTGAAAGTATATTTAATTGGCATATTGAGTCTGGCAATACATAACAATGATGCACATAGTAGAAAAGGTTTAATATGTATACACACACATACATGGTGTAGAGCTCATAAATACATTACATATGCATATCAAATGGACACATACATGGTGTAGACCTCATAAATACATTACATATGCATATCAAATGCACGGCATATCAAATTGACAAGAGATTTAATATGGATAAAATGAATTATTGCAAATTCATATATGTACACATCATCTAAATGGCACTATGCAGTGTAATCAATGGTAAGAATAATAGTAGGATCATTTGGTTATAGATGGTGAGTCTTAAGGCCCGTACACACGATCAGACTTTTTGACAACAAACATGCAAATTAGCTGTTTTGGAGCAACATCCGACTGCGTGTACGCTCCATCGGACAAACTTTTTCCGTTTTCATCAGACTTTTATTGGCTGTGCGAACGGACAAACTTTTTGACAACATAAGTCCAATGGAGCAAAGTCCGATCGTGTGTACGCAAACCCATCGGACTTTTGTACAAGGTACAAACACGCATGCTCAGAACCAATGCAAAAGATCAACAATACAGAAGTTGACCAAAGGAGGCGCTGGAGTAATTGAACGTCCTCTTTTGAAGTGTCGTCAGTACGTTGAAACGTCCCTACGTTCGTGTTTGTTGCCAAAAAATCAGATCGTGTGTATGCAATACAAACTTGTGGACTATACCCTTTGTACAAAAGTCCACGGGAGAGTTTGTACAAAGTCTGATCGTGTGTATGAGGCTTAAGTATGTTCCTATCAGTAGGCATGAGAATGCATCCTAAAAGCCGGAGCGTTTTGTGGATAATACCACTCTTCAGGGGCAGATGCATGCAACTTTATAAAGAACAACAAAACATGAGTAGACCAGTATGATTAAAGGCTATACCCCTTAAAGGAGAGCATGTGTACAAGAGAAAAGGGAGAGAGTTACTCATCCCTCTGAGAACTTACATTGTGATAAGTCTGGAAAATGGGGAAGGAGGAATCAGGGGTTGTCCAAATTGTCTGTACCGGGAGCTGTGGAAGGAACCCGCAGGAGAGGGACCGGGTGCACAAAACACCATCCCCAAAGAAAATGAAAGGCAGAAATCCAGGAAGTGGTGTGAGTGGGCTTCATGTCTAAAAATATATATATTGGTTGTACTATAAATACTCTATATTGTGAGAAGTAGCTAGAGACCAATGCCAAAGTGCCAGAGGATAAGTGAATGTGAAAGGAAAAATTGTGCAAGAAGAAAAAAAAAAGGGGGCGGAGAAGAAAGAAAGAAGGAGAAACAAACAGAAAAGGGAAATAGAAAAGGAAGAGAAAGAAAAAGAAAGAAAATAAAGAAAAAGAAAAAGGACAGAAAAAAAGAAAAAAAGGAAAAAGGGGGAAGAAAAAGAAAGAGAAAAAGACGTATACATATATGAATTGGCAATAATACATTTTATCCAAATTAAATCTTTTGTCAATTTTATATACCGTCCATTTGATATGTGTATATATATATATAAATATATATATATATATATATATATATATATATATATATATATATATATATACATATTAACCACTTACGGACCGCCCGTTGCAGTTTTACATCAGTACTTTGAAGATGAATATTGCTGTTATGGCAAAAAAAATGTAAATGCGCCTCGTCCCACCGAGCTTGAGCGCAGAAGCGAAAGCTTACGTGAGTAGCGCCCGCATATGAAATCAGTGTTCAAACCACACATGTAAGGTATCGCCTTGATCGTTAGAGCGAGAGCAATAATTCTAGCCTTACAACCCCTCTTCAACTCAAAACATGTAACCTTCAGAATTTTTTAAATGTCGCCTATGGAGATTTTTAAGGGTAAAAGTTTGTCGCCATTCCATGAGCAGGCGCAATTTTGAAGCGTGATATGTTGGTTATCAATTTATCCCACCTTCCTTTTTCTCATAAAAAAAAAAAAAGACTGAAAATTTTGGCAAAAAATAAAACTTTCTTATTTTCTGTCAGTAAATTTTGTAAATAGGTAATTTTTCTCCTTCACTGATGGGAGCTGATGAGGCGGCACTGATAGGCTGCACTGATGGGCACTGATGAGGTGGTACTTATGGGCACTGATAAGGGGGCACTTAAGGGCACTGATTAGGTGGCACTGATGAGGGGGCACGCATATACCGCACTTATGGGCACTGATATGTGGCACTGATGAGCACTGATAGGCGGCACTGGTGGACACTGGTGAGTGGCACTGGTGAGCACTGGTGGGTGGCACTAATGGGCACAGATAGGCAGCACTGGCGGGCACAGATATGCGGCACTGGTGGCACAGATAGGTGAAACAGATAGGCACTAATAGGCATTGATGGGTGGCATTGATAGCCAGCAGTAATAGGTATTGATGGGCAGCAGTGGTGAGCAGCAGTGATAGCCAGCACTGACTGGCATCACTAATGGATACTGATTGCTGACACTTGTGGGCACTGTTTGCTGGCACTGGTGAGCACTCACTGCTGGCACTGGTGGGCACACTGCTGGCACTGGTGGGCACTCACTTCTGGCACTGTAGGCACTTTATTTCTATCAGGGCACTGATTATCACCATGCTGCACGTCCCCAGGGGAGCACCAGAGCGGCCATTCTGGGCACATACAGAGGCCCAACATTCCAATAGCACCTTTATTCATTCTAGGAGCATAAATTACATATCTAATTTACTGACAACCTATCATTTTTGAAGGACCTTCATATTTCTAACACATAGCATGTATATACCAAGAATTACACTCCAAAATAAATTCTATTGAGGAAAGGGTAAAAAAAAGTATTAGCTGTGGTTTTAGTAGTGTCCACAGAGGAGAGAATTGATCCAGGCAGTAGGCAGCAGGCAGCAGGCAGGGATGTGCTTAGCGACAACAATAGGGATTATCCAGGCAGCAGACAGGAATATTGTGTATAATCAGCACAAGGATATCGTCAGCACAGCCAAAGCATTTGTCCATAGAAATTGTCCAGGCAGAGACAGCCAACACAGCCATAATATTGGTCCTGGTACATTGTTACACTCATTATTGTACCATTCTCCAGCCCTTTATAAACATACTGCCTCTTGCCATAACTAATTATTTCCATAGTTAGCCACAGGTAGCAAACAGAGGTGTGGTCTGTTCATGTGATAGGCAGAGGCATAATGGCAGTAAGTCAGCAGCAGGCTTAGGGCCGCAATTAGGTAAGACCTTTGCCCACAAAAATCTCTATGAAGTCTCTGAACTCCAGACCCTATTCCAGAAATTACAAAACAAATATATATATTTTCTCCGTCCGGAAAAACATTTCTGGAGCCCCTCACATGTGAAACCCCTGTGTACTACAGTAGCAGGGCAACAGATCAGTCCAAACGGTAGGCAACAGCATAGTCCATAAAACAGGCCAGGGTCAGTTCACGTGCAAGTAATCCAAGCAGTAGGCAGAAGTGTAGTTGATAAAACAGGCCAGGGTCAGTTCATGTGGAAGCAGTCCAAACGGTAGGCATAGGTATAGTCAAAAAAACAGGCCAGGGTCAAATCACGTGGAAGGCAGTGGCATGGTTATTTGAGGAAGCATGGCAAATGTTCAGCACAGATGATGAAAATGGGGAAATAGTTAAAAATGTGGGCTAATATTTTATGGATGTGTGATACAGTCGGAAGCATTCACCAATACAAAGGCCGGGTTTGGAGGGACACTGGGGACAATGGTAGCTGGTATCTCTTCAAAATCCTCTTTTGCTGCATACTCAACATCTTTTTTGGCATCTTCAGTTTGCTTCAGATGGTGGAATGTTGTCCGGGAAGTGGTGCTCATGAAGTTGGCTAACAGCATTAGGGAGAAAGTTTTCTGGGGGGGGGGGGGTCTTTGTTGGTAGATGTGGGATGTGACAACTTCTTCAATAAATTTTAGGAAGAGGGCGGGGCTTTCTGTGGATTTGGTGTAAATGTATGCATTATAAATGGCCAAATTAATTAAATAGATTGCTACTTTCTTGTACCAGAAACGGGATCTCCTTATTGACAAATAAGGCTGAAGAATTTGGTCATTGTAGAGATTGTAATCCTGGACACATGTTGGCTTTTCAAGGGACCTCATCTTCTTTGAACCTCAACTGTAGTGTCATCATGGATGGTGGACATCATGTACACATTCTTGTTATCCTTCCACCTCAAGGCCAGCACTTTGTTGCATCTCAAAGTTGCTCTTTCCCCCCTTCACAGTTTTTTATTTACTATGAATTGTGGGAAGCCCTTCCTATTCTTTCTGGAGGTTCCGCAGGCCAGGGTTTTTGCGAGGTATATGTGTTTGAAAATGGACAGGCTGGTGTAGAAGTTATCCAGGTATATGTGGTAACCTTTGTTCAGCAGTGGGTTTGCCAGGTCCCATAAATTTTGTGTTGGGCCCATGTAGGCCGGGCACTCAGGGGGCTGGAGTTGGGAATCTCTTCCTTCATATATGTGGAACGCATACAGATATCCAGTGACTCTCTCAAAAAGCTTGTAAAATTTGACTCCGTATCTGGACCTTTTGCTAGGAATGTATAGTTTTATTCCTAGCCGGCCTGAAAAGGGTACCAGGGATTCATCTATACATACAGTATATGTTGATTGGGGACATAGAGTTATGCAAATCGTTGGGAAAATAAATTTATTAGTGGTCGAATTTTATATAACTTATCGTAATTTGGATGATTGCAGGATGGGCACTGGGTGTTGTCACTGAAATGAAGGAATCGTATATTTATCTCATATTGGGACGGCAGAATAAATGTACATGTGGTGGATGGGGCTGGAGGACCAGTAGGCATGTCCTTCATTTTTTTTTGTAAGCCCTATGTTTATGGGGAGGCCCATAAACAATTTGAACTCCTCCAGAGTCAAAGCTCTCCACTCAAGCGAAAGGGCGTATGATAATTGGTGGTTGTTGGCAATATGCTGCTGGGCATATAAATTGGTCTGGTCCACGATGAATTGCAGCAAAGTGGCGGGCAAAAATAAATAAAAACAATCAATTTCTGTGATTGGGTTACTGGCCTGCACAGCTGGCTGTGTGGTGAAAGGGGGGATTCTTGCTGATCCCGAGTTGGAAGGCAGCCATGTTGGGTTGGCAAGACCGTTTGGGAGATATGTAGTGGCCCTGCCTCTTGGGGGACATGGCACTCCAGTGCTGGTAGTTGGGGGATTTGAAGTTTCTGTGCTGGTACTTGATTGTGATGTGGCAGTGCTGGTACTGGGCCTGGGCATTTCTTGGGGTCTTTCGCTGGCGGCTGCATTGGTACTGGGCCTGGGAATTTGATCCTGGGGTCTATTGCTGGTGGCTGCCAGGTTTCCAAAGCACCATGCCCTTTTAGGAGGGATCCACTCTTCCTCTGATTCATTTTCCACTACTATTGATCGGTTCAAATGCTGAATTTGATTCAGAATCGGAATTGGCATTTGAATCTAATGAGAACTCATTGCTCTCCCCAGTCATGGAGAGGATCTGGAATGCCTCCTCACTGGTAAAAACTTTTTTTGAAAATTTACTGATGGGCTGTGCAACAGGTGGCAGGTGATGGTCACTGATGGGATGTGTGACGGGTGACAGATGGGCGGCAGGTGACGTTCACTGATAGTTGACGGGTGACAGGTGATGGTCACTGATGGGTGACAGATGACGGTCACTGATGGGTGACAGGTGACAAGTGATGGTCACTGATGGGTCACAGGTGACAGTCACTGATGGGTGACAGGTAATGGTCACTGATGGGTGACAAGTGACAGGCGATGGTCACTGATGGGTGACAGGTGACGGTCACTGATTGCAGTCTCTGATGGTAACAGGTGCACTTTATGGAACTGATAGGTGACAGATGAGGCTCACGAATGGGTCACTGATGACGGTCACTGACGGGTGACTGATGAGATACAGGCGATGGTCACTGATGGGTGAAAGGTGCACCGCTAATGGCATTCTCTGACGGTGACATGTGCACTTTATGGGCAGTGATGGGTGACAGATGCACTTTATGGTCACTGATGGGTGACATGTGCACTTTTATAAGCATTGATGGGTACTGATGTGGTGACTGTTGGGTGACAGATGCAATGGGGGGGCACAATATGACAGGTTCTCTTTACTGTGTGGTGTTGGTGCAGACACTGACACTACATAGATCGGTAACCCACTGCTCCTGGCTCTTCTCTCCTCACAATGGAAACGGTGTGTGATGAGAGAGGAGCCGGTAACAGCTAGTTACCGGTCTGTGTTTACATTTTGTGATCGGCTGTGAATGGATCACAGCTGATCACATGGTAAACAGCCATCAGCCATTGGCTGTTTACCATTGTTGGTGACGAGCAGTGTTCCTGGGAACACACTGCCACCGACATGACTGCGTAGCTCACTCCCGATCGTGCGAATGTGCCGTCTTCAAAAGGGCAGTACCATTTGTGACCATCTGTGACATAATCACGGCCGATCGCGTGGTAAACAGCCATGCCTAATGGCTGTTCACCAATTTTGGTAATGCACTCAGGGACATGCCGCCACTGACAGTGTAAGGCCGCGTACACACGCGGGGACTGTTCGCTCAACTTTGTTCGTCAAACAGTTTCAGCGGACAGTCCGCTCAAACTTAGCATGGACGGACTTGCCCACACACAATGAACGAACAGTCCGCTGAAACCGTGCGCGATGACGTGAACGGCACGTACGACGGGACTAGAAAACGACGTCCTATACACTGCAATGCAACCTTCGGCGTGTAAATTCTTTCTGAGCATGCGCGGAACTTAGTTTGACGAACAAGCCTACACACGAGGGGACTGTTCGCTGAAACAAAGTTTCAGCGGACAGTTTTTCGGAAATTCCGAAAAACTTTGTTCAGCAGACTGTTCGCTGAAACTGTCCGCTGAAGCCCACACACGAGCGGACTGTCCGCTGAAACACTGTTCAGCGGACAAAGTTGAGCGAACAGTCCCCGCGTGTGTACGCGGTCTTAGATGTCCACTGTCTTACTGACACCATCTATGTTTTAATACATTTTAAAATGTGTTTTTACATTTATAAGTGTGTGTATATGTATGTATATGTGTATATAGATTATATATATATATATATATATATATATATATATAGAGAGAGAGAGAGAGAGAGAGAGAGAGAGAGAGAGAGATATTTATTTATATTATCTATAGAGATATATATATATATATATATATATATATATATATATATATATATATATTCACACACTTGCTTGTGTGTTTGAGCTTTGATGTGATATGCTGCCCTATGAGGCTGCAGGACCCCTGACCCTCTTTCTGGGCAGTGCTGATTGGCACCCTCCCAAGAAAATAAAACATTCTAGCAATGCACACCAAACTGTGTATGTGTAGAGTGCCTCCAAAGGCTCTGCCTTATCAGGAGATGGATTGGGGACAGTGGAGGAAGGGGAGGATCAGAAGACAGAATCGAACAGCCTTTTTACACAATGTTCTACATTGAGTATAACAAGCATGCTTTACTGCATATACAGACTGATTTTACTGTTATGGATTAGTAACACTTTAACTACAAAAAAGTCATACAACAAAACCAAGGCAGCAAAATATCAGGAATGGGACTGTATGGTGCAGGCTGCTCTTGTTTTTGTTATTTGCTAGTAAGCAATTGATTTTTCTACATTGTTGTCTGATATACGAATCAGAGTTCCACATTAAAAAATCTGCTCATTTCCAGACACATGGGACAGGTCATTCACAGTTAACATGCCGTGGCTTCACATTATAAAGTTATTGTCCAGGATCCACAGCAGAAGTTGGGCATTGGGCCAAAGCCAAGAAGTTCACAGTTTTGGTTCTCAAGAATGCTGTGCAGTCTGCTGCTTCTCCTGGGTGAAATGACATTCCCATCTGGTGGCTGTTTCCTTAACATCCTAACTTTAAATTTTCTTGCTAAGTACTGAAAGATTTAGTATCATATAACTATTTACAGCATATGACCAAAAAAGGTTTTAACTAATGTACTCAAGTAAAATAGAACGTGGTGAAATTTTTAAAGAAAATATGAAGATTTTTTTACAAAACAATTTTTATTACAGCTGGGTATATAATTTGGAGGATTGGGAAGAAGCTGTCAACTGTGCATTTTTCTCTTTTATTTACTATTATTTTTATTTAAAGTGGTTGTAAACATTAGGGATGGGCTGAATTGATCCCTGTTCGGTTCGCACCAGAACTTTGAACAGCGTGAAAGTCCAGACCTGAAAAATTAACCACATTAAAGTCAATGGAACCTGAACATCAAAAATCAAAAGTGTCCATTTTGAAGGCTCATATGCAAGTAATTGGACATACAATGGTTATGGGAGTCCGGGTCCTGCCTTGGGGGACATATATCAATAAAAAAAAGTTTGTGAAAAACATAATTTTTAAATGAGCAGTGACTTTTTAAATTTAAAATGAAAGCATAAAAATGAAAAATTCCTTCCAATATAGTGCCTGGGCCCCCTTAGTCTACCTGTAAAGTGGCAGATCTGAACCATGTCTAGAATCTGCAAGCTGCCTTTATTTTGCTCAGCAACAGCTGGGGAGCCAGTGTGTATGATGAGGCCACAATGTAGTGCACTGGGAACAAGATTAGAGATCTTTTGGATACCTGCTGATGTCACTTTGACTTTGGATAGAAGTAACGGGTGCATAAACATTGGTCTTAGGGTGTCAATGGTGCCTTCCCACCATAACCCTATAGAGGTAATATTGATGAAAGCAAGAATTGGCCTTGCTGTAAAAAATTGCAATGATATGCACCTGTCAAACAGGTGCTGAAAAATTGGTCTTTGGGTGTTAATTGTGCCCATGAAACCTATACCAAAAACATTCTTCCAGATGAAATGATTGAACACCCTCCAAGCTAGGCAGCCTTGAAATCCTGCAGAGATTCCACATCCCAAAAAGACTTAATCAGTGATATCAGGGGGTTCATAGCTGGTAATCCAGGACTGATTCATTTTTATAAAAGTCAAACGGTCCACAGATTCTGTGGACAGACGTGTTCTATGATCAGTAACGAAACCTCCGGCAGCACTGAACGTCCGTTCTGAAAGCACGCTGGATGCAGGGCAGCCCAACAACTTAATAGCATACTGGGCAAGTTCTGGCCAGTGGTCTATTCTCATGACCCAGTAAGTCATTGGATCGTCAACTGGAAAGCTCTCCATCTCTGTTTTGGCCCCGAGGTAATCGTTCACTATGTGATGCAAACGCTGCCAATGGGATGTGGAAGCTGACAGCCCTGGGTGGCGAGGACTAAAAAATTCCAAAATGCCTCACTTAGGCAGACGCCTTCTCCAACGCTCCTCTCTTGACCAACAGAAGACTCAAAACAATGTTTTCCATCACACTGTATCCTAATGGAGTCAGGAAAAATGTTCAATAAAATCCTCTTTAACGTGTCCTCAAGAGATTTTATCTTCTGTATTCTCTGTAGGGATGGGATGAGTTCTGAGACCTTCCCGTTATAACAGTGGTCAAGGAGGGTTGCCGACCAGTAATCATCCTTCACCTTTATGCCACATATTCTTGGGTCCTTTCACAGGCTTTGAAGCATAAGGTTGCCCATGCGCCTCAAATTTGCAGAGACTTGAGAAGCAGACTTCTCAGGGTCACTCAGGATGACAGCATCTGGAAACGTCCTACTTCCAGTCACGTACTACTCCCAAGGGTCCTGGGGTTGGAAAGCCATCGCTTACAGATAGACGCATGTCTTCCTCTTTTTCGAAGCCTATGAAAGTACCAAAATCCTCCTCCTCATCTTCCTTCCCTCTCTCTTCCTGTGTGTTCTGTGACATAGGAATGATGGTGTCTGGATAAAGTGGGCCTTGAGAGGAAAGGAAGTATTCCTCTTCCTCCTGTTGCTCTGCCTCCAGTGCCATGTCCATAATGGCACGCAGAGTCTGCTCCAGCAGGAACACAACAGGGATTGTGTCACTGATGCATGCCCTGTCCCTGCTCACCATCCTTGTGGCCTCCTCAAATGGTGACAATACAGTGCATGCATCCTTAATGATCAGTCATTCAGTGGGGGAAAAAAGCCAAGGCGGCCTGAGCCTGTCGTTGGGACCTACTGGCACAGATACTCATTGATGGCCCTCTGCTACATGTATAGCCGCTGCAACATTCCCAAAGTTGACTTCAGCCTGGTGGGCATGTCACAAGTCAGGCGTTTTACGGGCAGTGGAATTCTTGCTGAATTTCAGCCAACCGAGCACTGGCTATTTATGACCGCCTGAAATGGCTACAGACTCTTCTGGCCTGTTTTAGTACATCTTGCAACCCTGGGTACCTAGTTAGGAAATGCTGCAACACCAAATTGAGGACATGTGCCAGGCATGGCACATGTGTCAACTTTCACCCACTAAGGGTGGACAGGAGTTTTAAGCCATTATCGGACTCCAGCTGGCGTGGTGTGAACCACCTTTGGGCCTGTCCCTGTAGAGCTGCAAGAATCTCTGCTCCGGTGTGATACTTGTCCCCTAAACACAACAGCTGAAGCACTGCATGTGGGTGTCAGGGACTGTATTTTTTTTCCGCTGCAGCAGATGGAGCAGAGATATTTGCTGGCTACAGTGTACAGCTGGTAGTGTGCTGCTGGCAAATGTGCTGCTAGGACCTGGGACACCCTGTGCTATACCATCATCCCTGTCAGTGGAGGCTTCTGAAAGGTAATGACTCGGTATTGCAGGGGCAGCCTGAAGTGGGTAAGGACAGTTTTCTGCCCCTTTTGTGTGGCTTTTAGGTGCTCTTGCCAACGGCTGAGTGATTGGACATTAAATGCCTTGTTAGGCATGTGGTACCCAAATGGTTGGTGTTTTTGCCACATTTGAGACACAGTTTGCAGATAGTAACAGTGAGATCTGCTGCAGATCTGCTAAAAAAGACCCAGGCAGCTGAGCTTTGGGGAGTGGGCCGGGAGATAACAGCTGCAGAATGTGATGGAATAGGGTGGCTACTCTCTACTCTTTCTTGATGTCGGCCTCCTTGGGGTTGTGCCGCCTCACCTTCAGTTTCCTCCTCTGCTCTATCTGGCACCCAAGTCGCATCAGTGACCTCATCATCATCATCATCATCATCTCCATATCCTCCATCTTCATCATTACCATTGGAGACAACTTGGCAATACGCTGCGGCTTGGGGAACATGAATGCCAATTTGTCTACCAATGTCCTCCCTCTCTCTATGCTCATGTTCCTGTCATCCTCAACCTCAGAACCAACATCTGAATCCAGTAATGGCTGGGCATCATCAAGGCACAAGTGGCTGATGCTGTGTTCAAATAACTCAGCTGACTCCTTTAATGGCTGATGTTGGAGCTATGGCAGGACTAGATGTGGACAAGGAGGCAGGTATATCCACTCTGGCAACTGCAGGGGACTGCACACTTGTCTCTACTTGCGTAACAGAGGAGGAGGAGGATGATGAAGGTTTAGTAAGTCAGTCCACCACCTCCTCTGCATGCTGTGGCTGGATAGCATGGGCAAACTCACTAAACAGAGGAAATTATGCCCTTCCTGAGGACTGACCACCATGTCCACCTTTGCCAGTGAACAAATTTGTTGCTGGCCCCCTTACAGTGCCAAGGGAACGTCTGCCTCTCCTTGTTGTCCTCTCAGACATTATTGGGAGGGAGGGGGTGGTGGTTATAAGCAAATGTAAAGTTGAAATCTGTACGTAGATGCACTTTAATCAATGTAAAGAGGTGTTTGGTTCACTTTAATTTGAGCACTCCCACTATACAGACACACTACACGGATACACTACAATATACTGCAATATAATGCACCAAACATACAGTGACACACAGAACTTTATGGCATTAAACTGGCAGCAGTAACGCAACAAAACGATATGGTGTTAAACTGGCAGTAAAACACGCAAAACTATATGGCGTTAAACTGGCAGTAATGCACACAGAACTATATGGCGTTAAACCGGCAGTAACACACACAGAACTATATGGCGTTAAACTGTCAGTAACAAACAAAACTATATGGCGTTAAACTGGCAGTAACGCACAAAACTATATGACGTTAAACTGGCAGTAATGCACGCAAAATGATATGGTGTTAAACTGGCAGCAACGCACACAGATCTTATACCTAAACTGCAGTTTGGTTTGGGTACAATTGTCTAAATTTGGACTTCAGCATCAGTCTGATAAAATACATAGGCCTCAAATTTCTACGGCCTTGCTTTTAAATTTTAAGATTTCAGCCTAACCTTCTCAAACATTGTGGAGGCAGCTAGTCACTATACTTAACATAAAAGTTTACCTTGGAATTACTTTAACCCCCCTGGCAGTATTCCCAAGTCTGGCTCGGGGTGAAAATTCAGAACCATTAGCGGTAACCCCGAGCCAGACTCGGGATCCCATCACAGGATCCAGGAATAGCTTACTTAACTTATCCCCTGGATCCAGCGATGTCTCCCCGCAGTGCGAGAGGCTCATCTTCTGCTATCTATCACGGAGCTGAGTTCCATACCCTGCGAGCGCTGCGACGCACAGGGATGGAGAACGGCGCCAAATTCAAAAAGTGAAACACACACATTACATACAGTATAATGTAATCTTACAGATTACATTACTGTATGTAATTATTTCATATCCCTTTTGTCCCTAGTGGTCTGTCTAGTGCCCTGCATGCAGTTTTATATTATAAAAACTTTTCTTTCTGCCTGGAAACTGGAGATTGTCCATAGCAAACAAAAAGTATCCCTTTACATCAAAAGTGGTTTTAGACCAGTTGGAAAACAGCGATAATAAATTAGAATCACTCGCAGAATTGAGCGATAGCGATTTGTAGGGAGATCCGTCATGAAACACTGAAAAGTAATGACAGTGACAATTCTGCAGCTGAGCAAATTTCAGTGTTTTTGATTTGATTACATTATTCAATAATTAGTTTTATTATTATATTATTATTTGGTATAATTATTTATAGTTATTTATATTATTTTAATTTATGATTGTTTTTCAAATTTTATCATACCCGGGATGTCTACTAGACTCTGGTTTGGACATATTTAAGTGGGTTATTCCTAACAATTACAGGCCTACAATATAAAATGCCAAATTTTCATGAAAAACATTGTGCCGCTTTCAGCACCTAAAATCCGACATAATCATACCACCAGGGAGGTTAAAAGCAATAAGAAGCCATCTAACACATGTATCGTCATAAATGTACAGCACAATGTCTGTGCTCCAGTTGTCCAGCAATCAGCACTAGAAAACTGCTGGCTTATATCAGTGACAACATGTAAATTATGGTGTCACTCACCCCCCTTATGCTAACTTTGCCCTGTGACTGCAAAGCCTAAATGGAAACTGCTTAAATGTGCTTCCTCTGTGTCCTGATGTCAAAGATGTAGATAGCACACTTCTCTGTCTGCTGTGTACTTGTGCTCCCTGTCCTGCCTGTTTGTAGTTGTCTATCTAGGCAATCCTGTCGACTGTATACTGAGAGTAATTCCGCTGCTCAAGGCCATGTATACCTTCAATGGCTCCATCCTATACAAATTGTAATTTGGTTTATACATGAACAAATGCATGTAACAAAAACCTGCTCTATCCTGATTTTCTGGTCCAAAGCCTCTGGCAATATTCTGATACCTGAAGAATGCTGGAGTGACAAACAGAGTATAAGATTCTAAGGGTTACACCCCCTAGACCAGCCTTTCTCAACCTTTTTTCCCCAGAAGAACCCCTAAAATAATTTTCAAGTCTCAAGGAACCCCTGCTTAAATCAATTTATCGTGAGTCAAGGGGATGAATGGCCCTTACATCGGTGGGCATTAGGAAGAATGCTCCTTACATTGGTGGTCATTGGGAAGAATGCTTCTTACATTAGTGGGCAATGGGAAGAATGCAACCCTTACAGGTGTGTCCTGAGTGCTACTCACAAGTGTGTTGACCCCAGAACTATTCAGAAACCATCAAACTGGGGGGGGGGGGGGGGGGTTACGGGTGGAGGGTCAATTGGTCAAAGATCAAGGCACCCCCAGCATCCTCTGGAGGAGTGGAGGAGCCATAGGGTTCCACAGAACCCTGGTTGAGAAATACTGCCCTAGTTTAATTGTACGTCAATTCATTAATATATATTTTGGGGATATTTGACTCTGATTACAAATTTCTATAGCTGTGCAGAATTCATCTTTGCGGCACTTTGGCATAGGATTCCTCTGACGGGCAGTTCCCCAGCTACAGCAAGGGTAAGTACCACCTGTGTTACACTTTCCATACATGGACAAAGAATGACCTACAAAAAAGTTACACTAAATGAGTTATTGAAACATTTGAAATATATACACTTTTTTGACATGTGTCTATTTGTTTTCTGTTGTAGCTGCAAAAAGGTAAAAGGAGGCACAAAAATGGCAGTTGATAATGTATATTACTTCTGACTATAATACCTAAAAATAAAGCAATAAATTATTGCTTTTAAAATGTTTAGAATAAACCATTTTGTAATCTATGTTCACTTGGTTGTTTAATGTGTTTAAAGGATAACTCCACTTTCTTGGAAAGAAAAATAGCAAATAAAAAAACATATTATAACATATACAATTACGACACAGGCCCTATTGTGATTTAAAGTGTTTGTTATTCCAACACTTCATATTCCTGATATGTGCCTGCTGTACCATGTACTCATATGAGAAAGTATCCTGTTCTATTTGTATTGCTAAGTGTGCTGCTGTTTCTCCTCCCCCAGCTCTTATGCAGCTAAGAACAGAGGGAATGTGATCACTTATAAAAAAGGGAAAAAATATATTTATAGTGTTTTTTATATCTGTACACAAATGTTTTGCCTTTCACTTCTATTTTAAACTTCTATTTTAAATCATTTTACCAGGTCATTTTTTACAATCACTTTAATGTTATTAAAAACAACTTTCTCTTTCGTTCATTGACAGACACAGCTCCTTTAATTCTTGACCTTAGGGTTATCACGCCACGTCAGGAGAGGACTAGGCAGAACATGTAACACATGTAAAAACAGCAAGACTGCACAGCACTGCCTGGGGGGTGGTCCCTCTGGCTTTAACCCCTCACCCAGCTTCCTACAGATCAGTTTTCTTTCTCCTAGTGTAGAAGATGGGCCATGCCATTGTGCGTGAGCAGACCCTAGCTACGCGCTGGGTCGGCCACGACATGCCCTTTCTACTCCAGGGGAGGCCGGTGAGCTATATGCTCTGAGGCACACATATACTGCTATCCACGTCACAGTGTGCCATGGCCAGCAGCCACCCCGTACTGCTTGGGTGATGGGTCCGTGGTGGAATGCGTCCAGCAATCCCGACAGGAAGGGTAAGTATGGCTCTCCATGCCTCAGAAGGATAGAGCAGCTGGGCATTCCCTGGGAGGTCGACTAGGGGGTCTCTCAATCTCCCTTTCCTCTTTCTCCCTATCCCTCATTCCCTCCTCCCCCTGCTGGGGCCGCTGTGTGACTGGACATGAGGTGCGGTGTATGTACCTAGACTGGGGGTCCTCTGGGAGGGCTCCTAGCTTTGGCAGGGCTGCGCTGGCTGGTAGGGTCCGTTTTTGTTTTTCTGCCCCTTTTTACTGTGCTGTAAGGTGCCTGAGTAAATTTACCTCAGGAGAGGCCGCCACCATTTTGCTGAGGCTGCAGCCATTTTCCTGTAGTCTTATGCAGTGTATGGCTGTTAGCCATTTTGTAGAAGGTTCAGCGGCCATTTCCTTGGTGATTTTTGTACTAAGGACAGACGGGGGCCATTTTCTTTTAGCATCAGTGCATTTTTACCTCTAGTGCTGGGTCTGTGTACCTCAGAACTGTGCGTTTTTCACTCTGAGTACTTTGTGACTGAAACAGGGCAGAGCGGTCAGTGGCAAGACAGCACAGCATTTCGTCAGGGTGGTGAGTCCTGTGGATGGGCCCCTCATTCTGTGAGCAGCTAGGAGGGTGGGATTTGTGTACCTTGCCTTAATTCTCATGGGCTTTCCGACGTCAAGCTTCTGTCTCCCAGGTGTGTAAGGCGGCGACTTGGTCGTCTGGTCACACGTTCACTAAATTCTACAAAGTTGACGTAAGTGCATCTTTGGATGCTTGCTTTGGCCACAAGGTTTTGCAGGCGGCTGTGTAAGGTTGAAATTACACTTTCTTTAATTTAATTCGTTTATTGATGCACAAGTTGGCCGCTGGTTTTGAAGGCGGACGCTTAAGATGGTGAATCCTCTATTGAGGTGTTCCCTTTGTTGTGGGGGAAGTTATGTTTTTCTGTTTCCACCCCTCGTTTTTTAAAACTGCTTGGGGAAGTCCCTAAGATCAAGAATTAAAGGAACTGTGTCCGTCAATGAACGAAAGAGTAAATGGGATTTTTGTACTCACCGTAAAATCCTTTTCTCTGAAGTTCATTGACGAACACTGCACCCACCCCTCCTATTTAGGTCTGTACTGCTTTTTGATGAACTGAGCTGCCGGAAGCAGGGTAAGGGGTTATAGCCAGAGGGACCGCCCCCTAGGCGGTGCTGGGCAGTCTTGCTGTTTTTACATGCGTTACATGTTCAGCCTAGTCCTCTCCTGAAGTGGTGTGATAACCCTAAGGTCAAGAATTAAAGGAGCTGTGTCTGTCAATGAACTTCAGAGAAAAGGATTTTACAGTGAGTACAAAAATCCTATTTTTCTTTTTCAATCTGCTTTGCTGTAATTTTAAGTAAGTGATTGAACAGTACTGACTGACATATTCAAGGCTTTGGATATCTTTTTATATCCTTTTCCATCTTTGTAAAGTTTCATTACCTTGTTACGCAGGTCTTTTGACTGTTATTTTCTACCTCCTCATGACTCAGTGTCTAGCCTGCTTAGTGCATCCATGTGAGAGCTAACAAACTCATTGACTATTTATACACAGACACTAATTGTGATTTAAAAAGCCACAAATGTGGAAAATTAACCTTTAATTGCCGTTTTAACCTGTGTGCGCCACCTTCTGTGTCTGTACCAAGGACAAATGTTTCAGGGTATGTAAACTTTTTATCAGGGCCATTTGAGGGATTTCTGTTATCATTATGATTTAAAAAGGATCCAAAAAAACTATGTGAAATAAATGGCTTCATGTGATTGCTATCCTTTAATAAAATATTTTTTTTGGCATGATCAGTCATATTTTCAATATTAATGCCAAAATTTCACAATTTCTGCCAGGGTATGCAAACTTTTGAGCATGACTGTATTTAGCAGTTTGCCTGAAAGTCAGCTTTAACACAGAGATTGACTGGTTTCCAGTGCTTCCCCCCTTTTGAGTGTTGCTGTAGAGTGGATTACATAAGGGTGATTAGGGGATTACCGGAAGCAAGTCAAATGCAAGCACTTATACTAGTTACATTTAGAAACACTAAGAGTTTTTTTAAGTTCACCTAAACTTGATATGTTAGTTATCCTACAGTATGTGGTGCCTAGTAGACACATGTCTTGCATATTCGAACATGGAAATCTCCCTACTATTATTTCTAACTCCAATCGTATTGACCTGAAATTTTTGGCAATTCATTCCCACCCTTTTGTTGTTCAAGCACCTCCTCTTGTATCCTCTATAAAATAAAAAAATAAAAAAATCACCAACATATAAGTGAGAACCCCCTTAGCTACAGAAGGTATGCCAACACAGAAACACACATGCAGAGATGTTACCAATAAAATCCCCAGGAGATATAGAAAATTGTTGAGGGGCGTAACCCTCCAAAATATGGCAAAAACTGAAATACCAGGTTCAGATGGACTGACCCTTTACCCAAATACCGACCGGCGCACGCCGGTGTACGCCGGCAGAATGGCACGGACAGGCAAAAGGGCGTACAGGTACGTTCCTTTAAATTTGCCGCCGTGCCTTCGCATGTGCGCGCCGGTCGGAACCTCCATGATTTCGATCACGGGTCCCGCGGACTCGATCGCTGCAGGGATACCCGCGATCGCCTCACGGGGAGGAAGAATGGGGAGATGCTAATGTAAACAAGCATCTCCCCGTTCTGCCTAGTGACAGTGTCAATGATCTCTGCTCTGTGTGATTGGAGCAGAGATCAGTGACGTGTCATAGACAGCCACACCCCCCACAGTTATATACACGCCCCTAGGACACACTTAACCCCTATACTGCCACCTAGTGGTTAACCCCTTCAATGCCAGTGTCATTTACACAGAAATCAGTGCATTTGTATAGCACTGATTGCTGTATAAATGACAATGGTCCCAAAAATGTGCCAAAAATGTCCGATGTGTCCTCCATAATGTCGCAGTCACAATAAAAACTGCTGATCGCCGCCATTTAAAAATAAAATTCATAAAAATGCTATAAAACTATCCCCTATTTTGTAAACGCTATAACTTTTGCGCAAACCAATCAATAATCACTTATTGTGATTTTTATTACCAAAAATATGTAGAAGAATACGCATTGGCCTAAACTGAGGAAAAAAAAGTTTTTTTATATATTTTTGGGGGATAGTTATTATAGCAAACTGTAAAAAATAATGAATTTTTTTCAAAACTGTTGCTCTTTTTTGTTTATAGCGCAAAAAATGAAAACCACAGGGGTGATCAAATACCACCAAAAGAAAGCTCTATTTGTGGGGAAAAAAAGGACGTCAATTTTGTTTGGGAGCCATGTCGCACGACCGTGCAATTGTCAGTTAAAGCGACGCAGTGCCGAATCTCATTAAGTGGTTAAGGAGTCAATTTTTTTTTTCATATATATTTTATTTATTAAGGCTAGTAAAATGTTTAACATAGAAACAATATTTTTATTTTAGTGTGGAAAATATACATTTTTGTATACGGATATTTTTTTTTTAATCAAGAGAACGTTTATTGAGCATTGAAAAAAAAGGGATATACAATCAAGTGCCAAGCGCAACAGGCACTAAACAAAAGGTTATCACATTTGACATAAACCATGAGTAAGTGATGTACATGACTCATAGGGGGTTATTTACGAAAGGCAAATCCACTTTGCACTGCAAGGGCACTTGAAAGTGTACTGAAAGTACACTTAGAAGTAAAGTCGCTGTAGATCGGAGGGGGACATGCAAGGAAAATAAAAAACAGCATTTTAGCTTGTATATGACTGCATGATAAAATCGGCAGAGCTTCCGCTCATTACAGATCTATCCCTTAGATTTAGAGCAACTGCACTTCCATGTGCACTTGCAATGCAAAGTGGATTTGCCTTTCATAAATAACCCCCATAGTGTTCACCCACAAATACATGTAATGTGCAGGAGCCTTAAAACTTATCTATATACATAATTGCTGAAGGGTGTTGAGGCTGAGGTGCAATACGTACGTTTTCGAGTAATGCTGGGAGTGTTAACACAGCTGAGAGATAATCCTAGTCTGTGCAAGTGGATGCGTCCTCTAGCCACCTGTCTCAAACTTTGTTGTATTTGGCTGGGCAACCTCTATGTAAATATAGCACCTTTTTATAGGGGAGATTGGAGTTCACCGCTCCCATCGATTGTTGAATGGTGGGGGAGTTGCTTTAATCCAGGCAAGCAATTTGCATCCTAGCAAGAAATAAAGATTCTCGTAGGAATATATTAAGGTATTTCTCTTCTTCAGGCAGGGGCGGACTGACAACTGATGGGGCCCCCGGGCAATAGAAGATCATGGAGCCCCCTGCATCCCAAGCCACACCTGGACAGGGGGACATTTGGGGGGAGCACACAGGGAGACCCTGGGAGGGGAGAGGGCACAGGGGGACACTGGCGGAGGGGGAGAGCACACGGTGGACCCTGTGGGGTTGGAGAGCACATGGGGGACACTGTGGGGAGCACACAGGGAGACCCTGGGAGGGGAGAGGGCACAGGGAAACACTGGCGGAGGGGGAGAGCACACGGTGGACCCTGTGGGGTTGGAGAGCACATGGGGGACACTGGGGGAGCACACAGGGAGACCCTGGGAGGGGAGAGGGCACAGGGGGACACTGGCGGAGGGGGAGAGCACACGGTGGACCCTGTGGGGTTGGAGAGCACATGGGGGACACTGTGGGGGGGAACCACACAGGGGGACACTGGAGGGAGCACACAGGGAGACCCTGGGAAGGGGAGAGGGCATAGGGGGGCACTGGGGGAGGGGTAAAGCACACGGGGGACACTGTGGGGATGGAGAGCACACAGGGCGACACTGGGGGGAGCAAACGGGGTCACTGGGGGAGAGCATACAGAGGGACACTGTGGGGGGAGAGCATACAGAGGGACACTGTGGGGGAAGAGCATACAGAGGGACACTGTGGGGGAAGAGCATACAGGGAGACCCTGGGGAGGGGGAGAGGGCACAGGGAAACACTGGGGAGGGGGGGGGAAATCACACAGGGGGACACTGGGGGAGCACACAGGGAGACCCTGAGGGGGTGGGGAGCACACAGGAAGACACTGTGGGGAGCACACAGGAAGACACTGTGGGGGGTGGGGAGCACACAGGAAGACACTGTGGGGGGTGGGGAGCACACAGGGGGACACTGTGGGGGGTGGGGAGCACACAGGGGGACACTGTGGAGGGTGGGGAGCACACAGGAAGACACCGTGGGGGGTGGGGAGCACACAGGAAGACACTGTGGGGGGTGGGGAGCACACAGGAAGACACCGTGGGGGGTGGGGAGCACACAGGAAGACACAGTGGGGGGTGGGGAGCACACAGGAAGACACCGTTGGGGGTGGGGAGCACACAGGAGGACACTGTGGGGGTTGGGGAGCACACAGGAGGACACTGTGGGGGGTGGGGAGCACACAGGAAGACACTGTATGGGGTGGGGAGCACACAGGGTGCCCTGGGAGGGGGATGGGGCACAGGAGGGCACTGGGGAGGGGGGAAGCACACAGAGGGACACTGGGGGGAGCACACAGGGAGACCCTGGGAGGGGTAGGCACACAGGGGGACACTGGGGGGTGGGGAGCACATAGGAGGACATTGTGGGGGGTGGGGAGCACACAGGAAGACACTGTGGGGTTGGAGAGCACATGGGGATACTGTGGGGGGGAAGCACATAGAGGGACACTGTGGGGGGGGGGAACCACACATGGGGACACTGGAGGGAGCACACAGGGAGACCCTGGGAAGGGGAGAGGGCATAGGGGGGCACTGGGGGAGGGGGAAAGCACACGGGGGACACTGTGGGGATGGAGAGCACACAGGGCAACACTGGGGGGAGCAAACGGGGTCACTGGGGGAGAGCATACAGAGGGACACTGTGGGGGGAGAGCATACAGAGGGACACTGTGGGGGGAGAGCATACAGAGGGACACTGTGGGGGGAGAGCATACAGGGAGACCCTGGGGAGGGGGAGAGGGCACAGGGGGACACTGGGGGAGCACACAGGGAGACCCTGAGGGGGTGTGGAGCACACAGGGGGACACTGTGGGGGTGGGGAGCACACAGGGGGACACTGTGGGGGGTGGAGAGCACACAGAAAGACACTGTGGGGGGTGGGGAGCACACAGGAAGACACTGTGGGGGGTGGGGAGCACACAGGGGGGCCCTGGGAGGGGGGCACAGGGGGACACTGGGGAGGGGGCACACAGGGTGGACACTGTGGGAGGTGGAGAGCACACAGCAAGAAAGTGTGGGGAGCACACAGGGGGCCCTGGGAGGGGGGGCACAGGGGGACACTGGGGATGGGGGCACACAGGGTGTACACTGTGGGGGTGGGGAGCACACAGGGGGACACTGGAGGGGGTCACACACAAGGAGGCACTGTGGGGGTCACACAGGGGAACACTGGGGGGGGTCACACAGGGGAACACGGGGGGGTCACACAGGGGAACACTGGGCGGAGCACACAGGAGGACACTGGGGGGAGAACACAGGAGAACCCTGGGGGGAGCACACAGGAGGACACTGTGGGGAGCACACAGGAGGACACTGTGGGGAGCACACAGGAGGACACTGTGGGGAGCACACAGGAGGACACTGGGGGGAGCACACAGGGGAACACTGGGGGGAGCACAGTGGGACACTTTGGGAGGGAGAGCACACAGGGGGACACTGGGGGGAGAACATAGTGGGACACTGCGGGGGGAGCACACAGGGAACACTGGGAGGGGTAGGCACACAGGGGTATACTGGGGGGACACGGGGGACCCTGTGGGGGGAGCACACAGGGGAACACTGGGTGGGGGGAGAAAACACAGGGGGACACTGGGGGGAGTACACAGGACACTGGGGGGGACATACAGGGGAACACCGGGGGGGGGACACAGGGGAATACTGGTGAGGGGACACACAGGGGGACACTGGGGAGGGGACACACAGGGGGACACTGGGGAGGGGACACTGGGGGGGACACACAGGGGGACACTGGGGAGGGGACACACACAGGGGAATACAGGGGAACACTGGGGAGGGGACACGGGGAGACACTGGGGGGACACACACAGGGGGACATGGGGAGGACAAACAGGGGGACACATTTGGACACTGGGGAGGGGGACACACAGGGCAACACTGTGGGGGGAGAGCATACAGGGGGTTAGTGTGGAGAGGGGAGAGAGCACACTGAAGACTGCCCGGGCCCCATAAATCTGTACTGGTCACCCCCTCCCTCCGATGGCGGCCCTCCAGTAAAAAAAAGTTTCACTCGCCCCGGTCATGCCTGTAATCAATACCGCTAAGAGCGCGCTGCTCCCCGCTGGCCCCTCCTCCCTTCTCGTCCGTCCTAGGTGATGTAGTGTACAGTGCAAGCACCGGCGACGGACGGGAGGGAGGGAGGAGCTGGCGGGGTGCAGCGTGCTGTTAGCAGTATTATTACAGCCACTTCAAGGGGCCTCTCCTTGGGACGGCCACGGGCCCCTTATGGCTCCGGGCCCTCGGACAGCGACCGAATGACCGATGGGTCAGTCCGCCCCTGTCTTCAGGGATGGAGAGGATGCAGAGTAAACACTGGCAGGGGCACAGAGATATGGGAGAGCCCATGCGGTCGTGAAGGAACCTGATCACCTGTGAGCAGTATTACTGGAGTCTTGGGCAGGCCCATAGCAGATGATAGAATGTGCCCTGGGGATCCCCACAATTGGGACATGCTGGGTTATGGTCAGGTCTAAACCTAGATAGGCGAGTTGGGGTGAGGTAGGACCTATTTAGAATGTACAAGTGCATGAGTCTGACAGTTTAGAGGTGGCCAGTGCATCCTCCCAGTCCTCGTCATCCATCACCCCCAGCTCCGGCTCCCACCTGGACTTCAGTCGGTACACCTGCGAGGTGGCCGCAGGCAGCATAAGGTGATTGTAGAAGAAGAATATCAGACCTTTGGGGTCCTAGCCGCGGATCACACGTATGAGTGGTAGGGACTTTGTATATGGATATTTGACCGTACAAACCACTTTGCTAAAATAAAAGTCTGTCAACTGACAAAGCTCAACATAAAAATAGTATAATATTACCTTCTCTTCCTACTTTGCATGAACCTGTACAAAGTTTTAATTAGAGAAAGACTGTCTAAATGGGGAGAGCTACTGCTGTTTTTTTTAACATAATACACTGCAATACCAATAGCATGGGTATCCCCATATTATATGTTTATTTACCCATTTTTTTTAATACATAGAGAAAAATAAAGATAAAAAAATCAGTCATTACAACATTTAAAATAAAAACTGCCTGAAAACTGTTATAATTTCCCCTTACAAAGCACCTATTTCTATCTGCGTAGAGTTCATCTTTAAAATGACTGTAGATTAAATGTAAATAAGACATTCTGATGGCTTTTGTAGACTGTGTATCACACCATCTTGAATGTATGACCTTGTATAGCCCCTGTGCATATATATAGAACTCCGTGTTTTCTGAGCTGTTTAAATGTTTTTGGTATGTTCTTCCACGTTCTTTTATTTTCATAATTTCTTCCACATAAATATTTTAAATGGCAAAATGATCCAGTAATTTTCCAGAACTTTATGAAGACAATCTGGTTTTAATTTTGCCCTGTGACATTATGTTTCTTTCATGAAAAAGGGAAACAATACATTTTATTAAAGAAAGGTCACCTAATAAACCAACATTTATTTTAGCCACTCAAATAAAAGTTTATCTTTATAGCTAGGCATACATGAATTTCCTGCACATTGTTTCAGTGAATAACACCAGTAAATGGTATAAAAAAAAATCTTTAAAAGAAAGTTTTTGAAAACCTATAGGACCTTTTCTAGTAAAGTTACACTCTACTGTATGTGCTATCAGTGAGGTTAACATCCCTGAAAACTCATCTGTTCAGGGAAGCCTAGTCCACCTCCACCTAAAATTTTTACCTCTACCTTCTTCGTCAACTCATTCCTCACAGTTATTACCTTTGATATCACTTGCCTCTTTCTGTTAGATTGTAAGCTCCCTCAAGCAGCACCTTCGTCTTAACCCTCATGTATTGAGTTGGATTGTAACTGTACTGTAAGCACTTCTAATGCTGCGTACACACAACTGGAATTCTCGTCGGAAAAAGCTTGGGGCACTATTCCTCCCACTGATGTAAGACACTATTCCTCCCACTGACACCAACAATGGGCCAAAATTCAACTTACTGACATCCACAACAGGGCACTATTTCTCCTATTGACGCCAACGATAGGGCACTATTCCAACCCACTGAAACCAACGATGGAGCATTTTTCCACCCCTCTGACACCAATGATGGGGCACTATTCGTCCCACTGATATCACTGATGGGGCACTATTATTCCTACTGACACCACTGATGGGGCACTATTCCCCCCAATACCAAAGATGCATTGTTTACACACACTGACATCAGGAAAATATATACTCCCAATGGCCACAGTCCAGCCCCCCTAAAGTCTGAAGTACAGTAAACTGGACCTTTGGAGGAAGAAATCTAATTCTCAGCTCAGCAACCCTAAGCAGACCAAAACAATCAAAAACCACTCCACTCACTACAGGGGAGCCAAAAATTAATTTTACTTAACAGCCTAACTGGAAACAACCACTTCACTCACTTTAGTGGCGCTAATACCTAAATTGACCTTGTAGCATAACTAGGAGAGTGCTACAATAATAATTAATGTGCTGGATCATTCACACGAACAAACACAGTAAACAACCTCTATGATGTAGCTTTGTTTGGCGACTGATGGGCATACTTCTCAATAAAAGTACAAAGAATGACTATAACAGAATAAGAGGTGTTGGTGGAGTGCTAGATCATAATCAAATAAGTAGTATTCAAATTTCAAAGGAGCTAGGCCCATACCACACTGTGTACGTCTTTTCAAAACTACATTTTTAGTGCCACGTAAACCAAGTAGAGCCCTGGTTAACTCTAGAAAGTAGAAAGCAGAAGAAAAAAATAAGCTAGAAATGGAAGATGGGGTGAGAAAAACAAAACAAAGAAACAAGAAGAAGAAGAAGGGGTGGGGGTTTAGGGGACAAGAAAGAAGGGGAGAAATGAGAAATGACCCGGTCGCTCCTCATGGCATATTGGAAGATATTTTCCATATTTAGCAAGTTAAGTTATATTTGTGCGCGCTAATAATGATTTTCATGTATTTCTTTTACTGTGGTGATAAACATTTGCACAGATTATATGAGTTGTACAAAATCAACAGTACAGTCTTAATTTCAATTGAATTCTATAGGGTCTGTGCTTTTGGAAAATTTATGTTTGGGGGGAGGGGGGATTGGAGTGGGGAAACTTTATATTCTCTAATTTCCATGTAAAATTTAATAACATTTGTCAAGCTACCTGAGACTCAAAATGGAAGGCAATGGGAATGCAAAGAGTTAAAATGTCTTTTCTGTTTTTCCACTATTTATATGTGTTATGCTACTTACACTTTGCAAGCAAAAGGCATGGAACTAATGTAACAGAAACAGCAACCAGAAAGATACACAAAACAGTGCGACGCCACTCCTTAGTGGCTACAGCCATAAGCTCTTCTTTTCTCGAGTGACCTGCAGCCGTTGAACTTGGAAAGGCAGAAAAATCATGGATGGATTGTTTACTGTTATGACATTTGACTTAGACAATTATCCTGGTGGGATTTGAAGCATTCAAAATAGTAGACAGACTGTAGGTTAGCCCTAAAAGCAAATGTTTGACTGTCTCTTAATAGCAGAAATGCAACAGACCATGAAAGATGGCAGTCTTTGATAAAGTGCCAACAATGGAACCTTTACCTCTACGTGCAAAGGCAACATTGTCTACATGAAATGATGTAGCAACCATACCACAGCAGCAGTAACCACACCAGCTGGGCCTGGTGGGACAAGGCATCCACTCAGCAATGCAAGCCCCTGCTCATAGATGACTGATTACTGCTGTTGCCTCAACCACATTATTCTCACCAAATGTAATACCATGGCCTCTCCTATACCTTTTAGTTCTAACTCACAAATCAAAGTGCATAATTAATGATTTTCAGCTAAAATTAGGAGAGGAAGCCCTGATGTCAGGATTAATACTAGCGAGGAAGCACAGCAGGGGAAGGTGCAACATTTTGGCAAAGTATTCACAGCGCTTCACTTTTTCCACATTTTGTTATGCTACAGCCTTATTCCAAAATGGATTACATTTATTATTTTCCTCCAAATTCTACAAACAATACCCCATAATGACAATGTGAAAGAAGTTTGTTTAAAATCTTTGCAAATGTATTAAAAAAACAAAACAAAAAAAAATCAGCATTGAGCTCAAGTGCATTCTGTTTCCACTGATCAACCTTGAGATGTTTCTACAACTTGATTGGAGTCCATCTGTGGTAAATTCAGTGGATTGGACATGATTTGGAAAGGCAGACACCTGTCTATATAAGATCCCACAGTAAACAGTGCATGTCAGAGCACAAACCAACCCATGAAGTCCAAGGAATTGTCTGTAGACCTCCCAGACAGGATTGTATCGAGGTACAGATCTGGGGAAGGGTACAGGAAAATCTCTGCGGTATTGAAGGTCCCAATGAGCACAGTGGCCTGTATGATCTGTAAATGGAAGACGTTTAGAACCATCAGGACTCTTCCTAGAGCAGGCCGCCCAGCCAAACTGAGTAATTGGGAGAGAAGGAACTTAGTCATGGAGATGTCCAAGAATCATATGGTCACTGGGACAGAGCTCCAGTGTTTCTCTGTGGAGAGAGGAGAACCTTCCAGAAGAATAACCATCTCTGCGGCACTCCACCAATTAGGCCTGTATGGTCGAGTGGCCAGACTGATGTCACTTCTTAGTAAAAGGCACATGACAGCTCACCTGGAGTTTGCCAAAAAGCACCTGAGAGACTCTCAGACCATGAGAAACAAAATTCTCTGGTCTAATGAAACAAAGATTGAACTCTTTTGCCTGAATGGCAAGCGTCATGTCTGGAGGAAATACCATACCAACACCATCCCTACAGTGAAGCATGGTGGTGGCAGCATCATGCTGTGGGGATGTTTTTCAGCGGCAGGAACTGGAAGACTAGTCAGGATTGAGGGAAAGATGAATACAGCCAATGTACAGAGACATCCTTGATGAATACCTGCTCCAGAGCACTCTGAACCCCAGACTGGGACGAAGGTTCATCTTCCAACAGGACAACAACCCTAAGCACACAGCCAAGATAACAAAGGATTGGTACGGGACAACTCTGTGAATGTGCTTGAATGGCCCAGCCAGAGCCTAGACTTGAACCGGATTGAAAATGTCTGGAGAGATCTGAAAATGACTGTGGACTGACGCTCCTCGTCCAACCTGATGGAGCTTGAGAGGTCCTGAAAAGAAGAATGGGAGGAACTGCCCAAAAATAGGTGTGCCAAGCTTGTAGCATCATACTCAAAAATACTTGTGGCTGTAATTGGTGCCAAAGGTGCTTAAACAAAGTAATACTTATGTACGTGGTAATTTTTTAATTTATTATTTTTAAACTGGACCTTAAGTAATTTTTTCAACTTTCCATATATTAAATCTTCTGCCCTTGTTGTTTTAACTTTGGATAGTAAAACATTTTTTTTCTGCCAGTAAATACCTTATACAGCCCACTTCCTGTTTCTTGTCTGGTAAAAAGCCTAGGCTTTTGACATTATGCACAGCTCTTTCTCTCTCCCTCTTGTGAGAATTTGGCAGAAAGGGAGGGGGGGGGGGGGGGGGGTGAGTCATAAAAGAGCCAATGAGAGCTGCAGAGCTGGAAGTGTTCCTCTGTGTGTCTGTGTAAATCCAGGAAGTGAACAGGCAGTAGTTTCAGCTGCCCACGGTTAAAGTGGAGGCAGGCAGACTTAGTGGATGGAGATTTCTGCAGCATATTTGGCAAGTACAGAATCGCAGTATATATAAAATAATATGCAAAGTGGTTGGAGGGAAGCTTCAGAATGGCCAAGATGTTTTTATTACAAATTATATGAGCAGACTTCAGTTCCTCTTTAATTATTTGTAAAGATTTCAAATAAACTTTTTTCACATTGTCATTATGGGGTATTGTTTGTAGAATTTTGAGGAAAATAATGAATTTATCCATTATAGAATAAGGCTGTAATATAACAAAATGTAGAAAAAGTGAAACGCTGTGAATACTTTCCGGGTGCACTATACATAAAATTAAAGGCTCGGGGGCATCTTCCGGCCCTCCACGCCATTTCATATTGCCCTCCAATCTCTCCTGCAGCTGCAGCACACCCCTAGTTTCTGCCCTCACCTTATCTCAGCAATCTGCAACAGAGAGCAGAACTGAATATATGCTGCGCCTCTATGTGCAGCTGCAGCACTCCCTCATCACTGCCTCCCATGTTCTCAGCATTTAGCAGACTCCAACAGCTGATTGCTGCCCACCCCTGGTCCTCCTCCAGACGCTGCACCTCCCAGTTCTTCCTCCCGGCAGCAGCGCAAGGTATGGGGGGTGCACTCTGATGTCAAGAAGGGTGGGGTACTCTTGACATCTGATGTGGGGGGGTGAGTGTAAAGACATTTTATTGGAGACTGCCCAGACAGAACGCCATGGCAGAATAATGTTCTGTCTGAGCAGTCTCCAATAAAGTTTATTGTGGATGATACCAGCGGTGTGCGACCCTACTTTTCAGACTTGCAACATCTGCTACATGTGTGAATGGGCTCCTTGCCAGTTGTTCACAGCTTAAAGTGATTCTAAAGCCAAAACATTTTTTACCTTAATTAATTCCCTGCATTAAGGTATAAAAGGTTTTATAACTTGCTGTCCTCCCCCTTCCCTGTATGACTTGGAAGAGAGAAGAAAGGAGAAGAGATCCAGTGCTGTGCACGGCTTCATATCCTCTCCCCACTCTTCTTCTTTACACAGGGTCTCAGCAGCAGCAGGAGCCATTGGCTCCTGCTGGTGTCAATCAAATGCAGTGAGGAGGAAGCAGGGGTGGGTTATGGTAAGCCCCACTGTGTGTGCCTATGGAGCATGACAACATAGACGCACACTGCTCTGGAGCAAGCACACACTGTGTGTCCCTATAGAAAGCTGCCATGATCGCTCGCGGGGGACCCAAAAAGAGGAGGATCAGGCCGATATGTGCAAAACTGCATTGCAATTGCACAGGGCAGGTGAGTATAAAATATTTATTTTAATAAAAATGACCCTTAGTAACCCTTTAAGTCTTCTTAAGTTATTACTAAAACCAGGAATAATCGAATGCAGAGGCAATGACTTAATATGTTAAAGAGTAGATACATTAAAATAGTCTTAAAGATATAGCCATAATGCTGATGCGGTCCACAATTCAATTTGATTTGACACCCTGGCTATACAGATTCCAACCAAAATTTTAAAGTGCACAGTGTTAAACGAAAAATCATATCATTATAAATACCAAAAACTATTGTATGGCATATACTAAATACATTTGATAATGCGTATGCAACAGTGTCACTAATTACATAAACAATGAATCTCAGTAATATTGTGCCCTAGCCTAACACAGAGGAATGTGCCAATAGATAAATCACATAAATTAATGATGAGTCACATAAATGAATGATGAGTCCTCATTGAGATAATTCTTTGTGAAAACGAAATTTTAAATATAAATGCACTGTAGACAGAAACACCACGTGCCCCAAATGGCTCCAAGTCTCTGAATCGTGTACCAACGTGAAACAAATTGAAGTGCACCACCACCAAACGAATAAAGTTGGCTCCTTACCAGATGTCCTAGTAAGGTGCGCTTATAAAAGATCAGGTCAGAGTATGCGTGAAACTTGAATCATCCAACCCTGGCTCCACTTTAGAACACGACTCGAATATATTCCAACAGGAAAACTAATGGTCCACCATAAGAGGGAAAAGAGCACTCCAAATAGTGTAAAACCATTTATTAAAATAAAAGTAAAAAAGAAATGCACTTACAGAGTTATTGTAAAAAAAGGCATATCATAATGGGAAGCATCCGCCGATCGCAACTCTCCAAAATCATATCCTGGTTCTGACTGCTGTTTAGATGAGGCAAAACGTAGCGTGTCACACCTCCCTACGCGTTTCGTGATAAATCACGTCGTCTTGGGGTCTTGGAGTCCCCAAGACGACGTGATTTATCACGAAACGCGTAGGGAGGTGTGACACGCTACGTTTTGCCTCATCTAAACAGCAGTCAGAACCAGGATATGATTTTGGAGAGTTGCGATCGGCGGATGCTTCCCATTATGATATGCCTTTTTTTACAATAACTCTGTAAGTGCATTTCTTTTTTACTTTTATTTTAATAAATGGTTTTACACTATTTGGAGTGCTCTTTTCCCTCTTATGGTGGACCATTCGTTTTCCTGTTGGAATATATTCGAGTCGTGTTCTAAAGTGGAGCCAGGGTTGGACGATTCAAGTTTCACGCATACTCTGAACTGATCTTTTATAAGCGCACCTTACTAGGACATCTGGTAAGGAGCCAACTTTATTCGTTTGGTGGTGGTGCACTTCAATTTGTTTCACGTTGGTACACGATTTAGAGACTTGGAGCCATTTGGGACACGTGGTGTTTCTGTCTACAGTGCATTTATATTTAAAATTTCGTTTTCACAAAGAATTATCTCAATGAGGACTCATCATTCATTTATGTGACTCATCATTAATTTATGTGATTTATCTATTGCCACATTCCTCTGTGTTAGGCTAGGGCACAATATTACTGAGATTCATTGTTTATGTAATTAGTGACACTGTTGCATACGCATTATCAAATGTATTTAGTATATGCCTTACAATAGGTTTTGGTATTTATAACGATATGATTTTTCGTTTAACACTGTGCACTTTAAAATTTGGGGTGAGGTGTATATATCCTAATATATGCTATTAGGGATTGCGCGTTTTTTTCTTTTTCTTATCTACGTATGTATATAACTTTTTGGTATATATTTGAACTGCAGCATCACATTTTTCCTTTTTTATTCTGTAGCCCGAATTTTCCTCTGTTTTTCTTATACAGATTCCAAACAAGCCTTTTTTGTCAATGTGACTTTCTCCTCAAAATGTCCTGCTAAACTTCTCAACATTTTTTCTCAACATTTTGAGATGTAAAAGTGTGACACATTAAAACCCAAACTATTTAGGCAAAGGACATATCCTATTTTGTGGACTCAAAATAATGAAAGCATTAAAAAAACAATTCGCTAACCAAGGGCAATTTTTTTTTTCATTTGTTGCATTTTTTGCACACATGTTAAAATCTGTATTTTTGGGTATAAAATTACAAAGTCTCTAGAACAATGTTTCTCAACCTTTCTAATGCCGTGACCCCTTGATAAAATTTCCCAAGTTGTGGGGACCTCAACAGTAACATTTTCGTAGTGTGGGTTGTCACCACCCAGGGCAAAACAAGTAATTTGCGCCCCTAACCCATGGACATTTAGCTCTCCCTGAGTCCCTTACACTCATACAGTATTAAAAACCCTTATGGTACATTTTAGGATGTGCCACGCTCTCTGTGTTCTACTTTCTTTCCCTTTTATCTCTCTTTATCCTAATTTCTTGTTTATTTTTTCCCATCCCTCGCTCTAGCCGTCTTTCTTGTTCTATCTCTTATTCTTTCTCTCCCTTTTCTTTGTTCCTCCCCCTCTTTTCCTCTCACTTCCATGTATTTCTCTATTTGTATTCCTTCTCTTACTCCTTGGTGGGGGGAATGAAATGAGTGGCAGTGCTGGGGGGAGTTCTGATCAGCCAACTTAGGTGCCCTTGATCAAGGTCATCTGCTGATCTGAGAACTGTAGTGGGGACTTTTAATGGCAACTCTAATCATAGGTAGTGTTACGCACTGTGTCTCCAGCTTCACTGTGTCTCCAGCTGTGTGGTGTCTCTCAGCAGTGACACCTTTGCCGAAATCCGGAGATAGGGTCTCCTCAGGCTCCTCCCACTTCACATTCCTCACCAGTCAGATGACCTCTAGTCTCTCCCTCCCACCCATGCCGTGAACTGAATGGGTGGCTCCAGGAACCGCCCAGCAGGGCAACTACAGGCTCCAGGGACAGCCCTGCTGGGTGGCCCTGAAAAGGCTGGAACGGTGGTGCGGGCTTCAGGGACAGCCCAGGATTCGGTGACCCCTGGCAAATTGTCATTCCATCCCCAGGTTGATAACCACTGCTCTAGAACATTATATATTTTCTGAAAGCAGAAGAGCTGTAGAATAGTAGTTTCAATTTTTTATGTTACACAGTTGTTACAGGTTAGTCTGGTTGAGAAAAGTCCATCCAGTCCATCCAGTTACTCCATTTACGCAGTAAATAACATACAAGTAAGCCACCTGGATCACTTTTATATTAAAGCCAAGATACTGCTGATGAAAACAGAAACAAGCTGTAGACTCTTCAGAATCTGGACATACATAAAGTCCAGACAGCTGAAGCAGATAAATCAACAAGTTGTTTTTTTGCCACTAAATGTCCTTCATACTGGACTTTCAAAACAAAAGATGCAATAATTTAGAGATTGGATAAAAGGTTTAATGTAGTATAACACTTTTGATTATTAAATAATACATTTCCAGATGTTTATGCATCATACCAAAAACTGAGGATAAAAGAGGGACCTAGGATATGGTTTGAAAAGAGGGACAGTCCTTCTAAATGATGGACGATTGGGAGCTATGATATCCTGAATTGTGTATCAAGCTGAAGAATGTTGATTTGCAAATCTAACTTCATTATCTCTTTACTTGCTGCAAGGGTGTTTAGGTTAGTAACTCAAAGCTGAAGACAGAGGGTCCAACAGCAAATGGCAACCGAATGTTGGCATTTACTATGTGCTATTTCTCAGTTGGCTTTAAAGTGTATTTCCACTTTTTGAAGTCAAATTTGAGAAAGAACTATTACAGTATATATATGTGTATGTTCTCATTCATACAGCATACCTATACCATATACCATATATTGGGGGAGCACAGTGGGCAAGTGGTTAGCATTTCCACCTAGCAGCACTAGGGTCATCAGTTCAAATCCCAACCACATACTACCTGCCTGGAGTTTGCATGTTCTCCCTGTGCCCACGGGGGTTTCCTCCCACACTCCAAAGACATTATGGCACATACCCACGTAAACCCATAAGCAGCTTGCCATGGGGGCACCCAAGCCAAGTCAAAGCTCCCTGTGCCTATTCAGACACACACTGCGGCTTGGCCCTACCCCCTCTTCTGATTGGCTAACCAACCTTGACAGCAGCAGGAGCCAATGGCACTGCTGCTGTGTCTCAGCCAATCAGGATGAACAGTCCCAGACAGCCAAGGCACTCATGCACAATGCTGCATCAAGATGGGCTCAGGTAAGCATTAGGGGGGATGCTGCATACAGAAGGTTTTTTATCTTAATGCATAGAATGCATTAAGATAAATAACCTTCTGCCTTTACAACCACTTTAAGGAGTCTTTGTAGTCACAACTAAATTATGAGCGACTTAATCCTCCTTACATTGCCTTGCTTGTCTGTAACCACCTTAATTAATTAAGAACAGATTCATGCATATTAGGCAATGTATGAGGCTTATGGAAACAGCCAACACGCAAAATTAAATCAGCCACAGATCATGTGTAATTAATATATGAAAACCTTAAGACAACTGAATTGTATAACATTGAGTTATTAAATGGCACAGTACCAACTGTATTCCCTGTCTGTGGCAAGGGTCCAATTTTACAGTAAGAGTGGAAAAACTGCTCAAAGGGGCTACTTTACTCATCTGCAAAGTTGTCCCTATTCCAGCTATAACATTTTATTACACACATGCACAGCAATGCTACTTTATACATAAGATCCAGCTGACAGAACACCTTAAAGAATAATTGTGTACATTGCAATGATTTCAACAAACTTTGTTGCAGAGTCCTGCCGTTTGTTATTTAGAAGAAATAGCTGTTTGTGTCCATGTGGAAAGTGAACCTGTATGAGAGTGGTTTTGTAATTATCAATCAGCTGCTGCACCTATAGGGCTCTAAGGAGGAAAATAGCAGGGTCTGCATCCCTTTAGACATGATTTCCCTTTGGCAGAATCTCGCCGAAAATGGCATCTTTGTTGTAGGGGATGCTCAAAATCGAATTTGTATCTTAGTGCAAACTTCTGGGAAAATAAGTAAGTCATTCACACAAGCAGGAAATTACGTATCTGGGGGAGTTCTGTGCACCTTCTGTGTACAGAACGCTTCCAGGTGGCCATATTACATTGTATTTTACAGAAAATGACAGCACTGCAGATTGAAAAGAAAGGTAATTTTTTTACCTAATTATTTGTAACATTCCATTACAATATGATTTGTGTCACAATTGTACATGCTATATTTTTTTCTTTATTTGCTCTTTTTTTCCCATGAAAGTGGAATTACCTTTTTTTTTTTTCTTATCGAATTCTATATTTAGGATACAAAAAGGCAGACAACGAATTGCATCAAAATCTGAACAGGGTAAATATAGTCAAACAAGATAAGTGCACTGAGGACACAGAATATCGTATCACAGCCTGCCAGTGGACAGTAACAAAAAGCACTATAACTTTAGCTAAAATAAGACTTATGCCGCGTACACACGACCGGACTTTTCGAGGGACTAGGTCCGACGGACTTTCGGCAGAGTTCTGACAGAGTTCTGACAGAGTTCTGACAGACTTTCCGAATGAACGGACTTGGCCACACACAATCACACCAAAGTCCGACGGATTCGAACGTGATGATGTACGACCAGACTAGAATAAGGAAGTTCATAGTCAGTAGCCATCGCGTCGGTTTTTGTCCGTCGGACTAGCATACACACGAGCGGATTTCTCGGTAGGAACTGGGTCCGGCAGAGTTCCGGCGGAAAAATTTGAAACATGTTCCATTTCTAAGGTCTGACAGATTTTTGCAAATCAAAAGTCCGCTGCAGCCCACACACGATTGAATGGTCTGCCAGAATCGTTCCGTCGGACCTTTGATGTCGAAAAGTCCGGTCGTGTGTACGCGGCATAAGACTACTAAGTGTACACAAGGTTGGTTACCCAGGTTTTTGATATAACAGGTAGAAGGGAGAAAGCATCTGAGAGGGGTGAAAGAATACAGATGAGTACAGGGGGACAAAAAAAGGGGGAGGAAGAAAGACGGGGTAACAAAACAAACACACACGCTGGCCAGGGTGGGATATTTAAGGTGGCTCTGGAGGGCCATCCAGTAGGGATCTGCCCTTATCCAAATATATGAACATGTTCCAGGGAAGCCACGTTTTCTTATAACATTCATGTTAATTTTGTGCAGTTAGCACTAGGTTCTCCATTTAGGTGATTCCCTCAATCTTTTTAAGCCACATTTGGATAGACGGCAGCTCTGGCTCTTTCCATTGTAAAGCGATGCAGTGTTTGGCAACGTTAATTAAATGATGTAGCACTGATTTTTTATACGTTGAAAAGGGAATGTCGGAGCAATGAAGTAGAAAGAAGGCAGGGTCCTCTGCAGTCAAATAGTCCGTAAATTGTTGTGTGAGACTGCGCACTTCCTTCCAGAAAGTCTCTAAACCTGGGAAAGCCCAAAATATATGCAAGAGCATCCCCCTTTCTCTCCGGCATCCCCAGCAGCGATCTGTTGCTTCTGGGAAGAAGCAACTTAAGACCAATGAAGTATAATACCATCTGATAAGTACCTTATGGTTGAATTCTTGGATACGCACGCATACGGAGGATTTAAGGGCAAACTGAATGATTTTCCTATCCTGAGTCTGCACCAATTCTGTTTCCCATTTAACGATAGACCTGGAAGCCTAAAATCTTCAGGTGGGGAGATCAGTAAGGAGTACATTGGGGAGAGGGTGCGGGTTAGTGTGCCTCCCTACATGCAATGGGACTCAAATAGAGTTGGTGTCCTTCTGTGGTCTGTCGGGGGCCCAGCATATGGAGAAAATTATGGAGTTGCAGTGCCCTCCAAAAATCTAATACAAATCGGCTATCCAGTTGCATCAGAAAAAAAATGGAGGGCCATCTGTCCGAGTTAAGGAAATGTGATAGAAGCAACCTACAAACAAATTCTGAAACGCCCCACCACTTAGTTCTGAGGGGAAGTTGGGGTTACCCAATACAGGGTATAAAGGGGTCTTGGTGGAGGAGATAGCCAGGTTTTTACATGTAAGGTTACAGACCCTGAAGGTGGGGCCAATGGTAGGGTGTGTTTTAAGCAAGCACCCTTTAACCCCTTCCTGTCCAGTCGCTGCAGTTACACTGCATCAGCTTGGCTCCCCTGCAAGAGCCGTCGTAGATGTACGTTGGCTCTTTAGGATGCTGTAGCACGCACGCGTACCCGCAGTGTGTCCTCAGAGCCGATGTCGCCGGGCACAGGGGAGAAGAGGGGAGAAGAGAGAGATCGTGTGTTCCTACCAAGTAGAAAAATATACATGGGAGGCAATCATTTTACAAATTTGTGTGCCACATCCAAAATTATAGACGGAAAATTGGAACACCCCTAGTTGTGGACTTTTAAGGCACGTACAGTCAATATCAGATTTTTAAGATACAAAAGAGTTTTTTTATTGAAAAAATTAAGAAAATACATAAAACAAGGAATGCATAGATACACTGATAGTTTTTATATAAACTGATTACTTGAAATACCCTACGTGTTTCGGAGAGACTGAATCTCCTTCTTCAGGGGTATGTATAAGTGTAAAAGATGGTCTATTGTAACAGAAAATAGAATATACATTAGAAAAAATGATTTATCTTCAAAAGAACATGCATACATAATACATTGTATATACTTCACTATTGTGATCATGATCACTTACATATTCAGAACAGTGTGTTGAATAGACATTTCATAAGGCTTATGATTAAAAACACGACAGAGAACCAGGGTGGATGTTGCCGATGGTTATTTTACCCTTTTGAAGCCTGCTAACGTGGTCGCCCCAGCAGGAAAGGCCAAAAGAACAGCGAGATGTAAAAAGGAGACCAACCCCCTAGTGCTAACGAGGCTTTTAAATACAGATTTAGAGCGATCTTCAGGCCGGTCATGTGACTCGCCTTTGCTGTATACCTCCGATACATGTCTTCTTCAGGAGAAGCCAGAAATATCTTTTACTTGTTTTGGGGCATATCATCATAAAAAACAGGCAGAAGTTGTACTTTGGCATTCTCCTGCACGCTACAAGAGAGGCAGAATAGTAAGACTTAAACACCAGTCATAAAGTAGGTAACCACCTCAGCCCCAGAAGGAGTCCCTTTAAAGCGGGAGTCCACCGGGACTCCGCGTTTTTTTTTTTTTTTTTTAAAAGCCAGCAGCTACAAATACTGCAGCTGCTGACTTTTAAATAGTGACACTTACCTGTCCAGCGCGCCCGCGATGTCGGCACCCGAAGCCGATCGCTCGCTCGGCTGCCGGGTCCCGCCGCCATCTTGGGTATGGGAATCAGGAAATGGAGCCTTTCGGCTTCATTTCCCGGTTCCCTACTGCGCATGCGCGAGCCGCGCGGCGCAATCCGGACGGTCCCCGCTGCCTCTGGGAGCTGTGTGTTTCCCAGCAGGCAGCGGGGCACTTGCTGAAGGGGGCGGGGCATTGCGGAACGGGGGCGTAACCTACGCTCGTTCCGCAGACAGCTAGCCCGGAAGTGGGTGCAGTTACCTGGATTATCCAGGTAACTGCACCCCCCTCCCCCCTGAAAGGTGCCGATTGTGGCGCCGGAGGGGGGGAGGGATCAGATGAGCGGAGGTCCATTTTAGGGTGGACCTCCGCTTTAACTGACAATTGCGTATATATTTTCCTAAGTTTATTTCACCAACTTAGGCTATTGTGTTCTGATCCATCACACATAATTCAGATTAAAAAAAACATTGAACTAAAGGCTGTAATGTAACAAAATAGGTAAAAATTCAAAGGGGGAATACTTTTGCAAGTCACTGTATGTCTTAATAAGGGCTAATACACACTGGCAATGTGTTTCTGTCACAAACTGCCGGAGACCACTGAGGGGAGAAGGATACCGAAAGACAACAGAATGGTGGTGTGGGGAGATTAGGTGATAGGGTCCCTTTTTGGAGTGGGGGGAGGGTTCCCTGGGTGGGGTAGTTGCTTGGGTGGGACGATGGCTCAGGGGCTATTTGGAGACTGGGGATCCCCCTCCATGGGTTAGCTGACTGACTCGGTCTCTGGGTTTGTGATGTTTTTTGCACTTTTGATGTCCAATAAATTATATTTTATACCACAATAGTAGCCTTTGAGGTGCTCTATCGTAATATACAAATAAATAACAAAAACATAATATTACAAATCAAATTAGGTTGCAAGTCTTTGAAGGACAATCCCAGCTGACCTCAGACACTGCACCAACTAAAGGACACCATAGAAAAGATGGTTCCCCACCTTTTTCCCAAAACACCAAATTTCAACCCTTTCAAGGACCCCAAACCACCACAACCTACATCAAGCCAAAACTAACCCAAACAATTAGGACAGGAGAGAGGGATGCTCTCTGACGACATAAACTCTACGACTAGTTTTGCCAGTCAGCAAAACCCCTCTGCTCATCCCCAAAAGTTCTCCTCTGATGTTTCCCTTCACCCGTCTCTTCATCCAATCCTGTAAGTACTATTACTTTGGTCTCGCTTTTAAAACAATTAACCCCACACTTGCTGGATCCCATTTCATCCTGTCATGTATGTCCTGTGCCTAATTCATTTCTTTCATAGCTCCGGACCTGCCTGTACAAGGAAAACAAAATAGAGACCAGACAAAATATAGACAGGTTACATAGGAAGAAAATGAATTTTAGTGGCAAATCTACTAAGAAATGATATATAAGACAGAGGTTTGAAAATAGCATATTTTAAATTGAATATTTGTTAACCTCCCTAGCGGTGATCCCGAGTCTGGCTCGGGCTGCAATTTCAGTACCACGTGATAACCCTGAGCAAGACTCGGGATCGCATCGCTGGATACAGGGAGAGGTTACTTATCTTGTCCCCTGGATCCAGAGATGTCCTCCCCGCTGTGTGTGAGAGCTGTCCTCCGCTCGATTCACGCAGTGCCGAGTGCCGCCGAGCTCCGTTCCCTGGGATGTTACGATCAGCGCCAAATTCAAAAAAGTAAAAATACAGAAAACACATACGGTACTGTAATCTTACAGATTACAGTACTGTAAAAAAAATATACACTCCCTTTTGTCCCTAGTGGTCTGTCCAGTGCCCTGCATGCCCTTTTATATTATCAATACTGTTTTTTATGCCTGGAATTTGGAGATTGTCCATAGAAACCAAAAAGTGTCCCTTTATGTCAAAACTGATTTTAGACCAACTAGAAAACAGCGATAATAAATTAGAATCACTTGCAGAATTGAGCGATAGCGATTTGTGGGGAAATTCGTCATCAAACACTAAATCTAATGAAAGCAACATTTCTGCAAATGAGCAAATTTCAGTGTTTTTGGATTTGATTACATTATTGAATCATTTTTATTATTATTTATTTTTATTATTTATTATATTATAAACTTTATCATACCTGGGATGTCTACCAGACTCTTGTTCAAACAGATTTAAGAGAGTTGTTCCTAAGAATTGCAGGCCTACAATATAAAACACCAAATTTCCATGCAAAATAATTGTACCGCTTTCAGCATGTAAAATACGAAATAATCATACCTCCAGGGAGGTTAATCTAACAAAGATCATGGAAGAATAATTTCTAAGATCTTTACATAAATTAGGTTTTACAAATTGGTTTAGTTTGTTGGAATTTATTAGCCCATTTTCTGTTGAATTAACAATCTTTTTTTACACTTGTACCTGACAGTTTTTCACTATTATGTGGCACAGTAAAATGTGTATTTTGCCATACTGTCTGCAGGAGATGACATCACTTGCTCTTACTAAACTTTACAAAAAGATTTATTGTAAACATATGCTTAATAAATCTGTTTTTTTTTTTACTAATTAAATCACTAAGATTTTTTTCAGTCTGTTTTACTAGCAGCTCCAACTTAGTAGCAATTTGAACTGTACACTGTTTCAATGTCAATTACAAATTCCAATGGTCATACATGACAAATGATAGATCTTCTACTTCCTGTGGTGGACCTTTGGACTTTGTCAGCAATATATTAGGCTGTCTTGTATTTGCTATATCATGTCTGTGTTCAAGGACTGCTGGTGTTTTGTAGGAAAACTGCTATCTTTAAAGATAAGAATTGTGTGGTCATATTGGCTGCCTCTCCCTATTTGGCAGGAAAAAATGCTGATAGCAACTAAAATGAATATTTTTACTCCCTAGCATACAGACAGACCTACCCAATTTGATTTTTGGGGGTCATTGACAGTGCACATTTTCAAGGTTTATAAACACTGTGTGGTAATATACATTACAAATTTAATTTGTTAACCTTCTTCCAATGGAACTTGTGACATTGCTACAATGTTTTGTTTCTGGCTTGTATCACACAGAGAAATATGTTCCTGGTTTAAAAATCCATAAGAAACAAACAATGATAAAGAGCATATACCGTAATAATATTACTTTAACCACTTGCCGCCCGCCCTATTACAAATTGACGGCGGCAAAGTGGTTTCATTATCCTAACCCGACGTCATATGACGTGATTAGGATAATAAGCCGCTGCGCGCCCCCGGGGGCGCGCATCGCGGCGATCGTTGTTGCGGGGTGTCAGTCTGACACCCGGCAACTACGATCTCGGTAAAGAGTCTCCGACGGAGACTCTTTACCATGTGATCAGCCGTGTCCAATCACGGCTGATCACAGTGTAAATGGGAAGAGCCGGTGATCGGCTTTCCCTCACTCGCGTCTGTCAGACGCGAGTAGAGGAGAGCCGATCGGCTGCTCCTCTGACAGGGGGGGTCTGTGCTGATCGATTATCAGCACAGCCCCCCCGAGGATGCCCACACTGGACCACCAGGGACACCACTAGACCACCAGGGAAAAGGTAATAAAAATACATAATCCTCCCTAGACCACCAGGGTGCCAGTCAGCACAATGGGTGCCAATCAGTGCCCATAATGGATGCCAATCAGTGGCCACAATGGGCATCACTGATTGGCATGCATTATTGTTTGGCACTGATTGGCATCCATTACTATAACACCGATGCCGCCTATAAGTGCCCACCTGTGCCGCCTATGAGTGCCCACCTGTGCCGCCTGAGTGCCCACCTGTGCCGCCTGAGTGCCCACCTGTGCCGCCTATCCATGCCCACCTGTGCCGCCTATCTATGCCCACCTGTGCCGCCTATCTATGCCCACCTGTGCCGCCTATCTATGCCCACCTGTGCCGCCTATCCATGCCCACCTGTGCCGCCTATCCATGCCCATCCGTGCCGCCCATCCGTGCCAGCTATCAGTGCCAATTTGTGCCACCTATCAGTGTCCGTCCGTGTCGCCCATCCGTGTCGCCCATCCGTGTCGCCCATCCGTGTCGCCCATCAGTGCCGCCTATCAGTGCCGCCTATCAGTGCCACTTCATTGGTGCCACATTGGTGCCCATCAGTGCCACCTTATCAGTGCCCATCAGTGTAGCCCCATCAGTGCCCATCAGTGAAGGAGAAAACATACTTATTTACAAAGTTTTGAAACTGAAACAAAAAAAAACATTTTTTTTTTCAAAATTTTCGGTATTTTTTTATTTGTAGCGCAAAAAATAAAAACCGTAGAGGTGATCAAATACCACCAAAAGAAAGCTCTATTTGTGGGAAAAAAATGATAAAAATTTCATTTGGGTACAGTGTAGCACGACCGCGCAATTGTCATTCAAAGTGCGACAGCGCTGAAAGCTCAAAATTGGTCTGGGCAGGAAGGTGTTTAAGTGCCCTGTATTGAAGTGGTTAATATTTACACAAAATTTGTAAAAGTAAATGCAAATTTCCCAAACATACCTCCCACCTTTAAAATTTCACATGAAATCTAAACAGAGCACATATATCTTTAATGTTTGTCTATCCCCAATGCTCTAAGTCTATTTTCTCTCAGGTGCTTCATTCCTATGTTATCAGCATGAGTCACTTCTGAGAAGTTTTTTTCTTAACACATGAGATCAATTTGTGATGAGAAGGGAGCTCAGCACACAGCTTGTCTATTCAGAACACAGCTCTGTATCCTTCCTTTGTTCCTGTGCAGTGTGTGGAGGGGTATATGTCCCTTTCCTCCAATCAGCTCTTACACACTGTAACTGCAGTTCTCCACTGCCTCCTCTCTGCTCCTTACAGATCCAAAAGGATTTTATCACAAATTTCAATTTTTTACCGAATGTAGGGAAGAGAAGACTGCAGATAAACAAGTAAAACTTATGTAGGAGGATTTTTTCTCATCTCTGTGTATCACCTGAAGGTATTCATGGATCAAAATTTGGCTGGTTCAGCAGGGACATACAGGGTTACAAATGACACCATGAAACATCTTATGCAGGTAAAAAACACATGGTTTATAATGCCTTTACACAAACAAAGGCTTCTTTGCTACATTCACTAACACTGGCTTAACCTGCCTTCCTGAAACTGTTCTCAGCAATAAATCACAGTGAAGATTTATTGGTATCGGTTTACCTGAGTCACTTTAAGCTCAGTCAAAATTCTTAAGTCCTGATGAAGGGAGAGTGTTCAGCTCTGAACCACATTGGATTTATTCTGCTATGAATCAAATTTATAATTAAAATACCTTCAACTCTTGGACTTGTTTGAATCATTGGATAGTATGTATGTAGATTAAAAATGAAGGCTGCCACATCTAAAGAATGGTGAATTGCAAAATGTTAAAGCACAAGTTTAGCTAACAATAAAAAACATAAAATCGGCACAAGGGATACAACATAATATGATGTATCCCTTGTGTTGATTCTTCTTCTTTCAGCAGAATAGTTCTTCTGCCTCTAATCCCCCCTCTCTTCACTGCCATAATCTTCCAGTGAGGCAGGGAGTTAATACAGATAAGGAAGGGGCTTGCATTAGCTCTCATCAAGAGATCTTGACTATGCCTTTCTTTTTCCCATGGACCTCCTCAAGCATGGATTTTTTATGGGTCAAGTTTATTACACAATATTCTATTCTGTTTGCAAAAAACAAATTTGCCCTATTTCATTCCTTTTCTAACCTCCTACAGTCCTCAAACGTTTCCTTTCCTCTTCTGGATAGGCCACATCAATGCAGTAAAAATTTTTCCCAAGGATTTATATTACTTTTGAACCCTTCCCATGCAAGTTCCACCACATATTCTATCTTATCCTTAATTTGGACCAGAGACCTTAAGTGACCCAGAAAAGCTCGTGCCACCCTCTATATACACAAACTTTAAAGGGGATATCCCTTTGTGGGTTTTTTTTTTAGAAATGCCAAACTGTGACCCGGTCCCAATTAGTGTCATATTCTGGCTTTCTCATGCTTTGCAATCATCTTCCTTAAGCCCCTTGGTGCTCCATAGCTTAAAATTATGGGACTTGGTTTGCTACTGCAGTAATCTCATGTGCCCTTTCCTACCCCTTTTACCAACAACCTTTAATCCTTTTTATCACCGTCAATGGAAAACCCTTTTACTGGCGGACAAGCCTCCAGTTCTCGAAAATTTACCACTTCCTTATCTCACGTCGGTTTCCTTCATGGTGTGACTTACTGGGACCTCTGTAATCTCCCCCTATCAGAGTATTATTGTTACTTACAGTTAAGATACTCAATTTCCTTGTCGAATAATTTGGTTTCCCTACACCAAATCCGTTTGTCTTTATACCCTGGACTATCTGAAATTAATTTCCATCATATACTCAACTATGAACTCTTGTTCCCCACATTCTGTCCCCTCTGGAAACACAATCTGAACCACCCATTAGCATTAGAGGTCTGGAGCAAAGCCTGGTTCAGAATACCAAAATGTTCACTTAATACTAACACTTTAGAATCTGCTTACAAGGTTCTATTCTGTTTGTGTTGGGTACCTGTACAGATAACCAAAGCCCTCCCATCCTACGATGACAGATGTTTTAGAGGCTATAGTGATATTTTCTATGTTTGGTAGACCTGCCCGGACCTGATTTCCTTTTAGTCTAGAATTTTTGGCCCCATCCAGGGTGTTTTATTTTGTTATTCCCAAAGCAACTCAGTCCCACGTCTCACTGTCCTTCAATAAAAAAACTGTCTACTGTTATTTTATTGCAGCCAAACAGACCATTGCTAACACATGGCAGAAGCCTAAAGTTAATTTAGCTGAGGTTATGCAATACAGTATGTCAATGAAAAGCTTTTTAGCATTCTGACTGGTTTTTAAATAATATTCCTTAAAGTTTGGGAACATTGTCTCAATTATACTCTGCCTACCCTGGATCTGATTACCTTCAGCTACCTATAGATTAGATACTCATGTAATGTTTGGATCCAAGCCCCAGGGGGAAAAGCCCACTCACCTTGCCCTCCTTCTCTATCCTTTTCTCCTGTCACCTACCAATCCTCATCTTACTTTTTCCTGCTCCCTTTATTTCTTTATTGTACCTAGGATAACTTTAGAACAAGGTAAATTGTATGTTTCACCTGCCAACCTAGGTCTGGAATATGTTGACTACGCTTCTATGTCTTATGACACCTAATGTATAATTATGTTAAGTAAATTAAAAAAAAGGTCAGCTGGACCCCAAAAATTTTGTCCTTTTTGACTCAGCCCTTTCCTGGGATGTATGCCAATATAAAAAAGACACTGATTCTAAGAATTTGCATACTTTGCTTTGTTCTGTTTTGTCTTTGTTTATGCTCAGTTTATTACAGTGACTGATAGCTCAAAAATTCTGATGCTGCATATACAGAATGCTTGTATTCATTACACATGTTTTTTATTCTATTTTTGTGTAAGCAAAACATTTTATATGTGTTATATGCATTTCTTCTCATTATAACCAAATGTAAGCCCTTGTACACACGGTCGGAAATTCCGACCACAAAATCCGTCAGATTTTTTACGACGGATATTGTCCGAAACTGGTGTTGCATACATACGGTTGGACAAAGTTGTCGGAAAATCTGATCGTTCGGAACGTGGTGACGTTTGTTGCGTATGACGGGACTATGTTCAGGCTAATAGCCAATAGCTTTGGTCTCGTAATTTGATCTGAGCATGCATGGCACTTTGTCCGAACGGAATTCTCTACAAACGATCGGACAAAGTCGGAAAATGTTATATCCAGCTCTCAAACTTTGTTGCTCAGACATTCTGACGGAAAAAGTAAGATGGAGCCCACACACGGTCGGATTATCCGACAACACGTTCCGATTGGACATTTTCCGTCGGAATTTCCGACCGTGTGTACAAGGGCTAACAGTGTATTTGGTATGGTGATCATTATTTGATTTTTTTTTGCCTTTTTTGGGAAGATTGCTCTTAACTAGACAAATATGTGAGAGTAAATATCTCAAAGGTGAGGGGGAATCCCCTCTTAGACAGATTCAAAGATTTCTTCTTCCTTCACCTTCTTCTGGCAATGGTAACATTTTGGATTTCTTATTACTTTCTGTATCAGAAACGATGGTTACCAGGACGACAACAGAAAATAAGGAGAGTAGAAAAACCTAAATGCGGCCATCCAATCTATCGTACTTTATCCAAAACTAAAAAAAGATTTGCTTTTGATATACCGTTAATAATATTCTCACCAGGAGGATAAGTTGTGCCGTAAACAAATTTTGAAGATTAGAGAGAAGACTGCTGTACAGTAAAAAGTGAAATCCTCAAATTTGTGTCCCAGGAATGCAGGCTACAATTGATTGCAACATGTAAATCAGGGAAAAGGCATAAATAAAACAGATTGTAAATCAGTGTCAACTTCCAATCATTCTCTAATAGCACAAGATAAGATAGCACTGAACTTCAGTTCCAATAGCCTGCTTACCCAACAAACAAGCTTGCCAAAAAATTCCTTCTTAAAGCAGAACTAAATCCACCATTTTAAAGTGATTGTAAAATGATCACCTCGTAAAAAACAAAAAAAAAAAAACATTCAGTTTAAATTAGAAATGAAAGGCAAAACATTTTTGTATAGATATAAAAAAAACATTATAAATACCTTTTTTTCTTTTTTACAGGCAATCACATTCCCTAAAGGAAAAGGAATAGGGCGCCTCTCACAGGAAATATTCTGACGTGAACTGTACTAGATTATTGTCACATCAGCTTCATCATCAAGTTTAGGGGGAGGAGGAAAGACTGGGGGAGCACTTGCAGCAGCACTTTAGGTAGAGGAAGCAACTCTGAAGGAATATAAAGTAAAAAACAGAAAGTGCTTTTAAGTGCAGTATTAAGAACTATTTATTTATAAAAAAAGTGGTTAAAAACACTTACAATGTAGTAGATCAAATGAGCATCTCTGTCAGCATAATAGACATCCTGTAGAGTCCTTCGCCTCTAGGGGGAGGGAGAGCTGGCCCGCAGCTGTGACAGGAAAGGGGGAAGCGAAGTAGCAAGATAGCCAATGGACTTCCATAACCATGCTGGAACGTATAGGCCTGAGCTGACATCAAGTCGGCGGTAACGTGTTTTGGAGCATAAGCAATTCACTCCTTCATCAGACCTAAATGTCTGATGAAGGAACAAATTGCTCATGCTCCAAAACACAATACCGCCCCATTGACATCAGCTCCGGCCTATACATTCCAGTGCATTTCCGGAAGTCCATCGGCTATCTTGCTTCCTCTGTTCTCAGCTACATAAGAGCTGGGGGAGGAGAAGCAGCAGCACACTGCGCTTACCAGTAAATAGCTGTACAGCGTCAGGACAGTCAGGACAATGTCAGGACAATCTGATCATTAGAGGGGAGTAGGCTGAGTTGCAAGCATAGCTAGAGAACTGACAAGGCTGTTCTCTTCTGCATAGTGTAGTCAGTTTTTATTAGGAAAGCAGAGGGACTGGCAGGAATAGCACAGATTTCACATGAAGGAAGCAATACAAAGAGAATAAGATACTTTCTCATACAAGTACATGGTAGAGCAGGCACATATTGGGAACATGAAGTGTTGGGGTGAGAAATGCTTTAACTGTTTTCCAAAACAGTTATAATCAAGAATACTTTAAAAAAAACATTTGCACATCTTTGTGCCGTAGACCAAATGAGGGGTTAGCACAACACTCTCGGCTCCCCTCTCTGCACCTGTATTTTGTGCCCTTGTGGGTCCTCTGCTTAGCAAGACACCACTGTCCTCTCCCTGACCAGCTCCCTGCAGCTCTACCCCTCTTTCTGTGCCATGAGTGGTATTAAGTCTAGTTGCTCAGAAAGGCAGCCAATCCCAATCCTGCAGGTCTCCAGCAAAATGGCCACCTCTCCTCCTATATTGAGGACATTTTCTCCTCTCATTTGTGCTCTGTCAATCACCAGCAGGGAGGGAGAGATGAACTGTGGTAAGGTTACATTGCCCTGCTGAGAGACTTAGGGTAAGGTTGACTTGCTACCTTATCCCTTTAAACCTAAAACATCCAAATTACACAGGTTCTGTGGCTAATTGAATGCAGATAAAACAGGGAGTTTAATTACCATCTTAATCAGCCACAGAACCTGTGTAATTAATACATGTTCGGGCTTAAAGGGATGAGGTGACAACCCTAATATACACCAGTGAATTTTGAACAAACATACAATAAAAATATAAGGAATTTCAACTAATACATAAGAAATTATAGCAGATATAACGAATGAATTCAACATGATTCGGTAATTCGTTACAGATCTAATGAAACAAAAGGTCAACTCAAAGTAAATCTTACAGTCCAATCAGCTGATTAATTTTGTGCTGGAGGATGGATTACTGGCAAAGTGCATTCCTGAGAACTGATTGAGAAGGATGTTGTATTGCAGGGATATGCCATTAGTGGACCTCCAGCTGTTGCAGAACTACAAGTCCCATGAGGCATAGCAAGACTCTGACAGCCACAAGCATGACACCCAGAGGCAGAGGCATGATGGGAGTAGTTGTATTGTATATGAGCATAGGAGAAGAGATATTGTCATTGTGTGTGTTAAAAGATTCAATAAACAAATGACTTTCCAAACTACGAATCATTATCACAAATATATATACATACATAAATGCAGAATTTCAACTAATATGAACGGAATTATAGCGCATATAACGAATGAATTTAAAATGATTAGAGATTCAGTATAACGAATACAGAAATAACAAATTATCTGAAAACGTATTAGCGTAACATAACGAATATAATAGAACTGAATTACATATTTTACGAATGACAACGAATCGAAACTAAACAAAATTTTCTGTTGTGCACAAGTCTACCTGGTGGTGTGCACTGTATACTTTTTTTTTTTTTGCACAAAATATTATTGAAATTTCACACCTACTGGGAAGATATGCAAGTGGTGTAGAAATGTCTAAAGACAGAGTAATCTGTTTTGCAGCTATTGTCGTCCAGCTTAAGTATCTTGCAGCCTGGTGCTGCATCCATTGTCATCTAGTCTACAGATACAGTTATGAGGCTCTTGAATGCTAACAGAAAGACATTCTTTTTAGGTTTTTTTTTGGCTGTGTGTTAGAGGGCCCCAAGCATCTGGGTTGTTAAATCAGCTTCTAAATAAGGGCTCACCATACAGCTTTGCAGGGGTGGTAAGCCGAAGCTCAAACAATGGCCCTGCTTGCTCATAGCACCCACTCAGGTTCCACATTGTATCAGCCCTAGGCTTGTTTAAGAGTCATGAACATGCTTTGTTTCACAAGGATCATCTACTCAGTGGTTCCAAGTTTAGTCCAAAGAGGCATGCCTTATAACACCTGACACCCATAAGACAGATGGATAGGGGAACCTGCTAAATCTCACTTTAGATATTGTCTACAGTCCAGGGATCTCCAAACTACAGCCCTTCAGCTGTAGCAGATCTACATGTCCCATGAGGCATTGTAAAACTCTGACATTCACATAGACATGACTAGGCATGATGGGAATTGTAGTTCCTGAACAACTGGAGAGCCACAGTTTGGAGACCCACCAATAGGGATGAGCTGAACACCCCCCCCCCCCCCCATTTGGTTCACAGCAGAATATGTGACCAGGCAAAAATTTATTCGAACACCGTTAAAGTCTATGGGACGCGAATGTGAAAAATCAAAAGTGAGTGCTCATTTTAAAGGCTTACATGCAAGTTATTGCCATAAAAAGTGTTTGGGGACCTGGGTCCTGCCCCAGGGGACATGAATCAATGCAAAAAAAGTTTTTAAACTGCAGTTTTTTTGAGAGCGGTGATTTTAGTAATGCTTAAAATGAAACAATAAAAATGAAATATTCCTTTAAATATCGTGCCTGGGGGGTGTCCTTAGTATACCTGTAAAGTAGTGCATCTTTCCCATGTTTATAACGGTGCCACAGCAAAATGACATTTCTAAAGGAACATTTTTAATTTAAAACTGCTCGCAGCTGTAATGTATTGTCGGATCCCGGCAATAAGGATAAAAAAACAAAAATACCAAAAAAATATGATGTGGATGTCACCCCCAAAATCCATACCAGGTCCTTCAGGTCTGGTATGAATATTAAGGGGAACCCCGCACCCAATTTTTTTTTTGTTAAATGGCGTGGGGGTCCCCCAGGCACTATATACTCTGAACAGCAGTATATATACTATACAGCCTACCCTATATACTCTGCAGAAAATTGGGCCTTAGGCATTGGTGGTACCAGAACAGAGTAAGCCCTCACAGATACTTTTGTTGGGTGCAGGAACGGGCCCTGCTGTGAAATTTATCAAGAACTGTAATTACATTGCCCCTGTTAAACAGGGGCAGAAAAATCGGGTCTTGGGTAGTGGTGGTGCCACAACATTGTAAGCCCTCACAGATACTCTTGTTGGGTGCAGGAACGGGCCCTACTGTGAAATATTATATAAAAAATTGTAATTACATGCCCCTGTTAAACAGGGGCATAAAAAAATGGGTCTTTGGTGGTGGTGGTGCCACAACACTGTAAGCCCTCACAGATACTCTTGTTGGGCACAGGAACGGGTCCTGCTATGAAATATTATATAAAAAATTGTAATTACATGCCCCTGTTAAACAGGGGCAGAAAAATTGGGCCTTTGGTGGTGGTGCCACAACACTGTAAACCCTCACATTTACTCTTGTTTGGTGCAGGAACAGGTCCTTCTATGAAATCAGAAATCAATTAGATCAAAAATGTAATTACATGCTCCTGTTAAACAGGGGGGAGAAACATTGGGCATTGGGTGGTGGTGGTGGTGCCGAAAACCAAAAATATTGTTGGAAGCTAGCATCTTTAAGATTGAGGAGGAATAGGATAGTCAGCATAGGCAGTCTTCAAGGGATCCCACATCCATAGCATATTCAATCACTTACATTAGCAACAGGTGCTTGATAGCTGCTGATCCAAGACTGATTAATTTTTATGAATGTGAGCCTATCAACAGAGTCTGTGGACAGGCACACTCTTTAATCCGTTACAAACCCTCCAGCAGCACTGAATGTGCGTTCAGAAAGCACGCTGGATGCAGGACAGGCCAGTCGCTCAAGTGCATATTGAGCAAGTTCTGGCCAGTGGTCCATCCTCAAGACCCAGTAACCCAGTGGATGCTCTGTTGGAAAGGTCTACAAGTCTGCTCTTGCCCCTAAATATTCCTGCACCATGTAATGCAGACGCTGGAAATGGTTGCTTGAACCGATCAGACCTTGGCGCTGAGGACTAAAAAATTGCTTAAAGGCATCAGTTAGCCGGCCACCTTCTTCCTCTGACTGAACGAAGTCTCAGCAACATGTTGTCCAGCACCAGGAAATTGTAACCTCCCAGGGTCTGGAAATGCATTGCACAAACCCTTCATAAAGGCCTCCTGAAGATGTTTCATCCTCTGCTCCCTCTGCGAAGGCAGGATGAGTTCTGCAACCTTACCCTTGTAACGTGGATTAAGAAGGGTTGCCTGCCAGTAATGATCCCTCTCCTTTTTCCCACAGATCCTAGGGTCCTTTCACTGGCTTTGCAGAATCAGGGAGGCCATGCAGTGTAAGTTTGCAGAGGCATTAGATTCTGAGTCCTCTGGGTCACTAAGGATCACATGATTCGTAACTATCTCCTCCCAGCCATGCGCAACTCATTGGGTTTCTGGGGACTGAAAACTACCCCTTGGAGATTGCTGCTGAGTGTTATCCTCTACATCCATGCTGACACATTCCTCCTCCTCCTCTTCTTCCTGTGTGTTTGGCGGGCCCACAGGAATCTATCTGGATAAAAGGGGCCTTGAGAGGTAAGGAAGTCCTCCTCTTCATCCCACTATTCTTCCTCAAGTGCCCTGTCCATGATTCCACACAGCGTGTGCTCCAACAGGAAGACTAGAGGGACAGTGTCACTGATGCATGCATTGTCGCTGTTCACCATCCTTATGGCCTCCTCAAATGGTACAGGACAGTGCATGCATCCTTAATCAGTAGCCACTAGTGTGGCAAAAAGAAGCCAAGCTCCCCCAACCCTGTCCTGGGGCCATACTCACATAGGTACTCATTGATGGCCCTCTGCTTTGTGCACAGCAGCTGCAGCATTTCCAGCGTTGCAGTTTCACCTGGTGAGCATGTCACAAATGAGGCGGTTGGTGGGCAGGTTGCATTCCCTTTGAATGTCAGCCAGCCGAGCACTGGCATTGTATGACTGGCGGAAATGACTACAGACTTTTCTGGCCTGCCTCAGGAGATCCTGTAAGGCTGGGTACCTGCTCAAGAACCGCTGCACCACCAAACTCAGGACGTGTGCCAAACATGGAACATGGGTCAAGTGTCCCTGTCAGAGGGTGGAGAGAAGGTTGGTGCCATTGTCGCATACAACCATTCCTGGCTGAAGCTGGCGTGCCTTCAACCACCTCTGAGCCTGCCCCTGCAGAGCTGACAGAATCTCTGTCCCAGTGTGGCTCCTGTCCCCTAGGCAGACCAACTCAAGCACCGCATGACATCTTTTAGCCTGACTGTTTGCATAGCCCCTTAAATGCTTACGGAGCACTGCTGGTTCAGAAGACAAATTGGCAGAAGAGGCTATAGAAGAAGAAGAGGAGGGGAGGAGGAGAGAGCTGTGGCTTAATCACCACTAGCATTTTGGAGGCATGGTGGCGGAAAAAGCTCCAACAACACTGAACCCTGTCCTGCATCCTTCCCAGCCCAGCAGAGTTACCCAGTGCGCCGTGAAGGAAAAGTAACGTCCCTGCCCATGTTTGCTGGACCATGAGTCCGCAGTAATATGAACCTTACTGCTGACCGCCCTGTCCATCGAGGCCAAAACTTTGGCTTCCACATGCCGGTAAAAAGACAGAATCGCCTTCCGTGAAAAGAAATGGCGTTTTGGAACCTGCCACTGAGGTACAGCACATTCCACAAATTCCTGAAAGGGGGCCGAGTCTAACAGCTGAAAAGGCAGCAGTTGCAGTGCTAGCAATTTGGCCGGGCTAGCAATCTGCTGCACACGTTTCGAAAAGGGCACATACCAAGGAACTTTTAAAAGTCAGCAGGGAGGCAGCAGCACCCTGCACCTGTGGAGCTCTGCGGTGTGATGCAATAGGGTGGCTGCCCTTAAGCTGCCCCCTAGAGGACATCTTGCTTTGTTGGTGTTGTGCCTCTTCCTCCTCCTCATTCTCCTTCTCCTTCCTTCTCTCACGCACCCAAGTACAGTCAGTGGCCTCATCATTCTCTCCCTCCTCATCACTGGAGCAAACTTGGCAGTATGCTGCAGCTGGGGGAACATGACTGACAGTCTCTTGTCCTTCTTGGGCACCCCCTCTCTCCAGGATCACTTTAGTCCCTTCCTCAACCCGGAAACAAATATCGGAGCCTTTGAATTGCTGTGCATCCTCCAGAAGCATGTACCCGACACTGTGCTCGAATAATTCTGGGGACTCCTCCGTGCATGATGGTGGGGCTATGGAAAGAGTGACTGTGGACAAGGAGCCAGTGGAATAGGTCTCTTTAGCAGCTGCATTGGTAGGCAAATTACTGAGCCTGGTTGACAGTGGATGAAGAGGATGAGGATGGCTTTGTTATCCACTCCACCAACTCTCCCTCATATTCTGGCTCAATAACACGGCCAGCCGCAGAAAAAAAGGACAAGCGCACCCCACGGCCACCTGCAGAGGATGCACCGTGTCCATGATCACCACTATTGACTGTAGACACAGAGGCTGAGTGTCTGCCTCTCCTTGGTGGCCTTCTGGACATGATGTATTTTTTTTTTACAACACTACACTACACTGTATTAGATACTGTGTACACCGCCTGCACTGCATTAGCAACTGTACAACAGCTGCACTGTATTGAATCCGTGTGCATCACCAGAAGTGTAGTAGAAACTGTACACACTGTATTAGATACGGTTTACATGGCCTGCACTGTATTAGAAACTGTACTACTGCTGCACTGTATTATGTACTGTGTATGGCTGCACTGTATTGTGTACTGTGTACACCACCAGAAGTGTAGTAGAAACTGTACACACTGTATTAGATACTGTGTACACCACCAGAAAAGTAGTAGAAACTGTACTACGGCTGCACTGTATTATGTACTGCGCGCTGTACTGCGCGCTGTGATTGGCCAAAGCATGCAGGTCAGGTGCATGCTTTAGCCAATCATCATACAGCAATGCACTGCGATCTCGCAGCTAATTATGGGGTGTTGCGCGGCACTCAAATTTTCAGTGAACGCCCCATAATGTTTGCTCTTAGGCAAACGGACGAGCACCCAATGTTTGAGTCAAAATTATGTTCGAGTCGAACATCAAGCTCATCCCTACCCATCAATAACTTCTTAAAAATAGAAGGAAATCTGTCTCGAAGTAAGGCATATTATATAATGTTTCAACAGTGCGGAGCTCAACAGTTTACTCCACTTTCCTTTTTTTTTACATTTAAAATGTTACTAAACCCAGGACCCTGCATTCAATATATCTGGTCTTACAACAGTACACAAAATATGGAAATGCAATTATTTTAGGGAATATAAACTGATAAATACCCTTTCTCATCAGCACTATATAGCAATCTTGTGACTTCTATCAGTGTCTGTCCGAGCACTGGTAAAAGCTTGTAGGAGGAGTTTTCATTCTACTCTGGCTGTCCTATGAGCTTGCATGACCCCTGACCCTCTGTCTGGACAGTGCTAATTGACAATGTGTTGATACTATGTATCCTCCCAAAAAATAAAAAATAAACTGTCTAGCAATACACACCAAACTGAGTGCCCCCAAGGCTCTGATCTATTGTTAGAGGGATTGGAAACAGTTAAAGAAGGGGAGGATCAGAGAAAAAAGGATGGAACAGCCCTTTTTCCACAATGCAAATGATTAACTCCTTAGGTTCCATAGTTAGTATAACAAGCATGCTTTACTGCATACACAGACTGATTTTACTGTTGTGGGTTTAGTAACACTGTAAAGCCTCGTACACACGATCAAATAGTTGGCCAACAAAACTGTGGACTTTTGTTATGGGACGTTGGCCCAAACTTGTCTTGCATACACACGGACATAAAATTGTTGGCCAACAAATATGAACGTAGTGATGTACTACATTGTTTTTCAGCTCTCTAGCGCCATCTTTTGGACTCCTTCTGCTAATTTCATGTCAGCAGAAGTTTGGTGAGTGTTGAATCCCACTTTTCATTTCGCACTTTTCATTTTGCACTTTTCAGTGTGTTTCTGAACGGCCGTTTGTCAACCAGACATGTTGTGGAGTCAAAGGAGATAACATGTTATTTATTTATTATTGGACTTGGAGTTATTGCTTTGACATTATTTTTTAATTAAATAATGATTTGATTTGGTATATTTTCTATGTTTTTGGATGCATAGAATGCACTTTTTGGTTAAGTTCTATTGGCAGATAGCATGTCTAATTTTATTTGTTTTCTTTTTTTAATGCGCAATAAAAAAATTGTGGAGAGTAATACTTGGCTATGTGTTTTACTTCAAATGACAGTTTGGGAGTAGGCAGTTACATTTTAAAAAATACAATGTAAAATTGACAAGGGACACCAACATAGTTGTATCTTTGATCTTACAAACTACGGGATAATGGTGTTGTGGTAACTTGTCCAAATAAAAAAAAAAAGCATAATAATATTATTCTTGATATCACTAGAAAAAAAAGCCTTTGCAAATTTGTTTGCAATAACTCCATCAGTATCACCAGCAAAGCAGCTTCATTATTATGCCATTAAAGAAGAAGAGAACGTGCGCTGCATTTCAAGATTTCATAATTTGCCACGTCACGAATGTTAATTCTCCATTACGAACGCTAGTTTACAAGACCGACCGCTTCTGGCTTGTCCTTGCTTCCGAGCATGCGTGTTTGTACTTTGGGCTTTTGTCCGACAGACTTGTGCCCACACGCTTGGAAAATCCGACAACAGACATTTGTCCGCAGAAAATTTGAAAACCTGCTAGCCAACATTTGTTTGCGGAAAATCCGACAACAATTGTCCGATGGAGCATACACGCGGTTGAATTTTCCCCCAACAGCCTGACATTGAAACATTTCCCGTTGAAAAGTACGAGGCTTAAGAGTAGTCCTTCATTTCCCTGCAGGGGAAAGCATTACACTGCTGAACTACATTGTGGTGCAGGAGATCCTCAGTTTTATAAAAAAAACAGTCAACTCCCACTGGTCTCCACCCACTGCTACCCTCTCCTCATCTACGCTACAGTATATCACTTGCTCAGCTAGGGTGATGGACAGAAAAGCTCCCTAGCAACCCATGAGTAGGACTCCTACATAAAAGGGAACTTACAGCATTGCACAAGGACAAAATCAGGGTAAACAGTGACTTTCAGTGGTGTCTGCAGGAACTACCAAAGACCTATGCCACTTATACATGACCGGACTTTCCGGCAGAAAAGGTCAGACGTAATCATTTCATCAGATATTCCGATCATGTGTGGGCTTCAGCTGACATTTTTTTTCAAAAATTCTGGCGGACCTAGAAATAGAACATGTTTTAAATCTTTCCGACGGAATCAATTACTATCGGGAAAACCTTTCGTCTGTATGCTATTCTGACAAACCAAAAACGAGGGCAGCTATTGGCTACTGGCTATTGAACTTGCTTTTCTAGTCCCGTCATACGTGTTGTACCTCACCGCGTTCTAAACAAACAGACTTTGGTGTGATCGTGTGTAGGCAAGTCCGTTTCAGCGGAATGCCATCAGAAAGACCGTCAGAGTTTATTCTGACGGAAAGTCCGGTCGCGTGTACGCGGCAATACTCCCAGATATGTATAATCCTGAAACCCTGTTGCATGTGTAACCCTTTTACATGTGTAACCCTGTTACAATTTACCCTGATTTCCTGTCTCAGAGACAAAAAAAGGAAATGGGGAAAAAATCTCTTTAAAAACAGGGGAAATTCCCTAGATGTCACTAGATGAGTAGTCTTCATTTGAAGATTTTCCTCATCTCCTGTTCTAGAGGAAATCGTAATAGGTAGTGGATTAGCCATAATGTGACAAGTAGAGAAGCCGAAATTCCCCAGAGGGGACACTTGCAGTATTAAAAACCTTAAAAGCTTTTAACTTTTTCCACTGTACCCAGAACCAAAAAAAAAAAGAGTTTTAACTTTTTAAACATTTTAAGTAATATTAAAGTAACGATACAGTTGTATGTTCAAAAATAAAGGTATTTATTCATCAATTTTCCAGCCTAAATTGTCTTGCCTGACATAGATGTGCTTTGTGTTTGCTGAATGTCAGCTCAGCAAAACAAAATATATTTCCTCTTTCTGGTATAATTATGCATAAACAATAAATTACATAAGTCTGTCAGAGCCTATCGGAAGCCTTGACTTGATTAAACATTCCATCAGGCCTGTGCTGCGTGCTTGTGTGTCCTTGGCGAGCAGCAGCAGTTCCGCATTCCAAAATGAACCATGGCTCGTTTTTATTAGACTATTAATGAAACAAATAAAGGCGAGGGTTTCATAACTTCCGTTCTGTATTATGAAGAGTGAGGACACAGAGACACAAGCATTATTATTGTTAAAATTCAGTTATGAATGCCTTTTGTATTACGCTGACAGCTGCAATGAACATGCTCTAGGGAATTTCTTTTTACCCAAAGCAAAAAGTTAATTCTGTGCAAATGTTACAGAAAAGTTAATATAGGATGCTTTATCCTTTATTAGAAATGTATAGCGTTTTTAAACCCAAAACAAGAATGTATTCAATTTCAACTTACCAATTCTTAGATATGGTGCCTGCATCAGTTTTCTTTCTTTTTAATTTTTTTGGGCTTTTTTCCTTTACTTTCACCTTATCCCACCAGTAATGCCGCGTACACACGACCGGACTTTCCGGCAGACTAGGTCCGAAGGAATCAGTCTGTCGGACAATCCGATCGTATGTGGGCTAAACCGATCGTTTTTCCTTAAAAGAAAATCTGACGGACCTATAAATAGAACATGTTTCAAATCTGTCAATTCCTATGAGGAAAACCGTTTGTCTGTATTCGTCTGTATGCTGGTCCGACGGACCAAATACGACGCAAGTGAAGGTATTGGCTACTGGCTACTGAACTTCCTTTTTAGTCCTGTCTTACATCATCCCGTTCAAAATGAACGGACTTTTGAATGGACTTAGTCCATTGGTGTGTGGCCAAGTCCGTTAGTTCGGAAAGTCTGTCAGAACTCCGCCGAAAGTACGTTGGGAAGACCGTCGGACCTAGTCTGCCGGAAAGTCCGGTCGTGTCTGTGTACGTGGCATTAGTCTCTTATTTTAAACTTACTTTAAGGCCGCGTACACACGGGCGGACTGTTCGCCCAACTTTGTCCGTCAAACAGTTTCGGCAAACAGTCCGCTCAAAATTACCATGGACGGACATGGCCACACACGGCACTTTTTTGAGCGGACTGTTTCAGCGAACTGTTTGCCAAACAGTTCGCTCAACTTTTGAAATGAACGGACTCGCCCACGTAAGGCGGAGGCAAGTCCGCCCATTTCGAGCGCGTGTACAGGTAGGCGGGGCCCGCGAAGGAGACGTCGCGGGCACCGCCGCCTGGAATGGACTTGAAGGGGAACCCCAACGCCGAAAAAAATCGGCGTGGGGGTCCCCCCCAAGTCCACAACAGACCCTCGTCCGAGCACGCTACCCGGCCGGCCAGGAAAGGGGGGGCGAGCGAGCGCGCCCCCCCCCCTGAGCCGTACCAGGCCGCGTGCCCTCAACATGGGGGGTGCCTTGGGGAAGGGGGGGCCGCGCGGCCCCCCCACCCCAAAGCACCTTGTCCCCATGTTGATGAGGACAAGGGCCTCTTCCCGACAACCCTGGCCGTTGGTTGTCGGGGCCTACGGGCGGGAGGCTTATCGGAATCCGGGAGCCCCCTTTAATAAGGGGGCCCCCGGATACCGGCCCCCCACCCTATGTGAATGAGTATGGGGTACAATGTACCCCTACCCATTCACCTGTGAAATAAAGTACAGAAAAAAACACAACACAGGGAAAAAATATTTTATTGCACAGCTCCGGGGGTCTTCCGTCTTCGGGGGTCTTCTCCGGACTCCTCCGCTATCTTCTTGTAGCTCTTTTGCTAGCGGAGGAGTCCGGCTTTCTTCCTCCCAGCCGCCGGCCTCTTCTTCCGACTTCGGGGGTCTTGTCCCCCTCTTCGGTTCTTCTGCCGGGCCACCGTGCCTTCTTATAGCTCTTTTGCAGGCGGTGGCCCGGTCTTCTGTCGCCGCCGCCTTCCGTTCTTCTGTCGCCGCCTACTGTTCTTCTGCCGGGCCACCGCGCCTTCTTATAGCTCTTTTAGAGGTGGTGGCCCGGTCTTCTGTCGCCGCCGCCGCCGCCTTCCGTTCTTCTCCTTCTTCTTCTCCTGGAGATGTTGACTCGACGATCTCTCCGGCCACAATGCCAGGGACGCGCTCCGCTGCCACTTATATAGTGACAATGGGGCGGTGTCACATGGTATATGTCACATGGGTTGGTCACATGGGTTGATGTCACATGGGGACTATGACATTGTAAGGGGGCGGGGTCACCATGTGACCAACCCATGTGACATATACCATGTGACACCGCCCCATTGTCACTATATAAGTGGCAGCGGAGCGCGTCCCTGGCATTGTGGCCGGAGAGATCGTCGAGTCAACATCTCCAGGAGAAGAAGAAGGAGAAGAACGGAAGGCGGCGGCGGCGGCGACGGCGACAGAAGACCGGGCCACCGCCTCTAAAAGAGCTATAAGAAGGCGCGGTGGCCCGGCAGAAGAACAGTAGGCGGCGACAGAAGAACGTAAGGCGGCGGCGACAGAAGACCGGGCCACCGCCTGCAAAAGAGCTATAAGAAGGCGCGGTGGCCCGGCAGAAGAACCGAAGAGGGGGACAAGACCCCCGAAGTCGGAAGAAGAGGCCGGCGGCGGGGAGGAAGAAAGCCGGACTCCTCCGCTAGCAAAAGAGCTACAAGAAGATAGCGGAGGAGTCCGGAGAAGACCCCCGAAGACGGAAGACCCCCGGAGCTGTACAATAAAATATTTTTTCCCTGTGTTGTGTTTTTTTTTGTACTTTATTTCACAGGTGAATGGGTAGGGGTACATTGTACCCCATACTCATTCACATAGGGTGGGGGGCCGGTATCCGGGGGCCCCCTTATTAAAGGGGGCTCCCGGATTCCGATAAGCCCCCCGCCCGCAGACCCCGACAACCAACGGCCAGGGTTGTCGGGAAGAGGCCCTTGTCCTCATCAACATGGGGACAAGGTGCTTTGGGGTGGGGGGGCCGCGCGGCCCCCCCTTCCCCAAGGCACCCCCCATGTTGAGGGCACGCGGCCTGGTACGGCTCAGGGGGGGGGGGGGCGCTCGCTCGCCCCCCTTTCCTGGCCGGCCGGGTAGCGGTCTGTTGTGGACTTGGGGGGGACCCCCACGCCGATTTTTTTCGGCGTTGGGGTTCCCCTTTAAGTCCATTCCAGGCGGCGGAGCCCGCGACGTCTCCGTCGCGGGCCCCGCCTACCTTCACACGCGCTCGAAATGAGCAGACTTCCCTCCGAGCGGGAACAGTTTGCTCATTTCGAAAGTAGCCTACACACGGGCGGACTGTTCGCTCAAACCAAGTTTCAGCGGACAGTTTTTCGGAATTTCCGAAAGACTTTGTCCGTCAAACTGTCCGCTGAAACTGTCCGCTGAAAGCCCACACACGGGCGGACTGTCCGCTGAAACACTGTTCAGCGGACAAAGTTGAGCGAACAGTCCGCCCGTGTGTACGCGGCCTAACAGACCAAGCTGTACAGACAATGTAGCAGTTAGCCCACGTACACACGGTCTGAGATTTTGCCAACCAAATCCGTCGGATTTTGTCCGTCGGATTTAGTCCGAAGGATCGTGTCCGAAACTGTTGCATACACGCGGTCGGGCCAAGTTGTCTGATTTAGCGGTTGCCAAGAAAGCGGTGACGTAAGCCGTTCACGGCGGGACTAGAAAAAGGAAGTTCAGCACCACGTCCGGCACCCTTTGGGCTCCTTCTGCTGATCTCGTGTTTTAGTAGAAGTTTGGTGAGAGACGATTCACGCTTTTCAGATTAGTGATTCAGATCGCTACCGCTCTTCAGTTTGTGCTTGTCTTTGCGTATCTGATAATCAGTGCGTGCAGTCATTAAGTATTTGCTTCTCATTGTGGACTATATCTTGGTATAGTACGCTTTGAAAGGCATTTTTTATTGTCTGCTTGCTTCTGCTATTCAGGTCCTCCTTTCAGGCCTTGCTGTTTATCGGTGCTTTCTGGTGTCCGTTCTGACCAGCCGACCGTTTTTCAAACATGTTTCGTCTACGTACTCATCGTACAGTTTGTGCTGTGCAGGGGTTCTTACTTTGACTTTGACACAAGCCCAGTCCATGAACAGGGATGGGAGGCGTTTGTGGACCAAGAATTGGTTGCGCCAGCGTCACCAGTTCTCCCACATGCCTTTGCTCCGTGAGATCCATGAGAATAATCCTGATCATTTCTGGATTTTTCTCAGGATGACGGACCCCGTTTTTCACTGTCTGCTGGCTTTGCTCACCCCTTATATCACCAGGCAGGATACCTGCATGCGGCAAGCCATCACTCCGGAGCAGAGGCTCATCGCCACGTTGCGCTACTTGGCGACAGGGAGAAAAAGTGCAAGTGACCTTTTTTTGTTTTTTTGGAGTTGTCCCAAACTCATTAGGAACCCCCCTCTCCCCAACTGCTAGCTCAGCTGATAGCAATCTTCTATCTGATGACTTGACCCAACCCAATACACACTCTAAATACCTTTATCATGATCACATTTATGGACAAATTCACCAAAGCATGTAGTGTAAGGGGCTGCCTCAATACTTTCAAATGCTATTTTTATTTTTTAAACATTAATTTTCTTGCTATGCAATAGCAGAATGTCAAAATGTCCTTCCATTTTGTTATTATGACACTTCTTACCTGTCCGGTGGGCTGCCAATAGTGTAACTAATGAGGGGCTTCACAAACTATCACACATTATTAAGGCATTCAGCTCTCAATCAAGTGGAGAGCGTTACCTTTCCTAAACATCCCCCCTAATTTTTTAGCAAGGGCCCATCAGATGGGGGGGATATGACTCTCATAAGGGGACCTTATACTTTAGGCTTTAACCACTTCAGCCCCGGACCAATAAACAGCCTAAGGACCAGAGGTCTTTTTACAATTTCGCACTGTGCTGCTTTAACTGGTAATTGCGCGGTCATGCAATATTGCACCCAAATGAAATTTGCGTCCTTTTCTTCTCACAAACAGAGCTTTCTTTTGATGGTATTTGATTGCCTCTGCGATTTTATTTTTTGCGATATAAATGGAAAAAGAGCGAAAATTTTGAAAAAAATGATATTTTCTTCTTTTTGTTATAAGAAAAATCGAATAAACTAAATTTTAGTCATACATTGAGGGCAAAATGTATTTAGCCACATGTCTTTAGTAAAAAAAATGTCAATAAGCGTATATCTGTTGGTTTGCGCAAAAGTTATAGCGTCTACAAACTAGAGCACATTTTCTGGAATTTACACAGCTTTTAATTTATGACTGCCTATCTCATTTCTTGAGGTGCTAAAATGGCAGGGCAGTACAAACCCCCCCCCCCCCCCCCAAATGACCCCATTTTGGAAAGTAGACACCCCAAGGAAATTGCTGATGGGTATGTTGAGCCCATTGAATATTTATTTTTTTTGTCCTAAGGGATTGAATAATGACAAAAAAATTTTTTTTACAAAAAGTTGTCACTAAATGATATATTGCTCACACATGCCATAGTTATATGTGGAATTGCACCCCAAAATATATTCCGCTACTTCTCCCGAGTATGGGGATACCACATGTGTGGGACTTTTTGGGAGTCTAGTCGTGCACAGCACCCCGAAAACCAATCACCACCTTCAGGATTTCTAATGCCGCGTACACACGATCAAACAAGCGGGTGGAAAAGTCCGGCAAACTCAAGTCCGCCGGACAATCCCCCCGTGTGTAGCTTCCGGCATACTTTTTTGACCCGAAAGTACGGCGAACTTAGAATGCCGTGTTACACTCCAATCTTCCCGCCGGACTCGCATTTCGGCGGACAATCCGACCGTGTGTATGCCAGTCCGCCGTACTTTTGAAATGAGCGGACTTTTCCCGCCCGGAGAAAAATCCGCTCAGTTCGAGCGGGTCTCCAGGTAGGCGGGGCCCGCGAAGGAGACGCCGCTGGCCCCGCCACCTGGTATGGACTTAAAGGGGAACCCCAACACCGAAAAAAAATCGGCGTGGGGGTCCCCCTAAAGTCCACAACAGACCCTTGTCCGAGCACGCTACCCGGCCGGCCAGGAAAGGAGGGGCGAGCGAGCGCCCCCCCCCCCCTGAGCCGTACCAGGCCGCGTGCCCTCAACGTGGGGGGTGCCTTGGGGAAGGGGGGGCCGCGCGGCCCCCCACCCCAAAGCACCTTGTCCCCATGTTGATGAGGACAAGGGCCTCTTCCCGACAACCCTGGCCGTTGGTTGTCGGGGTCTGCGGGCGGGGGGCTTATCGGAATCCGGGAGCCCCCTTTAATAAGGGGGCCCCCGGTTACTGGCCCCCCACCCTATGTGAATGAGTATGGGGTACAATGTACCCCTACCCATTCACCTGTAAAATAAAAGTACAAAAAAAACACAACACAAAAGATAAAATAGTTTATTGCACAGCTCCGGGGGTCTTCCGTCTTCGGGGGTCTTCTCGCCGGACTCCTCCGCTATCTTCTTGTAGCTCTTTTGCTAGTGGAGGAGCCCGGCATTCTTCCTCGCCGCTGGCCTCTTCTTCCGACTTCGGGGGTCTTGTCCCCCTCTTCGGTTCTTCTGTCGCCGCCGCCTTCCGTTCTTCTGTTCTTCTGTTCTTCTGTTCTTCTTCTTCTTCAGATGTTGCCTCGCCGAGTCCTCCGCTCACAATGACAGGGACCGGGCACGCGGCGACTTATATAGGGACAAGGGGCGGGGTCTTCGGTGGATGTCACATGGGTTCATGTCACATGGGTTGATGTCGGATGGCGACAGTCCCAGCATCCTCCAGGACTGTGACATCGTAAGGGGGCGGGGTCACCATGTGACATGAACCCATGTGACATCCACCGAAGACCCCACCCCTTGTCCCTATATAAGTCGCTGCGTGCCCGGTCCCTGTCATTATGAGCGGAGGACTCGGCGAGGCAACATCTGAAGAAGAAGAAGAAGAGAAGAACAGAAGAACGGAAGGCGGCGGCGGCGGCGGCGACAGAAGACCGGGCCACCGCCTGTAAAAGAGCTAGAAGAAGGCGCGGTGGCCCGGCAGAAGAACCGAAGAGGGGGACAAGACCCCCAAAGTCAGAAGAAGAGGCCGGTGGCGAGGAAGAATGCCGGGCTCCTCCGCTAGCAAAAGAGCTACAAGAAGATAGCGGAGCAGTCCGGCGAGAAGACCCCCGAAGACGGAAGACCCCCGGAGCTGTGCAATAAACTATTTTATCTCGTGTGTTGTGTTTTTTTTGTACTTTTATTTTACAGGTGAATGGGTAGGGGTACATTGTACCCCATACTCATTCACATAGCGTGGGGGGCCGGTATCCGGGGGCCCCCTTATTAAACGGGGCTCCCGGATTCCGATAAGCCCCCCGCCCGCAGACCCCGACAACCAACGGCCAGGGTTGTCGGGAAGAGGCGGCCAGCGACGTCTCCTTCGCGGGCCCCGCCTACCTGGAGACGCGCTCGAAATGAGCGGACTTTCCTCCGCGTGTGTGGGCGAGTCCGTTCATTTCAAAAGTAGGGCGGATAGTACGGCGGACTTAGTACGCCGTATTAGTCCACTGAAAAAGTGCCGTGTGTGGGCAAGTAGCCCGTTCAGAAAGTCCAACGGACAGTCTGGCGGGAAGTCCGCCAGACTAAGTACGTCGGACAGACGGCTACGTGTGTACGCGGCTTAAGGGTGCAAATTTTTGATTTCACTGCTCACTACCTATCACAGTTTCGAAGGCCATAAAATGCCAAAATAGCACAAAACCCCCCAAAATGACCCCATTTTGGAAAGTAGACACCCCAAGCTATTTACTGAGAGGCATGTTGAGTCCATGGAATATTTTATATTTTGCCACAAGTTGCGGGAATAGTACAAACTTTTTTTTTTTGCACAAAGTTGTCACTAAATGATATATTGCTCACACATGCTATGAGCATATGTGAAATGACACCCCAAAATACATTCTGCTGCTTCTCCTGAGTACAGGGATACCACATGTGTGGGACTTTTTGGGAGCCTAGCTGCGTACGGGACCCCGAAATCCAAGCACCGCCTTCAGGATTTCTAAGGGCATACATTTTTTATTTTACTCCCCACTACCTATCACTACCTATCACATTTTTTAAGGCCATAAAATGCCAAGATGGCACAAAACCCCCCCAAATGACCCCATTTTGTAAAGTAGACACCCCAAGCTATTTGCTGAGGGGCATGTTGAGACCATTGAATTTTTTTTTTTTTTGGTTCCAAGGGATTAAATAATGACAAAAAATAAAAATATTTTTTTTTTTTTACAAAAATTTGTCACTAAATTATATATTGCTCACACATGCCATGGTTATATGTGGAATTGCACCCCAAAATACATTTTGCTGCTTCTGCTGAGTACGGGGATACCACATGTGTGGGACTTTCAGGGAGCCTAGCTGCGTACGGGGCCCCAAAAACCAATCGCCACCTTCTGGATTTCTAAGGGCGCACATTTTAGATTTCACTCCTCACTACCTATTACAGTTTCGAAAGCCATAAAATGCCAAAATAGCACAAAACCCCCCCAAATTACCCATTTTGGAAAGTAGACACCCCAAGCTATTTGCTGAGAGTCATGTTGTCTGAACGAAAAAAAAGAGATTGATCGGTGGGTATGCCCACCATTAGAATACCTCCCTTCATCCACCCACTTCTAATGATGGACATACATGCACCATTTATATATGCCGAAGCATGGGGGCATCCTCCCGCAAAAAAGTTATACCGCGTACACACGGTCGAACTTTTCCACGGGCAAGCCCTCCGTCGGAAGTTTGACCGTATGTACGCGGCATTAGGAGCAAAATCGCTCCTCCACCCCTTATGCCCCCATGCTTCGGCATATATGCTCTTTTTTTTAAACTGTAGTGGTGAAATCACCTCCTACAGCGTTGGAGTCGCGGCTTTATGTATTGTGGGAGCAAACGCTGTTGCTGTCAAGATAAATAAATCCACGCTGCAACTGAATGGCGTACCTGCTAAGCAAATTATGGTTAACGTTAAAACAAAGTAACATTACAGTATAACAGTAAAACCTTACCATACCATACCTGCAAAGCAAATGCCCAAAAAAACAGTAAAAAATAAAACATTTTTTAACACAACCTGTGCCTAAAATATATATATGCTGAAGCATGGGGGCATCCTCCCGCAAAAAAGTTATGCCGCGTACATACGTTCAAACTTTTCCACGGGCAAGCCGTTCGTCTGAATTTTGACCGTATGTACGCGGCATTAGGAGCAAAATCGCTCCTCCACCCCTTATGCCCCCATGCTTCGGCATATATGCTCTTTTTTAACTGTGGTGGTGAAATCACCTCCTACAGCACTGGAGTCACGGCTTTATGTATCGTGGGAACAAACGCTGTTGCTGTCAAGATAAATAAATCCGCGCTGCAGCTGAATGGCGTACTTGCTAAGCAAATTATGGTTAACGTTAAAACAAAGTAACATTACAGTATAACAGTAAAACCTTACCATACCATACCTGCAAAGCAAATGCCAAAAAAACAGTAAAAAATAAAACATTTTGTAACACAACCTGTGCCTAAAATATATATATGCCGAAGCATGGGGGCATCCTCCCGCAAAAAAGTTATGCCGCGGACATACGTTCAAACTTTTCCACGGGCAAGCCGTTCGTCTGAATTTTGACCGTATGTACGCGGCATTAGGAGCAAAATCGCTCCTCCACCCCTTATGCCCCCATGCTTCGGCATATATGCTCTTTTTTAACTGTGGTGGTGAAATCACCTCCTACAGCACTGGAGTCACGGCTTTATGTATCGTGGGAGCAAACGCTGTTGCTGTCAAGATAAATAAATCCACGCTGCAGCTGAATGGCATACCTGAAAACATGAAAAATGGTTAACAATAAAACACAGTAAACAGTAAAGTATAAAAAATTAGAGAGAAGAGAGAGAGAGAGAGAGAACAATAAAACGACAACTATTTTTGGTTTTTATATTTTATATTTTTTTTGTTTTTTTTTATTTAACTTTTTTTTTTTTATACACTTTTTTTTTAACTGTAAACTGTAACAACTGTAACATTTCAGGTCTCTCAAAATGCGATGGCATCTTGGGAGACTCTGTGTTAGTGTGCCTAGCCTGTGAAATGCTGTACCCTACGCTAATACTTCACTAGTGTGTGGTAGCGTTCAAAACACTCAGCAAGGCAAAGACCAGGATTGCCAGGACCGCGTGGACAATAACAACGGGTGTCACGTCTATATCCGCGCTTGGTACAGACACGACATCTTTTTTGGGGGGCTCGTTGGGTAGGGGTACTCCGGATGGCATAAGAATAATGCCTCTCATGCAGCCGGCTTACTGCATTTGGTTGGGAATGGTGAGGTGCAGAACCGTCTGGATACAGAAGCTCTGTGACAACCTCTCTTTGGAAGAAAAGAAAGGTTAAAGTCCCGCCTGAAGTTTTATATAGCACAAAAGCATTCAGCAAAGCGAATTGAAATAAGTAAGCAGACACTTTTTTGTACCATCGTCTGGCCTTACGGGAAACTAGATACGGCACCAACAACTGGTCATTGAGGTCCACCCCTCCCATATTTTTGTTATATTCGTGGACACAGAGGGGTTTCTCCACAATACCAGTCGCCGTAGGAATTTGGACCGTCGTGTCTGCATGAAGGGAGGTAAGAACGAAAACATTCTTATTATCCCTCCACTTCATAGCGAGCAAATTATTACACCGATAGCAGGCTCTCTCCCCCAGCCTAAGACGGGAATCTACAAGCCGCTGTGGAAAGCCCCGGCGATTAGGTCGCACGGTGCCACATGCTCCAATCTGATTATCAAACAAGTGACTAAACAGTGGCACGCTGGTGTAATAATTGTCCACGTACAAGTAGTACCCCTTTCCGAATAAGGGTGACACCAAGTTCCACACTATCTTGCCAGCGCTTCCTATGTAGTCAGGGCAGTTCTCCGGCTCTACGTAACTATCTTTACCCTCATAAACCATAAAGCTCCATGCATAGCCTATGGCCCTGTCACAGCACTTATAGAGCTTGACCCCGTATCTGGTACGCTTGTTGGGAATGTACTGTTTGAATGACAAGCGACCAGTAAACGTAATCAGGGACTCATCAACGCAGACAACTTTTTGGGGAGTAAACAAGTCTGCAAAACGTTGGTTGAAGTGGTTTATGAGGGGCCGAATTTTGTAGAGCCGATCGTATTCAGGGTCTCCACGATGACGACAAAGTTCATTGTCACTGAAGTGCATGAACCGCAAGATCTGCTCGTATCGTTTCCTGGACATGGAGTTAGAGAACACGGGCATGTGGTCAGTCGGATGCGTGGACCAATAAGCCCGCAACGTCATGAATTTATGTGTGCCTATGTTGAGGGAAAGGCCCAGAAAGGTCCTAAATTCGGAAACCGTAACTGGTTTCCAATCTCTGGCAAGGGAAGGCAACTGGGGATTAGCGGCGATGTGTTGACCAGCATATAAATTGGTTTGGTCCACAATAGATCTATAGAGATCTTCTGTGAAATACAGAGAATAAAAATCAAGTGGCGTAAAATCATCTATATCCACCTGAATACCGGGTTGGGCAGTGAATGGGGGAAGTACTGGTGCTGCAGAAGTGGTGGGCACCCAATCAGTATTGGCAAATTCTGCAGGAAGGGCACTATGGGAACGACGGGCCTGTCTTCGTCTTCTTCTTGGTGGCAGCGGGACACTACTTGTGCTTGCCACCTCGCCAGCTTGAACTGCACTTATGGGACTCGCCACATCACCACGTGATACTGCAGTGCTGGATGTACGTCCAGGGTGTACTAGGCCGCTGGTGCTTGCCAGTTCACCAAAAGGATGAGCGGCGCTAGTACTGGCTCTATACTCCATACGAGGGACTTGCGGTTCCTGCACCTCAACAACATCAGAAGATGAGGGTCGGGTACACCTGACGTTAGCAGGGACCTCATCTTCGTCGTCAGAGCTATCTGTCATGGAGGCACTGTCCTCTACAGGTTCATATTCTGAGCCTGAATCTGACAGATCAGTGTCTTCCTCTTCACTATCTGTCATGCTCAGAAACGTGTAGGCCTCTTCACTAGTGTACCTTCGCTTTGCCATTTTGGGCTCTAAATTTAGGGGTACACTAGTGAGACTCACAGGTAAAAAAGCACCTAGCCTGTCAGCGACTGTATCAAAACGCTACAAAAAAAACTGTTAGCGATCGCAGGGATCAAGCCTGACTCTGCGAACGCTGCAGTTATGTGTGTTGTGTTGTGTTTTGTAAGTGACAGTGATCGATCGATACTGCACTTGGGTGGGCTGGGCTGGGCGGAGGGGCAAAACGCAGGTGCTAGCAGGTATCTGGATTGATCCTGCTAACAATGCGTTTTTTTAGAACCCTAAATTTCTGGGCACGCTAGTATAGATCTGATCAGATCAGATATTGATCTGTTCGGATACTATACCACTAAGGGAGGTGTATGCTTTGCGCATGGGTGTTAGCGGTACTGCCACTAACCTAGCACTGCCTGGGGCGACGCAGACCCTTTCTGACCCTAAAACCGAATTGATATCACCCGCCGGGTGATCAGGGGGTTAAACCTTTATTAGGTAATAAATGGCGGGTGCCCTGATGCTATAAAAAGCGAACTACCTAACCAGCGTCACCCGTAACACTTATACGGTGATCACTGGTGAAAGGGTTAACTAAGGGCAATCAGGGGGTTAAATCCTATATTGGGTATTTATATGGGGGTACCTGACGCTATATAAAAACCTGACGGGGAACCTAAATAACTAAATGGCTAACCAGCGTCACCAGTGACACTTATACAGCGATCGCTGGTGAATGGGTTAACTCTAGGGGCAATCAAGGGGTTAAAACCTTTATTAGGTTATATATCGGGGTACCTAACCCTATAAAAACCTGGCGTTGAACCTAAAAAAAAAAACTAGCTTCCTAGTGGGACCAGTAACACTAATGCAGCGATCAGAAAAACTATTGCTTAGTGACACTGGTAAAAGGGGGTGAAAGGGTTAACTGGGAGGGCAATCAAGGGGTTAAACCTTTATTAGGGGGGGTAGGGGGCTACCCTGGACCTAAAGGGGCCTAACACTAGCTGCCCTGACACTTTTTACAGTCACAACTGACACTAAATGCAGTGATCAGTAAATAAATGACCACTGCAATTAGTGACACTGTGACTGGGGGGGGCGGGGGCCGATCGGGGGGGGGGTGATCGGGGGGTGACTGGGCTGAAATGTGTGCCTATGTGTACCTATGTGTCAGTGGACTGTTGGTGCACTTACTTGGATGTCTTCACTCCGCGCTGTCCGGTCAAAAAGACCGACACGAGGAGTGTGACATCACTTCCTCCTTCCTGTGTTTACATTTACACAGGGAAGGAAGCTTCTCATTCGCCAGGAGCGATCAAGAGGGGGTGGCCAGAAACCAACGGCCATCCCCTCATCCCGGATCGCTCCTGAAGCGAACCGGACCGCCGTATCCAGCGGGAGGGGGACTGATCGGACCCCCCACCCGCTGGAAGCCAAGCACGTACATGTACGTGCTTGTGCCTGCCGGTGCCATTGTAATGATGTACATTGGCAATACGGCGGTCCTTAAGTGGTTAAATACTCATTTCTAAAAATGTTATACTAATTTTGCCAAAAAATGTGGGTGTCTAATCTGCATGCAACGTTGATTTGTCAAATTACTAGTTTTTTTTCTTGTGTCACTACACAGTGTCCTTCAACGCCACAGGAATGGCAGACTGTGGCCTCCCACTTTGCCATTTTTATTATAGTTGTGTCTTTTTCACCAACAGTGCAAACCCAAGTTCAGAGCGAGATGAGGGGACAGTCTCTTCTTTAGATAATCTTATTACGTTGTGGGTCTGCTACAAACACACCTTCTTTTTGTAATTAATATATGTAGTGAATTACTGACCAAAATCATGCTCATTTTCAGCACCATGGCAGGAAAATGGCATGATTGTCCAAATTTACACATCACTGTGGGTGCTTTTTACTAAAGGCACATCCACTATGCACTACAAGTGCACTGCAAAAGTACACCTGAAACTGCACTTGGAGTGCAAAGTGGAGTTGCCTTTATTAAATCGCACTCCTTCTCAGCACAAACTGAAATTTGACTACAAATACATTTTAAGCCCAATGAAAAAGGAAGCCACACATTGTTGAGAATTCAACTTTTTAATACAAGCACATTCATATGTGCGTTTATTAAAGGTTTTTACAACAAACCAAGAGATTTTGGGTATCCAAAACAGAGTTTAATCATATTTTTTTTTACTTGTTTTTTTTTGTGTAAACAGGCATGTATCAAACCATAAAATACAGAACACAGGAACTTACAAAGTTCAACTTGGAAAAGTAAAGACAATATCAGACATAAGTATGTACAAACTGGGCTGATATTGCCTTCATCACATGGGGTGTGACCCCTGAAAAATCCAAATTTGAAAGATGCACACAGTGTGTCAACATGTGCTAACTCCCATCATGGGGGATCAATGTACATGCTTTGGGGCTGCAACCCCTTCATCTCAGACACTTTCCACAAAACATGTACATTGATCCCCCATGATGGGAGATAGCGCATGTTTACACACTCTGTGCATCTTCAAAATTTTTAATTATGCAAAATACAACATTTTTATGTTAAAAAGCAAAAATAAAACCCTATCTAATTTTTTTTTTTTACACTCTCCCCAAAACATCAATGATGTTCTTCATTTTATTTTTAACATCATTGATGTTTTGTTGTACAATTTCCAAATCCCTATTGCACCCCATTATCTCCCCGATCAAGATCTGGGCACTTTCACTGGTAAAACGGGAATCTTCCTCCACATCACCTAGAAAACAAAGCAAACAAACACACCATGTAATCCAAATATGGTGATATAAATTGATGAGCTTACCGGAAGCTGTGTTCTCCGACACTCACCTGTTGTGGTGACAATTTGTCCAACCTCCACAATCTCTCCTTCCTCCTCCTCCTCCTGCTCCTGCTCCTCTGTTTCTTCATTTGGAAGTTGCCCTTCTTTGGGAGGGGTGTGGTCCCTGGTGTCCTCATGGTCCCTGGTGTCCTCATACTTGCCGAGTCTTCTCTCCCCTATGAGAATGTAAACAAAGATTAATTAGCACACAGAGGGCAGAAATAGGAATCTGAAACATTGCTTGGAAGTGTTGTACAATTGTGTTCTTGGGCCGAGTTACAAGGTGAGAACATTATTGGGGATACTTTGTTAAGCTGGAATACTTCCCTGCAGAACGATGTTTCATACGAACGAACGAAACCATGACCTTGAAAGTGGCCATTTTAAAATGCACAACATGAAATCAAAGCACATGGCGCATGTATGCAAGCAAGAATAATCATATGAACACACGACAACTACTTACTTTTTTTAAGAACATGCTTGATCCTTAGGTACTGCTCGTGCTCCCTCAGTTTCAGGTCTGACCAGCGTTTTCTCAGTTGATCCTTGGATCGGTGTACCCCAAAATTCTTCAGAAGACTCTTCACAACTTTATTCATGATCTTGGCCTTTCTGATATTTGGGTTTGGGTAAGGTCCATACTTCCCATCATAGTCGGTCCTGTTCAATATGTCGACCATCTCCAACATCTCTCCAAAAGACATATTTGAGGCCTTAAATCTTGTCTTCCTGGATCGGGACGTTTCAGGCTCCGGGCTTTCCTCATCCTCCTCCTCGTTAGTGGAACTATTAGTGCGCACCTGCGTTCTCTCCGCCATGTGCTCTCCCCACTGCGCGGGAAGCGAAAGGGCGGGGAATAATCTGGAAAGAACGTCAGGGGCGGGCGGAGTTTCACGCATGCGCACTGTATATAAAACGCAACACATGTGTATCGTCCGTACGATCTGGGAGGAGAGTGTGAGTCACGGACGCAGCGAATGTGGAAAACGAAGGTAACATTTTTAACTTGGTGCTTCACTAGACTAGGCTGCTTGTATCTAGGCCGATGTTGGGACAAGATTAGGAGGGATTTTAATTGCATCAATTAGTATTTGAGGGTTTGTCTTGTGTTGTGTCTTGCAGACAAAATGGATCCATTCAACAATGCCAACTTTATGGGGCTATTCATAGAACTGTACATGGAGATGCCCTGCCTGTGGCAGTTCCACAACAAGTTTTATAATGACAGATCAAAGAGGAACGCAGCACTGGAGAAACTGCTTGCTTTGTTGCAGATCAGGGTCCCCACGGCAGACATGATCTGAATCGCAAAATTGTGGCCATGAAGCTTACATATTTCAGGGAGAGAAAGAAGCACCTGGAGTCCTTGAGAGCAGGAGATCCAGATGCTGTTTATTACCCCAGGATTGTGCACTTTGACAGGCTGCATTTTCTGGTAGACCAAGGGGTACCCAGGCCACCACTCAGACCACCACTCTCCAGGCTTCCTCCAAGGCATCCTTCACCCCCAGCTGAGGCTTCTGATGTACAACCTGGGCCTTCCAGGCAGCACCATGTGGTGGGGCCCAGCTTGAGACCGGTATTGCATTGTTGAACATATTTCTTGTGTTACATTTAATGATGTTAACTAGATGCTCTTATTGATCAGTAAGTTGAGATTTCTCCAAGTGGTTTACATCTCAATAGACAGTAGTGACCAAAAATGATTGGGACGGGAAAGAAAAATGCTGGTGTCAGAATGATAGTCTGTTCTATTTGGTAACATTTAATTAGCAAAAGCCAGGAGCACAAAATGGTGTGATTGATGATCAAAAAACTAAAACTATGTCCCCTTTTCATACACAGGAAGACCTCAGTCGGGGGGAGGCTATGGCAAGTGGCAGCCAGGAGGTCCACCAACGCCCTCCTTCTCCTGCCCCAGCTACAGGAGCCCAGCCACAGCCTGGAAGGATGTCTGGTGGGAAGTCCCAAAGGAAGACCAGAGAGTGATGGCCTGGGTTAAGTCTGGTGTGCCAGAAGATGCAGCCTCTTGAAGATCCACAACCTGGGGACAGAAATGGCATCTGAATTTCCTGCTCTCTAGGACTTCGGGACCAGACTTCTCTCCCTGAGATATCTACTCCTCAGGCCACCAATTTTTTAATATCTCATTTAGTCATGTCTGCCCTGGGGGCCAAAGGCTGCACCAAAGTTAAGAAGTTTCTCCAGTGCTGCGTTCCTAGTTTTATTTTCTAGCAAACAAAATAATTTTTTTTTTCTTTGATAAAATACTTGTGTAATGTGTTTTCCTTCAAAAAGTACAGTTTATTTGTGAGCAGGCAGGTACATTTCCAAAATACAAAGTGAACTAAATAACAAGGGGTACCACTAAACAACCTGCTGTAGATTAAAAAAGAAAAAGAAAATATAAAAAATACAATAATGTTGTTGTAAGTTTACACACAAAAAAAAATAAAAAAAAATAAGGAGAAATGAGCAAAGTGTCTTTAAAGGAGATTTTTAGGGAATCCCCCCCCCCCCCCAAACATCCAAAAAATAAAAAAATAAATAAAAAACATTGTGTAGATGTGACGCAAACTAAAATTGTATTGCTGAAATGGTTAAAAAAGAGTAATGAAATCCGTTCGGGAGAAGTGTGTGTGACTATGAGCATCAAAAGAAGTTCGTTCTTGCAGCATTGTTAACTAGATGCCGACCGCCAGCTGTCAAATGACGGCCAGGCGGTGCACCTATTGTGGCGGGAGGCCGTCATATGACGGCCTCCCGTTTAAACAGGGAATGCACGCGATCGTGCGCGCGCATCCCTGTTTCTTTGGTGGCGTCGTGTCACTGAGACACCGCTCGCCACCGAAGGGGGTGAACAGCCATTCGTTATGGCTGTTTACCACGTGATTGGCCGTGATGAAGTCACGGGCGATCACAGATGGTCACACCCCGAACGTACACGGCATGCTGGTAAACAGCCATTGGCCGGCTGTTTACCCACGTGATCGGCTGTGATCCTTTCACAGCCGATCACTAAAATGTAAACAAACCGCGGTAACGGGATGTTACCAGGTTCTCCTCCTCACACACCGATCGTGTGTGAGGAGGAGATTGCGGTAACATCTCGTTACCGCATACAGTGTACACCAATCATACTGATTGCCCCCCCCCAATAAAGAGGACCTGTCACCACCCCTCATAGTACCTGTCAATCACAGTCCATCAGAGTACCTGTCACAGTCCATCAGAGTATTTGAGTACCTGTCACAGCCCATCAGAGTACCCGAGTACCTGTCCCAGCCCATCAGAGTACCCGAGTACCTGTCATAGCCCATCTGAGTACCCGAGTACCTGTCACAGCCCATCAGAGTGCCCGAGTACCTGTCCCAGCCCATCAGAGTACCCGAGTACCTGTCCCAGCCCATCTGAGTACCCGAGTACCTGTCACAGTTCATCTGAGTACCCGAGTACCTGTCCTAGCCCATCAGAGTACCCGAGTACCTGTCACGGCACATCAGAGTACCCGAGTACCTGTCACGGCCCATCAGGGTACCCGAGTACCTGTCACGGCCCATCAGGGTACCCGAGTACCTGTCACGGCCCATCAGGGTACCCGAGTACCTGTCACGGCCCATCAGGGTACCCGAGTACCTGTCACAGTCCATTAGAGTACCGAGTACCTGTCACAGTCCATCAGGGTATCCGAGTATCTGTCACAGCCCATCAGGGTACCCGTGTACCTGTCACGGCCCATCAGGGTACCCGAGTACCTGTCACAGTCCATTAGAGTACCGAGTACCTGTCACAGTCCATCAGGGTACCCGAGTATCTGTCACAGCCCATCAGAGTACCCGAGTACCTGTCACAGTCCATTAGAGTACCGAGTACCTGTCACAGTCCATTAGAGTACTGAGTACCTGTCACAGTCTATTAGAGTACCGAGTACCTGTCACAGTCCATCAGGGTACCCGAGTACCTGTCACAGCCCATCTGAGTACCCGAGTACCTGTCACAGTCCATCAGGGTACCCGAGTACCTGTCACAGTCCATTAGAGTACCGAGTACCTGTCACAGTCCATTAGAATACCAAGTACCTGTCACAGTCCATCAGGGTACCCGAGTACCTGTCACAGCCCATCTGAGTACCCGAGTACCTGTTCCAGTCCATCTGTGTACCAGAGTACCTGTCACAGTCCATTAGAGTACCGAGTACCTGTCACAGTCCATCAGGGTGCCCGAGTATCTGTGTCACGACCGTCCTGGCGTTCCGATCGCACATGGGAGATCTGCCCGTAGAGGCCTGTTGTTGAGAACCTGTCGTTTCCCTTTAGCGTGTGTTGGCACGATCGGGCGCACGCGGGTGCGCGATGTGGCGAACGAGCGCACGCGGGTGTGCGGGGTCACGAACGGACCCATGGCCACTCGCGGGGGCACGCAGACTCGTCGTGCGACCGCTTTGGCACCCTAAAGGTTTCTTAAGGACTCTGCCTCCGTTTCCCTCTTGCTGTCCAGTCTACAGCGTGTTCGGAGATTCTGTTACCTGTTCCCTGTTGCCTTGATTCCTGTGACCCGGCTTGTTCTTGACCACGTTCGCTTGCTGCCTGCCACCGACTACCTGCCTGTCTGACCACGTCTCTGCCTCTACCCTTGTACTTTTGTTGACCGCCTGCTGCCGACCCGGCCTGTACCCGACTCTGCTGTTACCTGCCGATCCTGCTGTCTCCGCTGACGACCTCCTGCCATTCCTGCCTTGATCTGCCTGAGCCTGCTGTCTTCCGCTGATGATCGTCTGCCATTCCAGTCCATCTGCCTGTGCTTGCTGCCACCTGCCAACTGTCATCAGCCGTACCTACCTGCTGTCTGTGTTGCTGCTGACTATCCGGACCTGCCTTCACTTGCCAGGCACTTGTGCCCTCTGAACTTTTGAATCCCTGTTACCACCCTCAGGGGTTCTCGAGCCAGAGGCTACGAGAGGCCGCTCCCTGCATTCTGGGCTCGCTTACCAGGTACGTGACAGTACTGGACAGCCATGTCCGAGCCTACGCAGGGAGCCTCCTCTATGGACGAGCTCTGCTGCCATCTTGCCGGCCTTACCCAGGCGGTGAAGAACCTGCAGGAAGGTTATGGCAGACTGGAGGAACAAGTTCAAGCTCTATCTGCTACCTCGCCAGCTACCTCCGGGTCCCATGCCCCACCATCGGTGGTGATGATGCCACCCGAACCCAGGGTCCCTACTCCGGAACGATTTTCGGGCAACCGGAATAAGTTTAGAGCCCTCCGCAACTCTTGCGAACTCTTTTTTGCCTTGCAACCAAGGACCTTCTCCCTCGAGGCAACCAAAGTAGGGTTCGTCATTTCCCTATTGACGGACGAATCGCAGGCCTGGGCACACCGCCGCTTGGAGCAGAAGGATACATCTTTAGACACTCTGAATTCCTTTTTCCTGGCAATGTCAAGACTATATGAAGACCCTCAACTTACTGCTACCGCAGAGGCAGCCTTACATGCCCTGCAACAAGGTCGCAGGCCCGTGGAGGATTACGTGTCGGAATTCAGATGCTGGAGTTCCGACACGGACTGGAACAACGCAGCCCTTCGATACCAATTCCGTATGGGCCTGTCTGAGCCTCTGAAAGACGAACTGGCACGTGTAGGCATCCCTGAGACTCTGGAAGCCCTCATAGACATTTCGGTTCAAATCGACAGACGTTTAAGAGAGCATCGTCAGGAGCGTTCCACCACAGCCACCCGCCCCGTCTGGATGTTGCCACGTGTGCCAAGCTCCACTCATTCGGCCCCTTCTGCTCCTGCCACGGCCACACTGGATCTTCCGGAACCCATGCAGCTGGGGCTACTCCGACCATCCCTGACACCTGAGGAACGTCAACGCCGCCGGGTCGGCAACCTTTGTCTTTATTGCGGAGAACCGGGACACTTTGTTCGCACTTGCCCAGCTAAGATGCATAAGTGCCTTTTCATCCCACCTGCTCCCTCACCCGTGTTGTCTAATAACACTTTTCACCTGGCTGTCCCTGTTCTTTTGCAGCTTCCAGGCAGGACTGTCCAAACCCACGCAGTTATTGATTCTGGGGCGTGTAGTGGCTTTGTGGACTCGTCCTTCGCTCTAAAGAACAAGATTCCTCTTCGGCCTAGAGAGAAAGGGCTTTCAGTATTTTTGGCCGATGGTTCTATCCTTGAATCCAGACCAGTGACCCAGGAGACTACCCCTTTATCTGCTACCATTGCCGGGACTCACCAGGAGTTCTTATGCCTAGACGTCATCAAGTCTCCATTGTTTCCCGTCATTCTAGGCATGCCTTGGTTGAGGGCACACAACCCACGCATCGATTGGGCCACTGGAAGAATTGAGTTCCCTTCGGTCTATTGCCTCCAGCATTGTTGCCCAGTTGTTGACAGGGACTCTTCTGCCCTCCTCTGTTTGGAAACAGACGCTGAGACCCGACAAGCCGTACCCAAGGACTATCATGATTTCCTGGATGTATTCAGTAAGAAGGGTGCCGAAACCCTACCACCCCATAGGCCATACGACTGTCCTATTGAATTACTACCTGGGGCAGAGATCCCTTTCGGAAGAATCTTCCCTCTATCTGAGTCTGAGCTGAGTACCCTGAGATCCTACCTAGATGACAACCTTGAGAAGAGATTCATCTGACCTTCCACCTCCCCGGCAGGTGCAGGGATCTTCTTTGTTGAAAAGAAGGACCATTTCCTACGCCCATGTGTGGATTATCGGGCATTGAATAAGATCACCATTAAAAACCGTTACCCCCTGCCATTAGTACCCGAACTTTTTCAGAGACTAGGTTCTGCTAAAATATTCTCCAAGCTGGATCTTCGGGGTGCCTACAACCTCGTCCGCATTCGGAGGGGTGACGAATGGAAGACTGCCTTCCGTACCCGCTTTGGGCACTTCGAATATCTTGTTATGCCGTTTGGGTTGTGCAATGCCCCAGCCACATTCCAACACTTTGTCAATGATATTTTTAGAGACTACCTTGACCTATTTGTAATAATTTATCTTGATGACATCCTGATTTTTTCCTCCACTTTAGCCGACCACCGAGCACACGTCAAGAATGTCCTAGCTCGTCTCCGTCTTCACGGCCTGTATGCCAAACCTGAAAAATGTGTCTTCGAGCAACAGAGCATCCAGTTTCTAGGTCTGATCATTTCAGTAAAAGGAGTCGAGATGGACCCCCAGAAGATCTCTGCTATCCAGGACTGGCCTGCCCCTTCCGATAAGAAGGGAGTTCAGCGGTTTGTGGGGTTCGCTAACTTCTACCGGAAATTTATTAAGGGATTCTCCTCTATCATTTCCCCCATCACTGGATTGACCAAACAGGGTCAGAAGTTCAGATGGACCCCCGAGGCGCAAGAGGCTTTCAAGATTCTGAAGGACTTATTTGTATCAGCTTCCGTCCTAAAACATCCCGATTCTGCTCTGCCATACATCCTAGAAGTGGATGCTTCAGAAATAGCGGTTGGGGCAGTGCTCTCCCAGAGACAGGGGCCCAAGTCTTTGCTGCACCCGGTCGCCTTCTTGTCCCGCAAGCTGTCTGAGGCGGAAAAGAACTACGATGTCGGTGATCGCGAGCTACTGGCAATGAAGGCAGCACTCGAGGAATGGCGCTATCTTCTTGAGGGCGCCACCCACCCGATCCTGGTTTATACAGACCATAAGAACTTGGAATATCTTAAATCAGCGAAGAGATTGAAACCACGTCAGGCCAGGTGGGCGCTCTTCTCCAGGTTTTCGTTTCATATTACCTACCGTCCAGGATCCAAGAACACCAAGCCTGACACCCTGTCTCGCATGTATAGTCAACCAGAAAGTCCTTTGTCTTTGGATACCATCCTTTCCGCGGGGAACTTTCTCCTGCTCCAGGGGGATTTAGTGTCTCAAGTTAAGCAGGCCTCCATAGGCACTACCCCTCCACCCGACATCCCCCCGTCATCCAGTAATGATCTTCTTTGGTACGAGGACAAGATCTTTGTCCCCCAGGAAGTACGGACTCTGGTTCTGGGCTCCTGTCAGGACCATCTGTTGGCCGGCCATTTTGGGGTGCTCAAGACCTTGGAGTTACTCCGACGTACGTTCTGGTGGCCACGGATGAAAGATGACTGCAGGAAATATGTAGAGGCTTGTATCACCTGCATCCGGAGCAAGGGCAGTAAGTCAAGAGCCTGGGGTCTGCTGAAGCCACTGCCCGTTCCTGACAGACCATGGAGGATGATCTCCATGGATTTCATCGTCGAGTTACCCCCTTCGAAGGATTATTCTACGATTTTCGTTGTGGTAGATAGGCTCACCAAGATGGCCCACTTTTTGCCCATGAGGGGCACTCCTTCAGCCACAGAGACGGCCAAGACCTTCATCAGGGAGATTGTGAGACTCCACGGCATCCCCGCTAATATCACATCTGATAGGGGGGTGCAGTTCACTTCGAGGTTCTGGAGAGCGCTCTGCGGAGCCCTGAAAATTGAACTCTGCTTGTCCTCGGCATATCATCCTCAGACCAACGGCCAGACCGAAAGGACGAATCAGACGTTGGAGCAGTATCTACGCTGCTTCTCTTCCTTTTCTCAAGACGATTGGGCCTAGCTTCTGCCCTTGGCTGAGTTCGCCTACAATAATTCAGTTCACTCTGCCACCAAGCAATCCCCGTTTTTTGCGAACTTTGGCTTCCACCCACTATTTCTGTCTGGCAATCTTCCCGAGTGTCTGGTACCAGCGGTGCAGGAGAACTTCAACTTCTTTACGACAAATAACAAGCTCCTGCAAGAGACCTTGACCAAGTCACAGGAGTACAATAAAGAAGTGTTTGATAGAAAGAGAAGGGGGGAACTGGATCTCAAGGTCGGGGATCAGGTCTGGCTGTCCACCCTGAATCTAAAGCTGTCTTGCCCATCCAAGAAATTGGGCCCGAAATTTGTGGGTCCCTTTCCGATCGTGAGGAAACTGAATAGTGTGGCATTCGAATTAAAGCTTCCAGAATCTTTTCGGATTCACCCAGTTTTCCACGTATCGCTACTCAAGCCTGCAGTTCCGGATTCTTTTGCCGACCGAAATACCAGTCCTCCGGAACCCGTGATTGTCGATGGGGAAATCGAATTTGAGGTTGAATCCATACTAGACTGTAGGAAGAGACGGAACCAGATTCAATTCTTGGTTAAATGGAAAGGGTACGGGCCTGAGGAGAACTCCTGGGAACCAGAATCCAACATCCACGCGAAGAGACTAATCCTTGCTTTTAAGAGGTCCCACCAGGGTAAGATGGCACAACTGGGCATCCGGAGGCTGCCCCTTGGGGGGGGGCAATGTTACGACCGTCCTGGCGTTCCGATCGCACATGGGAGATCTGCCCGTAGAGGCCTGTTGTTGAGAACCTGTCGTTTCCCTTTAGCGCGTGTTAACGCGAACGGATGCACGCGGGTGCACGTTGGCACGATCGGGTGCACGCGGGTGCGCGATGTGGCGAACGAGCGCACGCAGGTGCGCGGGGTCACGAACGGACGCATGGCCACTCGCGGGGGCACGCAGACTCGTCGTGCGACCGCTTTGGCACCCTAAAGGTTTCTTAAGGACTCTGCCTCCGTTTCCCTCTTGCTGTCCAGTCTACAGCGTGTTCGGAGATTCTGTTACCTGTTCCCTGTTGCCTTGATTCCTGTGACCCGGCTTGTTCTTGACCACGTTCGCTTGCTGCCTGCCACCGACTACCTGCCTGTCTGACCACGTCTCTGCCTCTACCCTTGTACTTTTGTTGACCGCCTGCTGCCGACCCGGCCTGTACCCGACTCTGCTGTTACCTGCCGATCCGTTCGGATTTCCAGTGCCTGCTGTCTCCGCTGACGACCTCCTGCCGTTCCTGCCTTGATCTGCCTGAGCCTGCTGTCTTCCGCTGATGATCGTCTGCCATTCCAGTCCATCTGCCTGTGCTTGCTGCCACCTGCCAACTGTCATCAGCCGTACCTACCTGCTGTCTGTGTTGCTGCTGACTATCCGGACCTGCCTTCACTTGCCAGGCACTTGTGCCCTCTGAACTTTTGAATCCCTGTTACCACCCTCAGGGGTTCTCGAGCCAGAGGCTACGAGAGGCCGCTCCCTGCATTCTGGGCTCACTTACCAGGTACGTGACAATCTGTCACAGCCCATCTGAGTACCCGAGTACCTGTCACAGTTCATTAGAGTACCGAGTACCTGTCACAGTCCATTAGAGTACTGAGTACCTGTCACAGTCCATTAGAGTACCGAGTACCTGTCACACTCCATCAGGGTACCCGAGTACCTGTCACAGCCCATCTGAGTACCCGAGTACCTGTCACAGTCCATCAGGGTACCCGAGTACCTGTCACAGTCCATTAGAGTACCGAGTACCTGTCACAGTCCATTAGAGTACCGAGTACCTGTCACAGTCCATTAGAGTACCGAATACCTGTCACAGTCCATTAGAGTACCGAGTACCTGTCACAGTCCATCAGGGTACCCGAGTACCTGTCACAGCCCATCTGAGTACCCGAGTACCTGTTCCAGTCCATCTGTGTACCAGAGTACCTGTCACAGTCCATCTGAGTACCCGAGTACCTGTCACAGTTCATCTGAGTACCCGAGTACCTGTCACAGTCCATATGAATACCTGTCACCGCCCTTCAGAGTACCCAAATACCAGTCACCAAACCATCAGAGTACCTGTCACCAGGCCATCAGAGTACCTGAGTACTTGTCACCAGGCCATTAGAGTACCCGAGTACCTGTCACCAGGCTATCAGAGTACCCGAGTACCTGTCACCAGGCTATCAGAGTACCCGAGTACCTGTCACCAGGCCATCAGAGTACTCGAGTACCTGTCACCAGGCCATCAGAGTACCCGAGTACCTGTCACCAGGTCATCAGAGTACCCGAGTACCTGTCACCAGGCCATCAGAGTACCCCAGTACCTGTCACCAGGCCATCAGAGTACCCCAGTACCTGTCACCAGGCCATCACAGTACCCGAGTACCTGTCACCAGGCCATCAGAGTACCCGAGTACCTGTCACCATGTCATCAGAGTACCCGAGTACCTGTCACCAGGTCATCAGAGTACCCGAGTACCTGTCACCAGGCCATCAGAGTACCCCAGTACCTGTCACCAGGCCATCAGAGTACCCGAGTACCTATCTCCAGCCCATCAGAGTACCCGAGTACCTATTTGAATGAATGAATGAAATACTTATATAGCGCACAATGCGAACTGAATCGCCTCTAGGCGCTTTGGCGAGCTTTGATCATCTGCTAAAAGAGGAAGGTCTTGAGTTTTTTCCTAAAAGCCAGGTGATTTTCTTCCAGGCGGATGTTGATTGGTAGAGCATTCCATAGCCGAGGCCCTTGGACAGCGAATCTCCGATCCCCCTTGGATTTATACCGGGCTTTGGGCACGAGGAGGAGGTTTTTGTTGGCTGATCGAAGACTGCGGTTTGGTGTGTAATGATTTATTTTCTCCATTAGGTATTGCGGAGCTTCTCTATGCACGCATTTGTGGGTGAGGCAAAGGGTCTTGAACGTGATCCGATTTTTTACGGTTAGCCAATGTAAGCTCCTCAGTGAAGGAGAAATGGATTCCCAGGGTTTTTTTCCTGTTATCAGCCTTGCCGCTGTGTTTTGGATCAGTTGTAATCGCGCAAGTTGATATTGTGGTAATCCTATGTAAAGCGAGTTTGCGTAGTCCAGTCGTGAATTAATGATTGTTCCAACTACCACTGCTTTGTCATTCTTTGGGATAAAAGGGATGAGTCTGCGAAGCATGCGCAGCAGATGGTGAGATCGACTGACTACAGATCCTATTTGCGCATCCATTGACATTTGTGCGTCTAAAATAACCCCGAGACTCTTCGCTTTGGTCTTTGGGGAGATAGTCTGCCCAAAGACGGTTGGTGGAGACCAGGAGGTTTTGGTTGCGGGCTTATGATTTTGGTGTAAGATAAGAAGCTCTGTCTTTGATTGGTTCAGCTGGAGGGAGTTGGTGTCTGAGTATTTGCAGCCCATGTCTCATAGAATATACGTTGGGGTGTTTGCTTTCCAAAATGGGGTCATTTTGTGGGTAATTTCACTGTCCTGTGGTCCAGGACCTTCAAAAGTGTGATGGGTAGGAATGAAATGAGATGTGTCATTTATGCTCCTAGAACGCCTGAACGTACTACTTCAATGTTCGGCCTCTCTATGTGGCCAGGCTGTGTAAAAGTCCTACACATGTGGTATCGCCATACTCGGGAGGAGGAGCAGAATGTATTTTGGGGTGTAATTTTTTCTATATACATGCTATGTGTTAGAAATATCTTATAAATTGACAATTTTGTGTAAAAAAAATGCGTTTTAATTTTTTTCCACATATTCCAAAAACTTCTGGAAAAAAAATAACCATTCAAAAGACTCATTATGCCTCACAGATTATACGTTGGGGTGTTTGCTTTCCAAAATGGGGTCATTTTATGGGAAATTCCATTGTCCTGGTACTCCAGGGCCTTCAAAAGTGTAATAGGTGGTTGAGAAATGAGATGCGTAATTTTTGCTCGTAGAACGTCTGAAGGTACTACATCAATGTTAGGGCTCTGTATGTGGCCAGGCTGTGTAAAAGTCTCACACACGTGGTATCGCCGTACTCGAGAAGAGTCGCAGAATGTATTTTGGGGTGTAATTTTTGCTATATACATGCTATGTGTTAGAAATATCTAATAAATTGACAATTTTGTGTAAAAAAAAATGCGTTTAAATTTTTTTCCACATATTCCAAAAACTTCTGGAAAAAAATTAACAATTCAAAAGACTCATTATGCCTCACAGATTATACGTTGGGGTGTTTGCTTTCCAAAATGGGGTCATTTTATGGGAAATTCCATTGTCCTGGTATTCCAGGGACTTCAAAATTGTAATAGGTGGTTGAGAAATGAGATGCGTCATTTTTGCTCGTAGAACGTCTGAAGGTACTACATCAATGTTGGTGCTCTGTATGTGGCCAGGCAGTCTCACACATGTGGTATCACCGTACTCGGGAAGAGTAGCAGAATGTATTTTGGGGTGCAATTTGTTGTATGCATATGCTGTGTGTGAGAAATAACCTGATAATATGACAATTTAGTAAAAAAATAAATAAAAAAATAAATAAAAAATCTTCATTTTGCAAAGAATTGTGGGAAAAAATAACAACTTAAAAAAACTCACCATGCTACTTACTTACTTGGGATGTCTACTTTGTAAAAAGGGGTCATTTGGGGGGTATTTGTACTTTCCTGACTTGTTAGTGTCTCAAGAAATGAGGTACACCTGATGTACTGAAGGCCTGATCAGAAGTGATCAATTTTCAGTGATTGGCACCATAGTTTGTAGACTCTATAACTTTCACAAAGACCAAATAATATATACTAATGTGGGTTATTTTTACCAAAGATATGTAGCAGTATAAATTTTGGCCAAAATTTATGAAGAAAAATTACTAATTAGCAAAAATTTATGACAGAAACAAAGAAAAAGGCATTTTTTTCACAAAATTTACGTTTTATTTTATTTATAGCACAAAAAATAAAAAACCCACTAGTGATTAAATACCACCAAAAGAAAGCTCTATTTGTGTGGAAAAAAGGACGCAAGTTTCATATGGATACAGTGTTGGATGACTGAGTAATTGTCATTCAAACTGTGAGAGCGCTGAAAGCTGAAAATTGGTCTGGTCAGGAAGGGGGTGTAACTGCACTGTATTGAGGTGGTTAAAGAACAAGAGAATGCGCTTGATGAATGAATTTTTAACATTGCAGCGTGACGAATGTGCTATATCGCTTACGAGCAGTAGTTTTACCTGAATGAGCGCTTCCGTGCCGGAATTTGAATGTGAGCATGCGTGGCACTTGGTCCGATCAAAATGCTCTACACATGATCGGATTAGGTCCGACCGGCCCAGTTGGTGGGGAAATATTTCCAACATGTTGGAAAATTGGGTCGGACTTAGATTTGGACGGAATCAGTCCAATGCATACCACACACAGTCAGATTATCTGACGACACGGTCCGATAAGACGCATTCCGACGGATTCTCCGACCGTGTGTACGCAGCATTAGAGTGGGTTAACACTGACACTTACAATAGTCAGCTTTTTTTATTTTTTATCTAAAACCTTTAAACCAAAAGACAAAAATTTTTTTGCTATAACTGTTTATAAAGTGTTAGCTGGAGTTCAACTTCAATTTGTTAATGCAGCCACATCTAAAGATTGGTAAGCTATGCAATATATTACATTTTTGTTTTTGGGTTTAATACTGCTTTAACCACTTCAGGTCTGGAAGGTTTAACCACTTCCTGACTAGGCCATTTTTTGCGATACACAAAAACTTAACTGACAATTGTGTGGTCATGCGACGCTGTACCCCAAAAAATTTATGTCCTTTTTTCACCACAAATAGAGCTTTCTTTTGGTGGTATTTGATCACCTCTGTGTTTTTTTTTTTGTGCTATAAACAAAAAAAGACTGACAATTTTGAATAAAAACAATATTTTTTACTTTCTGCTAGAAAACATACCCAATAATTTTTTTTTAAAAATCGCATTTCTTTATCAGTTTTGGCAAATATGTATTCTACTACATATTTTTGGTAACAGAAACCCAATAAGCGTATATTGATTGGTTTGTGCAAAAGTTATCGTGTCTACAAACTATGGGATAGATTTATGGTGTTTTTATTTTTTACATTTTTTTACTAGTAATGGTGGCGTTTAGAGATTTTTAGCGGGACTGCGACACTGTTGCAGACAAATCTGACACTAAGTGACACTTTTTGGGGACCAGTGACACCAATACAGTGATTAGTGCTAAAAAAAATGCACTGATCACTATATAAATTACAATGGCATGGAAGGGGTGATCAAAGGGTTAAGTGTGTCCCTGGGATGTGCTTTCTAACTGTGTGGGGGACTGATACACTGGAGGAAAAAAGACATCCGTGTTTCAGTTAAGCTAAAACACATGATCGCTCTTTTGCTCCCTGACAGTTCAGATCAGTTTTCCTTGTTTACATAGGTAGACCGCTGCTCTGTCTCTCCACAGAACCATCGGTGGGTCGTGACAGCCATCACTGATTGGCCCCCGCTGTGTCCAATCACAGCAGGAGTGGCACTCCAGGGGCGCGTGCACGCCACTTAAACCGCGTGCACAAAATCACATACAGGTACGTGATTCTGCGCAGCTGGGCAGCCCTGCCACAGTATATATGCGGTGGGCAGTCCGGAAGCAGTTATAGGATTAGCATGATTCTAAAATTGTAAACTGTTACTTAGCAATATACATGCAATACAAAAATATATAATATAGTGTCAATCACATTTAAGAGCAGTTGAAACATTTTGTGTGCATTTCCATTTTTCTAAAAGTCATTGTTACCATTCTAAAACTACTAATTTAGGACTTAATGCCCTATTAGGTTATTACCGTAATACTGTTCGTTTCCATATACATTTTTTTTTATCAGGATCTGCCTTTTTATGCAACTTCAAGGGTGACGTGGGAAAACACCATCAACAGTAACAAAAGCTTGCAATTGTGGCAGGTAATGAGAGGGGATCCTACCACTCTCTCAAAATGTTCTTCTGTAGCACCTCTTCCAAGTCTTGGCAAATTTTTGTGACACATCAACCTATTACACCTTGCAGCATATGCTCTAGCAGGAACACCTGAGGGATCATGCTCTTGCCTCATTGCGGATCACCATCTTGATTTTTTGTTTGAATGCTGACAAGATGGCACACAAAATATAAATTGGGAGTAACTGTCCTGGTGAAAAGTACACCAGCTTCCTAGAACTAGCTTTCATCCTGTACTCTCACAAATACTCATGTATGGCCCACTGCTACTGGCGCAGCCGTAGCAGCATTGCCAAAATCGACTTCCATTCTGCCCCTTTTTCCTGCTTGACGTGTGTAAGTTACCTCCTTGTCTCATTCCCTGTTGCTTTTTTTTTTTCAATGGAAAATCTTGTGTAATTGGGAGAGAGATGGAAAAATATGTCAAATTGGGAGAAGGGGAGGCATTTTTCTGCCAACTAGTATCATTGATGTGCTGCTCCCACCAAGCTTAGTGGTGAAGAATTATGTCTCTCCCCATGCATGTGATGCCAAATGTCAAGTAGATTTACCACACTTAATATGTAGATGCTAACAAACCACTTTTTTTGCTGTTGGTAGCAGATGTGTGAAAAAATCCCAAAGTGCTGAGTTATGTGGCGCGACCCAGGGCATAGAAGAGTTCTTGCACCAGTGCCTTTCATTGGAATAGGACCGCTGCTCATTTTGTGTCCTAGAGCCAAGCATTAGCTCCCACTGACCATCATTACACCCCATCAGTTCCCAATGACTCTAAAAGTACCCCACTGATCCCTACTGACCACCAAGGTAGTTATTTTCACCGTAAACACAGAGGGGGGTACAAAATTATATATAGCAGCACTACACTGCAATTCACAGCAATGTAGCACACTATAGAATAGGGATGAGCCGAACGCCCCCCGATTCGGTTTGCACCAGAACTAGACCGAAAATTCGTACGAACTTTAGAACCCCATTAAAGTCTATGGGACTCAAACGGTCGAAATCAAAAGTGCTCATTTTAATGGCTACAATGCAAGATATTGTCCTAAAAAGGGTTTGAGGACCCGGCTCATGCCCCAGAGGAAATGGATCAATTGCAAATTTTTTTTAAAAAATGGCTGTTTTTTCAGGAGCACTGATTTTAATGATGATTAAAGTGGGAAAAAAAGTGAAATATTCCTTTAAATATCATGCCTGGGGGTTGTCTATAGTATGCCTGTGAAGTGGCGTGTGTTTTCCGTGTTTAGAACAGTCCCTGCACAAAATGACATTTAACAGAAAAAAGTCATTTAAAACTGCTTGCAGTTTTACTGTAATGTCCGGTTCCAGCAATAAGGAAGAAAATCATTGAGAAAAATGGCATGGGTTGCCCCCCCTGCCCATTACCAGCCCCTTTGGGTCTTGTACGGATATTAAGGGGAACCCCATACCCAAATTTAAAAAAGTAAAGGCGTTGCACCCCCAGGCCCTATATACTCAAAACAGCAGTATACAGGCGGTGCAAACAAGACAGGGACTGTGTAGGTTTGTTGTGTTAAGTAGAATCTGTTTGTAATTTTGAACTGGTACATTTTTAAAGTGTAGCTCCAGTCAAAAAATCTATTTTTAAGCTTTTTGGAAAACAGAGGGAAGGGTTATCACCCCTGTTTTTTCATCTCCCTTCCTGTTGTCTCCTTCCGTTTGAAAGTAGGAGACGTTTGTAAGTTGGATGTTTGAAAGTAGGGGCCTGCCCTATATGCTCTGCAGAAATGTGGGCCTAAGTTGTTGGTGTTGCCACAATGCTGTAAGCCCTCAAAGTGACTCTTGGTGGGTGCTGAAGCACCCTGCTCTGAACGATTATATCAAGAATTGTAATTACATGTCATTGTTAAACAGTGGTAGAAAAATTGGGCCTTTGGTGGTTGTGGTGGTGCTGGTGCCACAACACTATAAGTCCTCACAGTTACTCTCGGTGGGTGCAGGAACGGGCCGTGCTGTGAAATATTATATCAAGAATTGTAATTACATGCCCCTGTTAAACAGGGGCTGAAAAATTGGGCCTTAGGCACTGGTGCTGGTGCCACTACATTGCAACCTCTCCCAGATACTCTAGTTGGAGTGCAGGAATGAGCCCTGCTGCAAAGCATTGCATCAAAAATTGTAATTACATGCCCCTGTTAAACAGGGGCTGAAAAATTGGGCCTTAGGCACTGGTGCTGGTGCCACGACACTGCAACCCCTCCCAGATACTCTAGTTGGAGTGCACCAATGAGCCCTGCTGCAAAGCATTGCATCAAAAAGTCTAATTACATGCCCCTGTTAAACAGGGGCTGAAAAATTGGGCCTTAGCCACTGGTAGCGTCACCCAGAACCAAAAATGTTCTTCCAAGCTATCAGCAGGATCATTGAGGAGGAAGAGGATAGTCAGTCAACATAACAGGACAGTCACCCAGCATCAGCATAGGCAGTTTTGAAGGGATGTGACATTTAAAAAAAATGATTCGGTTACATCAGCTTCAGGTGCTTGGTAGCTGGTGGTGATCCAAGACTGATTCATCTTTATGAAGGTCAGTTGATCAACCGAGTCGGTGGACAGGCGCAACCTGTGATTGGTTACAAAGCCTCCAGCAGCAATGAAGGTGCATTCCGAAAGAACGCTGGATGCAGGACAGGCCAATAGCTCAATTGCATACTGTGCAAGCTCTGGCCAGTGATCGATCCTCAAGACCCAGTAAGCCAGAGCATTTTCGGTGGGAAAGATGTCCAAGTCTGACCTTGCCCCTAGGTATTCCTGCACCATGTAAATCAGACGCTGGCGATGGTTGCTGGAACCGATCATACCTTGGGGCTGAAAAATTGTCTGAACGCATCGGTCAGACGGCCACCTTCTCCACTGCTCCTTCTGTGACTGACCGAAGCCTCAGCAACACGTTGTCCAGGACTAGGAGTTTGTAACCTCCCAGTCTCTGGGAACGCGTTGCACAGACCTTTCTACAAGGCCTCCCAAAGAAGTCTCATCCTCTGCGACAGCAAGATAAGGTCCGCAACCTTACCCTTGTACTGTGGATCAAGAAGAGTGGCCAGCCAGTAATGGTCCCTCTCCTTGATCCGAAGAATATGAGGATCCTTCTGCAGGCTTTGCAGGATCAGGGAGGCCATGCAGCGTAGGTTAGTTAAGGCATTCGGTCCGGAGTCCTCTGGGTCACTAAGGACAACATGATCCGCAGCCACCTCCTCCCAGCCACGTACAAGCCCACGGGTTTCTTGGGACTGTAAATCATCCCTAAAAGACTGCTGCTGCTGAGTGCCAGGCTCCACCTCCATGCTGACACAATCCTCCTCCTCCTCCTCTTCCTGTGTGATGGGTGGGACAGCAGGAACACTATCTGGATAAAGGGAGCCTTGAGAGGCAAGGACATCTTCCTCTTCCTCTCTCTGTTCTGCAGAGTCACTGATGCATGCACTGTCACTGCTCACCATCCTCGTGGCCTCCTCAAATGGTGTCAGGACAGTGTATGCATCCCTGATCATGCCCCACTGGCGTGGTGAAAAAAAAAACAAGCTCCCCTGACCCTGTCCTGGTGCCATAGTCGCACAGGTACTGATTGACCCTCTGCTGCGTGTGCAGCCGCTGCAGCCACTGCAGCATGGCTAGCGTTGAGTTCCACCTGGTGGGCATGTCACATATAAGGAGGTTCTTGGGCAGGTTCTACCCCTTTTGGAGCTCAGCCAGCCAGGCACTGGCATTATATGATCGGCGGAAATGCACACAGACTTTCCTGGACTGCCTGAGGGCATCCTGTAAGCCCGGGTACCTGCCCAAGAATTGCTGCACCACCAGGTTAAGGACGTGAGCCACACAGGGCACATGGGTCAGTTGTCCCTGTCAGAGGGCGGAAAGGAGGTTGGTGCCATTGTCGCAAACCACCATTCCTGGCTTAAGCTGGAGTGGTGTCAACCACCTCTCAGCCTGCCCCTGCAGAGCTGACAAAATATCTGCCCAAGTGTGGCTCCTGTCCCCCAAACAAACCAGCGCAAGCACGGCATGGCATCTTTTTGCCTGCATACTTGCTTAGCCCCTTGAACGCCTACGGAGTACCGCTGGTTCTGACTACAAAGCACTGGAAGAGGCCATGGAGGAAGAAGAAGAGGAGGGGTGGAGGAAAGAGGTGTTTGGGAACCTGCCACTGAGGAACCGCACATTGCACAAACTCACAGAAGGTGGCCGAGTCTACCAACTGAAAAGGCAGCAGTTGAAGTGCTAGCAATTTAGCCAAGCTAGCATTCAACCACTGGGCATGTGGATGGCTGAACTTCTTTCGACGGTCCAGCAGCTGGGGCAGGGAAATTTGCCTGCTACAAATCGGACATCGGTGTACTGCTAGCAAAGTGCCCGCAAGTACTTGGCTGTGACACACATAATTCTACATCTTCATTCCTCTCAGTGCAGGTTTCAGAGAGGACTGAATGTCTAGTGGGGTTGAAGATCCCAGCTGATGAGGAGCACGGAGAGGTCCGCTTTGTTCTTTGGTATGGGTCTTTAAGGTACGCTTGCCAATGAGCTGCATGGCAGGTCAACAAATGTCTGGTCAAGCATGTGGTGCCCAAGCAGCTGTTGTTTTGTCCACACGAGATACGCTTGATACATATGTTGCAAATAGCAGCGGTGTGATCTGATGCACTGGTCACAAAAAAAAGGCGTATACTGTGCAGGAGGCACACAACACCCACTCTAACTGATGCAGAAGCCTGTATTACAGAAACAGAATACCAGTAATAAAGGGTAGCTTCAGGTGTATACTGTGCAGGATGCACACAACACCCACTCTAACCCACTCTAACTGATGCAGAAGCCTGTATTACAGAAACAGAAAACAAGTAATAAAGGGTAGCTTCAAGTATATACTGTGCAGGAGGCACACAGCACCCACTTTAACTGCTGCAGATACCTGTATTACAGAAACATAACACCAGCAATTAGGGGTATCTTCAGGTGTATACTGTGCAGGAGGCACACAACACCCACTCTAACTGATGCAGAAGCCTGTATTACAGAAACAGAACACCAGCAATAAAGAGTAGCTTCAGGTGTATACTGTGCTGGAGGCACACAACACCCACTTTAACAGCGCTAGGTTTCCAAGTAACAAAGACACTGTCCCGGCCTATCCTACTCTTTCCCTGACTGCCGCAACACACTACACAAGGCCGCCACGCTGGCAGCCTTATATAGTGTGGGGCGTGTACTTAAACCCCCTTATCTATAATTGGCCACAGGCATCCTGCCTGTAGCCAATTATGGCTCTCCTCGCTGCCAGCGCTGTGATTGGCCAAGCATGTGGGGTCACAGTGCATGCTTGGCCAATCATGAGCCAGCAATGCACTGCGATGGCACAATGCATTGTGGCCCCTGAGCACCACACGAATTTGGCACGAACGGCCCACAGAGTTCTGGCTTCACCGAACGGGCGAGTGTTCGAGTCGAATATGCGTTTGACTCGAACACCGAGCTCATCCCTACTACAGAATAGTGAACAGTACAGAACAGAATAGTGAACATGGGGGGAAGAACACACTATAAAGCCCACTATGCTGTAAATCACTGTAATGTAGTACAAGGCAGCACTTTTTATAGTACTAAATATAGTACTGCGTAACAGCAGCTAGCTCTCCCTGCAAGTACTCTGTCTGCTTTCCCTATTTACTTCAAGTCTCTATGACAAAAGGTTGCTGGGAATCATGGCTTTTTTTTAGAGAAGAACCTGGCACATATGACAACCCTATTACTGGGGTTACAACACAACACATTTGATTCAGTATTTTTTTATTTTTTTATTAAAGAAATTAAGCCCTATGATAGTCCTATGAATTTCAGATGGAAACTAGACATTACACAGAATGTCATTCCACAAACCCTTTGAATTTTCAACCATTAATTTTCCTCAACTTTCTGTTGCACTTCTGAGACTATATATAAACTGGTAGGCCACGTACACACGGGCGGACTGTCTGACGGACTTGGTCCGCTGAAACGTGTTTCAGCGGACAGTCCGCTCGTGTGTGGGCTTCAGCAGACTTTTTCAGCGGACAGTCTGGCGGATTAAGTCTTTCGGAATTTCCGTAATATTGTCTGTCCAACTTTGGTTTCAGCGGACAGTCCGCTCGTGTGTAGGCAAGTTGGACGGACTAAGTATGGCGCATGCTCAGAAAGGATTTACACAGCCGAAGGTTGCATTGCAGTGTATTGGACGTCGTATTTCTAGTCCCGTCGTACGTGCTGTACACGTCATCGCACAAGCTTTCAGCGGACTGTCTGTTCATCGTGTGTGGTCAAGTCCGTTCATTCAAAAGTAGGACGGACTGTCTGTCGGATTGTCTGACGGACTTAGTTGGCCAGACAGTCCGCCCGTGTGTACGCGGCCGTAGGAGTTTTAGCTCCCAAAACTTTGCTATACATAAACTTTAGTTGTGCCGTGGACTTTGTGGTCTTGGATGACAGATCTTGGTGTTTAGTAGGGTTACAAGAAAAAGTATGTGCAGACATTGGGGCACTCATTTAAAATATAACTAAAGGCAAAACTTTTATTTTTTTGGATCGAGTGGAGAGGGATTAAAACCTCTGACCGTTTTTTTTTGCTTTCCGTGGCCCCTCTCTATTTGTTTACCCTGTTTATTTGTCCTGTTTACCATTATTATTGAAAATGAAAGTAAATGTAAAAGAAAATCCCAAATTTTGGGTTGTCCCCATAAAAATAATAGTGGGGAAATCTTCCAATGGGAACACTGTTTCTGGTGAACTGGGGGACCCCTTCATTTTCAGGGATTTCCTCTCACTTCCTGTTTGACTATGGGACAAGAAGTGGAGGGAAATCTCTGCAATTGGACACAGATGGCAGAAAAAAACTGACAGGGGTTATAACCCTCCCTTGCTCTATCCAAAAAGAAAAAAAAATAGTAAGTCCTACTTTAAGAGGCTATAAAAGCACATATTGTGGAACATCACGCAGACCAACCAGACTAAATCAGAAGAGGTAGAGATTCTCTGTCACAAGGATTATAACAGTACAGGATAGATTTTAAGCCTTCCTTGTAAAAAGCAGAGCCTGAACCTCTGCTAAAGTATCTAAACCTATGTTTAAAGTTGGAGACACACTAATGGGAGATTTTATCGAAACCTGATCAGCCAGAATTGAGAGTAGCAATACAGGGCAAAAATCATCTTCTGTCTTCAGCTTGTTCAGTTACTGTTTCAAAATGTGAGATAGGAGCTGATTTTGGTTGTCATTCATAGCTGCTCCAGATTCCGGCTGCTCCGGCTTCTGTAAATTCCCCTCTAGTCAAGTACTGTAAGGAATATCAAGTTATATTTTATTCCCAGAGAATGTACAATGTTCCTTCTCTGTGAAGAACCTTAATACAGCTCTAGTCTGTTGTAGTCCTTTTTTTTTTTGGGGGGGGTTGTGAGAACCAAAACCTTTACTAAGTGGAAGAGTGGGTTTAATAATAAAGTTGCAGGTCCATCCACCCAGGACAAGGTCTCTGTGAACAGAGCAGATTTATTTCCTGGGAAGCATAGGAACTACTGCAGCCCATATATAACATTAAATATACGTATATAGATGCACACCAAGATGGAAATAATACAAGATTTATATAAGAACATATTATTAATTATGCAAAGGATGATCACAATGCAGCATCCCTCTTTGTGTTGAAGATCTGACCGGCAGTGGTGGGGAGATCCTCCAACTGTTGTCCATCCAGCATGGAATGCAGCTTCTCACATGCAGGAACTGTTGTGTTGTACTAAAACTCAGTCATCCTACCTACTCTGTGCTTTAGTCCCTAACTAGTAGCTCATGATCTGACATGGAACCGGACTTCTAACTGCCAGTATTGGCCATTGGATGCCTAATCTGGCTCATACTTATGCTAGTAGAAGAGACAGGCTTGACTTAAATAACAGGAGCTGTATATAAACTGTATTGCAATAAACATATTCCCCTACTAATGTACTACATTCATAGAGTAGCACAGACCTAGCTAGCTGGCATTGTGCGTTTGAAACATTATAACAATAGGACAGAGATAAGTTTGTCACAAGAAGCTATGGGTAGCTGCAGTTAAATGATTGGAACATGAGGTGATGTGTCCTCGGAATGGAGGAGTGAGGACGTGTGTGTCCACAGCTCCGTCCCACTGCTGCACACTATCAGCGCCACAAGGGAGAATCTCACCCCATCCGCCTCCAAACATGTCCCATAAGAGCTGGCATCCTCGCAGCCACTGCGGACCGATCAATCCAAGCAGGTACAGCTGGACTCCTTTTTCCCCGGAACCTATGGGCAGAGCTGTGAGGCTTCAAAGATGGCGCCGGCCACGAAGGCCCAAAAACCAAGCAAGGCCTCCCAGAGCGCAGCCAGTCGGCACCATCACGGTCTCCCCGATTCCATCCCCAGGGTCGGTGAGTGGCTCGGTCCCCATTACCTCAACCAGCTCCCCAGCTTCCCCGGACAGGGGTTCAGAGGCCTTAGATCCCCCAGGGGATGTGGCTCTCAGACGCCATATTTGGTCACTCCCCACTTGAGAGGCCCTGGAGCATGAGGACATAGAGGACATAGCTCAGCTTAAAGTGGATATTTTAAATGTGGGGGGTAGGAGTCCCTGGAGCAAAGATTTTAGGACACCCTCCCTGGTATTTCTTTGTTGGAAGATAAATGCATTGCACAGGACCAGCAAATTTAGTTTTTGCTCAGCCAGTTAGAAGACATGGAAAACCGTAGTCGACGGGCCAACATCAGAATCAGAGGCCTCTCAGAGGCAACGGCTTCCAAAGACATTATTCCTACCCTGGTGGGCATAGTTAAATACATTTTGGAGCTACATGCCACTGCTGCGATTGAAATTGATCGCGGCCACAGGGCGCTCAGGCCCCCCTCCCAAGATGTAGATAACCCAAGGGACATCATATGTAAACTCATAAATATATACTCAAAGAGCGCATTATGCAAAAAATGTGTGGTAAACCTTACTTTGACGGTGCACATTTAGCCTTTTATCAGGACATATTCAGGCAAACCCTCATGCAGCATAGAGCACTTCGCCCCCTTCTGGAAGCTATCCAAGAAGGGGGCTTGCTATACAGATGGGGATTCCCTTTATTTTTTCAAGTGACCAAAGACGGCAAACCTGTGACCCTACGCACCAAGGATGATCTGCCAAGCTTCCTAACCTCCCTCAACCTGTATCCTGTGTATTTTCCAGAATGGAGGGCAACATTAGACTTTCCACCTACCCAGCCACCTCAATCCCAACTGTGGCTGCCTGCTAAAGAGACCGAAGATGCCATCCTTCTGATTCCTCCCTGGACCCGGCCACCTCAAGAGAATGACAGATCAGACCTGCTCGCACTCCGATTCGGAGCCCCTCTCCCCCTCAAGCGAAATCTCCTTTGCTGATGGACCCTAGTCCCTTTGGCGTGACCAATGTTGAGACCTACATAATTGCACAAGTTGGGGCTTGAGACATAGACTTCCTCTCAGTCCCCCAAACGGGTATAATGGTCCTCAGACCTGAATGCACCAGTTGCACTTTGACTGTTTTTCCCCCTCCCCTTCTTTTTTTTTGCTTATTTTATTTTTTCTATTTTCTCTCCCTCTCCTGTAGCACACCATTAGACGCGGTGGGCGGAGACGGATACCCCTCACCTTCCCTCGCGTGTTGGCACACGTTCTCCACGCAACCCACCCTTTACTGGGAACTTTTCCCTTTTGGGACCGAAGGCCGAGGCTCCAGGCCTCCTCCCCTAGGGGACAGGGTCCAGAGCACGAAGCATAGTTGTTTGAAATGTTACAATAGCCACCCCCATCTTTGTTTGTTTGTTCTGTTTTTGATGTTCAATTTAAATGTTTGTTCTTTTTGCTCCCCTCTTTTTTTCTCTTCTCTCATCCCTTTCTCCTCTCCCTCTCCCAGGAGCGATCTACTACACTTACTCCCACACTGAGCGCACTGACATCCTTGGCATCTCTGCTGCCCCCCTGACCTTTCATGGCTGCTTTAAAGGCAAGCTCACATAATGTCTGAGGCTTTTGCTCCCCGAATAAGCAGAGAAAGTTATGGTGGGAATTAAAAAGACTAGGTGCACAGGTTATTTTCCTTCAAGAGACCCACTTCACCTCCCAGTCAACACCCAAGATGCCCACTCATCTCTTAAATCAGTGGTTTCTTAGCACTTCCCCAATACCTAAATCTAGAGGGACAGCTATCGCAATCCACAAATCTAGCCCTTTTCAATCTACTGGAAACAAAATAGACCCCCTAGGTAGATATGTCTTCCTGAAAGGCAGCATTGCTGGGCAGATGTATATGTTCGCCACGGTTTACGCTCCTAACACTAACCAACTCACCTTCAATGATGCTGTCCTAGAGCAATTGGCCGATTTTAAGGAAGGCTCCCTGATTCTTGGAGGAGACCGCTCTACCCTTGAGCTTCTACAGCCCACTTCCATTGGCAATATTAAAATCTCTGACCACGCCCCAATCACAACTACCCTCACCCTGCCAACAGGTACCCATGAGGCCTGGACATGGCGACTAAACAAAAACTTATTAGATGATACTGCCATAGTGACTGAGATTACTGACACCTTAACCCACTTTTTTCGGGAAAATACCACAGATGACCTCAGCAAGGGCATCGTGTGGGAATCCCACCAGGCTGTGGTCAGAGGGGCGCTAATCTCTATAGGACCCAGACTTAAAAAGACACGCTGAGCAGATTTCTGGAGGTTACTCTCAGCCCTCCAACAGCCAGAACTTCGGCACAAAGCTACTGGGAACCCTAAGGCACTACAGAAACAAACTGAACTAAGGGAGTTATTCCTACCCTTGCTAGACCATCAAACTCGTAAATAGTTTAGATACCTGTCTCATAAATTTTATGAGCAGGGAAACAAATGCAGTCATATGCTCTCAAGGGCACTCCGAAAGAAGCATGCCCAGGCATATATACAAAAACTCCATTCCCCTTCTGTGGAGACAACTGTGCAATGTTCTAAAATCGCCTCAAGCTTTCGAGATTACTATGCCAAACTATATAATTTAGACTCTGGGCTACCCCCAGACACGCAAGCGACTAGACAGCAGGCAGTCCATGACTATCTGGCCTCGGCCGGCGTACCCCCCCTAACTGAAGACCAGTGCTCCACTTTAGAGCTACCGATCACACTTACTGAGCTTGGTGAAACAGTGTCCTTGCCCAACGGGAAAATTCCCAGCCCAGACGGATTTACCAAGGCTTATTATAACACCTACTTACCCCTCCTAGTGCCACATATGTGCAAATACTTCAACTCCAAAGCAGGGGGTAATGCTATCCCACCAGAGGCACTTCTGGCTCACATTACGGTGATCCCGAAGGAGGGCAAGGACCCCATTGTCCACCAGGTCTACTGCCCCATTTGCCTTTTAAATGCAGATATAAAAATTCTAGTCAATAGGCTTAAACATCTTATGCCAGGAATCATTCACCCAGACCAAAGGGCTTCATCACAGGTAGGGAAGCCAGGGATAACTCCCTTAGGGCAATCCAACTCATCCATTGGGCACATACCCGACAAGATCCTAGACCATACATGATACTATCCACGGATGCGGAAAAAGCTTTCAACTGTGTCGACTGGTCCTACTTGAAAGTAATATTAGAATCCCTGGGAATAGGACCATAAAGGCTGACATCAATCATGGCCCTCTATTCGACGTCTTGAGCGCAGGTGAAAGTTAATGGGACCTTCTCACAAAGTTCTCCAATTAAAAATGGCATGAGACGGGGTGCCCCCTTTCACCCCTCTTGTTTGCGCTAGTGCTGGAACCACTGCTTTGCACGGTAAGGGCTATTGGAGACATAAAGGGTCTACAGGTTGGCTCCATGGAACATAAGTTATCGGCCTACGCCGATGATATCCTATTCCACCTCTCGGACCCCCTGATATCTTTGCCCAACTTGATGAAGGAACTCAAACATTTTGGTAACCTTTCCAATTTTAAGATAAATTATACAAAATCAGAAATCCTACCCATCCAACTGACCTCCCTCTTAACAAACAGCCTCTAGACTGCCTTCCCTTTTACATGGGCTAAGTCATCTATACCTAGTCATCTAGATACCTAGGCATACAACTTACAGACCGCTTTGATACCTTATACACTGCCAACTATCCCCAGCTGCTTATTGCAGTTAAAAGAGACCTTATGCAATGGAACGCGGACTGCTTTCATGTGGTTGGGATGGGTAAACATCATATAAATGAATATCCTGCCACGTATACTCTTTTTCCTCCAAATAATACCGATACCCTTACCTACCTGTCCAGCATGTTATCTGAATTTGTTTGGAATGCACAAAAACCTAGAATAGCACTAAGGGTGTTGAAACACCCAAAGTGTGAGGGGGCTTAGGTATACCGGACATACGTTGCTACTACCCAGCCATGATCCTCCAGAGGATACTCAACTGGCGCTTTCACACCCACTCCAACCTATGGGTCTCCTTAGAAAAGAGCTTGACAGGCAGAAACCTAAGCTATGCTCCATTGTTAACCCGGGAGCACAGGGGGCTATCTGATACCACCTCCCCACTGACTACGCATGTGCTCTCAGTCTGGGACAAGATTAATCCACTACTAAAAATAGCCCCCCCCTGTGTCCCTGCTGGCCCCATTGGGCAGGTTTCTATGGTTCCCCCCAGGGAAAAAAGTTGGCCTTTTTTGGGCCATGGGTGGATAACAGCAACGCCAGCTGTGGTAAACTAATGAAAGATGGTAAACTTCTAAGTTTTGTCATCCTCCAAGCCAGACATCAAAGCTCCCGTATGAACTTCTGGCGGTATAGACAATTACACCATTTCTTTGATGATACACGACCACTCAATTAGAGACCCCTCCTTCATCACCTCGTTCGAATAACTCTTTGTAGATGACAAACCAATACCCCATATGGTGTCGGAACTATACCAGCTGCTAGGCTCTGCCATACATAAACATAAACATGCATACACCCGAAGATGGGAAAAAGACTTGGGGCATGAACTCACGGAAACACAACTAACTCACCTATATCAGCTGACTCACTCATCCTCTATTGATTCTAAAACTCAGGAAACAAACTACAAGATACTGGGTCCATTGGTACCAGATACCAGCAGACTTGGTATGTATCTATCCCTGTGTGTCTGTGCTTTGCTGGAGAGGATGTGGACACAGAGGCACACTTATGCACATATGGTGGGAATGCCCCATTGTTAAGTCCTTTTGGAAGGACATTAAGGACCAAATAAAAGTGATACTGTAGCTAGATGTTCCTCTGTCTCTGACACACTTCCTCTTACATGTTCCCCCTATCCCAGTTAGCCAATATAAAAAAAGCACACTGCCCCACTTACTAAATGCGACAAGGCGATTGCTGCTGATTTACTGGAAGTAACCCAGAATCCCTACTCGGGAAGAATGGGTCAGCAAGGTGAACTATATTCGCGAGGTGGAGGAATGGATAGCGACCTGCCGGGGCACCAGAAACTGTTTTCCTGGTGTCTGGTTTTAATATGTTTCAGACTCAAATCACATGCCCTCCAGCTTGGACATGGCTTTATTAGAACTGGCAGACCCATCCCTTAAGACCCATAGGCCTAAGAAATCCTAGAGAATAGGAGGTAATAATTTTTTTGTGCCATACAGCAGTTGTCGGCCTCCAGACAGACTGTCTGTCTTGACCAGGCGCGGTGTGCTCGGTTTGGATGAGACCACAGTTCCTTACAAGGCTCCAGGTATGACCTGCTCACTCCTATTCCCCACATTCCCCCTTTTATTTTTTATCTTTTCCTTTCTCCTTTTTCACTCTCCCCCTTTCTCTTCTCCTGTTTTCTCTCCTAAACCCCTAAGGAATGACATATATTCTCTGTTGCTTAGACGCTGGTCCAAGACTTACTCACCATGACTTATAGACATGATGCGTGATGCCTCAACGCTAGTGGGGAAGGTCACTGTTTTTTTCTTTTCTTCGGGAGCAATGTATATCCCCGCGGAGCATCCAATATACTCCTCCTGGTACCCCAGGTGCGCGTGTGGGCGGGGGAAAGTTAGTAGGAGGCTGAACTGGCCCCCCTTACCCCCCTGCGGCTGCAAGCCCGTGGCCCATACTCTCACTGAAGAATAAATTATAGCCCCCCTTGGTACATTACCAAGGTGTGGCTACCAAACCAAGGCATAAACGCATCAGTTATCTTTCACACTTATGTGAGATATACACAGGGACTTTCCCCACGGTGACCACCCAGCACCTTATCAGAGGATAGCCTTTGGCTTCCTTGCAAGACCAGGGTACCGCTTTCTTATACTATGTACTTTTATGTTAAATCCTTTTGTATACTAGGTTAATGCACAACAAGCCCACATGGCCTAAGATTTTGTATTACAAATGTTGAACATGACCTGTTATCTGTCTTTGCAAAAATAAAGATTTTACAAAAAAAAAATGATTGGAACATAGGTATACTTGCATAATAGTCGTTTCTGGTTTGGATTTAGCCACATGGTCAGGAATGGATATGTGGCTGAGACATTTGCTGAGACTTTTGCTCTCTTTCTCTCTCTCTCTCTCTCTCTCTCTCTCTCTCTCTCTCGCTTTCTCTCTCCGCTTAATCCTTCTGGGGTTTTTTCAAAGCCAGCCTCCCAGACACAGGAAGTGATAATACTTAATTATACATAACACTGTAATATTGCCAGCTAACTGCAGAGGGCAGCAGATCCCTACACTGTTATAAATTGCTATGTTGCAGTTTTGTTCTGTATCTATCCTTGGGTGAGTGGGTGCATATCAGAAGAATGTGTTCGGCAAAAGCAGTGAACCTATAGTCACACGTGTGTCAATGTCTCGCTAACCTATCACTCAGTGCTGCTATTATAGGTAACGGATCAGGAAAAATACACCAAATACAACCTAATCAGTCTAGCCTGTTTGATCTGAAGTTGCAGTAAAAAAAGTCAGGGGGCATACTGGCAACAAACCTTCATTTTATCATCTTTAGCTATCTCTGTCACACAATGTGATAGAGATGCAAGGAACCTATATTTCCTGCTCCCTGCATGTCAGTACCACAAGTCATAACCCAGAAGTAACATCTGACATTACTTCTGGGTAGTGCAGAAAGGATGCAGGTGTGGACTTTGAACTGCACCTCTACGTGGCCACAATGAATAGTGCATGTATTAGGCCAGTGTTTCTAAACCTTTTTCAGTCCCCCTTTTCCTGAACTAAATTTATTGGGCTGAAGGACACTGACATTTGCCCTGGATAATGATGTCACTCTCTCCTCGGTGCTACATGGAAGAGCCCCTCCTTCACATCAGCATTTCCCCTTAAAAAGTGATTGTAAAGGGTTGTTTTTTTAAACAACAAACACATCATACTTACCCGAGTAAGCGGCCCCAAACCTCGTCTTCTGGGGTCCCCCGGTGGCTCTCACGGCTCCTCCCTGCATCAGATAACCCCCTAGGAGAAGCCTTCTCCCAGGGGGTTAATCGGTGGGCGCGTTCCTGAGTCCATAGACACGAATGCCGGACTCGGCCCCACCCCCGAAGCTCGCGTCATTGGATTCGATTGACAGCAGTGGGAGTCAATGGCTGCGCTACTATCAATCTTTCCAATCAAGAGCCAGCACCCCGTGGAGAGAAGGAGAGCAAAGGATGCATTAAGGTGAAAAAACATGAGGGTTTACAACCCCTTTAACATCAGAGTTCCCCATCACATCAAAGTCAGTCCCCTTCACCTCAAAATCCACCAATTACATCAGAGGCAGCCTCCTTCACATTGGTGGCCCTCTATTACATCAGAGCCCCCCTGTACATCAAAGTCAGTCCCCTTCACATCTTATAATACTTCATATTCCCACCTCACGCATTCATGGATAAGCTCTCAAAGTTTGGGTGCTGCAGCAACAATCAGCTGGATACTGTTTCAAGTCACAGATATTTGCCAGCACAAAAAGTAGCGTCCAAACGAATAGTTTATTGCATGATCACAACACAAGGAGAGTGCAACATTTCGGAGTCACGCAGGACCCCTCCGTCAGGCATGTGATGAGCCCCCTCCATTACATCAGGGTCTGCCCCTTTACATTAGAGTCAGCCTCCCATCATGTCAGGGTCTGGCAGTATCATGACAAGGGATAGAAGGAAGAAGAGGTCTGGATGGATTTCCAACCTGTTTTGAATCTCTACCTTGGATCAATTCCATACGTTTCCATGGTTCAGGCAGGTGGCTGCTGGCACCATAGCAGCATGAGTCCTGGTCCGCTCCCTGCAGAATGGAAATTAATGATACAGTGCTGCAGATAAGTTGAAGACTCAGCATTGCCAAGGCTGCCTGCTTTCCCATCATCCCTGGGGGGGCATGACTGAAATTCCAGGAGGGTGCAGCCCATCCCAGCAACCCCATAGATCTAGCCCAGAACTGAATGCTATTCTTGTGGGTTTATGTGTGGTTTTTACTCTGAATCTACAGTAGTTCTTTTAATCAAAATGTGACTAGAAATATAGATTATACGCATACACAACACTCAACAGCTCAGTTTTTCTTTTCTTTTCCCACTACATGAAAAAACATCTGAAATCTGCAAAAAAAATTAGCATAACATAGACAGACTAAAAGAAACCACACATTCAAAGGCTAGAGAGTCAAGGTATCACAGAACTGGGCCAAGTAAATACATACAGTCCAGATGTGCCTTGCCGAAGTTTTTTCGGAACACTGTTGTATAAGAGCAGTTGATTAACAGAATCCGGTGTGAGATCATGTATTCAAAATAACTAGAGCATAAAAAAGTTGGACAGTATGGATGTTAAAGTAAAAAGAGGTCCAATAAATATTATAATGTAATAATATTTCATATTTCATCATTTTTACTGATCTGTAAATAGAAGCATGTGCTTTATATTAATCCTGCGCCATTAATGAACCTTTAATAAAATACATGAAAACTAGAGAAGTTCAATTTCTTATTGTACCATTGTCTTGGCCTTCCACTTGGCAATTTGGGGTAAAAATCAAGCACAATCATTTCTTAGCTTTAAACAATGAAATTAACAAAAATGAGGCAGAAATTAAAACCCGTTTAGGGTCACTTGAAAAGGCATTGTCAGTTGATTGATACCCTCCTTCAGTTGTATGGTCTGTTTATTAGAGACCTGTAAATAGTTGTGACTAAAAGCTATTATAAAAAAACAACATTAGCAAGTATATGGCAAGTAGGGTGACCAGTAATTGCCTGATAATAGCAAGCAAAGCTCCCAATTTCGGCTTATATTAATAGAACCATTTCTGACCTTGCTGAGGACAATAAAAATGACCGCTGGAGGCACTTGTTATTGCAGAGGGCGTTCTTTCAACGTGTTGCTGCAAGCAACTTTCTCTGTCAGGCAAGGATTGCAGGGAGCCCTGCTTTCCCGGTGTTTTGCCAAAGAACAGGCAGATATCTACCTGCCCATAATTTTCAAGATAATATTTGCCTTTCTTAGGTCAACTCTGATCTGTTAAAACTAGAGAGTTTTTTTTTACAGATTTCAAAATCTATTTACATAGATCATGGGCTGTAGCATATGCATTTTTTAAAAATAAAGGTTATGAATACTGCAGTTTCTAATACTTACCAGTGCAGCGAGTGGCAACACAAATCTTCTCTGTTTGATTCTTAAGCAACAATGGCTTATGCTGGTGTGCCCCAGTGCATGCTTTGGTTTTACTCACTATAGCATACCTCCCAACTGTCCCTCATTTGGAGGGTCTGTTCTTCTTTTGAGACAAAATGGTTTTATCCCTCATGCAACCTCAGTTATCCCTCTTTTTGGTTTGATGAATACATCTCTATATAAAATGTATAATTTTACTACCAAACGTGTTATTCTGCACTCAACTTGTTATCCATCCTCTATTTTACTGCATTTGTTATTTTGAAGAGCCAATATTAAAAAAAAAGAAAAATAAAGGTCATCAGAACAAGTGGTCCATGTAACTGGGAACATGGCAGGAATGTGTCCTTTGCCTACATACGCTGTGCTTAAAGGTGTCCCTCTTTATCATTTCAAAAAGTTGGGAATTTTGTAGGTCATTACAGGAACATAGGTTCTAGTGAGTTATGCAACATACCGTATATACTCGAGTATAGGCCGACCCGAATATAAGCCGAGGCCCCCAATTTACCCCCAAAAAAACTGGCAAACTTATTGACTCGTGTATAAGCCGAGGGTGAGACATGCCTGTCCATCCCTGTGTGTGTGTCCGTCCATCCCTGTGTGTCCGTCCATCCCTGTGTGTCCGTCCATCCCTGTGTGTCCGTCCATCCATCCCTGTGTGTGTGTGTGTCCATCCATCCATCCATCCCTGTGTGTGTGTGTCTCCATCCATCCATCCATCCATCCCTGTGTGTGTGTGTCTCCATCCATCCCTGTGTGTGTGTGTGTGTGTGTGTGTGTGTGTGTGTGTGTGTGTGTGTGTGTGTCCAGCCTACCTGTGTCCCGAGCCTTTGTCCCGAGCCTCCGTCCCGTGCCTTGCCTCCTTGCCTCCGTCCCGTGCCGTGCCTTGCATCCGTCCCGTGTCGTGCCTTGCCTTGGCTCCGTCCCGTCCCGTGCCGTGCCGTGCCTTGCCTTGCCTCCGTCCCGTGCCCTCTTCGTCGGCGGCCATTGTAAAATTCAAAAGCTGCGCCGCCGCCTTCGCCTGTGATAGGCGGAACACTGAATTTCCCAGCAGCCTGTGTTCCGCCTATCACAGACATCGTATCATCCTCGTCCGTAGTACGAGGATGATACGATGTCCGTGATAGGCGGAACACAGGCTGCTGGGAAATTCAGTGTTCCGCCTATCACAGGCGAAGGCGGAGCCGGAGGCGCGGCTTTTGAATAGAATGGCCGCTGTCTGTCTGCTCGACACGCTGATCGAGCGGGCAGACAGCGATGACTCGAGTATAAGCCGAGGGGGGCACTTTCAGCCTCAAAAAAGAGGCTGAAAATCTCGGCTTATACTCGAGTATATACGGTACATTTAAACTTAGCTAGAAAAGGTAGGGAACTAGTACAGGTAGGAATTTCAGCATTCTGCTCTAATACATATTGTTTAAACATTTAAAAGAAAGCCCAGAGGTCATATGGAATATGTATTTTCCCAACAGGGATATTGAGGTGAATTTTTGTAAGCTCTTTGATGGCAGGAATGCCTGTGAATTGTTTTTATTTTCTCTGTACAATGAAGTGCTGCATGTCAGCATTATAATGATACAGGGATAAGTGGACATAGTCAGGAACTAAATTCAGGTCATATTGTAATCCATAATACAATGGATAAAGAGAATGGAGTTATTTGAAGTCAAAAAGTGTATCTACCTCTCTACTTGGCCCAGTATGTACTGTGTTGTCAGAAAGGCTACCATTGCCTACCTCCTCTAAAATACTAGCTACTTGACTGTTTCTACTGCCTCAATCATTCTTAAATAACAGACCCAATGCATGCACATAGGTTGGAAAGTTCAAGTCAGCATTCTTGATCTGCATACCTTTTCCAGATCACTAAATTAAAATATTAAGATTACTGGATCAGCATGACAGGCAACTAGTAGTTTCAGAAGGGGAGATTAGCAATGGCAGACTCTTTATTTCTAGCAGTTTATGAGTATCCAGGCGCAAATGAATACTGATATTCATACAGACCCCTCCTGTTTTGTCCATGACACATGATTACAACATGCTGGTCTCAAACCTTTTTGGACTAGATAGTTAAAATCAGGTAATAGCAAAGAAGACAGACTGACAAGCTAACTATCGATATGCCAGTCTACCTAATGCCAGTCTACCTAAAAAGATAGGATAGCAAAATAGCTAAGTCCTATACTCCAGAAGTAAATAAAATGGAGATTTGATCAACAAAAAAGCTTAACAAATATTTTTGGGGATTTATTTAATCATTTTACATGAAATTCATTCTATTGAGCTCAGTTCGGGTTCAAATTATGGTGAATCTGGTTTTGGACATCAGTCTATGCTATGATTTGGTCTGTTCTTGATGTCTCTCTGGCTCATAACCCCTGGGAGACCCTGCTACACAAACCAATCTTGTCCTCCCTTAAAGGGACCAGAGGAGGCTGGTGGGGTTAGTGTTCCTGGCTGCCTGGCAAACAATCGTTTGAGCATGGTTTGAAAAACAGAAAGTCATGGGCATTATGGTTTCACAAGCAACCTACATTTATCTTAGAAGACACACATGCCCGGTGGAGTCTGGAGTCCTTGGACTGAGTACAATGCTCAGATGAATACAGATTGTAACTTGCTCTCTTTGTGAAACATCTTGGTTACGAGTAATGTGGCCCCCTCTTTGGACCACAAGGGTCCAACACCCCCCTTTTTTTTCTTCTCTCTACTTCCCCACGTTCCTCTGTTTCTAACTCTTCACAAAAGATGGGTATACTTATTTTTTCCTCCCCCCAACCCTCCTCTTTTGCTTTGAAGATTGCAAGAGTCAGTGGACCTTGTCTTCTTACTATTTAACAAGGCCTGAGAAGAGTATTCTTTTTTTTGGTCAGCAAACTGCACTTGACTTTTTATATGATCCTTATCCTAGCTACTCTGCTGTTTTCTATAATTCATCTTAGGTGGGTTTTCTTTGGTAGCATACTATGATCTTCATATTGCAAGCCTTACTTTGATCCTTCATTTGTACTATCATATTGTGCTACTACTTCCTGTTCACACTTAGGCCGCGTACACACGCGCGGACTGTTCGCCCAACTTTGTCCGCTGAACAGTGTTTGGGCGGACAGTCCGCTCGTGTGTGGGCTTTCAGCGGACAGTTTCAGCGGACAGTTGGACGGACAAGGTTTTTCGGAAAGTCCGTAAAACTGTCCGCTGAAACCTTGTTTCAGCGAACAGTCCGCTCGTGTGTAGGCTTGTTCGTCAAACAAAGTTGCGCGCATGCTCAGAAAGGATTTTCACGCCGAAAGCTATAATGCAGTGTATAGGACGTCGTATTTTTCGTCCCGTCGTACGTGCCGTTCACGTCATCGCGCACGGTTTCAGCAAACTGTTCGTCCGTCGTGTGTGGCCATGTCCGTCCATGCTAAGTTTGAGCGGACTGTTTGCCGAAACTGTTGGACGGACAAAGTTGGGCAAACAGTCCGCGCGTGTGTACGCGGCCTAATTCTTGTAATTTCTTGGAAAAACTCAATAATAGGATTTTTGAATAGAGCTTACCTGTAAAATCCCTTTCTTGGGAATACATCGCGGGACACAGAGCCTTCATTACATAGTGGGTTAGATAGGCACCTTTGGTGCTTGGACACTGGTTAACCCTAATTAACAAGAATTCCTCCCCTATATAACCCCTCCCATTTGGGGAGCACCTCAGTTTTGTAGTAAAGCAATAAGTAACCACGTAAAATCCCGTAGAAGGGCGGGAGCTCTGAGTCCCGTGATGTATTCCCAAGAAAAGTATTTTATAGGTAAGCTATATTCAAAAATCCTATTTTCTTGTTCATACATCAAGGGACACAGAGCCTTCATTACATAGTGGGATGTCCCAAAGCAATGCTCAACTTGAGGGGAGGGAGACACAGATCAGAAGCATAGACCGCAAACGGACCAGAGGAACTAAACTGCAGCCTGCAGTCTACTGGACCCCGAAGGTGGCATCCTCTTGCACTCTTACATCCCCCTGATAGAATCTAGTGAATGTATGGACTGAAGACCAAGTCGCAGCCTTGCAGATCTGAGCCATGGAGGCCTGGTGATGCACTGCTCAAGAAGCACTAACAGCCCTAGTTGAGTGTGTTTTAACTTGAAAATGAGGAGTCTTCCCCTGTATACCATAAGCCTGAAAAATAACTTGTCTTATCCATCTAGAAAGAGTGGATTTTGATGCTGCCTGGCCTTTTTTAGGACATTCTGGCAGGATGAATAAACAATCAGTCTTTCGTATCTGAGTGGTTGCTGCAAAGGATGGTAGGATCACATCTTGATTCAAATGAAATCCTGAAACCACCTTGGGTAAGAAGGACCGATGCAGGGGCGTGGCTTGCCGGCTGAGGAAGATGGCAGCCTAATTCTTCATCTCCGTCGGACCGCGGCCTATTTCATTAGCTATCACTGCAGAGCGGCGATTTTTTCATATCATACAAATGGGGACCTCATCCCGTGGCACTTCGGGTTCCCGCTCCAGATCCCCGAGGGGCCCAGACAACCGTGCGACCTATAACATCCCGGAGATGTTCCGCACGCAAAGGCCCAATATGGCGGAGGGCTCCTCTCAAGTGGGGAGGAATAATGACAACATCGTTCTCTCCCCCTCAGAGCACAGCTCGGTACGGCCGCCCCTGACTTCCAACCTTCCTGCATCTCAACCGCTGAGCCTAACGGATCTTCGGGCAGTAGCGTCCGATATAAAGGACACCCTTACAGCGGCAATCTCTGACTTACGCCAGGAGCTACAGGAGATAGCGGGTAGAGTACATGCTGTGGAGAAAACAACAGACCGCCATCAAGTGATCCTGAAAGACCTGGACCGTAAAACCACCACGCATAGCTTGTACCTCAGGGATCTCCAAAGGCATGTCGAAGACCTCGACAATTGGGGTAGGAGACATAACCTGAGGGTACGAGGCCTGCCTGAATCTGTGGGAAGCGAACACTTATCGCAGACTATAGCAGCCATTTTTAATGACCTGTTGGACAGACCCCCGCAAGCACCTTTAGCTATGGAGAGGATTCACAGAGCGCTCAGGCCCAGGGGACGGGACAACGACCCGCCCAGAGATGTTATCTGCTGCCTCGTGGATTATGCCTTGAAAGAAGAAATTCTACGAAATGCCAGGATGAAAGATGCCATCACCCACGAGGGCCAACCCATCCACATTTTTCAGGACCTGTCAGCCATCACCCTGAAAAACCGCAGGGATCTACGCCCGCTGCTGGACATTCTCAGACGAAAAGGCATACCATACAAGTGGAAATTTCAGTTCGACCTACAGGCTACCTATCATGACCGCTCCGCTATTCTGAGGATCCCGGAAGACCTAGAACTTCTGCCATACCCTGGATCTCCCGTTTGTCGAGCTCCCTAACTGGTATGCGGACTTTGCCCGCTACAAACCACAGCATCGAGTTAGAGAAGAACGGATGGAAGTACCAGAGGTCTCCTATAGACGCCGACGCTCCCCATCTCCGATTCTGCGTGACAGAGGTCTGGCTCCCCAACAGCAACACGATCGTAGCTCTCCGTCCGGACCGATCCCGCGCCGTGCGCGCAGGGACCGCTAACTGAAGGTGCAGTATTACTCCTTTGACAAAGGTCTGCCTCCATCAGTCAACCCTACATGGAAGGGTATTCTAGCAAGCGGTTGGATTGATGTCAGCTGCCCCACCGCTTTTCTTGTTCGTTCATCGTTGACGTTATTCAGTTACTGTTACTGTGTTTTCGGTTTTGCTTTTCTACCCTTCAGGACGTGCGGCCGAACTAGGTCCTTACGGGCCACGATCCGATAACAAGGTCGTAACAACTACACCCTGCCTGTCAGTTTTAGTCGCCAGGAAGCGTATGATTCCATTTCGATTGGTCTGGCAAGACCATAGAATTTTTCGATCAGCAACATGCGCTTCTGTGAGTATAACCTGGACTGCATAATCATATCGAAGGGGGACTTCAGCCGCAGGACACTACTTCTGTAGAAATACAAGCATTCATAATGTGGTTTTCCTTTTTTGTTTTTTCTGCTCATTCTTTTTCTCTTTATTATTGTACTGGGTAATATGATTGCAGTTACTGTTCCTTATACCCTCTACACTTATCTGCCGGAAATTGCTCATTATGCCGGGAGCGGTATATGTCACTTAAGCTCTAACTATCTATTCATCCTCCCCTGTGCCCACACTTCGTGGGATTCGCGGAGCAAATGAGATTGACCTTCTTTCATGGGAGCCTGACAGTTACCTGTTGGGGAATCCTGGCGCTCTAGTGACTGTCCGCCCAGGCATGGGAGCAAATGTACGAATAGTGGCCGTTACTACGAGTTACTCCCCTGTTTTCTAGTTAGATACTTGATATGGTTTATGTAGGATTCACCCGTTCCCGAGCTCTACGAGGTTTAGAATTGGAGCTCCTATGTAGTAGTATTACAACCCTTAACACATGGGAGCCATGGTTAACATACTCCTCTTTATGTGCCACCCTGTCAGCTTGAATGTCTCAATTAATTTGTTCTTACTTATTGCTTTTACGGATTTCCTAACTGTATTTAGATAAAACCCCATAAACAGTAATACTGTGCCTCTATAGTTTATATAGGTCGTAGGTCCGATGGTGGCTCTTTGATACACTCTCCTCGCGGTACTCCCACCACCCACAAGGTGGACTGACACGATTCGATCTTTAGTACGAAAAATTGCATCCTCCGTGCGGTTCAACCAATTCATACCGACTTATTGTAAATATTTCAGAGGGGCCGTAGGCGCGCCCCTACAGTCGGTGTTTACCAGACAGTCCATTCTTTTTCCCTTTTTCTTCTCTGATTTCGCTCCCTCCCCTTTCTTTCTCTATATCCTGTCTGCTTACTTCTGCCTTTGGGGTTCCTCTCTCCGTTGACTCCGTACCCTAGTTCTCTATCCTGGTTGCATTAGCTCTAGGTGTTCCTCTTCTGTAAATTTATCGCAGCGTAGAATGTCGACTCCCGCCATGCCCAAACTCACCTTCACGTCCCTTAATGTTCGGGGCCTAAATCTACCTGAAAAGCGGAGACAACTGTTATTACAGATGCAAAAATCTCGCCCTGACATCCTACTTGTTCAAGAAACGCATTTCAGGACAAATGCGATCCCAAAACTACATTCCCGATACTTCCCGATGGTGTTTCACGCAACAAGCTCGGAGGCCAAGTCAAAGGGGGTTTCTATACTCATTGCATCTCACTGCAAGTTAGTTTTTCAAGACAAACTGCCAGATTCAGGAGGTAGATACCTTTTCCTGAAAGGCAAAATAGGACATACCACGTACACCATAGCAAACATATATGCACCGAATTCTCGGCAAGTCACCTTTTTTAAGACTATTACCCAAGCTTTGACTCCCTTTGTGGAGGGGACCCTAATTCTTGGAGGAGATTTTAATGCTCCGCTGAACCCAATACTTGACACATCGACAGGGAAATCGGCTATACCCTATGCTGCTCTGCGCTCTATCAAGACCCAGTTACATAACCTATTAGTGCATGACTCGTGGAGGACCCTACACCCCGATATCAAAGACTACACGTTCTTTTCCCCCCCACACAATAAATATTCCCGTATAGATTATTTCTTTCTATCCCAAAAAGATCTCCATCTCCTTCAACATACCTCAATCGACCCTCAGATCCTATCTGACCATCACCCGATCTCTATGTCAATCTCTATGCCTGACAACCTAGCCACAGCTCCGATCTGGCGTCTCGACCCCTCCTTACTCACAGACCTCGCTACACTTGACAAAATCAAAACTCGCTTACAACAATTCTTCGCGGAAAACAAACCCACGGACACTTCCCCTTTAACCAATTGGGAAGCTCACAAATGCGTGATTCGAGGTATTCTCATAGCAGAAATGACCCAACGCAGGAAAGCCAGGCAAAAACAATTTCGTGATCTCTTAACCAAAATTTCTAATCTCGAAGAAAGCCCACAAACAAACTCAGGCTTTACAATCCCTAACCCTGCTCATCCAGGCTAGACAGGACATGTTAGAACTTCTAGGAAAACATATCAAACGTAAATATATCCTTTCTCAAAAGTTTTTTTACGAATATGGTAATAAGGCAAGCAAGGGATTGGCCAGAGCCCTCCAGGCGAAAAAGGCGGCTGTGACAATTCATTCTCTAACGGACACATCAGGTCGTAAATTTACGTCGAACCCAGACATAGCTTCCCAATTCGTATCCTTTTATAAACATTTATACAATCTTTCCCCTGCCTCACCATCTCAGCCGATATTAGATAGGAAGGGTATGATTTCAGATTTTTTGAGTAAATACGCTCCTTCCAAAATTTCGACCGAGGAGCGTTTGACACTCCAAGCCCCATTGTCAGCTGAGGAAGCTGCCCTGGCTTTAAAACAGATGAAATCGGGCAAAAGTCCAGGTCCTGATGGTCTGACCACAGGCTATTATAAAGCGCTACAAGATCACCTTATGGAACATTTCCTCCTAGCTTTTAACTCCTGTTCCACCCCCCAGGCCCCCCCGCGAGACTTATTAACTGCCCACGTAGTGGTCATTCCTAAACCGGACAAGGATGTGACGAAAGTAGCGAATTATCGTCCGATTTCCCTTCTGAATGTTGATTTAAAATGGTTCGCAAAAATCTTGGCTAACCGATTACTCCCTTTACTCCCTCAATCCATTAACCTAGATCAGGTAGGATTCATACCCGGCAGGGAAGCGAGGGACAATACAATCAAAGCTCTAAACGTACAACGTTGGCTACAATCCCAACGACACCCAGGCTTTTTCTTGTCCCTCGACGCGGAGAAGGCGTTTGACAGGGTGGCCTGGGATTTTATGTTTCAAACATTGGAATCCCTGGGCCTACCACCATCAATGCTAAACCTGATCATGACTCTTTACTCTACTCCTACAGCTAAAGTGAGAGTGAATGGCCACCTGTCAAACGCCTTCCCCATCACAAACGGTACCCGTCAGGGTTGTCCGCTCTCCCCATTAATTTTTCTATTTACTCTCGAGCCCCTCCTCAACTGCATTAGAGCGAACCAGGCAATAAAAGGGATTCAAATACACCACCGTCAGTATAAAACAGCGGCCTTTGTGGACGATATACTTTTGTTTTTAACAGACCCACTGTCCTCTATCCCTGCCCTGCTCAATACACTACAACACTACCATCTTCTGTCCAACCTCCAAATTAACTATTCGAAGTCTATCGCCCTCAACCTGACCCTTTCAAAAGAGACCTGTGATCAGTGCAAAGCTAAATTTCCATTTACTTGGAGTACACATGGGATCAAATATCTGGGGATCCACATTACGACATCTATACAAGACTGGTACGCCTCTAATTTTTTACCGTTGCTACAAAATATCACCAAAGACCTTTCCAATTGGTCGGGAGGTTTATTTTCTTGGTTCGGGCGTGTGGCCATAATTAAGATGAACGTTCTTCTGAGGGTCTTATACCTCTTGCAGGCTCTCCCCATTACCATCCCGAGGACGTTTTTTGCCTCCTTACGTAGACTTTGTATGTCGTTTATTTGGGGAAAGTCTCCTCCCCGACTTAGTTTCTTGAAACTCACCATCCCTAAGACTGAGGGAGGACTAGGCCTTCCAGACATTTATAAATATTACCTCTCCAGCCACCTCACCAGGGTCCTTGATTGGAACTTACACTCTAAGACGAAAGATTGGGTACAACTTGAAAAATCCCTGACCCCATCACCGTTAGGGTCACTTCCTTGGATACCTACGAAATACACAACGCCCACCATAAAAAATCATCCTCTGATTTACCCCACTTTAAATGCATCCAAAGAGTGCTTTACGAAATATGCTGTGTCCTCCCTTCAAGGCCCCTTAACACCTTTAAGAGGGAACCCTGATTTTGTCCCAGGCTTGGAGACAAACTTCCTGAAGGATGTTTGGCCCCAGGACCCTTTACAAGCTCGACACCTTTACGAGGGGAACAAATTGAGATCGTACGAATCCTTAGTAGCGACGACACAGTTGAATCCTTTTCCCTTTTGGTCATATGTCCAATTAAGGCATTTCCTTCATACAGCTCCATCTTCTTCTCAGTGGTCACGCCCCCTAACCCAATTCGAACAACTTTGTACACTGACAGAACCACAACGACACCTCACCTCACAAACATATTCTCTATTATCACCCTGTAAATCGGCTTCACATAGATTGAAACAAAAATGGGAAGGTGACTTATCCCAGTCCTTTTCTATAGAAGATTGGGAAACTATATTCAAGCTGGCCCATAAAGGTTCCTTGAACGCTCACACGCAGGAGAACGCATATAAAATAATATCACGATGGTATAGGACACCTCTCCAGATACAACGTTTTGTTCCACACCTTTCCCCTCAGTGTTGGCGCTGCTTAGATGGAGTGGGTTCTTTCTTACATATTTGGTGGACCTGCCCTAAATTACAACCGTTTTGGAAAGAAGTAGACAGAGTGATTAAACAGGTTACTACCTTTGACTTGGCCTTCCGACCTTCGCAATTTCTATTGGGTTTGCCCTCCATTCCTAAAAAACAATACTTTCGTTCATTATCAATGCACATGGTGAACGCTGCCAAATTATGCGTACCGACCAAGTGGCGTAATTCTGATCCGCCCACCATTGTGGAATGGCTGGCGAGAGTTCGAAAAACGGCGGAAATGGAAGACTTGATTCATCAAGCTCATGACCAATCAGAAAAATTCACCTCCACTTGGGCTTGCTGGTTCCACTTCCTTTTCACCCCTGATTATAAATCACTCACACACCACGCTGGGTAGAGGGTACGGAGTTAACGGACAGACATCCTCTTTCCCCCTTAAGCTAACCTTTCTTCTACCCTTTCCCCTTATAGTTATACTATTACCCCCTTACCTGACTGATCCCTTGCCTTGGAAACCCTTGGATCCTAATTGTTCCCTGGGGAGGGAACTAGACATCCCTTTGGCAACAGAATTTAATTCTGAGGACGATCTTTAAGTACTTAAGGAGGCTAAATTATATGATCTCCCCCACCTATCCGGTTAGGAGATGAGACACGCGTACAGCTCAAGGTGGCCTCGAGCATCTCACCTATATAAGAGCCTCAAGGTTTCTATCATTGTGCTGCATACAATATCAGAAATTGTTATACTGTGTAGCCCTTTCAGTACAGTAATGGGTTTTCTTTTTCATATTCAGATTCTATGTTATTACCAATGGCATATGTATATGTTCACAAACCTTAATAAAATTGTTTGGGAAAAAAAAAAAGAAGGACCGATGCAGACGCATCACTACTCTGTCCTTGTGAATACTCAAATACGGCTCTTTGCAAGAAAGTCCTGTAGCTGGCAGCCGCAGGGACGGCATGACATGTGCTGGACCGCACAGTCGCCGTTTTAAGGGAGGTTAAGGGGGCCGCTTTAAGAGGAGGGGTAGGCGTAGCTAGTGGGCGGAGCCATGTCATAGTCCGTGTTAGCCTAGGGGGATGTACTCACTCAGAGTCTGGAGGTCAAGAGGTCAAAAGTTGGAAGTCGTTCGCAGTGACTAGTATATTTGTTATGCTATTTACCCATGACCCATTACAAAGGCTGGGAAAGTTTACAGTTATTAAAGTTATTTATGGGATTTTATTAAAGTATATTTTGTTAATAAATATAGGCAGTTGGCCATTTACTCCAAATCTAGTCAAGTCGTTTGTTAATATGGGATGGGTTTGGAGAGGGTGTGCTGGTCATGGGGGAAGGTTATATATATATATATATATATATATATATATATATATATATATATATATTACACTGGGCCTAAGTCCTACAAATGTCAAGAGCTGCTAACTCCCATACTCTCCTAGCAGAAGATATAGCTACCAACAAGACCAACTTCTTAGTCAAAAGAGCTAAAGAAGCATGGTGCAATGGTTCAAAAGGTTGTCCCTGTAATGCAGACAAAACTAAATTCAGATCCCATGGGCATACTGGAGGTTTGACTGGCGGATTTAAGCGCAGTACCCCATCAATAAAGGCCCAGACAAGGGAATGTGAAGCAAGTGGCTTCTGGAAAAAATACTGTCAAGGTCGAAATTTGGAGCTTGATAGTGCTCAAGGCCAGTTTCATCTCTAGGCCTGACTGGAGAAAAGCTAGAATCCTGCTAATGACATACTTTCTAGGATGTCATCCCTGGGGTTCACACCAGGAAACATATGCCTTCCTGATTCTATAGTAAATAAGCCTGGAGGCCGGCTTTCTGGCATTAATCAGAGTGGAAAGGACTGAATCCGAGAGCCCACAGTCTTTCAGAATATGGGTCTCAGCAGCCAAACTGTCAAATTTTGACTTCGTAAGGCAGGATGGTATATTGGACCTTGTGAGAGTAGATCTGGCAGAGTGGAAGGACCCAAGGCCTGCCTACTGCCATCTTTAAGATTTCTGCATACCAAGGTCGTCTGGGCCAAGACGATGCTACTAAAAGGACCGACTTTGCTTCCCTTTTGACTCTCCCCAGGAACCACGGAAGAAGCGGATCTGGGGGGAAGGCATAGATTAGATTGTACTGATCCCATGAAATTGTCAGGGCATCTGACCCCTGAGCAAGTACATCCCTTGTTCTTGACACAAAGTTGTCTAGTTTCCTGTTGAATCTGGACGCGAACAGATCTACATCCAGGGTTCCCCACTTTTGACATATGATGTGAAATATGTCGGGCTGTAGAGCCCACTCTCCTGGACAAAGCTGCTGGTGGCTTAGAAAATCCGCTTGCCAATTTTCTACCCCTGGAATGAAGACCGCAGATAGGCAAGGAACATGCCTTTCTGCCCATGCAAGAATGCGATTCACCTCTTTTTGGGCATGCAGACTTCTGGTGCCACCTTGGTATTTGATGTAAGCCACTGCTGTGGCATTGTCGGACTGTACCCGAATAGGATGACCTTGTAGTCTTAAAGACCAGTTCATGAGGGCCAAATAAATTGCCTGAATTTCTAAGATATTGATGGGCAAGAGCCTTTTGGCCATGGACCATCTTCCTTGAGTACATTTCTCTTCCAGAACTGCTCCCCAGCCTATCAGGCTGGCATCTGTGGTTACAATTTTCCATGGTAGAGGAATAAAGGTCTTGCCTTTCAAATGATTTTTGGTCCGTAACCACCAATTGAGGCTTTGGCGTATCCTTGGGGATAAGCACATAGGAAGATCCAAGGCATGAAGCTTCTTGTTCCAAGCCAAGAGGATGCTTCTCTCCAAAGGCCTTGAGTGAAACTGGGCAAATGGCACAGCCTTGAAGGAGGCAACAGTCTCATACCTAGCCGAATGGAGGGACACTTTTTGCTTAATACTAGGCAGACCAGAGCTCTTATGGCCTTTGCTTTTGGCTCTGGCAGGAACACCCTGCCTTGAGCGGTGTCTATGATCATGCCTAGATATTCCAACCCTTTTAAGGGTTGCAAGGAAGACTTTTCTAGATTGAGAATCCAACCTAGGTTCTCCAGATGTTTCACTGTCTCGGAAACACTGTGGTTCAGGTGCGCTACTGATTGCTCTATGAGTAGCAAATCGTCCAGATAAGCTATCACGGTTATGCCCTGGGCTCTTAGATCTGCTAAGAGAGGAGCTAGAATTTTTGTAAAAACTCAAGGAGCTGTAGTGAGACCGAAAGGAAGGGCCACAAATTGAAAGTGCAGCTGGCCTACCGCAAACCTTAGATATTTTTGGTGAGCGGGAAAAACTGGCACATGGACATATGCATCCTTGATATTTATTGATGCCATGAATTCTGTCTCTTGAAGACATTTGGTTTTGGAACTGTGAAGAGATTCGAAAAAAACCCTGATCTCCTGGGTTCACCTCTACTATCACCCCCTGGGATAGTAGGCGATCTAAGGCCAGAAGAAGCAGCTTTTCGCTTTACTGGATCTCTGGAGGCCCTTGACCTTATGAATTGAGATGGTGGAAGCTCTTTGAACTCTAGTTTGTAGCCCAGAGATACTGAGGAGACTACCCATCTGTCATGAACCGCTTCCCGCCAGGCTCGAGCAAACTGCAGGAGCCTTGCCCCGCGCCCCTTCATATGGATGGTTTGGGGCCCTGCTTGGCAGATTTTTGTCCCCAAGTCTTCTTCTGACTTTGGGCGTGACCTTGGGCCTTTGCTCTGGAACTAGATTGGGAAGGCCTTCGCCACTGCCTAGAGCTTGATGCTCTAGGGGATAAGGAAAGAGAACGTTTAAATTGGTAAAAGCATCGATTTACCACCAGTAATCTTTTGGATGAATTTATCCAGATCATCCCCAAACAAGCGCTCCCCTTTGAATAGGAATCCAGTTAAGTATTTCTTGCAAGATAGCTCAGCTTCCCAATGCTTAAGCAACAGAGACCTGTGCATGTGCACTAACAGGAGAGACAAACGAGGTGCTTGTTGGACTGAACCCAGAATGGCATCGATTGTAAAACACAGAACTTGAGGAAGGTCTGCATAATTTTCCATTTCCTCACTGGGAAGGAGGTTAAGCATCTGCTTAAATTGTTCCTTAAGGAATTGGCATAAACCAACGGCTGTGATAGTAGGTTGGACTACAGCACCAGCCATGGAAAAGGAGGCTTTTAATAAAGATTCCAGCTTATTATCAGTTGGATCCTTAAATACCTGAGCATTGTCCAGAGGACAGGTCAGGCTTTTGTTCAGACAAGAGACAGCTGCATCCACGGATGGAACCTCCCACTTCTTGGTGAAGCTTTCCTCCAGAGGATAAAGCATAGAAAACCTTTTAGGAGGAGAAAAATGTTTATCAGGATGTCCCCAGTCCTCATACAACAACTTATCCATTAAAGGATGAATTGGAAAGGTAAAGGCAGTCTGTGGGATCTTTCTGATCCCCAAGCAGGAAATAGAGGATGTGGCAACCTCAATAGAGGGCACCCTGAATGTGGTACCCACCAACTCAGTATAATACTGGACCTGCCTCCTGAGTGCCTGAGAGGTAGAAACTTTCTCCTCTTCCTCAGCTGGGGCTGCAACATTGGGATAGGCTGCAAAACCTGACAGGGGCACTGACTCATCCTGTGAGGCTGGCTTCAGTCTTGCAGGAGGAATGGTAATTTACAGGCATCTTTAGGACCCCTAGAGGTAGGCAGTGATTTCTTTGTGCCTTTATTACCTCCCCCTGAGGTCCTCTTACAAGGAGACATAGTCCCAAGCTACAAAGCAGAGGTACTAGTACATATGCAATCACTGTTGTGCTAAAGTCTTATAATATACATATATGCTCAATACTGCACAACCTGATGCCCAGTAGGTGTCTTAGATTTGCCTGGATCCAACCACTTTAGGATGCTTACTGCCCACAGCTCTGTGTCCATCTGCTTACAGGGCTCTGACGCTCTGGGCTTTTTAAAATTGCCGCTTGGCGCCTGCACACTGGTGCGCCATGCACGCCGCACGTGCATGGTGCCGCAACCAAGCCCCCCTCTGTTCCCCTGAAAAATGTAAAAGTGTACCCGTGTAGGACATAATGGTGGCATCCGAGGATGGGGGGAGAAGAGGACCACCGTAGACTGCACGGGCCCTTCCTGACTACGTGGGACCCCTTATATACACTATTTGTGGCAGAGTCTGAAGCGGAGGAGGAGAGTGGCCCGGAGACCAGTTTCACTCAGTGTGTATCCTGGAAGGCATGTAAGTATACACCAGACTTGCTCTTTACTCCCTCGAGTGGCAGAAATCAGGTAAGACAAACAACTACTCTCTGACGAAATCCATAATATGTAATATATATAGGATTAACTTCACTTACCTGTCCTTGCCGCAGAAACTGCTGAAAACAGACAGTTTCCAGCCTTCACCCATCACAGCGGGTAGCGTTGTGCCAAACCTTCAGGGTTTTGTGGGTTCCTACTCAGAGGAACCTCTTCCCTGGACCTGTAAAAGGCTCTGCCAGAAATTTCGTGCCACTGTTTTAATAGTACACCAAGCCTCGTTTTCCCAGAGCCCAGTCCTCCAAGGAGAGACTTACAGGCAAAACCCCAGTTCTCGGATAACGAGGCCCGGGTACCATAGCATCTTGGGAGTCAAAATATCGGCCCGAGACATGTATCCGGTCAGCATAGCCCCTAAGCCCCTGCAGGGACCTGAATATAACTTTCTCCATAGCACATATTTTACGTGACCAACCACCTTAGACACTGGTGAAAAAACTGAGGTGCTCCCCAAATGGGAGGGGTTATATAGGGGAGGAATTCTCCTTAATAAGGGTTAACCACAGTGTCCAATCACCGAAGATGCCTATCTAACCCACTATGTAATGAAGGCTCTGTGTCCCCTGATGTATGAACAAAAAAAATATTTTGTGCAATAAATCACAGTGAAGCATCAGTACAATAGAGGACACTCATATAGGATCCCAATATAAAATAGTGAGCATCTCTGGTATACGAATGCCACAAGGGATTGTATACAGGATGGCAAATATGGTGTAACTGTGCTTGTGGTAAAAAAAAGTTGAATTCAAACAAAAAGTAGCTAGCACATTGGATACACAATACAAAATATGTTGATTATTTTGTTTGTTTGAATGTATGCAGGAGGCTATATACTGAACATTATAGGGATCATCTGGATATCCCAGCACAACAGGAGGCTAATGATTTAGCTCTAATGAAGCAACAGTAAGACTGGATTCACACCTATGCATTTTTAGTGCTTTGCACTACAGTCCATTTAGCATTGTTTCCTATGGAAAGTGTTCTGTAGTGCAAATCTGAAAAATGCAAAAAGCACAAAAACTGCATAGGTGTGAATTCAGCCTAAGGGCAAATGCCCATTACAATTTCAGTGCATGCAAGCAGAATATAAGACCTGCTGAACATTGTGTTTTCCAGAAGATAATACATTTTTGAGAATTCAGTGTGTACAAAATGTTGGACTGCACACTATGTGCTATACCTCGGATATAAATAAAGCACTTAGAAGAACAGGATGTGTACATAGCTGGGTATAGTAAAATCAATTGGCCTGTACAGCAAATGTGCAATTGATGCCAGAGAGGAGTTACTTAATAAGTCTTTCAACGTTATATAATGGCATAATCCTTGTTACTATTATTGAGCCCTAGCCCAATATTTACATGTGACCAGGAGTATCTCTTCCACATAGGAAGGATGACTGCATTTGTAATATAAATGAAAACCCTCTTATTCCGGGAATACAAACAGAGCCCTGTTTACTGTAGGGTGATTAGTGCTGAACTGCTGCAATGTACCCTGGCAACGTTGAAGGCATAAAACACCTTACATCGCATACTATTGGGATAGCACCTCGTAGTACGTTTTTCACATTATGTAAACAGGATACAGACAAGGGTGGGGGGGGGGGGGACATGTTCAGAAATAAAAAAAATGTAAATATTCAGTTTGGAAATTTTCAAATTCACAACTAAATGTGAGAGTCAGAGATTCTTTTTCTGTAACCTCTCTCTCGTTCTCTTTACAGGAAAATTATATTTAGTTGCGAGCAATATTAGAACAAAATATATTTAAACCAGTTGAATAGCATTTCCTTGTTTTAGGTTCCCATCTATGTGGGTGAGGGACTGTGTGCAAATCACACACTTTCTCACACCCGCAGCAAAAATGCGCTGCTGTTGGCAGAGGTGCAGAGCTGCCATTAATTCCTAATAGCATCCCCACGCATTGGAAACTGCAGTGGGTTTTCCCATGCTGAGAAACACATAGCACTATGTGGTTACCCTGCGACTGTGAAGGTGCATTGACCCACACGTACAGCAGCTCATCCGAATGAACGGGCTGCTGTGTCCACGCAAATGTGGCAACCAGGAATCCTCAATAGTGTGAATGAAGTCTTATCAACAGGAAAACAGAAAATTGTTTCATAGTTACCGTAATTTTCTTTTCCTGGTGACAAGCTCTGCCTTGGCTCCTCCCTCAGGACCAGTAAATATTATAAAAGAAAAGGATTAGTGCACTCCCAGCATTCTACATAATATAGCATACTGAGGGTGCGATTGTATGCTGCCATGGATAGACACCAGGAAAAGAAAATTACGGTAAGTATGAAACCATTTTCTGTTTTCCTGGTACCTTAATGGCAGCATACCTGTGACAATTAACTAGTTGAAATGGGTGGGATGCATAAAGATTTATTTGAAAAATAATTTAAAATAGGCAAATACTGGCCTGATAACCTGTCTGCCAGTTTCTACAGATGAGAATGCTGCCGGGAGAAGCTGTCTACTCTGTAACGTCTCGTAAACGCATGTTGTGATGACCATAATGCTACCCTTTAGATTGTTTTTGATGGATACACCTGGATGCTGAATCAGATGGGGCAAAAGGCTGTTTGGATAAGGGATCCAGAGTGATAGAGAGATCCCAAGTGGGAAAGATTTGTTTTAATGAGTGGGCTTATCTTCTTGACTGTCTTGAAGAATTTGATTATTAAAGGATCTTTGGTCCATCTCTTGTTGTCAGAGATTTCCACCAGCTGTACCTTTAAGCTACTTAATCCTAGTCCTAAATCAAGGTCTGCTTGCAGGAAGTCAAGGAGTTGGGAGGAAGAGGGTACATTGAGGTTTTGACAGAGGTTCCCCGTGTACCTGGCTGGTCTCCACTGTCTGAGCACCTCCAACCCCCAGCTCATCTCTGTACTCCCCACCTGGGGGGAGGTGGGAGCCAATGATCAGCAGCCCTATAGTGTCCACTGGTGGCGGGATCTCCTTGGGGCTAGTAGTTCTCTTCCCCAGTGTATACAGTGGAGAGAGGAGGGGCCTCTGACCCGAGCATGTATCAATAACAGTGTACAAGTAGAGCTGAATTACTTGTACACTGAAGAGTGAAACTGATAGATGCCCGGGTCAGAGGCCCCTCCCCTCTCCACGGTATAGACACAGGAAGAGAACTACTACCTCTTTGTCCACTAGTGCAGACCCCTGTGCATCAAACTTGTTTGGTATATGGACTGGGATAGATGGTTTTCTCAGTTGCTTCAGGAATTCTAGCTGATGTGGAAATATTGAAATTAATATTGATATCAAGGGAACCATTGCGAGGACTTTCTAATTAAATTATCATGCCCCGTTTTATATATGTATGTATATATATTATCCACTTGCCGACCAGTGCATGCCAATGTACGTCAGCAGAATGGCACAGACAGGCAAATGGGCGTACAGGTACGTCCCTTTAAATTTGGAGCTGTGCCATCGCGTGCACGCTGCCGGCAGGCGTGCACGTGTGTCGGTCAGAACCTCCATGAGTCCAATCGCGGGTCCCGTGGACTCGATCGCCGTGGGGATACCCGTCATCGCCTCACGGGAGGAAGAACGGGGAGATGCTAATGTAAACAAGCATCTCCCCGTTCTGCCTAGTGACAGTGTCACTGATCTCTGTTCCGTGTGATCGGAGCAGAGATCAGTGATGTGTTATACACAGTCACCACTCACGCCCCCCACAGTTAGAAACATGCCCCAGGGCTCACTTAACCCCTCCCCGCCCCCTAGTGGTTAAACCCTTCCCTGTCAGTGTCATTTATACAGGAATCAGTGCATTTGTATAGCACTGATTGCTGTATAAATGACAATGGTCCCAAAAATGTGTCAAAAATGTCCGATGTGTCCGCCATAATGTCGCAGTCACAATAAAAATCGCTGATCACCATCATTACTAGTAAAAAAAATTATTAATAAAAATGCCATAAAACTATCCCCTATTTTGTAAACGCTATAACTTTTGCGCAAACCAATCAATAAACGTTTATTGCATTTTTTTTTTTTTACCAAAAATATGTAGAAGAATACGTATTGGCCTAAACTGAAGAAAAAACATGTTTTTTTTATATATTTTTGGGGGATATTTATTATAGCAAAATTTAAAAAATAATGCCTTTTTTTTCATAATTGTCGCTCTGTTTTTGTTTATAGCACAAAAAATTAAAACCGCAGGGGTGATCAAATACCACCAAAAGAAATCTCTATTTGTGGGAAAAAAAGGATGTCAATTTTGTTTGGGAGTCACGTCGCACGGCCACGCAATTGTCAGTTAAAGCGACGCAGTGCCGAATCGCAAAAAGTGCTCTGGTCTTTGGCCTGCAAAATGGTTAAAGTATGTGTAAGTGTGTGTGTATGTATATGTGTGTATATATGGGTATATATATATATATATATATATATATATAAAATGGGATTTTTATATACAGCTTACCTGTAAAATCATTTTCTTGAGAGTACATCACGGGACACAGGAGCTTCATTACATAGTGGGTTATATAGGCACCTCTGGTGATTGGACACTGGTTAACCCCAATTAAGGAGAATTCCTCCCCTATATAACCCCTCCCATATGGGAGGCACCTCAGTTTTGTAGCAAAGCAATAAGAAACCACGTAAAACCCAAGAGGGGCGGGAGCCCTGTGTCCCATGATGTACTCTCAAGAAAAGGATTTTACAGGTAAGCTGTATATAAAAATCCCATTTTCTTGATCATACATCACGGGACACAGGAGCTTCATTACATAGTGGGATGTCCCAAAGCAATGCTCAGATTGAGGGGAGGGAGACACAGATCATAATTATAGACCGCCAGGGACCGGAGGACCTAAACTGCAGCCTGCAGTACACTGCACCCGAAGGCGATATCCTCTTGCCCTCCGACATTCACCTGATAGAATCTGGTGAATGTGTGGACTGATGACCAACTTGCAGCCTTACAGATCTGAGCCAGGGAGGCCTGGTGATGCACTGCCCAAGAAGCACTTACAGCTCTAGTAGAGTGCGCTTTCACTTGAAAAGGAGGAATCTTCCCCTTTACACTATAGGCCTGAGAAATAACCTGTCTAATCCACCTTGAGAGAGTGGATTTTGACGCCGCCTGGCCCTTCCTAGGGCCTTCCAGCAAGATAAACAAGCAATCAGTTTTCCTTATCTGAGCAGTTGCCCGAAGATATATACTGATTGCTCTAACCACATCCAAAGTGTGCAAAGATTCTTCTTCTGCGGACTGTGAGTCCGGAAAAAAGGATGGTAGGATTACGTCTTGATTCAAATGGAATCCCGAAAACCACCTTAGGTAGAAAGGACCTGTTGGGACGCATGACCACCCGGTCCTTATGAATAATCAGATACGGCTCCTTGCTGGAAAGAGCTGCTAGCTCTGATACTCTTCTGGCCGTAGATATGGCTACCAAGAAGACCAATTTTTTAGTCAGGAGAACTAATGAAGCCAGATGCAAAGGTTCAAATGGTTGCCCCTGCAAAGCCGAGAGAACCAAATTCAGATCCCATGGGCATACCGGAGGTTTGACTGGCGGTCTTATCCGCATGGCCCCCTGGATGAAAGCCCGCACCAGGGAATGCGATGCAAGTGGCTTCTGAAAAAATACTGACAGGGCCGAAATCTGCACCTTGATAGTGCTTATGGCCAAATTCATTTCTAGGCCTGACTGAAGAAAGGCCAAGATCCCGCTAATGACATAATTTCTAGGATGCCATTTCCTGAGTTCACACCAGGAAACATATGCCCTCCAGATTTTGTAATAAATAAGCCTGGAGGCCGGCTTTCTGGCATTGACCAGAGTAGAAAGGACTGGCCCCGAAAGGCCACGGTCTCTCGGAATGTGGGTCTCAGCAGCCAAACCGTCAAATTCAGACTGCGTAAAGCAGGATGATAAATTGGACCCTGTGAGAGCAGATCTGGCTGGAGAGGGAGGATCTATGGCCTGCCTACTGCCAACTTCATGATCTCTGCGTACCACGGTCGCCTGGGCCAAGCCGGGGCAACCAAAAGGACCGATTTTGTCTCCCTCTTGACTCTTCCCAGGAACCGCGACAGAAGCGGGCTCGGGGGGAAGGCATAGATCAGATTGTACTGATCCCAGGGAACTGTCAGAGCATCTGACCCCTGAGCAAGTGTATCTCTTGTCCTTGACACAAAATTGTCCAGTTTCCTGTTGAACCTGGATGCAAACAGATCTACATCTGGAGTACCCCACCTGTGAAACACGTCGGCGTGCAGAGCCCATTCTCCTGGGCACAACTGTTGGCGGCTCAGAAAATCCGCCTGCCAATTTTCCACTCCTGGAATGAAGACTGCAGAAAGACACGGAACATGCTTTTCTGCCCAGACAAGTATGCGATTCACCTCTTTTTGGGCCACCAGACTCCTGGTACCGCCCTGGTGATTGATATAGGCCACTGCTGTGGCATTGTCGGACTGAACCCGAACAGGGAGACCTCGTAGTCTGTAAGACCACTTTACGAGAGCCATATAAATTGCCTGGATCTCCAGGACATTTATGGGCAATAGCTTCTAGATCACAGACCATTTCCCCTGCGAGCACGTCTCCTCCAACACTGCTCCCCAGCCTGTCAGGCTGGCATCTGTCGTGATAATCTTCCATGGAAGAGGAAGAAAAGTTTTGCCCTTCAGCAAATTCTTGGTTTGTAACCACCAGATGAGACTCCTGCGTGTCCCTGGGGATAGACGCATAGGAAGATCCAAGGATTGGGGCTTCCTGTTCCAAGCCGCAAGGATGCATCTTTGCAGAGGCCTTGAGTGGAACTGGGCGAATGGGACGGCCTCGAAGGAGGCGACCATTTTCCCTAACAGTCTCATGCACAACCGAATGGGGGAAGATCTTCTTCCCAGAATTAGGCGCACCAGATCCCCAATGGCCAAGGCCTTTGGTCTTGGAAGAAACACCTTGCCCTGAGCGGTGTCGATTAGCATACCCAGGTATTCCAACCTGGTGGCAGGCTGCAGGGACAACTTTTCTAGGTTTATGATCCAACCTAGGCGTTCCAGGTGTTCTAGCGTTCTGGTGACGCTGTGGTTCAGGAACGCTACTGTTTTCTCTATGAGAAGCAAATCGTCTAGATAAGCCATGACGGCTATACCCTGAGCTCTTAGGTTTGCCAAGAGAGGGTCCAGAATCTTTGTGAAGACTCGAGGGGCCGTAGCAAGCCCGAACGGCAAGGCCACAAATTGAAAATGGCGCCGCTCTACCGCGAACCTTAGAAATTTTTGGTGTGCAGGAAAAATTGGCACATGGAGATATGCATCCTTGATATCTATTGATGCCATAAACTCACCCCCTTGCAGGGAGGAGATCACAGTGCGGATTGACTGCATTTGGAAGGACCGGATGCGTAAAAAAACGGTTCAGATCCTTCAGATCTAGGATAGATCTGACACTTCCATTTGGCTTTGGAACGGTGAAGAGATTTGAGTAAAACCCTGAACCCTGTTCTTTCGGGTCCACTTCTACTAACACCCCCTGGGATAGTAAGTGATCTAAGGCCGGAAATAGCGGTTTTTGCTTTACTGGATCCCTGGGGATCCTTGACCTTAGAAAGCGAGAAGGTGGAATCTCCTGAAACTCTAGCCTGTAGCCCAGAGATACCGAAGAGATCACCCACTTGTCCCGGATCTCTTCCCGCCAGGCTTCTGCAAACTGCAGGAGCCTTCCCCCCACTCGGCCGAGCGGGTGCGCCCCTTCACAAGGAAGCTTTTGGGCTCTGCTTGGCAGGCTTTCGCCCCCAAGTCTTTTTCTGTCCCTGGGCCCGGCCCTGAGCCTTTCCTGTGGAAGAGGGTTGAGAAGGCCGTCGCCACTGCTTAGAGCTTGATGCTCCGGGAGAGAGAGCACGCCTGAATGAAGGATGCTTGCTCCTTTTGACTGGAAGGAGAGTAGATTTACCCCCTGAAATTTTTTGGACGAATTTATCTAATTCTTCTCCAAACAAACGTTCCCCTTTAAACGGGAACCCAATCAAATGCTTTTTGCATGACAGCTCAGCTGCCCAATTCTTTAGCCATAGGGCCCTTCGCATGTGTACCAACATGAGGGACAAACGTGATGCTTGTTGGACAGAATCCAAAATCGCATAAATCATGAAACACAGAATATGAGGCATCTCTGCATATTTCTCTACTTCCTCGCTGGGAAGGAGCCCAAGCATCTGCTTAACCTGTTCCTTGAGGAACTGGCACAACCCCACGGCAGCGACTGTAGGTTGCAGTACAGCGCTAGCCATGGAAAAGGAGGCTTTTAATAAGGTTTCCAGCTTCTTATCAGTTGGATCTTTAAATACCTGCGCATTATCCAAAGGACAAGTCAGGTTTTTATTCACGCAAGAAGCAGCCGCATCAACAGATGGGACCCCCCACTTCTTGGTGAAACTTTCCTCCAGAGGATAATGCATAGAAAACCTTTTAGGAGGAGCAAACAGTTTATCGGGATGTCCCCAATCCTCATACAACAATTGATCCATTGAGGGATGAATTGGAAAGGAATAGGCAGTCTGTGGGGCTTTCCTGACTCTCAGGAAAGAAACAGAGGATGTAGCGACTTCAGCAGCAGGCATTCTGAATGTGGTACGCACCAATTCAGCATAATACTGCACCTGTTTTCTGAGCGCCTGGGAGGAGGGGGCTCTCTCCTCTTCCTCTGAATCATCCGACTGCTCCTGATCCCTGTCCCAAGACAGGGATCTCTCCTCATTTTCAGAAGAATCATCTGAGAGAGGAATTTCAGCAGAGGGAGGGGATCTACCCCTTTTCCTGCTATCTTTCAGGGAAGCAGAAATAAAATTCATTATTCTCCCTTCAAAACTCTCCAATGTAGCCCTAAGGGAGTCCTCAGTGACATAAACCGGGGCTGGGACATTAGGAGAGGCTGCAAAACCTGACAGGGGCACTGACTCGTCTTGAGAGGCTGGCTCCAGTCTTGCAGGGGGGGATGGTAACTTACAGGCACTTTTAGAACCCCTGGACCTAGGCGGTGATTTACCAGTGCCTTTGCTACCTCCCCCTGAGACCCTCTTATGAGGAGACATAGTCCTAAGCTACAAAGCAGAGGTACTAGTACAAGTGCAATCACTGTTGTGCTTAAAGTCTCACAATAAATATATATGCTTAAACTGCACAACCTGATGCTGAGTAGGTGTCTAAGGTTTGCCTGGATCCAATCCCCTCGGATGCTTACTGCCCACAGCTCCTGTGTCTCTCACTTACAGTCCCCTGACACTCTGGGCTTTTTAAATCTGCCGCCTGGCACCTGCGCAGTACAGCGTCGTGCACACTGACGTGCACGGCTCACAACCACACTCCCCCCTCCTCCATTAGGCCGGGAACGCGCCCGGCGCTTGCACGTGGACCGCGGGATCCAGAGGGGGGAAAGGAGAACTCCACCGGAGCTGCGTGGGACCCCCAGACTACGTGGGACCCCTGCTTTACCTTGATGTGGCAGGGACTGCAGTGGAGACGTGAGACAGCTGGAGAACCAGGCTTCACTGAGTGTGTGTACTGAAAGGCTTGTAAGTATGCATCAGGCTGCTCTTACTCCCTCTAGTGGTGGAAACCAGGTAAGACATACAACTACTCAAAATGAAGAAATCCATCATATAATTATATATATAGGATTAACTTCCCTTACCTGTCCTCGCCGCAGGAATTGCTGAAACAGACAAATTTCAGCCTTCACCCATCACGGCGGGCAGTGTTAGCCAACCTTCAGGTTTATCTGGGGCTCTTTCTCGGAAGAGCCTCCTACCTGGACCATGTAAAAGACTCTGCCAGAAACTTTCATGCGCTCTGTATAAACAGTACACCAAGTCTGGTTTTCCCAGAGCCCAGTCTTCCAATAGGAGAGGACTTACAGGCCAAACCTCGTTTCTTCGGCTGACGAGGCCCGGGTACCATACCATCTTGGGAATCAAATATCGGCCCGGGGTATGGATCTGGTTTGTTTTAGCCCTTAGGCCCCCACAGGGACCTGCACAGAGCTAAAGTTTTACGTGACCAACCACCATAGACACTGGCAAAAAAACTGAGGTGCCTCCCATATGGGAGGGGTTATATAGGGGAGGAATTCTGTAATGCAGGTTTCCGTTACATCAGAGGGGGGCGGGGTCACCCACACGTCATTGGGGAAGCCGGGCTTCCCCACTTGCATCAGAGGGGGACGGGGTCAGGCTACGGGTGACCGCGCCCTCCTCATATAAGGAACGTCAGGCCCCCGGGATCCCGCAGTGTCTCCGACAGTGGAGACAGAGAATGCATGGATGGACTATGCTGAGCTGGACTGAGAGATCACCCGTCGCTGGATTAGATCAGCCATCACTGGACCACGGAGAGATGATCATGGTCTGGTATGGATATTTAGGGGGAACCCCACGTTAATTTTTTTTTTAATTTGATGCAGGGTTCCCCTTAATATCCATACCAGACCTGAAGGGCCTGGTAATTGAATTTGGGGGAACCCCACGCTTTTTTTTTTTTATCAGTGGCTTTCAATGAGTGTTCTCTGTATTACGGGAGCCGACAATTCATTATAGCCACGAGTGATTTTAAATGACTTTTTTCCTGCAGAAATTACACTTTGTGCAGGGACAGTTCTAAGCACGGGAAACATGCGCCCCTTCACAGGCATACTATAGACACCCCCCAGGTACGAAATTTAACCACTTCCCGACCAGCGCACGACGATGTACGTCGACAGAATGGCACGGGCAGGCATATTGGCGTACATGTACGTCCAATATTCGATGCCGCCCTGCCATCGGGAGCACACCGGCGGCGGCGCGCTCCCGCGCTGGTCGGGACCCCCGTGAGTCCGGTCGCGGGACCCGCGGACTCGATCGCCGCGGGCATCCCCGCGATCGTCTCACGGAGCGGCCGAATGGAGGAAATGCTGTATAAACAACATTTTTCCATTCTGCCTAGCAACTAGTGACGCTGATCTCTGCTCCATGTGATTGGAGCAGAGATCAGTGTACACTAAATGAAAGCCCAACCCCCCCACAGTTAGTAACACACCCCTAGGAACACTTAACCCCTACACTGCCACCCACTGGTTAACCCTTTCACTGCCAGTGTCATTTACACAGGAATCACTGCATTTATATACTGTATAAATGACAATGGTCCCAAAAATGTGTCAAAAAGGTCCGATGGGTCCCCGACAATGTCGCAGTCACAATAAAAATCGCAGATCGCCGCCATTACTAGTAAAAAAAAAATAATAAAAAATTATTAATAAAAATGCTATAAAACTATCCCTATTTTGTAAACGCTATAACTTTTGCACAAACCAATCAATAATCGCTTATTGCGATTTTTTTATCAAAAATATGTAGAAGAATACGTATCGGCCTAAATTGAGGGAAAAAAATGTTTTTTTATATATTTTTGGGGGATATTTATTATAACAAAAAGTAAAAAATAATGCGTTTTTTTCAAAATTGTCGCTCTATTTTTGTTTATAGCGCAAAAAATAAAAACCGCAGGGGTGATCAAATACCACCAAAAGAAAGCTCTATTTGTGGGAAAAAAAGGACGTCAATTTTGTTTGGGAGCCACGTCGCACGACCGCGCAATTGTCAGTTAAAGCGACGCAGTGCCGAATCGCAAAAAGTGGTCTGGTCTTTGACCAGCAAATTGGTCCGGTCTGAAAGTGGTTAAAGGAATATTACACTTTTATTGTTTCACTTTAATCATTATTAAAATCACTGCTCCCGAAAAAATGGCGGTTTTTAAAACTTTTTTTTGCATTGATACATGTCCCCTGGGGCAGGGCCCAGGTCCCCAAACACTTTTTAGGACAGTAACTTGCATATTACCCTTTAAAATTAGCACTTTAGATTTCTACCATAGACTTGTACAGGGTGTTCTGCAGCTTTTCGAACACCCCAAATTGTTTACTGTTCGCCGAACAGGCGAACAGGCAATGTTCGAGTCGACTATGAGTTTGACTCGAACTCAAAACTCATCCCTAGCCACTAATGTAAGTAGTTCATTTTTTACTGTAGAACTGTGAAAGTAATATATACAGTAGCGATTGTTTGCTCTTTTTGTACTATAGAGGGCTGATTTTTATTTTTTATTTTTTTAGGTTTTTTTTTAGCCCCATTGTGTTACTGGCCGATTAGTCGATTGTGAAGATAGTAATCGATTAATTTCATAATAGATTAGTTGTCGATTAATCAATTAGTTGTTTCAGCCCTAGTATGAATCTGTCTTTCTTTGTAAACGACTAAGTAAACTACTAATTGGGGATTATGAGCTTTGTACCGTATTTATCGTCGTATAACACGCACTTTTTTCCCCTTAAAATCAGGGGAAAATCACGGGTGCGTGTTATACGCCAATCCTCCGCGATTTCTGACCAATTTTTGGGCTCTGGGTGGCTTTCAGCCGCCTTCAGCCCTTCTCGCGGTTTTCGGCCGCCTTCGGCCCTTCTTAGCAGCTTGCGGCCGCCTTTCGGCCCTTCTCGGCGGCTTTCGGCTGCCTTTGGCCCTTCTCGGAGGCCAAAAACTGCCGAGAAGGGCCAAGAGCGGCCGAAAGCCGCCGAGTACGGCCGAAGGCAGCCGAAAGCCGCCGATAACGCCCGAAGACGGCCGAGAACTACTGGGCGCCGCCGAGATACACAGGACATCTCGGCGGCGCCATTTTAAAAAATAAAAGCTGACATTATCACAAAAATCTGACAACGATGCACAAGGCTGCAATGATGGACAGGCTGCATGACGGACAGGCTGCATGACAAGGTTGCAATGACGGACAGGCTGCAATGACTGACAGGCTGCATGACAAGGCTGCATGACGGACAGGCTGCATGACAAGGCTGTAATGATGGACAGGCTGCATGACAAGGCTGCATGACGGACAGGTTGCATGACAAGGCTGCATGACGGACAGGTTGCATGACAAGGCTGTAATGATGGACAGGCTGCATAACAAGGCTGAAAATGACACTGACAAGGCTTCAGATGGACACTGATAAGGCTGCATTGATGGGCATTTAAATGTAAGTTTTTTTTCCTTCTATTTCCCTCCTAAAAGTTTTTTTCCTTAAAATTCCCTCCTAAACTTGGGGTGCGTGTTATACACCGACACGTGTTATACACTGATAAATACGGTAATTAGACCTGTAAATACTGACTATATTGTAACTGCTACAAATCATATTGAAATTAGGTGTGGCTCAGTTGACTGCCTCCTGAACTACAATCATTAATAGGGTTCTGACAGGCATGCACTGGCCATTGGGACTACCGGGAGTTTCCCGGTGAGCCGATGGATCAGTGGGCCACTCTGATGAAAGAGGGCTGGTGATGGGACACTCTGATGTAAGGGGGCTGCTGATGGGACACTCTGATGTAAGGAGGTGCTGATGGGACTCTGATGTAAGGAGGTGCTGATGGGACACTCTGATGTAAGGGGGCTGCTGATGGGACACTCTGATGTAAGGAGGTGGTGATGGGGCACTCTGATGTAAGGGGGCTGGTGATGGGGCACTCTGATGTAAGGAGGTGCTGATGGGACACTCTTATGTTAGGGGGTGCTGATGGGACACTCTGATGTAAGGGGGTGCTGATGGGACACTCTGATGTTAGGGGGTGCTGATGGGACACTCTGATGTTAGGGGGTGCTGATGGGACACTCAAAATGTTAGTGGGCCGGTCTGGATGAAGTCCAGGGCCAAATTTCTGTCCCAGTCCAGCCCTGGGTTCTGATCAGTTTGTGCTAATCATTCTTGAGATAACAGAAGTAATAGCCCTTCTTTAAGCATTTCTTTTAAAATACTTCAGAAAAGTTCACAGGGGGGAGGGATTGAACTATTATTGATTTTGGGAAATCTCCAGGCTAATTTTTTTTGAAGGACTATAGTCAGGACAGGGAATTGTTCTGACAAGTAGTGAAAAAAAAGCAGCAATGGTGACAGGGGTGGTACCTGTCAACCCAATTCTTGGCCAGAGAGTAGCTACCTCTGTAGAAAAGGCAACCTATAAAAAGGTTGGGGAATCAGTTCAAGGTCCATTGTAAATATGGGCTTTGGGTGGTAAAATATATTCAAGATTGGGATTGCTGGACTGGAAAAAAGTATTTAAAAAGAGGTACTTTTAAGCCAAAAGCTTGGGAACAAATGGAAGAGTTGCTTAGAGTGCATGGATGGTAGAATCCATGCATAGAACTGATGATGTGAATATTTTTACAGTGGGAGTTAAGGAGAAAACACACTAAATGATGCTGAGGAGTAGGGACAAGCAGGGACTGCCACTAGACCCACATCCCCAGAGTAGTGACAGTGATGAACAGGGGGACGATGAGGAATTGTCAGGATTGGGGCCTTATACAATCGCCCAGGTCTTGTTGGCAAGATATTTAGAAGCTGATAGGAATTGTCATCAATCAGCAGATGACAAAAAGGAGAAGCCACAACTTTCTGCCAAGTTTAAAGAGGAAGTAAACCCTGATGAGTTTACTTCCTCTTTTTTTCCCTGCAAAGGTAAAGCATAATGGACTACTATGCATCGCATAGTAGCCCATTATGTGTCACTTACCTGACGCATCCATCTTGCTGGTGGCATCTCGCAGCTCCGCCGCTGTCATTCGGCGAAGCCGCGATGACGTCACTCCCACGCATGCGCACGGGAGTGGCGTCTCGCAGCTCCGCCGCTGTCATTCGGCGAAGCCGCGATGACGTCACTCCCGCACATGCGCACGGGAGTCGACAAATGCGGCAGCTCCATTCTTGGAACTGCCGCGCTCAGTGCGCCTGCGCGCCGCTGTCTACGGCGCATGCGCCGTAGACAGCGGTGCCCGTTTTCGGGCAAATATCTCCTAAACCATATAGGTTTAGGAGATATTGCTTGGACCTACAGGTAAGCCTTAATCTAGCCTTACCTGTAGGTCAAAGTGGTTTGTAAGGGTTTACAACCACTTTAACACCCCATTTAAAATCCTGAATGAATCATGCATATATTATCTTTTGTTATACATGTCTGCTCCAAGCATTCTTCAGATATAGAAAAAGTAACAGACCTACTTTAAGACATTTTTTTTTAGAATACTTCTGAAAAGTCCACGGGGATGTTGAACGAACAAGTTTGGGAAAATCTCCAGGCTGACTTGGACTATCGTCATGAACAGGGAAATTGTTCTGACAAGTAGTGAAAAACAGCAACGGTGACAGGAGCGGTACCTGTCAACCCAATCATGGTCCAGAGGGTCGTCTACCTCTGGAGGATCAACCTATAAAAGGTTGGGAAATCAGAACAGGGTCCAAGCATCCATAAGGATGGGTTATATGGGCCCTAGGATATTCGTAAATTGGAATTGTTGGACAGGGAAGAGGTTTTCTAAGAAACGTTAAACTTAAAGTATGGGAAGATCTGTACTGTGCTTATCACACAAACATTGCACGGCCATATGACTTCAGTTGCTCAGTCCTTGTCAGTGGAGTGTTCAGTGGCTGACAAAAAGGGAGAGACACAACACAATTCTGATAGTTTTTAGATAGAGGTGATAACAGAGCACACAGAGCACAGAGCACTCCACACCTATGGTATGTACCAACAATGTTCCATCCCTGGTGTTTCTGCAAGAATAAATACCGTAAGTAGAACAGATTATTATAGAAAACATGCTGATGTGTGATGTCCAGAGCTCATCTTTAACCTAGCTAATTGTGTGAGTGGGTGCGTGGAAGATGGAATATATGTTGTGTTGTCTAACTCTGAGGTCTGTTGTCTCAACTGCTGAGAACCCACCCAAAGTGTATTTACTAAAATGTGTTTGTTTTTTTGCAGAGAGACAGTTCTGCGAGAAGTTCTTTGTGGTGAAGTATTATGAGTTGTAAATAAATGGTACCACTAAAATGTGAGTTGCTAATTTTTTTCTCACCATGGTGAATGTATTTTTTGGGGGAAATTAATGGTATATCATAAAACAATCCACGTGGAAGGGTAATTAAAGTTGAGCTCAACAATTTTTGGTATTTTAAAAAGTGCACTGTTCCAAAAAAAATAAGAAAGACTTTCTTTATGGAATGTAATATATTTTTATTGGTGTTTTATACCTCAGATTCGATAATTGGGTTTCATGGCTTTCAGAACAAAAGGAAATCACAGACATAGACAATTTTCTACAAAAAATGTTTTTCTTTTTGTTGGATCCAATCCTCAAAAATCAGTGGCTATGCTGACTTTTGTGTAGACTTGTTTAAGACTGCTTAAACCCCCGGCTGTTATTGTAATAAGTTACACACCCAGCCAGTGCTTGCTTTTCAAGTTTGGCTCATCGCCTCAGACTAATGTATGTTAATGTCCCTAGCAGTCTCAATGTGTGTCCCCAAATGTATTTCAGGCCTGCTTCCTGCCCAGTGTTACCATGCAATGCTATTTGCTCCTAGAGTTCCCTGTTTGTCTGTTTTTATGTGGCAATGTGTTACCAAATCTCTAATGTGTCTGTGGCGTATCTGTCACCAATATCTGTGTGTTTCAAGGCACACCAGTCAGCTCAAATTGTACCCCCTACTGTTCAGTGATCCCGGCACCTCAGTGCTGCAAGGGATTTTTCTTTGTCTGTTGGCCAGTTGTGTCTGGTGGAAGCAGTTCCTCAAGCTAGATACATATTATGCAATTTTTGTTGTTCAGTTTCCATTAGATTTACCTTCAGATGTGTAGTACGAGGGCCTGCCCGATTGCATACAAGTTGAGAGTGTATAGGTCTGGCCTCCTGGTGTATGGTTTTGGGTGAGTCTGGACAATACCAGCTCTTGACTGTTCCAAGGAGCCTCACTTTCGTTATATGTGTGGACATGCTGTATTCTCCCTAGGTAATACCCATAGGTGTCCTTCATGTCCTAGACTCCTTGTGTACCTTCACTAGTTGTCTGTGTCCTGCATGCCAGGAAGACCAGCGCTCCAGTAATGTCCCTGTCATTCATGTGAGTCCTTTCTGAAGAGTGTAGGCAGTTTATTTTGTATGGTTGATGGATAGCCTTGTCTGATTACCAAATTGATAAAGGAGGGAAAAGGGGTGCAGCCTCTATAGAGAATCGAGTGTACCTGTTGGCAGTTGGTTTTCAATCTGTATATTCAGACTAATTTCCATACTTAGGATAAAGAGATACTTAATGGAGACTGCCTTTGGAGCTGGAGGTGAGGCACTTGGTACCTTAAAACACTATGGAGCTGGAGATAATCAAGAATACATTGGGAGGTCTTGTGCTACATATCAGGTAATGGGTTAAGAAAGCCAACTTGCTCTGTCCAGCATCCAGGACCTTGGAAAAGTGACTGACTCTTTCTCAAGGGGTAAATTTTCACTTTGCAAGGAGAGGCAGGTGGGGGGTGGGATCCAGGTTGTCCATGAGTCGCAATAGATTGGTGGATGACTCACGTTCCAGGATTGTCAAAATCTAACTTGCACTGTTCTCATCCCTAATGGCAGGGATGGAACATTGTGCAGATATAACAGTCAATCTGGGTACTATCCTATCAGACTCTAGTGTGTTAAACCCTGGAGTCCATCTTGCTCTGATGGTTTGAGTCAGGACAGGCTCAAATGACTGGTACTGATGAGTGCAGGAGAAAGGAAGGTGTTGTGCTACGGAAAAAGGCAACAATGCTGGCACAGGAAGGCGGTGTCTAATGGATGCCGGGGTAGTGTACCAACTGGTCCTAAACAAAGTTAAAAATACTTGAGACCTGAGCCCAGGGTACTGGTGCTGGTATCACATGTCTAATGATGCACTGTTTTCAGCATCAGGTTAAATTGTACTGAGCAGGGTAAGCTACCTCGGGGAGTCTATTGTACATCTCCTCTTGCTCTTGGCATGGATATAGCAGGGACACCGGGTTGTACCCCGATCACCCTTGAAGAAAGGTTTTATAGCAAACCTGACATCCCCTTACACCTACTGAAACTTCTGTTGGGATTTGGGGAAGAGTTAAAAGTTGGGTAGTTGGGTAGTTTGGGCAACAGGATGTAGATAGTGCCAACAGTTCTCAAGGGGTTTATGATCTAAGGGGAGGAGGGTGGTACAAAAATAAAAGCTGCTGGGAATTATCTGATATGGAGCTGGCTGAGGTAACATTTTAGGTGGAAGCAGGCTAGGCTTCCCGGAAAAAAATAGTTTTTTTGGGGGGTTCACAGAGGTGTGAAAAGGGTAGGGCCTGGCTGGACACATTGGGGTGGGGGAGTCCCAGAGGTTCTGCAGCAGTCCTAAGGTTTAGCATGGGAGAAGGTAACAAGGGAGCTGTTAATCAGGATGTCTTAGGAGGAGTGAAGTGGACGATTTGGGTGATCTCAAGATCAAAAGAGGTTAAACAAAAAAAATGTAATTTATTCCAAACTGATCTTAACTGAGCAGATATTGACGGACATTACCCGTTAACATCAGTTAATATCTGTTTTCATAGATCTCGATGTATCCTTGGAGCACCTAATAAACCTAATAAATGGACAAGATCGGAAGCGGAGGTGAATGGATGGTAAGAGATGGTCATTCATTTTCCCATAGGAATGCATTGTCATCAGTTGATGGATAAATGAAAAATGGATAGACAGTCCGATCGTGTGAAAGGGGCCTTAGTGTCAGTATTAGGCCCCTTTTACATGATCGGCCCGCTCGGATCCGCCTGTCCGTTTTTCAGGCAGATCAGAGAAGACCACTCATTGACTTCTATGGGTAGACAGATGTCAGGGGAGATGGGTCCGCTGACACGTGCCTGCCATCCGATCCGACAAGTTCCGCTCAAAACAGACGAATGGCGATATGTTCGCCATCCATCCAGCGGATCAGAATGGATGGGATCTGATGAAAACAGACATGCTGTCCATTTTCATCCGATCTCCCCATAGATAACAGCAGAGCTCTGACAGGTCCATCCCTGCACAGTGAGCAGAGAGGGACCTGTCATCCGCCTGCTCAGTGTAGATCAGCGGAGCGATCTTCCGCTGAGCTAGCGGAGTCTGTCCAACGGAAACACTTTTGGTAGTTACAGTAGTCTATACAGCAGACCAATGTGAGAGGCAAAGAGGAGGAAAGATGGACTAAAAGATTTGGTTCCAAAAGAGGGACAGCCCATTTGAAATGAAGGATAGTTGTGAGTAGGGATGGGCTCAGCAATGTTTAGATCCTAGTCCGAACCTGCCAGGGAGCTTTTACTGTCTGTGATGGTGCAATCATAAGCGGCCAAGGCAATTCCTACCTCTCAGCTGCACATATACTGTACATACTCCTTGTATATGTGTGGCTCCAGGGAGTGCTTGGATATTCAAAGTGTTTGTAGTGTAGGGATATTTATTTACTATAATTGTATCTTTGAATAATAAATCTTAACTCATCAATGCAGGATTTCTCATTCTCCCTACGTTCTTCCCTAGGTCAGCCTGCAACAAGAAGAGTTTATTACTATCAGGATCTCTCGTTAAGATACTTTGAAATATATATTAATGAACAACAAATTGCTTAAGAAAATGTATACCGTCCATGAGACATGATGGCAAACATAATGAAAAATAAAATTATTGTTTCCATACACTAACAATGATAATTCACAATTGCAATTGCATTTCACATTAGAATATGGTTTATAAGAAAAATACTTAGGAATCTATTCATTTTAAAAATGTAATTCCATGTTATTATTTTACCGTTTTCTCCTTTATCTGTTAAGGAGATTTAGGTGCATTCAGCAATGATTTATTCAGCTCCAGTCTTTCCTCTGACTACAGGTAGACATCACACAGAGCTAATTATGACTCTGGCCTCCTGTATTACACACACACTGTGCTTCTCCTCTTCGGGAGCTGGCACCAAAACAGGACGTGGCGGAAACAGGAGGCAGCTGCTTCAAAAGTAGATTTGGCAGTTAGGTTGTAGGAAACCAAAAATGACTGTGACTAAGTGGAAATCCTTGATTTTACCAGCCTTCCCCTTCTGTCAGCATTTGGAAGGAAACGCTGCCAAGGAACATTAACAATTCTCCAGCTTAAAAATATCCATGCAACCTACACATAGCTAAATTAGTAGAGAAAGAGCTATGTGCAGTACGTGGTGTGCAATCCCTGATATCACTAGCTCCTTCTTCCGACATTTCCTTATCTTTCCACACATCCTGATGGGGCGGGTAGTGTGCATTTTCAGTTTTGTGTCATAGCTACACTATAATAATTTGAATCTAGTAGTGCACATGCCACGTAAAGTATTTGTTAATAAAGCCAGAGCAATATGGAAAACACATGCAGAGAGCTGGCACTACTCCCAGCATTGAGCTTTCTGTTTTTTTCATATGTAGGCTAATGCAAGAAGGCAGTCTTGGTGACCTCTGAAGACACAGTGGGCATCATTTATGAGAGATGCAATGTAAGTACACACAAAATTCAGTGAGTAAACAATCCTTTTAGAAATGGCATATCTTTTATCATCGGAAATTCTGACACAAATTTTTCACACCAACTTGTAAATGGGTAAATTTTTACTGCATGCTCTATTTCACAGGTCAATCATCACACACAAATCCTGAAATGATTTTTTTTTTTTTTACTTAAACCTAACATCCCAAACCTTGCCCTTGCCTTAGCCTCAGATCTTCAGATTATCAGATTTTTAGCTAATGACCTTGGTTAAAAAAAAAAAGGAACTGCATCCAGTCATGAAGGCGTTGAAAAGATCCCAAATTTGCTACCAATAGGGATTTCCATTCTTCTTACCATTTCAGCACAACAATCAAGCATATGTAGTACTACCCCCTTGGGGGCGTCTTGGATTTACCTGCTCATCCACACCGCCATGACCTTATGAACATTCCATCCCACCTAACACTCTGGGTTCCGAGAACTTTTCACCATGTTAAAGTAATAAGGTAAACAACTCTTTATATTTTATTAATATTCACTGGAACAATTCAAAGAGGATATTGTTACAAAGCTGAGGCAATAGATCTACTGAACTTTGGGTAACAGTCCTAGCTCAGTAAAGGAACCCCCCCCCCTACGATAACACAAGGCAAGATCATTTCCAAACAACAGTATATTATATACACATTATGTACAGTAGAATACTACTTGAACCTGAAATGATAAGCAAAGATTAAGTATTTATAATGGCAAACTTCTAAAGCTGGAACCCAAGCTGGCCTATTAACCTGTAATCCTAATGACAGATCAGCAGGCTTAATAGAAATGATGGTATGAGGGCCCTTTAAATAGTAATGACAGCAATGTCCCCATTGCAGGCCTCACAGTCTTCACTGGCAGTCAAAGCTCATTAATTATATCCAATAAGGTGCAGTAACAAGCAATGAGATTTCTTGAAATGGGAGAAGCTAAAGATGTCTATGTACAGTGTTCAAAGATAGGTGCAGTAAAGTATTCCCAAGGTAAACCTGCCTGTACACAGTGTCCCAGTGAAGTAACAAGGAAAGATTTGTAAAGGTTGGCAATTGCTCTCTCACCAATGACCAGGCCGATTCAATGCCTTCTGGACAGCAGCTCCCGGAGCGATGCTCATGCAGCGGATCCACCATGAGGATCCCCCGATGGGAAGTTTGAAGCACGGGTTATCAGATGACCGAGGTGATGCTAGATGGATGTCTGGTGAACAGCAAGCAGTGCTAGGCCCTTCTTATCCAGGTTGGAATGTTGTACCCCGCATGGTAGGCCGTGACCCTCACGAATCAGGCCCAGGAGGAAGAGAGTGGGAGGCAGGTCTCTTTTACAGCTCCTCCCAGCAATTTCCCTGATGGTAGCACAGATCCTTATATTATATGCAGTCCAGGTGTAAAGTCATGCATAGCAAATGCCATTCTGAGGAACTACTAACCCCACCATTGCTTTCCTTTGGCTCACGAATATGATGTCAGTTAGTAACGGACAGATTATATATAGAAATACCGGAGGATCACTGTACTTTGCAATTGTAGTCCACATTGTTACACATACAAGCATACAAACATCAGGGACCTCGAATATGGTCTTCAAGCTTTGGATACAGTAGGCCTCTCAGCAGATATGCTTCATCAACAATCGCTTAGACCTCAGAAACTTGCAAGAGCAAAGACCTTTGTACAGGCTTACAGGTTCAGAGAGGTCAGCATGAAAACCTCCATAGTAAGCTTAATAAGCATGTTTGCTGCAGTCCAAAAGAGGGAAAGGACCTATGCCATCCAACCCAAGCTAAACAGGCACTGGACTACCCAGAGGGGAAACAAAGGCTACAACCGAGCCCACTGCGACAGCTGGAACAATGCAAACACTATATTTAGCTAAAAATTAGTCCAATGGTCCAACCATGTGACACCTAAAATCCACAAAGCATCACATACAGTTTTATCACCTCAGAATTGCCTCTCCATCAAGCTAGTACCACCAACAATCATGGCACATACATACCTCAAGACAGTGTGAAAGATAGTTTCATGTCACAGCTCATACACCATGACAGGACTGAGCACAGCAACAAGACAAAAGGTAGTTACTGTATACTGCATCAGCAAGGTATTTACCTGGCAAATATTTCAAACCAGACTGGAGTTTTAAGGTGTGCTGTCCAAGCTCCGTAGACTAGTCTAGAACCGTAGACTAGACATGTGCAATTCATTTTGCTCCGAATATAAATTCCAACAAATTTTTGGTTATTCAGGGAGTCGGATGTATCCGACTCTCTGAATGAAATAGTAATGAATTTTGTAAAAATTTGTTTACATTGATTTTGTATGTTAATTTTCTAACGAATTCCAAATTTTCAGAGCAAAATCGAATTCCGAACGGATGAAAAATTATGGATTGATTCGAATTCTGTGTGAAGAATAGCTGGTTGTTAAAGAACGGGTCAGGAAGCCGGCAGCCGGGTCCTTAACAACCAAGGACTCATCAACTATTAGCGGGCTTCCCTGCTGACAGATGTATGTAAACAAAAGAATGCCGGAAATGAAAAAAGCAGAAAAAAAAACAGCATAGGGTCTCCACCCCAATCCATACCAGGCCTTTCAGGTCTGGTATGGATTTTAAGGGGAACCCCAAGCCAAAATGAAAAAAAGGGCACCCCCCCAAAAATCCATACCAGACCTTTATCTAAGCATGCAGCCCAGCAAGCCAGGAAAGAGGGGGAACAGGCAAGCGCCCCGCCCTTCAGAACCATACCCGTTCACATGCCCTCAACATGGGGGATGCACCTGGCCTGGTGGTTGTGGGGGTGCAGGGGGTGATCAGAATCTGGAATCCCGGTTTAACAAGTGGCCCTCAGATCCCGGGCCCTCCCTATCTGAATGAGTAGGGGTAAAAAGTAAATAAAAACACAAGAATAGTTTTTGACAAGTCGTTTATTTAAATATCCAAAAAATGTATTAAAAAATAAATAAACATAACAAAACTAATTCTGGAATGAAAATAGTAACATAATTAATTTATCCAAAATGAAACGAGACACATTTTTCCATTCTGCACATGTCTACCGAAGACACAGTGGTCGGCCATGGAAACCTAATGTAGCAAATAAATGACACATAATGCTTACTTCCCTTCATGTCCAGCTGTGCCATCAGCACAGAACTGGCAGAAACCAGTGGAACCCAGGTACATCCATTTACTGTCTGGAGAAGTCTGGTTAGAAGTGGTCTTCATAGAAGGATTGCAGCCAAAAAGCTTGTTTTGAAGACAAGGATGGTCACACCAAATATTGATTTTATTTGATTTGATTTAATTTGGATTTTTTTCCATCTGTGTATTTAGCGTTTTGCTTGGAGATTAGCTTTAACTTTATACATTCTTTTTTTATCAGCAAGAATTTCTTTATTGTTACACATGGCTAACACTTACAACCAATCATGATGCACTACAGTTAGCAATTAAACAAATCTGAATGGTTCAGTCCAGAGATGTCGCCCATTCAAATGGTAGGGGGAGGTAAAATATAAAACAAATGGGGGAGAATAACTTTATACATTCTTAATACACAAAACAGAAAAGCACTACCACCTCAGGGGTAATAATAATAGATATGCAAATAAACATGACAAAATATTAGCGTAAAACTTAGAGGAAAGACATTCTCAAATATTTTACATAAGATTTGAACCTACTGTCTACACCAGTAGCTGAGTGTCCACGTTTTTATCATGATTGGATGCAGGTGGAGGCCCTTTAACTCCTTTTTCCACAATTCCCTGTATTCCTTCAGGTAAGGTTATCAGCTTCTCTCCCTCCACAGCTCAGAGAGACCACACCTGATGGGGCAGCTGGACATGTGATCTGCAACCAGGATAACAGCCCTCCACTGTCAGAACTTACCCAAAGTCTAATGGCCTGCAACTTCTCCAGTAAACCCTGCTCTTGTGGGGAGCACCTCTTTACTTGCTACCAGAGCACTCTAGTTCCCCACTCAGTGGGGAAGTCCTTTGGGTCTTGAATTCCTTCAGGTGTTGTCCTTTGTTACCAGAGCTACCGTCATATTCACTGAGAAAAATGTTGTTAATGAGGATAATCGCAAGTAGCTGTTTGTGTTCTGAATGATTTACTGAAGTAATGATTCCTAGCTTTGCTCTCTGTTGTTAGGAAGTCTTGTATAGGCTATGCTATGAGGCCACATGTTAACTTGATAGAGCCACAGAGACACTGCTATGAAGAGTCCATGTTTGTGCAACATTCACAATCTGTTATATTATTTTTCAATGTATGCATGCTCTTTGCCATCCTAAACATGTTTTGTTTTAAAACTTCTAACTTTACACCTGTTTAATAAACTGCAAGTTATAGTTATTCTTTGTCTGTTCATTTTCAATTACCTTTTCTGGTAAATACCTATAGAGGTCAATATACCACAAATTTGAATTAGAATCTAGCCCTTCCCCTATGACTAAATTATACGTACATAAAAATCTATTGTTGCACCTAGGCCTGCAAATAGTAGATATGTCTTGTTAATTGGTATGTTGTAGAAGGTTTACAAAGGCACACTACCCTAAGCAGGCTTCAGAGCCTGTACAGAGGTGGACTCTATTGTCCTCATATAGTGGCAATATGGGGGGATTTTGGGACTTTAAATTATGTACAAAGAAATGTGCCTCCATCCCTGGTTCAGATACACAAGTAAAGGACTTTAGATGAGGCCATTGACTAGTGGAGGTATAGATTGTAAAAGCATTTCATTGGCATAGATGGATGTATAAATACATTACAATTATGAACAGATAAGTAAAAACTGTTAATTTCATTTATATACACACATGCACTCAAGGCATGGACATCAAAAAAATAACATAATTGCATACATATTGGCTTCACGGTATAGTATATAAAATTAATTGATAAGAAAATGTTTGTTGTAAATTCATACATATATGCAGACATGCCATCTGAGCGGCACATTGTAATCTTATAAAAACATCATTGGTTGTAGATAGTGGGTCTAGATAGATTCTTATTGGCAGGCATATGACTGCATCCTAACTTACAGATGTGTTTCATGTATGATACACTTCCTCAGGGGCAGATGCTTATGGAATATAATTAGTCTAATAAAGCACTAGGAGTAATAGGAACAGGCAAGGTTGCCAATCCTGGGTACTTACATGAGATAAAGTACATTGATGTAAGGTGAGTATGGAGCCAGGGCCAGAAAGATTTGTCTCTCCCGGGAGCTGAGGTAGTCTAAAGGCATACACCAGTAGGACGCACACACAGGGTCCCCAGAATACTGATCACCAGTCTTCTTGGTGTGAGCAAGGTGGTAATATTCAACAGATCTATGTTCAATAAAAATAATATCCATGAATGATATCGTATTTAAATGGGGAAGATACATAGTCAGATAAGATTGTGGTGAAAAATGAAACCATGTGAAGGTTAAGTCATAGTAGTGAGCCACAAACCAGGGAGATAGGAATGAAAAAAGAGTGTGCAGAGAACACCATGACCAATTACCAAGGCAACAAAACGCAGTAAATTAAAAAATGACTCATTGAAAGAGGCATTGTGAAAGGATAGCATGGTAATTACCTGGAGTGTGTGCATAAGAGCAGGGAGTTCCTGTGTAGGGCAGCCTGTCCAAATATGTAGTAGGAAGAGCTTGTTCTGGGGAAGTGTTATATATACGCCCCACACACACGCAGACTACCAACAGCGCCATGTTGTTACAGCGTGTGCAGGGAGGGGTCATCAATCCGAGCTGTAATCACCGCCATAACCAATGCCTACAAATTCTACCTATGGTGAAAGAAATTTAGTCACCGCCACAACGCCTAGAAGTGACGTCACTGCAGGAACCCACACAACCCCCCCAAGCCACACCGCCCACAAAGGGGAGGAAGGAGAGGGAAGGGGAGGGCACCAGCTCCCAGGCATAAAACAAGGAACAAGGAACGATCTGAAAAATTGGCAACCATAACAGACCTCCAAGTAAATGCACTACAAAAAGTGCCGTGAGATAACATGTCATAACAATATAAATGTCAAAAGTATGTGGGCCCCAATTAGATACACTAATATATGGGGAAAACCTCACAGAAGGACGGCAGGGGAACACTGCCAACCCAGAAATCAATTGCCTCCATCCCTGTTACATAGGAAAGTCCCCAAATCCCCCCCCCCCAATTTTCATATGTTACGGGGGTGGAGACAATTGATTTCTGGATTGGCAGTGTTTCCCTGCCGTCCTTGTGTGTGGTTTTCCCCATATATTGGCACCTTTCAGGGGGGAAGGGGTACCTGTTTTTGACAGGTACCGTTGACCACTTCTAGCCTGGTCTCCCGGAAGTTTGGCCACCCTCTTCCTTCCTCCATCACAGACCAATTAGAATACCAGAAATACTGGCATCTGCACCTGACAGCTGATCCAAAGATTGGCTGCGGTGCCAACATCGTGGCCTCAGTGGACAAGTAAGTGTCCATATATTAAAAATCAGCAACTGCAGTATTTGTAGCGGCTGACTTTAAATTTTTCGTGTGGGGGGGGCTGGACTCATTAAGAGTATATAAATACAGTGAATAATATCTCAGGAACATGGGAACAAGTTAAAGGCCATTCGGCAATTTCTCTTAGTCCAAGTGCAGATGCTAATTATTACATGCATGCACATGGTGGACTGTCCTAGTACACTGATGTTGCCCTTTTGCCTGGATCTACAAGCTTATGTGGAGGGACCCACACTGACATTGTGAAAACCCTATTTACCTTACATCAGGGGTGTCCAAACTTTTTTCAAAGAGGGCCAGATTTTATAACATGAAAATGCACGAGGGCCGACCATTTTGCCTGACATTCTTTGGACCATTAAAATTCGGTCATAATGTGTTCGTTCGAGCACTAATACACTGCCCAACAAGAATTCTCTTGCCTTTGTGGCTGTGTGTGGTGAAGAGATTAACTCAGGTGTATTATTTGGATATACCGTATTTATTGGCGTATAGCACGCACCTTCACTTTAAGAGGGAAGTTTCAGGAAAAAAAAAAACTTAAAATTTTAAATAAAGAACTGTGAAGCAAAATAAGGGTCAGTGCCCATCTGCCGACCCACAATTGCCAGGAAAGCAGTGCCCACCATTGCTAGGAATGCAGCACCCGCCATTGCCAGGAATGCAGCGCCCACCATTGCCAAGAATGCAGCCACACCATTGCCAGGAATGCACTCACCATTGCCAGGAATGCAGCCAAACCATTGCCAGTAATGCAGCCACCATTGCCAGGAATGCACTCACTATTCCCAGGAATGCACTCACCATTGCCAGGAATGCAGCCCCACTTCCCTCAGTTTAGGCCGATACGTATTCTTCTACATATTTTTGGTAAAAAAAATCACAATAAACGATTATTGATTGGTTTGCGCAAAAGTTATAACGTTTACAAAATAGGGGATAGTTTTATGGCATTTTTATTAATAATTTTTGTTTTACTAGTAATGGCGGCGATCAGCGATTTTTATTGTGACTGCAACATTATGGCGGACACATTGGACATTTTTGACACATTTTTGGGACCATTGTCATTTATACAGCAATCACTGCTATGCAGTGATTCCTGTGTAAATGACACTGGCAGGGAAGGGGTTAACCAGTGGGTGGCAGTGTAGGGGTTAAGTGTTCCTAGGGGTGTGTTACTAACTGTGGGGGGCTGGGCTTTGTTTTAGTGAACACTGGTCTCTGCTCCAATCACATGGAGCAGAGATCAGCGTCACCTGTTGCTAGGCAGAACGGGGAGATGTTGTTTACAATGGCATCTCCTTGTTCAGCCATCCTGTGAGACGATCGCGGGTATGGCCGTGGCGATCGAGTCCGCGGGACCCGCGACAGGACTCACGGGGGTCCCGACTGGCACGGGAGTGCGCCGGCGGGGGGCGCGCTCGCGATGGCAGGGCGGCATTTAAAACTGGACGTACCTGTACGCAAATATGCCTGCCCGTGCCATTCTGCCGACATACATCATCGGGAATTGGTTAAATAACCAGGTGGGCCATTCAAAACCGGACCGTGGGCCGCGATTGGCCCACGGGCCGGACTTTGGACATGCCTACCTTACACCATGGCTGGCAAAATATAAATTACTACTATTACTATAAACTACTTTTATTATTATCTTATGCTCAGATGTTGATTTGAATAGCCTTGCAGGAGTTAAATGTCATTTTTGTATGTGTGCGCTGTAATCTTTTTTCTGTCTGTATGGTCTTATGGCTGCACCATCTTTTATGCATTTTTTGGGGTGTTCCCCAAATCTTTGTTTGTCTAGTGTATGAATTCTGACCAAAATCCCTTTGGGCTGGAGCACCTCAACCCTCCCCATCATTACCTCTTATTAGTGTCCACCTATGTTATAGGAGTCCTTTTTATTCTCCCATTTAGAGGTGTGTATTTCTCCCATGGTTCAGAGAAGCAGGATCTTTCATTCTATGGATAGCGTAAGACCCACTGATATTGGGGTACTTTGATGTAGTAGTGGGCTTAGCACTATATGGCCATATGATGTCACTAAATCCCCATATTTTCAGAATATGGTCAAGTGTTTTTAAATAGCCTTGCAGGAGTTAAATGTAATTTTTGTATGTGTGCACGGTAATCTTTTTTTCTGTCTGTATGGTCTTATGGCTGCACCATGTTTTATGCATTTTTTTAGGGTGTAACCCACAAATTTTTGTTTGTTTATGTGTCACAAGTCACATGATAAGTCGCGTAAGTGTGAACAGGGCTATAAAGCTCTAGGCAGTCAGTAACTGAGGCAGTCGCATGATAAGTCACGTAAGACCTCCCATCCGACATCATTAGTCAATGAAGTCAAAAATCAAAGTAGTTGAACAAAAAATTGTCAAACAAACAGTAGTTTTATCCAGCCAGATGCAAACACCGTTCAGCTCCAACCTTCAGAATACAATAGCCAGAACTTCAGATTTATCTATGCGCACTGTATAGCGTGAATGGAGGAATCTTTTAGACTTTTTCTTTGTTCAGCCTGCAGGAAGAATGAAAACAAGTTGCACTTTATGGACAGCATGTGTATAGTATGTGTATATATAGGTATTTAATGAGTTAGTGTGTAGCGCTGTGCTACCTCCACAGGAGCCATTTGGTAATTTGGGTTCTCTGTTCTGCGCCTCAACTCCAAGAACAATCTCAGACCCTCTGACAAATCTGGCTGAAAGAAAGTTACTGCATGCACTTAAAGGAACACAGGTATACCTTTAACTCGGCTATTAATTAACACCAGGATATAGACACTAGACTGGTTAGTGGTAAATTAACAAATTCTTACTGCTAATGATTACCAGTGTAAGACTGCTTTCACACTGAAAGCGCTGGCTGTTAGCGCTAAATTGCCAGCCGTTAGCGCTAAATCTCAGCTCGTTTTAGCGCCGCTTTTCAGCCACTAACAGGGTGCTTCTAACTCTAAAAAAAATCCAGTTTTGTGGTTCATTCCAATGGGCAGGTATCATATAAATGTACTCACCGAGGCCAAGATGCCGAGAGCGGTCGCTGTTGCGACTCGGTGGAGACCACCCCTGAAGGTGGCACAGAGGGTGGTTGCACCAAGAGGCACAAGCTACCAGTAGGACAGTCACTTGCTAGAAGATCAGCAGGTAGCTTGAGCAGAGCTGAAGGTGATGTCCCGTGGGAAGGTCCAAAAGCAAAGGTAACAAGTCCGTAAAGCAAAGAGAGAATCCAGGAGACAGGCCAGGGGTCAAACACAGTCCAGACAACAAGTACCAGGAACGCTGAGACAGAAGGATAATCCAAGACAAGCCAGGGGTCGGGTCAGGAGAAGATCAGCGAGGTCGATGAGGCAATCCGGGTCAAAAACTAGTAATAGAGATCACAGGAACAGACGTGGGAAACACAGGAAGCTGAAGACAAACCAGCAGTGTGTTTGGATGACCTCACTTCCTTTATAGGTCAGTGAGGGGTCACACCCTGTGTGTGTGTGCTTGTGTGCTTTCGTTTATTCCTATTGCACACAGCTGTGCGCCAGAGCGCTTTACCTGTGCGCATCCTATGACAGTGCCCCCCCCCCCCGAGGGGCGGCCTCCGGACGCCCAAGCTGGCCATCAATTCTGGATGTTGCTGATGGAATGTCTTTATTAATTTGGGAGCATGAAGGTTCTTGGATGGTTCCCAGGAGTTATCTTCTGAAGGGTACCCCTTCCATTTTACCAGGTATTGTATTTGTCTACCGACTTTCCTGCATCCTAGTAAAGCTTCCACTTCAAATTCATCTTCTCCATCGATCTTGATGGGTGGAGGAGGAGGCACTTCTCTTCCAGGAAAAGGACTAGGAACCAATGGCTTCAAAAGGGAGGCATGAAAAACAGGGTGTATCCTGTATGATTCAGGGAGAGCTAGTTCAAAGGCTACAGGATTTATTACCCTTTTGATTTTGAATGGTCCTATGAATCTGGGACCCAGCTTGCGTGTGGGACAAGGAAGTTTGAGATTAGTGGCAGATAGCCAGACTTCCTCGCCAATTTTAAAGGTAGGGTTCTCCTTCCTTCCCCTATCATGGTATCTCTTGTAATCATCCTGGGCCTTCTGTATGGTCTCCTGGATCCTTTGGAAATTAGATTGGATGACAGCTATCCGATCTTGGACCGCAGGAACAGTGGATTCTGGGATGGAGTTCGGGAGGAAAGAAGGGTGAAACCCACAGTTGATCCAAAAGGGAGTCTGATTGGTAGTTGTGTGAATTGAATTATTATAGGCGAATTCTGCATATGGCAATAGGGCCGACCAATCATTTTGAGATCCTGAACAAAAGCAGCGAAGATACTGCTCAAGGGTTTGATTTGTCCGTTCAGTTTGCCCGTTACTTTGGGGGTGATATGCTGATGACAAACAGATCTTGATTTCCAGTATCTTGCAGAGTTCTCTCTAAAATCTAGAGGTGAACTGTGGACCTCTATCTGACGTGATACTGCTGGGAACCCCATGGAGCCTGACAACCTCCTTAATAAAGAGATTGGCAGTTTCCAGAGCAGAGGGGGTACCGACCATAGGTAGGAAATGGGCCATCTTTGAAAGACGGTCAACTACTACCAGAATTGTGGTGAAACCTTCCGAGGGCGGTAGCTCCACAATAAAATCCATTGACACGTCTGCCCAAGGTCGGTCAGGAATGGGCAAAGGCCTTAACAGGCCCCAGGGCTTGATCTTGGGACCCTTACTACGCTGGCACGGTACACAAGAGGCAATGTAAGTCTGGCAGTCCTGTCTCCAACCTAGCCACCAGAAAGAACGAGAGATCAGTTCCGCGGTTTTCTGTGTCCCAAAGGTGCCGGCCAATTTGTGATCATGACAAGTCCTTAGAACTTGAGTCCTAATCTCAAGGGGAACGAAGACCTTGTTTCGGGCCCAAAACAGATTGTCACGCTTTTCCAAGGTAGATAGGACTGGGTCATTGCAATGGACTGAAGCGGTTTTGATGACCGTAAGTAAGTCAGGCTGTGGGAGTAGAAGATCGTACTAGGCTCCGTTACCTGGGAAGACTCAGGGAACATGCGCGAGAGCGCATCCGCTTTGTTGTTCTTGGATCCGGGCCGGTACGAGATATGGAACTGGAATCTTGAAAAGAAAAGAGCCCAACGGGCTTGACGGGGTCTTAAGCGTTTGGCAGTCCGCAGATATTCAAGATTCTTGTGATCTGTGAATCTTGTGATGGGATGAGTGGCTCCTTCCAAGAGGTATCTCCACTCCTCCAGAGCGAACTTGATGGCCAATAGTTCTCGGTCACCTACATCATAATTCCTCTCTGGTGGGGTCAGCTTCCGAGATGCGAAAGCCACCGGGTGTAACAAAGCTTTGGGCCCTTGTCGTTGTGAGAGGATGGCTCCTGTGGCTGTCTCGGAGGCATCTACTTCCAGTACGAATGGTAGTACTGGATCAGGATGCCGTAAAATAGGAGCTGAGGTGAACAAGGTCTTTAGTTTGGTAAAGGCTTCTTGAGCTTCTTGAGACCACTGAAATCGGGTGTGTTGGCGGGTCAGCTGAGTAATGGGGGCGACTATTGAAGAGAACCCGGCGATGAATCTGCGATAAAAGTTAGCGAGGCCTATAAACCTTTGCACGGCTTTCTTATCCCTTGGAGCAGGCCATTCCAAGATTGCCTTGATCTTTTGGGGGTCCATGGAGATGCCCTCGGTAGAAATGACGAATCCTAAGAATTGAACTGTAGTTATCTCAAATTCACATTTCTCCGCCTTAAGGTACAGCCGATGTTGTCGGAGGATGGTGAGGACTTTCCGCACGTGGACCCTGTGGAGTTCAAGAGAAGCAGAGAAAATAAGGATATCATCTAAATATATCACTATAAAATCATCAAGATAGTCTCTGAAGATATCATTTACTAGATGCTGAAATGTGGCCGGGGCATTGCACAGGCCAAAGGGCATAACAAGATATTCATAATGGCCAAATCTCGATCTGAAGGCTGTCTTCCATTCATCCCCAGCACGGATTCTAATGAGATTGTAGGCCCCCCGTAAGTCCAGTTTGGAAAATACTTTGGCAGATCCTAAGCGCTGGAATAACTCAGGGATGAGTGGAAGTGGATAGCGATTTTTCATTGTGACTTTATTAAGTTCCCTGTAGTCAACACATGCCTAAGGGATCCGTCCTTTTTTCCCACAAAGAAAATACCTGCCCCTGCTGGCGAAGAAGATGGGCGAATGAACCCCTTTTCAAGATTTTCATCAATGTAGGCTTTGAGAGCCTTTAGTTCAGTCTCGGATAAGGGGAATATTCGTCCAAAAGGGATCTCAGAGCCGGGTAACAGTTCAATGGGGCAGTCAAATGGTCTGTGTGGTGGTAGACGGTCAGCCTTCTTCTTATCAAAGACATCCTTAAACTCGGAGTAGACCTGAGGAATGTGCTGAAGGTGATTAGTGGTGGGGGCCACGGTCATACAAGGAGCTGGAATGGAAACAAAACAATGCTGCATACAGTAGGCGGATGTAAAGGACACTTCCTTCTTGTTCCAACTGATCTGGGGATCGTGAGCCTGCAACCAAGGAAGTCCCAGGATGATAGGGAACATGGGAGATGATATTAGATCAAAGCGTAGGAGTTCTCTATGGCCTGAGTCTGTAATAGTAAGCAAGGGTAGTGTCTCCTGTGTTACTGGACCTGAGAGTGGCAGAGATCCATCAGCTAAATGGACTAGAAGGTGTGTTGCTTTATTCTGGCTTGGAATGCGTAGTTGCTGTGCAAGGGAGATGTCCAAAAAGCAACTACATGCCCCTGAGTCAATCACGGCTGGGAGTGGGATCTTCTCTTCTGCCAGCTGTAGGGAAACAGAGAGAGTCACATAAGTTTGAGCAGGACCAACACTCTGGTAGTTCATTATACACCGTGGGGGCAACTTACGGGGTCTCACAGGACAGCTGTGAATGAAATGTCCAAGCCCCCCACAGTATAAACACAGATTGGCTTGGCGTCTTCGTTGTCGCTCTTCTGGGGTGAGACGAGGACGGACCAAACCTAGCTGCATGGGCTCCCCTTCCGAAGCTGAGGGACCTGAAGGAACCGGGATGGGCGGATACGGGACAGTGGCCTTAGGAAGCATCCAACTAGGCCGAGGGGCCTGGAGGCGTTCGGAGCGCCGCTCGCGCATCCGTCTGTCCAGTTTTGCGCCAACTGGATTAATTCCTCCAGGGAGGCAGGAGTCTCTACTCGGGCCAACTCGTCCTTTAGGTTCTCGGAGAGCCCTAACCTGTATTGATAACGCAGGGCCGCCTCGTTCCAGCCGGTGTCAGCTGACCACTTGCGAAACTCAACTGTGTAATCCTCCACCGGTCTTCTCCCCTGTGAGAGAGCATGCAGGGTAGCCTCAGCCGTGGCAGTACGCTGAGGGTCATCATATAATTGTCCCATGGCCTCAAAGAAGGTGTCCATGGAGTTTAACAAGGGGCTTCTCTGTTCCATAAGGCTATGGGCCCAGGCCTGGGGTTCCTCAGCCAAAAGAGAGATAATAAACCCGAACTTGATGATCTCCGAAGAAAAGGTCCTGGGTTGCAAAGCTAAGTACAAGGAACATGCATTTTTAAAAGCTCGGAATTTCTTTCGGTCACCTGAAAATCGCTCAGGCGTGGGTACTCGTGGTTCGGGTACTGTCATCATCATACCAGGTGGAGGCTGGACATGAGGTGTGGAGGCACCGCTGACTAAGGCCTGCGTAGGATTTGTGGGTGCCGGAGCTGTGGCTAGTCGCTGAAGCCTGCTGTCGATCTGTGCGTAGCCATCCTGTAGTTTCTGTACTGCTTCTGTGAGTGCAGAGACTTGCTGGCACAGGACTTCTAATGGAGAACCCGCTCTGTTGGCCTCTGTCATGGCTGGTTTGTACTATCATATAAATGTACTCACCGAGGCCAAGATGCCGAGAGCGGTCGCTGTTGCGACTCGGCGCAGACCACCCCTGAAGGTGGCACAGAGGGTGGTTGCACCAAGAGGCACAAGCTACCAGTAGGACAGTCACTTGCTAGAAGATCAGCAGGTAGCTTGAGCAGAGCTGAAGGTGATGTCCCGTGGGAAGGTCCAAAAGCAAAGGTAACAAGTCCGTAAAGCAAAGAGAGAATCCAGGAGACAGGCCAGGGGTCAAACACAGTCCAGACAACAAGTACCAGGAACGCTGAGACAGAAGGATAATCCAAGACAAGCCAGGGGTCGGGTCAGGAGAAGATCAGCGAGGTCGATGAGGCAATCCGGGTCAAAAACTAGTAATAGAGATCACAGGAACAGACGTGGGAAACACAGGAAGCTGAAGACAAACCAGCAGTGTGTTTGGATGACCTCACTTCCTTTATAGGTCAGTGAGGGGTCACACCCTGTGTGTGTGTGCTTGTGTGCTTTCGTTTATTCCTATTGCACACAGCTGTGCGCCAGAGCGCTTTACCTGTGCGCATCCTATGACAGCAGGGCATTTTGGTAGGGCTAAATACAGCACTCCCAACCCGCCGCAAAGATGCTGCTTGCAGGACTTTTTGGAACGTCCCACAAGCGCACCACCTCAGTGTGAAAAGACACGCTGGAATGAATGGGAGGTGGTTTTCAGGAGCATAGCATAGGCTATTTCCAGCCATAAAGCTCCTGAAAACCACCTCAGTGTGAAAGGGGTCTAAGAGGCATTCTTCTTCACACTGAACATCAACGAAAGGAAACATTTTTTTGTTCTACTGGCCACCAGGAAAGTGGTCATTAAAAACAAAGATCATTATGGTAGAAAACAATATATGCTGTAGCTCACATGTGCCACATGTTAATAGATGTTCAATTTTGCTTTTGTTATTTTCTGTTTGGCAAATGTGCCTCCTCAAATGTTGCTACAGGACCTGTGGTTGCTAGTTATGTCCTTGACAACAACATTTCAGTTGACCAAGTGACCACAGTATTAAAATACAGACACCTTGCATGATGCTTGCAATCAGTGGTGTTACCCCTATAACTGATCTCTGAGATCTTGTGGTCTTGACTTCTTCCCCCAAAAAAATGTTTATAAATTTACAAAGTCTAAAATAATATTGAAACCTATTTTTCCCATGAACTCACCAACATAAACAATAAAAATGAATGTTCTTTGATTCTTTGTCTGTTTCCAAAGACCCACAAGCACAGAATTGTTTTTTCATAGTTTTTCAAGCATGTCCATCCTTGTGTATTGGGTAATTATATTACATCCAAAAAAAAATTCAATCTTACTTTTTGGCAAAAAAGAAAGGAAAATATAAAATTTGGGCCTTCGAAAAATAAAACTCTTAGTAAACAACAGTGCAGCACTGGAATCTTGGTACATTGAGCAATCTTTAGAATATATCCATATTCTGAATATAAACCCTTAAACATATATTGTCAGTACCTAAATTGAAAATGGTAATATTTTAAATTTTTTTTCTAAGAATACCAGCACAAATGAATTTACAAATTCTCTCTCTATGACTTTCCTTTCTGCTCAACATAAACCACCCCGAAGCTACTTTCCAAACCACTGTAGAATTTGGCAGCCCAAATATCCTCCCGGTGTTACATAATGCTTTCAGGGAAATAAAAATACTCCTACTGAAAGGAGTGGAACGGCCAATAATAATATTTGGTGGCATGAGTCCATTCATTAAGTGATCAAATTTTTATAAGATGAATAATGCCAGTTTATAGTGGAAGGTACAAAACATTGTTCTGGTAAGAAGGTATTTGGTAAACAATACAGAATTATGACTTTTTAGTTCTTAGATATTATTTTTTGCTCTTTAATATATACTGTACATGGGACTTTGTTATATAGATGGAAATGCATAAATATGATGCTTTTGTGTTGAGTCCAGTGCAGATCCCAAATAATTTAATTTTAAATAAAATATATCTGACTGTGCAAATTACTGGCAAATCCTAAAGTCAAGTCGTGAATACAAAAATATGAGTATTCACTAATGCGGACAGGTTCTGCTGTTGCACATTAAAACCCACTAACCACAAGAGAAGCAAATGGTGGGGAAAACCCACTTTGTGTCCAGAGTCTGGCTCTTGAGAAAATGTTAGCAGTCTGTTAAGATCATTTCTTATATGTCTAACCAATAAACAAGATGTGAAGGTATTAAGGAGCTAATCTATACAAATCATTACTTCTCAAAAAGATTAATAGAAGGTTTGAAATTGAAGCCCAACTCCACTTTATCGCCTGATCCAGCAACCACTTTGCTCTAATGCACTATCCTCCTCCTGTTCATGTGCCATTTCTACTAATCTGATGATAGATCTTACTAGTCAGGAGAGAATAGGCTGTTGCACCCAAAAAACAGACAGTGTCCTGTCTGTACCGAGTCTGCAAGGGGACTGCTGCATTTGAGTTAAGGAGAGACACAGTGGCAGAGAGCGACCAAACTTCAGCTTGGATTGCCTTGGTACATGCCCCCCCCCCCCCCCCCAAAAAAAACAAATGTTTTCAAAAGTGGGGGGGGGGGGTAGGAGGCAACTTATAATTTTGGGTGAAGCCCTGCTTTAAGTATACAGCCATGTAAAGGTTCTGGAAAACAGTTTTGAAACTCAAGTTTCTAAGAACAATGACTGCAGATTTGGCTGTATAGCAGTAGAAACTGCATTAGGCTCTGGAATGCCAGCATGGTGTATGGTGCAGTGGGTCTCATGTGCAAACCCATGTTCCTTTGCCATGCTACAGAGGCTTTTGTATGTTGTCAGTAAACACAAATGTCAGAGACATTTGTAACTCAATCGAAATATCTTGAAACTCCTAATTGCTCCAAACCTATAAGGTTGCTTTGTAGTACATTGTTGCACTGGTTTTTTGGTGTTAAAGTTGCCTGCAAAGTTTTAAAAGCTGTCATGTGCCATGGCATGTGCCATATTTGATTACTAGCAAAGGTTAAAAGGGGTTGCCGATCAAAAAACCTTTGTGGGTGGTGGCATAATTTGCCATATTTAAAAAATGCACATAAATCTGTTTATTTAACTTTGTACAGTTTTCTTGTTGAAACTTTAGACAATATTATTTTCAATGAAGTCAGATACCCTGAACCTTCACTTAGTCTACAGAATTCTTTCTGGAAAATCCTCTGTTCTATATTTAGAGAAGGGGTTTGAAGGCGCCCAGTACATAACTGTTCCCAGACTTAATTTAAGGAAACTACTAATGACATGAATGTGAAAGGTCTAGACCAAACAGTAGATGCAAAATCTGCAAACTACTACTGCTTCCTAGATTTTCAATAACAGGGCTTTAAATGTCAAAAGCAAACTGGTGTTAGAAATTTCAAAATGTAGAAAAAAAAAAAGCAGGTCAATGATGACTTTGATTTAAAACTTATGCTATGTAACTATATTTTCCAAACTTGCCCTTAACATACGTATTTTCAATATTTTTTTAATGAAGCATCACCTTTTTGATGTAACAAGGAAGAAGATGTGTTCCACTTCTTATACTTTGGTATTATTTCACACAATTTTAGAAAACTATATTGAAACCATAAGGACGCTGTTGATGCTTTGCATTGTGGTGACGCTTATTCTACCACATGTTACTTCAACATCTATTAACATGCAACAGTTTGTGCAGGGAGTTCATTCATTTTAAACACACAATTACAGTAGGGCAATGCACATGCCATGAGTTGAGGTGCTGTGTGTTACAAAAAAGAGTCATTTAAGATTTATGGATGTTTAAGTTCCTAAAGAATGGCCTGTCTTAATGCAATGTATAACAATAGAAACCCAGAGATCTGAAAGGAGCATTTAATATGTAAAATGATTAGGTATGTTTCCTAAACCTTGCTTACATTTTAGACCCAGGAGAAATAACTCAGACTGTCATAAGGAAAAAAAACAATACTGCTAGAAATAACAGTGAACATTTCCAAAATTAGCTCTATCCTTAAGCAAAAGGATAAGTAAAACAATTTGCCGTATAATTTTATTACAAAGTTTATCTGCATCTGTCGATTATACCTAGAGGTAAGGAGCTGATCCTAGTTTGTATAACTTTAGGATTTAGGTGGATCCCTGGGATTTGCATTCAGAACAAATCACAAAATATCGGCTATTGGAATGGATAACTATAAATGGGTGGGCTCAAAGCAGGAATATTGTCAGTGTTTCTTGATACTGTGCTATAATGTGTTTTACTGTGCATTGCAGTGGTGAGCTACATATACCGTAATCTTCCATATCACGTACATCTTTAAGGCATTCCCTAAACCTGTAATTTAAAGTATTTGTGTATTTTCAATGTTACCCTCAAAGCCACATGAAAATTCCCCACCATATACAGTATTTTTTTTCTTTTAATTTGGAATTGGTATCTGTTGCCCAGGCAGAGCATGACTTCTGATTTAAGCCTGCTGATTAGTCCCACCAATGGCCCAAATTCAATCAACGCAGACACAAATTTGAGCAAGGTTCATAAAACACCCCTACAAACACGAAAGCAACTTTGCTGGGACTTCTGCTTTATTTGAGAAAAAACTATTGCGTGAAAATAAAAAACACAGAGGGGGAATTATTAAAATTCTCTGAGACATTTTCTGTCTTAAATATTTCCTTTATCCATAGCAACCACACAGCTCAGAAAATGGCAATTTAAAAGCTGCTTAATTGCTCCAGTTGAGACCAAAAGTCTGGTTTGACACTTGCCTCAAGTTGGCCATAGATGGATCGAAATTCAGTTGGTTCAGCAGAGACGTGCCGATTTTGATTTCCATCGATGGTTGTTCCCATCAGAGAGATGTCAATCTAACGGTCAACTTCTCATGAACAGGAATATTTGGCTTTTCTTTATTCGATTGGAGTTCCAGCCAATCGCAGCAATGCTGATCAGTATATTCGAACAACATAGGAGTCCCACTGTCAGAATACAATAGCCCAGCAAAGCGGATTTCCCCATCCACTTCAAATGTGTGGACGATTTGATGAGATCTATTGTGAGTAGAGATGTAAAATTTCCGGAAATTTTGAAGCTCGGAAAAAAAACATTTTTTTCAGTTTTTTGGGGGGGAAAACAGAAATTTCCGGAACATGTTGAGAGCATGTGGCCTGATACGGTTCAGGAGGGGGGCACTCTCTCACCCCCCCTCCTTTCTTGCAGCTTGCCAGGTTGCGTGCTCGGATAAGGGTCTGGTATGGCTTTTTTGGGGGAAAGGAACCCCACGCCATTTTTTGTTTTCATTTTGGCGCGGAGTTCCCCTTAATATCCATACCAGACCTGTAGGGCCTGGTAATGGAATTTTGGGGGACCCCCACGCATGTTTTTTTTTTCAATGAATTTCAATTACTTTTATGTGTATTGTCGGGACCGACAATTCATTAATAGCCGACACTAGCACTAGTACTTTTAAATGACTTTTTTTTTCCTTTAGAAATGTCATTTTGCTCTGGGACTGTTACAAACACGGGAAACATGCGCTACTTTACAGGCATACTATAGACACCCTCCCAGGTCGAAATTTAAAGGAATATTTTATTTTACTTTTATTGTTTCACTTTAAGCATTATTAAAATCACTGCTCCTGAAAAAACTGTTGTTTTTAAAACTTTTGTTTGCATTGATACATGTCCCCTGGGGCAAGGACCCAGGTCCCCAAACCCTTTTTATGACAATAACTTGCATATTAACCTTTTAAATTAGCACTTTAGCCTCCTCCCATAGAGTTTTAAAGGGTGTTCCGCGGCTTTTCAAATTTGCCGCGAACACCCTAAATTGTTCGCTGTTCGGCGAACAGGCAAACAGCCAATGTTTGAGTCAAACTCATGTTTGACTCGAACAGATAGCCCATCTCTAGTCACGAGTACGGTATTTATAAATTGAAATCATATCCCCTCTCAAGCGTCTCTTTTCCAGAGAGAATAAGTTCAGTGCTTGCAACCTTTCCTCAAAACTAATATCCTCCAGACCCTTTATTAGCTTTTTTGCGCTTCTTTGTACTCGCTTCATTTCCAGTACATCCATCCTGAGGACTGGTGCCCAGAACTGGACATCATACTCCAGGTGCGGCCATACCACCTGGAGCGGGAGGATTATCGTTTTATCTCTTTTATTAGTTTAATATTGTTTTTTTGTTTAATATTGTTTTATTTTTGCAAAAGAAGTACAATAATGCTATACTGGTACATAGGGGAGCTGGAATTTAGAAAAAGGTGAACAAAGGTGAGCTTAGCCTTTATGGCTATTTGATCCATAAACCAGGGTATATTGTAATGCTATTTCATGGCCAATAGTGAGATGTGTGGTTTATTTTTCCCGGTAGTTTACTAATCCTGATGTATAACAGCCTCCCTGTAGAAGTGTATGTTGAAGGTTTAGTTATCAAAGTTTTAAAGATTTACTATACCCACAACAGTAAAATCAGTCTGTATATGGAGTAAGGCATTCTTGTTATACTCAGTGTCTAACCTAAGGGGTTAATCGTCTGCATTGTTTAAAAAGGCTGTTTGACCCTGTCTTTTCTGATCCTCCCCTTCCTTTACAGTCCCCAAGTCATCTGCTGACAGCACAGAGTCCTAGGAAGCACTCTGTACATGCTCAGTTTGGTGTGCATTGCTAAAAAGTTTTTGTTTTTTGGGGAAGGGTGCATGTAATCAGCATCGGGCCAATCAGCACTCTCCAGACAGGGGGTCTCGGGTCATGCAGCCTCATAGGACAGTCAGTGAAAAATGAAAACTCCTTCTACAAGCTTTAACCAGTGCTCAGCTGGGCACGGGTCATAATGGACTTATATATATGATCTCTGGTATAGGTCATGCCTTTGATCCATCAATTTTTATGGTATTAACTTACATACCATCAGAAGAGCACACAAGGAGGGCTTCTAATCCTGCCAAGTTGGTTTGTAATACCAGTTAGTTTTACATAGGGATCTAGATATTATGATGCATATTTATGAGTCCATGTTTCCCTCCCAGCTCCTCTTTTTGAAACGCTCCCATGCTCGCCCCCAGGGGGTCCAATGATGTGATTTTCTATATGGCTACAGAGTTGTATCCTTGATCGCTGTGAGCATCCTTGATTGGTCAGTATTATTTAACAAACTTGTATTGAATATTGGTACTGTATGTTTTTATGTATGTATTACAAATTTTGGAGAAAATTGCTAAGAAAGAGAAGCTCAATCCTTTGGATACCTTGCTTTTTGATATGTACACTGTTTATGGAACTTTGTGTTGCTTACCTTACCCTTTGGGCTACAGGGAGTTTGTACTTTAGAGGGAATTAGAATGATTGCAAAGCCAAACTGGAAGCTCTTTTATCATTATCACTGTTTTTATGATTCTTTTTTTTATATATAACTGTGTAGTAGATCCTTGAAGCACCACACAAAATCCTCTTGCCTAAATATTCTTCTTGTCTATTATTACCCCTGTGCTGAGGTGCTTTGTAAATGTACCCACCTACTTCCTCTTTTACAATTACCCAAATTGACAATCTCAAACAAACACACTAAAAAGCTAGCCTGAAAAAAAAACTAAATAACAATTCACATTGCACACATTTGAAAATGTATGTGGAAGCTGCAGTGCTTTGCCAAAGATCCTTTGTATACTGCATACTGTACAACTCAAAATTTGAGAAACTGACAATCTACATGCACCACACTACCTTGTACATATTAATTATGAATACAATGAAAGTAACCATGGCAAAAGTCTAGTACCAGCCTAGCGAGGATACAAATTCTGGAGCTAAGAAGCACATTTCAGAGTAAAGGAGATTTACAGCAATTGGACACCACAAAGAATGCAACTACTGTGACACCCTGCGCATATAAGCAAACTTTTTTTTATAATGCCAAGTCTAAAGACCTTCCATCACAACAATGTTATCTTTAGAACGAACCCTCTTACATCAATGTACTTTATCTTGACTCAAATACAATGACTCTATATTACAAGAAGTTACATAAAGCATTATTGTACTTTTGTACAATTATCTTACTTTATACAAGCTCACACCACCCAAGGTCTTAACTTACCTGCCCACATTCCTGGCAGATCCATACTGTGTGACCCATGGTTAGCTTAGCAGCCACCCCTGCCAGTCCCAAAGTCTTCTGCAAATTCATGGACAAATTCTACACATATGATTAGTAAAATACTATTTTATTATAATACAGCATCTTGTGAAAAGAATATTCTTAGTAAGGCAAATAAACCTTTTTGTTGGGAAGGTAGGAAGGATGAAAGGTCTTGCTTAGCAAAGCAAGTTTATTTTCAAGCATAATGTTCTTATATAAAAGAAAAAAATAAATAAAGAGCTTTTTTTTAAAAAAAACTAATCTTACTTACTCATTTTTATATATCTAAAGTGACAAGGCATTTTCAGGTTTAATATTCTATCGTTATGACTAGGGATGAGCCGAACACCCCCCGGTTCGGTTCGCACCAGAACTTTCGAACGGACCCCAAATTCATACGAACTTTAGAACCCCATTGAAGTCTATGGGACTCGAAAGTTCGAAATTAAAAGTGCTAATTTTAACGGCTAATATGCAAGATACTGTCCTAAAAAGGGTTTGGGGACCTGGCTCCTGCCCCAGGGGACATGGGTCAATGCCTAAAATGTTTTTAAAAATGTCAGTTTTGGCGGTAGCACTGATTTTAATGACGATTAAAGTGAAAAAAAAGGGAAATATTCCTTTAAATATGGTGCCTGGGGGTGTCTGTAGTATGCCTGTGAAGTGCCACGTGTTTCCCGTGTTTAGAACAGTCATTTAAAACTGCTTGCGGTTGTAATGTTATATCTGGTTCCTGCAATATGGTTGAAAATCATTGAGAAAAATGGCATGGGTAGCCCTCCCTACCCATTACCAGCAGGGTCTTCTACGCATATTAAGGGGAACCCCGTACCCATATTAAAAAAAGGAAATGTGTGTGGCCCCCAGGCCCTAAATACTTATAAAAGCAGTATACAGGTGGTGCAAACAAGACAGGGACTGTGTAGGTTTGTTGTGTTAAGTTGAATCTGTTTGTAATTTTCAACTGGTACATTTTTAAAGTGTAGCTCCAGTCAAAAAAAATATTTTTAAGCTTTTTGGAAAACATAGGGAAGGGTTATCACCCCTGTATAATATGTTTTGTCGTCCATCTTTTTTCATCTCACTTGCTGTTGTCTCCTTCCGTTTGCAAGTAGGAGATGTTTGTAAGTTGGATGTTTGAAAGTAGGGGAATGCCCTATATGCTCTGCAGAAATGGAGGAACAAGGTGTTGGTTTTGCCACAACATTGTAAGCCCTCAAAGTGACTCTTGCTGGGCGCTGGAGCACCCTGCAGTGAACGATTATATCAAGAATTGTAATTACATGCCATTGTTGAACAGTGGTAGAAAAATTTACCTTTGGTGGTTGTGGTGCTGGTGCCACAACACTAAGTCCTCACAGTTACTCTGAGTGGGCACAGGAACGGGCCCTCCTGTGAAATATTATATCAAGAATTGTAATTACATGTCCCTGTTAAACAGGGGCAGAAAAATTGGGCCTTAAGAGGAAGTAAACCCTAATGGGTTTACTTCCTCTTTCATTCCCTGCAAAGGCAAAGCATAATGGACTACTATGCATCGCATAGTAGCCCATTATGTGTCACTTACCTGACACAGGAGCCAGCGATGTCACCGCTGTCCCCTGTAGTCCGGCGCATCCATCTTTTCGGTGGGGTCTCGCAGCTCCGCCGCTGTCATTCGGCGGAGCCGCGATGACGTCACACGCGTGGCAGTTCCATTATTGGAAATGCCGCGCTCAATGCGCCTGCGCGCTGCTCTCTACGGCGCATGCGCCGAAGTCAGCGGAGCCTGTCTTCGGGCAAATATCTCCTAAACCGTATAGGTTTAGGAGATATTTCTTGGACCTACAGGTAAGCCTTAATCTAGGCTTACCTGTAGGTCAAAGTGGTTTGTAAGGGTCTACAACCACTTTAGGCACTGGTGCTGGTGCCACGACACTGCAACCTCTCCCATATACTCTAGTTTTATTGCAGGAATTAGCCCTGCTGCAAAGCATTGCATCAAAAATTGTAATTAAACGCCCCTGTTAAACAGGGGCAGAAAAATTGGGCCTTAGGCACTGGTGCTGGTGCCACCACACTGCAACCTCTCCCATATACTCTAGTTTTATTGCAGGAATTAGCCCTGCTGCAAAGCATTGCATCAAAAATTGTAACTAAACGCCCCTCTTAAACAGGGGCAGAAAAATTGGGCCTTAGGCACTGGTGCTGGTGCCACCACACTGCAACCTCTCCCATATACTCTAGTTTTATTGCAGGAATTAGCCCTGCTGCAAAGCATTGCATCAAAAATTGTAATTAAACGCCCCTGTTAAACAGGGGCAGAAAAATTGGGCTGATGGCATCACCCAGAACCAGAAATGTTCTTCCAACATATCAGCGGAGGAGGAAGAGGATAGACAATCAACATAACAGGACAGTCACTCAGCATCAGCATAGGCTTAGTCTTGAAGGGATGTGATATTTCAAAAAAAATTATTCGGTTACATCAGCTTCAGGTGCTTGGTAGCTGTGGGTGATCCAAGACTGATTCATCTTGATGAAGGTCAGTCGATCAACTGATTCGGTGGACAGGCGCACCCTGTGATCGGTAACAAAGCCACTAGCAGCACTGAAGGTGCGTTCCGAAAGAACGCTGGATGCAGGACAGGCCAGTAGCTCAATTGCATACTGTGCAAGCTCTGGCCAGTGATCCATCCTCAAGACCCAGTAAGCCAGAGGATTTTCGGTGGGAAAGGTGTCCAAGTCTGACCTTGCCCCTAGGTATTCCTGCACCATGTAAATCAGACGCTGGCGATGGTTGCTGGAACCGATCATACCTTGGGGCTGTGGACTAAAAAATTGTCTGAAATCATCAGTCAGACGGTTACCTTCTCCACTGCTCCTTCCGACCGATGCCTCAGCAATACATTGTCCAGGACCAGGAGTTTGTAACCTCCCAGTCTCTGGGAACGCGTTGCACAGACCTTTCTGCAAGGCCTCCCGGAGATGTCTCATCCTCTGCTCCCTCTGCGATGGCAAGATAAGGTCAGCAACCTTACCCTTGTACCGTGGATCAAGGAGAGTGGCCAGCCAGTAATGGTCCCTCTCCTTGATCCGAAGAATACGAGGATCTTTCCGCAGGCTTTGCAGGATCAGGGAGGCCATGCAGCGTAGGTTAGCTGAGGCATTCGGTCCGGAACCCTCTGGGTCACTAAGGACAACATGATCCGCAGCTACCTCCTCCCAGCCACGTACAAGTCCACGTGTTTCTTGGGACTGTAAATCATCCCTACAAGACTGCTGCTGCTGCTGATGCTGAGTGCCAGCCTCCACCTCCATGCTGACACAATCATCCTCCTCCTCCTCTTCCTCCTCCTCATCCTCTTCCTGTGTGATGGGTGGCACAGCAGGAAAACTGTCTGGATAAAGGGGGCCTTGAGAGGTAAGGAAGTCCTCCTCTTCCTGCCTCTGTTCTACCTCAAGTGCCCTGTCCATTATTCCACGCAGCGTATGCTCCAAGAGGTGGGCAAGAGGTACAGTGTCACTGATGCATGCACTGTCACTGCTCACCATCCTTGTGGCCTCCTCAAACGGTGACAGGACAGTGCATGCATCCCTGATCATGCCCCACTGGCGTGGTGAGAAAAAACCGAGCTCCCCTGACCCTGTCCTGGTGCCGTAGTAGCACAGATACTCATTGATGGCCCTCTGCTGCATGTGCAACCGCTGCAGCATGGCCAACATTGAGTTCCACCTGGTGGGCATGTCACATATAAGGCGGTTCTTGGGCAGGTTCAACTCCTTTTAGAGCTCAGCCAGCCGAGCACAGGCATTAAATGATCGGCGGAAATGCACACAGACTTTCCTGGCCTGCTTCAGGACATCCTGTAAGCCCGGGTACCTGCCCAAGAACCGCTGCACCACCAGGTTAAGGACGTGAGCTACACAGGGCACATGGGTCAGTTGTCCCTGTCGGAGGGCGGAGAGGAGGTTGGTGCCATTGTCGCAAACCACCATTCCTGGCTTAAGCTGGCGTGACGTCAACCACCTCTCGGCCTGCCCCTGCAGAGCTGACAAAACATCCGCCCCAGTGTGGCTCCTGTCCCCCAAACAAACCAGCGCAAGCACGGCATGGCATCGTTTTGCCTGCGTACTTGCGTAGCCCCTGGAACGCCTACGGAGCACCGCTGGTTCTGAGGACAGAGCACTGGAAGAGGCCATGGAGGAAGAAGAAGAGGAGGGGGTGGAGGAGAGAGGTGTGTCACAACCAATAGTAGCATTTTGGAGGCGTGGTGGCGGAACAACCTCCAACACTACTGCACCTTGTCCTGCATCCTTCCCAGCTGCCAGAAGAGTGACCCAATGGGCCGTGAAAGACAGATAACGTCCAAGTCCATGCCTGCTAGACCATGAGTCAGCGGTAATATGCACCTTACCGCTGACCGCCCTGTCCAGCGAGGCAAGGACATTGCCTTCTACATGCCGGTAGAGAGTCGGAATCGCCTTCCATAAGAAAAAGTGGCGTTTGGGGACCTGCCACTGAGGAACCGCACATTGTACATACTCATGGAAGGGGGCCGAGTCTACCAACTGAAAAGGCAGCAGTTGAAGTGCTAGCAATTTAGCCAAGCTAGCATTCAACCGCTGGGCATGTGGATGACTGGGAGTGAACTTCTTTCACCGGTCCAGCAGCTGGGGCAGGGACATTTGCCTGCTATAATCGGATGTGGGTGTACTGCTAGCAGAGTGCCCGGAAGCACTTGGCTGTGACACACCTAATTCTACACCTTCATTCATCTCAGAGCAGGTTTCAGAGAGGACTGAAGGTCTAGTGGGGTTGGAGATCCCAGCTGAGGAGGAACAAGGAGAGGTCCGCTTTGTTCTTTGGTGTGGGTCTTTGAGGTACGCTTGCCAACAAGCTGCATGGCAGGTCAACATATGTCTGGTCAAGCATGTGGTGCCCAAGCGGCTGATGTTTTGGCCACGCGAGATACGCTTGAGACATATGTTGCAAATAGCAGCAGTGCGATCTGATGCATTCGTCTCAAAAAAGGCCCACACCAAATAACTTTTAGAATAACGCGCAGAGGCAGCGCCCTGCACAGGCGGAGATCTGCAGTGTGATTCAGTTGGTGTGCTGCCCCTAAGCTGGCCCCCGGAGGGCATCCTGCCTCGTTGGACATGTGCCTCCTCCTCCTCCTCCTCTCTCCTACCAGGCACCCACGTGGAGTCAGTGCCCTCATCACCCCCCCCCCCCCTCTTCATCGCTGTAGCAAACCTGGCAGTATGCTGCAGCTTGTGGAACATGACTGCCAGATTGCTGTCCTTCTTGAGCATCCCCTCTCTCTGCATTCACGCTACTGCCTTCCTCTAGCTGAGTGTCATCATCTGAGCCTACAAAACACTGGGCATCCTCCTGGAGCATGTACCCAACACTGTGCTCAAAGAGTTCAGGAGACTCCTCAGGAGGGAGTCACTGATGAGGACATTGAGACGAGGGAAGACGATGCGTTGGCAGCTGCTTTGCTAGTACCCTGAGACTAGGTGAGAGAGGATAAGGAGGAGGAAGAGGGCTTGGTCATCCACTCTACCAAGTCGTTGGTATGTTGCGGTTCAACATGTCCAGCTGCCGAAAAGAAGGACAAGCGTGTCCCATGGCCACGTGCTGATGACAATGCACAGCGTCCACGACCAGCATTGTTGTCTCTAGATACAGAGCCTGCTTGCCCTCTTTTATCGGCTCGCGCCTGTCTGCCTCTCCTTGCTGGCCTTCCAAACATGGTAATGGCCTGAAGGGAGTTGGGTAAAACAGCAGTTGGGTAGTGTATATTGTGCTGGAAGCACACAACACCCACTAACTCCTGCAGATGCCTTTATTATAGAACACCAGAGATAAAGGGGCATACTGTACTGGAGGCACACAACACCCACTAAGCCCTGCAGATGGCTCTATTAGAGAACAGCAATAAAGGGTAGATACAGGTGTATATTGTGCTGGAGGCACACAACACCCACTAACTCCTGCAGATGCCTTTATTATAGAACACCAGAGATAAAGGGGTATACTGTACTGGAGGCACACAACACCCACTAAGCCCTGCAGATGGCTCTATTAGAGAACAGCAATAAAGGGTAGATACAGGTGTATATTGTGCTGGAGGCACAAAACACCCACAAACTCCTGCAGATGCCTTTATTATAGAACACCAGAGATAAAGGGGTATATACAGATGAATACTGTGCTGTGCTGGAGACACACACAACTTCCAATAACTTCTGCAGATGGCAGATGGCTCAAATAGAGAAGAGCTATGTAGGTGGATATAGCAGTGTGTACTGGGTACAGAGCATGCAGACAGCACGCACAAGCTCCTAACACTACTGACTGCAAGCTCTATTATAAAAGATAGATCACTAGCTATATAGGTGAGGTGAATATAGCGGTGTATACTGCGGTCAGGGCACGCAGACAACAACCACTACAGAAGAGCAAGATCGAAAATCGGCCGATAACGATCGGTGTATACTGTGTTGAAGGTACACAGAACACCCACTAACTGCTTCAGACGCCAACACACTACACAAGGCCGCTGCGCTGGCTGCCTTATATAGTGTGGGGCATGTACTACACAGCCTGAGCTATGATTGGCCACAGGCATCCTCGCTTCTGGCGCTGTGATTGGCCAAGCATGAGCCAGCACTGCGATGACGCAGTGCATTGTGGGCCTTGAGCGCCACACGAATTTGGCGCGAACGGCCCGATGTTCGAGTCGAACGTATGTTCGACTCGAACACGAAGCTCATCCCTAGTTATGACATAGCAGAGCAAAAGTACCTGAATCCTCATAGAATACATTAACCTACCCTCAAAAATTGCACTCGCCTGCTCGCATTTTGCGAGTGCATTTTGAGGGCTGGCAAGGAGGGGTTGCCTGGAGCGGGGGGGGGGATTGAGCGCGAGCATTGCCAGCAGCCTGGGAGGAAAGGGAGTCCTTCTCCCAGCAATCACAGATGGGAGAAAGAGAGAGAGAGTGGCCTGGATGTTCAGAGCGCAGCACAGAGAACACATCGATATTAACTTTCATTTCACATTGCCCTGTTGATAGACAGATCACACGTCCAATCCCGGGACCGGTGATCTGTCAATCAAAGTTCCCCGGCCAGGGGGTGGGGCTGTATATGACGTTGAGCAGCGGGAACACAGAAATTTAAATGAAAGCTGTTATCGCTGTGTTCTCTGTGCTCTGAACATCCGGGCCTCTCTCCTGTTCCTCTCCTCCCCTGCACAGGTAGGGTGGATGGTGGGCACAGGGTGGATGGTGGGCACAGGTTGCATGGTGCATGGTGGACACCTTCTGCATGGTGGACAAAGGGGGGGACACAGGCTGCATGGTGGACACAGGCTGCATGGTGGACACAAGCTGCAATGGTGCATGGTGGACACAGGCTGCATAGTGGACACAGGCTGCAATGGTGGACACAGGCTGCAATGGTGCATGGTGGACACAGGCTGCATGGTGGATGGTGGACATAGGCTGCATGGTGGACACAGGATGCAATGGTGCATGGTGGACAAAGGCTGCATGGTGGACACAGGCTGCATGGTGGATGGTGGACACAGGCTGCATGGTGGACACAGGCTGCATGGTGGATGGTGGACACATGCTGCATGGTGGACACAGGCTACATAGTGGATGGTGGACATAGGCTGCATGGTGGATGGTGGACATAGGCTGCATGGTGGACATAGGCTGCATGGTGGACACGAGCTGCATGGTGGATGGTGGACACAGGCTGCGTGGTGGACACAGGCTGCATTGTTGATTGTGGACACAGGCTGCATGGTAGACACAGGCTGCATGGTGGATGGTGGACACAGGCTGCATGGTGGACACAGGTTGCATGGTGGGCACAAGCTGCATGGTGGACACAAGCCACATGGTGGGCACAGGCTGCATGGTGGATGGTGGACACAGGCTGCATGGTGGATGGTGGGCACAGGCTGCATTGGTGGTCACAGGCAGCTTGCATTGGTGGGCACAGGCAGGCTGCATTGGTGGGCACAGGCAGGCTGCATTGGTGGACACAGGCAGCTTGCATTGGTGGGCACGGATAAAGTTGTTGTTAATATTTAATTTTATAACTTAATGCTGCATAAAACATTTAAGTATCATTTAATGAGATAATTTATGAGGGCGTGTTTAAGGGGATGGGGTGTGTTGTGTGGCAGGGTTGGGTGGGTCAACTGGTGGTGAGTAACCCTTGAGGCCTGGCTAGTAGCTCAGGACTTGTAATTTTGAGCCCTGCATTAACCATGCATATTTGGGGTTTAAACAAAGTGATTTTTATAGGCTATAGTGCCTTGCAAAAGTATCCACCCCCTTGGCTTTTTACCTATTCTGTTACATTACGGTCTTTAGTTCATTGTTTTTTTTTAATCTGAATTATATGTGATGGATCAGAACACAATAGTCTAAATTGGTGAAGTAAAATTAGAAAAATATATGTATTTTAAACTATTTTTCAGGAAAAAAAACTGATAATTGGTATGTGTGTATGTATTCACCTCCTTTGTTATGAAGCCCATAAAAAGTTCTGGTGCAAATAATTAACTTCAGAAGTCACATAATTTGTGAAATTATGTCCACCTGTGTGTAATCTAAGTGTCACATGATCTGTCAATACATATACACACCTTTTTGAAAGACCCCAGAGGCTGCAACACCTAAGCAAGAGGCACCGCTAACCAAACACTGCCATGAAGACCAAAGAACTCTCCAAACAAGTAAGGGACAATGTTGTTGAGAAGTACAAGTCAGGATTAGGTTATAAAAAAAAATATCCAAATCGTTGATGATGTCTAGGAGAACCAGCAAATCTATCATAACCAAATTAAAAGAACATGGCACAACAGCAAACATGCCAAGAGATGGGCGCACACCAAAACGCACGGATCTGGCAAGGAGGGCATTAATCAGAGAGGCAGCACAGAGACCTAAGGTAACCCTGGAGAAGCTGCAGAATTTCACAGCAGAGACTGGAGTATCTGTACATAGGACAACAATAAGCCATACGCTCCATAGAGTTGGACTTTATGGCTGAGTGGTCAGAAGAAAGCCATTACTTTCAGCAAAAAATAAAATGGCACATTTTGAGTTTGCGAAAATGCATGTGGGAGACTCCCAAAATGTATGGAGGAAGGTGCTCTGGTCTGATGAGAAAATGTAACATTTTGGCCATCAAAGAAAACGCTATGTCTGGCACAAACCCAACACATCACATCACTGAAAGAACACCAATCCCCACAGTGAAAGATGGTGGTGGCAGCATCATGCTGTGGGGATGTTTTCAGCAGTCAGGGCTGGGAAACTGGTCAGAGTTGAGGGAAAGATGGATGGTGCTAAATACAGGGATATTCTTGAGCAAAACCTGTACCACTCTGTGTGTGATTTGAAGCTAAGATGGACACCTTACAGCAGGACAATGACCCCAAACACACGGCTAAAGCAACACTTAAGTGGTTTAAGAGGAAACGTGTAAATGTGTTGGAATGGCCTAGTCAAAGCCCAGACCTCAATCCAATAGAAAATCTGTGGTCAGACTTAAAGAATGCTGTTCACTAGCGCAAACCATCAAACCTGAAGGAGCTGGAGCAGTTTGCAAGGAGTAATGGGCAAAAATCCCAGTGGTAAGATGTGGCAAGCTCATAGAGACTTATCCAAAGCGACTTGGAGCTGTGATAGCCGCAAAAAGGTGGCTCTACAAAGTATTGACTTTAGGGGGGAAAATAGTTATGCACATTGACTTTTTCTGTTATTTTGTCCTATTTGTTGTTTGCTTTACAATAAAAAAAAATCTTCAAAGTTGTGGGCATGTTCTGTAAATTAAATGATGCAAATCCTCAAACAATCCATGTTAATTCCAGGTTGTGAGGCAACAAAACACGAAAAATCCCAAGAGGGGTGAATACTTTTGCAAAGCACTGTATACCATACTGTATGCTGTTAAGCTAAACAGAGTAGCGGTAGATAGATATATAGTGGTACCCCCGTAAGGGCTGCTGAGTATTGTGTTCCGTCTCTCACAGTGCCCAGTCAGGCACACAGCTCTCATTCACCCTCAGGCAGAAAAACTTTTTTTGTTTTTTTATTGAGAGGTATTAAACTTGGATGGGGAAAGGAAGTATGGGATGCACACTTGATTGAAGAAAGTATATGGGAAAGAACTATATACACTTCCTGTATATACTCCTCTACACTTCAGCTCCAGCACATCACTTGCTTGTTCTTCCAGGACCAGCTAGCACTATATTTTAAGCCTGCCACTAGCTCAGCCAGGCCTTAGGAAATGCCCTTTGCAGGCAGGGACCATAGGCACCTCTGGTGTAGTAGAAAAATAGTGGTAGTCCTAGTGATAGCTGTCTGTGTGGCTTCCGCTCCCAGTACCACACCTCTTCAGGCCCTGTAAGCCCTCTTGGCTGCAGCTGCCTCTCTTCACTGCCCAACCACAGTCCACTTCACTGGCTCTGCACCCATCCCAGACTGCAATCTCCCAGTACTCTCAGACATGCCTTCCCAGTCCTTCCCAACTATGTATCACTCCCCAGCCATCTTGGCTGTGACCTGTTGTTCCTCCCTGGAGACTTTGTCTGGCAGTGCTCCCCTGCTCTCCTCTCCTTGCTCCTGTGCCACCTATCCAGGACACCTCCATGTGTTGTCAGAAGAGTTCTGTCCGCACCGAGCCCCAGGCCCCCCCCCCCCCCCCTAGACTGGGGAGCTCCCTCAGGGCCATGACACCCTAGCACTCCATCTCTAGCTTCCACCTGAACAATTCCTCCCTAGCTAGGCTGACCCTAAATATTTGAGGAGGCCTGCACCCTGCCAATCCAGTTTGGGAATTGGTCAGGGCTCCTCAAAATACCCCACCTCTACTCTCCTTCTTCCTCTCCAGAACATTCCAGCATGTTCTGGAAAGAAGTGGGAGGTCTCAGTGATGCTGCCTGTGAGTCACCAGCTCTGCCCTGACCCAGAACAAAAAGAAAAATCAGGCTTGGCTGCCAGCCAAGCCTGACAATTTACCTATCCTGTACAGAAATCATATTCACTATCTAGCAACCTAGAGGGTGTGATAGATAGATAGATAGATAGATAGATAGATAGATAGATAGATAGATAGATAGATAGATAGATAGATAGATATGTAGTGCCACTCTCATGGGGTCCACTGGAAGACGACTGTCCCAATTGCGACCACCAAAGGTTAATAGAATAAGCAAGGTGTTTCCCAATGATATCCTTTGGTGTAAAATAAAGGTGGAGTAAATGTGTCTGCATGCAGTGTCTCTGAATGATATATCAAGGTTGGGCTTCTGCCCACTCACCATTCCTGGAGATATAAAAGGTTCATGGATATAGGATGTCCCAGGACATGCTCTTAAAGGATCTTCAGTCAGATGAAGAATGCCAGACGATTCAGCAGTGTCTGCATGGGCTTAGGTGAAAGTGGCCCTAAATAGCTACACTGCTGATGAGAGGCCGGTGACTGAGGATCTGCTTCCAGGGATAAGTCCCACTCAATGAAAAGCCCTCTGTGCCATCCAGGCACCCACTCACACCAGCCAGAGGATCATAGCCTCTCGCTCCTGCAGCTGTAGATCCCATGTCCCAAGAGAGTGAACACCTTCCCAGGACAGTTCTATTTTTATCTGCTCACCCATAATTCTTTATCGCTCCAGCCAGCTGGAACTCGTAGTTTGTAGCAGCTTTAGATCCACTGAAACCCAGCTTTCCAGACTACATGCCCAACGATCCCCTTCTTTCAGTAGTGGTCTCTCTCTATGCAATCAGGAAATGATGTCATAATCCCCATGCTGGGCACTAGAGGGAACAAAGTTCAATGCAATATTCGCTAAGGAATGTCCCTTGATTACAAAAGTAATATAGCCAGCACTTGGCTACAGACAGAGAGATAGATACTGTGTATATATTATATTATATTATATTTTATATATATATATATATATATATATATATATATATATATATATATATATATATATATATATATACACACATACACACACACATACACTATAGCAGGATGGCCGATTATTGGAAGCTAACATCTTTATAGGTATATAGGGAGAGGGTGTTTTTTAGGCTAGAAGAATCCAATTTATCATGTATTTTATTATTTGGCTGCATGCCTTATACAATGGGGAAAAAAATAGTAGTCAACAAAAGTTTAATCTGTGAAGAATCATTATTTTTAGGAATGTGTCTATGTACAGACCAACATACTACCAGAAATGATGGGCAGACAGCTGGAATTTATATGCAAGTTGCATAAACGTGTGTGAAACTGCAGTTTATATGTAATCTAGGATTTGGGACACAGGAAGGCCTGAGGGACCGGCTGCTTGCTGTTTGTTATGGGGTGAAAAGGAAGCTACAAGTGACCCTCCTTTTTCTATTAACAGCAGGATGGAGTCAGTCTGGAGCCAAGAGACTGCAAACTGTTGCTGTGCTTTTTAAACATACATGGCTGGGTCAGGCCTTTATCCTTTCTCTAACAAAGCACCCTATGGTTTGTCTATAGAGAAAGTAGAGACTTTAATGCAGAAATCCATGACTGGTGTGTAACTGGGAAAACTGTCTCTGTCCAGGAAAAGAAATTAGGAATGGTTTAACTATTCCTCTGAGTACGTCCAGCAGTCATAATGAGGAAGTTTTCCGATTGTGAATGTTTTGTTGTTCCTACACAGAGTGATATTCTTTGCAAGAGCACAGCAGTTGCACCTATATGATATACGCCTGTAATTTAATTTATATCATCCAAAAGGGGTGTAATATGGGGGGGTGGTGTGTATGGAATATATCCAGTATATTTATAAATCACATATAAATTCATATACATCATATCCCATAGAAGACTGCAAATAGCATTTGATCCCAGTTATATCCCTATTTTATATGAGTCAAAAATATTTTTTAATAGTTGTTAAAGTGCACATAGTATCAAAAATGTAATGTGAAATGTGCTGTCCATACTGTACACTGTTAGTTTTTGGTCATTCACAAAAAAGTGAATGGATGAAAGTCTCCAATTGTATTTGACAGCGGCACATACTGTTGTCAAAATAAACTGATTGGTGGCAGCATGGGTTAGGCTGGGTATACACCTGGAGTGCTACCTCCATAGGAGCCGATGGCCTTGACCTCCCCAGGAGCCTCAACCTTTCTGACTCACCTGGTTGGGTGTAGGCCTGTATAGCACCACAATGCCCGCTGGGGCAGTGTCTAATGATGTCTAATATCCAACAATGATGTACTACCAAAGAGACAAATGCCAAATAAAATAGAATGGGGTAACTTAATGTATTGTAAATTAAGACAATGGAAAACCAGGTAAATGCAAAATAGAGTTTGCACAATTTCAACATTGACTGATATACAGAGTATCACTAGCAGAATATAAAGTAGTATTTGGATTGGACCTCCAGATCAGCATAAACTGTAACAATGCAACTCGAAGTACAGCAGTGATCAGTTGATAGATTTGAACTATTAATGAATTAAGCTATACTCCTGGCATGTACAAATGGTAGTAGCTATGCTAGGCCTAAACTACCCATACGTTACTTTGAATTCCCCGCCGTGCGCACGCCCGCCTGATGAAAGCTCAGTGACCGCGGTCGCAGGTCCTGCAGACTCGATCACCGTGGGGCTACCCACGATCGTGTCACGGAGCTCAAAAATGGATAGATGCTGATATAAACAGCATCTCTCCATTCTGCCTAGTAAGAGCATACTGATCGTCTGCTCCCCATCATCGGTGTGGTGTCACACGCAGCCACGCTTCCATACAGTTATAAACACGCCCCTATGAACACTTAACCCCTACACTGGCAGCTAGTGGTTAACCCCTTCTCTGTCAGTGACATTTTTACAGTAATCAATGCAATTTTATAGCATTGATCGCTGTATTAATGCCAATGGTCCCAAAAATGTGTCAAAATTGTTCGATGTGTCCGCCATAATGTCGCAGTCACAATAAAAATCGCTGATTGCTGCCATTACTAGTAAAAAAAAATTCTAAAATTAATAAAAATGGCATAAAAATATCTCCTATTTTGTAGACACTATAACTTTTGGAAAAACCAATCAATAAACGCTTATTGTGATTTTTTTTTATGAAAAATATGGAGAAGAATATATATCGTCCTAAACTGAGGGAAAAAAATTATTTTTATATGTTTTTGGGAGATATTTATTATAGCAAAAAGTAAAACAAAATATGCGTTTTTTTTCAATATCGTCTCTCTTTTCTTGTTTATAGCACAAAAAATAAAAACCAGAGAGGTGATCAAATACCACCAAAAGAAAGCTCTATTTATGGGGAAAAAAGGACAGCAATTTTGTTTGGGAGCCACGCCGCACGACCGCTTAATTGTCAGTTAAAGCGACGCAGTGCCGAATCGCAAAAAACGCTCTGGTCAGGAAGGGAGTAAATCCTTCCGGGGCTAAAGTGGTTAAGAAGACTAATGGGGTATAGCAATAATGAGAGGAGCCATCTCCAATATAGATCTTCACCCGGCTGCAGTTAGGGCCCTTAAAGTATGTTGGTCCACTTGGGGAAAGTCCCCTTTGAGAGCCTGCAGGCAGCAAATAGGCAGTGAGTTTCGGCTTGTTTCAGTATAATACTTGATCTGTGGGTTTCGGTATGGAGTCTTGCATGAAAAAATTATGTTGTATGCGGGTGACATGTTACTCTTTCTGGGGGATCCCAGCCACTCAGTGCCTGGGGTAATGTCCATAATAATGCAGTTTGGCAACTATTCTGGTTTGACCATAAACTGGTCTAAGTCAGCGCTGATGTTGCTGGATGAGGACCGGGACCTGGAACTTCCTGGCTCTTGTCCCATCCCCGTGGTTATCAGCTTCAAATATTTGGGTGTACAGATCTCTCCCAGGCAGAGAATTTAAATCCGGTACTATCTCGGTTTCGGGATAAGATTAATACATGGAACACTAAAAAAACAAAAATATCGCGCTTGGGGTAAACCTAAAAAGCTGCAACTAAAAACCATCTAATATCAAGATATGGATAAACTCAGAAAAAATTGTATATATAAAGTTGCGCTAAAATTACATGAAAAATAAAAGTGAGAAATCTAATGCAAATCATTAAAATTACAAATCAAAAAACATCCTGTGTAAAGTTCAATCAAGAAAGAAGGAGTCTTTTATAATCTGGGACTCTCTGTTTCCAAGAAAAACCAATGAATAGGGAAATCGATCCTTTTTACGAATTCAGTGTAATCTTCTTACAAATCCAGAGCTGAAAAAGGTTTGACTCTTACCGCAATGGGTGGACTCCAAATCAACGGAGTCGTTAGCGCGAGCAGACAGCCCTCTGCAGGGTTCTTTTGCGTGTAATCCGTTCCGGTGTGCTACTAGATGTATGGATAGATGCGGATCATTCGGAAGTAACCAGCCCAGATAGAAACGATTCCGTACATCCTACTTCCTCTCTCGATCACCGTAGAAAGTGGCTATCCGATCTCCCTGTACGTCTGGAGTTTTTATAGCTCCCCAGCGAATCGTCCGATTTCAAGGTTTTTCAATACGCAAACCTGTAGTAAAACACAAGATACTCGGGCCTCCCGGCCACGAGTAAAGGGAAGGGGAAAACAAAGAAGGACTCCGATCGTGAACGTACCGTTAAGCAGTCGGCAATTTTATTAAAAAAAATTCTAACATACAGCAGACCAAAGATATGACCGAATAGGTCCGATTCTAAAAGATTTTTTAATATACAGTAGACCAAAGGTATGACCGAATCGGTCCGATTCAAACGAGTAAAAATAAAAAATGTATGCATAAAAAAACGGTTAAAATAAGAACAAATATACACCCGTGCTAGGGAATATTCTAAGCGTGGTGGTATCAGCACAAACAGCCCACAATACATGGAACAACCTTAAAGTGTCAGGCCAACCTAATCAAAATGATTCTAATGCCCCAGTTGTTATACTTCTTTCACAACAGTTTTTTGGCGACTGCTGTGGAACACAAAGCCCCCTAGGATTAGGCTGGAGCAACTACAGCATTCTATGGAATAAGGGCAGGCAACTCCAGGGGGTGCAGGAATTCACGGATTTTAGCCCAATATGGGGTAATCGCTCATATGTGGAGCTGCTTAAGTTACAGCAGGGGCCCAGATGGCACGCTTATGGTGTGACTCTGCTATCCCACATATTTGATGAAGGTAAATTGCTATCCTTCCCTGAATTATGAGCCAAATTTAACCGGCCCGCTACCATGTGGTACTCGTACCTTCAGCTCCAGTATGCTGTTGTTGCGCAGGGGTATGCAGGAGGGTGGGCACTGTTGCTCACTCCGGTATTCCACATGCTGCACTCCAGCAGTGCACCTATGGGGATCATATCTCAATGCTACCAAATGCTACTCGCAAGACACTTGCGGGCATATCCCTGTAGGGCAGTGTCTACGCGGGAGAAGGGCCTTGGCCAACTTACGGGAGATCAGTGGGAAGAAGCTCTACAATCCATAACCACACGCTCTCTGAATGTGGCACAAAAAGTTTCCCAACTGTATATAATACTAAGAGTACACCACACCCCAACAAAACTACATAGGATGGGCAGACTGGCAGATCCTTTGTGTTGTCGCTGTCGGCAGCAAAACAGGGATCTCATCCATCGCCTGTTGTGCTGCCTAAAGCTCCATCGGTATTGGAACAAGGTGGTTGGTATGCTCAATGGGGTGTTTCAAACTAAGGTACCTACAGAACCTATATGCTGTATACTGGGGGTTCTGGAGCATGTGATCCCTGAGAAACTAATCAGGGTTGTGTTCTCTAGGGCACTGTTTTAGGCCAGGAAACTTATCTTAGTGGGCTGGAAATCTACCTCGCCACCCACTAGCACCTCCTGGATAACACATATGGAAAATACCCTTATTATGGAAAAATACATTTACCAGCACAGGGGATGTCTGGGCAGGTTCGAATGCGTATGGTCACGCTGGTTAGATACACCAGGTTTAAGCCCTAGAGAACTTATGATGTCTCCACTTTTATAGTGTCCCTAAGGGTGAAGATATATATATACCATGCATGCTGCAGGTTGTATCAGTGGGGAGATGGAGTGATGGAATGCGAGTGCTAGGAGTACTTTGATGTGTAGTAACGGTAAGGATAACATGCTTGTGTGTATGTTATTGGTTGGAGATTCCTTTATGTACTTGTACATTGGAAGTTGTTGTTTCTTGACATGTTCAATAAAAACCTTTTTGATTAAAAAAAAAAAAAGATAATAGGAGTGCTGGATTAAGTTTGATGTAAGAGGGTTCTGGTGCCTAAATATCCTGCCCTCAGCGGCTCTTGTGTGCAACAATACAAATACATGTGGGCACGTGGCCCTCCTCTCCCTGACTCCTGGGCTCAGCAGTCTGCTCTCACTGTGGAAGGGCCCCCTCAATTCCACTATGATGTAGCAAGAGTCCAGTAGTCCATAGCAGTGAGCCTGGGTATACTTGGGTCTCCTGGCCGCAATGAAGGAAGGTCTATGATGCAGGAAAGAATGCTAGAAGTCTAGCGCTCCCAGAGGGGATTAGCTCTGGACCCAAACAACTAAGCCTCCCCAAAGACAAAGTCTTGTGGATCAGGGCTCAAGTCCTGCAGGAACTCATGGGAACGGAGTCCCTGTACTTTTTCCACAACAGGAACTCAGTTCCCATTAGCAGTCGTGTCCTGCAAGACTTTGAATTATGCAAGCTGTGTGGCAGGTGCTACACCAGCAGCTGCCAACACAGCTCCCAATACTCCCAATAGTAAGTGCCGCACACCTGACCATTCAGGCATTGCCAGTAGGGGGCCCCATGCTTCGATCTACCTGTCAATCACAGCTAACTGATGGGTAGCTCAGGTCTAGGTCTAGCTGACGGGAAGATCAGCTATTCTGCTCACAGGACATGCAGGGAAATAGGTGAGCTGAGGGAGGAACATCAGTTTGGGGTGGTAAGCTGAGCACAATACCTGGCAAAGTTTAATGCCAGGAGGGATGTTTATGTGGAAATATGTGTAGGGTTGTAATAGCAGCGAGTGTGTGTTGGAGCCCTGCAGAGTTTGCAGCCCCCCAAGCTAACATACATCTCCTAAGCAGGAACACATCACTATCTCCCCAAGCATTCTGTCCAGATAATGTGCAGTTAATTTATGACCTTTCCGTTTAACCCTGTGTTATCCAAACTCTGTTCAATGAAAAGTGTAAATTCACCACATAAACACTCTATATACAAAATAAAATTCCCCAATAAAGATCAGAACATGATCACATTTGCATGGAAGCACAACTGAATGAATGCTGATTATTCAGAGAATTACTGTATTTATGTTTGTTGAGGATTTTTTTTTTATGTACTAACAGTTAAGCTTCATACACACAATACGAAAATTGGATGAAAAATACCACTTTTGAGGCGTTCGTGCATATGAGCGTGTCATTTATTCATTTTTTGGTGGGGGAGTGGATCTTGGGTGGGAGTTCCCACACTTCTTTTCCCCAGAACTTGACCCCTGCCGTGGATGCATTTGCCAGAACTCCCGCAGCACCAAGAGTGCAGCTTTTCCCGGACGATTCTACTTAAATCCCCCTTGGCTCCTGAGCCCTAGAGCATACAGGAACCTATAGTTCAGAAACCCGGTTGTTCCTTTACATGGATGTTGCTTTGGAATACATATCCCAAGATTGCCAGCATCCTTCAAGGAAGTCTATGGATTTGCTTGGCTTTATTTCTCCCCTTGCTGCCCAGGGGAGAATAGTGCAGCATAACTTCAGTATCTCAGCAAAAGGGGGACAGAAGAAAATCATTGTCTCTACCTCCATACTGTGGTAGTCAGAAACCGGATACACACCAGTAGATTTTGAATGAAAATTTGTATGAATATTTGTTTTTAACGTTCGATGGAATGAATATAATTTAAACAAGATACACTGTTAGCCCTTGTACACACGGTCGGAAATTCAGACGGAAAAGGTCCGATCGGATTATACTGTCGGAAAATCCCATCCCAAATTCCGCCAGAAAAAAATTTGAGAGCAGGACCTCAAATTTTCCGACAACAAAATCCGATCTGAATTTTTCCGATCGTTTGTAGAGAATTCCGATCGGACAAAATGCCACGCATTCTCAGATCAAATTACGAGACCAAAGCTATTGCCTACAAGCCGCAACATAGTCTCGTCGCAACGAACGAATGTCATCACGTTCCGAAGATTGGATTTTCCGACAACTTTGTCCGACACCAGTTTCAGACAAAATTTGTCGGAAAAAAAATCTGACGGATTTTGTTGTCGGGATGTCCAACCGTGTGTACAAGGGCTTAGAGAAATAGTTGCTCACGAAAAAAGGTCCATCCTGCTCCTTCAAATTTTCTCATCACGGTTGTTGAAAACAAATGTAGATTTCTACTAATGTATGCCCGGCCTTAGAGGAGGGTGGGAGAGAGGGATGGTCAAAAATTCATTTTTGGGTGGCATTGGGCTCTAAATTGTTACATCTGTAAAACTCTTGAATGTGTTCACAAATGTCTGACACTTGCTCCAAAGTTGCAATGTTGTAGAGAGATCACTGGGGAACAGGAGACTAGGAAAATGCTTCCCCCCCCTCCCCCCCAGCCTGCAGCACACTGATGGCATTATCTCAGCCCAGGTCTGGAGCTTACTGACTGCTTTTAAGGCTCGGTTCACACCTAAATCGGCCACTGATCGCACAGCCACGCTGTCCCTCCCTGTTCTCCGTTTCAGGGATGAATCAGGGTAGAATCTTTGCCTGAATTCAGCCCTGAAATGGGGGCAAAGATGCACATTTTTTCTGTGCAGTGCGATCCGCAGCCACCCCAGAGACATGTGAACCGGCTCCATAGAGAGCCGATCATATTCTTCAGCTATGCGAATTGGAATGCGGGAACAAATATGCTACTCTGCATATTGAGGCATATAAGGAAGGAATATCTTAATGCAGCTAAGGATTTGTTTAAGTAGTATTCAAAAAAGTAGTATTCAAAATACAAAAATTATTGGTGTTCCAGCTTAGTAAAAATGTTACTTGAAAATTTGTTCTGCAGATCCACTGAAGCGTATTGCATTTGATGAACTTGAACACATCACGGTGTCCAAGGAAATCATAGTGCAATATTGGCAACATTGGGTCACTTCCAGTTGTTATGTACAATACTTGCAAGCCTAAAATAAATGATAACTTGGATCAGTAGTTTGCATATCTCAGTCTTTTCTGTGCATGTGTGAGTGAATTTAGGCTAAATACACATCCAGTATCCATGCTGTGTCTAACTGAGGATCATCTGGCATACTTTTTGATGGACTAGGTCCGACCGACGGTCTTCCCGAGGGACTTTCAGCGGAGGTCAGACGGACTTTCTGAACAAACGGACCTTTGTTTGAACGTGATGATGTAAGACAGGACTAAACAAGGAAGTTGAATAGCCAGTAGCCAATAGCTGTCCTTGCGTTGTATTTGGTCCATCGGACTAGCATACAGACAAACTGATTTTTCGACCGGACTCGAGTCCGTCGGAAATATTTGAAACATGTTTCATTTCTAGGTCCGTCTGATTTTTTCCCAAAAAAACGATCGAACTAGCCCACACACGATCAGATTGTCCGATGGACTGATCCCATCGGACCTAGTCTACCGGAAAGTTTGGTTGTGTGTATGCGGCATAAGGCTTTATATGTGTCAGAAACCATGAAAGAGACTGAGACAGAAGTACAATCAAGTCACACTTGTTTATTAATAAAAATAAAAAGGTAAATAGAAAAAAGCATAGTCAAGCATAGCCAGAGTCCTGTAGCCAGATCGGGCAGTCAGCCAGTCCAAAGTTCGTTAACCAGATCGGGTAATCAGCCAGGCCGGAAGTCAGGGATCCAAGGAGAGCAACAGCAAGCAGGATAAGAAGCCAGGTGGGATGTCAGCAAGCCAGTCTTGAAACAAACAGCAGGAGATGGTTCCCTGTGATGTGACCAACGTGAAGGCAAATGGAAAAGTGAGCAGGAAGGCTTTAAATAGGCAGGCCCGATGAGCATCATCTGCAACAGCTGGTAACTGTGGAAAGAGAAGAGAGCTGGCAATTAGCCAACAGCTGAGCGGCCAGCCCAGAGAAGGAAGGGCTAAGCCAGCCCTGACAGTACCCCCCCCCCTCAATGACCCTTCTCCCTCGGAGGGCCACCGGGCTTGAGGGGAAACCGTCTATGGAACTCGCGGAGGAGAACAGGGGCATGTACGTCAGAGGATGAAACCCAGGAGCGTTCCTCCGGACCGTACCCCTTCCAATGCACCAGGTACTGTATGCGCCCACGGAACCTACGGGAGTCAACAATGGAGTGTACCTCATACTCCTCATGGTTCTCAACCAAAATAGGGTGAGGACGTGGCAAAGAGGTGGTAAATCAGTTACAGACCAACGGTAATGAAACACATTAGAGATGCGCATACTAGGAGGAAGGTCCAACGCGTAAGCTGCTGGGTTAATCCTGCGAAGGATACGGAATGGCCCAATAAACCGAGGTGCAAGCTTCAGTGAGGGAACACGAAGCCGGAGGTTGCGAAATGACAGCCAGACCCTGTCCCCAACCTGGTAGGAAGGCGCAGGCAGGCGTCTGCGGTCAGCATGGAGTCTGTATCTATCATTAGCATGACACAAAGCCTCCTGGACTTGTACCCAAGTGGAACGAAGACCACGGAGATGCTCCTCTAATTCAGGAATACTCTGCGGAACAAACGAGTCAAGCAACATGGCAGGTTGGAAACCATAATTCGCCATAAATGGAGACAATCGGGAGGCAGAATTCAAGGCACTGTTGTGAGCAAACTCTGCCCAAGGTAATAGGTCAGACCAGTTGTTATGATGGTCAGAAGTATGGCAATGTAGGAATTTCTCCAAGGACTGATTGGCTCGTTCTTCGGCCCCATTAGACTGCGGGTTATATGCAGAAGAGAACGCAAGCTGGATTCCCAACTGTGCACAAAAGGCTCGCCAGAACCGGGAGACAAACTGACTGCCCCTATCCGAGACAATCACTGTGGGTAGCCCATGTAAGCGAAAGATCTCCCGAGCAAAAATGGAAGCCAGTTCCTTAGAGGTGGGCAACTTCTTAAGTGGAATACAATGACACATCTTTGAGAACCGGTCAACCACCATAAGGATAACAGTGTTGCCTTGGGAGTTGGGCAATTCCACAATGAAATCCATAGACAGGTGAGTCCAGGGCCTCTCGCCATTGGGTATGGGTTGTAGAAGGCCCACTGGAAGGTGTCGTGGAGTCTTACTCTGAGCACACACAGAACAGGCAGCTACAAAGGCAGTAACATTAGCCCGTAGACTAGGCCACCAGAATTGTTGGGAGATGGCCCAAATGAGTTGATTTTTTCCCAGGATGGCCAGCTGCCTTGGGAGAATGGTAAGTCTGGAGCACTGCAGTACGGAGACTCTCTGGGACAAAGCAGCGGTCACAAGGTTTATCAGGAGGAGCATGGACCTGAGCAGCAAGAATTTTGTCACCCAAAGGAGAAGTAAGACTGGTGCGAAACGTAGCCAAGATACGCTCAGGAGGAATCGTAGGAACCGGAACCGACTCCGACTTGGAAGTGGAGGAAAATTGTCGTGACAAGGCATCAGCCCTTATATTCTTAGTACCAGGTAAGAATGAGACAATGTAATTAAAGCTTGACAAGAAAAGAGCCCATCACGCCCTTCTCGGAGAGAGTCGCTTAGCCTCAGACAAGAACGTAAGATTCGTATGGTCAGTAATAATAAGAACGGGCACAGTGGTACCTTCAAGGAGATGTCTCCATTCTTTCAGGGCTAAAATGATTGCCAACAGCTCTCTGTCACCAATCTCATAATTGTACTCATCAAGTGACAATTTCTTGGAAAAGTAGCCACACAGACGCATAGCGCTCTCAGAGTTAGGACGTTGAGGCAGAAGGGTGCCAACTCCCGTCTCAGAAGCATCAACTTCTAGGATAAAAGACAATGTAGGATCAGGATGTGCCAACAGAGGAGCAGAAACAAAGGCAGCTTTGAGAGTCTCAAAGGCCTTAATGGACTCCGGAGACCAACTCTGTGGGTTACAGTCCTTTCTGGTCATATCAGTCAGAGGCTTGACCAGAGATGAGAAGTTACGAATAAACTTCCAATAGTAGTTGGTAAAGCCCAGGAAACACTGCAGAGGACTTAAACCCAGGAGTCGAGGCCACTGTAGGACTGCCGACAGTTTCTCTGGGTCCATCGAAAAACCAGCAGTGGAAATGACATAGCCCAGGAATGTAACCTGTTCACGATGGAACTCGCACTTCTCCAGTTTACAATAGAGATTGTTCTCCCTTAGTTTCTGAAGTACACGACAGACATCTGTGTGGTGGCTCTCCAGGGACTTGGAAAATATGAGGATATCATTGAGATAAACCACCCCACACAATTGCAACAAATCTCGGAGGACATCGTTAATAAATTCCTGGAAAACTGCCGGGGCGTTACAAAGGCCAAAAGGCATTACCAGGTATTCATAATGGCCTGTTCTGGTATTAAACGCAGTTTTCCACTCGTCGCCCTCCTTAATGCGCACGAGATTGCATGCCCCTCTCAGGTCAAGCTTTGTGAAAACCATTGCTCCATTGAGACGGTCAAATAACTCCGTAATCAATGGAATTGAGACCCCTATAATCTATGCAAGGTCTCAATTCACCGTTCTTCTTTTTCACAAAGAAGAAACCAGCAGGAGACGAGGACTTGCTGATGAAACCTCGAGAAAGTGCGTCAGCAACATACTCCTCCATGGCCTTATCCCCCAAGACCGACAAAAGGTAAACCCGGCCACGAGGAGGTATGGCACCAGGTTGAAGGTCAATTGTGCAATCATAAGGCCGGTGCGGAGGCAAACTACCAGCTTGACCTTTATCAAAGACATCGCCAAAATCACGGTACTCCTCCGGCAAGGAGGGGAGTGAAGCGGTGCACAGGACCTTGGATACCTTCAGGAAGCATGTCTCACTGCATTGTGGTGACCAGGAGAGAACCTCAGCACGGAGCCAATCAAAAGAGGGGTTGTGCCTCTGTAACCAAGGATAACCAATAACCAGCGGAAATCTGGGTGAGGAAATACCTTGGAATTGGATTATCTCATGGTGAAGAGCCCCTACAGCCATGGACAACGGAACTGTCTCATGAGTCACATGGGCAGGCTGTAAAGGTCTCCCGTCAAGAGCCTCAATGGCAAGTGGAGTGTCATGCAGCTGCAGCGGAATTGAGTGCTGCGAAACAAATGGAGTATCAATGAACAGGCCTGCAGCCCCAGAGTCGATTAGAGCCTGTATCTCGATGGACAACTCAGCCCAAGAAAGGGTTACCAAAACCAGGTGCTTATCCTTCTGGATAACTGGGGACAAAACAATGCCACCTAAGGTCTGTCCATGACAGGACCTCAAGGTTCGGGCGTTCTCTGGACGGGTAGGACAAGACTTCAAAAAGTGACCTGCCTGGCCACAATAAAGGCACAATCTCTCCCTCCTCCTAAAGGCTCTCGGGCTGCTATCTCATCCTTGATGGAATCCGAGAGACCATGAGAAAAAGCAGCCACAAGGGCCTCATTGTTCCAAGCAACCTCTGCTGCCAGAGTACGGGATTCAATGGGTAACTCAAGACAACAGGTTTTTGCATCTCCCATAGAGGGTTAGCCCAGGCCAAGGCTCTCTCAGAAAGCAAAGATATCATGAAACCTACTTTGCTTCTGTCCGTGGGAAACGCCTGGGGCAGCATTTTGAAGTGTATCTCAACCTGATTGAGAAAACCTCTGCATTGAACTGGATCACCCCCAAATCGCTGGGGAAGCGGAACAGAACCAGACATACCTCTTATAAAGGTAATACTCGAGACGGGTGCCTGCACAGAGACTGGAGCAGCAGCAGGGACGGCCTGCGACTCAGGTTGTACCGGAGCAGCCACCGTAGGGGATTCCAGGTGAGCTGTGCGATTCAGGAGCATTTGTAACGCCATGGCAAACTGATCCATGTGGTGATCTTGCTCATCCAATCTGGAAAAAATATTACCAACAAGTGGATTGACTGTATCTTCTGAATTCATGGCCTTTGCATACTGTCAGAAACCATGAAACAGACTGAGACAGAAGTACAATCAAATCACACTTGATTATTAATAAAAAGGTAAATAGAAAAAAGCGTAGTCAAGCATAGCCAGAGTCCTGTAGCCAGATCAGGTAGTCAGCCAGTCCAAAGTTCATTAACTAGATCGGTTAATCAGCCAGGCCAGAAGTCAGGGATCCAAGGAGAGCAACTGCAAGCAGGATAAGAAGCCAGGTGGGATTTCAGCAAGCCAGTCTTGAAACAAACAGCAGGAGATGATTCCCTGTGATGTGACCAACGCAAAGGCAAATGAAAAAGTGAGCAGGAAGGCTTTAAATAGGCAGGTCAGACGAGCATCATCGGCAACAGCTGGTAACTGTGGAAAGAGAAGAGAGCTGGCAATTAGCCGACAGCTGAGTGGCCAGCCCAGAGGAGGAAGGGCTAAGCCAGCCCTGACAATATACAGCTAGACACAGTTGTCCCCGTTCATTCTAATACAGCCAAGAAAACCCTGCATGTACCTCTGAATTTAACCTTTAGGCTCAGAATGATATTTACTGGAGGGAGCTCACTGCATATTAGAAACGCACGGTAAGTTCTCCCATTTGGCTCTCATGTATGTAGGTACATACTGGTGGTTAGTGATGGACGAACTTCCGACGGGACGTTTCGCGAAAGCGAAATGCGAACGGACCCAAACGTTCGCGAAACCGAACGTTCGCCGCGGGCCCCATTGACTTCAATGGGAGGCGAACTTTGCAAACCTTCATGTCGAATTTGCGGCCACGTGGTAATTATTAGGGGGTAAAACGTAGTCCCACCATCTGGACAATGACATAATACATGTATGAGGTGAATTTGGGATCGATAACTACAAGCATTTTTATTTTATTTGGGAAATTGTTCTAACAATTCAGGACTATGGAGCTAATGAAGGCAATGGAGGAGAGGGAAGGTCAGGGACCAGGGTAGGCAAAGAAGAGGGTGCAGGAGATGATCACCAGCAGCGTGACATACCGGAATGACACATGCACCGTGATAGAGGCATCTGACAGCAGCACCGTAATACAGAGCACTGACAGCAGCACCGTGACATACAGCGCTGACAGCAGCACCGTGACATACAGCGCTGACAGCAGCACCGTGACATACAGCGCTGACAGCAGCACCGTGACATACAGCGCTGACAGCAGCACCGTGACATACAGCGCTGACAGCAGCACCGTGACATACAGCGCTGACAGCAGCACCGTGACATACAGCGCTGACAGCAGCACCGTGACATACAGCGCTGACAGCAGCACCGTAAGCAGCCCCAGGAGGAAGTCAGCACAGCACAGGGATGGTGTGATCCCCTCATAATAAGAACCCCCAGGAGGAAGTCAGCACAGCACAGGGATAGTGTGATCCCTTCATAATAAGAACCCCCAGGAGGAAGTCAGCACAGCACAGGGATATCATAAGCAGCCCCAGTAGAAATATGACACCGCTCAACCTCTTCAAAGAGGAGGGTAGGGGCATATAGTACGGTGTGCTTTTTTGGGTCAAGGAAGTGAGCCAAATGAATTAAGAAGGTCTGTGTGCTTGATTAAAAAAATAGTTTATAGACATATACATGGTCTACTGGTCACATGTGTTGAATTCCTCCGAGATCCATGCCTCATTCATTTTTAGAAATGTGAGGTAGTTAACACTGTGGTGAGCTAGGCGAGTACGCTTATCGGTCACAATCCCCCCTGCTGCGCTGAACGTCCTTTCGGACAGGACACTGGATGAGGGGCAAGCCAACAGTTCGATTGCAAATTGGGCAAGCTCTGGCCAGAGGTCAAGCCTGCCCACCCAGTAGTCTAGGGGTTCATCACTCCTCAGAGCGTCCACATCGGCCGTTAACCCAATGTAGTCGGACACCTGACGGTCTAGGCGTTCCCTGATGCTGGATCCGGATGACACCTGTCGATGGGTCGGCTGAAAGAATGACCTCATATCCGAAGTCACCAACACATCTTCAAACCGGCCTCTTCTTGCAGGCGCTGTTGGATTGGTACCCGCAAATCCTTCTCTGGGAGTGGGAATTGCTCCTCTGCCAGCGCACGCAAAAGCAGAATGCAGCATTTCTCGAAGCAAGGCCTGGAAGTGCTGCATTCTGACAGCCCTCTGCGACGGCGGTAACATTTCCGCCATTTTGTGTTTGTACCGGGGGTCTAAGTACGTTGCCACCCAGTACTGGTCCTTGACCCTCATGCTTTTTATACGGGGGTCCCTATTAAAACACTGGAGCATGAAGGCCCCCATTTGCACTAAAGTGGAAGCGGTGTGGTGGCCTGGCTCCTGCTCATCATCCAGGATAATGTCGTCCTCTTCATTCTCCTCTCCCCATCCTCGCACAACAGGGATCCCAGAAAGGTTTAAAGCATGCTCTTCTTGCTCCTGCTCATCCGCCCCGGCACCATCCTCCTCTGACTCCTCATCAGACTCCTGTTGTTGACTTGTCTCAGATAGAGTAGCCCCCCCTGGGAATTCATCCAGCATTGCGACTTCCTCATCTTCCCGCTCCTGCTCCTCCACAGCCTGATCAATGACACGACGCAATGCACGCTCCAGAAAGAAGGCATAAGGTACCATGTCACTGATGGCGCCATGGCTGCGACTGACCAGTTTGGTGATCTCCTCAAATGGCCGCAGAAGTCTGCATGTGTCGCGCATGAGCAGCCACTGGCGCGGTGAAAAAAAACCCAGCTCCCCAGAACCGTTTCTTTCGCAGAGTTCATACAGGTAGACGTTAACTGCACGTTTCTGCTGGAGCAGCCTATCAAGCATATAGAAGGTTGAGTTCCATCGCGTCGGGCAATCGCAAATAAGACGTCTGACCGGCAGATGGTGTCGCCGCTGAATGTCAGCAAGGCGAGCCATGGCCGTGTAAGATCTTCTGAAATGGGCCGAGATTTTCCTTGCCTGCCGCAAGATGTCCTGGACCCCAGGGTATTTGACAAGGAATCGCTGCACGACCAAGTTTAAGACGTGTGCCATGCACGGCACGTGCGTGATTTTGCCCTGTTTCAATGCGCTAAGCAGATTGGCACCGTTGTCACACACCACTTTACCAACTGTCAAATTGAGCGGTGTTAGCCACTCATCTGCCTGTGAACGCAAAGCTGAAAGGAGTGCCGGGCCAGTGTGGCTCTTTGCTTCCAGGCACAACAGACGCAGCACGGCATGGCAACGTCTCACCTGGCATGTGGAATAGGTTCTGGGGAGCTTGGGCGGTGCAGTGGAAGAGACGCTAGCAGCGGAAAAGGAGGAGGCAGCTGAGGAGGAGAGGGAGGAGGATGGAGTAGGAGGAGGAGAAGAAGAGTCAGGCCTGCATGCAATCCGTGGCGGTAAAACCAAATCTACACGGGTGCCACGGGTTACATGCTTGACGGCCGTCAGAAGGTTCACCCAGTGGGCAGTAAAACTGATATACCTTCCCTGCCCGTGTTTGCTAGACCACGTGTCTGTGGTCAGATGTATCTTGGCACCGACACTGTGTGCCAGAGATACATTCACTTGCCGCTGAACATGGCAATATAGCTCTGGGATGCCCTTCTCTGAGAAATACTTCCTTCCTGGGACCTTCCATTGTGGTGTTCCAATGGCCACAAATTTGCGAAAGGCCTCCGAGTCCACCAGTTTATATGGCAGTAGTTGGCGGGCTATGAGTTCTGACAAGCCAGCCGCCAACCGTTGGGCAAGAGGGTTATCCGGCGTCATCATTTTTTTACGCTCAAACATTAGGCCCACGGAAGCCTGCCTTTTTGCAGAAAAATGTGAGCTTGGCGTGATGGAAGGTGGAGTGGAGGACAATTGTGAGGAGAGAGGAGAAGGAGAAGTAGAAGACGAGGCTGGACGGTGAGAGCCTGCAGTGTGGCTTTGTGTGTTCCGTTGCTCCCACTGGGCTCGGTGATGGCTGCTCATGTGCCTTCTTAAGGCGGTCGTCCCTAGGTGAGTATTGGGCTTACCGCGACTAACGCGTTGACTGCAAAGATTGCAGATGGCAACGCTATTGTCAGCAGCGGACACGTTAAAAAAAGCCCACACTGCGGAGCCATGTGCCGGTGTCCTGGGAGCGCCAGATGTGACCGTACATGGTCGATGACTCGCTCCTGATACATTTGTAGTCTGCTTTGTCCCTGCTGTGCAATGTAAGTCATTGCTGCTTCTCCTCCCTATCTGCTGGTCCATATCTCCCTCTGAACTCCCCTCCTCTTCCTCTCTTGTGGGCACCCACGTGACATCACTAGACACGTCATCATCAACGTCACCTTCCCCACCGCTATAAGTAGAGATCTCGGAGTAGGCAGCAACACCGGGGACCAACCTCCTCCTTGGGCTGATCTGGGTACTGGCGTCAGACTGCTGAGTAGCGCTTGTTGCTACCTCCTCTTCCTGATCCAATACCAAGAGTGGCTGCGCATCAGAAATGTCCTCTTGATATGGATCGGAAAATAATTCCAGTGACTCAAGCGGAAGGTATGTGGTGGTGGTGGTGGTGGTCGTGTTGTTGGTGGTAGTGTCTTTGGGGGTGCACATAGCAGAGAGTGAAGAAGAGGGTGCAGATCGAGAGGATGAGGAGGGTGCAGAAGAGTAAGGCTGAGCGAGCCACTCAACCAAGTCTGGTGCATCCTTTAAAGTAATTGAACGCACCTTCTGCAACTTCCCACTTTGGCTCAAGCCTGTTGCTCCTGCCCTACCCCTACCACCCCTGCGGAAGGGCCTGCCTCTTCCTCTGCCTGTCATTTTTTAAATGACCCTGTGACAAAACTCTTAGTCCCTATACCGATGAAGGACTGCTGCAGTATAGGGCAGCGGTCAGCAGTGGTGCACGTCAACCCTATCTATTGTGGACCGATAGCGGTCCTTACAGAACAGCAGACTGTACCGCACTCAAGCCTATGTACCGTAGCACCCTATACCAAGTTACCAGTCCTTATAAGAACTTTTGTGGACCAAGCAGGTTGTGTATTAGTGTTTAGCAGACTGTACGTCAGTCCCTATACCGCTGAAGGACTGCTGCAGTATAGGGCAGCGGTCAGCAGTGGTGCACGTCAACCCTATCTATTGTGGACCGATAGCGGTCCTTACAGAACAGCAGACTGTACCGCACTCAAGCCTATGTACCGTAGCACCCTATACCAAGTTACCAGTCCTTATAAGAACTTTTGTGGAACAAGCAGGTTGTGTGTTAGTGATTAGCAGACTGTACGTCAGTCCCTATACCGCTGAAGGACTGCTGCAGTATAGGTGAGCGGTCAGCAGTGGTGCACGTCAACCCTATCTATTGTGGACCTATAGCGGTCCTTACAGAACAGCAGACTGTACCGCACTCAAGCCTATGTACCGTAGCACCCTATACCAAGTTACCAGTCCTTATAAGAACTTTTGTGGACCAAGCAGGTTGTGTATTAGTGTTTAGCAGACTGTACGTCAGTCCCTATACCGCTGAAGGACTGCTGCAGTATAGGGCAGCGGTCAGCAGTGGTGCACGTCAACCCTATCTATTGTGGACCGATAGCGGTCCTTACAGAACAGCAGACTGTACCGCACTCAAGCCTATGTACCGTAGCACCCTATACCAAGTTACCAGTCCTTATAAGAACTTTTGTGGACCAAGCAGGTTGTGTATTAGTGTTTAGCAGACTGTACGTCAGTCCCTATACCGCTGAAGGACTGCTGCAGTATAGGGCAGCGGTCAGCAGTGGTGCACGTCAACCCTATCTATTGTGGACCGATAGCGGTCCTTACAGAACAGCAGACTGTACCGCACTCAAGCCTATGTACTGTAGCACCCTATACCAAGTTACCAGTCCTTATAAGAACTTTTGTGGACCAAGCAGGTTGTGTATTAGTGTTTAGCAGACTGTACGTCAGTCCCTATACCGCTGAAGGACTGCTGCAGTATAGGGCAGCGGTCAGCAGTGGTGCACGTCAACCCTATCTATTGTGGACCGATAGCGGTCCTTACAGAACAGCAGACTGTACCGCACTCAAGCCTATGTACCGTAGCACCCTATACCAAGTTACCAGTCCTTATAAGAACTTTTGTGGAACAAGCAGGTTGTGTGTTAGTGATTAGCAGACTGTACGTCAGTCCCTATACCGCTGAAGGACTGCTGCAGTATAGGGCAGCGGTCAGCAGTGGTGCACGTCAACCCTATCTATTGTGGACCGATAGCGGTCCTTACAGAACAGCAGACTGTACCGCACTCAAGCCTATGTACCGTAGCACCCTATACCAAGTTACCAGTCCTTATAAGAACTTTTGTGGAACAAGTGAGTTGTGAATGTTTAGCAGACTGCAGCAGAAGGGCAGCAGTCAAGTATAATATCCTTTCTATATTTGGAAGAAAGAATATTATACATGTACAAGCCTATTACTGTACCACTGATACCAGTCCTGAAAAGAACCTTTGTGGAACTAATAATAACAGCAAGTCTTTAAAATTACCCTCACTGCCTGACAACACTGCTTCCTTCCTGTCCCTATACAAATTGGCAAAAAAAGAGAACGATTAGTGGTTACTGGAACAGCTCTTTTGTGGACCTTGATAGTAACAGCTAATGATGATGATGATGATGATGATGATGAAAGACTAATCTGGCTGTCCCTGTAGCATACACCGTCCTTTCCCTTTCTCTAAACTAACAAAAGACACTCAGGCTGCTGCAAGAATCAGCAGCACAGCAAACCTATCAACACCTAACACCTATACCAGTCCTGAAAAGAACTTTTGTGTACCAAATAGCTAGTGGTTTATCTCTCCCTACTCCACACAGGAACCTGTCCCTATCGTAACAGAAGAAAGAATGTAAAATGGCCACCGGATCGGGTGTATTTATAGGTTAGGGGGAATGTACAAGTGTCCATGTGCTGTCATGTCTCAATTGGCTGTCCTGTATCACATGATAAACGTGTCACCAAAGGTTAAAGTTCTTGTATACATTAAACACGTAAGTCCGCCGCGGCGAACGACGGAAAAAGGCGTTCGAACGTGCGGACCGCGAATGTCGGAAATTCGCCGCGAAACGACCGCCGGGCGAAACGTTCGTCCATCACTACTGGTGGTATATGCTAGATATGAAAATTTCCAATCATGCTTTTTTCAAGATATGAATGACATTTTTGAAAAAATATGTGGGCATGCATACTTTGAACCTTGTATTATAACAATTTTAACTATTTTTCTTTATTATGGGTACAGTAGGAATAGTTAGAACTTTGGGCACATTTTTATGACTATGTCCCCATTTCTGGTCTACCCTGGGGACCAAAAAGAACACAATAGTATTCCCCTCAGCAAGGACAGAAACTGTCATAAAAATCTCTAACCCTACTCCACTCCAAAAAATAAAAAAGCTTGCAATGCTGTCTGGTCACTGTTGGGAAACTTCTGCCCACTACCTGTACTTATGGCCACACAGGCAGTGAAGGAGAATCTTACCAATTGGGACACAAACAAGAAGAATTTGACAAATGTTCTGACATTTCCACATTCTATACAATAAAGTATTTAGGCTGGGCATAAGTTGATCATAAAGACTATCATAAAAATTTTTTTATATATATATAGATATATATATATATATAAATATATATATAACCAGTTAAAGTGATTGTAAACTCTACATATAGCCAGTGAAGTGACTGGCTTCAGGTGATGCACAGGGATAAAAAAAAAATCCTTCAACATAAGTTGTACCTGATTATCTGTGGCCCTCTCTCCTCTACAGCCTCCTAAAGCACACACAACATCCCTGAGCTCTGGGCAGGGGGCAGGATGTCACACACTGCAGAGCACATAGCAGGCAGCACTGTAACCTGAGACCTTTTTACTTGCTAAAGCGAGCTGTGCTCAATCAGCTATATACCTGGGATCTGACAGTTTGCCCAGAGCTGAGTGCATCCGCGTTCACACTTTACAGAGGTCATTGGGGAACAGATGTTCTTGGATGTCCTTCTGCTTGCCATCCTGGGAGACGCTAGCAGGGGAACCTGTGAACCACAAAGGGGTGGAGAGGAATGAAGAAGCTGCACAAGCTTACTTCTGTAAAAGTGATTGGGCAACTGTAAAGATACCCAGATCACTTTTACATTACAGCCCAGAGCCTGCTGATTAAATGTAACCTTCCTGACTGCTTTTTCTGCTATTGTTTTAACCTTTTTTTGCCATAGTACAATGCCATTGGCAACAAAGGGGTTAAACCTTAACATAACTTTCGGTTTAAATTAGCGAAATATATTATAGATGCATTAAAACAAAGGTGTGAAAAGTCTTATGCTGCGTACACACGACCGGACTTTCTGACAGACTAGGTCCGACGGTCTTCCCGATGGACTTTCGGCAGAGTTCCGATGGACTTTCCAAAATGAACGGACTTGCCCACACACGAACGGACTAAGTCCTTTCGAAAGTCTGTTCGTTTTGAATGTGATGACGTAAGACGGGACTAAAAAAGGAAGTTCAATAGCCAGTCCGTCGGAAAGATTTGAAAAATGTTCTATTTCTAAGTCAGATTTTAAAAGGAGAAACGACCGGATTATCCCACACATGATAGGATTGTGCAACGGACTGATTCCGTCGGACCTAGTGTGCCGGAAAGTCCGGTCATGTGTACGTGGCATTACAATTAATATTCTTTAAAAAGAAGCCAATGCCTGGGTAAAAAAAAACTATCCCCTGCCAGCATGCTGCAGAGAAGGATCTTTGCTCAGTGGTCTCTCACCAGAGCTCTTCAGTCAGTAAGGTGCATTTTCTTTGCTGATTGCAGAGCTAATGGTGTGACTCAGAAGTGGCTCTGTTGGACTTCTGCAGAGAGACACACAGATAGCAAAGGCCCTTCTCTGCAGCATGCTGAAAAAGGATAGTCCTTTCTATTCAGGCTGTAGATATATTCTAAAGCACTAATTTAAACTGAAAATTCTATTGGGCTTTAAAGCTGAACTCCATGCAGATGTAATAAAAACAAAATTATTGGAAGTAGGTATTTATTGATAAATCATTAAATGTATTCTTTACAACTTCAATAACTACTTGAACTTGACTGGGTATCAGTCTCTGGCAATCCCTTGTTTATATTCACTTAAAGTGTAAGTAAGCCCCCCTATCGTTTTCAGCCAAGGAAGCTGCCATCTTTGCCTCTGTTTAATATAAAACTACCATGATGCTGCACATGTGATCCGTCATGACACCGCCATTGGATGGTTTAACAGTTTGATTGAGAGCACAACCAATGGGAGTATTACATTTCCGGCATGCCCCGGAAATTAAACAGTTTTATGGATGGGTTTACTTCCGCTTTAAACTGGGGAAGCCGGATGACAGCCAATTAGGTGAGTAAGGAACATGCAATTAAGCAAAATAAAGCTAGCCAATCACTGACTGAAATTTGGCCAGTTCAGCAGGAACTGTTACTTAACTGACTTCTGTCAAAGGGAAACTTGTCCCGATCAGTAGCCAATCGGCCGCAGTCTCTAATAAGTGTATTCTGACAGCGACGGGACCTGCTGTCCTTGTACTTTGTTTTTATGTTTTATTTAGGGAATTGTAACTTGGGATGGGGATAGGGTAGATATGGGATAAACAGTTGATTGTAAAAGCAATATAGGGACTGAGAACTATATACACCTCCAGTATATCAGACTTTGCACCCATCTCAGACTGCTTGCACCCAGTCCTCTCAGGCATGCCTCCCAGTCCTCCTGTCTGTATGTCACTTACCAGCCCTCCTGGCTTCACCTTGTTGTTCCTCCTGGGGACTTGCCTGGCAGTGTTCTCCTGCTGTACTCTCCTTGCTTCTGTGCCACCTATCCAGAACACCTCTGTGTGTCTGGAGAATATCCTGTCTGCACCCGAGTCCAGGCTGGGGAGCTCCCTCCAAGGCTACCGACAGCCTAACACTCCATCTCCAGCTTCCACCTGAACAACTCATCTCCAGCTGGGCTGACCCTGAGTATTTGCGAAGGCCTGTCCTCTGCCAATCTAAGTTGTGGATTGGTCAGGGCCCCTCAGAATACTGCAAACAGCTCCACCTCAACTCTCCTCCTCTATTTCCAGAAGGTTCCAGCACGTTCTGGAAATGAGTGGGAGGTCTCAGTGATGCTGTCTTTGAGTCATCCAGCTCTCCCTGGATTTCTGCCAACCCAGAAACAAAAACAAGCAGGCCTGGCTGCCAGCCAAGCTTGCATAAATTTGCCTACACTGATAAAAAAAAAACTCTCACACCTAGCACCAGTGGCGGCTGGTGGTATTTTTTTTTTGGGGGGGGGGGAGCAATCCATCTTTTGAAGTCAATTAGAGCCTCAGATTCTAATCATATGCTTCTAAAAAAAAAAAACTCACATTGAAATCTATGCGTCCAGTGCCCTGCTTGTAAATTAGGGGCCGGCGCATGGATTAAAGGGGTGGCGCCCCTGTGCCACATATGGATGGGCCGCTGCTGCCTAGCACACTAGAGGGTGCCACATATGTATTTTATCTTTGTGTTATGCCTAAATAAACTCAAATCTGTTCACTTATTACTGTGCTAAGTAAAACAGAGGTAAATTATATCTGTCCATTCAATGAAATTTAGCATTGCTCTGCAAAAATTCAGATTGAGATTGAGTGATGTGGAAAATATAATGAAACCTCTGTTTAAATGATATGAATATGTACAGTATTTGTAAATTTCTCTGTTTTATACTAGGCGATTTTATATGAAAGTGGGACAGGGAAGTTGGGGTTTCATTAACATACTTGCTTTATTATTATTTTTTATTATTATTATTCAGGATTTATATAGTGCCACCAGTTTGTGCAGTGCTTTATAATATAAAGTGAAACAATACAATTCAACACAGGAGGGTTAGGAGGGCCTTGCTCCTGAGAGCTTACAATCTAAAAGGGAGGGGAGGCTTTACTACTTGCCCTTTAACCAGAAACAAGATATTTAGCAGCTTTTGTAAAATATTTCTTCCTCAGGGTGCTGACGTAAACAATACGTCAAATTAGCTACACATAAGCTGACCAAATAAATATTTTTTTTAAAAAAGCTGACTAAATCAATTACTTTAAAAGAATATTTAAAGGAAGGAAATCCTCAACCAGAGGATATTTTGCTGCCTTTATTCAAATATTCCAGCCAGGGGTGTTGACATAAACAGTACCACAAATTAATTACACTTAACCTGACCATATAAATCATGTAAAAAAAGATGACCAAATCAATTACTTTAAAAAAAAAAAACTTCATACAGGAAATCCTCAACCAGAAATAAGATATTTAGCTATTTTTATAACCCCTGCCTCGGGGTGTTGAGGTAAACAGTACTACAAATTAGTTACACTTAAACTGACCAAATAAATAATTTTAAAAGAATCTTTATAAAATCCCATTTCTCACACACAGTACAAGCTCTGTCCTCATATTGTTGAGTTTCTCTAGGGTCTAGCTATATGTTCTTTGTACGATCCTGCCATCACTTTATCTTTCTGAGGCCTTTATCCGACTCTCTCTTATTAGTTCAAAAGAAAGGCAGCAAAGAGCAGTGTTGAAATTATGTGTAATTCTGCTTTTCCGTATAGTAATTGTTTCCCCATGCAAATTACAGAAATCCACAAACACTAAATGATCATTTTGTTTAAATATAAACTAACTTGGGATTAAGGGAGGGGAACTGTCTCCTCCAATTATAGAGTGAACCATGAAGATCTTCAAAGATGGTTGTGCTGAGGCCCGTACAAGGGCTATTTCCCCACCAACAGTGTAATAACCAAGCCAAGCTCATCTGCATATTCATGAGGTCAGTAGCTGTGGGGCCCTCGTGAAAGGTACTGATGCACAATGGATGGTTTGTCAGTATTGCTGCTACAGTGAATGAGAAGAAAAATAACATTTGAAGCAACAACTTAACCCTTAACAAGCCTGTCCGGGGTCTCTCTATAGCTAATTAAGTATTTGGTGGAATTTCCAGTGGCTACACTCTTGTTTATACTGCATAAGGAGTTGCCTGCAGCCATCTTTATAATCAATAAAAACAGGATGCTGTTTTTCCTCCCCATCTGTCTGTGCATAACTCATGTTCCCTTACATCCCTTGTCTGACCTGAAACACAATAGTCTGTATCCTGGCACCCCCAACAGCGTGGGGCTTCATTGGTTTATAGGTGATAACTGTAGTTTCCCTATTGATAGCAAGCACGCTGTCATCATTGTTACTTGAAAAGTATTTTTAAACATTAGACAGTAGGGAGTAAGGAAATATAAACCTATAATGACGCAATGGTGTGTCATGGCACTGGCAGTTTAAAATGGCTAACCAGTGTAATCTCAATGCAATTTCAAGAAACAAAAACTGCAGTAGTCTCTGTGGGGAAAGTAAGAAATTGTGAATGATGTCTATGATGACGGTTTGTAGTGTAATGTAATAAAAATTTTAATTGAAGCACCACACCACAGTAAAAACATTGAGATACAACTTTATTTTAATAAAAGTCAGGGGGACTATCTATAGCGTATCCAATGTGTTTTGGGGGTTCAAAACCCTCTCTTTCACCATTGCTTGATGTCTAAAATGTTTGGACTAGAACTGGAAGAATCCAGGGCAACTTTTTACATACCAGGTGAGAGGCTAAAGTGACAAGATTATTTCCCTTGTGGCTAAGCTTCAAGCACTACTGAAGATGGGACCAGAAAGTGGCAGGCTCAAAGAAGTATGGGTTGCCTGCTGGAGACTACCTGTGGAGGTGTCTGGCTGGAGAGTAGCTGGACAGGGCGCCCATGTAGTTAGCAGTGACATGAACCCCCAGACAGTAAGGCAGGTCCAACACAGTGGCAGGGGGCAGGTGGTACCTGTGGCAGGCAGAAGGTAAAAACTGGCAAGGTGGAGATCAGAAGCGTATTCAGGGCAGAGCCGAGGTCGGGTACCGGGTTTGGACGTCAAGACAGAAGAATGGTCAGGAACAGTGGCGGCCCGTCCATAGGCCCCCTAATCCATGCACTTGGCCCCTAATCCACATGCAGAGTGTTGGATGCATGGATTCCAATGTAGTTTTTTTTTGGAAGAACATGATTAGAGTCTGAGGCTCTAATTGGCTTCAATAAAGGGTGGGCTCGGGGCGCAAAGTACTGCTCCCTGAGCTCACCCAATTGTGTGACAATAGCAAATAAATTTTCGCTATTGTCTTTCTGATTCTCTTCCCAGGCAATCAGGAAGCTTGTCCTGAGACACAATTGGCCAGGGAGTCTGGCCAATCGGGTCTCAGGACACCCTTCCTGTTTGGCCAGGCGGAGAAGCAACGGCCCAGCTCTTCCTTCCCCCTGCCTTCTATTATGATAAGGCCTCTGATCGCCTCCCATCTGTCTCCCTCGGGGGGTGGCGTTAGTTTGCTGCCCCCCCCCCCCCCCAAAATATTGAACACTGGCTGCCACTGGTTTAGGAAGGCAAGCCAGAGTTAGATGAGGCAGCCAACCAGAAGCAGAAGACAGGTCCAGAAACAAGCTGGTTCGGTATAGGGAAATCCACAAGATGCAGGGAACACAGGATCAAATCCATTAGTGAGCCCAAGATCAACCAGCAATCTCTGGAGGCTGCTGACTCCTTATAAAAGCCGTTGATGCCAGTCCTGGATGGAGGCGTGCATGGGCATGCTGGTGCATCCTAATGCATCCTCATGCATGTCCTGTGCCAATTGTGCACATTCCTATGCAAGACAACTGCGGCCATGTAAAGTACTGGCAGGAATGGCAGGTCTTCATCCCAGCACATGTTTGCCTTTATTCTGAAGAGCATACTTACACAGCTGCTGACAAAATCTGTGCTTGTAATCACACTGGTAGAAATGTTATCACAGGTCCAGTTAACATCTAGTCCATTTATATTGTTTTAAATCTCAAGCCCTGGTGAAGGGGACTGTTTTGGACCCCTTGAAATTCACTGGCTACTCTTTCGACTGTGCCTGTGAACTTTATTGGAATAAAGTTATATTTTGACCTTTTAGCAGCAGTATGTCAGCAGTTTTTCAAAAAGGTGCAGTCGCTGGTACTCAGACAGCCATGGGCCCCGCTTGCTGCTGAACACAATAGACAGCCGGGGGAGATTCCTCCATCTATGATGTTTAGCATAGATGGAGAAATCAACTAAATGAAGGATGTATGGCTAGATTTAGAAATAATGGGCTCTTGTTCACTGTTCTTTGTTTCTTGCCATACAAATCTATGAGAATGCAAGAGCAGCTGAAGCAGTTCAAACGCAGGACAACTGCACCTGCAAATAATTCTTAATAATGTCAGAAGCATCTTAAACTGATGTCAAATGCACACTGCATTTACCCAGTGAAACCTGTAGACATGGGCCCTTAAAATGCAACTCTACAGCAATGTTTTATGAGTGACATGCTTGCCACTGCACAGCAACTTTATCTCAATCCTGCACCTAATATCCAGATATCCAGTGCATGTGTAGACAGAACCCCACTCGCTGCCATGGAAAAAGTTGTCTGCAGCTTGAGAAGCTAAAGTTGTACATGGGCTGGGAGACAGTTGCAGGAGTGAGAAGATCTTGCAGAGTTACCATGCAGTGCCAGACAGCTATACAATGATGATTATAGGCAAGCTGTCTTTTATTTTTATTTTTTGATTGTTAATCATATAGGAGTGCAACCAAAAGGCTTTTCCAGTAAAAAAATTAAAATAAATCACACAGCATTAGAGGCTCATTCAGACGGCGATTAGTCTAAACCTCCATGCAGAGCTGCTGGCGGATGTGTGCACATTCACCTCGGAGTTGCATGCAGGCAGTCCATAGAAGAAGAAAACGCATGCAGCACATACAGGATCACATGTCACAGTATGACATGTGGGCAGGAATCGGATCTGAACTGCTGTGAATGTATAATATATGTTTAAGGTGTAAATTGATGACTCTATATAAGTACCTGCCCTGTTGACTTTGATGTAAGAAGGGCTTTGGGAAACCTAATTTAAGTGGGAATGCTGGGAACTGCTGGGAACTATGATGTAAATGGAAGGTTTGGAGCAGAAACACCCTTACATCAGAGTTCCCCTTTACATCAGAGTTCACAGCATTTCCAATTAAAAATAACATTTTGCAATGTGCGGTTAAAGTGTTCGGGTTTGACCTGAAGAAAAGGTGGCAACCCTAATGCAGCCACTGCCTTTGCATCCACTTCTATGGGCTGCCTGCACACAGTTCTGAAGTGGATGCACACATATCTGCCAGTGGCTCTGCATGGAGGACAGGACTAATGAGCCCTAAAACAGTTGTAGCTGATACTTGGTAGAAATCGGAGTCTTGATGCAAGGCAGGCTTCTCCTGTTATAGTTAGCAGATTTTGCTTTGCTGCAGCAAAACTCACTAGCTTTACTGCCACGGCTAACAACAGATCAATGTGTCAGCACTTGTTGAAAACACCTGCTTATACTTGGCATATTTGCTAAGTTACTTCTGGATTCAATAATGACTCACAGAGCTGCCATCTGCCTTTGCGGATATTGGGGAAACGGTGCTGTGGTGCAGAAGGAGATGTCTCCAGGGAGCTTTGCTAGTGGATGATTTCCAGCCTATTTACAAGCACTCTTTTAAAGTTGCTATGAAGATGGCATTAAATTTGATGAAAAGGAGAACATAAACACTCCAGAAGAGGTAAATACGCTAATTGTAGACATAATCATATCCCTGTTATTAATCTAAGGGGCACATTTATAAAGACATTAGCTGTATATGTTCTGGATAACATCCTTATTTATAAAGTATATATTCTTATTTTTGAAGCACATTCACCAGGTCAGTGACATGCATCAGTGTCTGTTCTTCAATGGAAAAGACTTCTTATTGGAATATTTATATCTTATACGGCACCTGTTACGTTTTATGAAGATTCAGAATTCAATTGTTAAATGTACAGGGCAGAGATGGCACAACTGCACTCATTTTTATTGTTTTCAGCATTTGGAGGGTCCATAGTGCCCTTCCTGCTGCATTTGCCAATCCAAATTGGGAGCCCACCACTTCTGCAGCACCTGTACTTTCCCCATTCACTGGCCAACCTGGAATTCGGATGGAAACAGTTGATTTTACGTCACTTGAGTTATTATTTGCTGTTTTTCAAGGAAAATCTCTATAGATCTGTTGTGGACCAAAGCAATTTGTATGCTGGTCAATTCATCACCGCTAATCCCCAGTTGACCCTTGCTAGAGATTGGAAACCTATTACGGTTTTCTGAATTTAAGACATTCCTGGGCCTATCCCTCCTCATGGGCATAGTTAAAAAAAGTTGAACTCCACTCCAGTTGTAAACCACTTCAACCAGCAGTTTCCAGCCTTGTTTACTCCTGATCAAGTTGTCTGCATTGATGAGTCCCTGATTACATTTTCTGGCTGCTTGTTTATTAAACAGTATCTTCCCAGCAAGCGTGCCAGATATGGGGTCAAGATGTATAAGCTCGGATAGGCAACAGTTTATACATATAGTTTTATGGTTTACGAGGAAAGAGATAGTTACCTGGAGCCCGAGTACTGCCCAGACTACATAGGGAGCGCTGGTAAGATTGTGTGGAACTTGGTGTCACCCTTATTCGTAAAGGGGTACCAATTATATGTGGACAATTATTACACAAGCATGCCACTTTTTAGTCACCTTTTTGATTGTGGATTTGGTGCATGTGGCACCATGCGATCTAATCACCGGGGCTTCCCCCAATGGCTTGTAGAGTCCTGACTTAGATCAGGGATAAAGAGCCTGCTTGAAATGTAATAATTTGTTAGCAGTGAAGTGGAGGGATTCACGGAATGTTTTTGTTCTCTCCTCCCTTCACGCAGATATGACAGTCTAAATTCCTATGGTGATTGGTGTTGTTGAGAAACCCCTCTGTGTCCACACCTACAACCTTAACATGCAAGGGGTGGACCTCAACGACCAGTTGTTGGCACCATACCTAATTGCCCATAAGGCCAGACGCTGGTATAAAAAAGTGTCTGTATATTTATTCCAACTAGCTCTGCTAAATGCTTTTGTGCTTTACAAAGCTTCAGGACGAACTGGATCCTTCCTAAAATTCCAGGAAGAGATCGTCACAACCTTTCTGTTTCCAGACGGGGCTATGCCCCACCTTCCTATTGCAAATTTTCTGTATGTCCTCCCTGGTACCCCTGCCCAAAGAAAGACAGGTTTCCTCTGCATGGGACTTTAAATAGGGCAGATAGCTAATGAAATGTGAAGAGAGTATAAAAAGTATATATTTTTTAATAAGAATATTTAAAATAGTGAGCACATACATAATAAGAGAACATATTGTAGTAATACTCTAGAAACCGATAAACATACAAAACTGTAAATTTGTACAGACAATAACCACAAAATATCTGTTGAACTAGGAGTGAGTACAACAGAAATACTTGACACGTTTCAAGATTTGCAAAAGTTACTTTCTCTTTATCAGGGTTATATGTGATCTATCCCAGAAAGTACAAACATCTGCAAATAAACAAAAATACATTACATATTGATACTTGTACAGTAAAAATATAGCTTAAAGGTAAACAAGCATGTCATCTGATCTTATATATTATTGTTTAGAAACTGACCCCACAAACTGTATAGCTGTTTGAATTTTAGCAGTAGAGCTCTTCTGTAAATCTAAATCTAAAGTGGTAACCTGTAAAGTATTTTAAAGACTTTTAAAAATGTATGTAGTTTGTCACCGTTGTACATTTCTGCACAATTTTAAAGAATGTCGTGTTTGGTATCAATGTATTTGGCATAAGATCATCTTTTTTATTTCAACAAACATTTGGCAATATAGTGTGTTTTAGTGCATTAAAATTGTAAACAATAAGTGTCAGAAAGGGCTTTGTCTTCAAGTGGTTAGAAGATGGGTTATATGTGACATAAGCTTCTAATGTTGTGCATAAAATGCCAGGACAGTTCAAAACCCTCCAAATGACCCCTTTTTGAAAAGTAGACACCCCAAGCTATTTGCTGATAGGCATGTTGAGTCCATGGAATATTTTATATTTCGCCACAAGTTTTCGGGAACATGACAAACTTTTTTTTTGCACAAAGTTGCCACTAAATTATATATTGTTCAAACATGCCATGGGTATATGTGGAATTACACCCCAACAAATACTGCTGCTTCTCCTGAGTATGGGTATACCACATGTGTGAGACTTTTTAGGAGCCTAGCCATGTACAGGTCTCTGAAAACCAATCATCGCCTTCAGGCTTTCTAAGGACGTAAAATAGTGATTTCACTTCCTCACTACCTATCACAGTTACAGAGGCCCTGGAATTTCCAGATAGCACAACGCCCCCCCCCCCCCCCCCCCCATGGCCCCATTTTGGAAAGTAGACACCCCAAGGTATTTGCTAAGAGGCATGGTGGAGTATTTTGCAGATCTCATTTGTTTTTGAAAATGAAGAAAGGAAAGAAAAATGTTTTGTTTTGTTTTTCAATTTTCAAAACTTTGTGACAAAAAGTGAGATCTGCAAAGTACTCAACATGCCTCAAATAGATTGGGGTGTCTACTTTCCAAAATGGATTCATTTGGGGGAGTTTTGTGCTATCATTTCATGGCCTCTGAAACTGTGAGGAGTGAAATCAAAAATTTACGCCCTTAGAAAGCCTGAAGGTGGTGACTGGTTTTCGGGGTCCTCTATGCGGTTAGACTGCCAAAAAGTCTCACATGTGTGGTATCCCCATACTCAGGAGAAGCAGCAAAATCTGTTTTGGGATGTAATTCCACATATAACCATGCCATGTTTGAAAATATATCATTTAGTGACAACTATGTGGAAAAAAAAAAAAAAAAAAATTTTCAATCACTTGTGACAAAAACTAAAAGCTGCGTAAATTCCAGAAAATATACCCTAGTTTATAGACACTATAACTTTTGTGCAAATCAATAAATATGCGCTTAATGACATATTTTTTTTACCAAAGACATGTGGCTGAATACATTTTGGCCTAAATGTATGACTAAAATTGAGTTTATTGGATTTTTTTTATAACAAAAATTTGAAAATCAATTTTTTTTCACAATTTTCTGCCTTTTTCCATTTAAATCATAAAAGATAAAAATCGCAGAGGCAATCGAATACCATCAAAAGAAAGCTCTATTTGTGGGGAAAAAAGTACGCAAATTTCATTTAGGTACCGCATTGCATGACCGCGCAAATAGCAGTTAACCAGTTCCCGACCAGCGCACGCCGATGTACGTCGGCAGAATGGCACGGGCAGGCATATTGGCATACAGGTACGTCTAATCTTTAATGCCGTCCTGCCATCGCGAGCGCGCCGCCGCCGGCGCGCTCGCATGCTAATCAGGACCCCCTTGAGTCCGGTCGCGGGTCCCGCGGACTCGATCGCCGAGGGCATACCCGCGATCGTCTCACGGGCCTTCTGAACGGAGAGATGCCGTTGTAAACAGCATCTCCCCGTTCTGCCTAGCAACTAGTGACACTGATCTCTGATCCATGTGATTGGAGCAGAGATCAGTGTTCACTAAATGAAAGCCGAGCCCCCAACAGTTAGTAACACACCCCTAGCAACACTTAACCCCTGCACTGCCACCCACTGGTTAACCCCTTCACTGCCAGTGTCTTTTTTTTTTTTTTTTTTTAAATCGTCTTTATTATTTTCTTATATAAAATTCAGCAGACAATTACATTCAATCCTGAAGCATTGAGGTTTACACAGATCCCCCAATGTCTTCACATTTACATGCGTACTTTTCCACTTCATTTCTATAACAATATTAGGTGGTGGCCCGAGAGGTGGGGATATTTGGGGGAGAGTCAACCTGTGTGTAGGAGAGGGAAAGAAAAAAAAAAAAAAATGGGGGAGGTTTAAATTTCTCCCCTGTGTTATTTCCCTTCTTTATGTGTTTTTTTGTGCCCTTGTGATTCCTTTTATTTATATATTTAAAAAAAAAAAAAAAAAAAAAAAAAATTCTTTTTAATAAAAAAATAATAATCTTTTCTCCTTTAATCATTATTACGTGCTTTTATTCCGTTTGTGTCCCCTTAGTGTGTTGTTTGTGTTTTGTGCTTAGGAAAGTCCTCGGCTTTCCTTTATGTTTCCTGATAATTGTGTTGTTTGTTTTGGTGTCTCCCCCACTGGTTGTCTCTCCTCCTACCCCCCTCCCCCAGACCCCTCCAATTATATTTCCATCATTTATTCACTTCCCATATACCTTAAAACATACTACAAACAACAAAATGTATAAGTTGTGGTTCGGATTCATATTTCCCCTTTACCCTTTCTACAATGTACCTTTGGAGGACACGAGCTTGCGCAGCAGCTTCTTGATTTTTCTCTTTCCCTTCCTTTCTCCCTCTCCCTGTCAGGGATCTCTGGGTGATTCCGGAGGGATTATCAAATTTTTTAATCTGGTATAACTTACTCTTTCTCTATTTCTCGGGAGTAATGCTTCCAGCCCGCCCATATATTTTTATATTTTTCTTGTTGTTCTTTTATATCATATATCCCTTTTTCAGCTTCCATTATTTTATCTACCTCCCCCTTCCATTCCAATAGAGTGGGACATGTTTTCTGCTTCCAATATCTAGGTATTAATATTTTGGCTGCATTCAGCAGATGTGGTAGGACTCCTTTTTTATAAGATTTAATGGATCCTTCTGTCCCATGAAACAGATATTGTAGGGGTGTCATTTCTATTGATTTTGCTGTTATCCTCTCTATCCATTTAGCCACTCCCTCCCAAAAAATCCTAATTTTTGGGCAGTCCCACCATATGTGAAGGTATGTCCCCTTATCCTTACATCCTCTCCAGCAATGCCCATCCGCTGTTGGGTATATCTCTGCTATTCTGGCTGGGGTTCGGTACCATCTAGCTATAAACTTATATGACATTTCTTGTATTGCTGCGCTTATTGATGTCTCATGCGTCATTTCCATACGTTTTTTTATTTGTGTTGGTCTAAATGTGCATCTTAGTTCTTTCTCCCACTCTCTTATAAAGTAAGGAATTGTGCTACTTTGTTCACTAAGAACTAATTTATACATCTGGGATAGCAAGTTATTTGGTTTTTCTATTTTCATACACATCTTCTCATATGTCGTAAGGGAGCTCAGAGGTCTTACTTGGGGTTCTAATTTATTAAAAAAATCTCTCATTTGGTAATATCTCCATCTTGACATGTATATTTCTCCTTGTGATGATATTAATTCTGTTAAGGGGAGTAAACTTCCTAATGGAGCGTATCTTAGGCACCTTGTATTTCCCCCTGAGCCCCAAGAACCTAATGCTCCCTTTTCTTCCCCCGGTGGAAACCATGGATATCCCCCTAATGGGGCCAGTGGTGATGTACGTGGGGCATATTTTCCATTTTTGTTCATTCTGTCCCATACTGCTAACGTATTCCGTGTTAGTGGTGATGTCCACTTTGCTAAAGCTCTATTCGTGGCCTGTATCCATGGGGCCCCTGC